>NW_026639744.1:3663938-5090376 GCF_028554395.1 Pezoporus wallicus
GAAACAGCTGTATCTTGTTTAAGCCACTTACTTGCAATGATAGGAGTTTGGTTTTGACCATTTGAAATACCTGTTTTAATATTATGAGAGAGATTTGTGTGTTCACATACCTGGGATATACATATTGTTTTAAAATACTGATGATGATGATTAAGGAATGCTATGGTTTAGAAAAGCATTTGTTATGGAATAAATAGGAACTATGAGTTATTTTTTTTTATGCTTTGAGTTTCATTTCCTATAAAAATAAATATAAAAGAAAAAATATATTTACCTAGAGTTGACCTGTGAATTCTGTTGAAAGAAAATTGCCTAATAAAATAACATAGAAGTTGCTGAAGGCCTGGCATGTGCAAGTGTGCAGAAATGGTAATCTACATTACATGAGTAATTTTTTTTGAATTATTAGAGTGGCGAATATTCTTTTGCAGGGACCAATAGGGTAACTCTTACTGTAGCTATGACAATGTATTTTTAGTATCATCTAATTTTCAAATGTGCCAGACAAGCGTTTTAATTTTTTTTTAAAGATGGATGAAATATTTCATGATGAAAATGTTCATTGCTTACAAACTATAAAGTGTGTTTTAGTCTGATGCAAATTAAATCATACACAGTTGGGTTGCAGGGTGTCTGCTCCGACAGCTAGCACTGTTTATAGGCAGCTGGAGGTGCTTTTTTTCTCATGCTATGCTCTTTGTATTTGAAGTCTCATTTGAACTAATTATCTTTAACTAATATCTATTTTGGCTACATTCAGGTGTGACTGAGTTATTATCCAGACTGTTCTATGGAGATCTTTAATTTTAAGGTGCTTAGATGTGGCAGAGATTAAACTGTTATTGATATCCCAGCCAGTGTGTTTTTCTTCTTAAGAGGTGTATCTTGTATTGACGGTAAGGGGTTTGAATGACATGGTGGGCCTCTGAGCCTTAATTTCTCTGATATTTCCATGTTGAAGGGGAGAGGCTGTGATTCAGTTGGTTCAGTTGGCTCTTACACTGTAATATTAAGCTCATAAACTCCCAAAGGTTGTTCATGTTGTGTATGTTTTGCTGTTTTTCCCCAAAATAGACTTTTAGTGGATTTTCCTAGCCCCTGTGCTGCTCCTTCTCTGTTATTTAGACCATGTTTCTGTGGTTCTTTTCAAATCCTTTGCTGTACTTGATTCTGACAAGAGCAGCATTGTCTTTTGCTGAGGGCCTCTAAATTAACAGGGGTGGTCTCATTTGAGCATGTCTGAATTCCCTGCAGTCTCCTGTGGGTATTTTTACAAATGCTCCATTTGAAAGGCTGACTTTATCAAGGAGAAAGCCTCATTTTGAGCCTTGGAATGAAATAAATGGCTGAAATTGTAATGCTAGTTGATATGACTAATGCAAAAGCTTTTATTATGCTTTCTTCTTGAGCAGACAGTTTGAGTAATTCTTATAATTAGTGCCTTTTTTATGAGGATTTTTGGGACCTGTGAGGATGGCTAAGACCAAAGGAGCAGCACTGAGTTAAGGTATAGCTTAGAAAGTGTAGTCCTGCTCTAGCGCAGGAGGACGGAATAAGGAAATAGGGTTATTGGTCATCTGGTGAACCTTACAATTTACTAGGTTCTTGCATTACTGAAAGCAAGAAGTAACACAGATGCAGTTTTTTCCGGTGGTTTTTATTTGCGTGCACAAGGAATTGGAGTGACAGTATATGAAGTCAAATTAAATTTCTCAAGAGCAAAATGCTTTTGTAGCAAGCCAAGTTCCGTGTCCGTGTCGTGCAGACAGTACTTGAAAAGTCTGGTCTGCTTCCCATCTTGTGCTTCAGCTGGGTCAGTAGTGATGGAGGCTGTAAAGTAACATGTTTTGTTGAAAAAACTTCAAAACTATCAAAAGCGTAAAAAGTATCTTAAATAGTAACGATTTGAATCTGTGCTGTATTTAACCCTGATGTGTACTTTGAAAGGACTGTAGGGAAGACATAATATTTGCAAGGCTGTCTGACTGGTTTTGGACTTCTAAAGTCCCAATTTGGTTCTTTTTCAAGAAGACATGATGCATTAATATATTTATCTTTGAAAACCTTGTTTCATATTAATATTTGAAAAAGAGAAAATTCTTGAATGCAAAAGCTCTGCAGGTAGCTGTGTCTGTTCACATTAGCAAATAGAAAATAAAAATTAGCCCATAGAAAAGGAGCTGCACAGTGAGAAATGAAGGACCTAGCACCTGGTGTCCAGCCTGTAGGTGTTTTAGAAGCTTTAGTTTTGGTCTAGATCTAGATTTAACCTCTCAGTTGTTCATTTGCACAAATTGCTTTAGGAGGTTTTTGAAAATGTCATAACATGCTGGTTATGCTGCATTAGCACCTGAGTGTGACTCACTGTGTAGTGAGCACTTTAGCTGTAGAAGTTGAAAGAATCTCAGGAAAATTGGCAAAACTACATGTGGTTTTGTTGCACATCTTCTGTTATGGCACCGGCAGAACACTTCTAGTGAGAGAGCAGGTTATATTGCATACCCATTTGGGTCATCTCTCAGAGAATTTGTGAACTTGAGTTCTGAATATCTTCAGAAACAACTCATTCCTTCTTCAGCTTTGCAAAGTGATTACTTAAGAACTTCAGGCTTCCAACTTAATTGCATGCCAACCCAAAACTGCACATATAATTCTCTGTACTCTAATGTAACTTTGCAATTTTCTATTTAGTCATCAAAGAAATCAGTTAATAGTGGTATCATTCCTGTAACAGTGGTACCTGCTCTAGTGAATCTAATGACATTTGGTATTTGATTCATACCTGAAGAATCAGTGCAGTATTGTGCTTTTGTGTGCTACAGTTTGTATAATTTAATAGAAAAATATGATACACTAAGTCACAAATCCATTAACTTCTTGTTTGTGTTTATTTCCTTTCAGTTTTGTATATGGAAGATACTTCCACTAGTTATGGTAGTCTTTGATGGTGTTACAGATGTGAAACCTATAGCTAAAAGAGGATCTTGCATTCCCATAAAATTTTATTTCAATACTTGATGTATCTAAAACTTACTTGCAAAAATAATTACAAGTGAAAATTTCTGTATTTTATTTTTTTTTTCTTTCTCTGCAGATGGACTTTATGAGAATTTTATATGAAATACTGATTTCCCTCCCCCCCCCCCCGAAATACTTATTTGGGGCACCATGCAATTGTACTAAAGTTCACCTGCTAATAATGAGCTTGGCTGATGGGTACAGGGATAAATCTTGTCCTTTTTTTTTTTTTGTTATCCACAGGTCCAAGGAGCTAATAAAGGAAGCAATCCTTGACAATGACTTCATGAAGAATCTGGAACTGTCTCAGATCCAGGAGATTGTGGATTGTATGTATCCTGTGGAGTATGGCAAAGACAGCTGCATCATCAAGGAGGGAGATGTGGGTTCCCTGGTGTATGTCATGGAAGGTATGGTTTAAAAAGCTGATATTTATTTCATTTTTTTCAACACAGAGATAAAAACTGTATTTCATGGGAAAAATAGTTTTAAAGCAAGAGGCTAAAGATATTGTCTAAACATGGTTGTTGAAAATTGTGTGGCGTCTTGTGTGAAAAATTTCTGACTAGATTTGTGTGCCTCCCTATATAAAGAAAGGATGAAAGCTGTTAACCTTGCCTTGAGATCATTGGAATAAACATCTGCTTATTTGATACATCTAATGACAGCGTACTGTTACTTCCTTGAATCTACCAGATATTTTTAATTGTTAGTCCAAACTCTATCCCTGAATTCTTGATTCTTGTCTTCTAAAGCAAATATGTGTCAAAGGCAACTCTTGTGTCTTTTGAGTGCTTTGGCTTATCCTTGGTCTTCTGGAAGCCCTCTATGTACGCATGACTTGGCTCTCCCCCAGTCTTTCTTTTGTCTCGTAACTTTATATAAGCTCCATAAATACGCATAATGCTTTTCAAACAAAATTATGAAGAGTTTGTAGTCTTATGTTCAGACATAATGCAATGAGTGATGATGAAGTAATGGAAATGGAAGAAGACGTTATCAAATGGGTTGGATTATGGTTATGAAAACAGACTCGCTAGCTCATTTTGGCTTATCATTCTGTGTCCTCTCAGTTGCTAACACCCTTCACCACCTCTCAGCTATAAGTTTTATTCTTTACGAAACTCTACTGGAGAAATCCATCTTTGAGTGTTACTAAGAGGTATTTTCTTTTCTCAAAAGTCAAATAAATGCTGGAAGTGTTTCTTCCATTAATTCCGCTTCCTTTCCTTTCCTTGCTTGGACTTACAGCTCTTATTTGTATGAATGAAAATTACTTACGTAGAGCATTTGATCACCAATACTCTTATAATTCCTTTAATTTATGATTTAGCATTTGGATAAAGCCTCTTACCAGAAGTCTGAGTTATATATTGGTGACATTTCTTTAGACCAATTTGGAATAACAATTTGAGTAAGATGGATTTAAAAACATCCATCATTTTCGCTGTTACTCTCTGCATTCTTGTTTATCATGATGATGCAATAGTAGATTGCCCTATAGACACAAGGCTGTACCAGTCCTGGTGAGACCTTTATAACTATGGTTCTTGAATATTTGGTTTCTTTACCATGGATGTTAAAATTCATATGTATGTGACATTTGCTGAGCTTCCTGGGTTTATATGGTTTTTTTTTTATTTGTGTACTTGCCCAACCCTACTTACACTAGTAGGCTTGACACTTTCCTTTCCAGTCTTGTGCTCCCATGCATGTGAAGACTAAAACATTTGTATTCTTTGTCATATTATTCTGTGTCTTACATCAGACTTTCTGCCCCTCCTCTCCTTCCCCCACACCTTTTTTTCTTATCAGGAATGAGAGCAGCAGTGGTACGAACAGGTTGGGCTCAAGAGACGAAAAGTTTAATACAGTGAAGCTTGAGAAAACACTGAGGTTATTGAAAATGCAAGAAGAAAATCTTTCATACATTCTATTATTCAGCCTATTATGTGTCAATCTGCAAAGCTGGGCAAGGAGAAGTGAAACAGTACAGGAAAAGAGGAGGATACTGTAAATTGTGATTTAGACGGGTAGAGGACAAAGCCGAGGAAAACGTTTTTGGAGTAGAAATGGTAAGGTGCTTTCAGAGGGAAATCAGAATGAGGAAGATGTTCTCTCTGTATCCAGCACCCAGGATAGAAGCCAGTGTTGAGTTTGAGAAGTAAAAGTGTGTCTCTGTTATGTGCCATACTTCAGCTGGATTGGATTTTGTTCGTCAGTCTCAACAGGAGGGAAATACCCCTCAGATTTAGGAGCTCTCAATCTAAACACCCTCTGGCCTGAAATTTTACTGATTTGGGAGGTCACTTTTAATGCTGTTTGCATAGCATCACCCTTAAATTATGCAAAGCTAAGGGAGATGTGTGGTTAGTCTCATCCTCTAAATCCAGTTAACTGCTGATATGCTCAGTTGCATCTGAAAGAAGAGGCTGCTCCAGTCCTGGTAGGATTCCCTCCTGAGTGAGCATCTGGACTTCTTACTTTTTGATTGGCGCTGCATTTCCTGAATCTGAGAAGTTTTATGCAAAGAGGGTATTTTTGTTGTTGTTTGGTTTGTTGTTTTTGTGCTGTTTTTACCAGGAAGTACTGGTTTCGGCTAAACCTGGGCTCTTGTTCCTATTTGGGTAGGTAGTGAGAAAACAAAGCCCTAAGTCAGGAGCTGAAACTGAAATTTCACAACAAGCAGAATCCCAAAGGTAGGACTGTGTTGTTCTTAGTAACTTTATTTTTTGTTCTGGCCTAACTCTAGCCATAGTCTGTGTCTTGCTTGCCAGATTTCCACCTCTAGGAAGATAATGGCTCCCAGTTCACCTGCTCTGGACTTTCAGGGCTACTGCTGAATCCCCCATATACCAGTCTTTAAAACACCTTTTCTGTAGCTTCATTCTTTTTCTACCGTTACTTAGTTTAGTCCTCTAGGGTAGCTGGGTCTGATGGGCTGTGGCTGTCCCTTCCCTGGCAGTGTTCGAGGCCAGGTTGGACAGGGCCTTGGGCAGCATGGTCTAGTGTGAGGCATCCCTGCCCATGGCAGGGGATTAGAACTAGATGATCTTAAGGTCCTTTCCAATCTTAAACATTCCATGATATGATCTGTGCACAGATAACCTTAAAAAATGCCTTATTTGTTAAATGCCGATAACCAAGGTTACATTTGTTTACTTACCAAAATTAAGTAGGTTGCTGCCAATGTATTTCTTCCAGGAGAAGGGGAACCTTAATTGGAGGCACCCACGGTGAGACACAACATCCTGAAGGGCTCCATAAAAGGCACTATTAGATAGATGCCAGGGTGTGAGGGAAGGTGGCATCTCAACTGGAATTTAATGAAGAGAGATCTTACGGCTTCCTATCGTACCTAACCTCAGATGGGTTTTTTACAGACTGTTCTTTGCATTTTAAGTAATTGTCTGTTCTTAGCAGCAGTGCTGTTATCAGGTATCTGTGTGATCATTAAATAGTAACACAAACTAGGTCCTTTGCCTGTGAAAGACTTCTCAGGACAGAGACCTTGATCAGGATGCGGAGGAGCCATTGGATTTGGGTGGACATAGCAAACTGTTTCTTGAGTATCGTTTTATACAAGTTTCTTCCTTCCAAAGTTTTCCCTTAAGCCCTACAGGAAAGAAAGTGGTTATGATGGACTCTTGAGGCAAATGATATGTGTCCATTTGTCTTAGGTAGCTCTCATGATTTATGGAAGAAGGATTTATATGAAGTAGCAAGTTAGGATCTGGTATTTCAGCAGGCTCTGAAATAGGGGCAGAGAACACCCCTTAATTTCCCCATAGAATAGTTAGGGTTGGAAAGGACCTTAAGATATCTAGTTCTAATGTTCATTAAGTAGTGAGGAAACCCAACAACTTTTGCACATTAACTAAATTTGGTAAAGAGATGCCCTTAATCTCTAGCATCAGAAAATTTCCCCTATAGCTGAGCTGTGCTTTGAAGGTTGAAATTAACTTATTTGTGATGTAAACAAGTATTCATTAGGGGCTGAAATTGCTGGAAGCATTAAACATACATGCTCTGACCATCTACAGCAACAGTATTCCTCCCGACTGATGAGACTAGTAGTGAAAAGGGGGGGATGAGAGATGCAGTGGCTTATACATCTGAACTAGTCTATACTGGCACTCTTCTCTCTGCAGTAAAGCAATTTTGGGAATAAAATAAACTTATCAAAAATATTCCCTTTCTTGCATGAAAAGTGTATTACTCTGAGTATTTCCACAGATTGTTTGTCTTAAAATTGAAGTTTCTTTTAGAGCCAGAAAGGGTTCTTGCTGGTTAATTATACTCTGCCTCTAAAATTAGCCCACCACCTCCAGTTTTCTTTAAAGAAAAAAACCTAAACATTTCCAAAGTTCTAGTTTTGGAGGTTAGCATTTATTGACTTCTTTGTTGTTATTCCTTCTTTGGGCATAATATTACTTAAATTTTCTGAAAGCACTCAAAAATGTGAAAACCTGGAAAGGTCTCTTTTATAGAGGTACATCAATATCTGTACGGTGTTGGCAGGTTTGAGTTATGTGTGGGTGTTACCTCACATTAATGAGGATAAATGTGATACCCCACATTTGAAACCAAATGTTTCCTCTTGTGCTCCCTCTCTGTCTGAACCTGTCAACTGCAGTATGTCAAATTTGATGGCTGAATTATGAAAGAAAAATATATCAGCAGAACTGTAGATACATAGGTGACAAGGTACAAGTTTCAGGCACTCATGTGAATAACAGTCATGCTGTTATAAATGGATGTTTTTTGTTTTTTTTTAAGCTATATTAATAGGTGTGAAGAGTCCTCCTTTTATTCTGTTGCTGTTCCCATAAAATATGGAAGAAATAATACAATAAGCCTGGGTGAAAACATAGGTTAAAATACTTGGTTTGTGGCTCATGATTTTTGGCAGTGGGTGCTGTAACATCTTCCCTGTCTGTCCTTCTGCAAATTAATATTGAGGCTGCACCTCTGCTCTATAGCTTGAGTACCCAAGTAAAGAAAAATAGCTCTACCAGTACCCCATGGGCTCATATTTCTGTTGACATGAAAAGCAGCTTTTTAAGAACCCATGTTGAGAAACTGCTTATATTTCCTCACCCCTTGTTTTAGTAGCTTTCCTCTCTTCTTAAATTTTTTACTGTGTTCAGTCATGGAGATTTGCATTTTATTTTAAAAGGAGACTTTGTTTCTTGCTTCATTCTTTGTAGCGTCTTCAAAGCAATGAGGCATGACTTTTCATGGGAATGTGTTGGTTTGGTTTTGTTTTGTTTTTTGTGTGTGTATGTGTGTCAGAGATGTCTTGGGAAGGAATGTATTCCTAGAAACTGCAGGATTTGCCAGGACATCAAGCTTGGTTTGATAAGGGAAGACAAACAAAGTCTCTGTAGCTGTTTGAACTACAGATTGAAATGCAAGAGGCTGTAGAAGACCTCCTCTCAGAGGCAGCAGAGCTGTCTGGTCTCAGATGGGTGAAATAGTCATAGCAACTTCTCAGTCTCTGGGGATTTTTGCTGTTGAATCAAAACCAAAACAAGCATAGAGATACTGCCTCTATATTGCTGCCTCCTGTGCATTATCACAGCCTTGCCCAAGTTTTGTTATGCTCTGAAATTTTTATCATCAATCTGCTGGCCAAAACACATTTGTTCTCACTTCTGAAGGTGTGTTGGAGTGCATCACCCTTTCTTTCCTATTTGATTTTTCCTGACTTTGCAGTTACATGTTTCTCCCCAACTGGACAACAACCACTGCATACTCTTTGAAGCTATGTGCAGTCATCCACAAATGCTGCGTTCAGTCTGTCTTTGTGTCACTCTCCCTCTGACCCCTCTTTTGTCTCTCTTCATGGACTACTCTCATAAAGGTCTGATTTAATAGGATGTAATTGCTCTTCTAGCCTTAGGGTCTTTTGAGTCAGTTTCCTGTCTTGTCAGAGAATGGATTTGGTAGGACTGATTCTTGTAAACGAAAGAGAGATGGAGAACAGACCCACTTTGGATTTAAGCAGGCTAAATGACTTTGTTCCCAAGCGCAAGTCCAGAATAGCAAAATGGGGGCAGTAGTACTGCCACCTCAGTGGATACAATGTATCATGTCTCTTGACCTGCACCGCGTTTGTTTTTATGTTGCCGTAGGCTGTACTTACAAGAGGTCCCTTACTTTATTACAGCCTGCTACTATTGTCATTGCAAAGTCCAAACGCTGAGCTTCTCCCTGTTGGTATTCACCAGCACTAATGGTGGTTATCATTCACCTCAAAGAAAACCACATTGAGGGGGTTGTTGTTTGTTAATTTGTTTTTCCCCAGCTTTGGTGAAAGGATGCTTGCTGGAATAAACTTTATAAACTCTTTAAATTGTTTTTATTTGTTTAGTCTCTGGGGCTAAGAGTGAATTTGCATTTTCTGGTTCAGTCAAATGCAGAGATGTTGGCTGAACTCCACACCTTCCAGGGTGATTTGGGTCAGTCTCATGCTCTACGATTATAGTTGGAGCAATGGGGATGAGCCTTTGCAGGTAGGGATTTGCTTGGCCGCATATGCGTTTGTCATGTGTGACCAAATAGTATCAGTGCTAGACTTTCTGCAGCTTGTCGGTTCTTCAGACAACTGTGAAGTTCCTAATTTCTTGGTGTAAAACCAGACAGCTTTGAGTACTCTTTCCAATATAGCCTCGATAATGTAGCTAGGGCCTGATATATGCTCCCACCTTCCCTGCATCTCCCAGAGACACTTGGGAAGGTAAATGAGAACTGTATCCATTGCAGTCAGGGCTTTTCTAACACACCTGGGGCAGTTCTGCTTCTAAGACGTATTCTGCCTTTCAATATGAGTGTTTTGGGCTTTACCTGAGTCTCCAAACCTCTTCTTGAGGGGGTTGGATCTGCCTTGCCAAGCAAACATTAAAAATACCATCTAATTGCAGAGGCATTAGATGGCTCTTGAGATTGGAGAGCATTTACTCAGTGTTCATAAGGAGCACTGTGTAGGAAGGCATCAATTAGGCATTTATGGCAAAGTGGGATTTTCTGCACAGCATGCCAACAAATCACTAGCCTCTGAAGAATCTGCCTTTTACAGGACTTTCCATTACTTTTGTGAAAACTTGTTTTGTACTGTGGCAGCAGTTTCTTCTCTGCACTCCTCTGTTTAATATTTTCAGCTGTCTTTTTGGTTTGTTTTTGCTTCATCCTGCTCATTTAGAGTTGGGCAGGAATGCTGTAGTTTAACCCCAGCCAGCAACTAAGCCCCATACAGCTGCTCAGTCACTCCCCCTGTGTTGGCATGGGGGAAAGAATTGGAAAAGTGAAAATAAGAACCTATGGCTTGATATTAAGACAGTTTAATAGGGAAAGCAAGAGCTGTGCACAACAAGCAAAGCAAAACAAGAATTCATGCGCTCTTTCCCATGGGCAGGCAGGTGTTCAGCCATCTCCAGGACAGCAGGGCTCCATCCTGTGTAACTGTTACTTGGGAAGACAACCGCCATCGCTCCAAATGTCCTTCCCTTCTTTTTTTCTCCCCCAGCTTTATATGCTGAGCGTGATGCCATATGGTATGGAATATCCCTTTGGTCAGTTGGGGTCACCTGTCCTGGCTGTTTCCCCTCCCATCTACTTGACGATAGGGTGCGGTGAGAAGCAGAAAAGGCCTTGACTCTGTGTACGCTCTGCTCAGCAACAAGGAAGACATCATCTCTGTATTATCAACACTGTTTTCAGCACAAACCCAAAACATAGTCCCAGCCAGCAAAAGAAAATTAACCTAGTCAAAACCAGCACAAGGAGTTGGATCAGGGTTTTTCCTGTGGTCAGAGATACTGCTTCTCACTGGAATCCTGCAGCCTTTATGGGTTTCCCATTTGAATCTTTGTTTTCCCATAGAGATAAGTGGTTTAGTAGTCATTGTTCCTCTGGGAAATTTTTTAATCACTCATCAATAATCCTTTTCCACATCTCCCATGTCCAGTGCTGAGACCTTTACATAACAGGGCAGGAACATTTTGTAATGGAAAAAGACAATGGAATACATATGTTTATATTGGCTTGTCTTGATCTACTTGGAAATACTCAGAACCTCTTGCTGTAGTTTAAGTGGAATTAACACCCTGTGAGTGTACCTAGGAACTGGCAGCATGAGAACAGTAAAAAGACTTCTGTGACTTGGTGGTCACATGCTTTTTATGGTGCAGCTTGAAAACTTGGTGCTCTCAAAAAGTTGCCAGAAAGTTATGCACTGGATCAGAGAAGCAGCTGTACGTTTGCTGCAGCAGTCTGTGCCTTCATCTGAATCTACTTAAGCTTTTAACTGAATGTTTCCATGCATCTTCATAGGATTTTGTGAAGTGTAAAAGTGTAAAATCTGTCAGTACAAAGCTGGAGCAGAAAACTTTTTGTTAATCTTTTGTGAGTTTCTTACCTACTGCTTACAGAACTTGAGCACAATTCCAACTACTTCCTTTGAGTTATATAATTCATACTAAAATTTGATTTTTCTACCTCCCCTCCCCTCCCCCCTTTTTTTTTTCTTTCTTCTTAAAGTCAAAACTGGCTTTAAAAATCCACAAGTATTTCTTGCCAACTATTTTTACATAAATAGGCAAAGTGTGGACTTCTTTGTGAGGCTGCAGTTTTGAGAAGGCTTGGGTTTGCAATATTGAGAGCATGAAATATTGAGGCCCAGCCTGTTTAAGTACTGTTACAGGTATTTGTTTCTATATCTTTCCAAGTTTTTATCAACTTAAAACCTGTTTATAGCAGTCTTCAAGTATGTGATAAATTGCATGTTCAGATGTTGTGTTCATTTAACTGTGTTGGTGTTATGAGAGCCTTGTGTATGGCCTGACTCTTAGAGAAATTGAGTTGCATATGGTTGTTTTCATATGCAGGACAACTGAATCCACATCCTCCACTGCTATCATCTAGTTATATTAATTTTAGTTTCTTAGTAATTAACTCTTCTAAGAGTAGTTATTTACTCATACTAGTGATGTAGAAGTAAATATTTCTTGTACTTTCAAAAAATGTTCACGAGATGGATATGAAATCACACATGATGATCATAGCAGCAGTATTTTATAGGTAGTGACAGTGACTGCTCATGGTATAGTTTGTCATTTGTTCTATATAATATCTTTTTAAAGATGTAGAACTAAATCTTAGCACTTTAAATGGAATAAGAGCACTAGAGGTATATCACCATAGTACAGTAATACTGTTGCAACATATTATGGGAGATATTCTTACCCTTTCTCCTAAAAATAACACAAACTAAACTGCAAGTTGGTATATATTTTTGTAATAACTCATATGAATGTAACAGATTTTATTAGCAAGTTTGCTGAATCGAAGCAAAACAGAAAGGGAAGATAATAGTGTTTTATATTGGCAGTGGGAACAATCATTGTCACCTAAGCTGGGATTTGGGAAAGAAAGCCTGTATAAATCTTACAGGTATTAAGATATGAGCTTGTGAAGCATAAATTCAGTCAAGGGGTGTTTAGAGAGGAGTAATGCAGTGCTGTCTGTGACCACTGTCCTGTGACCTGCCCCTCTGTTTGGCTGAGATGCTGTGTGGGGTGAGCAAATAAACCTTAGTTCACCTGTGCTGGCCTTATATACTGACCTTTTCTTAAGAAAAAATTAATAAACAAAGCCCTGAATCCTTTATAATTTACATTAAAGAATGGCAAGAGGATGTGTGTATATTCTAAGGATATGATTAAATGGGTTTTCAGTACTGAAAAAATTAATTAACCTCTGGTTAGTCTAAGCAAATATTTGGGGGGGGGGGGGTGAAGAAGAAAATGCAATCAAAGCTGGGAGCTGATGACTTAAGACCTATCAAGTATACTTCCTTGTAGCTATCTAAATTATCATCAACCAACTTCACGTTTCTCAAGATATTGCTGAACTGATGAATGGAGAGGTGGGACTGTACAGTGTATAATGCCTTTATATGAAAGCTGCCAAGCACCTGAGTAGCTGAGTCTCATATCTCTGTACTCATTCAAGTCCAGAGGCCTGGCAGGTTCTTAAGGAATACTGCAAAAGTTTTAGTGGCAAGATGACTGCAAAAAATTTTCTTTTCCAAAATCAATGTCCAGCTTGCTTTGGGTTTTGCTCATACTCACAGTGATTTACTACTCTTGCCGTTTTGTTCATTATCTTAGCTTCTCTGAATCTAAAGTTCCCAGTCACAGAATCATAGAATCATAGAATCGCTAGGGTTGGAAAGGACCTTAAGATCATCTAGTTCCACCCCCCTTGCCGTGGGCAGGGACACCTTATGCTAAACCATATCACCCAAGGCCTCGTCCAACCTGGCCTTGAACACTGCCAGGGATGGAGCATTCACAACCTCCCTGGGCAACCCATTCCAGTCCCTCACCACCCTAACAGGAAAGAATTTCCTTCTTATATCCAATCTAAACTTCCCCTGTTTAAGTTTTAACCCATTACCCCTTGTCCTGTCACTACAGTCTCTAATGAAGAGTCCCTCTCCAGCATCCCTGTAGGCCCCCTTCAGATACTAGAAGGCTGCTATGAGGTCTCCATGCAGCCTTCTCTTCTCCAGGCTGAACAGCTCCAACTTCCTCAGCCTGTCTTCATACGGGAGGTGCTCCAGTCCCCTGATCATCCTCATGGCCCTCCCCTGGACTTGTTCCAACAGTTCCATGTCCTTTTTATGTTGAGGACACCAGAACTGCACACAATACTCCAGGTGAGGTCTCACAAGAGCAGAGTTGGTCACGCTCCTTTTGATGCAGCCCAGGATACAGTTGGCTTTCTGGGCTGCAAGCGCACACTGAAGCCGGCTCATGTTCATTTTCTCATCGACCAACACCCCCAAGTCCTTCTCTGCAGGGCTGCTCTGAATCTCTTCCCTGCCCAACCTGTTGCTGTGCCTGGGATTGCTCTGACCCAGGTGTAGGACCTTGCACTTGGCATGGTCAAACTTCATAAGGTTGGCATCAGCCCACCTCACAAGCGTGTCAAGGTCCCTCTGGATGGCATTCCTTCCCTCCAGGATAACAACCAAACCACACAGCTTGGTGTCATCGGCAAACTTGCTGAGGGCGCACTCAATCCCACTGTCCATGTCACCAACAAAGATGTTGAACAAGATCGGTCCCAACACCGATCCCTGAGGGACACCACTCGTTACTGGTCTCCAGCCGGACATTGAGACATTGACCACAACTCTTTGCGTGCTGCCATCCAGCCAGTTCTTTATCCACCGAGTCGTCCATCCATCAAATTGATGTCGCTCCAATTTAGAGACAAGGATGTCCACTTATTATAAGCCTCTTTTTTCAACTGAATTTTCCTCAGGAGCTCCTTATCCATCCAAGGAGGTCTCCTGGCCCTCCTGCTGCACTTCCTTCTAGTTGGGATGCAACACTCCTGAGCTTGCAGCAGGTGATTCTTGAATATCAACCAACATTCTTGGGCCCCTCTGCCCTCTAGGGCTATATCCCATGGAACCTTCCAAAGCAGGTTCCTGAAGAGGCCAAAGTCTGCTCTTTTGAAGTCCAGGGCAGCGAGCTTGCTGCATGCTCTTCTCACTGTCCTGAGGATCTCAAATTCAAGCATCTCATGATCGCTGCATCCAAGGCTGCCCTGGAACATCACATTTCCAACGAGCCCTTCCCTGTTGGTGAGCAGTCTCTTTGCATTGTAGTATTGAACAAGGGTGGAGCAGATTTGGTGAAAGCTTTAGCCTTCATTGCTAGGTAGGAGTATTCAGAGTTTATCAAGTAGATATACTTTTCTGTAAATGCATTCATACAACCTGTTTCTTCTGCAAGCAGCCAAATACTCATTTTTCCACTCTTCAGGGAAGAAAATGCATAGGCGTAACCTCTTTAAAAGATTCCAGCTGTATGGGAGACTTAATGAATATGTATATATTTTTTTTCGCCCACATAAAGTCACAGATATGCACTATTTATTTTTGTGTTTCTGAGCAGTTATGCAAAAACTGCTTTGTTGTTAAGGGGGTTTTATTTATAAAATAAACTGGTGAAATAAAGCCTCATTCACTTTATTAATAGCAGCAGAAAAGGGAGGCACAAATGTCTGTCTTGTCTCCCACCCTGTCCCATGACTCTCTTTAATTGAAACTCCTACAACTGAAATCTAAAATAAAAGGGCTTTTCATCATAATAGTATACATGAAAGTGCCTGGATTTTGACCTTTGTTTCTGTCCATTAAAATGCATGGTTATATAATTTAGTCTGTGCATGCAGGTACAAAGACTCTAGTGTTAGCAATCTGAACTATTATTAAAGGATCATTACAGGCAGATGATCCTTTCATTTGGCTTGATTTGCTTTGGATTGCTTGTTTACTTTGAAAGCCGATCTACAGATAAAAAATCAAAACACGCAAGTCTCCTGACCTTTCTTATGGCTCTAGGTTGTACAAAGAGAGCTCAGAATAAACATTTTGAGGAAGGGGAAGGAGAGAAAGGCTTCCTGCTTCTTGTTTAAACTGGAATGTCAGGTCATTTCTACCTTGTTAAGATTCCCCGCTCCCCTGTTATCTGTAGTGGAAAATGAGAGAAGAAAACAAGAAAATTGAGAAGGCAAGGGACTTCTAGTCCGTAAGTATCAAAGTCTCCAGTACTGTTTGGAAAGTGCACTATACAAACCAGTTGAAAGGGAGACAAGTTATTTTAAGCTATCTTGGTTGCTCCCCTGCTTGATAGGCTGCTGATACAGCCTCTTGAACCCAATCTCTGGTTTATATTTGGCAAGTACAATATGATCACTGGGTGCTCAAGCTACTTCTCAAAAGGGTAAAGCATTGCAAACACCCCAGCTGTTAGCTTTCCAGTGATGCCAATTCTTGGTTTTATTTGAGTGGTGATATAGTCATTGCTATTTCATACAGCAGTGAGTGAAATGGAGAAATCCAACAGCAGTTCCTCTTCATAAGACACAGAAGAAACATTTATGTATATATCCATGTCTCTTAAATGCTTCACCTTGGTTGAACAACTTCTTGCCTTGAAAAATTCAGGTTAGATTTCATCTCTCTCCTCTTATCAGTGGGGAAGAACTCCCATGGATTTCTATGGGCAAGACTTTTTGCAGACCAGAAGTTTGGCAGGAAGAAATCTGAGAATAAATTAAAAGAAAGGGAATACAGCCAGAGAGGTGGGGAGATCTTTTGATTGTATTCTTTGGCAAAGTTTTCTTATTTTTCAGTTTAATATGTTGGTTTTGATCTCAAACCTCTATGTAGCTCTGGCAGATGAGTTTTGGGGAAAAATTAGTATTTTCCTCTTATGAAACAAGTCTTTAAGATATCAAAATGTCAGATCAATGTTTGCACTGCATTCTTCTAAAACAATAAAAATTACAGTTTATCCTGGCAGCTGCCATTCCTAGCACATCCAGGCAGATGATAATTAAATGCGATCTGAATTCATAGGAATTTAAGACTGAAAAACTAATAAAAATAAGCTTGCCATCCTTGTGCTAAGTATTTTTATAACCTCTTGGTTCTGACTGGAAACAGCTATTTTGTGAAATGGCTAGAACATCAAATAACACTGGGTAGGCTTTCTGATATTATAAATAAAAGCAGGAGCTGAGGTTTGAGATGATGAGATCTTGAAAAGCAATCATCCCATTGTAGTTATGCAGTCACATCCCTCCAGTAGAGTTCTACAAGGGACTGTTTATCACTGCTGAAATGATACAAACTCTTATCTTGAAGTAGGAGGAAACTTGGAGTTATTTTTCTGGCTGAATTGTGGGATTTTTTTTTTTTTTTTTCTGGTAATGATGTATAATTTCACAGGTTTATTAAAGTTAATTACATTTTGTGTTGCCTGTTGTTCTTCATCTGCTTCCACCTCTTTTCTGCCATTGCTTCTGGGAGACAATGGAGAGGTGTAGGAGCTTGTGAAAGAACTTTGATCATAACAAACTGGAATGTTACTTAGAATAACTTTTTCAGGCTTTTCAGCTCCAAGCACTGTGTTATTTTGCCATGTTCTCTGGTGGCAGTAGTTTCCACTAGTATAAGTGAAGTCAAACGATGATATTCATAGATCTTCAGTGGGAAATAAAGAAATGTCTGTGGCAAAGATGTGCAAAATGGGGAATGACTTGTGAATTTTAGTGCAGACATCCCTAAAAATATATTCCTAAGGATCATGGGGTGATTTTTTTGCCCTTAAATCAGGTAGTTTTCCAATGATACTTTGAGGTTTGTAGTAATCCATGGGTAGATGCTCCAGTGACTGAGAAACTGTTAGGTCTCAGTATAGACTTTTATTGGAGCCAAGTGGTCAACATGCCCTAAAATGACAAATATCTCCAGCGATCTCTTTTAAACACTGTTTTCCTGTGTTAAAATTTGTACTAAACTAAATCCATGAAAGATATATTTATTAATTTTTAACCAAGGAATGTGTGTGTTCCCAGTTGGTACGAGATAAGATGCAAAAGAGGTATCCTTCATTTGGAGGGAACAACTGGACCTCATGCATGATGAATGAAAAGAAAGGAAGTTTATTTTCTGTTTTACCAGCAGCAGCTCCTGGTTGTTACCATTTGTCAGCTATCTCCAATACGTTGTTTTCCTTCTTGGAGAAAACAAGCCTTTTTCTCAGACCCCACTTACTTGAAAATATTTTACACTGCAGAACTAATCTTGCTCATAACTGCTGCTTGGAGGACAACCTATTTTCTCTTCCTATGCTCTGTTGGCAGATGGTGATCGTCAGGGAATTGAAGCATTTGGGTTTCCTTAAGTATTTTTGGTGGTGGCTGGGAAGACTGAAGCACTAGGGAGTGCTAAGATGTCCCAGCAGCTTCCTGTGCTGCTTTGTCCCCTTAAATATTAACGGTCATCTCAGTTTTCCATCTTACTTTTGCAAAACAAATACGTCATATTTAAGTGTCAAAATAAGCAGGGCTGTGTTTTCTCAGGGAAACCTGCTGGGGAGGAGGTTGGGGAATTGAAAAGCCAAGTATGTATCCTCAGTCGCTTCTGTTTTTTTCAGAAGTCTGGAAATTTGGGACCTCAAAGTGCGTACTTGGCAGCGTTTATTCCTGATACTGGGAGACCATAGCATGTGTATTTTCTGTTGTGTGTGCCCAGATCAGTGTGAGCAACAGAGCAGGTGATGGTTCATGGCCCCTTGGGTAACTAAAGCTTCTACCATGGTAACACAAGGGTTTGGGAGGATGAGGGCTTTCTTTCCTTTGCAGGTGGTGATAGCTGTCACCAGAAGATGATTTTTGCTATAGATCTTCCAGAAAGTGTGCTGCCTCTCTTTCGGGGGTCTGGTTCTTAACAGTTTCTCTCACTGGATCATCTGCGAGGAAAATCCTAAAAATGGAAGGTTGTACTAATCTTTTTGAAGGTAACCTGAAGCTCCTTATCACTCTTACTTCTTGCTACATTTGTTTCTCAGTACTGTAGGCAAGCAGTTACGTTAACATTTGGAGCCAGATCCTTGGGTGACATAAGGTAGCACAGCCCTATCTGGGCACATATGGGAGTATATGTGCTGTAGAATAGTGGATTTATATGTGGACTGCCAGAGGTGATTTTTTTTTAATGCTAATCAAACCAAGTCAGTAAGAATTAGAATGGACTTTATTAAGTTGAACAACAAGATAAATGTAATTCCTTCAGGTGACTAATGTCTAAACAGTTTAAGGGTTAAAAACTCTTGCTGTGCTTTTGTTACCCCTAAGTAAGTGACAAGAATGATATGTTTTAATTTTCCACCACCTGTGAGCTAGAATTGGTGCTCAGCAGGCTTTTTGTATAAATCTTACATTGTAGTGCAGTGGACAGGAGAGATGTACTGAAGGCTTATTTCAGTGTCTTGAGATTTATTATATGCTGTATTCACAAAATTATGCAGATCAGCTGTCAGACTGTGGGTTTTCTGAATTAAGACTCGCTCTGATCTGAGAATAGAAATCAGTAATTATTCACTTAAATATTAGAAATTTGTGATTTTTAAAAGCTCCATAAGGAGTAGAAAGAATCCATCATCTAGAAAAACTTACCATAAACAACTTAATTCTGTTTCAGCGTTGTGGTTGTCATTAACATCAGTGTTTAGGTTTTCCTACAGTTCTGTTGGAGACCTATTTAGATTGTCCTGTATTTTTATCTAGGATGTTATTCCCCATAGCCTTGTTTCACAGAGCTATTAGTGTGAGGGGGGCCCACTGGTGACCAGCAAGAGGCCTTGCAAATTTGATCCTCCGTAAGTGTCATGTGTTTAGTTGTGGAGCTTTCTCATAAACCTTGCATAGTTTCCTAAACCTGAAGAAATCCTCCTTTAAAGTACATAGAAAACAGTTATACTTCCATCCTTAGGTAGGGGACTTTGCCTTGCTGGCCCATTTGGATATCTCATGGTGGCGTAACTGGGATTTTCAAAATGCATGTCTATATTATGTAGCTGTAGGGGAGGGCAAGGGCAGGAAATGTGTCCCAAGAATAAATTCCTGAAGTTGTTTATAAAGATTGAAAGACTGTTACGTACAAAGGAAAAAATAATAAGTATGCCATTGTAAATCCATCAAAATAATCTCAGTACAAAGGATATCTGAATAATCAAAAAAGTATGTAGAATTTACATTTCTAATATGAAGTCACCTCTAGGAAAAATGTGCAAATAAATGTAATCTGGCAGTCTGAGAACAGAACTGTTCCAAGGTGTGTTGC
This sequence comes from Pezoporus wallicus, assembly GCF_028554395.1. Taxonomy (NCBI): domain Eukaryota; kingdom Metazoa; phylum Chordata; class Aves; order Psittaciformes; family Psittacidae; genus Pezoporus; species Pezoporus wallicus. The sequence continues at coordinate 3,683,668 of NW_026639744.1, forward strand.
GGTGAATTGAATTAAACCTGTGCTATTATTTGATTAGTGAATGACTGCTCCTAAATTATCCTCCTTTCCCTCTTAGAAGCAGCACCATCTACAGCAGTGAATGTCAGCAGGTAGGGGGGTGTTACCTCCTCTGGAATGGCAGAGGAAGAATGAAGTCTGCTTGCCAGTGCTGGCTATTCAGTTCATAGTTCTTTTTCAGATATGCTTGGGGGGGGGGGTGGGGGGCTTGCAGTTGGGTTTCTGTAGTGGGTCATCGTGCTTTGAATTTTGCTATTATAAAGTGGTAAGTGGAGCATATTTCCATTCTGCTGTCAATTGATGAAGAGCTTTGTCGATTTAATATTTATGATTTTTACCAGAAACCTTCACTTGTGCAATTAAATTCAAGAAGGAAAACATCTATGTAAAGCTGTGGTAGTGACTTAAAAATGATCACAGAAGAGAAAATTTCATTGCATAAACAAGGGCAGGCTAAAAAAGGCACACCTTCAACTCGTCACTTCTAAAATTTAGAACTAATGGAGGTGAATCATAGAGTCATAGAATAGTTAGGGTTGGAAAGGACCTTAAGATCATCTAGTTCCAATGCCCCTGCCATGGGCAGGGACACCTCACTCTAAACCATGCCACCCAAGGCTCTGTCCAACCTGGCTTTGAACACTGCCAGGGATGATGGAGCATTCACAACCTCCCTGGGCAGCCTATTCCAGTGCCTTACTACCCTTACAGTAAAGAACTTCCTCCTTACATTCAACCCAAACTTCTCCTGTTTAAGTTTTAACCCGTGTACCCCTTGTCCTGTCACTACAGTCCCTAGTGAAGAGTCCCTCCCCAGCATCCCTATAGGCTCCCTTCAGATACTGGAAGGCTGCTATGAGGTCTCCACACAGCCTTCTCTTCTCCAGGCTGAACAGCCCCAACTTTCTCAGCCTGTCTTCATACGGGAGGTGCTCCAGTCCCCTGATCATCCTCGTGGCCCTCCTCTGGACTTGTTCCAACAGTTCCATGTCCTTTTTATGTTGAGGACACCAGAACTGCACACAATACTCCAGGTGAGGTCTCACAAGAGCAGAGTAAAGGGGCAGGATCACCTCCTTCGACCTGCTGGTCATGCTCCTCTTGATGCAGCCCAGGATACGGTTGGCTTTCTGGGCTGTGAGAATGCTGAATGTGTTAACTTTGTACATCACTTGCTGGTGGAAGAGTTTTGTCTTAACTGGCTATGAGCAGTGAGCTTTGGGATAGGACAGCAGTGTTTTCCTAAGTATGTTTTTAAGGCCAACTGCTTGCTTTACTGACAAGAAGCTTTGCCTGTTTGCTCACCAAAGTTTTGTGAGCAGAAAAGCTCAGTTCCACCCTCTTCTGCATCCTCAGCAAAGCCATCACCTGGTGCCCACTTATAACTGAGTATTACAAGTGATGAAATCTAAGCTGGGGAAAATGCAATGTGGGGTTTTTTGTTTGTTTCTTTGTTTTCTTTTCCTTGGTTGGTTTTTTTTTGTTTGTTTTGTATGTTTGCTCATTAGGAAAGCTTGGTCTGGGATCTTAAAACTGAATTTGTCATTAAATGAAGTAGCTTTGGGATGTGTAAACTGAACGCATTTACTGTGTATGAGTCCTCAAGAGTAAATCTGGGAATGCTTGTGCTTCATGGTATAAAACCTTTAAAGTGTGCCCTAGGCAAAATGGGCTGTTTGTTTTCCTGAGTACCTTTTTGTATAACTTATGCTTTTATATGTACAAGGAATGTCTTACACAAAACACATATATAGTAAGTAACTGGATGATTGAAGAGGTGAGGCTTGATGTCAGTAAATTCAAAGCAGCAGTTCTAGTGAACACACACAGTGATTGGTTTTAAATTAGCTATTGTACCCAGGATAGAAAGGTTGGAGTTGTTATTCCTGTATGCTGTGGCTCTACCTCCTTGTATCCAGTGGTGAGCAAAAAAGTGCCCTGAAATAGTGTATTTGGCTTTACTGAGAAAGGAGTTGAAATTAAACCAAATAGTATCAGCACAACATGCCTTAGGATCTTGGTTTGTCCCCACGTTAAGGACTCCATGCAGTTCTAATCACATCAAAAGTGTGTACAGTGAAGGTTCAAGATGCAGGGAAAGGGATGTTTGGAGGTATGGAATAACTTCAGAAAATGCTAGGAAAGAGGCAGTGAAAGAACAGGGAAATTATAAAGATTACAAATACTGTGGAGAAGCTGAATAGGGACGGAAAACACATCAGAATAGAAGGAAGGTTCCATCATCCAGGAATCATGAGGCACCAACAGACCTGAACAGAAAACAAGCTTCAACAGCAAAAATGCATTGAAATTCATACTAATAGGATATATACAGCTAGAAACATAAACAGGCTAAAAAGGAGATTAGGTATACCTAAGCAGGGCAGCTGTTGCACCTCTTCCCTTGCAACCTGTTGTCTTTGTACTGGAACAAAATTCCTTCGAGTGCAGTAATGAAACAACTAACACAGGAGCTGGATGTGCAATTCAGGCAGAAAGTGTTTGGTGCCAGGCATGCAATGGAAACACTACCTGCTGTTCAAACCTAGTAATACAAGAGAAATGGAAATTTGCTACAGAAGTCATATCAGTTCTGGGTGGTTTATGCTTAAGGGAAGAAACATCAGTCGAACTCCATACACAAATTTCACATAATTCTTTGCAAAGTGTAGAAACACTTTACAACTTAAAGTATAAATTTATTCCTAAGGGAATATTCATTCTGGAAAACAGTATTTTTAGTAATTTGACAGTTATTTACTTATATGACATTTGTTTTACTGTTTTTGCTATGTGCAGGGTATTTAGAATATGGTGGCTTCTGAGATTGTATCATTGCATGTCCTTCCTGGTCCCTTGAAAATTTTGAAGTGTAGGCTTCTGTGGTGTTTTAAGAACCAGCAGGGCAATACACTGGATCTGCTTTTGGTGTGGCTTAATCACTACTGTGTTTCTTTTGAAATAGGTGTTTTACCAACAATTCCTCCCTATTTTCCCCCTCTGGTTAAGCCTAATGATTGCCGTATAAACTTAACCAGCACAGGTTGGGAGCAGGTGTGAACTTACCTGTTCAACATCATAGCTTCATATAAGGATATAATGAGAAAAAAAATTAGGTTTCTAATGACAGATGATTGCTAATATGCTGAAAAATTACTGCAGATCTCTCCAGGCTGTTTTGAGTTCTAGTGTCATTCTGTCATAGTCAGGACTGAAAGCTATGAAAATGCCCCTAGTGATGTCAAAGTTTTCCATGTCATGAAAGTCAAACAGACCAGAATGAAGAAAAAAGGACTGAGCCAATTCTTCTAAAATCACTTGTTGCTACCATGTGTCACAGCTTCAGTAGTTAATTGGCAGTTGTCTCACCCTGGTGAAGGGAGTGTTGCCTGCCAGCAGACCATGACTTTTATCTGCTCTGAAGAATTCTTTGAGTGCTTAACATGTGTCGTCTCTGTGAATTGCACCTTCTCTGTTCCAGATGGTGAGTTTTGCACAAAGTTTTGCTGTGAAGCAGACTTTGCCCAGCGTATATTGGTGCTATCTGGAGAAATGGACAACCTAGTTCCTCTTTAAGGCTTACATCACAAAACCAGTGTTTTCTGGTGGGGAGCAAACACCTTCTAAACTTACCTGGTGAAGAGCTTAAACTTTGACTGCTGGGTTGTTAATGAAAGAGCATGATGGGTTGAGCAACATTAGCCCCACACCCCTGTGAGTGGCTAATGACATACTAAAAAAAAAAAGAGACCCAAACAACTGTGGAACTGTGAAACACGGGATCCTCCAGCGGTATCAGAATATAGACAGTGTGCTTCTCATACGCCACTGGACAGTAACATAAGGCAGTCTTATTTCAGAAGTTTCATCCATCAGTACATCATGTAGGATTTGGGATTAAAACTGCTCTGAATTTAGAGGCTGCTTACTGAAGGAGTGCTCCAATCTTGTCTTCTACATAATTCCCAGGAAACAGGAATTATTAATTTGGTAAATTCAGCTGAAGAGACTCTGCAAATGAAAAATATTGATATTTATCAACACTTGTCATTAACAAGGAGTCATTATCAAGGCCACATGCTAAGTAAATTAGGATTTTCATTTGACTTGCACAGTACCTGTGAAATGTGCCAATCTGTCCCAAAGCAAGTCGCTCCCTTCTGGGTGGACAGGCGTTACTATTTGGACAGTGACACTTGGCTATCTTCTTGTGTGGTCAGAACAGAGCAGTTTAGAGCTTCACTCCAATTCATTAACTTTTGATCTTAAAAAAAAGCAACAACTTCTAGGTCACTTCAGCATGCCAAACATCTGTCTGGTCTGGAGCAGGACTAATGCTTTTTACTCTTTGGCTAATTGATCTCTATCTTTGAAGATTTTTTTATGGCCTTTTGGAATGACTTCCTGATCATAGTTAGCTGTAGGTTTGCCACATTGTCCATGCTGTGTGATTTTTCTTGATCTATATTCTGAATTTCCAGGTATGATGGAGATTTCTGACAGGAGCTTATAAAAGACTCTTCTCATGCAATAAACAAAGCATTGCATGGAGAAATGAAATTTTTTTTTAAGCTTATAAATTTTTTTTTAATGAAAATTATTTTGTGAAAGATATGATTTATATGCCAAGCAGTCTCAGTGTTCAACTTGATGTACGACTTGGTGGTTTATTAGTGTTCTTCATATTAAAGAGTGCATTAATGCCACTGTAAGGGTCAGATCCTCCAGGTTCCTTCCCCCAGTGCCTGTGCTGCACGTGTTAAGCTTGGCAGGTATCCTGGGGAGAAGTTTGAAGCACCCACGGATGCCCAGGGAGTTGAGTTTGTAGTGAGATAAAACTTGGACTCCAAGCCTTGCTTTGCCTATGCTTTTCTGCAAAATTAACCTAGGCTTTTAGGCAGGATACCTTGCCTATGAAACGGACCTGCTGTATTTAATACTGCTTTCAGTGAGTAGTGTTTATACTACTGATGCAGCCATAAGGCTTCTTTTACTACCAAGAGGCAGTGTCTTGGTTTTGGCTGGAATAGAGTTAATTTTCTTCCTAGTGGCTGGTACAGTGCTGTTTCAGATTTAGTCTGAGAATAACACTGGTAACACACTGATGTTTTAGTTGTTGCTAAGTAGTGCTTATTCTAAATCAAGGACTTTCCAGTTTCCCATGGTCTGCTAGTGAACAGGTACACAAGAAGCTGGGAGGGAGCACAGGCAGGACAGCTGCCACAAACTAGCCGAAGGGATATTTGGCACCACAGAACTGCGGGGAGTTGCCTGGGAGGGGACGATTGCTGCTTGGGGACTGACATCATCAGTCAGTTGGTGAGCAATTGTATTGTGCATCTCCTGTCTGTCCTGAGTTTTATTCCTCTCTTTTTCTGATGATGATAATGATGATTATTATTATCTTCTATTAAATGGCTCTAATCTCAGCCTGTGGGTTTTACCTTTTTCTGATTCTCCTCCCCATACTGCTACAGAGAGGGAGAGCGACCAAGCAGCTGCATGGCACTTAGTTGCTGGTTGGGGTTAAACCACAACAGATTGGTATTTTGTAGCAATAATAATCTTTTTCATTTACTTTGTAGTAAACTCTGGCCCACATTTTTCAAACCTGAATTGAGGTGCTTGAATATCAGCATAAAGAGTTGTAGAGTTCCCAGTGCATCTTTCCAGCCTTACTCCCTACTGCTAGCCCTGCTACCCAGCTTACACCAAGGACTCCCTGCATCACCCCTTCTTATAATCTTGGCAATACATATCTTCTTCTGTACCCAGAGCCTCAAAAACACAGTGTGTCCTAAACTACTGTTATTTTGAAGCCAGCTGGAGAGAAAGAGAGGAAAGGGACTTCAGGATCCCCAGCATGGCACTAAAACAGCATCTGGCACTTCTGAGTGCAAACCAGTTTTCCTGCCCTTACCCAGTGGTATTTACCAAAGTAAAACCTAATTCTTACAGCACAAGAGAGCAGCCACATAATGGTGTTGATAAGTAGATCTCGCAGCAGATTTTTTTAAATCCTTCCTATTTTCTTCCTTCTGTAATTGTGACAGGTCCCCCCTTAGCTGTTGTTGCTAAGCTGCCCAAAGGATTTGCATTTCAAGGCAATCTGAAACTGTCTTTACTTTAAAGAGCAACCTCAGCAAAAGCAATTCCAAAACCTAAAAGAGGAACAGAGCTGAAACAACTGCCAGTACGTTCAACGTATCAATGAACACTATTTCAGCTGCAGTGGCAACCTTAGGAATCCATTTTATAAGATGTGCAAAATTCTTCCATCATCTATCCAGTGCAGGTTAATGATTGTGACACAGCTAAGGCTTTAGGGGAGGGAAGGGGAAGGTAGTGCTGGCTTCAGGAAAAGGCAGTTTGTCTTTCAAAAGATACTGATTCTTGCACTGTGAGAGCATTGAGAATGGTGTAATACCATGTAGGATGTGTCTACCGGATGAATGGGGAAACCCAAGATCAGTAAACAGATAAAGCAGTTGAGGAAAACTGGCAAAGATGGTCAGAAAGGGTCTTATTGAATACTGTAATTGGCAGCGTGGTATTGGTTTTAGTCCTGTTTTAGTCTAAAAGGAAGGTGAGGCTTGTTAGATCTGTTGATACAGTCTGAATGAGGCACTTTGGGGTATGGAGTCTTTGGGCTGTGTAGACGCCCAGCCTTGGGATGAACAGGAAATATAATAAACATGCACGAAACCATGCAAGTGGGTATTAAGCAGGATGAAGGACTAGGCCTCCGTGGCATGAGAAAGCCAATGCTGCTTTGGCAAGCAAGTTGAAACTAAGTCTCCAAGGCCAAGTCCAGTGTGATTCAGCAGAATGATGAGAGTGCTGTAAACCTGAGGATTTATGTAAATGTTGCAAACAGTTGAATGAATATGTCAGGTTATAGGTATTCAAAGCATCTGAGTGATCTGCAGACCAAGAATTAATGAATAGCAACCTCTTTGAATAATCCTGAGGGAATGGACATTAGGCAATTTTGCAATCAACAATCCAGGTAAAAAGAATCCATTTTTGGTTCATACGTGTTATTGACTGAACCCTGTGGAAGGACTGCATGGCTGAAGATTTTACTATATTTTCAAGTTTCTTTTGCTTGGGAAAAATTTTCTCCTGTGGACTTGCACTCCATTATCTTGGCTTCCTTTTATCCATGACAGTCTGTATGCCAACTCTTGTTTATAGTACATTTGGGTGCTGGTACACCCATCTGACAGCGTAAATCAGCTCTTTAGAACAAATGTCACAGGGAAAGGCTGCCCTGAAACAGTGAGGTCTGTATCAGTATGCCTGTGCTCTGCAGGAGTTGCAAGAAAGCCATGTACAGAAATAAGCCTCAGGCTTGTCGTTCACCTCTGTTCACCTCTTTTTATTTCTTAGTCTAATCTGTTGTGGCTGTAGGGCTGTTGCAGCTCTCAGTGGTCAGTCTCCAGGTGAACCGGCCTAAGGATGATGTGGCTGGCAAGACCTGTTGGGACTGTGAAGCCTTTCTCTATCCTATTCCTCACACCATCCCTCTGCATGAAATCTCTTTTATTCTTATCTTCAGTTTAGCCTTCCACCAGGCCTGCTGTGTAGCATCATAATGGTGGACCACCCTGCGTTGTGCAGGTGTTTGCTAAGGGGACCTCAAGGGCACCTCCTGTGCATCTGTAAATTGGAAACTTGGCTGAATGGTGGTTGTGATCAGCAAGCTCCTCTCCTCTTGTGTAAAGGGCAGTGTGTGTGCTTGAGTGCATTATGCATTTTTATTTGTCGTTCCTTCCTGTTTCACCCTTGTCTCATGAGCATGTGTTTCTACCTGCTGCATCTCAGTGGGGGAGTAACTCCAGAGGAGATGCAGATCCCAGCATTCTACAGAAAACAAGCAGATGACAACATCTAAGATGATAACGCTCCTAAGATGACAAAGTCTGTTTCACTTTTTGGGTATACTAATACGTGTCATAATTGCTATTTCAAGAACTGGTGAGATCACTTAGCATCCCATTTATTTCTGATCCAGTCTTCCATCCCCATGTCACATGAATTACACAGGGTGCCTTTTTCTTTGTCTGAAAACACTTTTGTTTCTGTCATTCATTATCCACTTTGTATTTTTCAGTGGGTCAGGAAACAACTATTTCATTTAGAGGGAGAAAAAAACAGGTGCAGAAAGGCAATTTCTCTCAGCTGTTTGAAGGTGATACAGCAGACTTTCTTTGAAACCATTGGTAGGCTTAAAAATATTTCTGTCCTTAATATGTAAGAAAGAAAATCTGTCTCTGACCTTTGAAGTACTTTTGTTTACTTTTTTGAGGGTGCTTTAAAGAAAAACCAAGATTTAAAAGGCATTTGCTCCTTAATGGGTAGATGAAGTAGCTGATGAAGTGAGAATGTTGCTTTATCAGCCAAAAATAAATCTTACTACATATCAGACACCTGAAAGGCTCTCAAAAGCAGCTACCAAAAATACATGTATTGGTGATTGTTCTGTGTGATAAGGTCACCTAATCATGCCTGTGCCTTTGCAACTACAACAACAATGTCACTGCTGTGATTCATCCCGCATTCTCCAGCATTTCTGGCTAGCCTTGGACAGTTTGTTTTCTTCAGACACAGGTAATTTGTAGAGGTGTTTAACAGCTGATTCAGATTTGAGTTGGTAGCAATTCCATTCTTTCAGATGATGTTCAGAATTGCTCGGTTTGTGCCCTTTCAAGAAAAACAACACCCCTCTCCCCCCAAAAAACAAACAAACCCAAACCAACCAACAAAAAAGCACAAACACCCCCCCCCCCCCAAAACCAACTAACCAAACAAACTCAACCCCCCCAAACTTGTGGCAAGCTGTAACCATATGTTTGAGTTATTTTTTTTAAAGTGGATTTACATATTGAATACAGTCTAGCAGAAAATCTGTGCTTTGCTTATGTGTGATGGAGATAAAGTGTGCAAGCATTATTAGGCTGTTTATTATAGCATTTGTTTTTCTGGAAGATGCTCATTTTCAGTTTTTTTCAGAAAATATGGGCTTCTCTTGCATATTAACTGAAGTTTATTGCTTTTTATTGCAAGGAGAGAGGCTGGTGAGCTGTTTGTAGGTCTGGGGGGTACTGATGGCAAATGGCTGTAAATTGTCTTGGAGATCACTTTCAGTTGTAGGCCCTTAAGGAGGAGAGGTGGAAGAAGCTGAGTTAACGTTTGTACAGTTCTCCCCTTTCTTCTGTTTTGCTCTTAAATAGTCATGATTTTCAAAACATAATTTTGGTAAGTACTTGTCTAATGAATATGACATGAGGAAACAAGGTCAATATGCCTGCCAAACAGAGCCTCCCAGCATCCCCCAAAAGGGATCCTAAATCACTTTGATGCATGTCCCTTTATGGGGGACATACTGCCTGGTGTGCTCCACAGCATCGCTGAGCATCTCTGACCTCTAAGGAAGGTCTATGTATCAGCATAGTTAAACGTGTCAGACTTGTAAAACTCACATTCTTTCCTGGTTGTGCTTCAGGATGTTTATATTGTGATGGGTTGTCTCATTTTTTACTCTATTGGTAGGGAATTCATGGTATTTTGAAGGAGGAATGGCAGGAGTGTATTCAGAGGAAAACAAAGCGAGTACAGTCCAAAGTCATCAGAGAGGATATATTTGGTTCATCAGCAGTGTTGGTCAGCTGAAAAATGCTTGCTTTGCCATGAATGAAATTCAAGTCTTTGTACAAGAGTGAAGCAGGAAGCTCTGTCATGTTCTTGATTATACAGACTTTTGTTTTAACCTCCCTCCTACTTTTCTGAGTTGCCAGAAGTCTTGATTGAGCCAGGCATTACTTTGTCATCTGAAATCATTCTGGGATGCTCATGCCAAGCAGCTTTCATGAACTGAAGGGCAAGTATGGATTTTAGATCATCTTCACACTACTGTGAATAACATCACCTGTGTTAAGTCATGTTTTATTTGTCGTTGTATTTGTGAAACCTCAAGTTCCCAGACTTTGAAGACAAGATGTATAAGGAGCCTTTGTGCCTTGCCCATCCCCAGTGGCTCTTTCAGACACAAGCTAATGCATCCCTGAGACCAGACAGCCGTTGGCTGAGGTTAGTATGCAAGTGCAGCAGTCATGGCTGGAAATTGATATGTTCTTCGCTTCTTGGAGCACTCAAGACAATGACCTCATCAAGCTTCAGGAGGATGAACAAGGCATGGCAAAGAGGCATGGAGCTGCTGGTCCAAAATTGCATCTTCACTCCTGAAGGATGATTGGCAATGGTACTGATAACCCTGAAGCGTGAGATAGCAGAAAGCCAACTAAATGGAGAACTCCTGCAATGCAGAGGCATTATGGCGCTGTAAATCTCACCAATCCAGACTTGTTTTGTTTGAGAAAAATGACAGCTTGCCTTGCTAAATGTCTACACTGTTCACAGCGGGAGAGGGTTCATGTAGAAATGCACCTTTATTTGTGCTCTTCAAATAACTGAGATTCGAGAAATGGCAGTAGGAGGCAGAAGGTAATGGCCAATACTGAGGACAATTGGGTGTACTTAAGAAAGATTATGAATTTTGGGGCAAAGATCACTCTTCAGACGGGATATCTGCCTGAAGTTGTGCCGATGCTGGGGTGTTGTGTTGCATAAAGGTTCAAGTCAAACAGCCTCTGTTTCTCTAGGATATTTTAGAGGGTTTGAACAGCACAACAGTGATGCTGTCAAACTTGGAGGAAGAAAGCAAGGAGGAGATTTTGGCAGTGCTGAGTACAAGCATGTGCTACAGACTGCTCCAATCTTTAGAGGTTCATTTGGTAGCTGAACGCACAAAGTAGGCATTTTAGTAATCTATGGGAGATGTGTTTGTTTTATGTGATGTCCAGTAGTCTTGTTTTCTCTAATTAGAAAGCCACAGTGAAAAAAAGAGACTCTCTGTTGCCACCCATATATATTGTGTTTCTGCCCAGGCTTTGCCGGCTGCATAGCACTGGGAATTTACAGGAAAGCAAATTCAATGCATCAGTGAAAATTCAGCACAGCAGTCGGTAATTCTGGCTGGTTAATTAATGGTAATGTGGTCTCAAATGACCAGAGTGGCTGTTTGGCAAGTTAGCTTTATTGATATGTCTTGCTAAATGCTGCCATTACCTCATGTATTGTTTTCCTTTATTCAAAATAACTTGCGTTTGACTTCCTTAAATAAATGTGTGCATTGACTATTGATTATCAATGTACCTGTTATTCTTTTAAGTTAACCTTTTCGGAAGCTGTGTCTTCTCCCACCCTTTTGTTCTGCCCAGGCAATGCTTAATAATTCACAGCACCCCTGCTAATTTAACAGGAGAGCATGACAGAGTGACACTGGAGATAATACCACCTCTTCTCCTTTCTCTTAGTTTTCGTCATTCAAGTTATGTAGGATAGATTTGTTGTGCAGGTGAAAGCACAGCAATGAAGAGAGGCTGGGATTTTAAAAAAAGTTTTTAGATTCACAGGTTCTGGTTTTTCCTTTGTTATTTGTTGTTGCTGGTTTTTTTTTTCTTTCTTTAAAATCGGTTTAATATGAGTAGATTCTGTTTATTTCCCCAAAGGACTAGTTTTTTTCTAGGCTCTGGACTTTTTGAAAGGTATGCTTGTGTGCAATATAGATGGAATGTATTCTCTTCATGTTGTATTTATTCCTAGCACTCAGCTGCCAGGTACCAGCATCAACCCAGGACCCTTTCCACAGGGTGGCTTCCCAGCCTAGATGGAGACATGGGGTTATTGCTGTGGGGGGAGCATTTCGATTAAAAGCACGGATTTCTTCCCTTTTTACCTCTCCGTTTACCTTGTCCTCAGGAATTGGAGAGCTATCGTCCACATCAAATGGTAGTTGCATTTTTGGTTTTCATATTTGGGATTTTTATTTTCCCCAGGAATAAAATGAATGGCCTTTGTGCTGTGAATAGTTTTCTGTGTGAAATCAGAGCAGGCTCATTTTCCACAGGACCTAAAATCACTTCCCCACTAGTTCCAATTAAGCAGTGTTTGCACTTGAAATCAGGACTGTTTATATGGAATTAGTGTTTTCAAATGTGATTAAAAAGCAAATAGTTGTATATAATCTCTGCAAACTAATGAAAAAGAATAAAGTGAAATGGTTTAAGCCAGCTTTGTTTACACTCCAGAGTTACTGTGTATGCATATTCAGTGGTGGTTACACTTTTCCAAATCTAGTTGCTCTTTTTCTGCTGAAGTAGCTGATAATCAGATTTGTACATTCAAAGAATGTTTTATAAAAAAATGCTTACTTAAATTTTTTTCTGTTTTCTGTCCTTCTAAATTTGAGCCCAGGGTCAAGAAGTGACAGGGAAAGGGTTTTGTTAGTAATAAGAGTTTGTGAGAACCTGCTTTCTTATTATGGTACTGTCTCGCTGTGTGTTTTGACAGCCTAATGATTCCCACTTTTGCTCAAATGCAGCCAGTTGCGAGTGTTTCCAGTCTGAGAGAAGCTGAGGCACAGAAGTTGTCTTATTGGGGTTAATGCTATGAAACTTTGCAAGGGAACTCTTGACAATTCACTTTTTTATTTTATTTGGTCTTTTTTTTCCCCTTCCTGGAGCAGAAAGTGCAACAGCTTGGCCTCTGGCAGGGTAAAAACCAGAGACACACTGGTTTCATGCAGTTTATATTTTCGTTTGGCTGGGGAGCAGTGCAGACGAGTTCACAGACCTTGAACATTTTGGTGCATTTCTCTTCCTTCTTGTTTTCAACTCAGAAGAGCCTTTTGGCAAAGCACCACCAGCATCCTGAGCATACATCTGCAGACAGGCTTTCAGTGTTTTTTCAGAGGTAGATGGAAGCAGGGAGCTCAATGGCTCTGTTAGATTTGGGGTGGGATGCTGAGGCACATCATTACACATATATTATCTCAGATTTATTTATTAGTGCGGGCTGCGTGCTCTGTCCTTGGGAATGGGGGTCGTTATTCTTGGCAGATGCAAGGACAATCAGCATGCCTGTACTTGAACTACTTCAGCAATGTTGGTTACATCAGGGTTTTCTTGCTGAGACTTCATTTTCATGGTAATCTGCACGAAAAGAACTGCTTAATTCTCTCTCTCAGAAATCAGACTGCATTTGATGCCTTTTATTGGAAAAAGCAGAGAAGCCAGTAGTGGGAAGCACTGTGGTTGCAGTGATAATATGAAGAGGGTGAACTTTTTTGGGAATTGGCAGATACTTCTATTTTCTTCTTGAACTGAATGAAACAGAAGAGGCCCCTGCAAGGCACTGCAGGTTCCTTGGAAGTTATTACAGTAACAGTGACCATCTGGGAGCCATAATGTTTCATAACAATAAATAATTAACTCCAGCAAATTAACTCAAATTCTCATTCATCAGAACAATAGGGAAAAAAAAGGTGTTATTGAATAATCCTGAAATCAAATTTTTCAGCATCTTTCTTGCAGGGGGACTTTCTCAATTTGTTTGCTTCTTTATATTGAGCACAAACTGTCCTCAGTTTCCAAGCACTAAAGGAAAAGCTGTTTTCCTCTCTTGCTCACCCAGGGGTATATGTGCAAATGCCTGAGGTTATCAGTCTCTCTCCTCTTCTCGTCACCTCGTTGAGACAAGTCTTTTTAAAAAAATACTTCCTTGCACTGAACTTTGAGTGGACTAATTTGATTCTCCGTAGGATGTCTGATGCCATGCCTTCTGACTGCTGAGCAAAGTAAATTGCATGTGAGTAAATATATCTTACTGTGATATGCGGCCAGCAACCAGAGACCTCAGAATCCTCTAAGCATGTGTGGGATATGCAGATGTAGCAGGGAGGTGCTTGTTTTTTTTACATCTTTATGAAAGATCTACCAACCACTTATGGTACTGTTCTGCTTCTTAAGCAGAAACGACTACTTAAGATTTACAAGTGGGATGGCTTTGTTTATTCTAATCCTACATTATATGTAGAAGCACACAATCAGTAATCTTGCAACAGTGGTGTTGCCATGTGGAAAGTGCTGGCATTCCTGATCTGAAGAGACATGTAAAGTAGAAGTGATAGTCAAATGTGATTTCAGCCCCATCTTTTTCAGAGGCTAAACTAGGGAGAAGGGGAAGAAAATACCAGCAGACTTTAGGGTTTTATATATTATATGGGACCTTAAAGCTCATCCACTTCCAACCCCTGCCACAGGCAGGGACACTTTCCACCAGACCAGGTTGCTCAAAGTGCCATCCAGCCTGACCTTGAACACTGACAGTGATGGGGCAGCCACAGTTTCTCTGGGCAACCTGTGCCAATGTCTCACCGCCCTCACAGTAAAGAATTTCTTCCTAATACCTAATCTAAATCTCCCCTCTGTCAGTTTAAAGCCATTTCCCCTTGTCATATCCCTACAGATCCTTGCAAAAATCTCCTCTCCAGACTTGTTGTCAGACCCTTTAGGCACTGGAAGCTGCTCTGAGGTCTTCCCGGAGCCTTCTCTTTTCCAGGCTGAACAAGCGCAGCTCTCTCAGCCTGCTTCCATAGGAGAGGTGTTCTAGCCTTCAGAGCTTCTTTGTGGCCTCTGGACTCTTGAGCAGGTCCATATACTCCCTGCACTGGAGGCCCCAGAGCTGAACGCAGTACTGCAGGTGGCGTCTCACCAGAATGGAGTAGAGGGGAAAAATCACCTCTCCTGATCAGCTTGTTGCACTTTTGAGGCAGCCCAGGATACAGTTGTCTTTCTGGGCTACAAGTGCACGTTGCCAGGTTATGTTGAGCTTCTCATTGTCCAGCATCTGAAAAAAGTGTGCAGGAGAGATTGCTGCAGCCCAAACAGGAGAAGTCAATGATGGTGAGATGTCTTTTGCGCAGGCACTTCCATCTTGGGCAGCTGCTCTGCAATTCTGGCAGAATAAAAGCCACACAGGCCTTGCCAGACTGCTATTTCCCAGTCCCCTGAAACTTGTTTGAACATGCAAGATGTATTTATTAAGGGACTGATCTGGGAGTGCTCAGGCAGCAATGAGTGCACTGGTTGCATTTCAGCAGTCCATGTATTAGTTTATATGGGAAAAATGAGGAGGAGAACCTGGTATGAAGTAGGCTGCTCCCATTCTCCTCCTTCACATGGCAACTCTGCTCCACAGCCCAGGCGTAATTTTTGCAGCACAACTTCTTATTACCCTCCTATTAATCTGACTAATAAATTGCTAACAGGTAAAATAATACTGGGAAAAAATGAGTCAGCTCTTCTATTAAAAAAATCACAGGGTTTGATCTAGTTACTGCTTGAAGAAATGTTAGAGGAGTTTGAAATGTACTAAATAATTATGGCAGTTAAGGTTATGATTGTGGCTGCACTGCACCAAATGGAGGTTTAAATTTTATTTGATATCTACTTACCTCTGCATAGTAAATTGCATGAGAATTATGAGGTTCGCAACTGGTGATTTACTTTACAATTTCCTTCATGTTTTTTCTGTCTTGGAGGTTTGTTAATTTTTTTTTTTTGCAGGGGCAAAGCTTTGAATGCAAGGCCTGGAAATTGTGTGTGCTTTCTGGCTGTAGGCAAGAAGATGTCAGCATTGTACAGTGCATTCTCCCCCTCCCCGTTCTCCCCCCTAAGGAGGATTTTATTGTGCTATCAGAATAAAAGATCACCCTTGTAGTTGGTACAGTTGTTTGCTCTTGGTTTGTGGAGCACATATAGGAACAAATAGTAAATTCCCCCCCCCCCCGTTGTACTATGAAATTCATGAAATGACTGTTTTATTGTCATCTTCTGGATTAAGCTAATCTGTAGTTATAATACAAGGCTGCTAAAATGTTGCTTTTGGGGAAAAAATGGATCCTTCTCTGGGCTTCATAGCTTCTACCTTCCTGTGTGAGAGTAGCTTCTTTTTGTAGCTGCATGTTTGCAGCCTGTATTAGCATAAGAGTGGTAAAGGCCACTCAATGAGTCTATGTCTGTTTATAATTATCTTGAAAATAAAAATGGATTTTGTGTTATAAAAAGGGGGGCTGCTGCTAATATAATGAAGAAACGATCAGGTTATTTTTATTTGCCCTAAATTACCCTGTGAGAATAACACTGATGTTTTGAGAGACGATAGTCTTTTCCAAATTAAGCCATGGGACCTCTTACCCAGCAGCATATTTTGCAGTCGCAGAATCCGCCTTACTGTGTCATCACTATGTACAGTTCCCAGACAGTGGGGGATGGATGCGACACATCTAGTTGAAAGGTGCGAGGGCTGTGAGCACAGATGTTAAGAATCCAAATGATAAAAGGACAGAGTATTTCTATGATTCCGTGATAACCACCTGCAAGATCTTTTACCACTTCCAGGCTAAGGTGGGACAGACTTTTTCTGCAGCATTAGGGTTGTCTGTTAGAGGGGATACTTCGAACTGTAATGGTGCTGCAGTGTGCATGCCAGTGGCTCCATGGGGTAAATGCTGCACCTTATTTTAAGTGTATGGCATGTGTCTGTCCATCAGCAAGGGCAGGCTTGGGCTTTTCTAGGTACAAATAATTCATCTCGCGTCACATGCATGAATCGGTGCAGCCCGTTTGCCTCTGAGTTCATGTGAAATTGAAGTGGCAACGTTGTTTTGGGGTTTTTCTGGTTTGGGCTCAGCACAGGCACCCTACTTCTAGTTTTAGCCCCATTATTAACCTCCTCTTTTTAATGGTTTATATTACAGAGTTATTACTGGATGTTAGGAGCTTGACTTCATTTTTATTGACCTGACTTAGCCTAAGACAGGCCTGAATCTGCAGAGAATACATAAAATATCAAACTCTGGGTTGTTCAAGAGTGAGCCTGTCTTTGCCTTCTGTTTGGATGGTCTGGCTCAGCATGTCCTAAATCTGTTCCAGTTTGTATAAATATTTGTGAATGCTTAGTAGGAGGGAGACAGACCTCCCATTCCACCCGCTAAAATCCTCTGTCTCACTAATATGTGTCACCTTCGACTCATTACTGTTGCTGTTGATCCCTGTTGTTTTTTGCTGGTATTTAAAAGCTAAGCCTGTGCAGTGACCTTCAGCCAGCAGCAGGCCACAAGCCCAGTCCTACCCCTGCATGTTCAGCATTGCTGATATATCCTGACTTTCCTTATACTTTGCTTTCTACTTGCATGGCAAATAAGTCTGTAATTTGAATTTTCTTTTTCAAGTGTTCCCTTCCAGGAAGAATTCTATAAATTACCATTCTGAAAATCAGATGATCAGATTTTTTTTTAACAGCAAAAAAATTATCTTTAAATCTAAAAGCTGATAAAATATACAGCCTCTGCTCTGGCTTTCACTTTCTGAAGGAGATGCATATAAACCCACTGCTTTGCAATCCTCGTGCAAGTGGTATATTCGCAGTGCCTCTGCTTTGGGTTGTCCCAGGCTAGTTTAAAGGATTGCAAGGACACTTTTCTTAGATGTGTGTTGCTAAAGATCATGCTTTCAGTGATAATCTATTGGTCAAGATAAAACCCCAAACCTTAATAATTATCATGCAGTATTTTGAAATTGGTGGAAAAAGCTTAACTCAAGATCAATGTATGCATGATGCATGGTTTTCTTTGTGCAGTTAACAGTTTTAGCACTAAGTAATGTTAAAATTGATTTTGGAGCCTGTTGAAATAAGGAATAGGTTTTCCTATCAGGTCAGACAACAGTGCTCATTAAGCATGATGAGCTCTGGTACTATGGTGCTGTATTTCACGTGCTGAATTATAAGAGGATCAAACAAAACTTCAGAACCCAAACTCTCATTTTCATGACTGATGTCCTATTTTCTAAAGAACAGATACTGTAAGTACAGTATGCTAAAACACACAGCCAGTTTTTTTATATGTTGTTCTTGTTTAGGTCTCATTTCCAGCTAAATATGTTTATTCCAAAATATTAAGTATTCCCCAAGTGATTCCCATTCTTAAAATATGGTTAAGCAAAGGTCAGTTTAGCCCCTCACAGCACCATTTTAAAGGATAACATGACGATGCATTTTTCAGCTTGTCTTCTAAAATAAATTTGGAAGCTTCTCCAAGCAGATCATCGACTTAACATGTGACAATATGTCCCAAAGTTCCCTGAGGATTTTCACTAATGTATTTTCACTCAAAGAGAGAGAAATTTTTGGCTGAGGCCACAGCTGATATAAATCAGCATAACTTCATTGGTTCCAGCTGAGCCTCTCAAATTTATACTAGTTGAGGAACCAGGCGATATGGAGAAAATTATTTCACTGAATTGATTACTTTGTCAAAAAGATTAACCTGAAACATTTTTACCATTTCAGAGTTAATGTATGTTCATGGCAAGGAAAAGGATTACATTCATCAGGACACAGTTAATGAGGGATGGCGATGGCAGCTTTTGACAGGAATTAGTATTTATTTTTTTCTTTTTGTTATAGATCTGATGCAGTTTTAAGTTTCGCTGAGATATTTTATACACACATTTTGGTAGTTGAAAACACTTAAGAGTAGCTAACTCCTACAATTGTAGGTTTCCTTTCTGAATTTATGATCAGGGAGGTTTAACTTAAGCATTTTTATTTATAATACTGCAGAATAAATAAAACCAAGGTGATATATTTAAGAAGCAGTGGGCCCACAGAATTGGTGAGGGAGCACTGTGAATACAAATAACCTGGTGATGTTTGCTCGGGTACACAGACAGATCTAGGTGCTCTTTAAAACATTCAGTTTTAAACACAGTGCTGAACAATTTAACAGTAGTGCTGTTGTGCTGACTCTTCCAGAAGATGCATTGCTCTGAGTCATTGAGCCAAATATGATGTTGGTATATCCATATAAAAGAGTACATGAAAAGAGAATGTGAGTATCAATGAAATTAAAAAAAAAACCCAACAACCAAACCATTGTGGTAAAATAAATACATAATTTGAATTAAAGAAGCAAATTCAATTCTTCAATTTCCATTTCAGTTTTTAGGACAATTTTTTCCCCTGTATTATGTTTCTGGATGGTTTTCATTCAGTAGTAAGTGCAGCAGCAATTGATTTTTTGCCTTCATTTATGTACGTATAGCTGCTTGTTCACATGATTATTTCATGTGTTTTCTGCCATACCATATGTGCTGATGGAAGCCAACACTTAATGTACTTTATTTTAGTAGTAAAAAAAAGCTTTGAAAAATCTCAGCTATATTTCAGTCTGTATAAGAGTCAAATTTACCTTTAATGTACAGGTTAGAAATGTGTATTTTCTGTTTGTAATTGAATTTCTCTCAATCTATCTTCATTTATTAGCTGAAATAGAGCATTTTTATTCATGTTAGTGTGCATCAGTGCAGGCTTGATGCTGTCTTTGTCAAGCAGTAAGTGGGAGGGTAATGGAGACACAGTTTGTGAAATGTCACCCTAGTGTAAACACATTGTTCTGATCCCTACATAGAAGAACTGATGACGTATGTGTTTTCTTTAGGCAAGGGGAAACTGTATTCTTCTAACAATCAAAATTATTCAAAGAGAACAGTGTTTTCAATCCAGAATATTCAAAAACGTACGGTAGTAGTTTCTGTGATTTGTAGGCAGGTCTGGTTTATCTTGACTGGACAGCAACAAATTGACCCATGTGTCCTTCTGAATGTGATGCTATTGACCTGTGACCCATCGCTAAGTGCTTGATATTTGATTGCTGCTTTTGTTGGCTTTTTAAATCTTGGCCCATTTTATTTATTTCCTTATGCCTATTTGAAACTTTTGGAATCTCTGGTTTATGAAGATACATTTTAAAAGGAAATTCAAAATGTTCTGGGTACAGAACTTCTGTGATTCTGGTTATTTCTTCTAGGCAAACAAAATGCAGGTGAAATGCTGAGTGGTCCCAACCTCTTCTGAGAGCCGTAAAATATTTGGCATTTTACAAGCAAAGGCCTTAATCAAGAAGCTGAGCTGATCTAGTTTCACTGCATGATAAAATTGGAAAGCACAGAGAATGAAGCATCAGATGTTTGAGATTCACCTCCCAAAAAGGCACCAAATTTCTGCAGTAGAGTTTTGATTTGTTAAAGATTGTGTGAGGCTCTGGGAATTGGTCATGCTTTAGACATTTAATATTCCTCTCGAGATTATGTTAATAAAACTGGTAAAGTGCCTGTTTCAAGGCTACTTTTTGTCAGAAGGTCTAAACAGCAGTCACCATCTACTGCTAAATTACTTCACTCTAATCTTGATTCCTGTCTAAGCCTTGAGGTCATTCTGGTAATTGCTGACATTGTTCGAGCTTGTGTGTAAATTTTACATGACCATGATTTCAGTAACAGTTGTCCAAAGTCTCTTGTTATTAGAAATTGGGAAGGTGGCTGAGGGGAAGCTGATGGAGCTTCATCTTCCAGTGTGCGTAACAGTGGGGTCACAGAGCCCTTTTATTTAAGAAGTTCAGTTTTAAAACCTAAGTAAAGGAATAAGCTGGTAATCTGTGAACAGGACTTCTCAGGTACTTGTATGGGTTAGGCATTGTCTATGTCCAACCATTCTTGCTGGAGTTTATTACTGCTCCGCAAAGCTCCTCTGCGTTGCCCAGGCAAAGGTATTTTATTTAGATTTTGGTGATGATAATCTGCATAGCCCCTGTGTTTGTGAATATGGGGCTTCCAGCACATTGAAATCCATCATGGCTTGGATATTAACATTATTTTTCTGCTGACCGTCTCAAGGCTGCTTTGAATGAAAAATCAATCATCTCCCTCAGTGCAAGAAAATTAAATTATTATTTGCCTTAACTGGCAAAGTTTTGTGTAGCTGGCACTAAAAGCCTGCTGACTCTGTTACCTGCTGCATGCATGTTATTTTGCTGCTCCTGTGGTGGAAAGCAACTGTGTAGCTACTAGTTATACACCTAAATGCTTTTGTGAACTGCTGTGCTGGCTGCCAAACCCTGACTGGTAATTTCAACTGAATGCTATTTATTTGGCATCTGAACTGATAGAGAAATAGGGGAGCAACTGAAGCCTTAAAAGCACAGGAACGTTTCCAGGGAGAGGTGTACGTAGCAGCCAGATGCATGAAAGGAAAGCTGTGTCCAATGAGCAGTCTTTGGAAGGTAAAAAACCCACAGGGTTTACAGTGTAAAAAAAAAACCAACCAAACCCACATTTTGCATGAGTAATTGGTTTTATGAGCAAAACTGACACATGCTTCTGTAAGTTGTCATAGTTGCATATTCATAGATAATGCAGCAGAGAACTGTTGTGAGAAAGTCTCCCATTTTAAGAGAGAAATAGAAACAACCGTGTATGAGACAGCTGTATACTACATGTCTAATATCACTGTTGGAAATACTGTAGGATGAATGCAGGAGTTATATTGGATGTGCTGAATGTGACACATGGTTTGTTCTTTCATAATGATGTTGTTTAACACTGGAGAAAGGGTAGAGACAATCCAGGGGAACCTTTGATCTGTCTTTGGTGCAAATGCTGCTGCTTTGGAGGATATAGGAGTGGAAATAAACAGCAGTCTGGGGTAATGATAACATGCCTGCTGAGCTCAGCTTGCAGAATAAAATCCACAGTGATGTAGAGATTTTTCCTTTAATTTTAGATTCTGTGGATATATTTCTTTTGCTTTTTTTTTTTTTGTGTGTGTGTGTGTGTGTGTTACTTGATGGAACTAAGAACGATTCAGAATAACTGGTGAGCTTAGGCTGAATTAAGCTTTAGACAGACAATAAACAATAATGGATTCTCCCCTCCCCCCCACCTCCATGCTATCTGAGATGTTTGTTGTTCAAAACTACTTGCTATGACTTCTAGTGCCACCATCTACCCATTCTGGACAGAAGAAAAAATTTCCTTTGTCCCAGGTTCAGCAGTAGCAGTCATTTTTCTCCTTCTTAGCAGCTGGTGCAGTGCTGTGGTTTTTGACTTTCAGCCTGGGAACAGTGCTGATAACACCAATGGCTTTAGTTGTTACTAAGTAATGTTAACTCTGACCAAGGACTTTCTGAGTCTCATGTTCTGCCAGGGAGGAGGGGAAGCCAGGAGGAAGCAAAGACAGGACACCTGACTCAAACTAGCCAAAGGGGTATTCCATACCACAGCATGTCATGCCCAGTATATAAACTGGGGGCAGTTACCTGGAAGTGTTAGATCACTGCTTGGTCAGGCTGGGTATCGGTCAGCAGGTGGTGAGCGGTTGTATTCTCATTTCTCTTATCATTATTATTATTATTGGTGGTAGCAGTAGCGGTTTGTGTTATACCTTAGTTATTGGACTGTTCTTATCTCAACCTGTAAGAGTTACGTTCTTTTGATTCTCCTTCCCATCCCTCCAGGAGCTGGGGGGAGTAAGGGGGTGTGGGAGTGAGCAAGCAGCTGTGTGGTTCTGAGTTATGTCTGAGCTTAAACCACAACAACCATTTTTCCATCTGTAGCACTTATCTTAGTGCATTCATGGTGACCACGTTGATTGAAAGCAAAATGAGGATTAGCCAAGTAGAAGCAAGGTAACCTGCTGCAATGTGCTTCCGGGCCCTGCTTCTTGAGCTCTTGCTCTAGGTGCAACCAAAGTACTGATTGGAAAGGTTGTAGACTCTCTCCATACTTGGATTTTTCCAGGATTTGGCTGCTCATAGCCAACCAAAGAGAGGTTGGACCAGGGACCAGCCAAGATCCATGATCATGACAATGATGCTGTGGCAGTGGTCATTAGTGCATCTGGTCCTGTGGAGAGGGTCACTCTAAAAAGTCTTCCAATGAGACTTAATGGGTTTTTGTGAGTGTGGTCCATCTAGAAGCCCATGTCTATAGCTTCTTTTTAGCTTTTCATTCTCAAAAGCTGTAAAAAATGTGATGTGTTATCTTATGTTTCTCCTTAGAGTGAAAGAGACTGTCTTAATTGGGTAGTTCTTATGAATGGAAATGGTCTTGCAGAGAAATTGTTTTTACTAAATTATCCTGGGAGAGACTCTGAAGAGGCTTTTCCCAAGAGACCCAACAACCAACCATCTCAATTTTTTCTGTTAATGTCAGTTCAGATTCAGAACATGGTTGGTGCTTCTCCTGCGTAGACTTCCAGGCTATCTTGGTCTGAGAGGAACAGGGAAATAAATGTCTGGCTTCCAAACCCACTGTTTTTATAGAATTGGCAGTATAAATTTGCAGAGCTGTTCCCAAGAGAAGAAGATATTCATCCTTGAGAAAAGCAAGCCCTTGTCAAGCATCACCTCTTGCTAAAAGAGGAGAGTTTTGAAGAAGTGAACAATTTTCAGGGGTAGTAAAAAATGATGGACTGCTGTCTCAGGGAAACACCAAGCAGAAGAAGATCCGCTTTTTCTGATTCCTGCAAAAAATATTGCAGATAAGGTCTTCTTTGCAAGCCAGGTACAGTGATTCATGTGAGGACTGGGGTAAAGCCATCATTGGAAAATACCACATTGGGGAACACTATAGATACTGGATAACACTGCAAAAAGCAAATATGGATATTTCAAGGTTTTTCAGGATGTATTATGTGATACAGGAAAAAATTGCTTTTAGCAGGGTGAAAGGTCTTCCCATGTCTCATCTGTTGACATTTCTTCAAAACTTTGGGTACTGCTAATATCAGTTGTTTCCTATGGCAAAAAAATTGAAACAAAACATGTCCGTTACATAAGAAAGAAAAATAAAGCACTCTTCAGAACAACCTCCTTTATTTTTTTTATATAACCTCTATAAAAATGATTACTAAGTGAGTAAAAATCTCCAGAAAATAGGCATTCGGAAGCCTTGAAAACCTAACTTACTGCAGAATGATTTACTAATTCAACATAGTAGGTTTTGTGCCAGAAATCAAATATTCTGCAGAGTTTTGTCCCTGAACTCGATTTACTGAGCACAATGTATTAAAAAGCTCTAGCCCAAGCATTATCTGACTCTTGGAGAAAAAAGCCTTCTATTCTGACTCCATGCCTCCAAGGACCCCTTGCTTCACTTCATTTTTAAGGTCACTTATATTATTTCATTTACATTCACAGTCAGAAATACCATAAATTGTTTGATCAAAACCTTTCTTCCTTTGCAGTCCTTCCACTCATTTTATGTAATCTCAATTTGGTATTTTTGGAAAGCGTGCCTGGCCTGCTGTGAATTGCACTAAAATTGCCTCACTATGGAAGTCTACAGAGATTCAGGGTCTCAAAATCCTGAACAGATATATCCAGTGCACCTAGAGAAACCAGTAGGGTTTTGTGCATGCCATGTCCCTATTCACCTAAAGGTTATGAATTTTGATGCTAATTTTGTGTTGGTCTTGGAGGAAGGTGTTTATGAATATTTCCTGTTGATCTTCCTATAAGCATTAATTTCACAGCAAAATGAATGCTTTTGTGCAAACCTCCGAGACTAGGATTTAAAAATAATTACCTTAATAAAAAGCTCTGCTGAACACTGCCTGAAACTACTTTTTTTTTTTTTTTTTTTTTAACTGATAGGGAAAAACTTCTCAGACTATGCAGTTAGAACATAATTGCTAATAGAAAAGATCCCCTTTACTCCCCTTGTTTGGTAACCAAAAAGCCTCATCCTTAGACAGACTGGTCCCCAGGAACTCCACTCTACAGAATACTGGAAAAAATCAGAAAAAAGTTGCATAGCATTGCTACCATGCAACAGAAACACAGAAAATAACAGAAATCACACAAAGAAAATGAAATCCCTCCTTTCCAGAAAGGTATCGTTAGCAGAAATACATGCTGAACCAGAACTGAACTTCTCAGGTTTCTTGCTTATGCAGAAAAAGGAATGGCTATAGAACTGGGTTACAAACCCCACTGACTGTAATATAATTGGGGACTTCTGGTGTTGCTTTTCTCCTTGTCTATCTGAAAAGCATGCCTTTGACTTTGCAGTTGGGAAGCAATGGTTCATTTTCCCTTTTTTGATGATTGAAGACTTCTCCAGTGGCAGCTGACCGAGAGTAAGCATTGCTTCTCCCCTGTTATTTCTCTCCATTTGCTATATTCTTTCTATTACTTATTATTCCTGGTAGAGAGAAAAATCATGATGGCCTTTTCACTGATAATAAAGATACGTCTGCATATTCCAGAAATGACAGCAGTGGAGAAGATCTACACCAAAATATGACACCCAAATTGAGTATAATTATGGATTACAGAATTAAGGAAGCAAATGACTCTGAGACAGTGATTTCTGGAAGTGCCTGTAACTTTTACATTCAAGATACCAGGCTTGTTTTCGAAACTTATAAATGGAGGTTGGTTACCTTAAGCCCTCCTTTCACTGTGTGGTGTCATAGGAAATATGACTGATCTGATTACTATCATTTAGTGTTATTTAAAGAGGATTTCAGGAAGGGTGTCTCAGGTATCCTTCAGTCCTCTGATTTTATATAGATTTTTTTTCTGGCTTGTCACGTGGTAGAATACTTTGTCTGCAGTGTGAATCGAGAAAAAATTTGGAAGGCATCTGTATGAAAAGGGCATTTTAAAATGACACACTGGAAATCTTTAAGTATGCAGCTATTTAAAGTGATAGAATAGGTTGAATAAAAACCTTAACTTGCAAATTTCTTGGCTTTAAAAAAATACAGCTCTTGCTTTTGTTTTGTAGACAGTATTTCATTCTTGATCTCACTTTTTTTTTTTTTGTTAAGGGTAGAATTGTACTTGTGCTTTCACATTTATCCTGTCGAAAACTTTTGGTCTTGGTTTTTAAAGCTTTTGGTAGGCCATGTATTTCTAAATCTTGACTTCCTTCTTATATTACATATGCCAGAATTCTTAGTTTAGAAGGAGGACTATATATGGAATATACTTACCAAAAGTAAAATAAACCTAAAATGAAAATAGTTGTATCCTGTTTGGCTCCAAATCATACTTTCAAACTATGTTAGAAAATTTTCAGGTCTGGATCCAAGTTAAACACAGCAGTTACTCTATGAAATGCTATACTGTGAATAATATACACATCCTGGGGGTCATCTTGAGTACTATCTTTTGGCTTGTGGCTGTGGAGGAAAATTAATAACAAACAGATGTTTTACCCAAACTACTTTTATATGTTTTCAAAAGCTAAATTTACATTGTTTTTTTTCCAGTTCCTTGAACCAACAGAACTGTGTTCTTTTTATTGGTGCCAAAACTGGTTTCAAAGGCGCCAGTCAGCTCAACTTGCAGAAATCAGATAGCATAGTATTCATTGCCTTTGGCAATGACTTATAGACTTGCCATAAAGTTTTTGAGTGTGATGAAAGAATTTTCAATAATTTTTTATGTAATCCATTCATAACCTCCCCTTATGGGTGCATGAAATGTGTTTTGTTGCATTTTTTTTTTTTTTTTTTTAATAAGTGCTATATGGTTTTTCTTATTCACCAGAGGTACAGATTACATTGTCAGGCTTTTTCAAACTTGAGCTAAGAGTATGAATAGAGAGAACTTGCTTGTTTATAAAGCCGCTGTGTCTTGCACTGTAGAAACAAATAGAGGAAAAAATGTGTTGACTAATTAAAATTCCAATTCACCACATAAGCAGAACCGTGAGTGGAAAGTCTTCAACCTGGAATTAACTTGCTGGGAGAAGATACAAGAAGTATAAAATAGCTGTTTTCATAGCAATGATTTTTGAGGCTGCTAATGCAATCTTAAAACTTCAGTGCAAAATCAATTATGAAGAAAAGAAACAGGCACTGAGCAAGCAAAACATTATTCCTTTAAAGCTATTTCATTATGTAGTGATTGCACAAAGTCTCTACTGTCATAATTTTCTTCCTGATACCCTGTTCAAATGAATATGGAGATTCCTTCCATCTAATCACTCTGTTTCTGTCAACAAACTGAAATTTGCTAGATTAAATCCAGTATCATATTTAGTACTATATTATACATGATTTTCAATTGACTATTGTGTATTTCCCCTTGTTTGATTAAATAACCAAAGCAGCATTACACCTTTATATAGCTCTTCCTATGTTGTCAGCTAAACAAGAGGTTATCTTACTTGTAAACAATACTGAATTTGGGGCTGTGGATGAGCTGGGTAGTAGGTTACATTTTCCTCCCGGTATTGCCAGCCAGCACCTCTTCTTCATGCCCTGCAATGCAGAAAGTGCAACCATGCAGGTGGTGATGGTGTGGCCATGGTGGCCTTTTTGGCACGCATTTTAAAGAGAAGCACAAGGCCAGTTTTATGATAACTCTTAAGCTACTAAGGAGCTTAAATTGCTGTTCCCCTAAACCTGGTGGAAGGATGGCTCAACAGAAGTGTTTTGTGTCCCATGTCTGGATGTCTTATTTTAATTTGCTTTGATTTTCCTGAAGGGCCCACAGGACTCTATTGGGTACTTTGACAAGAGGAATAGTTAAGCATGTATAACTGTATTTCTGTTGAAGCCTAGCGGAGCACAGGGGAGTTGATACCATTCAGGCAGGAGGTTGTATAGACTTCACCTGGTGCCTGCAAGTCTTCAAGTAAAGGAAAAGCATTCTGGCGTGTTATGTTCAGAGGTTGAGATAGCTGCTTGCATTTTGGATTTGGCTTTTATTTCATTGGGATTCTCCATAAACTATGATTTTACTAAGAAACTTAAAGCTATGTAACAGAGGCTCAGTTTTTTGTAAGTATCTATTGATCTTTTACATGTCTGAAAAGGAAATTGATTAGCAAAGATGCCATAGCAATCCTTCGAATACCAGCAGTTTTTAAGAATTCTCCTCCTGGGTGTTTTCAGAGGGTGACATATTGAAAGTCATATGTCAATTTGTAAAGTCTTGGCTACTACCTGCCAGAAGGAGAGCATGGTTAACCCAATCCAGTGAGATAGTGGGAGTATCTTGGGACTTGCATGGCTTCTTGATGCTTGATGGTTTTGAAGGCTTTTGGTATTTTATTCAGAATTTTAATACAATCAGTCTCTTCTAGCTGCTGGTTCTTTTTTAATTTCATGCCATGCTGAAATGTCTTGTTGGTTTAATAAATTGCCTAAGCACAAAAGACAGCCCTGTTTGGATATTTATATTATCATTTCTCTATGCTTGAGCAATCACTTGCTTCAGTCCAAAAGTATGTGGTAATTGGCAAATATAGTGAGAAATGTTATAGAAAGAGGGCTTGTGTGATAGATATGTTTTCAACAGTTTGTTGGTTCCTCATCATGTGCTTGTGCTGTTAGGGAATGATATCCTCTCATCTTATTAAAATAATTAAATACAGTTTGCAAAAGGAACCACTGGTTGAGCCTCTACTGTGTACCTGTTAATGTTTTTAATGTGCCTTGCTGGTCATAACAATGGTACGTTGAAAGTAAACAGGTAGAAATACTGTCTCTTTAGTGTCTTGCATTACATGTAGGTAATTTAAAGAGTTTGGAAACTGTGGTTTTCATTAGAAGGGAAAGTCTTTCCAATTTATTGAATAGTTTTTGTTTGCAGATTATGAAATAGCTCATTTGTTCAACCAATTGCCAAGAGGCATCTGCAGTCCTGATAACCCAAGATGTTAACTCTGTTCAGACATTATTTTTGCTTACAGTCAGGAGAATAGAATTTTGACAGGGAAATAATGTGCTTTAATGAAGTATTCATCACTTCTCCCCATTTTTCATCATTAAAACATCCATTTCAATTTAGAAATGGACCTGAAAAGTCATGAAATCTACCATGCAGAACAGATGGTTTTCAGTACAGATGGAAAAAATTCAAGCTGTTCCTGAACAGCAGTCTACATATTTTAAGCAATTAACTGCTTATAGGTCAATTTCTTATTTTTTTTAGGCGGCAGAGGTTAGTTGCCCATAGTTATTAACATCAAAATTTGTTTCTAAACCACCTAAATGAAGTTCATATTTAAAATATTATGACAGGTTAAACACAAGTTATACCTTTTTGGTAAAGTTTGGGGTAGGTAAAAAGACTATCTTGGTATTTTTGTTCTTTTATCCAGATACTTTATGCATTCTGAATGAAGAAAAGACACTTTTTAAAAATAAAAATCCTTTTCTTAAAACCACCAATTGAATTTCAGTATGGGATTTACAGTCTGTAATGTTCATGGCTGCCTGCAGCCATTCATTTTGAGCCAACTGGGGCGTGAATGTGCTTGATGCCTTCAGCGTATAATGCGTATTTTTCTGGGATATGGTCCATTGCTAGCTCCTTCCTGATTGCCAGACCTGTCAGTCTGAAAAAAGTTTTCCCTTTGGCAGTTCTGGCGACATTCAACTCTGTGTGGTCTTTCGCACCCCTTTTTGGATATATTTTGGTTGTTTCATCACCTGAAGCTTTCTCATAACTAGTGAGGACTTCTTGAGACTCCTGTTGTCTTTTGGCCACAGCCACAGTTGAGTTTTTTTGTCAAAGTCTCCCATTTCTCTGGATGATGCTCCTGCTTATTTCCTACTGCTTCCTTTGGAGGTGGGAGGACTGGTTGCAATTACTCAGTGTTTGTGTAAGACTAGCTTTAATTAGTATGTCGTTTATTTGTTTTGATGCTCACTGTGGTTGCATTTACCATATGGCTGTATTTATTAGGAGCATGACATATAGGAGATGGTATATATATTGCTTTTCTTTTCATCTCTGTCTTATGACAAAGCATTTCAGGGCCATTAAGGGGATTTCATGTGATGAATTTCAGCCAAGAAGACTGTAAAATGAGGGTGAGCTTATCTGTCTGACCTGGACTGATGAATGGGTGTGAGACCTGGAGGCAGGGAGGGATCCTGCTGCTCATGCTTCTGGTCTGTCCCTCTGGTAAGGCTTGTTCAGGCAGGACCTATCCATACTGGATGTTGCAAGAAATCTGAAATTTGCAATGTCAGCATCTGCATTGCTGTCATAGCAAGGACTGGTTACAGAAAGTTTATTTTTCATTTAATTGTAGCCTTTTCTTAGAAACCTAGTCTGTGTGAGCTGTTTGCTGTGGATTGGAGATTTTAGAAGTGGAGATGCCCTTTTTTGTTTGCATGCTTACTGTGATACAGTGCACATGATCGGAAACACTTTGCATTTCATCATAGTCTCCAAGATAGTCCTTTTAGGAGTGTTCCAAACTTTTCTGTGAGGCTTCAGAGCTTCCTAATAACACGCCTGGGATCTGCTGACGATCTCTTAAGTCTGTGAAATCTGGGGACATACTTTTGTGCTCTTGCCACACTGCAACACTACGTAATCTGATATGTCAGTGTCATGGTTTAAGCCCAGCTGGTAACTCAGAACCACACAGCCGCTCGCTCACTCTCCCCATTTCTTCCCCCACTTCCTCCCCCCAGTGCTCCCCCTGGACAGTCAGTGAGAATGCATACCACAACCATGATGGGATTGTGCCCAAGATGGTTTTATGTAAGACAAAATCCTTTGTTTTGTGAGAGCTACAGATCAGTTTCTAGCTTTGACAGATTTAAGCAGTGGATGCCATGGCCAGAGCCATTTAAAAGGTTCCAACTCTGGTTATTTTTTGAACTGAAAATCTAGAGGCACTTTACAGTCCATGTTCATCAGCTCCCAGAAGATTAAATATGTTTTTGTGGTATTCCAGACAGTGTGACCTCACTGGACTGTAAAGTCCAGCTAGGGTGCAATATTTAACACAGCGATACCTTCATTGTAGGCCAGATGCGTTTTTTTATTTATAAATACTGGTGTTTTGTTCTCCCATTGTTTCTGCAGTATCGGCTGTGTTCCAGCCATGTTTGGGGAGCAGATGCATAGCGGTAGCTAATAAAGAAAGTTGACTTGATGTCTAACTCTTTCAATAGAGCTGAAGCAGCTCTCTGTGAAATCTGGAGACGTGTTCCATTTGCATTTTTAGGCAAGACTGGCATCTATTTAGCCTATTAAAGCCAAGTTTTTGCACGGTTTATTAGACTTCTGTTTTTGTAGTTTTTTTTTGGTGGGTTTTGTTTTTTTTTCTTTTTTTCTTCCAGCAGCATTCTTGTCTGATAGGCTCCAAATCTAAGAGACTTCAAAGTATTTTTGCACAGCTCTGCCACTTCCTTCTGCATCAATGCCTTTCCAGCATGGTTGTACTTGTGAAAGCCCATGGCAGCATGAGGACCAGGGGCTTCAAAGGAAGCTGCTCCCTGTGCTGTCCTTCTTGCTCCTCAAAACCCAAAACACTTCCATTGCTGCTTTTTAGGATGGAGGTTTTAGGGGCAGAAAGAGGGATTTGGAGGAGATGTGTGAAATTGTTAGATTTGGGACAAAAGGGATGGTTTTGCTTTGGACCTTATACTTTGTGCTGATTTACCATTTGATTAATGAAACTGCAGATGGAGAAAAGAGATTTGGGCATCCATGCTCTGAGTTGGATAAACCAGTGCTGCCACCAAAATCTTCTGTCCTCACCACATGCTTGCTGAGACAGGGGAAGTTAATCTGATCTGTAGTGAAGTGAATTTTTGTCAAGCATAGAGCTTTTCCATTCAAAACGTGCTATTTAATACCAGTAAAAATCCTACTTAAAATATAAGAATAAGCAGATTAATAGGCTAATAAGCCTAAAGGTGCAGATTAGATGAGGTTCTTAGTGTGGTCCAGAGCTGGGGCAGCTGTACTGAATTAAAGTTAAAAACAAGAAGGCCCTCTAACCACAACAGAAGTGGTTAATGGAGATATGATTCCTGGAGTGTTCTTGGGATTCTTCTGGATGTTCCTGGAGAACAAAATTGAGATCCAAAGTTTTTTTCCATTGTACACAAAGAAATGTGACTATTGGTTAAGTGTCAGATCAGACATTCCCATTCTGCTGGCAGTAGTAAGGAGCCCTTAAGATAATACAGACTTCACTTCTGATATAAACAGTAGATCAGGAGTTAGAAAAACCTATCTAGAAGGTGTCAGTAACTCTTAATGAAAATAAAATTCAGCTTTCCCTTGAATCTTCAACTTGCTGAGTGCCAGTGAGGATTATAGGCAAGAAAATGATAGATCAGTTCTCCAGTTTACATGTTGCTTGGATTATTTCATGTGGTTTGCTGGAAAGGTGAATTTTCTTTGCCGGGCTTTGAGTATTTTGCTTGCAGTCTGTGCAAGAAGAGTTACAGTTGCAAGAAGAGTTGAAAATATATCTGTCTTATTGAGGGACAAAGAATACCATACTTGCCTAATGCTGGAAAGCTTTAGGCTTTCCATGTTTTTCTCTTTCCTGTTTTTGGGAGGTGTGCATCAATGCGAGGTGGATACTGCTCCTGGAAAGTGTCTCTACAGATAGTCCTAGAGAATGATGTCAGGCAGCTGTGGATAAATATTACTTTTGTGCACAGAGTTTCCATTTCTGCATTTTTCTCACAGGATCTTCTCTACTAATAGTTGTGTCCACAGACATTTTTGATTTTTGTTATTTATCAACTTGAATAGTTAATAAGCTATACTCAGCTCCTGCAACACAGTGCCATGGAGTGACTAGGTATGTGAGTTTTCTTCCTCACTGTACAAACAGAATGAATGCACTGGCATATCATCTTATCAATTGGTCATGACTCAGAATGAAATAAATACCAAATCTAATACCACCCATAAAGAGGCACCACATAAATGCTACATTCAGATTCAGTTTACATTTTTTAAATTGCTTGAAGAGAATGATCTTGTTAACATTAGGTGTAAGGGCCAGAAAGAGGCAGGAATCTTGCATAATTTCTGGATTTTTCTTTTTATACTAATAAGCCAGTAGCCTTCATAACTGAAATGTTATACCAGTACATCAAATATCCATTTTCAAGCTAATGAAACAAAAGGCATCTGCATCTCTTGATTGCTGTGACCTTGCAAGTTTCGATAAACAAATGTAGAACAAATGCTACCAAAGGAAGCACAAGCACTAAATCTCCTTCTCAGCTACATTCACTCAAAATTTTGTAATACATTTTGGTTATATAGACAATATTTAAATAAATTAACTGGGTGAGTATGTTTATTCCCCTGGCAGCTTCTTTACAATTGTTTTCAATGTTTTCACCTTTAAACCTAAAGTGTTTCTGCATTCTTCTGGCAAACTTGCAAAAATAAACA
Organism: Pezoporus wallicus; assembly: GCF_028554395.1. Taxonomy (NCBI): domain Eukaryota; kingdom Metazoa; phylum Chordata; class Aves; order Psittaciformes; family Psittacidae; genus Pezoporus; species Pezoporus wallicus. The sequence goes on from NW_026639744.1 coordinate 3,716,618, forward strand.
GGAATTCAGAAATAACAGGACTTACAAAAAACATATACTTTGTCAAGTTTAAAGCTTACAAAATCATTCCCACAAGTGCATTTTGTGAGCATAAGGCTGTATTTAATACAGAGGCATTGAGCCTTACTGGAGGCAGAGCAGCCCTCCATCTTTTTCCACAAAGGAAAAAGGTTGTAACTCAAGGGGTTGGATATTTCTCCATAGAATCACAGAATCAACTGTGATGGAAAAGACCTTTAAGATCAAGTCTAACCATTTCCCCAGGACTGACAAGTCAACCACTTATCCATGTCACTGAGGGCCCCATCTACATGTTTGAACAGTTCCAGGGCCAGTGACTCCACCACTTCCCTGGGCCGCCTGTTCCAATGCCTGATCATCCTTTTGGTGAAGAAATGTTTCCTAATATCCCATCTAAACCTCCTCTGGCGCAGCTTGAGGCCATTACCTCTTGTCCTATCACTTGTTTACTTGGGAGAAGAGACCAACCCCCACCTCACTACAACCTCCTTCCAGGTAGTTGTCAAGAGCGATAAGGTCCCCTCTGAGCCTTCTCTTCTCCAGATTAAACAACCCCAGTTCCCTCAGTTGTTCCTCATCTGATTTGTGCTCCAGACCCTTCATCAGCTTTGTTGCTCTCTTTGGACCCTCTCCAGCACCTCCAAGGACTAGATTTTGCACTGCCCCTCTTTGCCTCAGAATCTCAAACTGCGTTATTTAATGACTGGACATGGGTGTTAAATATGAAGACGTTAAATACAGTTGCAGAACAGTTTGTTTTGTTGATGTCTCACTGATTGTGCTGCTGGACAAAATCCCTCAGGTGGGAGAAAGCCCGTCCTGCTCATTGTCACAGTTTTGTGGGCTCCTGGTTGTTAGTGCTGTAGCTTTCTACTCCTTTCTGATTAAACATTCTGGCTGGCCAAAAGTATTTCTAGACTCGCTGCAGTGCTTCAGGCCTAAGGGAACGCTGGAGAACAGGGCCTTTCATGTGTGAATTGAAGTAGGAACTGGAAATTCAGGGTGGGTAATGGCGCTCTCCTTCAGCCCTGTCCCCCTCTCCCCACCTTCCAGGCGCCACCTTGTGGGGCGGGCTGCCGATAGCCGCTGTTGGCCGGGTCACGGATCGGCTTCTCCTTCACAGCGGCGCCGGGAGCCCGGGGCGCTCCCATTGTGCCGCTCTGCAGAGCAGGGACGTCTTGTCACGTGGTGGGTGCCCGTATAAAAGCCGTTGTTCCGACTGCCTCTCGGCGAGTGGGGTTGAGGCGGGTGGCGTGCCGCGGGTCTGTGAGGTGAAGGATGCCTCTGACACCTGCTGCTGCTTCGGAGGGTTAAGTAAGCCTTGTTACGTGTACAGTGAACTCCAGGTACGCTTAGTGCGTGGAAACGGAAGGGCTGCTCAATGAGAGGCACCAAAATGAGTGGTTCTGGTTCAGTGTTGTCTTGAACTGTGCCTTTCTACTGTTGTTTTAAACCAGGAATGAGCTTTCTTTTGTGGCACTGCAGTGTGAGGTCACAAAGACATTATTTGAGGTAGGATAGATACATCCTTGCAAAAACACCTTCCTAATTAAACCATAGCCCTAGGAAGCCTGAAAGAAAGGCAGAGCCTTTTCACTGTAGAAGACAAACAGGAGTATTACCTTAGTAACAAGTGTGGTGCTTGATGGCTATCTCTGTAAGGAAGTGGTTTCCCCAAGCTGTCCCAGGCAGCTGTTCACTTTTCTGGTGGGCACCCAGTAACACCCACCAGCTGAGACTTCTTCTGTTACCCTTTCATTAACCCACAGGGAGTGTATTATAATGGGAAAGTAGAGAATGATAAAAAGTGTGTTCTAGCTATACCTGAAATTAGTTATTTGTGTTGTCATTTCATATTCTTTCAAGACAGTCCTTATTCTGAGAAGGTGGCTTTCTGGCAGTGTCAGATTTGGGTTTCTTTGTTGAAGAAAACTCCTGATGATTATTGAGTTTTCTGCTTTCAAATTGAAGTCAAAAGTGGGGATGGAGTCCCACACACTACCCCGTTGCTAATAACTTTAGTGAAGTACATTGTTTGAGTTATGTGAGGTATGCACAAGCATGTAAATGAAGCAGGGCCCAAGTTTGGCTGGTGTCTGATATCCTCAGCTGTCCAGATATGCTGATTGCTCATACAAGCCTCATCCTCCTGTCTGGGGAGATAATTGGATTGTCTTCCCCCTCCCTTCACAGAGAACGGGACTTGCAATACAAATTTTCTCCTTTGAAACAACTTAGAGCTTTTCCATTTTTAAAAAACCTTGCAGAAGTATTGGTGCTGTATTGCAGACAGTCCTGCAACTCAAAGTGTGTTTCTGGCCTTTTGAGGCCACTGGTGACGTTAATAAAACACGGCTTGGAATTTGAGTCCATACTTAACCCCTTTTTATGGGTTACAGAGAGTTAGTTGGTTGCTGGAGTGTCTCACTGAAGAATCAGCAGGTCTTTTTGCACTGTTGTTTGTTACTGGGACCTTTTCATTAAAGTAGTGCATGGTATGGGGTGATAGAAGCCTGACAACAGAATTCATGCTTCAGAGTGAGCGTCAGAGATTTCCTCTGATTTTCAGTACTTTTTCTGCAAGGTGTAGGAGAAGAGTCTGACGCACAAAATTTTTACCTTAACCTATTGTGGCAATGAAATGCAGGAGCAGCCTCTAGGTTAGCATCCAGGGTTGAAGGACCTGTAAGAGTGCTTTGAGCTTGATAGCTAATATTTATTTATCAGTACTGTGTGATATACGGGTATAAGCTTCTGCAAGGTTATGGTCTTCTGGGCTGAGAAAAATCTCTGTGCTGTTGGATCCTTTAACTTGGGAGGCTAAAACCTGTATTTTGCTAGCTTTTTCTGTAAGGTAGAACAGTCCAATGCAAAAAATGGCCACAGTCTTCAGTGCCCACCACCTTGATTTAATCTGAGGAACTCTCATAAACCTCAGTCCTCCCAAGAGATTTTCCTGCATACTGGCGCATGTGCAAGCTGATCTCTTTGTTCGATTGTTTCCTTTAAATTGTGCCTTTTGTTTGCAGCTAAGCTAGAAGTAAAAACACTGAGCTGCTATGAAAAAGGAATAAGCTATTTCCACATTGGTAAAAATCTAGGAATACAGGAAATCTTGCAAGAAAGTTTTTTTTTTTTCTCGTAGGATTTCCAGCCTGGTGTGCAGATCAAAGAAGCCTTGATATACACTTGAACTCTTGGGTGCTTACCTTTACAAAACTGAGCCTCTAAACCTGTTGAGATTTCAAAACTCTAGTTCACAGGAAATATTTATTGCTGTAAGGGGTGGGGGTAATTCCCCTAGAATTTCACAAAGTGACTCTTGTCCAAAAGAAACATTCCACAGCTGAAAAAGTGGGCCCTGAAAATGACTTCCCTAATAATGAATGACTTCCTTGTCTTTTCCCATCTTCTTTTAAATCCCATAGACCACAAAAGCCAATTGCATGCATATTTGCTCCTCATTTAAAAGCTTTGTTAAAACCCAGAATAATGTAGAGCTGGGTAAGAGAATTGTACACTGGAGTTGACTACTGATAGCGAGAATGTGTCTGCTTATGCTTGTTACCTTTGAAAATGCACTGAGAGCAGCAGATAGCAAGTTGACTCTTGCCCTGCTGTATTTCCCATAAGGACATGATGATCATAAGTATCACCGTGCATTGGCTGACTTTAGGATTAGGGGACACAGTATATTTCTGTGCTCTAGTTTGTGTATGACTCTTGGAAGCGTCATTAATTTTAGGTGTTAACTGGCATAGCAGACTTGATGCAATGTAGCTTTTCAGCGGATATGGATGTCCTTGCTCTGTTGTCCTAGGATAATGGTACAAATTCTTGTGGACTTTTCAATATTGACTGGGGAGCTGCAGTGTGATCCCTCTACTCAGCTGTGTTCTGAAACACTTCTTCAGTTACAAACTTGTGGAGGCAGAAAACTTAGATGTTTGGATCTGATTTAGATTTACCCTTGTGAATTCTCTGCCCCTGTGGCAAACCTGGCAGCCATTACATAGCTTCCTTCAAGTGAAGAGTCTCTTTCTGCATACGCATCCACAGAGCTTTTGCTCCCCAGCTAGCACCTTTGATCCAAGCCACTGGTGGGAACTGTGCACGTGAAATCCTTAATTTCCCTTATACTCCTCAAAACCCAAGAACCAGAGGCAAAGACTGGGCCTTGGACTGCTTAGGGATTTGAGGATATTAAACAGGATATTTATGAATTTCATGCAGGCAGTTTGCTGGAAGCTGGTAGAAAGTGAAAACAGGGGTATTAAATGCTGTAGTTCAGCTACTTCTGTTTGGCAGACTCTGCTTTGCATTTAAAATCAGTCTCTAGAAACACATTTGTATTTATATATATTGGAGATGAAGACATGAGGTCAGTGTTTTAAAAATGTACAAATGGTTTGGGAGGGTGAAGGACTTTAAAAAGAAGTGGTTGTATGCGGATCATGTTCAGGAGTGTTTAGGTTGGTAAGTGGCAGCCCATCACAAGGTGTGTCTTACCTACTAATGCCCAGAAAACACGTGAATCCTTTCTTGCTAGAGGACTGTGGTTTGCTTTTGCTATGATGCTGGCTCACTGTTTTTGTTTCTGTTTATTTATGTGATGAAGACATCTCAATAGTCTGCCAAATGCAAGCTGGTTTGTTTTGAAATGTTTGAAGTTGGCTGCCTTGTGATCTTGTGAGATACTGGATTACAGTCCTGAGATGATTCAAGTCTTGGAAGCTTTCAGTAACCTGACCTAATGTGTATGATCAGGTTGGGTTTATCTTTCAAGATATGGCTAGCAGGACTAAATAATATGAGTTATTGATGAAGCTTGTTCAGGATCAAACTGCTTGTTGAGCAAGCCTCACTATTAATGTGAAGAATAGGTGCATCCAAAATTTTGTGCATGGAGTTTAATATGTTTTCTGTTTACTGCTCTTCAAAAGCTGTGTGAGGTAATGCCAAGCTGAGAGCTAGTGTAGATTTTTTAGTAGAGCAATAGGATTTATATCAAGTTTAGTTACATGAATATGGCTGATGTTTCTTAAAAGATACTTCAAGTTGACCTAGAGAAATCCTTCCTTATTTGCTTGTAGAGGAAAAATGAACCTGTTCTTAAATAAGCATGTATAAGAAACATGTGGAAATACTGCAGAAATAAATGGTAGGTCATGAATTGAGCAAAGAGTGTTGAAACAGCCTTTCTTTTGAATAAGCTTAATACAAACTAAGAATAAATAGCTCAAACATAAGGATGTATAATTGAATAAATATTTGAAATCTACATGGGGGAGCATCCATTGGAACAGATCTGGCTTTCTTGTGATAAACTTTTGAAGGCTTATTATTGCATACCGGGTAAGTGTCCCAGGAGAACCTGGTCATGCAAATTCAGCTTTCTGTTGCTATGCATATATATTGCCATGGAGTCAGCTCTGTCATGAGGTCCACCTGTAGGCAGTTCCCCAGAGTTCACAGTCTGTCTGTCTATCTGCCTGATTGCGTCTTTCTCTCTGTGGTCCATGAAATTGCCGAGTACAGGAGTACTGTGTTGCTCAGATCTTGGCATGAGAAAAAAATTGGAGGAGGTGGCTGCTGGAAGAGTAGAAATTTTCTGTGCCGTTGTGCTGCTGTTGTCCGTTTTTGCCATGACTCTCCTGTGGCCTTGCCACTGTGCTAGTCTGTAGGAGTGAAATTTAGACATAGTATTCCTCTGCTCATCAGGACCTATGCAGCTGGTTCAAGCCAAGGTTTGCAGTGCTGCTTACTGCCCTGATTCAGTTCAGTTGTTCAAAATATATGTGGTGATGTGTGTCACAAATTGCATCACAGCTTTTCTATTTGATACTGTTGTGGTTTAAGCCCAGCTGATAAGTCAGGACATGTATTCCATTGACAGCAGAACTTGGGGGCCTCGGAGCCTCCTTACTTAAATATAGAAATATTGGTAAGGCTACAGCATTAGCTTGCTGTGGGTGGGGGAAGCAAAGGAGGAAAAATGAGGAGGCTCCCAGGTCCCCAAGTCCTGCTGTCAATGGAACACATGTCCTGAGTTACCAGCTGGGCTTAAACCATGACAGACACATATCATCACTTCCCAAAACTGAAGTAATTCTCTTAACTTAGCCTGAAATCTACCCAAATATATTGTGCCGGAAGGCTTTGTTTCTGCACTTGGAAACCTTACCAGCAGTGTAGGAGAAACGTGTGTCAGATGAGCTTGGAAGTGTTGCTAGCAACTGATAACTGCAGTAACAGCCTGTTACTGTGCAGATGTGGCTGGCTTTGGCGTGGTGATGGCAGCTCCAGAGGTGCTCCAGCTTGGCACCAGACATAGTCTCATCATTGCCAGGTTATAGATTTCCTGGGAAAGTGTACTGACTTTTTCTGTTTTATATGCCTTTTTTTTCTTTTTTTTTAATTTTGATTTTTTTTTTAGTTATAAAAGGTAGAGCCAAATGTCTTTTGACATGTAAATACTTGGAAGAACTGTAGCAAGGCAGAACAGTTTTCTTTCTCTGAGGTATGACTGTACAGAAACTCAGTGGCTGCTGAGATGGCATTAGCTAATTGCATGTAAAAGAGAGCACTGTGTGTATAGCTCCCAGTTGTTTGCATGTAGCTGTGTTATTTCTCAGTTCAACAAAGTAGAATAATAATTACATTGGTAGCTGTTAACGTGTCTCTGAAGAAGCCAGGTCACCAGCAATGCTCTGTAACCATCAATTGGAGAATGGTATCAACTCAGTTGTGTTGCTATTGATTAGAGCAATGCTACTGCAATACAGCCTGTGCTATGTGTAGGAGATGACAGCATGAATATTTAATCATGCCTCTGTTAGCATCTGTGTGGAAATGCATGTATATGCACACACAGGCTCTATAACTTTGATAGCAAGGAATTGTGTTTCATATTTCTTAGAGCTATTCTCTTTCTCTGCAGGAAATAGTTTATTGCAATGCAAATTGTCTTTCAATTGATTCTCAGCCAAATCAGTTTCTAAAGGGAATTTTGTTATTCTAACAGTCTCTGATACACATCCAACATTAAAGGATGAGATTAAAGAACTTAAGAAAAACCTAGAAAAATGGAGACAAGAATGCCATTAACCAACCATTCTTACTTACCATGCATTAAGCCCAGAAGTCCTAATGCCTTTCGTTAAGGAGCTGTTTATGTGCATTTGTGATTTCTGGATATTGGATTGTAATTAAATCAATTTCCTATTAATGTGTTTTAATTGTTAAGAAAAGCTAATTATAAGCTTTTCATCATTTATCAGTAGCATCTCTTTAGGTATGTGGACCTATATCAGTGAGGATTCAAGGTTTACAATATATGACATTGTTATAATGAGAATGTAATGAAGCTTTAAGATGTATTAAAGTATTCAGTTGGAAAAAAAAACAAACAAAGACCCCAAACCAAGCTTCCAGAACATTTTCTAGTTATTAAAACAGTTAATACTTTTTTCTACAGAGCAAGACATTTGTGTCTGGAGTTCCAGGAAATTGATTTATTTAGGAAGGAAAAAACTCCAAACACAAACCCTCTTCTCACAGTCTGCCTAAAGGAATTATATGTTTCACCTGTTATTTCCAACTTGAGTAACCTATCTAGAGACTTCACTTCCATTAGAAGAAGTGTAGGGTGTACCATAACCCATATTTAGTTTTTTTTTCTGTCAATGAGGGCAGGTTTGAGCAAAGCCAGAACTGCTTTGGTACATGGAGCCCGGCATCTCTCTCTTTCTGCAGGCTGATAAAACCAGGGTAATTCAAGATACTGTAGAACCTTTCCTTAGAATGCATTTTCCTTCCCAACACAACTTGTGAAGATGTCTTCATTTTGAGGCCTTATATAGAAAGGTGCTGTCAGTTGTAAGCAGTATTGGATGTAACTGCTGAAACAGAGTTAGTATTTAACTAAGTGAGCTCCCAAGGCATGTTCCCAGCATCTGACCTGCCAAAGCTCATTGGCTCACTGATATTGTTTGGCCACTGGCAAGCCTGTGTGTGGCTCACTGTGTTGGTGAGGCACCTCATGAGTACCATGTGGAACTTTTGAACTGGGCACTGGGAGTGAAAAAGGCCTTTTCTGAAATACATCCTTTTTTTAAGGTGTTGGTGTGTAGTAATAATGCATGAAAATGTATTTGTGTTACAAAGCACAGACTTACGTGTTTGGGTGCTGTTCTGCTTGCATTACATGTTCGTTTGTTGGTGGATTGTTATACATGTGTCATGGTTTAAGCCCAGCCTGTAACTCAGAATCACGCAGCTGCTTGCTCACTCCCCTCCCTTCTTCCCCTTGGCTCCTGGAGGGATGGGAAGGAGAATCGAAAGAATGTAACTCTTACGGGTTGAGATAAGAACAGTCCAGTAACTAAGGTATAACACAAACCACTACTGCTACCACCAATAATAATAATGATAAGGGAAATAAGAAGGGGAGAGAATACAACCGCTCACCACCTGCCAACCGATACCCAGCCTGACTGAGCAGTGATCTAGCCCTTCCGGGTAACTGCCCTGAGTTTATATACTGGGCATGATGTGCTGTGGTATGGAATAGCCTTTGGCTAATTTGGGTCAGGTGTCCTGTTTCTGCTTCCTCCCAGCTTCCCCTCCTCCGTGGCAGAGCATGAGACTCAGAAAGTCCTTGGTCAGAGTAAACATTACTGAGCAGCAACTAAAAACATCGGTGTTATCAGCACTGTTCCCAGGCTGAAAGTCAAAACCACAGCACTGCACCGGCTACTAAGAAGGAGAAAAATGACTGCTACTACTGAACCAAGGACGACATGGGACTGAAGAATTCGGGTCAGATAAAGTATTGTGCCATAGTGTCATTTAAGAATGACCAGAAGATGTGTTGCCAGGGATATATATTTCTCCTTCAATTATTCTCTTTTAGTTGGGATTTTTATCTGTGTTTTTCAATACAGATATTAAAATATGAAAACAGCTCTGAATTCAGAAAGTTTTCTTGGTGATGGTCAGGTTTTACTTGGGATGGTTTTCTTTGTTTTGGGACTAAAACAGATTTTAAAAGGTATTTTTAGAGTGTTAAACATCAAGTCCCAAGGAAATTTAAGAGAGGAGATATATGCGAAATTCACGTGAACCTAGAATTGTAAAGTGGTAGAACTGTAAAAAGAAATGTTTAGAGCATGTTTTTTGTTGCCTAATTTAGTAGATTTTAGTAATATTCAGATATAAATCTGCAGCTTAAAAGTAGCCAGTGCCTGCCTGAGGAGTAAGTTGAGCTTCAGTGTGAACTTTGGGGCAGGAGGACAAGGTAGATGGAGCTGTTTCTCTGGAAAAACTGTGGGGAGATAAGCCACATATCAAACAGGGCAGACAAATCAGATGAACTGCTGAAATGGTGATGAGGAATGGAGCAGATGCCAGGGAAGGCCAGGGCTCTCTGCTAGTGAAGCAGCAATGCATTCAAGGGTTATGAAATGTAAATTAAAGCTATGCATAAGGTGGAGCACTCAGTGCAGGAGAACTAGCAGCAACAGGAGAATGAGTTTTGTTCCGGCTGTGGAAGAAGGATCCTCAGTTGATTAAAATTAGAGCTGTTAGTACACATTCTTTAGCAATTAAGTCCCTAAAAGCTCTTTATTCAGGGACAAAGGATAGGGCAGAATACATTTCAAATAACAGAATGCGCAGAGCAATTTCAACAAGTGCAGTCTCATTTAAGCAGGGCAGCCAGATAGCTGAAGTAGAATCAAAGCTATATGTGTTCCTGTAGATTTGCCAGGAGCACAAAGAACAGGTCAGTTAAACATGTGAGCGTGGTTTTCACTGAGGACCTTGATGTATGAAAGATGTCTGTATGTTTGGTGACAGGTTGTGGGTTAATTGGAGAGCTGGTATTACACAGAACTGATGGAATTTACTGTGTTGGGGGCAGAGTGGCACAGTAAAGAAGTATGTGAATTATCTGCGTCAGCAAATCTCAACTGACTCCTAGATTTAAAATAAAAATATCAAGACTCTCTGTTGAACCTTTTGACTGTTGTATGTTGCAGTGGCTGTGATACACTGAGATAGAAGCCATCATAAGGACAGAGAAAAAAATAATAGTGTGAGGTTTTAATTGCCCTCTGTGTACTCTGGGTAAATGTTGCATTAGGGACTAATCATAGTATAATAGAATAATGTAGGTTGGAAAGGGACCTTTGGAGCTCTCTAGGCTGGAGATTGCTGCTCAAAGCAGGGATGATGTTCATGTGAAGTCAGGTTACTCCCAGCTCTGTTGAATTTTGAATATTTTCAAGGATAGAGATACTAGCGGGTTCTCTGAAGGATGGGCTTTCCCTACGCTCAACATATGGTCAGTGACCACCTTAATGAGATCTCTGAACCTTGTGCTCTTCATTGTGTTCATAAATGATCTGTAAAAAGGGGTGGGCAGGAGGCAAAGTTTGGTCACATGGTGTAGTAAAATTGGAAGTCTGCAAGAGTTGTGGTAGGATGCTTAGGGACTTGGCGACTGAAATTTGACGTTGGAACAAAATAGCATACATGGGCCGAACAAACATAACTCTAGATATACAACATTAGTACTAAAGTAGTTTAGCTGCAAAGAGGGATTTCAGTATCACTGTGGATAATTTTGCAGAAAACCATCAATTTAGTGTCCTCTTCTGTCTGTATCAAAGCTGGACATTTTTTGTGATAAGAGAAGATGCTGCAGGATGCCTGCCTTGCCTGTGTGTGGGATGTGCCTCTGCTGCAGTGCTTGGGCTTTACATACACCCTGAAAGGCCAAGGGGCAGGAGATGGCACATCACAAGCTGAAAAGCATTGGGTCAGGGCATGCTGAAAGCTCAGCGGCGCAGCTGAAGCTACATAAATGTGGTTTGTGGCAGCATTGCCAAAGTATCCGGAGCTTTGAATACCAAACCTGAACCTGCAGGAATGTTTGCAGCAGTGTAGCGATTGTGATCGCCAGTCCCTGTGGGCATTAAGCATTCAAACCGGCGGCTTTCCTCAGGCACTGTGTTCTTCAGTGTTTTGTATTTACTAACAAGCAGCAAATTTTATGCGTGTTTACTGAAGCTTTTCCAATGGATTACCTTGTTTTTTTTTTCTATTTTACTGAAGCCTACAATTTTATCAGCACCTGCAAGACCATATCTGCTGAGAACTAATGCAAAGCTAGTTGTTTTTTTCTTAAAATGAGTGCACTGCATGAGTTTTATATGGTATGAAAGTGAAATAGCTTTTTGCAGTCTGAAAAGCTGTACCCTGTGACCCAAATCAGCAGGTTTGGAATTTCCTTTTTTTAGAAACACACTTTGTTGGACTTAAGGCATCAATATGTCCTTTTATCTGCCCTGCCGTAGTTTGTAGGCTGTCTTTCACAGCCAAAAGCTAAAATGCGTGTAGGATGGATGGGTGTGCAATTTGTGTTTTTTGGACTTGAAAGATGTGTAAGTTTTGCCTGCAGTTTTGGGGGGCTGGGCTTCATAATACAGGTTGTGCCAGCTGGTCTTTTGCCCATCTGGGAACAGTTAGTGATTTCTGAGCATGTTTTTCTCTCTGTGGAGGTACCTGAGCTTGTTTCCCAAGTTTGCCAGTCAGTGCAGTTTGCAGCAGTGTTTTAGTTTATTCAATTCATTTTGCTGCTGCTGGCTCAGGTCCTGTATTTCCACAGATTGCACTGCAGGACTCTAGCTCTCCAAACACCAATTAAGGAGGACAGTGGAAAGCACACAAATTATATGAATACCCTAAAAAATGTTTGGCTTGGCTATTTGCAACTTGCAGGCTTATTGCCGTTGCCTGTACCCTGCAGACAAATACTGCATGTAGCTATTTAAAAGTCAGAAGTGCAACAGGTTTTGGTGTTAGCAGCTCATGAAAATGAAAAACAGTTTGATGTTTCATACACTTCTGTTTTGCTGTCTGTCTGCAGGCTCCATTTTGCCTTTACCTTCCCCAGCAGCAGCCCTAACCTCTCAATTCTTTTCTGCTTTTCTGTGAAGGCTCACTTTAAGAAAACAAGTGCGCACACACACACACAAAAACCCCCACAAATCCTAGTGCAGGATTTCGTACTGTTAACATTTTTTCCCACAAAATTAATTGCTGTTTGTAGAATCAAGATGTGTTTGGGATTATTAGGGATAGGCTCAGTTCTACAGCATCCGGACTCTTGATTTCCAGCACAGCGGAGTTGAGGGCCAAAGATCCCCGGGTTTTGATTTCTTTTTCAGGAGGAATAACTGGGGTCTGTATATGTCTTTTGCGAGACCTTTCTTGCACTTAACAGCAGAATTAGTAATGAGATGCTTAGCTGTGGGTTAGGTATACAAGCATGTTTGAAATGCTTCTCTGAGTATCCTCTCAAGAGCCTGCTGAAAGAGATGTTAAAGCATAGCTTCTGCTGTTGCTAAACTGCAAAGTAGACAAACGTTTTGTGTGACTAAGTTTAGTAAGATCAAAATAATTTAACAGTTATTTTAATTAAATAAGAAAATTTTAAATCTTCCAAACTTACAAGTTGAATTAGACATTCTGGTGATGTTATTTAATAATTTTCATGGGAGTTAATGGTCAAATACTTTCATAGAGAGATGTAACTTTAAAACATTGCATAGAAAACTTTGTTCTGAAAAGCTAATATTCTGGCTACAGTATAACACTGATTCTGCTTTGCTTGCGTGGTTTAGCACTGATGCACAAATACTAAAACAATAAAAAGTACTTGCTAGTATTTAATATGCTTATAATATTGAAAGAGATTCAGTAGAAAGGCTACAGCAATCTGTAGTACTGTGTTTTAATGTGTGTTTTCAAAGTGTTGTATCTTAAATAAGATACAGCATAGAGCAATCACGAACATACTGCAGAGACCTGTCTCAGCCTTTTTTTCATTCAGGTAGTTTAAAAGAAAGGATACTGAGAAGAAAATGTCAGGTTAATTGCCATACATAATTGCATTATAGTAGAGAAAAGAATTGTAATAAGCCCACAAATTAAAGCAAACCATTTAGCTGGAGGAGGGTTTGATTTCTGTGATCTGTTGAATTAATCTAATTCAGTGTAAAATTTTATTCAGTGTGTAAGAGCTCTCATATTCACAGAATTTCTTTGGTGGTATATGTAAGACAGACTGAGATATTTCCAGCTTAAACAAAGGAGATGGTGAATTTTTGTGCTATTCAAGGAGAGCAGCTTGAAAGCTTTTTAGTTGCAAGAAAAGTGATAAGATCCAGCTGGTTCCATTAATAATAGCATTATATGTTTGTTTTTTTTTTGTTTTTGTTTTTGTTTTAAGGAAGCCAGCCCTATCTCTTTGTTTCATTAATGATCTATGCTTCTTAAATACAGTGAGAGGAATGAACAAAAGGGCACATGCTTCATCTTTCCCATCTGCAGTCTCAGGCTGCAGTTCCTCAGCTGCTGAAGCTGGTCTGCTGGCTGCTGCACCACCACCCTCCTTAGTTGCCCATGTGCAGTCCTGCTTTCCTTCTTACGCCAAATCTTCCTTTTCTGAGATCCTTTTTAGGATAGTAGGAAGACTGAGATATAACAGGGAGAAACCCCCAAACAACCAAATTGGAGCATATATTGACAAAACCAGAAATTACTCCAGGCTGGGGACAAAGATGTTTCACGTCAAGCAAAGTTATAGATATTTCCATAATTTTCACATGCACCAATGTACTGATTATTGTACCAAAACCCTGATGTGTTATGACATGGTTCAACATGGTTTTCATGATTAGGGTTCTTTTGTGTAAAAAGGAAAACCTGGGGTGAGAAAGGAGTGTTGTGCAGGGCTTACAGGCTGGTCCAGTTATGCTGGTTCCTGCCAGTGGTAGAAGCTTCTGTGGATCATGAGTTTTCTCATTGTCTTTCCTGAACTCTGGCTTTTGCAAGGTTTTGCATTTGCTGCTAGTCCAGATGAGGAGCAGCTATTAAACAGAAAAGCTAATTTTTGTGTAGAAGAGTGCAGGAATACTTTACAGTAACCAAAACACAAGAGTAAAGCATAGGAAACAGTCCCTTTTGTCATGTTATCAGACCCATCATATTCTCTGGGATTTTCAAACAGTTGGACATCTTTATTTTTAAGAATAATTGGTTTCAGAGGACAGTTAACAACACTTTGAAGTATTTTGCAGAGATTTCTAAAAGCCCCTAATTGTGTTGCTTTATGTCCACCCTGTGCTGTCAGTGTTGCTCACTGAAGGCACTATTGTTGCCTGAATCATGAACTGTTGTTTCCATGTGCCCTGTCATATTGAGACTAATGGCTCTTCACTCTGTAAGGTCTTTCTAGAGGTTTATCTTGGGTATTCTCTGTTCCTGGTTGCCTGACAGGATGGTGTATGTGTTGACATGAAGGGTATATGTTGTTCTGACTGTTTTCCATGCTTCTTGCAGGTACCAACAATGACCAGGTTCTTAAAAGTCTCAGGTGGTGATGCAGTCTTTCCATTTGACATCTGATATCTTTTGCAAATGTGCAGTTATCATACTTAAGGCCATGGCAGAGCTCTCTTAGAGCCAAGAGTCTGGCAACAGTGTTGGATTTGTTTTGGAAATATTTTGGTTTGTCCATCTTAAATTAGGATACTCTTGAGTTTAGGAAATGCAGAGGCTGCCCCTTCTTTCCTTGCTGTGACTTTCCACCTTTCCATTGTTTTTGAGTTGCATGGGACAGGAGCCCCTCTGCTTTCTTGATGGTCTTCTGCTTTGATGATACCACTTAACAGGTTTCAAAGACAGCTGGACTTGGAGGGCAGTTGAGCTTTTTGATTTTGGGGACAGTATGACTGTTGTGGTTTAAACCCAGCCAGCCAGCTCGTTCTCTCACTCCCAGTGAGTGGTGCCGGGCTGGAAGCAGTCGAGGCCCCCGTCCCCCCAACCTGGGGGCTCTCCCCTTCCCTGCTTCCGGAGGGATGGGGAGGAGAATTGAAAGAATGCAACTCCCATGGGTTGAGACAAGAACAGTCCAGCAACCAATGTACAACACAAATCACCACCACTACCACCACCGACAACAATGATAAGAGAAAATAACAAGGGAAGAGAATATGATACCACCTCCCAAAAAATGAGTCTGACCCAAAAGACCCCGTGTCCTTCTGGGTAACTCCCAGTTACCCCCCACCCCGGGCATGATGTGTTGTGGTGTGGAATACCTCTTTGGCTATCCTGGGTCAGGCACCCCGTCTCTGCTTCCTCCTGGCTTCCCCTCCTCCCTGGCAGAGCATGAGGCTCACAAAGTCCTTGGTCAGGGTAAACATCACTTAGCAACAACTGAAAACATCGGTATCACCAGCACTGTTCCCAGGCAGAAAGTCAAAACACAGCACTGCACCAGCTACCAAGACGGAGAAAAATTGACTGCTACTGCTAAACCCAGGACAATGACAGAGATGGGAAGTGGGACTTCTGTGTTTCAGACATGGAGATGGGTTCAGCTCAGCTATGGAGTTCCATTTTTCCTCTCTTTGTCATGGTATCATCAACACAAATGAAGTCTTCATGGCTTAGCCATCTGCTTATGCTAGGACAAGATTTGTGCTACATGTAAGCTTCTTCAGACCACAGCAAAACTAAACAGTAGTGGAGAGAATTAGCTCTGTTTTATGCCAGCAATCATGATGAAACACTGTTTTGTTGTAAGGAGATCCCATAATACCTACGTATGAAATTGTTGCCCTTACATGCCTTATGCTTTTTTTCCTCTCAGATAGCTTTGGTATGTTTGCATTTTATGTGCTTTTGAATATGTTAGAATGATAGAAGCATCATTCACTTCTGGACCTTTCTCTCCTTGTCCTTGTGAAATGAAGAAGAAAATAGTTTATATTCCCAGTAACAGTTATTTCCTGTTGCTGAATTTGTGACAGTATCTTTCAAGGACCTGGTATTTTCACTTGATGAATACTCTCTCCATTTCAATTCTCCTTCCACTGTGTAATCTCTTTTCTGATGTCCTGCAGAACAGTCACATCTCTCATTTACTTAATCAGTGTTGTTGCATAAAAGCAACATCATCTCCTCTTTTAGCTTTTTTATTTTTTCTATTTCTTTTTCCTTTCTTCTTAGCTAAACTACCCCTTGATACTTTTCTGTTTGTTCTTGACATTTGCTTGTCTTTCCTTTTAGTACTTTTCTCTTTTGTTCTTATTGGTGGGCAGCAACTCTTGGACCAGTGCTGGAATATTTCAGGGTAATAAACAGTTTTACACTATGGCTGTGAAAGTTATCAACCTTCTGTGTGCCCTATAACTGTCAGAAACATGGTCCATTTGTTTTCTACCCCACTGTCTCTAGGTGTGTCATAAAGTTGTAGTGCAGTATGCTCCCACCATTTTACTTGTGATCTCAGTTAATCTATTGCTATTTCAACGAAAATGTGTGTAGGTGTATCTTGTGCTCCCAACCAGAGTTGCATCTTTTCATTTGCCATACTTAATTTGACCTGTGTGTGGATTGCAACATTTACCTTATTGAAGCAACATTTATAATTTCTCTGCTGTTGCATAGAAATCTACTGTATAATTTCACTTCCAAAAGTCTTTGTTTGCATGTGGTTTTGATGTACTGAAAGCCTTAGTGTCCTTTACTGTGTTATTTTTAATGTTGAACACTTTGCTTTTAGGCACTGGTTTGGTTGGTTGAAAGCCACCAGGCTGTGATGGCCTGTGTTTTTTGTATTTGAATGTGTTACAGGGATACTTTGACATCTGAGGAAATTATATTGGTATATCAGTTTTGCAGTTTAGCTAAAACACTTAGTGATCAGTATCACTGTAGACCATTTACATTTTTTTCATAATGAAAATAATGGAGCATTTCTAGTCTAGATTAGGGCATGGGGGAGGAAATTTTATTGTATTGGTATTGGCCTTGACTATGCAAAGTTTGACCAAAGAACATTGTGCTTTTAAAATTTTCATCACACTCATGTGGTCTTGAATGCTAATTCAAGGAAATAGTAAATGGCAAGATGCTAAAAGATAATGTTTCTGCCTAGTAACAGTGATTTGCTTTAGGGAAGAAGAAAAAAAGCAGCATAGAATATTGCACACTGGGTCTTGGCAGTGAAGGCTGCATGTGTTGAAAATTCTTCACGCTGTGCTTAACACATGCTGAACACTTTTTTTAGGGGTGTTACATGCCTTTAGCCTCAATTTTGATATAAATACAAACCTTACTTTGGAAATAACCACTAAAGGGCATTTCCTCCTGCTGTTTTGTTTTACAGAAGGACCTAACCATTTTCATAATGCTAAGAAAAATATTAATAATTATAAAAGGAGATAGTGAAAGATAGGGCAAACAGAAAAGCACAGAAATGTGAGAGAGAATGGATTCCTTCTTACAGTGGCAATATCCAGGTTATCCTGTTGGCTAGCAAGAGCAATATATGTGGACAACTTGGAAAGCTTATTTCGAGTTTACTTAATTAAAAGCTAAACAAATGAGTTTAAGAATTGCACAAGCTGGCATGTTTGTCCCCTTCTTCTTTAGTTTGTATTGTCTAAAGACCAAGTCCTTCCTCTAGCGTTGTTTCAATCTTCTGCCCTTCTTCTTGTTGAAGGAAGAGGTGCCTGGCTAGCTTTTGGTCCTTACCCCTTGTCTTCCCAAGTGCAAGAAGAGGACAGTGCTGACTTCACTCTATTAAAACTGTCGCAACTGGGGCAAAACCACCCCTTTTCCTCACCTATCCATAGTAATGTTTCTGCTCTTACCCCTCTGCTGGGCCAGAGCCAACAGGTTGATTTTTAAGTCCAGAGTGCAGACAGAAGTTTTGGCCAAGCTAAGACACGGCACTTGGTGAGGACAGAGTACTGATGTAATTTTAAATTTCAGCAGTGTGGTTTCAAATGATGTGATCAAATGATATGCTAAGTGTTTTACAACACCAGTCAGAGTCCCAAGACGCACGTGTGCTGTGTGGGAGCACACCATGTGCTGTCCAGAAGTGCTAATCCCTGCAGAAAGGGGGTGAATGATGAGTTACACCCCTGCAGAGATATTCTTGTCTGGATTTAAAGTCTCCCTGGCTTGGTTTAGCATGACTCACCTGCAATGCCAGTGAAGCAAACCACATAAAAGCTGTGCAGGAGAGCCTGTGCAGATGCTCAAGGATAAATAACTATTCAATATTAATCTGGATTAATTTTTCTGAGCATTCCCCTGTAGGAAAGCTTACTTGGGGTTTGAAGCAAAGGGTTTAAATCCCTGAAATCTGTGTATGTCTGCAGTGTGATTACTGAGATAAGAGTATAATAAAAAAAATAAAACTCAGCTGCATCAATGATACCATTTTTTTCCCCTTTAACTTGCCTGTCTCATTCAGCCAGAATTTGCTTTATTGAGCAGAGTATTTCAGACTGTAATTGTTATGTAGGGATCAGAGGCTGGGGGCATTTTTTCTGGAGTCAGAGCAGTTTTGATGAGTGGAAGAGCTTTTATATTCTTATGGAGGCTGTGGCTCCTGAACTCATCTGACCTCAGCTATGGACTAGTATCAGCAGGTTTTATAGTAAGCTGCAGGTTGTATTTTCTGAGTGGCTCTTTATGCATCAAAGCTGATATCATGATGTAAGGGGGGTGTGTGTTGACCACAGTCCTTCAAAAGCAGGCATGTTTTTTGTTTCTTGGTCATGCTGTTTGGTAAGTCCACCATAGCAGCTTTCTGGCACAGATGTTATGTGAATTTTAGTGGCATCGTATTTAATCTGGAGCTGTGCTGAAAACCCCTGTATGGTATATAGAGATGAACCAGTGAAGAAGTTTTATGACATCTTGAACTTCTGAATGCTTAGCCGTTGTAAAAATGCATACGATGCCCAAAGAATTTCTTCAGTGCCCTTGTCTGAGGAGAGGTGAGTTTGTGTTTTCAGCTCCCTGCCCATGGGCTATGTTTTGGCTGCTCCGTCAGGTGGATGTGTTTATGGCAATGATTGAAGCTGTGTCATTAATTTTGGGTGGCACCTGCAGATGGGAGCATGCTTCTTTCATAGTATTTTTCCCTGGTGTTGCTACTGTTGGTACTGTGTCATGTTTTTGATTCCAGTCTGGGTCTAATTTAGATGCCTCTTGCTTCAACCATTAAGATGCCATCTGTGCTCTTCAGCACCCTTTTCCCTGCATGTTCTTGGCCTCTCCATGGCAGGATGAAGATGTTGGTATCATCTGTCATCATGCCAGCTACTATGTCACTGATTTGTGTTTCTTTGCTGGGTAGAGGAAACAGCTTTCCTGTGTTATGGGAAATCCATGTTCAGTAATGGGAGAAAGGGAAAGCTTATCTAAAACATGTGTTTTTCTCTTGTGGCATTCACCTTATTTTTTTGCATGGGCTTAAAAATCAAAGTTTACTGGGTAGTAATGACAGTGATTGCTCTTTTAAAACATTTGTTTTCATCTATTGCTTCATATGGCCTCATCTTTGAAGAGAAACAATCTGGTCTTATTCCTCGTCCTCTTGTCATTATGTTACAGTATGGCTTCCTTACTCTTTCAGACTGCTCTGCTGACCATCCACTTTTCAAATATTGAATGTGTTAGATGAAGCACTTCAGTATAGGGAAATCTTACAGGGATCCAAACTATGTGTTGGATGTGAGGTACTTGCACAGTAATTGCAAGCAGAAAATAGGTTTAACTTGTGCCCATGAAGCATGTAACATTTTGTGGATATATGGAGGTACCATAACTGTCATCTTCTGTAACTTTGCACCCACCCACCTGCTTCAGCACAGAGAAGGTGGGGCTGTCACAGATCTTGTCTGGAGTGTCTCTCTCTTTTTCCCAAAATAGTGGCTTCTTGCTTTGGCCTTGTTTTGGTGCAGAGTTGCATCTTTGCCGGTGGCTTATTTATGTACACAAGCTATATACTACAGTGTTAGTGTGCATCCATACAGAAATTCAGTTTAAATTCTCCTTGTCTGTTTCTTTCTTGCAGAAACTTGTTTTTAAATTCTGTTCACTGGTAAAATTTGGTGTAAATCGTGGGAGTGTGATATGTGGGAGGTGGATGTTAGCCCCCGTACTGTCCTTATGTCATGTGGAACTTAGGATTTCTATTGAAAGTCTTGTCTTTCCTGGAGAGCATCCATTCTTTTCCAGTATGTATATAATGCTGCAGGTGACAGCATATAACATTGCTATGCAAAAAATCAGAGATGTTCCAAGAAAAACATGCTTTAATCTGCCATTTTAGTGCTGCAAATTCACAGACGGGCAGAATCTTCTTTATATTGCTGTGGGCTGCTTGTCCACAGTAGTGTTGCTGTGCTGTGTGAATGTGTCCTGGGACAGGATTTTGGGGGGGAAGTCTTAAAATGGACTATACAGATAGGTTTGGTAGTGAGGACAGTCCTAGAATGATAATTAGCTATGGTCTATATGTGTAAGTTTAGGTGTGTATGTGCATTGACATACATCTCTTCCTACAGAAACCCAGAGGAGGCTACTATAGCTCTTGGCCACTCCCCTTTCTCTGGGAGGCCCTGGGAAAGACGGGTAGCTTCACCTGCCTGGGCTTTGCTCTAGGGTAGGGTATGTTTAATGCAGTTGTTGGTATAAGTAGTATTCTCTGCTCCCTGTAGGACTAAAGCCTAGCAATGTTCCCATGCAGTGACATGTCAGAGCCCATTGCCAAGCTGCTCCTTACTCATTCAACTGCTTCTGTTCAGCCCTCTCTGCTGGAAGTACCTGTTGGGCGAGCACTGTGATTACAGTTAATATTGCAGTGCGTTTTGATTATTTCTGCTTCTGTGGAATTGCTTTAGAGAAACAAAGAAGCTGCGTAAAACATGTTCTGGATCCCAGAGAGTGTTGTTTATATGAAATGTTTTCAGTTTTGGAGATGCTGTTGTAGTTTAACCTCAGCCAGCAGTAAGTACCGCACATCCTCTTGCTCGTGGTACAACACTTGGATTGAGATAAGAACAGTTAAATAATCAAAATAAAGTATTATAGTAATAATAATAATAATGAAAATGAAAAAGAGAAGAAAAAAACCCAAGAAAGATAAGTGATGCACAATACAGTTAGTCTGAGAGCAGTGATCAATGGCTCATGGCCAACTCTGCAGTTTATATACTGATCATGTCATTCTATGGTATGGAATATCCATTTGGCTAGTTTGGGTCCTGGCTGGGCTCCCTCCCAGCTTCTTATGTCCCTCCTCACTGGCAGAGCATGGGAAACTGGAAAGTCCTTGACTTGGGGTAGGCATTACTTAGCAACAACTAAAACATCAATGTGTTATTGGTGTTATTCTCGGGCTAAAGCCAAAACACAGCACTGTACCAGCTATACGAAGAAAATAACTCTATCCCAGCTTAAGCCAGGACAGAATGCCTGCTTGATTTTTGAATAACTAAATGTGACTTTGCAAAGTTTATCTTTGCTGATGCTTTCCCATTCATTTTCTAGCAGAGATTCGTATAGTCCTTCCTCATCCCTTTCCCCAAGAAAAGCCTGTGGGTGAGTACCCCTATGCACATATATATCCACACTGGGCAGGTAACAGCAAAGCTTTGATTTTGAGATGTTTACTTTCACCTCTGTTAAATACATTTATTCACAGGGTAATTAAGCCAGTCCTTAACTATAGAAAGGTATCTAAATATACAATGCATCCCCAGGGGAAAAAAGTAATCAAATCTCCTGCCTGTACAATGAGTGCTACTAGGGAGCAATACAATGAGTATTTCTAGGGCTTAGAAAGATATCATTTCAGCAGGTCTGTTTGTCTGTGCTGTGCTACTGCTGGCACAGTAATTGTATGTTTGAAGCAGATTAAAAAAGAAAATTAAGCTCTTTATATGAACTAAGTGAAGTGTTCATTCCACAGGAATCCAGAGAAAGCCTTCAGAAATGCTGATCTTTCTTTGGCACCAAATTTTCTGGTTTTGAATAGAAACAATAGTTTTTTTTTGTTACTTACAAAAGCAAAACCCTCCAGTAAAAAGTCAATTTTTAATTTTTTTTTTTTAGTCATAGAAACTAATAATAATTTCTGCAGCTTTGCACACTTTCTCATGTGATGCTTTTTTTAAAAAAAAAAAAAAAAGTGAAAATAAGGCAATGTCTTCATGGCTTTGTTGGCCTTCCAGGCAAAGACCCTTCTGTGGCTCATGCATGATTAGCTGTGCTCTGTGTGGAAAGAGGTAAATTTTGTGTTTGCTATAATACTCCTTTTATCCATTTAAATGATTAAATGGCATAACATGAGAAGCATGACTTTTTGAAAAGGATGTTGAAAAAGGACCTAGCAAAACTAGTTTGCTTAAGCAATGGCTGAGGCAGGAGTTTAGGTGCTGTATTTGCCATCAGAGAGCATCGCTGGGTTTGCAGAGTGAACATCGTGCCTTTAGGCTTTCCTGACATCACATTTTCAGAGGTGTTTAGTGTTTTATGGTTGTAGATGGCTTCTGTTTGCATATCCTTGAGTACCTAGATTTTGTAAGCCATCTGGGTTTCTAGTTCTGGACTGTTTTGAGGCTCAAGGAAGCTTAGATTCCAGTGTACTTGAAGAAGGTGAGCCTACAAGGGATTAGACATGAAGGTCAAATACTAATTTTCCCCAGTTCCTGGAGATAAAAAAAGTCATTTTGCTTCCCTTTTTAAAATGGAGAAGAGTAGAAACCCAACTGTATCATGTAGAAGCTGGTTGCTTTTCTCTGATGCTCAAAGAAGAGATGGGTCCTGGTGAAGGGAGAGTGTTTTTCTTGTCTGACGCATTGGGTTAAGGCAGTGCGGAGACTGTTGTCTCTCTCTGCTGGCACCATCCGATGTGTCCCTGCGTTCCAGGCTCATTCACTCATCTTCCTCCTCCAAAGGTAGTCCAGAATAGCAGAGAGATGGAAGCAGAAAAGCTGATGTTTTAGAGAAAATAAAAAAAAATACTGTTTTCTGGTGTTCTTCATAATATCTACACATGGCTCTGTCTTCTCCTTTCTGTATTTTGCAGTATTTACTGATTGCCCTGTGATTTCCCCCTGGGCTTGCCATCCATCCCCTTTTAGACTTGTCAACTTGATCCTTTAAATTCAAGGGAATCAAAGGCAGCAGGCTTTGCTCTGTCCTTGCTGTCAAAGAGAGGCTATTGTAGCCTTTCCCCAGGACGTTTAATCTGCCAAAGTGTACTTACGTTTAATTCATCTCTGGTTTGTTTTTAGTAATATCTTTATTCTGTTGTGCCTATACTCGAGGAAGCTGCTGTCATCTCATCATGTCTTTCCTACCACTGTCAATAATGTTTCTCTCAGTCTGCATGAAGGGGATGTTTGCAGTCATCCTGGTCCTTGAACATAAGGCAGTGAGATAGCTAAAGTGACACACTTCATTAGCTGGTATTTGTTGATCCCTCTTAAACTGTTCTGTAAAGAGTTTTTTCACTGTTCTTTTTTTGTCAGAAAAAGAAATGATAGAAAAATCTTTTAGTTTGCTATTTCCCACTAGTTTGTTCTGTTTAATTGGTTGGGCAAGTGTACAGGTTTTAGAAAATCACCTTTAAAGCAGAACATGGCTCATTTTTTGACTACTCTGAATCTCCTAAAAAGAGGTATTGTCAGTCTGAGGCAGGGTTTGCATTGGATGTGTACGAGTCCTCCGAATGATTTGTACATCATCTTTACTTGATATGATCTCACAATATGTTGCTCAGGACTAGGGCATTGTCCTGGCTGTATGCTATTCTCTATGTATCTACCTGTCATGACAACTTCCCATTCCCTGAAAAGGTTGTGTATTATTGAAAGAGGCTGAATGAAATGTCCAGTGTTCTCCTGTCTTGTCTTTCTCTCCATCCCCTGTTACAGGGACATACTGAGAAGGTGCTTGCTTTCGGGTGCATGTGTTCAGCATAAAACAAACTATAAAAAGGACAAATTTCTGTTGTATAAACTGCAGTTTCTGTAATGAAAATTACAGTGTTTACTCTAACTGCCCTCCTTTTTCAAGTACTTCTGAGCATGTGGGTAGCAAGAGTGGCAGAAATCTGTGCTTCCATCACTTTCTGATTCCCTAGTCTGATAGATAAAAATATTTTTCCGTTTCTGCTTTTTTGCTTTTGTTTTTATATATTTCAGACAGCAATGTGACATCCTTAGCTTCTGTCTGAAGGTAAGAAAAATAAACCTGAAGAGGAGCATGAGGAGAATACAATTTTTATGTTGTAAAATATTTTTGTAGCTCTGCCATTCCATTTTTGAAAACTGAATAGGTGGCATGTCTGGGGCTGACAGTGGCAATTCAGAAAAGGCCTGCAGCTGAGGCAGGAGAAATCATCACTTTTGTCCCGGGGATGCAGGAGCCAAGTATCTGCTGAAACTGTTGAGATTGTGGGCCAGTGTTTGAGAGCAGTCATTTGCTACAGATCTCTTGAAATCTAAGGAATTGTCCCCATTTATGTCAGGTGAAGACCATGCCAACATTGCTGCGAGCTAGCGGAAAGGCTGCTTGCTTTTCAAGTATTGCTTGCCTAAGATTGATGTTTTTCAAAGCAAACAAAATCAAGTGAAAAGTAAGAAAGCTGAGCGCTTGAATAGAGTAGTCTTGAAGTTAAGGTTTGCATGCTGTTTTTCTTGCTACCTCTGTTCACATTGTTTGATGGATTATTTCTGTGCTTGGTGTTCCAATTTCTTTATTTTAAATCCTGTTTTAAACTTCAAATGTACGTGCCAGACAGGCATCAGCATGTGTTTTTGCAAGAAGTAGGCTATAAATGAATTCAGGTATGATATACATAAAAATAAATGACAGGCTGATTTAACAAGGAATTAGGAATGTATGATTTATTAATGAGCTCAATCAGCAGCTTCTCTATGCAACATACCATTAAGTAGTATTTTGACTATAGGTTTGTGTAAAAACATGGTTTATTATATACCAAGGAAAACCACCTGTAATGTGAAATTATTGTAGTTAGCTATACCTTAACTTCGTAATGTAACCATATAGTTACTTGATCGTGTTGAGAAAGGAAGATGTTCTTTTTGAAATCACCAGGAGATGGAAACATATGGCATTTTCTGCTTGAGATAAATAGATCATCCTCTTATTTCTACATGAGCTTTTGTCATAGGCGCTATGCTTTTTTCAAGGTATAGCCTTGAAAAAAAAAAAAAACCCAGTCAGCTCAGATGCTTTCGTTTTACAGATTTGATTTCCTGAAGTGTCAGTGCAGAGGGGTTTCTTCCTTCTTTTCACCTGTTCTTTGGAAAATCCATGGTAGCTAAACCTTTGTTGTCTTGTCTGTTTGTTTGCAAAGAGAGTAACACTGTTTTTTCGAAACTAACTGATTTTCTTTCTCTGCCCTTGCAAAGAACCAAGAAAAGGCCAGATCTCTGAAAGAATTCAATTCAAAAAATAGCTACAATACATGAACTGTTCCAAGATCAAAACCTCCCCATACCTAGAAATAACAAACAATCAAAAAAGAAAGATATTTCTATATGATCCTTAAGTATCTCTAGGAAAGCTTCTGGCAAGTTTTCTAATATAATGTGTATTTTTTCTAGTTTTAAATAAAGAAATATATTTTACTTTCATATTATCAAATGTAGTGCCAAAACTGTACAAAATGTGAAGAGAAACATGATCACAGCTTTCAGTTTGTTGGAGGTTTTTAATTCATATGAAGTGACGAATTCCATTGAATGTTTGTTACTAGTAGAGACTTCCAAAGTAAATCATGTTTTTGATTCAATTAATACATAATGAAGGCTGTTTAAGCTTTTCTAATAGATATATTGCAAATACCCATCTCACTTTTAACTGTACAATTATAACTAGGAGCATTTGAGAAATTTGAGGTGTTTCCAGTGCTAGCTCTCAAATGAAACATCTCTCTCATGAGCATGAGCCACAAAATATATTTGTTTTAAAAGCATCATGAATCTTTTGAAAGTTCATGTGATTTTTATTCCTTTTTAGAATGCCTTGATATAAATATACACATATGTGTGTCACTTTTAACACCTCTACCATAAAAGTTGCTGTGAGGCATTTCTGTGCTCCGATGCAGGAAGCTACCTGGTTAATCTAATGGGGAGTTAAAGAGATCAGAAGATGCAACGTCTGCATGTTTTTTTGGAGAGGTTTTGTGGGTTTTCTTTTGTCTTCTTTTGTTTGCTTTATCCCTCTTTTGTTCTCACCCAGGATAATACAGAAACATGACTAGAAAGTGCATTGGCGCTTGTGATTAAAGTGGATTACAAGTTTATAGTGGATTGCTGTGCTCCTTGGAAAATTCTCTAGTGTTTTATTTTTTCTTAAATCAGTGATGCTTAATGAGTTAAAAATGAAATAAAAGCCAAACAACTCAATAAGGCAACTATATTTCTATCAGAAAGGATTAATTTTGCTGAAGTCTCATTTTCCATACTCTTTCTGAGAGGGTACTGAGTGGGTACTTCCCAAAATGACAGGACTGTGGTGCTGTAGCCTGATTGGTGCCCTTGAAAAAAGCAATCCCAAACTAAACAGTAAATGTTTTCACACCTCCTCCTTTGGTTAAACAGGGTATAGTTTCATGTAGTTTTGAATACAAACCTGTGGTGAGTGAAAGCATGCCACATTATCACAGAATTGTTTTTTAATAAAATGTAACAGCAGAGCAAGAAGCACAAATAATATTTCCTTTTAAACAAAACTGTTCTTTATCTCTGTGTTCTTCAAAGCTAGCATTTAATGGAAGGTTGTAGGAAAGTTGGTTGTTGCCAGTATATAATTTGCCATCTGCACGAACAGAAGAATGAAACTCAGATCTGCCTCTCTGCATGAGAGTTGAAATCTTGCGCAAGGAACAGATTCTCTCCTGTGCTCAAAGAGGGCAGTTAGGAATTAATTGGAAGTAAAAATTTTTGCTGAGAGCTGAAACATGCTTAGGTTCTTAATTATTATCCCTCCTTCATTTTGCTTTTTAAAGGCTCTCACTGCTTTTACCCATTATTGTTAAGTAGGTTTGAAAGACTTCCACCTTGAGTTAGAGAGACTCATAAGGTGTCTGTGACTTATTTTTAACAGCCTATAACTTTGCGGGTACAAATTGGATTACCACTGTGTTTTTCTAAAATCACTCTCGCTGGCTGTTCTGCTGTGGTTGGGTGGCGGAAAACAGGCATAAAATACAGCTATTCTCCTTTCAAATTTCTGAGATCATTTGATGGTTGTGTAAAGAGCAGTGCATGGATCTGCTTCGGAAATTTGATATCCAGTGAAATACTACTTTTGGCTGCTTGGTATCACCAAGGTGGAAACTATGGTCTCAACTTTAGTCTATGCTTTTTTTGTTTATGACAGCCCTGTACAAGAAAAGTCTCTGTCAAATGGGATTTGATTTGTTTGCACTGAGCATATTAGCAGGAGTTGGCCTAATACAGTGAAGCAAGAATGGCAGGTGAGATGGGGTGGTACATGAATGGAGACAAAATAGCTCAAATAGTCTGCTGCTCCTGTGGGTCATTTTCACTATCTTGTGGAAATGGATATCCAGTCTTTCCTGTCCTTGGCAAAATCCAAGCCAGTAACATGCTCAACCCAAAATCTGGTTCTTAACCACCATTTTGAATCATTTTATGTTTCTCTGGGATTTCACCTATTTCTTACGATTTTCTTTGGGAAGTCTTAATGCTAGCACTTGACAAAAAAGCAAGGATTGCAGCTTTGTAGGTAGTAACACATAGCAACTGACTCCAGATTGGTATCACCAAAGCATTGCTGTTAATTTTAGTCCAAGTATGTTGCTTATTAAACACCTTTCTTACACTAAGGAGCATGGAAATTGGTAGTTTATTGCAAAAGAAGAATTCTAAATTTCTTCATGAAGGTAAATCAGTGGAGCAAAATCACATGCTGGTTTTACATAATGGAGTTATTCTGATTTACACGGCTGTGATTGAAATCAGGATCAAACATTGTTGTAAATTCAGGGAGTGGAACTGAAAATTACATGCCAGCTCCTAGTGTGGCATTTTTGTAGTTGGTTACATGCAGAGAGGAGTTCTTAAAACACGTTAAAATGCCCACATGCTTTTGGGCTACATGTTCATGGGAGCATCAGAGCACATAAATTACCTGTTTTTACCTTTAAAATGCCACTTGCATGTCAAATATTATGATGTTCTACTAAATAAAACTGATGTAAGGGTTTGTGTAAGACCCCAGAGCTTTGCACTGTGACAGACTACTCTGCAACTAAATGTCAAATCAGATGCCACTGCAAGTTGGAAATTTTGTTGTAGTTTGTTTTGCAGAAATTAAGTGTAGATGAAGACTCATTTTTCCTTTCAAAACTGGACAAATCCAGCTTTATAAGGTGACTATTTCATTAATATCCTAGTCTTGAATCCTATTATGAGTACTAGTGTGCTCAGTCGTGCTTTTTGGCAACAGCTTTGCTTTGTACACTGAAGACTTTTGCTGCCAGTTCCTGCTAATGTATTTCTTTATCAAGGCACATAAGGAAAAGAAATCAGATAGTTTTCCCTTCCTGCATCTTTGGCAACTGTTGAGGCAAATCATATCTCTGTTTTGCTGTCAGGAATTGCTGGAGCATCTTTTTGCTTCCTTTGCCGTGGGAATAATTACTTTTCCCAAGGATGACTGGTGTGATTTGGGTTTATGCCACATGGACATTCATCTGCAGGATGTCTTGCTCATTTTCTCTGTATGCAGTAGCTACAGCATCCAGGCATATGAAAGTGGTTTTGGTTGCAAAGTCCTACAGCAGTTTCAGTGTTTAAGTAATGTTTCTGGCTGCTGAAACAGCTGGCGCCAGCCCTTGCTCAGGAAAGGTTGCAGCAGCCTCCTGGAGAACTTGAATAAAACCCTTACTGTTTACTGTAAAATGAAAAAAAAAAAGCAAATTTCAGAGATGCCCTTTAGTCCTACTTGTTTTTATTATAAAGCTGATTTTGAGTACATACGTAGCAGAACTTAGACAATTGATTTGCTAAAAAAGACACAGCACAAACCTCTTGTAAAGTTTTTATGGTTATATGACTGTCTCAGTGTAGGTGGAAAAACGTCTGGTTTTAAATATGTAATTAGTTAAAAATAAATTTTCTGGCAAGAGGTATACAATAGGCTTGTTATTTCAAGATATCTTTCTTTTGAGGAAATAATGATGCTATTTTTAGTTGCTTTGAAGTAAATGTAATGATGAGGTTTGCTGGAAATGTTTCATTTTTATTATTTTTTTTTTTTTTCCCCCGGCGCTCTGTCAAAGAGAGCAGGTTGGTTGGTTATTGCTACATCTTAGCATTTTCCCTGGGCTTGTTACAGCATGAATATCTTGTATAAAATAAGGATGTTACACCCTTTCTTCTTTTCCTAATTTCTCCCCTCTGTAAGAGGCCACATGGTGCTTGAAAACACTTTGCATTTCCTGTGAAGAAAACTTAATCATTTCTAAACATGTGTGGGTCTCACCAAGAAAGGCTTGGAAGCAGTGCTGCTGGTAAGAGTGAGCGTTAGGCATCTATTTCCCGAAAGTGTGAACTTAATTGGTTTAAAATGGTCTTCCACCACCTCCCTCTAATTTCTTTCCATCATAGTCACTATCTAATGCCATATGATGTCTCAGAGGTATTATAAAATACAGTGTCTTTGCTCTTCTGTGTTTGTATGTATTTTATATCTATGCCTACTCTTAAAAAAATCAATTTCCATGTGGCTGACAATTCTGCTGTGATTTGTTTCCAGATCACACCTGATTAAAATATAAGCAGTTTAGACTTATTAATGAGAATGACGGGGTGAACAATTTTTAGAGCAGGATAGCCCTTTACTTCTGAAGGCACTAGGTGGTTTGCTTACAGTATCCTGCTGTACTGCCTGCATTTCTCAGGTGTCTCATGGGTTTAAGCTGGGTGGGTGCTATTGATGTGCCTGGGAGCCGTGAAGGGAAATCACACTCAGCACTTTGAAAAGAGGAAAACTATTTTGACTTCTCAGATGAAGTGTGACCTTTTTTCTTCTCTGTTTTAGAAATAGAAAGGAGGTAGCATAATAGTGAGAAAAGGGTCTCACTTTGATCTTCCTTTCCACTCTGGCTGTTTGTACTGGGAGAAAGCAGTTGTTGCAGAGTGATGCCATCTCCACAGCTTGTGCTCTACCTTTGTTTCACAGCTGCACTTCTAAACCATGGGCTTCACCGCTGTCTTTAAACCTTGTGGTGCTCCCTGCCTCTTGTAGATCTCCCTTACAGAAAACCATCCCCCAAAGGTGAAATTTAAGAATTTGCTGCCAAGTGTGCTTGGGTGTGAGCAAGGTAGCAGTAATGGGGTAAATATGTTTGAGAGCTGAGCTCAACAGGGCTGAATGTAAACTGAGCAGAGACCAAAGCATTATGCAGGTTTTGACCCCAGTTTGGGCTCAGTAGAACTACAAACATAGAGGTGATCATAGATTGTTAGTTTGGGTTTTTTTTTTTTTTTTTGTAAGCTGTAGTAGCTAGCACTTAGGGAGAATAAAGACACGTAATGACATCTCGAGGCGATGTCTTTAAGTCACTTCACATCCTGGCAGGGCAAGATACTATTGTGAGACATCTTTCCAAATGTTCAGTATCAGAAAGATACCAATTTTTTTTTTTTTTTTTCTGTGAGAAGAGAGATGATTGTAGCAAGTAAAAAGCATTTGATGGGAAATGTTAGCTTGAAGCACAGCAGAATACTCAATAAAAATGACAGGATAGATATTTTTAACTTTGTTCTTTGTTCTAAAACCCATTAGACAGTGAAGCTCCTGTTTCTGAAAGATTTCCTTTTAACTCTCTTTTAGTTTGTTAGGATCCTAGCAAGAATGAATGCAAATCACTTTTGTTGGTTTGAACATATGTGGCATGTTTGTGGTTAAGCATGCAACAAAACTGGTAACAAATGCAGTTCTTGCCTTGTATTGTGATGTCGACTTCTTAATGGTATTGAAAGGCTTTTGGTGCAGTGTGCTTTGGAAGGTCCAACATTAAAATGGCCGCATAATTAGGTCATTAAATTAAGCTTAGCTCTTCTTTACAAGCCTATGCTTTGGTTGTTCCAGCCTTCCTGGCTATGGAGAAGCATGACATTCCTGTATGTGGATGTCTAGGAGTTGAGGCTAATAGCAGTCTGCAACTTAAATTGCACAGACTTTAATTAACAGTGCTACTCTGGGAGGGTTTTTGCTTCCTATGAAGATCTTCTAAAGAAAACCGAGGAAGTTTTCATTTTCTACGCAAAATGTTCTCCCACTTTCTTGCACACCTGTGGTTGAGCAGGGCATTTCCACAGACAGTGTTGGCCACTGGGGACAATATTTAGTCCCTAACAGCCACTAGCAGAAATGGAGTAGGAAATGCTGAACAGCTTTAGTAATTACCAGTTCCAAATTGGCCAAGAAATGAGAGTTAACATCATCTGTATTTCAAAAAATACCAAGGGACCTTTAATGAGGCAGCAGAATCTTCTCTCATCCTGTGAACAGCTCTTTCCAGCAGCGAGGCTGGGGCAAATTCAACGGGACAAATCCAATTTGCTGATTTACAAATACCATGCCCTGCAAAACACAAGATGTTTGGAAGGCATCATCTCTTTATCTTGTGTGATGAATTTTATTTGTTGAATGTTCAGTTCTCAGTGGCTAGTACACATAATAGTTAAATTCACAGTGGGAAATAACAATAGTCCCTCTACAAAAAATGTAATATTGAGCTGTCTGGATTATTTGTTGCATTAACAAAACATTTTGTAGGTAACACATTTCAGCATAAAAAGCTGTGCTGTTTTAACATGATGGGTTTCAAATTTGGCTATAAATTACATTAAGCTTTGC
This sequence comes from Pezoporus wallicus, assembly GCF_028554395.1. Taxonomy (NCBI): domain Eukaryota; kingdom Metazoa; phylum Chordata; class Aves; order Psittaciformes; family Psittacidae; genus Pezoporus; species Pezoporus wallicus. Next base: position 3,748,457 of record NW_026639744.1, read on the forward strand.
AGCAATATGAAGTTTCTGTTTATTTATCTGCCTCTCATTCTTTCAGACAGCACTTGAAAGCGATGTGAAAGTTAAGCAGGTTTGGTTGTTCTTGTAGGTGTGACTATTAGCTTGAACATTTTCATGGTAATGTTCAGGCTTCCCAATGTCCATTTATTTAAAATCCTATTGAAAGGCACAAGACAGAAACTTCTTATTTCTTACTTTTAGGAGTGGGTTCTGATATCGCTGGTTCCCAAGCCTCTGACATAGCTGATTTAATACCTAACACTAGTGTAGGATGTTGGGATAGATGTAAGAGAAAAAAGAAATTTTAATGATACTTATGCTCTGGGAGTTATGTTGCAGGTGCCATTGTTCTCTTCTCCTTTTCTGTTAGACTTTGCCATGGAATCATAGAATCACAGAATGATTTGTGTTGGAAGGGGCTTTCAAGATCATCCAGTTCCAACACCCCTGCCATGTGCAGGTACACCTTCTAATAGACCAGGTTGCTCAAAGCCCCATCCAGCCTGGCCTTGAAAACTTCCAGGGATTCATAATAATTTTCTTTGTTGGTGGATGGGGCAGAACAGGTGAGATATTTTCTCTCTGACCTATACAGCTGAGGAGGAGTTTGTCACAGACTAATTGAAATCTTTAGTGTGCTTGGCACATGCTGCAATATCAAAGTATCATAGAGGAAATCCAAGATTTGATAGCACAAATTCTAAAAGAATAAGAATATAAAAGATAATAATTTTCTGTTGTTTGTGTGATGTATAACAGTAGATCTCTTTGTTTTTTGCTAAGATCTCTTATCACAGGGTGCAGCATGCATCAAAGCCTGGAACTGACACCTGATAACCAAGACCAATGGCATTGTAGGCAGGTTTCCCCCCTCAGTGTGATCTCCGCACATGCTTTTTTTTGTCTTTTTTTTTTTTCCCCAAAGAGCAAATGAATACCTCGATACATGATCTTTGATTCATCTTGTGTAGCATGTGTGTTGCAAGCCAGTCTTTTGTGTTTGCAATTGCTACCAAGAGAAGAAACCTGGCAAATTACAAGTATTTAAAGAAAATGTATGTATTGCTGCATTATTGTTCTCACAGGGTTCGTTTTGAATGCAATCTTGAGCCCCTGAATTTAGTGGACTCTACAGGATTATTATATGGGTTGCGTGAACCAGTCTGTTTTGTTTTTTTTGTTTATTTTTTCATTGACTCAAACCCCACCGATAGATGTTCTTGCAAAAAGTGAAGGAGCAGGAAGCATGAAGGAAAAATAATTTTGATCATTTGAACATGAGACCTTCTGGATAGGCAGCGGGGGGTTGTGCAATATAAATGGTTGTGTCTAGGCTGTTGTGTTCTGGGGAGGGGAAACAGGATGGCTTGTCCTATATGACGTGAGCAAGGAAAGAGGGAGGAGGAGAGCTGCCCATAGAGTGAATAACTAAATGCAAAACAAGGCTAAAGGTTTGTTTCATTACTCCAGGAATAATGTCTGATAATCTCTGGGAATGTTTTACCCTTAAAATATATCAAATATGTAAGGGTGATTGCCTGACACCACCTAGAAAAGAAAGGGTAGTTGAAGGCTTCTTCACAAACCCCATGAAAAGCACTGAGCAAAATACTCATTAATGTTGTAGAAATTGAATAAAATTCAAGGAAGAAAAGTATTTGTTCTATGTACTGGATAATCTACCTAAAGCTTGTGAAGGCTGTATGTATCCATGGGTAGGACAGGTAAAGCTCCCTGTCTGATGATCTGATGGAGTAATTTAAAGGGAAGATGCTAGAAGAGATCCGAAATGGAGAGAGTGGCTTGGGTGGTGCTGAGCTGCTATGTGAGTAATGCTTGATGACCATTTTTCCTGTCATTTGACTTATGAAAGTTTTTCCATGGAGATTATCTACAGCTGAATGACAGGTACCTGTTGTGATTTACTGTTAAGTCCATGCTTAAATTAATAGTAGCCCACTGGCACAAGTTAATTAAATTTTAAAGCATTATTGACATCCACTGAAGAGAAGCATCTCTTATGCATTAAAGTCGCCATAAATTCCTGCTGCTAGACTACTCGTTGGTTTGTAGAGATGGGCTCCTTCATGCAGTCTAAATATGGTTTTGGTATACTTTGAAAATACGTGCTTGTAATTTTGTTGCTTCCTGTTGTTGTTCTTGCATGTATGACATTAACATGCAGAGGGTGTTTTCATTGCTCTGGTTTTAGCAGTCAAGCAATTTTTGCCATGACCTGCCAGAACACTACTTTTGTTCAAATTTTAACATTTCGTTTTAAAAACAGTCTGCTACCTGTATATGGTAAATTAGATAAGGAAGAACCTGCTGGGTTTTAATATCTTCTCCCATTTTCTGCTCAGAGGTGACCAGTAGACTTTCTTTCCTTATTTTTCCCCATTTTCTCCATTGTCTCTTGGTAAATTACTGTAATCCAATTTTGGGTTTTATTAAATCGTATTCTTTTAAGGAACTAGGTAAGCTATATGTTAAGAGGTATACTTTGGGTTGCAATGTGAAGCTTATAAATATTGGAGTAAAAAGATTGCTGAGCTTCAGTGAATGTTTTTATTTGCTTTATCAGAGTAAAATTGTGTGGAACATCTTTTGGTAAAATGGCACAAGGGAAGGCGTAGTTCTTGGGTAAAGAGCCTGTTTGGAGTTGTTCCCTAGCTGTTTTGACTTTTGTGTGTAACAGAATGCCTCAGTCCTTATGAAACACCACAAACTTGTCTATTCTGGAGTATTATGACTCTAACAAATGAGTTTCATGAATTCCATTGCTGATGCAGTGTGTTCTTCACCTCTGGGTTTTAATATCTGCTGCCTGTCACTGTATTGCTCTGATTTTTCTTAAAAAGCCAATAACTAAAAAGATCAGTGGCTTTTATTGTTATTAATAAGATATATTAAGTCAGAAACAATAGAGAAGATGCCTTATCATTTACCTGCAGGCAGCCCAATGCTGAGTGCCTTGTAGCAAGACAGCAGACTGGTGAGAGACTGAATATAGGACTTGTTTGCTCTCTAAGTTTTGGCATCAAATGCCATGTAAAGTCTACAGATTTTATTATTGTTGAGTAGACCTACACTGCTGGGGGGAGAATAGTGCCAATGTGGGCAATGTATGGAATTAACCCAACTCTTAGCAGCAATAGGCAACATGACATGTATCATCTCACATGTACATGTGTACAAGGGTCTCTTAGTATTCTGGCATATTAAGTACAGTGAGGAGAGGATTTTTTTCTCTGTTGCAAACTCCAGCCAATGTAGCCAATATAATTCCCCCCTCTGGCTGTTTCCCAGGCAACTGGCACATGGCTACAACAATAAATGGCAAAATACCTGCATCCTCCCCCTCCTTGAAATGCTAAAAATATTGTAATACACAAAAGTAGGTGAGAAAAGCTATAGCGTAAATGATATATTAAGTATGGGTTGCTTGACTCATCTGTCGGAGAAGAGTGGCAACGCTTGTGCAGCCGATGTCTCTTTGCCATTCATACAAAGGATGAGATGTCAGCCTTGCCAGTGAGAGTGCAGCGACTGCTGTCATTGTGGGCATGTTTGTGTTTTGCTGGGCTGTTTTCATTAGATAAGCAGAGAGTTGTTTGTGTGTGTGTATTCCTAAATATTTAAGATAAAGTAAAAATAGTCTTAAACAGTGTAGAATTCAGAAGTACAACAGATGGCAGTAGCTTCATTTTTGGGTCTTATTTCGTGGCTCTTGCAAAATGGCTAATACAAACCCTTGTTGGCAGCTCGTACTGAGGGCGTTTTCATATGGGAGTGTTGTTGCCATGACCTCTACTTGAAGGGGACTTTTCTCCATATCCTCCTTCTTCTGGCACTCATTACCAAGCCAGCTGCATGAGTTTGGGATGTAAAGTGTGGGTCCAATAGTGGCATCTCTAGTTTGGTCCATCGGGGTCTTATTACCTAACCATTTGGGGTAAGAAAGAGCCAACTGTTGTTTCCATGCTTGCTTTTGCATTTTATTCCTGTGTAGCAGTGGATGTTGGAAATAGCTTCTTTGTTTTGAAGGTACCGTTTCTTCCATGAGCAAATTAAGCCTCATCTCATGCGCTTTTCATCTTTGTCACAGGACAAGGTCCTGTCTTGATGACCTGTCCAGTAAGACTGATGAATCATTTTGGTTTGAGCAACATCGAAGGGATGTTACTGCATGTTCGCTGAACCCCTCCATTTCTGCTGTAGTGAATATAATGGTCATTTGTCAGTGGCCACTGACAGCCAGAAACCTACGTGCCCCTTACTACTGTGTGGTTTTCCTAAGCTACCATGCAGCTAATGAAGTGACAAGGAAGAGGACAGCGTGTCAGTAGCAGAAATGTACCACAGGTCAGATTGATGGCAGCACAGGGAATTCATATGCACTAGAGCTGCAAGTGTGACAGAGACAAAACAGCAATTCTCCTTATGCTGCAACTCAGGAGAAGACTCTGCCAGCAGAAATGTTTGTGGTCATGGACACATGGTAAGCTGCAGCTTCTCAGGACTGTTGACTTTTCTCCTTGCCAGCTTTTCTGTTTTCCTAGAGAAAAGGCTTGCTCAAATCCACCTGGTAGAAGAAATACTCTAGAATAGGTACTAGAGGAGGTGGATCATGTGCGTGCTTGTACCTAGAAAGGTTTTAATCTGGATTTTCTCATTGATAGATCCAACAAAATCTGCTGAGGATAATGCTTGAAAGCAATAATGAAGGCAGTCAGTGAGACTTTGGGTTTTGTAACCGCTACTTTTGTATGTCTGAGCTTTCTGCTTGGCAGCAGGGGTGGATTGCCTTTAAACAAATGATTGATGAGTTTAAGCAGCCTCCTTGACAGTACCTTCATTATTTTTTGTCAGTCAAATCGTATCGTGTTATTAAAAAGCAGAATAGCAAGTGGTGTTGGAAAACCTTTACTCATAGCTCCTCTTTTTGATAATTTCTTGTATATTTCTGCTTTAAGCAGCAAATAGTGCTTTCTATGGTTTGGTGGCTGATGGTTGTTGGTAGTACCTGTCCTAGTATTTCTGATACTTATCAGCCTTCTCTCCTATGTCAGTGAATGTGTATTCTCTTTCTGTTAGTTTTCCATAGATTTCCTATTAGCCCACTTTAGAGGGTCATAAAGTCAGCATGAGTGGGAAGATGGGGAATGGATATTCCTGCCTATGAAGTGCTGTCCTACTGTGGAGAGGGCATAGATAAATGCATTGGAAGGGCTGTGGACATCAGAGCTGGTTTTCTTCAGGCCATGTCCTTTCAAGAGCAGGAAAACTTGTTTAGAAACATTCAGGTTGGAGGGCAAAACTCAATATTGACTTTTTTCTCTCTTTCGAGATATGAATGTGGAGTAATGTGTACTAGTTTGCTGTAAGTATTCATATAAAACTTCTAGGACTGTCATTCTCCCCAGGTGTGAATGCCTGCATTAGGTCGGATCTGTAGTCTTGTGTTTCTTGTCCCCAGAGGGAATATGCTATCTCTGAGGTTGAGCCCCTTGCTCTTTAGATGTGCCCATCCCTGTGGTTTGGCCAAATTCAAGAAGACCCTGCATCCTTTTGGCAGTGGGAGGGCTGTGTTTGCACTCTCTCTGGCAAAACATAGACCAGGGGCATGGGGGAGGATTCTCTCCTATAGAGATTTGTCATTTAATTCTGCCTCACCCAGTGGCAAATAGCTTTTGGGCAAATTAAATAGCAGGTAGGTGGTATGGGGGACAGATTTGGCAGGAAAAATAACTGGAGGAACTCAAGAACTAAAATTAAAGTGGCCTTCCAGTGACTCAAGGACTGGCATTTTTGTTTGCTTAGTGTAACTTTTTAATTTCCAATTTCACTCTAAGGGTTTATTGGCATTTTTCTGAAGCTTTGCTGGCCTTTGGATTCATTTGCACAAATCTCTAGCTGGCTCTTGCCATCCTTCCCTGTATTCTCTAGCAGCTCTAGAAGGCTTTCCTTTTGAGAGCTGAAGTCAGCGCCGCCCCCCCAGATCCTGTACCTACCTCAGAGCATGAAGTTTTCACTTGTTTACATCCTTGAAAGCTTGGTTTGGTGTAATGGCAAAGACTGGCATGTTTATTTTCTTTGAAGCTGAAGGGTGGCTATTGTGTTTTAAGAATGTCTTTTATAAATTCAGAGGACCGTGGTACCAGCTGAAGAACACGAACATCAATTTCTAGATAAATTACTTCTGCTCCCTAAGTATTCACAGTGACCATTTGGCAGGCAATTAACCTTACAATAGAATATTCGAGATAACTGACACAGTGGGTGAGAATTGAAAATCCTGAAGATTTTTAAATTGCCGTTCAAATCAATGTCATCTGTGCCTTCCCTGTTGCCCACTTTTGCAATGGCTTCTCAGCTGTTGTCAGTGAAGGGGGTGCTTGACATCAGTCCCACCCCTCAAAAAGGCTGAGGTATGTGTCTCCTTTCAAGCCTTGCACATTCGGGGGCTTGTATCAGGTATCTAATGTGAGAGCTGTCACGGATTGGCTGAAGAGTCCTTTCTGCTGCAAACAACACTGGGGATTTTGGATTTTTTTCATTTTAAGAGTGTGAAATGGTTGGTTTTAAACAGTGGGTAATTTTTCCCATTCTTACCTACTGTTATTACATGCTACAGAATAGTTTTGGAGCAATTAAGTCTATTATTTGTAGAGATGAGTCACTCATGTAAAACACTGCTAGGAAACAGCATGGGCTTTATATGCTGGAACATGCTCTGTTCATTGCTGTACCAGGGATCAGCCAGGGATCACAACAGAATTTGGGTAGTACCATGTAGATCCCAGATCTTCATTTTTGTCCAGTCATCCTGAGTTCTGAGTTTTCTCTTCGCTATATAGCATAGATGTAAAACAATGGGATTAGTAGAGAGGGATTTGTGCGCACCACATGCTTATAGCATCTTCAGTTGTTGCTGCCTTGTTTATATATTGTGGTGTGGTGTATGTTGTTTTGTTGTTTTTAAGTTGAGAAGCTGACAGGGTAGGCAGATCTGGGACTGGAAAACCTCTGATCGGTTCTTTTATCCAGGTGAAAGTTGGAGAGGCAACTTAACCTTGGGAATTTGGGTTTGAATCTGAACACTTTTGTCCTTGCCCTTGCAAAAATCAAAGGTTTTAGGCAAGAGAGTCTGGTTCGAACCCATTTTAAGCTCAAGGCTGTGAGTGGGATTTGTGCAGACTATGAAGTCCTGTGAATATTTTATGCATACATTTAATGAGTGCTTGGCAACTTATTCCGTATGTCCTAAAAGAATGTCACCTATTTCTTGGTAACCTTTTTGCCTAACTTGAAAGTCTATTCAGTGCAACACTTGTAGTATATATGACACTATATGAAAGAGTTGCAATACCATGTTAGACACTTAGATATTAGAGATACAAATGGCTTACCAATGTGGTGACTCGAAAGTCCATGCCAAAATGGCAAGAAACTGTCTAACACGGTATTGGGTGAACCTTGGGATATGGAAAAGTTGTTCAGTAAAATGCATTTTCATTGCTCTTTCTGCTTTTCCTCTAGTTTTGCCTGTCTGCCACTGCTGGCCCATGGCCCTGTGTAACTTCATGCACTTTGTGTCCTTTAAAAGCTGGTGTTAGGTCTAGCTGCATGAGTTATGGTGGAGTCCTCTGGGTTTGCTTTCATCAGGCATCCCTGCAGGACAGTGTTTCAGTCTTCAGTTCTTGTTGATCTAAATGCCATGTTTTTCCAAAGAGGTATTAAGTAGATGATAAGTCATGAACAGCAAAAATGGAAGAACTATGCACTGAAATTAAAGGGTTTTCCGCAGCTACCTTGGAGGTTCAAAAGTGGTTGGCATCAGATTACTGAAGTGATGAAGCCCAAGACACATGAGAAGCTGCCTATCTAATGCTAGGCAAAAATTTGGTGAAGACTGAAGGTGGTGATAACACCACATAGCATTGGGATGGGATGGGGGTTGTCTGCAGCTAGATGGCTGGTGGTTTTCTGCAGCTGGATAGCTGGAGGAACAGTAATGCCCAAACCTGATTTGTTGGCTGAGGGTTTTTTGCTTGGGTCTGGATCAAAAGGCAAGAGGTGAGATATTAAATTAGAGCTGGGAACTGTGAGGGGCAACAAATGGAATGACCTGAATATGAAAATTGAAAAGCACCAAGCTTGCACAAGGAAAATGCAGCAAGAGCTTTTAGTTAGAGTCATGGTGAAGGGGCTCTAGAAACATGGGTGAAGCAACCTTGTAGTGCAAGGGAACAGGTATCACCTCCATGCCTTTTTTCCTGTATCCCTGGAAACAGTGGTTTATTCATTATGAACAAGCAGGATAATCAAAAGAAGACTTGATTCAATATTTGAATGATACGCAGTAACAAACGGTTCCTAAATACGAGTTAATGATAACTGTTAAGAATTATCTGTTGCTAGAAGTGGACTTTCAGAACAGCTGAACCAACAGCAGCACTAATCAGGAGCCTGAATCATAAATAAGGGGCTAATTTTTATATGGCGTTTTGCATTTTCAAAGCATTGAACCAATGAACATGTTTCAGGAAGCTTTTTTTCACATCAACTTTTTGTAAACTGGTTGGCATGGCTGCCAGGAAAAGGACATACTATTCTCTTCTCTGTATTTGCAGTCATATGACAAGTGGTACATGGTGTAATAGCTGTTTTTACCATACCAGCAACAGTAAAATAAAGTTTTGAAGTGAAGAGTTAATTTTTTTGGCTCCATTTCCCTAAGCTCTAGTACAGGGAAAAAAAAAAAATCTTCCATATTTTTAATTTCTTTTCAGTTCATGATGTTGTTCACTGTGTGAAACCCACCTGTATTTTGAGTGTAAAGCTAGTCTTCCACATGTGGCCTGCTTGAAATCAAAAGGTCATTAAGACATACTGAATATCACTTAGAACATTTTGTTTGATGTAGTCAGGTTAAAATGTTTGATCACCAGCTTTAGTTGTATAGGAAAAAAAAAGGTAAAAGATGTTGTTCCTCTCATCTTTGGCTGAATCTGTTGGTTTTAAGACTTGTTACAAGGACATCTGGGTCATAATTATTACTGTGGAATGGGAACATCTAAAAAATGCGAGTGCTTGTTCTACAGTAATAAAGCCAGTGAGAAATTACTCTAGTCAGAGAAAGAATGAGTAATTTGGGGGAAATGTGAAGATTTCTTTTATTTTCTTTTCCCTTTATTGCATGTTTTAAGGTTGGAGTACCCATTCGTGTTCAGAGCACTAGGCATCACTGACATAGTTTTTATGTGAAGTGCCAGGCAAGCACTGTTCCCTCTAAAACACAGGAGTGGCTCAGTGGTGGACTAATTTATCAATACCAAAGAAAAAGTTGCTTTTGGCGTATTGTTTCTACCTGTTCCTTTCTAAGGCACATGTCACAAGTGCTGCAGTGTAAATACTGGTTTTAAGCACAAGGTAGCATATTGGTACTTTAAAAGCCTTCAAAGATGAATATTTTAAATCTAGAGATGCATCAAAGTATCATCTTGTTACTGGAACAGTATGTTACAGTGCTGTAAAGCACAGACTGGTTGTACGTGTCCATTATTGTGGAATCCCCTTTAGCCTTGTTTGAAGTGCACTGCGGTGGCAGTGTCTTTGTAGTCCTGATGGTCTGCAGAAATCACAAATGAAAGACTGCATAAAGACGGAGCAGGGTAGATCAGAGGATTTGTCTGCAGAAACCCAACGACCTTCTGTGTACATGCTGCATGTAACTTCTCAGTGTAGAGAAGTTCATGCCCTGCCTAGCAGAGAGCCAATGCAGTTTACATGCACATTTCAGATGGCTTTATTTGGGGCATTGTTGTCAGGTACATTTATTTGTGTGCTCAGATTGCTTTGATTTTAGTTTGAAAATTAATTCCTTATATCTTCTGTTTGAGTGTTTTGGAAAAATATCAGTCATCACCACCAGCAGCATTAAGAATGTTTGTTGAAGATGAAGAAAATAAATCAAGTAATTGCTAATGATGTCCTAACTTAAAGCAATTTTTATTACAAAAAAAACCAACAACACCCTTATTCTGTTTGATCAACACATGATAAATCCATCAAGTGAAATACATTTTAAAGGTTTAGCATTTTTATTTTCCACTTCTCTTTAAAGAACAAGAAAAGGGGGTAGGGTTGCTCTGAACAACGTCCTTGCTGTGTATCAGGTTGCTTCAAGTTGGCTTTGTTGCTCATGTTTATAAAAAATATGGCTGCCTAAAAAATAGGATTGTAAAAATGCAACCACAGTGCAAAAAACATAAGCTTGAGAAATGCACTCAAAAGAATATTCCTAGAAATGACCCCCCCTTGTTATTCTTTTCAACATCTGGGTTAGTTTCTGCCTCTTAATTTAAGCTGGGCTGTCCCTCTTTTATGTCACTTAATCTAGAGGGAGGAGGGTGGCACTGCCCAAAAATGAATCCTTCCTATTCTGGGCTCCTCCATTCTGCAATCACCTGCTCTTCCTTACTCTGTGGAAAAAGTCCTGGTCCTATGGGACTGTTTTTTTCTGACAGCAAGTCCAGGCAAGGCAAGGGTGACCACATTCTTTTCTCCTCTCGTCCTTAAGGTCCATTGGTTAGCATTTTTTTCTGTACTTTTGCATGCTCAGTCTTGGCTTCAGCCTGTGCATCTCTTTTATAGTGCTCTAAAAGTGCCTTTCTAGGATCTTACACATCTCATAAGGATAAGTACTACATGGGCTCCTTCCTGCTAGCTTTATAACCAATCTGATTTTCTGAGTTTTGTCCAAATATTGAGCAAGTAACTGTCACTGAAGCTGAGACTGAGCTATGTCCAACACCACCTCCATCCCTCAGACAGAGCTGTGATTTTCCAGACTCCCTTCTCTGGGCTTCAACTGCCCTTATCTTTGCAAAAATGCCTTGCAAGTACCAGCAAATAGGAGTTTCTTGACATGAACATGAAATTTCACTGGTGTTCACAGGCCTCTGCAGTGCAGACATGGAGCTAGGCTCTCTACAGTTGCTGCCTTCAACTTTTTGTGATTTGCAGGCACCTGAGCATTTTCCATTATAGGTGCAGACCTTTTATTGTGACCTTAGCCTGCCAGCAGCAGGCTTGCTTTTCTCTATCACCTTCCAGTTTCACAGATTCTCTGAGGAGCTGTGGACTGTCAGGCTACAAAATTGTATTCAATTCTGTACTGGTCTACCATCAGTAAATTTTTATCTGTCCCTTTATTTATGGCACCTGGCTGATACACTGAGCTTTATCTCTTTACAAGTCTCATCAGTCTCTGGAAGTACAATCATCCATTTTATCTCAGAGGACACACTCTCTCTCTTTAAAATTTATTTATTTATTTTCCCCTGAAAGAGATATAGGGCACCAGTATGCTTCTGACACACGTAGCCACCTCTGTTTCCCACCTGCTTTCACAGGGTTCTTCACCACAACAATTAAATCTTGACCAATCAAAAACTGGGTATGAGACAGTATGGAAACAACTTGCAGTAGAGAGAGCCAGGTGAGACAAGGACAGTGGTGCTTAGTAGAAAAACCTGTTTCAACAAGAAGAGCTTTTGCTGCCTCTGATTCTGTCACCTTCCTGGCTGGCTGGAACAGAGGCTCTATCCCACCAACCTCCCAGCCCTGTAAAACTACAAATTAGAGCAGGAAACACCAACCTTAAGCCATTCCCCCTTATCCTGTCACATGCCCTTTTAAAATGTCCCTCTACATCATTCTTGTAGGCCCCCTTTAGGCACTGGAAGCTGCTCTAATGTCTCCCTGGAGCCTTCTCTTCTGCAGGCTGAACAAACCCAGCTCCCTCAGCCCGGCTTCCTAGGAGAGGTGTTCCAGCTGCCTGAGCATCTTTGTGGTCTTCCACGTGGTAAACCTTCCTTTCTCATATCATGCTTTTAGCACTCAGCAGGGTGACACCCGGAAGCTCGCAGAAGTGCTGGTCTTCAGCAGAAGGAGCTGTCCTGCACCAATTCCTGTCTGCTGGAACCATCAAAGGAATAAGAAAGCACAGTTTAAAATACCTCCTCATAAAAAGAAAACTATTAGTCCTGTTTAAGAGAAGGGAGAGGGGATGACTTCTTAGGCTTTCTGTTTTGCATCTGCAAGCATTGTACGCTGGTAGTGGAATATGCTTGGATCAACTGATTTAGCAATTTCTATCAAATAACTTGAGCTTCAAAAAAATTTATTGAATACATTGGAAGAGTGACAAATTAACCTTATAAAACTAAAAACTGGCTAAGTTTTCTTTATAGATACTGCCTCTTCTTTTTGTGGGGCTGTTTGTCATCAGCCAGAAGAAGAAATGTCAGGACCTGATTTGTGGGCACATCCCTACCTGAATTCCCACTGGTTTCATTACCACAGAAAAGTGAGAGAATGGGGAGGTGTATGAAAATATTGTTGCATGGTGCAGTGATACAATCACAGAATCCCAGAATAGTTAGGGTTGGAAAGGACCTTCAGATCATCTAGTTCCAACCCCCCTGCCATGGGCAGGGACACCTCACACTAAACCATGCCAACCAAGGCTCTGTCCAACCGGATCTTGAACACCTCCGTCCAACCTGATCTTGAACACCACCAGGGACGGAGCATTCACAGCTTCCTTGGGCAATCCATTCCGGTGCCTCACCACCCTTACAGTAAAGAACTTCTTCCTTATATCCAATCTAAACTTTCCCTGTTAAAGTTTTAACCCATTACCCCTTGTCCTATCACTACAGTCCCTAATGAAGTGTCCCTCCCCAGCATCCTTATAGGCCCCCTTCAGATACTGGAAGGCTGCTATGAGGTCTCCATGCAGCCTTCTCTTCTCCAGGCTGAACAGCCCCAGCCTTCTCAGCCTGTCTCCATATGGGAGGTGCTCCAGCCCCTTGATCATCTAACTTAGCAAGCCTGAGGCAGTTGTGATGCTCACAAATTTCTTCAGGAAGATGAAAGGTGTTTTCTTTAATTAGTGCTCATGCACAGAGTTCTGGGTTTGTGCCTAAGACATAACAACCTGGAATTTTTCTGCTAGTCTCTTAACTGTATGCTATGCAAATTGATGCTAAAATCCAGAAAATACAACCCGTGCCCAATTTCGTTTAATAATTTGAAGACAAAACCAAAATGATGAATGGAATGAGTCCAGTTGGAGAAAATCATAAGCATGGCTTTGTTGGGATTCTACGTATTCTCTGAAATTCTGGTTCCTGGTGTTTGTTACTGACATCTGGTCTTTCCCTTTAGAATGTGGCTGCCATGCCACATCTTTAGTAGGTAACCTTGCTTTATTTTGTCAGGGTATTTTTTAAAAGGACAAGTGAGAACTTCCCCATGAAACCAAAGTAGACACAAGACATCAGATCGTGATGGTATGACTGAGAGCAGCATTTAGATACCTCAGATTATTTCTCCCTTGCATTGTGTTTTATCATGGACAAGCTTTATTTTGTCCACAGTCAGTGTGGCTCCTCAAGAAGACTGGGAGGTCTTTGCCATGATGTTAACTGTGGACAACAAAGTGCTTGGGGGGATTTTTGAGCTCTCTTTTTCTAATGGGATTGAAAACAATGGACAGTGGTTCAGTGAAAGTTTTCTCTGCTAGCACAGATATCAAAACAAGGACCTCATGGTTCCAATATATTATTTCTTCTTCCTTGAGAACACACCTGTATGCCTGTCAGTAATATGCCAAGCAGGAATGTCATAGTTTTGTTCATATTTATTCTCTTGTTCTGCTGGAGGAGGAGTTGGCTTTTGAAGGACCTTAGAAATGGTGCTCCGATTGCCACTGCAGTTGGAGTCAGTGTTCACATAGGAGTAAAGACAGCAAGGACTCAATGAAAAGAGGGAGAGAAAGAAGAAAGACTCGGATTCAAAGCAGGCTCAAAACCTGCTTTCCATTTTGTATCTTACAGATGCCCATCGTGATTACAGTTAGGAGAAACCAAGGTAGGGATGATTTGTTTAGGAAAGGAATATTATTAAACAAGTCAGTGAGTTAACATATATATTCCATTTCCTGCTTTACATGTATGCAGGTTTTATGTGAGCTTTTTAAACACCACATGTTTTTCTGTTTGAGCCACCGGGAGGTCTGGCCGAGGTTTAGGTCTAGGTCTGCTGCTGTGTTCAATTCCTTTCTGCTCTTGGTAGAAGACCTGTGTGAGGATTTTCAGAGTATTGAATACACAATATTTAATGTTGCAGTTATATCCATGATTTGCAGAGGACAGTCAGTCTTGTCATGTAGGGCAATTAAGTGGGGAGTTGGGATGTGTAGACAATTATTAATGCATAATCTACTTTACAAAATTAAGCAGAAATGTGAATACTAAAGTTTGTTCATCAAAAATTCTTTATTGTAATAATATTTTATAAGAAACTGATGCAAAATAGCCATACGTAGGAAACCAGGTGTGGTGCTCTACAGTGCACCCTTCTGTGGTTTAAGATGGCACCCAAAACTTTTCACCACTGAAGATGTATGCAGAAATTTTGACATTACAGTAGATGGGATACCACTTCAGGCAGCAAAATAACTAACGAGCTATTTATGTTACTTCTTCTTTAATGCATGTTTTTGCTTGTATCTATTGTAACATATGTTCTGAACACAAAATAATTACCTAACTGGCAGTTCCTCCAAATTGGTCTTTGGAAAATTCTCCAAGTGAGAAAACAACAAAAATGAAAAATATATTTTAGCTTTCATGTTGACTAAAATACACTTGATTAGCAAATAGAAATAGTATTTGCTAGGGAAAAACATCTGAATCTTTAAAATTTATTGCTTTCTGCTAGCACAAGTGCTTGTTTTATAAAGCTTGCAGTTTTATTTTAGTAACAAACCAAACTTCTTGGGAGTAAAATAGCTTCCATCTCAGAAAATGATGAGAGACCTCTTGCCTTGTCACACCTGACACTGGTGTATACCCACAGTAATTCAGTGTATATGTACCCAATGCAGCAGTAGCTTGGGCTCTTAACCAGCTCATCCTATTGATTCTAATTTTAGTGTGCAACTTGGTTTACTGCATGAAAAAGCATCTTAAGACTTGTACCCAGAAGATCTGGTGATGTACATGGTGTATTGCCTTGTTGGTGAAACCTAATTGGAGTAGGCAGCAAATTGCAGAGGCTAATCCTGGGTCCTCATCCATATGGGCTCACTGCAAAGTGGTAACTTGCTCAGTTCAATAATTACTCTGAGTAATTACACTAGCATATGCAACAATAATTTTGGCAATGGAGAAATAAAGTAAAATAACTAAAATGTGAAGTCTTAGAGATCTAGTTTCAAATATAATGGTGCAAGCATCTTCTCTCTCCCCCCCAGTTAAGGGCTGCATCAACAGTAGCTCTTAATTTTGTTTCTGTGGAGGATGTTGCCACGCAGCTTGTGCTGTGATTTTTAAGAATCTGCACTATCAACTTGGAAAAGATGAACTAGTAATTGTGGTTGCTTAATGTGGCTTTTAGATGTAGAGTGATCTGAATGACTGCACAGTTTGCGCAGTCCCCCATTCCACCCCCCCCCCTTTTTTTTTTTTTTGCTGTCAGCAAGAGCAATTACCCAGAATTAGTGATTGTTCAAAATGGAACTATCTGCTTCTGCCTATAAATCAGAGCTGCAAGCTCACAGTATTTGGAAATTGTTCTGTGTGACACAACTGCTTGTGTCTCATATTGCTCCTTGTATTTCCATAGGCTTTCTGTCTAGGCGTAATTTCTGCCTTCCAGGCTCATGTAAAGAAAACAATAAAACAGTCATGTAAAAAGTTCATTGAGGTGGATTTTAATGTGGCCTGAATTTGACAGAGCCGAAAGCTGTAGCAGATATTTTGGATATAGTCATAGAGGCTTCAAGTCTGTTACAGACACATGGTTTCCATCTTTGTGTTTCAGCGGGAAGAGTTATGTATCCATAAAACTGAGTTATTTTTTTTTCTCTAAAGCGGAGGTAAAGCTGTGCAGTTGCATCACTTGGCAGAAACAGCTGCAGGTCTACCTATTCCTCTTGGAAAAGTTAAGAGCTGTCATTTGCCACCAACTGCTACATATGAACAGCAGTGGAAGGTAAAGGGGGAAAAGAGCTCAAACACAGTTGTAGTGCTGTGTCAGTGATTAAACATTGTCCCTGGCAGGTTTCAAATGTGGGAGGAGGGTCTGAATTTTTCCAGTATCTTAATGATAGAATGAATGCAGCTGCCATATTGATGATCATGGTTCCCAGTTCTGCTTGTGTCAGCTATGGAGATGGCACAGCCTCATTCAGTGTGTAATCTGCTTTCAAGAGCCTCATGCAGTAAAGCATGAAGGTCCAAACCGATAAGGTTTCACAGCACTAGCTGTCATCCAGAAGGATTGCAGGCTGCCTGGGCTCCGAATCATGGCTCCTCTGGATCCCTGTGTGGCAGTCAGCGCTCTGACATGTGTTGTGCTGTGGGGCTGTTGCTCAGAGCCCTTCTCCCAGTAGTTCAGCCTGTCCTGCCTCATCAGGTGCTGGCATCTTAACAGCCTGTTTGTTATAAATGCTTTGAGACAGCGGAATGGTTGCAAAGAGATTGATTTGCAAGCTAAACTTATTTTTTTTCCGGTGTTCCCTGAAAATGGAAATGCAAAGCCTGTAGGGATCCTTTTAAGACCAGTTTTTACCCAGGAAAACCCCAAATTATGCATGAATCTAACAATTATGCTTCAATTTTTGCACCACTGCTAACAACTGGCTAAAAGTAGCGTCCAGTCATCCTGCAGGTCTGTAGTACAGCATTGGGGTCAGTTACTTTGTAAGTGCAAGCTGTCATGTCAAATTAGACTATGTGCCCTAACAACTGTGTTATATCAATGCTAGTAAGGGCCTGCCTCGGTGCAGGCTTTTATAAAGTGCTGCATTAACCTCTGCTGCCTTGTGAGTAAATTATAGTCTGCGAAAGCAAGTACCTATGTAGCCCCACGCTCTTTCTGGTTTCCTTAATTCTCCTCTACTGCAGATTGGTAGGTTGCAAGTCTGGTGGCTTTCCAGCGGGACAGCTCCCTACCAAAAGACCAACCAGGGTGGGAGAGGTGTGGCCTGAGATAGATCTGTCAAGTTTATCCAGCTCCCAGATTTATCTTTCTAAATCTTCGTGTTCGTCTCTGCCTACCCATTTCCAGTCCACTGGGACTTGTTGCTTACATCTGAAGCTTTCCACTCTTTCCAATGGCAGGAGGCAGAAGCCCTCAGCAGGACTAAAATGATTAATTCCTACCTGTCCCTGAACAGATCTGTCATCCCCTTCCCTTGTGGATCTTACCCATCTGAACATGTGACTTGTTTGTAAGTAGTTCCCCAGATTCTGTGAACTGAATTGTTCCAGTTCTTCCTAGGCCTTTCTCATAGGATTTGTGCCCAAAACTGAGGTAATAAATAGTAGTGGGTTGTATGTTCAATCTCTGGGTTGTATCTCTTACAAGAACCGTAAAAATCCTTAGCTACTGAGAAGTAAAGAGAAAAAAACAAACAATATTTTGAGTCTTGGGAGAGAAAATTACGTATGTTTTCCAAGGCAACTATTCCAGTAAGAAATGGGTTAAGTGAAAAGAATCGGTTGTAGATTAAAATTGTGCAGTATGTTGTTCCAACAAGTTCAAGTGCCCTGAATAGCTACTTTCAGAAAGGATACACAGGGACAAACTGTTTGTAAATAGTATGCAAATATGGCTCCTATGTTAATTTGCTACCCTGTCAGCAGCTTTGTAGAGATCCTCGGGAATTATTCTTAATAAATTGCTCATAATTGGTTCCTAAATGTAAGGAAATAATCAGCTCTCACTTGCTGAATAATTTAAGTCACAAATTGGGAGTGCAGTGGTAATACAGATTTTGGTTCTGTAACCCATACATATCTGTGGAGTTACACATTCAACACCAATAAAAGGTAGAAAAGTTGAAGCGATATGTGATTGAATTGAGCTTCTTTAAATGATATTAAAAAACTTTGGCTGAGCAGCTCTATGATCAAGAGCTAAGCATTCAAGAGAAGTAAAACAAACTATACTGGAAACCATGCCTACCAGTCTAAAAGTATTTGCAATTTTTCACCATCAATGTGTTCTTGATGCTGATCATGAGTTTGTAGCTCTTGTTTTGTGGTATAGTTTTAATTATTTTCCAAATAGCAGCGCAGTGCTGCTTCTGCAAGTGTGTGTGTGGAAGATAAGAGTCGATGAAGTAAGAGCAGTAAATCTTCTGTGACTTCTTTTCACTACCAAATTGTTCTGAAAATGAGCAAATAGGAGAACTTGTTACAAAATATTCCAGTGTTTGGTACACAACAGGTTTAAAATTTTAACGCAAACTCACTTTTAATATTAAAGCTTTTGTTTAACTTCTTGCTTTGCCTTTTGCTTTCTTAGCTTTTGTCTATTCTTCCC
The DNA here is from genome assembly GCF_028554395.1 of Pezoporus wallicus. Taxonomy (NCBI): domain Eukaryota; kingdom Metazoa; phylum Chordata; class Aves; order Psittaciformes; family Psittacidae; genus Pezoporus; species Pezoporus wallicus. The sequence goes on from NW_026639744.1 coordinate 3,766,874, forward strand.
TTGCATGGAATTGGATATAAATGTATGTGGCTATTAGTGGATGTGATTGGACAAAGTAAATAGCAATTGATTGTGGGAACAATGGAGTCTGGACCATTGAAATTCCTTAACAGTGCAGCTAGAGGAGGCCTTTTCTCCTCCCTCCTCTGTGAGAAATGGGTATGAAACAAGTGCATGAAATTACATGCATACCATATGCCTTTATTTTATAACATTGCTATTTTCCCAATTGCCAATAAACACAATTATCTAAGTAGGGACAATGTCAACAATAGTAATAAAATTTAACTTAGGTAAGCGTATAATGAATGTTTAAAGGTTTTGTCTTTCATTATTGTGCTTTAATCCTATAAAGGAAAACCTGAAATTTAATATGTGGAATGAAAAAACAATTTTCAGATTAAAAAATGTGATTTTAGTGTGAAGTAACTGTAGTTGTTCCAAGTTACTTATCTGCAAACTAGTGATGTTTATTGTTAGAATATGCCTAAAATTGATAATTATGTTTCAGTTTCCACATTTCCTGAGACCTGGTATACTTCTTGGCATATCCCTGCTTTTTTTCCCAGTTTCACCTGTCCAGTGCTTTAGGCACATCTCTTAAAATGCAAAACAGAAAACAGAGCATATTACAGAACCTCAGATCTCCTGAGGGGGTAAGGATCCTTCAGCTTGTGGTGACATTTCTCCCATTGCTTCTGCCTCCCAAACTGTGCCTCTAGAGAGAGGGAAGAGGTGGATAGAAACAGAAAGATTAATTTCTTTGTGACCTGAAGTTAACTGAATGAGGCAGATTTAAAGGAATATTTCTGCTTCTTTTCCCTCTTTGAACTTCAGGGATCCATTTATCATGTTATTTGTGTTAACTGGAAATTTGACTGGTTGTTTGCATCTTACTTTCTGTTAATCAACATATCCAGTACAGTTTGCCAGAAGCTGGGCTTCACTGAACACTGCCTTGGGAACCAAGGATGAATGCACTGGTATATGCTGTCATTTGTCATGACAAATGAAGCCAAGAATTAATGAATTAATTGATGGCAACATTAAATCACTGTGGTACTAGTTGGTAGTTCAATGTTTGCTTTTACAGCTGCAGGGTTGCATGGGCAAGAGACCTGAATGCATCCTGCCTTGGCTAGACTGGCTGTCCGTATGACAACATGAATAAATTAATGTGTTCTCCATATATAGCAGGTCTTACAGGTGGTTGTCTCGGCGATGAAATGCTTTCTGGACCCCTCCGGATTTAATGAATCCCTTTCTCTCATCTTAAAGTTTCCAAAATAAACAGCTTTGTGGGAACTGGCAGGGATTGAAGGAGAGAGGTCACATCTTACCCCTATTCTGAGCAGAGGGGTTCAGGGAAGCAAATCCTCTGTGTTTGTCTGCGAAGAGCTTTCCTCCTCTTCAAACACCTGAAAATCAGCGAGCTGGAGCACCTCTGTGAAGCCACAATGGTGCTGTGATCCTTTCTTCCATGGGAAACATGTGACCAGGGCTGTCTGCTACCTTTGGGGATTGGGCTTCTTTATTTTCTTCTTTGAAGGGGTTATATACTGGTTTGAGGGCTCTGGCTGCAGGGTTGACTTGCAGAAGCAATTGTATTGCTAGATCTGGCTTTTTGGTGCATATATTTGGTGTGTATAATTTCAAAGGATGCTATGTGTGGTCCTGGAGCCAGGCAGGGTGGAGAGATGGCAGAAGGTTGTAACACATATGTTTGATGTTAAAATTAGTAACTACTCTGTTTTGATCTTGCTTGGTGAGATTTTGAAGTGTCACTTTGACTATTAGTTTTTGCTCTGTTTTCCAGTCTGAGAAGAACATTTCTTCCCCCATCTCTAGGGGGGTTGGAACTAGATGATCTTAAGGTCCTTTCCAACCCTAACTATTCTATGGTGCTATGATTCTATGATTCTTTATCTCCAGCCTATTTCAGAAGTTGCTCTGATGACAAAGTGAGGCTGAGCTACCTTCTCCGCCTCCTTGCTTTTTCTCTCCTCCTAAACAGGCACACAAACCTAGTTCATAAAATAGAGAAAGCATGCATTTGTACTGAAAAAGTCAGTAAGCACTGAAAGAGTGCTTTTAAGATTGTGTCCGTGTAAATTGCTAGGTGGTATTTAACATGCCAACATACTTGAATGAGCATTTCTGTGGGTATGTTTGGGGTTTGCATGCCTTTTCCTCCCAAGGTGTTCTAGGTGAACAATTAAATTCATATATTTTTCTACATTTTATTTTTTTCCTGGCATTTTTATTTCCTTTTTGAATCCTGCCATTTTAAGGTATCTAAAGTAATGTTTCCTCTCATTGTAGCCTGCTTCAGTATCATCCAGGCATAAAAGTGGAAAAGCGTCCTGCTGAAATGGTTAATTTGGGATTTAAAGTGTATTGGAAATGGTGAGCCCTACTGTAGTAACTCTTTGCTTCTGGTTTGTTTGGGAAATTGTTACTTCCTTGTGTTTGCAGAGATTCAGTTAAAAAAAAAAAAAAAAAAAAAAAGCATCAATAACACCACAGCTAAATATAAAAATGAAAGGCAAGCTGTCAAACATGGTGCCAGCGGAAAGGAGAAGGTAGATTCCCTTTCTTAAGCATGTAGCCTTCAAATATATAATGCTCTGCCTAACTATTAAATGCTTTAGATTGCCTGACAGATTAATGCTGTTTCCAGAATGTCATCTCTCCTTCCCCCAAAGGAACACAAGGCAAGATCATCTGAAGTTGCACACAGTGTGACAGGGATGGGAAATGTATCCCAGACTTGGTCCTGGTCTGTATAGCTGCCAATGGTATTTTGTGTTCCTGACATGCAGCAAGTGAACGGCCCTGTGCCTGTACCCTGTCCCACTTGTGCTCCATGGAGACAGGAGCAAAAATGCTTGCAAATCTCAATGTTGTATTTACTAAATCCATGTTCTGCAATAGTGTTGCAAAAACTAAATGCACTTTGGTATCTCTCGCTTTTAAAAAAGCAAGAGGAAGGCTGAGGAGTATGGAGGGGAAAAAGGTGGGTGGAGGAGGGGATTGGGAATGAAAGAAAATAGTTTGCCTTCTGGATAGGCCAAGATTTGGAACTAAATCCTTAACACTTAATCTGAAACCTATTGATATGTTCATGGAGCATTATGTATCTGTTGCCCTAGACATCTTTAACTGTTCCCAGGCTTTTTCAGTAAGGGACAAGAATCCTATTGCTTTCTACTGTTGCAAAAGTGGCCATAGAGCAACATAATTAATGCATTCTCTCTGCTGCAGACCACAGGCACTCAGATCTAAGGCTGTTGTGAGAGCTTTTTCCAGGTGACCCTTCCATTAATCCTAATCACTAAAATGGATTACATGCTGAGGAGTAATTAACCAGCCTTCAGCCTAGATAATATTACAGCTTCAGCAGCCGGTAGCCGGCCAGCATCCTTCAAAGGTGTTTTAGGCTCAGGTAGCTGGTGGACCTTCAGGTAGTTCACATCACAGTTAGGTCATCTGAAAAGTGGCAGTCTTACAGGTGGGATTGAATAGATTATTTAGAAGGTGTAAATACCTCCTAAATCTGTGAACTGCTTGTGCCAGTTATTTCCTGGTCATGGCTGTGCTGCTCTTGGCAGTGGGCAAGGCAGTAGGGAGGGTGCAGAGGGAGTCTTTAAGAGTAGCTGAAAGTGGTTTTGATTTATCGGCCAACTCTCTGATTAATGGCTCAGCATGACATTACTTATTTGGTTCCAGACCTCACGTTTCAGCTGGCAGCACAATGAACTATGTCCCTGCAGTTCAGTTGGCAGGAATCTGGTCCTTGTAGACAGCCAAAAAGTGTGAGTAGAAGCTATTTAGGTTCATATCCTGCACTGAGTGTAGAGCCATTGTCATTTTTTCCCTGTGGAAAACATGAAAAAGTTAATGCACCCATTCGCCTCTTCTGCACAGAGACAGCAGCAGGTTTGAGGATGTTTTGGCAGTAGAGAAAAATGTCAGCGTGCTCTCCTAGTGCAGAGTCTTGTACCACATCGTATCTCGGTCCACATCTTACTTCACCATCTGGGGTAGAGGGCTTCTGTAACTGGAGTATTGCTTTCTGTGGCCATGCTGTCTGAAGACACACATCAGTATAAACCAGTGTGATTTGACTGGGTCTGCTGGATGCCAGGTGTCATCCAGAGTTTGCACTAAATGGCTTTGGTAATGCACTGCCTACATTAGTATACTCTTTTCCCTTTCTGGACTTTAATAGCCTCCAGTGTTATGGTGTTGTGAATGCTGAATATTGCTGTGTCAAGTAATATGCCCTTCTCATAGTATGTAGAGGAGGGAGGGCTGACTCGGCTTTAGGAGGCAGTGGTGGCATCTACGTTAGTTGAATCCTTTGGAGTTAGTATCAGAAAAGTTGAGTAGGGCTTCTAGTTACTATTTGCTATAACCTGGTTACCCAGAAAAAAGTTCTCAACTGTAGTTCCTTTAAAGCGGTTTTGTATGCTTTTATTTCATGCAGTCAAATTTGCAGAGGCTGAAGCTCAAAGTTGTATTAACAATTTAGCAACAATGGTATTGTTTTCTATTTCCAAATCATGTTTGTAGAAGTGGTGTTCAGTCCTGAGATCATCAGATGGAAAGTCTTGCCCATCCAGAGCTTAATAAGTTGATTTTTAGGGAGCACGGCTTCCTCCCATGGGTGAATTTGGAGTATCCTCACTGTGTTTCTCTGTGAGATAGTTTGCATCAGTTTGATGACAAATACAATGCACTACAGAAAACCATAAAAATCATCTGTATTTATGGTCTGCAGTGCTGTGCAAGATACAGTTTTCTATCCACTAGTGTTCAATATAACATTATATACCTGTTATTAAGAACCTTGGGAACTGTCAGGGCAATTATTGGTTGTAGGAGGAAGACATCCACTTGGAGAAGTAGGAAAAAACTTTATTCTCACTGCTCAATGGAAGAAAAAATAATATATCCTCTTGGGAAATAGATAAGAATTAGTTCTTGAAAATACAATGCTGTTCCTAGGAATAAGCATAAATAACCCGCCTCAGGAAAAATCTATTTAATAGTTCAGTGTTGGGACCCCTTTTAGGCTTTTTCTTCTCCATATCTCATCTCCCTCTGCACTCAGGGAAATTAAGCAAAGCGAATGAGATTTATGGATGATTCTGTGTTTCTTTTGCTTATTTTCAGAAGCCATTGTCTGTAACCTTTCCAGCTCTTTTGTGTATGTTCTTCTTTAACTAATGCTCCCTTCTGCAGTTTTAATCTTCAGCTACAAGCTTTAGTCTAGTGTGAACTTTCCCTGATTTATACAAGTATGTGTATTGACAGAGAGCTTTTGTCACTGGTGTGTCTGCTATATGTTAATGAGGGCTTGATTCTTCCTCTGAATTTCATATCCAGAGCAGTCTGTGAGCTCTGGTATATCATTTACTTCCTCAGGAAGAGGTTTGGGGAACAAATGGTCTTTGCAGCACAAGTGACTGAAACACAAAGACTCTTTGGCTACCTCACGGTGGAACCTGGACTGATAAAAGCTTCTGCTTTGCTTGCAGTGCAATGGAGAGATGATTCCATTTCATATAATGCTTTCTAACAAGTATGTCACCTGACTTAGGTGAGATTTGTGAGAAATGGATAGAAAGCATAGGTGTGTATGTATCAATGCTGGGGAGAAAAGCCTGCAGCCTTTTAGTCAGCATAAATGAGAGCAAAAAAGACTTTGTGCCAGTGATTACCCAGTAGAGCTCCTGGGTTTAGCTCCAGGAATGACCCCAGGGGAAGGGACTTTTTTCCATGCAGAAGGCTTCATGGTGAAATAAGTGATGCATCATTTTGCATTTTAGTAAACTCTTTGGATGACTCTTTGGTATGTGTTCTTACAGTAAATGCTGCAGTATTCCAAACAAGCATACAGCTTCTCAGTGTGACACAGGAAAGTATGGGGATATATAGGAGTTTTGAAGCTTCTAGACAGGAAGAAGTGTGAGGTCAAGCAGAGTAAAAGGGTTATAATTGCCATCCCTGTGACAGTACTGACAGAGAATTGAATTGCCAGTGTTTAGCATTAGGTACTCATGCTTTAGGCTTCTGCGTAATACCTGTTAGCATCTGCAGGCTCTTGCCATGGAGTGTGGACATGAAAGCAAGTATTTGCCATGTGAAAATAATTTCAAACATGCCCATCCATATTCCCATCCAAATTCAAAGCTCCCTAGTCTGATTTTGTTGGCCTGTGTACTAGTACTTGACAAGTTTGGCTTTAATGTTTGGCTCCTTCACTTTTTTATGTACTATTCATTTGAATAGGAGTACTAAAACTTCTGTCTTGCCGAGGAAAACATGCTTCACCGCACCATGTAGCACAAAGCTGCAGACTGTGAGCTGAAAAATTGTTTGTAGGCAGATCATAAGATCTGTCTGCTTTATTTTCTGAAATTGCATGCCCAGAGAGCAAGATCAGGTATTTTTTTCCCCTCTTACACAGTCAACAGACTGGCAACATAATGCAGAAGCAAAATGGGACTTGCCAGTCTGTATTACCTTCATTAGTTAATGTCAATGTGCTGATTTTTGCTTCTCTCTGATGTCTACAGACAGTAATAAACCACATTTGACTCAGCCAAGTCAACGGGCTGATTTGTAAACATGAAGTAGCATTTCAGATTTTTAAAGAGCACACACTGGATTAACCTGGAGTAGTGCAGACTGTAGCTATAACAAATGAACTGAAGTTTTGCTGCTTGAAAGTTCAGCATATAGTTTATGTATGCAAAACTAATTAAAACTCAATTTGCTTGTGATTTCAGAAGAAACTTCAAATACATTTGACTGAGAAATCTCATGCCTCTATATTACAAGGCATTTCCAATCTTGTAATTTTCCCACTTGTCAACTTTGATTTTAAACAAGAGCAAAGCAATCTTTTTCTCTAGCAGTGATCACCCAGCAAGACTCATAACAATAAATAATTATTCTTACCTTTATATTTCAAGTGAATGGTACCCAATATTGTATAAAATCTCCAAACATCCTCACAGCCCTTTTAGGTTGTCTTGTCTGTGGAGGAAGTGGAATGTTTACCATGTTCGTACAACATGAGCAGCCCCTGTTAGTCTGATCTCCAGTCCTCAGGGTATCTATTCCCAGAAATGCTGCTACCCCCTACTCTAAGCTTACTTTTCCAAAGAACAGTGTAGTTCTTATATGTGCACATTTTTTCCCATTCCTGGTGTGGTTCAGAAATCCTCAGCAGCCTTGTGGGCTGATATATCTCTGATAACTGCAGAGGTTCATTCTACTGGGCAGACTCTTCTGGTCCATGTTTTCCATACTGGTGTGGATTCAACCATGTTGGATTTTCTAAACAAAAATGAAATGCAAGTCTGGTGAAAATAAGATTAAAAGAAGAATGCTTTTGAGCAACCTGGTCTAGTGGAAGATGTCCCTGCCCATGGCAGGGGGCTGGAACTAGATGATCTTTAAGGTTCCTTCCAACCCAAACTGTTCTATGATTCTATGACTTTTAAGTGCTTACCACTACAAGACCAAGCTGGCCTGGTACGTCTGCTGAAAAAAAGTCTGCTTTGTTGAGTGTTCCCAAGACACAAGCCAAGTAGACTGGCCCTTCTTTCAAGAAAAGTGTAGGTCTGAGCTAGTTCTAGTCTTATTTTAGAAAGCTAAGCTAGATATGCCTGTGCTCTAATTGCTGTATACAGGAATATGTATACGGGAAGTGTCTTTTTGGACTCATATGCTGGTCTCGCCTAAGCCTACCAAGCACGTAACTGTACAATTTTTCATCTTTCATGACACCCTTTAGCAGTGTGTCTGTCTTCGCTGCTTTAGGAACAAATTCTATGTAAAGTAAATATGCAGGTCTGCAAGAGGGAGGGGAAGAATAATGAACGGCTTAGTTTACATTAAGCCCTGGTTTCTCGCCTCAGACGTGCCACCTTGATTCTTAGGTGATGACATTAAACAACTGGCTCCTAGATGGTGAATTTGCCTTTGCTCTGTCTCTCAGTAATGATTCTATTTTACATATTTAGTTTCTCTGTTTTCCTACTTTTTATTCTTTGAATGGAATAACCTCCCAAAGCTCATAGTGCATATATTTTTTTCCAAGTTATCAAATCCTTAGTATTCTCCAAAACAGCTCCCCTGTTCCCTTTCTCAGCTATCAGCTGCTGTCTGGAATGAGGCATGCATACATGGCCTTCAGGGAAACGGAGTCCTGTATTTTAGCTGATTTTTTCAGCCTCGTAATCCTTTTACTGGCTGTGAGACTGCCTGATCTGCAGCAAGGAAATGCAGATGGTCCTGTCTGGTTGGCAAAGAATAGTTTCAGCTCAGCCTTCTTTTTTCTTTGAGTTGTGTGCAAACCATTTCTGCTCGTTGCTCTCTCTCTGGATTTTCCTGCAGTGATTTCATACCCCCTTGGAGAAAGCAGGGACAGGATCACATTTAGCTGAGAGAAGGGAAGAAAGTATAGCCTAAATCATCTCGCTTTCCCAAAGCATTCCCACTTGGGTTGTTATGTCTTTTTAGTCACAGGCAAGGCAGAATGACTGTTTAATCCAACCTATATGTCTTGCATACTTTCCTGGTTGCTCAGTGAACTGTTGATTTTTTTAGAACTGCTCTTGTATCCTGCAGAAGAAAACAGCCCAGCTTTTGCTCTGGATAGCCATGGAGATCTCAGAGCTATGCTCATTTGCAGTGTGAATGAGGAGTGAATGTAAGAAACCGTGATGGGCAATATAAGAGCAAAATCTATTAAACAAATGGAGGTCATTATTAGGTACATGTCCTCTACGACTTCATTTTGAAACCTTCATCCTCCAGGCATGTGAGGGTCTCTGAGGACTCAATGGTTTGGTTGGTATTGACAGTTTTTCATATTCTTGGTTCTATTCTTGATTGTTCTGGATGGTTTATGACACACTTGACATTTTTCATAAAATTTGTGCTGAGACATTGATTCTATTTTCCCCTCTCTCCCTAGCACAAAAAAACTGTAAACTGTCTTTCCTTCATTCATAGAGCGTTTGAGATCTTAAATCAGAGTTAGGAGTCTTCTCAGTGCAAAGTAGACTAAATAACAAGCTGAAATAACTAAATAACAGACATTCATCTCTCTCTGAGGCTGCAGTATAGAAACTGGAAGGGGAGCAGCTTCCAAGTCCACTTGCTGCACATTCCTTTCCCTCTTTACAGTGCTGAAAGGTGTTCAGGCTCATAGCAAAAAAACCTCTGCCGTCTCAGTTTGCTCCAATAGTATATTTCCCTGTGCTGCGCTTCCAGTGATAGCCTTTTTCTTGTACGCATGGCTGGCTGCAGTTCTCTTCTCCTACAAACCTTGCTCTGTGCAGTGAATCAGATGGTTTTGTTTTCAGCAGGTATTTCTGCCTCAGATCAGTGGAGAGTCTCTAGATCATTTCACTCCTTTCTGTGATTGAATACCAGCTGGAGGTGTAGCAAGGATATTTTCACCTGCCAAGATTTAAAACAGCTACATTCAATACCATATTCACTTGTGCTCCTGCTAGAGAAGCTTTATGCGTAAAGCTTAAAGAGAACAGCATTACTGCTGTATGTACTTGTTCTGGAGGCTGATGCTGATATGCCAAAAGAAGTCCCACTGTGGTGCCTGCAAGGATCTCATCTGCTTGATAGGAGCGTACTGGGATGCCAGCACTGCATGCCTTGGCAGATGAAAGCATTAACCACCCAATCTCCTCAAGGATCTTGCTGCAAAGCATGACTTGGAAGAAAACTGGGAATGTATATGATAAGTAGGGTGGGCTGGCAGCCACCTAAAAGAGGAATTACTCCAGTGTGTTGGGCAACTGGTTTCCCAGTTTAGAAGGTTAAGGTAACTAGTGGAAGTTCCTAAGTTTTTTTTTAAGGTGGTTGGGAATCCAGCAGTGCCCCTCTTGGTGGAGAATTATTTTTTGTTACATGGAAAAGGGTTTGTTTTCAGTAGAAATTTTTCAGTTTTTGCCTTGCAGGGGCAGGAGTAAAAGTAGAATTTTGAAGTCCTATTTTATCAGTAACACTTTGCTGTCAAAAATGTTACTAAGTTTTATTGGCCAGTTATTCCAAACCTTTTTTGTGTCTGGACAAAAAATTAAAACAAAATGCTGCTGGTTCTGTGTAATAGAAACCTGGGCTTATTGAAGGTGTCAACTGAAAACACTGATCTACTCAAAACATTTTCGTGCTTTGAGTCACTCAACTGAGAACATTGCCTGCTGGCCCTGGCTGTGCTTTGAGCTTTCCTTCCAGCGCCAGGCCCATGAAGGTGGCCATAGTTCAGTCTCATCTCAGATACTTATTTACCAGTGAAACATGGAAAACTGGGGAGAGAGGAGTCATGCTTTGTGAACATGAGATTTATAATCATATGTGTAGACTTACATGTTACTTGGCACATGGAACACTGTGTGAAATGTCACATTTCTAAAGACAGGGACAATGGAAATATCAAGAATACTTATTTTTTCCCCATCAGATGTGCATCTTTAATTAGTGACAGTAATCATATAATTGTACAGTCCTCTTAGCTCCTTTTTATACATACAGAAAGAAGATAGGACTGTAGGATACTTCAGGTCAGAAGGGACCTCAATAGGTCTCAAGTGCAGCTTCCTGTTCAAGCAAGCTCCAGGGTCAGACCAGCCTGCTTGGAGCTTTATCCAGTCTGGACCTAAAAACCTATAAGGATGGAGCCTATGCAAACATCACATGCTTAGGCCAGAGTTCTTCATGTTACTTGCCACCAGTGGCCATCAAGCTGGTAGAGAGCTGCAGAGGCAAAGGCATTTGTCCAGACTAGGTCAGGTCTCTCTGCTTGGCCAAGCAGTATGGGCTGGAAGGACCAAATAAAATAAACCAGATTATTTTAGTCTTCAGATTTTGTGAATTTGCAACTTCTGTATGAAGGAACTTTCTCATTTTTTTTTAAAATGTATCTGTTCTTTTATCATTGTCTTTCAAGCACATGATTGTCATGGGTGAAAGGGAGAGAAAGGAATGATGGTTTTGTTGTTCAAAGGGATCTCAACCTCTGGTTTTGTTCTGGGGTGCTTCATAAGAGATACAGTGACCGCATGTCCTGAAATCAGTTACCACACTGCATACCGAGTCTGGTTTTCATTTTAATTAAAAGAATAAAATAAAATGGACTAGTCAGTTTCACTGTTTTACACGTAGATAGCTTCAACATTAGTTTTTCTTTCTTTCCCTAACATTTTGAAAACCTTCCAAAACACTTTGAAAAGCCAGGAAATGAAGGCCAGAGCTCTAAAGAGCAAGGGAGGAGGTCTGCAGTGAAAATAAATTTGGATAGCATGATTTAACAGCTGTTTAGGGCAGGTGAACAAAATATGTCTCTTCTCAGTGTATTCAACAGAAAATATCTCTGTGCTGTAAAAGAGGTGAAGTTAACTCAGTTTCTTAGAAGGCCTGAGAAAAAATAAATAAATTGGGGTTTCTCAGCATTTGAAATATGTTAGTAACAAAAATATTGTTATGGAAACTCTAAAGAAGAGTGTAAAGTTTCTTGTCTGTTGCTTTGTTTTTTTGGGAACTAAGTCTGTGCGGTTTGGAGACCATAATAAACCAGAGATGCTTGTACCGCTGAGAGCAGAGCCAGCTTCCTTCATCCAGTTCCCAGCCCAGCTGCCATGTTTCAGGCCTGCCTTCTTGATTCCTCCCTTCTTTATAACTGGTTTCTTCCTATTTTGAAAGGCTGTGTGCCATTTATCAGAGTTTCAAAATACATCTGGAGCTTGTTCACGCTTCCTAACCTAACTCTAGGTTGCCTGAGGGGCTGCTGTGGCCCATTTACTACGGATAGTGTGCACAGCTTGAAGAAACAAGATCTTGTATTCAAGTGTGGATTTATACAAAGGGATCTCTGATATACCTGATCTGAAAGCATCCATACCCAAGGGTGAGCTGGCTCATGATGTTTAGCCAGGGTAATAAATTACTCATGGACTAAATTTATTCTTTTAAGTGTAATCTGGTTCCTGCGAACCTTCCGTCGCAGTAGAGTCCTGTACATTGTATCTGCCATTGTACAAATGCATTTGTGAGTACCAAAAAGGGGCAGTTTGCACTTGTGGTATTGCAGTCACAATTCCAGATTAATTGCTGCTCAGTAAAAACAAGAATTAGAGATAAATATTCAAACATTGTAAGTTGGCAGGGTGAACGGCATCCTGCCACAGATATTACTTGCTTGGGGAAAAAACAATGTGTATTTGAGGTTGTTGGGTTTGTTTGATTTTGAAATTGAAATATATTATTTATTAAGAAAAAACCGAATCTTGGAAAAAAAGAAAACTTGGTTTAACTTTCTGTTTTTTATAATATTCTGTCTGCTTCATAGCTGTCTCTTTGAGTCTTTGTATCTTTGTTTGCCAGCTCACACCCTATTTTAAGAGGTTTCTCTGGCAGCTTTATTCACTGTCCTGCAGATTTTAACATGGTCTTACAGCCTCATTGCAACCAAACTCATTATATGGTGCTTTCCAATGCGAATTTCACAATCCTACATGCACACCTTTAGGCTGAAAAAAACCTCACATTGGCAGTAATTTATATAGTCACAGAATCACTGAGGTTGGTGAGAGTTTTCCAGGTCCATACCCCTGCGCATCTATATTACAGTTGTAAAGATATTTGGAAGAGGATTTGTGTATGTGTATATACGTATATATTCTTTAATGTTTTGCATGGTGTTTGAGGATGTGCATCTCCACTTGGAAGTGTGTTGTGGTTTAACCCTATCTGGCATCTAAATGCCATGCACCCACTGGCTAACATCCCCCCACCCCTACACCCAGTGGGATGGGAAGAAGAATTGGAAAAAAGGTAAACCCCATAGGCTCAGACAAGAGCAGTTTAAAAATTGAAATAAACTAAGATATAATAATAATAATGTAACAACTGTAATGGAAAGGAAGACAGCAAAAAGGGAGAAGTAAAACCCAAGAAAGATAAGTTTTGCACAGTATAATTGCTGACCACCAGCCTGACCCCCCCCAAAAGGTGGCTTCCCAGCCAACTCCTCCCAGTTTATATACTGGGCATGACATGCTATGGTATAGAATACCCCTTTGGAAAGTTTGGGTCAGGTGTCCTGTCTCTGCTTCCTCCTGGCTTCTTGTGCCCCTCCTCACTGGCAGAGCTTGGAAAACTGGAAAGTCCTTGACTTAGAGTAAGCACTCTTCTGTGACAACTGAAACATCTGTGTGCTACCAACATTATTCTCAGACTAAATACACCCCCCACCCCCACCCCCCAGCACCGTACCAGCTAATGTGAAGAAAATTAATTCTATCCTAGCCAAAACCAGGACAAAATGAGTCCTCTATGTTCCAGCATTAACAAAAATCCTTAAAACAAAAAAAGTCATGATAACACCTACCCCCCATCCCATCCCCCCAGTTTTATATCTTCGCAGACAGAAGTCACTTGGATGGAAGTAAAAGTTACCCACTTAATTTGCTTTGCTTAATTTGCTTTTAATTTGCTAAACTCTTTGGTTTTAGAGTTTACTTGTGAAGGTCACAAGAGAAAATAGTGGAGAATTAACATCCCTGCAAAGGCAGAGTAGTTCTTCTGGGATAATTAATTAGCAGGCCAGACAGTAACAATTTGCTTCTCCTTTCAAGGAGAATGTTAGCAGTGTACTTTTCAAGAGGTTTGTTTTACTTGGGGATGTTAAAGGAGATTTAACCATAACCCATAGAGGCACAACTAAATCTGAAGTGTTAATATCAGTCCAACCCTTTTAATTCTTTGAAGGTGAAATCTTGCAATGAATTGCTTTGGGAAGATCTTTTGTTCTGTTAAGCAGTCTCCAGCATGACTTTTCTGCCCGATAACCTTGTTTGCTGCTTTCTTTGTGCATATCCAAAAGCTACATTGTGATGTCGTATTGTCCAAGTTAGGCTGACTTTTGGGACGGCTTTGGTTGCTTCCCAAGTTTTCATCTACCAACGGACTCAATATGTCTTTACCTGGTTTATTTTCTATCTACTTTGACACACTTTTATGTCTCTAGTTGCTCTGCATACTTATTCCCTGCTCTACTGGGTATGCCTTGTGCTCTTCATGCTTTGCTTCACTTTTCTGCCTTTCATATAGGTTTTATTTCCTACCTTTAAAGCCCAGGGGAAGTTTGTTTGTCCTTTTTTTTTCAGATGCTTTCAACCCTCCAAGCTCTTCTCTCTCTGCTCCTAGGCTGCTGTTACAGATTTTGGAGATCACTTTCTTTATTTCCATTTCCTATTTTTCAAAATATTTCTGCAGACATGGTAGAAATTCATATGCAGATCTGCTCTTATCTCCAGTAATCCTTTCTCAAGAGTGAGTCTTGATTTAAGTTCAAGAAGCGTTACTGTTATTCACTGCTTAAGGCTGCTGAGATTGTACATGTTGATTCACCTTTTCAAGCCCAGTTTCAAAACCACTTCTTAAAAGCAAATGTTAAAAAAAATAGTCACAACATGTAATTTTTGAAAAGGCACAACGTAACTTCCCCCATGTTGCTAACAGGTCACAAACGGTGAGGTCAGGCAGCATGGGTTGGTAAATACTTTGGTATTGGTTTTGGACATCTCTTGTGGACAGCTTGGCATGGATTTCCGCTGATGTCAGAGCGTCCATCCTGTCTGCTTAACTCCTAAATAAACTTAGGCACTGGAAATTCCCACAAACCAGGTTATTGGGTCAGGGACCCCAGCGACTCCCTCTTCTCTACTCCCCCAGAGAGGCTGCCAATGTGCAGTCTTGGGGGAGACTGTCCCAGTGGTCCACCAAATATGGAAGGTCTCTCCAAGAGAGTTTTACAGGAGGTGAAATAAGTTCATTCAACTGAAAAGGCTTTACTGGACTCTATGAAGGGACTTGTTATAGTTCCACTGGTTATGCCAGCCGGTTTGAGAGTTTTATGTCTTCATGTCTTGCATAATTTACCCTCCTCTTGTTAGGTTTATCGAACAAGCAAAAAGCTCTCTTTAGGACTTTTTGTAGGTATGTTACAGATGGGGCTCCTCAGTGTTATTAATCTGAAGACTGACCAGGTGCTTAATATTTTCAAACCCTACTTTCAGTTGCCCGTTGTTCACAAAACTTTAGAAGGTTGAGATTTAAACTTCTGCTGCAGATGCCAGCTTAAAATAAAATCATTCTGGGAAATGCTGTCAGAAGTCAGTCTTTTCCAGGGAGGTGTTTAAGGAAAATTTTTATTTTTCTACATATTCAAACCACTGTTGCAACAAATTTGCAAAATTGCCATGTTTCAGAACACAACTTGAAAAATGTGCCTTCTCCCCCTCCCCCTTTTTACAGTTCTGTCAAAACTTGTCTAAATTTGGGTAAGGAATAAAGGTACTGGGTTGTAGTTCCTGCATGTGTATGGGCTGAGAAGCAGCATGTGCTCAGGGTGAGCTCTGACTTGGTGAGGTCAGGGGTTGCTGAGGAAGGGATATTGGGATAGGATGAGACATGGACCAAAGGGACTAAAGACTGATCTCTGCAGATTGCTGGCAAAGCAGTGAAAACTGGGACAGGGAAGGAAGTGGCCTGCTGTTGATGGCAGCTGCTGGGTTAGCTCAGCTGGCAAGGTTTGGTTATAAAAAGCTGTTGTTGCTGATGACTAGCTGTAATGCTGCATCACCTTTTCGTAACTTGATAACCATTGACCTTGAGGTACTAATGACATCCTGTTAAAGCAGGTTATAGGTGGGCATCTCTGGGCTTCTGAAACAGCAGACTGGACATTCCTCCTATTAGCTTCAGAGCAAGTAAAGAGTGTAACAGTGTTGCTTCACCTTTACCTCCTAGTGTTCTTATTTCTCCTCTTTCCCCTACCTGAAGATTTATTTCTTACTTTGCATGGCCCATGTTTGTGTGTAATTCATGGAGCTGTGAGTAATGAATTAGGGCACTGTCAGTAAAACCCTGGAAAACATAAGTTTTCCAGAAAAGAAGACACTGATAACAGGGAAAGCCAAAGCAAGTCTCTGTTTAAAGCTGCCAGCTGCTTTCAGGGAAAACCCATTTCCATTTTGAATGTGCCATAGGTGAATGACAATAAGGCTGAGGCCAGATGGTTGTGAAAAGTTTGGGTTTATTAAAGATCCCTGTTTTCTGAGCTCAAACTATGATTTGCCAATGTGTCGAATATTTGAAAGCTATAATTAAAGTTGGTGGAGTTGAACTTTCAGAATACAAAGGGTATGCAAGAAGTAGTATTAAAATAAGACTCCATTTTGAGTTTAATTTATTTTTTCTATTGGATGTTCCAAAGAAGGTACTTCTAATATAAATGCCTTGTCACTGTGTGATGGGATAACTCATGGTTCATCTTAGGGGCAATTTTTTAAATACATGTGTTATTGTTCAGGAAAATCTACAGATCTATGGTGGTATTTCCTGAAGAAAACTAATTACAAATAGTTGTTATTCTGTTTTCAGAGCAGGGCTTGGATAGCATTCAACAAATAAAACTGCAGTCCAAGTGTGAAACAGCACTGACAAAATACTGAGTCCTTCATGAATTCTGCACTGAATCGTGGGAATCCCAATCCCTCCTGTCATTTTAGAGCTGCATAATGAAATATGCATCCTAAAGGAAGTCTGAGCTCACACTGAACCCCACCTTGTTATTTTCTGAATTTTTGCAATATCAGGTGTTTGGTTTGGTTTTTTTTTACCTTGTATGGAGATGTAATGAATAATTAATGTCCTCATGGCAGAACCTGCCTTTTTTTTTTTTTTTGTCTAGGATCTGAAAAGGGACAAAAAATGTGAATAATTGTCATGGTTTAAACCCAGCCAGACAGCTTGTTCACTCACTCCCCCCCCCCCCCCCCCCCCTTGCCCTCCCCCTACTCCCAGAGGGATGGAGAGGAGAATCGAAAAGAATGCAACTCCCACGGGTTGAGATAAGAACAGTTTAGTAACTAAGGTATAACACAAATCACTACTGCTACCACCGATAATAACAATGATAAAGGAAATAACAAGGGAACCAGCAGCCGAAACAGCCGAGAACATCGGTATCACCAGCACTTGTTCCCAGGCTGGAAATCAAAACACAAAACACAGCACTGCACCAGCTACCACAAAGGAGAAACATGACTGCTACTGCTGAAACCAGGACAATAATGATGCAAATAGCTGCTTTTATCCATGTCTCAAAGGTATTTCTAGGATATACAATTTATGCTCAAGCAAAGAAATAGAAAATTATAACCTAAAAATATCAGTATCAAATTCTGATGTTAAGGGCTTTACTGGACAAGAGAAGAAAGTGTATGTTATTAAAACCTCATGCTGTATGGAAATGCACTTTGGATTCTTAGATATACTCTCAGATATTTTTGTATATTTAAAATTAAGAAACTAAGGGGTAGGTTTGGGCTTGTGAGTCACGGAAGGCTTTGACTTGAAATAGAAGTTGGCTTTCCACCGTGCCTCTAAGATGGGAGGAGAGAGAGCTGGCAACGTGCCACAAGAATTTTGCCCATTATATAAATTACACGCAGGCTGACAAATTCCTCAAGCCAACTTAATCTGTTTTCTTCCGTGCCCGGAAAGAGAAAATGGACATTTAATTATTGGGAGAAAAAATTATTCTACTAATTGAGAGAGTCACATTAGTGCATTTTAGTTTATCATTTGATTTATTTCAGGGACACGGATGTAGTTCAGCCAAAGATGTTATTTAATGTTTAACTGTGAACTTAAAGTGAAAAAGCACTGAATGTCCTTATCAAAACAAAAACTGCCTGTGTACTTTGCTGGTGTTGTTATATGGGATAAAGTTGATCCTGCTTTGTTCGTACGTTGTTCAATCATCTGTATTTTTACTTTTCTCTCCTTACAATGACCCATATTTAACTTTGCACCCTGAGAAAGGTACAAAGTAACTTGCAAGAGTAATTAGTTTTCAGAGCAAATCCTTATAAGAGCATTTTCCATTTGCAGGCTGTTTCTCAGGGACTGTTCCTGTCATTCTCAAGGTATGAACTATGCTCACTGACACCTGTGGTTTTATATTCATTGCATTGCCTGAGCAAATGTGGGGCTGGTGAAGGAGATGAGGCAGGATTAAATCAATGTCAGCGTGTTTTAAGAAAGAAAATAATTTATTTAATTTTAATATTGTTAATATTTGTCATGAAATGTAATGCTCTACAGCCACCAGAGATAAAACATACAGTGGCTTGGGCACAACCCCATGACTAATGCAGGCCATTTTCAGTCTGTGTTTTGAAACAGCAAAAAACAATGACAAATGTTAATCAGACTGGTTCTAATGTCAACTAGCACTTTGCAATTAAAGTTTTAATTGCTCTGCAATTATATTTGCAGCTACAATGCAATTAGCACACAGAGTTTAATTTGCAAAAGCGTGGCTCTGGCTGAGTCGCAGGGCTTGAGGAACATGTAGTGGGGACCAGGTCAGCAAAGGAAGCCACTTGCCCTTGGATTTCATAGGGAAAGCTTAATTTCCTGAAGTTTTAGTGCATCTTCCTGAAATCTTGGCAATTGACTCTGGTTTAAAAGATGTCTTGAGTTATAACCAAAAGTCATATGTATAAAACTGCAGAACTGGCTATTTCAAAGCTTTTATGGAGCTGCCCTCAGCATTGGGGTGCAAGATCATCCTGGTGATTTGAGGCTGCTATTTTTATCGCACACTCAATTTTTTCAAGGTAGTGCTTTACTGGTAGCAGCTTGGACTTGTAGCTGCAGGAGGGGAGCTTGCTACAGGGCCTCTGCTCATCATTTGGAGAAGTTGCATCTGTTGGAGCTGAACAGTGCATTTAATACGAGAAATCGTGCAAACAACATTCCATGAACTTATTAGGAGGCAGCAGGGATTGATGAGTTGAAAGTGAAAAAATGGATGGGAAAGAGGGCAAAGTTTTTGGCAGTGCAGAAATTTTATGCCTAAATGAATGACATTTATGTAAAAATCACTGCAAAGGAATGCAGATAAGGCTTTAGCTCTTATTGCTCAGGAGGAGCGCTGGGAAGAAATAAATGAGAATAAAAGAGGAAGGTTGCTGCTCTTTGAATTGAAAGGAATGAGGGTAGAAAATTTCCAGCATAAAAATTCTTTTTTTGCCAAGGGTGGGATACGATTCAAATGACAGAGCCTGGAAAAAGAACCGAAGAGCCTCCAATATAATGGAGTCTTCTGAGTATCAGCCAGAAATATCTGCTCAAAATATTTTGAGTTATGCATGGTTAAACTGATTTCTGGCAGCTATTTTTGTTGGGAGCAGGCTGGTGGCTTCTGGAGGTATCGGTCTCTTCTGTATCCTCATGCTGGTCACCTTCTCGTGCGTTGTAAGAAAGCCAAATGGATGGCACCCTTTGAGCTAGAGAATTGATTCATAAAACTTGCCTTGCTGGAAGCATGCGTCAAAACTACCAGCGTGATATGGCGAAGGCCCATTTCACTGCTTGCAGGACCATTAATGAAATGACTCAGCAGTCAGATGATATCAGGCCATAGTTTGTCTGTGTGTGAATAGAGAAGAATAGGGACTTGAGGGGAATTCAAAGTATAGCCACCAAAATACAGCTGCCTACCTTTACTCTTTGTAAGTCTTCCATGCTGGTGAAGATACAGAAATTTCTATTTTATTTTATGGTCTGTCTGTGTGAAAAATAACTTGCATTGTCCTCCACCAATCTGGAATAGTCTCTTACAGCTGACATAAAAATGCAGATTTTGGTTGTAAGGTAAAGCTCCACAAAATCAGCTTAGCTGTAAATTACATATCAATGTTGAATTCAGTAATGCTCAGTATTTTGGCAGAAACACAGCATTTTCCAACTTCTTTTTCTTGCCTTGAGTAAAGCATCACTTGCATAATTTAGTAATTATCTGATGGAGTTGTCAAAGAAAGTTGCAAATTTATCTCCATTAGTTGAACAAAATTGTATTGCATTTCATTTGGCTTCTTAATCTGGTTGAAACATCAAAGAAAGCAATTTATTTCCTACATGGAAAACTGCACTGTGTAGGCTTCCAGCTGGAAAAGAAAATAGGTAAAATTCCTTTTGTTTATAGCTGTGTTGGACCCTTTATTTCCACAAAAGGTGAATTTGGCTCATGGTCTGGGGAATTTGCTGTTAGGTGCTTCATGTTCCAGATTGCTTAATTACACAACAGGAGAACGAGAGACTTTGTCCAGTACAATAAATGGTAGTTAAACAGCACATTTATTACTAAACCACACTGAAAGAGAACCATTCTACCTGTTTCTCTTCTTTTCCTGTAGTGTCGAAGATCGAATACCTTTTGCCTTTCAATTCCAGTGTTCCTCAGGCTACTTCATTCTTTCTCTTAAGTACTTAGAAAAAAACCTGCAGCAGCTGAGTTTGTCTAATGAAGTCTTTGGTGGAATGGCTTGGTAGAAGAATACAGCTGTCTGAGGAGGACCGAGGAGCTGCTCAGTTCTGGCATCAGAAGCATGGCAGAGCTCTGGAAAAAGGGAGAAGCAGCAGCAGAGTTGGGCTTGGAGCCAAGTGGATTCTTGTGCTCTGATCACTTCTTGAGCTGATCAGATAATTCCTAAAGATCTCTTAGAGACTGTGTTTGGCTGTGTCTAGAGGTTGCACAGCTTGAGAGCAAGGACCAGCTCGTCCTTGCAGGGAGCCCTGTGAGGACAGCCCCATGGCATTCCATTAAAAGCCAGGAAGGGTGGTGGGGAAAGGCAGTGTACTTTAACCCAGTAACTTTAACTTGCATTACTTGTGGTGCAGAGGTGGATCAGGCTGTGGTGAGCTTTGTGCCCTGGGCTTAGCACAAGGCAGAAACAGTGTCATCATGAGCTGTTGTTTGAAACACTGATGCATACAGCCTTGCTAAGGCATTGTTTATGTTTCTTTAAGCAAAATCTTTGGAGGAGAACGCTGTGGGTCTAGAGGAGATTTGTTTATGCTTTGCAGGAAAGATGTTGCTTTCATGTTCAAACTGATTTAGGGAGGCTTTTCTGCAAATTCCATCATCACATTCTTGCATTCCTTCTGATTGTTTCAACAGAATACATTTTATAAAAGCCATTTCATGTGTGTAGTAACTTTATATTCAAATTCATAAAGTAAGAAATGGGTGCTGGAATCAAAACAGCACTTCCATAGCAGAACTGAGAAAATGCTTTTAAATGACTGCACATGAAATTCATATTCATTATCTTTTAAGAAAACAAGTTTTAGTTTTATTTTGACAGACAAAGCCTGTGCATCATGTCATGTCATATACTTCTGGAAGAATCGGGTTCTGTAGCACGAACCGTGCCCAGAGTCTTGTGTCTTTTCTGCAAACTATGCTTCAAACAACTAAATTAGGAATAAAACTAGTTTGAATGCAAATGTTAAATGAGCATTTAAATCATTCTTCTTTTTTATAAACAGAGCACTTCTAAATTGCTAAGCAGTTAAGAGGGGTTATTGATAACCACCTACAAATGTTAGCAGTTCTGTTATAGCAAATCCTTGCTGAATTCATCAATACTAATGCTTGTCTTTTTTTTGTTTAATATCCAAACCATACACCATCTTGGATCATGAAAAAAATTTACTGTAATCTTTTGTTTAATGTCTATGGCTTTTTGGGTTTGCTGTGAAATAGAAACGGTATTGAATTTGAGCAATTTGTGCTTGTCCAGGGGTTTCCTGAAGGTTATGGTTTTCTGCTCAACTTTATAGCTGCTGCTTGAATCCCGAAGGTGATGATGAGATAACTACATGCAAATCTAAGTAACTTCTGCCTTTGGAAGTTGATCCTCTCTTCTATAAGTGGAATTAGTTTGCTTTGGCTTTGTAGAACGTTACCTTACACTTTCTTGCCTGTATCCATAATATCGTGGTAGGAAATCTCCACACTTTTAAAATTAGTATTTAATTTGATCACTAATATGCTTCTTGAGTACTAGGGTAAATGGTTGATGCAGTAAAAGGCTCATGAAAACTATAGTAAAAATAATCTATGCAATATTGTTCTTTCTATCGCAAATCTCAAAGTCATTTGCCATGATCAAGCAGGAATTTGTCATCAAGGTACAGCAGTGAGAACTCCATTTTCTACATGTGGAAAATAGTCCATAAATTGATGGAATCTGAGATAATAATTCTGTGTATTACTCCAGTAAGCTCTTTAGAACCCCAAGGTGGTCCTTTCCAGCATTGTCACTCCCTCATGGGGATTTTCATCTGCTCTTCCTCTCAATCCTTGGAGGGCATCTGTGGATGATGAATCATTGACTTGTAATCGTGCATGATTGTGAGCGAGCAACATATTTTAGTACATTGGGAAATTCTTATCCCCCCCCCCCCAAAAGAACCCACTGAGCTGTAAGAATCAGAACCCAGCTTCTTACTTTGAAGTCCTTATAAAAAAATATATGGGAATATATGTGGCTTTCTTACAAAGATGAATGATCAGCATGGATTGCTTTGGGAAGCAACAAATAACATCTTGAGCAGTGGGACAGATCTCAAAACTCTTTTAAATGGTATGATCTATTTGTGCATTACTGCTCAGATCTGGCTTTCTTTTCTCTGGAACTGGTTCCAACTCCAGGATCTGAAAGTGAGGTAAACTCATTTCCTTTTTGGATATTTGTTGTAGAGCTTTGTACAGCAATATCCCCATTTCATCTCTGCTGAAACTCGGTTCTGTTAAAAAGTATATTCTTCAATGTCATTTAGGAGTCTGTGAGGCGCGTGAGGCACTATTAAAGGTTGATTATGCTCATTCTTGAGATAAATACCTGGGTTTGTGCTTCATATTAGATTGGTATTTAATATGAACAAATGAATCAAACAGTTATAAAAGATAATGATAAATTTACTGTTAAATGGAAGTTAGTTTACACAATAATGGAATTTGTCTCCATTTGAAGATAACAGTAAATCAGCAACCTCAGATTTTAATTCTCAGGGTTATTTATTATATTGTGTATTTTAGTATTAGTGGAATTGTTTACTGTGTGAGTATAGGTGAGTGTATTCTTGACAGACCTTTAGTAGGTGCTAACTGTTCAGTATCAATGGCTAGTATTAATATGATAGATGCCATTATACTTTGTTTGCCTTCACACATTCACCATCCTATGTATTTCTCCCTGCCGTGATGGGAGCTGCAGAACTCTGCACACTGTGACTGCCAGCCCACCATAACTGGTCAGCATCTGTCAAAAGAAATGACATTTTCTCCTACTAATCCGTAAATATGTGTGTGCATATATATTTATACACACACACACACACACACACACATATATGTACTTATATAAGCAAGCATATTTTCTACTTTACGAGTGATAATTTTAGAGACTTGTTTTTAATATTGAAATATGTACTTGCTTTCTGGTAGCAATTTCATAGTAGCATTATATATATGTATACACACGCATACATACTTGCTTAATAGTAATAACTTGTAATAAAGAAACTTAACAAACAGACACCCTTTCCCCTCAACCTCTTTGTGCTTCTGTATTACAGAATACACTGCTGCAATCTTTATGCTCCCACAGACCAGGTAACCTTTAGGTCATGGTATTTATCAAACAGTAACTCTTAGTTTCATAAATGATGTGGGATTTTTTTAAATTTAACTTTTAAAACCAGTACTAGATCTTGGGATCTATTGTACCAGATAGTGTGAAAACACTTTCTCTCCAAAATACATTATGCCCTTTTAAGGCACCCTTTAA
The DNA here is from genome assembly GCF_028554395.1 of Pezoporus wallicus. Lineage (NCBI taxonomy): Eukaryota > Metazoa > Chordata > Aves > Psittaciformes > Psittacidae > Pezoporus > Pezoporus wallicus. The sequence goes on from NW_026639744.1 coordinate 3,790,627, forward strand.
AGTTTAATACAATACCTTCTTCCGTTCACCTCTACAAACTGTTACTGCCTTTGTTTATTCTGCTGTGGAAGTACTTGAAGTTTTCTGCTCAATTTCAATTACTTTGTTATGTGTCTAGCAGCGATATGGCATTGAAATTTGTTTTGGGGTCCTCAAAGTTTGTTTTTTCTCACTGGTGTGTTATTTTGGTAGAGTAGCAGAGGTAGGCTGGAGTCATTCTTGTTTTGAGGGATATCATGGGTGGAGTGGTGTAGATTTACACACAGATATACAGGGCTGGCAGGACTGTATTTTAGAGTATATATTATGTAGGGGAAGTTTCTTTTTGCCTTAGCGATCTTGCTTTGAGGTGTGTACCTCTGGATTCCATCTGCAGGAGAAAAGGGTTGTAAAATCTCTAATCAAATAATTAGAGTTATCGATGCAGGCATTTGAGGCCTAGTTTGGTATCTAACACACAAATGCAGATAGCTGTGAGCTGGGTAAGAGCCAGTAAATGCTGACCTTTCCTCTTGCCTCATACAGACCCACAGAGAGCAAGTCAGTGATGCAATGTGAGCTGGTGTAGACAATCTGCTTCCCAGTTTGGGGTGAGAGGAGGCTTTTTAGTGATTAATAACATTTAAAATTCTCACCCTCTGTCTTGCACTTTGTTACAGCCTAAATGGTGGTTAAACGACTCTAACCCTAATCCCATTTTCCCTGCTTCTTGTGGCATTACCTGTGTGTGCAGGTGGTGAGGCCATCTTCAGTTTCTTCCCTTCTCCTGGTTCTTGTTCCTCAGATGTCCTTTGAAACCCCCAGACTGCCCCTGAGCTGCTTCTGTTCCATTCAACTTTTGCTTTTAAATCCCCCTCACATATCTCCTCTTGGCATGAGATTGATAAAGCAGATAAAGCAGACTTGCTCTCTCATAAGATGAAATATTCAAAAGGAAACATATGGTGAGATGGGAATTAAATAATGGCCATGGGTCAAAATAATCTTCCTTTTGATTATAGCTGTGTTATTCATGGATGAGTGTTCTCAGGGATTAGTTTTTCAGTGAAAATGAGCAAAATTACTCTATGGTTTTCATGTGTGGTGTTAAAGACCTGAATCTTTTCCTTTTTTAAACAAAAATAGGAAAAAAAATCATCTGAAACTGTAATAAGTTCACATAAAACTTAGTTTACTAGTAAGTATTTCCTGACTGTACAGATACTCCACTAAAAAAAATCTCAAGTGTTGAAAGCGTATATATGCAATGGTTGGTTTTAACCTTTTTCTAAGTTCTTCCTCTCCTTCATAATATGTTTAATTGGTTTTCTAGGTGTAGGGCTCTTTTGGTTTTATTCACAGTATAATAGAATAATTTTTTAAAACTAAAGTCTGAAATAACTTAATTTCCCTTTTAAAATGGTCTTTTTTTTTCTTGCAGATGGGAAGGTTGAAGTGACAAAAGAAGGTGTAAAGCTGTGCACCATGGGACCTGGCAAAGTATTTGGGGAGTTAGCCATCCTCTACAATTGTACCAGGACAGCAACTGTCAAAAGTAAGATAATTTTTGATTTTTGATATTGAATGACATGTTATTTAATTGGGAAGCAGGGTTCTGCTCATCTCTTCTTTGGGTTTGCAGCCTCCTTTAGATGTTCCACTTTCTTACTTAATTGCGCTCTATAGCGATTATAGTATTGAATTTAGCCACTGTGAATGGGAAGAAGCATATCTGACCCTAGTAGTGTACATCTGCAAGAGAAAGTAAGTTACACTTATATATTTTTTCAGGACGAGTCATTGTTTTCTCCCTAAACCAACTGAAAAAAAAACAGGAAAAAAGCCTGGACAGTGCTGATCCCCTGCTCTAAGTCTTCAGTGCTTCTCCTATAATCAGATTTCTTTTATGAATATTCTGGGTAAAGGCCTGGGCTGTACACTGAGTAGAGGGAAAATTGCTATGTACAACAAAACTATGTTTTCATTTAAATTCAGATTAATAGTTGAGATTTGGAAGAGAAGTACCAAAATACTGATGCATGTGAATCGCTGTTCAGAAGAAAGCCTTTTAGAAATACCTAGTTTTGCTTCACAACGAGAAAGAAAGATAACAAATGGGTAGAAATGACAGAACAGATTTGGGTTGTTTGTTGTTTTTTTGTTTTGTTTTTTTGTTGTGTTTTTTTTTTTTTTTTGTAAAGAGCACACTGTTCTCCATAATTCTGAAGAACTTGACTGATGTACTCTGTTTTTACCTGCACAAGCCTTGCCTTTTTACAAGTACTGTTTGTTGCAGGTTAGTCCTCGGCTACAATATGGTTAGTTCATCAGTGGCTCAGTTTTTGTACTTTGGAATAATCCAAATGATTAGCAAATGTTTTGGAGTAATCTAAATGATGCAGCAAATGTGCATATATTGCACAATTCATACCTAGTTTGATGGGGACAGCCCCAGATCCAGAGACCTCCAGGCTACTTCAGACAGTGTGTGTGGCTGCTTTTCTATGAGGTGCTTTTTCTCTTCCCCCCTAGTCCATCAAGGAACCAATGTAAACACGGGTGCAAATGGGACATGTCCTGAAAACCTCTCTTTCCCATACTTTCCTGCCCCCTAGGTGCATTATCCATGAATAGCCTGGTTTTCTGTCCAGTTAAAGGTTTGGAGAATTGATGATGATGAAGAATTCAGAGCTGCAGGCTCCACTGCAGGCTCTTCCATGATAAATACGGTTACAGAAATTTGAAAAGAGCAGGGAAAGAGGGGAGATGTTTGATTCCTAGCAAAGGAAACAAAAGGATGGTTGTTTAGTTCCTTTTAGAAATGCAGAGCTAAAAGGCGCCTGGTTCTCTAGTACCATGAGCAGTACATCATAGAATCCTACATATTCACACTGTTCCTGGGTCCATGTTCAACCTGTTTGTAAAAGTGACTCCAGCAGGAAATAATATTGGCAGCAGTTTTTACTGTTAGTTTTGCTGTTACTTGATTTTTCATGTACTAAGTCTCCTCTCTTGAGCAAACTTTCAGGTTGCCACTTAGTGCTTAGTTTTACTAAATCCTTTTATTGTGGTTAAATCTGGCACCGTAAAAAGGTCGCTACTGTAATCACCCTCAGATAGATCTTTCTTCAGTGAAAAGGTCTGTTCCTTTCCCACCAGTATCATAAAGATATGATAATTACGCACCTACTTTTGCTGGCAGCTGTCAGGCATGTGATCTTGTTTCCGAAGCCAGCAAGTGACTTTTAGATATTTTCTCTCTTGCATAAGTAAGTAGCAGTTGTGATTGGAATCACCTTTATATCCTTTCAAGTGTGGTGGCACACAAGGTCACAGCTTGACTTTGGGAAATTGATGCATCTAGACCTAACTGAACAGAGGTCTTGGAAGTGTGCAGATGAATTTAGGACATAAATTGTTGCTGTTGCACTTCAAATCGTTTGATGAACTTCAAACATCTGTTTGTTCTTTTGGCTAAATGGTAAATGTAATAAATGTCTAGAAAGGTGAACACTAGTACATGTTCCATTCAGTCTGATGATAACTTTGATCATTACAAGGTTTAGTTAAAAAGAAGTGAACAACTGGTCATTCTAATTAGATTAGACACCCAGTCAACCCTGAATGCTAGAAGTGGTGATGATGTGCTAAGGGGCATCATCCAACTTTCATCAAGAGAAACAGTTTAAGTCAGGGCTTCCTAATTTTCATGAGATAAATTTTTATTAACTCCAGAGTGACAGAAGTGTTTTTTTTTTAATGTGCCTGCCAAAATTTCATTGCAAGGACCTTAAGTATTTGCTTTTAAAAAATGAAGTTGCAGCAAAACTGAATGAAGTACTTTACACTACACTATGGTAGTGTAAAGCTTATTAATGCCTTTGGGCGGTAATGATATGTAAGCTGTGTTGACAACTTCTGCTGTAACTCGTTGTATGTGTACTCTAGGTTTGTAAATAATAAAGTTTTTAGTGTTGTTACTCAATGCATTAGTCTACATCAGCTCTTCAACTAGTGCTTGCTCTGTAGGAGACTGCAAACTTAAAGGGATAAATCACTGTAGGAAAGTCTTTGCCTTTTAAAAATAATTCAGAAGATCTTAAAATTTAATTATTCTGATCTGAATCTTGTTTCATTATAACCTTTTTAATAAGACAGCCCAGCTCTTTTGAAAGCTTACCCCAAGAAAATTATTATAATATTTTTCAATATTATTGCAGTCTTAAATAAAAGCAGGATAGGGTCTAACCAGGTCCTGGAAAGAAAGAGCGACCAAACCTGTGGGTGTTCAGAAACACTGAGGAAGGTAGGGCCACCACCCATGTAGATTAATAGCAGGCTGAATGCCGGCATGCTTAAAATCTCTGTCTTGGTCACCTGTTAACACGAAGGTGAACATCAGTGAGAGGGTGACTTGATGCAGTTAGATGCCTGCTGCCTTTCTCTTCCTATTCTTGGGTATAGCATTAATATGGGAGTCCAGTGATAGTAAAGGAGACTGAACAGGAGATGTGCAGATGCACCTTGGCGCACTACCCAAGCCACAGAGCTTAATATTAGACTCCTTCAATTAGGAACCTTTCCACCCAAAAAGGATTTTTGTCTTGCTCATTGCCAAGCAAACAGGATTCCAAGTGTGTTATCACAAGAGTCTGAACAAGCAAAAATACATTAAAATTCAAATGCGATTTTGTTTCTTAGTAACATGTGTGGTACAAGGAACAATGAGATGTCAGAGAAAAAAGGAAAACAAAACCAACCCTGAGTTGAATTCAGATTGTTTATATTAAGTTGAATATAAAGCTTTGTAGTTCTTCATTTGATAACAAAAAATATGTTCTTAGGAAGTGAAAATTTATCTGCTGTTAATATTGGGCAGTGGTTGTCATTCCTGTTAAAGAATAATCTGATGAGCAGTTAAGTAGTATTTTTTGCATTTTTTGGGGGAGCAAGGATTTTGTGAAAGGAGTGAATTTTTAATGCACATATATTTATTTGAGAGGTGCCCTTAGCATCTGAAATTATATTCTCCCAGAGGCAAAATTTGAATAAAAACTTCCCACAAAAGCATCTTGATGCGAGGCTGCAGGTTTCAGTGGACTTATGCTCAACAGCAGTCTATCATTTTAGGAAAACAATATTAGCGAAAAGAAAAAAGCACAAGCTCAAGCTCTCTGTAAATTATTTAAATCTTTTTCCTGCTGAAACTAAGAGCGTGTCCTGAAAAGCCAGCACAAGAGCTTCTCAAGCCTCTCTGAGAAGCTTTTCTGCTTATCAGCCGTGCTTGTTGTACTCAGTGCCACACTGTGTGTTTAAGGCAATAATTTAGCAATTTGTTGCCAAATTTGGATGAGTTTGAATTTTCTACTGCTGTTTTTTTTAATGGAGTCCTGTGGAAATAATTCTCTAGCTTGCTTCAGCCCCAGAAATTACTCAGACTTCACAAGGAGCTTGGTAACGTGGATAATTTGCAAGAAAAGGCAACAGTCAGTTGCCGGTTTAAACTGCAGGGACTCATAAAAAGCCTTTGAGAAGGATGCTGCCTTCATATGTTCTCTTCTAACAGTTATGGAAGCTAGTATAAAGTTTGCTCAGATCTTCTTAAAACAATTACATGTTGGAAAGAAGTTAACTTTCAATATTCAGCTGTTTGATTAAAACCTGTCTGATTACTTATGGATGTGAAACCCAGGTTGGCCAAGCCAGAGGAGATCAGATTGCAGATCAGACTGGTATGCCAGTGGATATATCCTTGGAGAAAGTAATTTAAGCCCTCCCTTGTACTGCTTATATTTTAATCTGACCTTTAGAGGTTTTGCAGGTAAAGTGACAAAGTGGAATTGGATTATTCCTCCAAGGAAAGACAGCAAGAGAAAGTTATTTTGAGGATAATAGACATGACATAGAACTTTTTTTCCTCTCCTCTTGTTCACTAGGCAGGAGCATCTTCATGCCATAAGGCATCTCTGTGGCTCAGGAGATACAAGTGAAGGGATGGGTGGTTCTGAACATGCAGAACAGGGCAGCAAAATTTTAACCAAGAGGCAGTCTAATCAAAGAGAAGATAGACTGAGATGGGAAGAGCAAAATGAAAAATTCATATGGTATCTGGGTTTGTTGTGTACCAGAAATGTTGTCAAACTCATTGTCAAAAATCAGAGCTGGTTAAGGAAGCATGGCAAAAAGAGGAATTAGGGAATGATTCACCTTGGGGTGAATTGATACTTACTGGATTATTAGCTACTTTTAAATAGCAAGGTGTCCAGTGGTGTGGTGTAGGCAGGAATGACCAATCATGAAATGTTCCAGTCCAAGGTGAGGCATGCTACTGTATCCTGCCTGGTGGCATGCAGGGAGCATCCACCCGACACATCCCTGGTGCGAAACAGTATGTTGTAATTCTCTTCTACACATACACCTTTTCTGTGTGAAAATAAGAAGGTCCAGAAACCAGGCTATGTACTTGATGGACAAATTCTAGTATCGTTCAAGACATAATCTTTCAGGGCATCTGAAAGTTGCTGCAGCTTGCTGTTGACTGTAGAAACCAGCTGAGGCAGCTCGTTCCTTTGAACTACTTTTTTTAATAGGGAAACTGAAATGACTGAGCAAAAGAAAATCAATTTGGATTTGGTTTTGATGATGGTTAAGTGTCAAGTCAATGCTTAAACTGGTTTCCTTCCAATACAGTGACTTTTTTTTTTTTTTTTAAATCTCAATGAAGTTCTGGTGCTTCAAGATTCAAGTCACTGCGTCAATTATAAGAGCTGTGGCAGCAGTAACATTTCCAAACTGTGGCAGCTGACAGCCTGTACAATAGGTTTAGGGTTATTGCTTATTCTGACCTTTGTTTTGACTTTTTCAATCGTGAACTTCAGCTGGTTTCTAGTGGTGCAGCAAAGCTGAGCAAAATACTGCAAGCAAGGTACAATCAAAAATAACTGTCAGGGGAAAGAGCCATGTTTTCTAATGACAGGTGAGAATGATGCTGGTAGTCTTTTGTGGAGAAAGCTGATTCAGGGAGCAGTGAGGCTGTGGAATAGCAGATACACGGCTACTTGTTGATGGTCTGTTTGTCAGCAGCACTTCACTGCTTTGCGTGTTCAGGAAGGGATGAGCTTGCAGAACTGTGTTGCATACACTTTCTTTCTCCCATTTCTGTGTGTGACCTTCCCCTCCCCAGCTGTGTACATACTGACTTTTGATTGTAATTTCAGGGTTTTTTTGGGTAGGAGGCCTTAATCCTTACTGCTCAGGATTTTGAGGAGCGCTCACTGTGACTCACGTTTGTACCACTGAAAAGTCTTCAGTATAGACCGCTACCAATCCTATCTGAGAAATAGATGCTTTCTACTATACATTAAATTTGCTATCCTGGTAACACAGAAGGAGAGGTAGTGACTTATTCAGACTTAAACCCCATGACCTAAAATTTGAAAAGTTTCAGCCTTTGTTTTTCCCCCATTCCCCCCTTTCAGTGTTTCTAGCATAAAAGATCTGACAGAAAAGTCCCATATATCCAGTTCCTAAGAACCATGCCATAGAAATAAAAAAAAATTACTTGTAAATAAGAAAGGTGCAAGCTCTGGGAAGGCTTTATTTGCTTCTCTGAAGAAATTCTTTGTTTTCCCCACTTTATTGGATCAGTGTGTTAATTTGAATGCTACTGTGTTTCAGTTCCTAGGTTAGGAAAAACTGCAATTTGAACTGAAAAAGAAATGGGGGATGGGTGTTGCTGCTATGAGGCTTGAAAGGGTTATAAAACGCTCCCCTGGCCTCCAAGAATTGTCATTGTGGAATTTTCTTTCTTTGATTTGAGCTGTAATTAAACCCAAGAAATCTTTGGCAGTTGCTTGCTGCTTCTTTAAATGCCCTTGTAGTTTAGGTGTTTGTGTTGCCTTTTTTCTTGAGATCTGTCTTGTCTCTCAAAGTCCTTAGTAAGTGCTTTTAATGAAAGAAAACCACATATATGTTTTCCTTTTCTTTGTTTTTTGTTTGTTTCTTTTGTTGTTAAAAATGTATTTGTTTAGTTTGCTTGCCTTTGGCATCTTTAGCATTTTGTTAGTCTTTTCAGGATGGAAAGCGTTGCAGTTTAGGGGCTCGGTTTTCTGTAGCTCATTTGAGTGGGCTTTTTTTCTCTATATTTTTACTCTTTTTTTGTGTGTATGTGTGTACATTGAATGTTTCTTTATATTTTTTTTTTCTCCCTTCCTCCTAAACTCGTCTAGATTAGCTTTGTTACAGCGATTACTCAGTACTCAGAGTTTTCCCCTTGATCCTTGTAGTTGGTTTAATATTGCTGTTATCTTTATTGGCTCGCCTGCAGGATGCTTCAGAGGAGAGTCATCAATGTGAGCTGTTTTTCTAGCAGTGCTCATTAGATCAGAGAGAGAAAGCAGTGATAACTTTTGGAGCCAGTTGAGTGGTTTTGCTCTGTGAAGACATTACAAGCTGTCTTGGAGGCAGGAATGGAAGAAAGACGCTGAAGTGTGGTTGATGGCTTGCATTTTGGGGGTCTATGAAACAATATTTCTGCCAAATCAAAGAGAAAATTCTTCAGTGCAATGTTTTGGTGTGCATGCCAATGTGTTGGAAAGATGGCAGGAAACAAATGCATCAGCATCCTATGAATTTCTTAGTTTTCCTTTCCTTATTTAGAATATTTCCTAGTTAATTGTAGCACAGCTCAAAGGCCTTGGATTACTTGTTTTCTGTAACTCTTCCTTCAGCATGTAATTTAAGGCATTAGAAAATGTATTATGAAACAGTCTGGAAAACTTGCAAATAATCTGAAGTTTAGAGACACCTCTCAGAGTGGTACTTGAAAACTTGTTGCATCTGAATTTGCAAATGGAGCGTGGAGAAATCTTGAATGATAGTTCTATTTTACAATGAGGTTGAATACCTGGAGAAATAAAGGTGTGTACAACGATATAGCCCAGTGAAATTCTTGAAAGGCATTCATTAAACATACTAGCAAAAGCAGCTCCTGTAACACCTGGAGGTTTAGGCATCATGCATAATTTTAAGACTGGTCTGCTGCGTGGTAAAGCTAGAGCAGAGGGAGCGATGCAAATGGTGGTGTGTGCTGCCAGGTACCCTGGCTGCACTCTGGAAAGCATGTCGATACTAAACTGTATCTTCTTGTCCCTGGATGATATCTTCATTCATGTTCCTGATGCAGAGAATAGCTTTCCTCTCCTTCAAAAATGGTGTTATTTGAAACTCAGTCATATGAAATCATTTTATTACAGGAAAAAGCTTTCAGTATAAGTCCATATTTAAAAACTATATGCTAGAGCTCAGAATAAGACAATATTTTTTGTGTCTGATACAGGAGAATAATGATCATCATGCAGGGGAAATGAAGCACTTGAGTGTTCTAAATACTCCTGAAAATATTTTTTTCATGTTGTTTTAATTGCAGACTTGGATAGTCTGAAAAAACATCAGTTAAACATGTTTATAAGTAGATTATGACTTTCTCTACAAAACCCTTGAAGGAGTAGTTAATATTAATGGTGGCTGTAAAATAATTATTTCACAAGAGCTTCATTTTCTTCCCCTTTTATTCATGTCTCTGAAAATGTCATGCATGAACTGCAGCTAGAGTGGCTGTGATAGATGGGATGACTGAACTTTGCTAATAATAGTAAACCTATGCTTTGAGCAGAGTTTGATGAACAAAAGAATGCAATAGTAGTATTTGCCATTTATATTAATTCATAGGCTCAACAGTACAAGGTTTTTTCTCAGATTAAAATGCAACAGACTGCACAGGGTCTTGTTTTGACTCACTGATATATTTCCTGGTACTAACTGGGGAACAAAAAGCTGCTTAGTACTAAAGCTGACATGGAACTGATCAGTCTGTGTTTCAAAACCAAAGCAATCATTCCCTTTTGTTCTTTTGTTCCTGGTGTCCACATAAAAGCGTAGTTGATATTTTTACCCTTATAATTCTAGTTTTTTTTTCTGAGTTGCAGTGGATTAATTTTAAAGATTCAGTTATCTGTTACTTAGCTGGGGATGTTAAAGATAACAGGAAGGGATTCTGTATGTACATAGCAAATAAAAGACAGATTAGGGACAACATAGGCCCCCTCCAGAAGCTACCGGGAGAACTGGCTACCCTGGATTTGAAGAAGGCTGAGGTTCTTAATGACGTCTTTGCCTCAATCTTCACTGGCAAAGGCTCTGACCACACCACCCAAGTCTTAGAAGGCAGATGCAGGGACTGTGAGAATGAAGACCTTGGGCCCACTGTAGGAGAGGATCTGGTTTGAGACCATCTTAAGAACCTGAACGTGCACAAGTCCATGGGACCTGATGAAATCCATCCGCGGGTCCTGAAGGAGCAGGGAAATGAAGTTGCTAAGCCACTGTCCATCGTATTTGAGAAATCACAGCAGTCAGGTGATGTTCCTGATGACTGGAAAAAGGGAAATATAACCCCCTTTTCAAGAAGGGGAAAATGGATGACCCAGGGAACTGCAGACCAGTCAGTCTCAACTCTGCCTGGCAAAATCTTGGAGCAGATTCTCCTGGAAGGCATGCTAAGGCACATGAAAATCAACAAGGTGCTTGGTGACAGCCAGCACGGCTTCACTAAGGGGAAATCCTGCCTGACCAATTTGGTGGCCTTCTATGATGGGGCTATGGAGCTGATGGACAGGGGTAGGGCAATTGGCATGATCTGCCTGGACTTGTGCAAAGCGTTCGACCCTGTCCCACACGACATCCTTGTCTCTAAATTGGAGGGACATCGGTTTGATGATGAACCACTCAGTGGATAAAGAACTGGCTGGATGGCCGCACACAAAGAGTTGTGGTCAATGTCTCAATGTCCAGCTGGAGACCAGTAATGAGTGGTGTCCCGCAGGGATTGGTGTTGGGACCGGTCTTGTTTAACATCTTTGTCGCTGACATGGACAGTGGGATTGAGTGCGCCCTCAGCAAGTTTGCCGATGACACCAAGCTGTGTGTTTCAATTGATACAGTGGAGGGAAGGAATGCCATCCAGAGGGACCTTGACACGCTTGTGAGGTGGGCTGATGCCAACCTTATGAAGTTTAACCATGCCAAGTGCAAGGTCCTACACCTGGGTTGGAGCAATCCCAGGCACAGCTACAGGTTGGGCAGAGAAGAGACTCAGAGCAGCCCTGCGGAGAAGGACTTGGGGGTGTTGGTCCATGAGAAACTGAACACGAGCCAGCTTCAGTGTGCGCTCACAGCCCAGAAAGCCAACCGTATCCTGGGCTGCATCAAAAGGAATGTGACCAGCAGGTTGAAGGGGGTGATCCTGCCCCTCTACTCTGCTCTTGTGAGACCTCACCTGGAGTATTGTGTGCAGTTCTGGTGTCCTCAACATAAAAAGGACATGGAACTGTTGGAACAAGTCCAGAGGAAGGCCACGAGGATGATCAGGGGACTGGAGCACCTCCCGTATGAAGATAGGCTGAGGAAGTTGGGGCTGTTCAGCCTGGAGAAGAGAAGGCTGTGTGGAGACCTCATAGCAGCCTTCCAGTATCTGAAGGGGGCCTATAGGGATGCTGGGGAGGGACTCTTCATTAGGGATGTGATGACAGGACAAGAGGTAATGGGTTCAAGCTTAAGTTTAGAGGGGGGAAGTTTAGATTGGATATAAGGAAGAAGTTCTTTACTGTAAGGGTGGTGAGGCACTGGAATGGGTTGCCCAAGGAGTTTGTGAATGCTCCATCCCTGGCAGTGTTCAAGGCCAGGCTGGACAGAGCCTTGGGTGGCATGGTTTAGAGTGAGGTGTCCCTGCCCATGGTGGGGGGGGGGTTGGAACTAGATGATCTTAAGGTCCTTTCCAACCCTAACTATTCTATGATTCTATTATACTTTTCTGTATTGGAGGAGTTGTGCTTACCTACATTTGAAGTCCTGCATTGAAGTTAAAATCTGCCATTCATAAACTCAAATGTATAACTAGTCAGTAAGCGTTACTGGAGTTTTCAGCCGAGCTACAACATCATTATCTCCACTGATGGATGTGTTTGATTGCTTTGGACCATGCTGATGCTATTACCTCCACTGCCTCTGGTAGCAATGATCTTCAGATCTTCCCAACCCATGGGGAAAAGTAGCATTTTTTTCACGGTTAAACTGATTTGCTACTTTGCCACAGGTTTCATTGATTATTTTTTTAATTACATCAAACCCCCATTTATAATTTTGTGGGGTATTGTGAAAGTGGTTCTGCATTTGTGTTATTCACCGCCTGGATGATATCAAGCCTTAGCCTTAGTCTTCATCTCTCCAGATTGCAGATTTGTGATCTGTTCAGCCTCTCCTTGTGAGGCAGCTGCTCCGTCCCAGGAAAATACTGCTTCTTTGGACTTTCTGAAGTCTCACAGAATCAAACTATGGCATGGGGTTTTGGGGAGTGCTAATGGATTATTTAGCAGCAGATGTTGCCCTCAGTCTTGTTGTATGACATTCAATATCTGCATCAGATTTTGCTATCTCCTGTATTTAGGAATATACGTTGGCAAAAATGTAACTGTGGAAATAAACAAGGAGGATTTTCTTTTCTAGGCTGTTGAAAGAAGTGGGCTGAAAGCTGGAGCTGGGCCATGGGCTGTGTTGGTGGGACATGTTCAGCAGCTGGGAGGGGACAGGGACGAATGCAGTGGTGGAGCATATGCCAGGGTACTGCGCCTGTGTGTGGTCCACAGTCAACAAGGCTGCAGCCCCTGGGGCAGATAATTTGTGCCCTGAGTATAGATCATCTGCTCCTACTAGCATGCTTTTGTGTTTTGAGTTTCTTATGTCCAAGTCAGACTTTGAGAATGTAAGGATAATGATGCCCTCAGCTTCTGGCTCTTCCTGGAACAGTCCTACTTACCTGGGTGTTGCAGGAAAGCAGTTTGTCTCCATAGAAAATTAGCTTGAAATTAGCTTGAAACCTACTTCATGCTTCTCTAGAAAGCTAGTTAGCACTAGGTTTTTATAATCCTTCATTTACTTATGAACTGAGGTGCTGCATGCCTTTGCAAGGGATATTGTTCTGGGGTGGTGCATAAATAGTATGCAGCACAACATGATCAGTAAAATTTATTCTCCACATGGTTAAAAGTCATTGATAGACCCTCACAGAGGTTTGAAGATCACGTAAAGGATGTCCAAAGTGCTTTTGTTGACAGACCGGCACTGTTTATTGTGCTATAATATTTTAGATTGAGCAGAATGGAGACGAGCATGTTCAAGTTCACTCTGGAGATCAAGAGCACTACTTCTGCTTTTAATGTCTGTGCAATGAAGAAATATGTGTGTGAATACTAAAACTAAAAGTATTCTTCTCTTAATGGTATGTTATAATGCTAGTTATTATTTCCTTAATTTTTAGCTGTTGCATGGCTCAAAATAAAGCAGGGTGCCCTTATAACAGTTTTGGATCAGTGAAGGGCATCTTCCCATTATATTTGTGGACATCACTGTAGGAGTGGAACTCTTGGTAGCAGGAAAGAAGACAGTGGAGAAATGGGAGAGAAGAACAGAAAGCATGAGTGGGATTACACTGGAGGGGATGGAGAGTGGATTTTGTGGGAAATCATGAGGGGCTGTGGAGTTTGTTGTGACTGACAAAGCTGCTGGAAGTTGCTGATGGGAAGTAGGTGGCTCTTTCTGAAAGCCGTCTCCGCTCTTTTTGTGATATGGGTATTTTCAGAGTAAGAGGTGCTGGTGTAGCAGATGGGTATGCCATGTGCTCTATTACAGAGTGTTTGAGGTTATATTTAATATATAGAAAAACAAAACAGAGGCAGAAGAAAACATGTCTGTCTACTATAATTCTGAGTTTGCTAGTAGGGTAGGTTTTTTTTTCACTTTTCACCATCTGTTAATGCTGGTTTACCTTTGGGAATTGTGGGTTCCTCTGAGTACAGTTGGTGTCCTCCTGTACATTACCATGCTCATTTTAGGGGCTTCTACCGTAGCCCCTTCTTAGCATTTGCCAAAATAATTGGCTGAACCAGTAGCATTCAAATTCTTTGCTACCTCTTATTCAGGGAATGTAAATCCTTCAAAATTGAATTATTTGAACAAGGAAGAGCAGCTGCAATACTTCTTCCTTTCAAGCTTTGCTAAATTCTCAGCTGGCTGATAGTAGTGGACAATAGTATATCAAATGGAGAGGACTAAAAGGAAAACTTTCCTCTTTTCTATGGCAGACTTAAGGTAGAAGGTGGTTACAGAGAATGCACCTGATAGTGCATTGAACAGAATGACAACCCCTGGCTATTTCTCATGAAACAAAGCCTGGGCTTCAGGTTTGCACCTGGCTCACTTGGGCTGTATTCTCTCTATCCTTTTGATGCCTGTGCATAAACATGCAGCTTGTGTTCGTTTGAAAAGCTATTCAACCTGAAGAGATGATACTGCTGTATATCATTGTGGGGACTTTTGCCAGGAAGCAGTCTCTAAATCAAGTGCGTAGCCATCATGGAGGCTGGTTTTCCAAGCAGACCTTCCTCTGATTGACTTGGTGATCTACTCTGCAGGCATGAACGTCCCTGTAAGGTTTTTAAGAGCATGGATGTGACTTAGCATGTGAGGTCACCATCTCTCCCTGTCTACTGTCAGGGGTGAAACTTAAGTCTAAGGGTTTAGGGAGCAGCCCTCCAACTGTAGATAGTTTGCAAATTTCTGTGTTGATAAAAAAGAAACGTTCATTATTTAGTGTTCAGTGAACCATCTTTGTTCTTGATAAGTTTGTATTGCTTTGATTGCCTTTGCATTCTTATAGCAGAGCCATTCAGTGTCTCAATTTCATGGACATTGTTTGAAGTGGGATTTTTTTTACATAGGCCAAGCATTACTGGAAAATGTTTAAAGCTAAGAAATGGCTGTGTAGGGCAGCAAGAGCTGTATGTTAGCAAGTCTTCTTCTTCTGTGGATTTGTACGACTGCTGTGATAGGTCAATTTAAAAGTGACTAATGCTACACATCATTTATAGTTCCTAAAAGAAGCAAAATTCTCAACAGGAGCTGAAAAATGCTGCTGTATTTTTGGGACTGTATACTGTCTCATCAAACTTCCTGGCCTTTTTCATTTGTAGATAGTGACAAAACAACTGACATCTTCTCTGTTACATAAATCTTCTAACCATAAATCCATTTACTAGTGGCAACTTGGTTGAGTCAGGGAAAGAAAATAAGCTTCCAGTGTGTTGTGATACTTTAGATGCAGTCCATAATGACTAGTATTTACTCAAGATTGCAATGCTGTAAAGAAGTATGTGGTTTACTTGCACTTACCTGCTCTAAAGGTTTCTGGCCAAGATGGGATTTCATATTATTTAAGTGCCAGTGTTTAAAAGCACTTGGATATCAAATAAACTGACAAAATGGCAGACAGATTTTTTAATTTAAAAAAGGCAATTGCAGGTCTGAAAAACGCATTACATTTCATGAATTGCATCATTTCTCTGAATGAACTCAGAATGGGAGCACTTTTATTTGTCTTTAGACTGCAATTAAAATTATCCATACAATAGGCTCTTGACAACTGGATTCACTCCTCTTAAGTTATTTGAAAAAAACTTCTGCATTTGAAAGTGATAGGTGTTTGAGATGGATTTGATGAAGGTCGTCTCCTTCCATGACAAAATGAGAAAATTAAATAGTGTATTTTTTTAATTAACCAGAGGAAAAAGGAATGTGCAAAGAGGCTCAACTATATTTTGTTAGTTCTTTGTTGTTTCAGGGTAGTCTGCAACCTGTCTAAATAACATGAAGTTCAGATGCCATTGTGAAGCTGTCTTCTACTTTGCTGTGACATGTCCTAGACACCCTAAATTGTTCTTTTGATGGGAACTGTGTTGAACTTAAGACATTTGAAGCCAGCTGAGTAGCTCAGATAGCATTGAAAATTAAATGCAGAGATCTGAACAAGTAAAAATCCTTGCTAGCTTTGAAGATGTAGAATTGTCCTTATTTCTTGTGTTTATTTTTCAGCTCTCAGGTTACTCTGCCTGCCTTACCTGTAATAGAGGGCAGGAGTAATGATTGATAAATTCGCACAACATGTCCAGCTCAGAGCCTGTCTTTTTAAACTTAGATTTTCTTTCATGGGCAAGCCAAAAGGAAGAATTTCTTTGTGGCAGAGTATCAGTGTTGAAGAAGGCAGCATTTGGGAGCTTACCAAAATCTGAGGGTGAGGGTTTTCTGGCGCGCCAGGTATCAAGCTACAGTGCTTGCAACACCATTGTACATGGAGCCACTCAGAGCAAAATGTTATTTCCTTAAAGAGATATCCTAGACAAAGCTCTCTAGAAATTACACCCCAGATATGTAAGCATGAGGGTAAGACTTGTGAAGTGCTCTTACAGGACTAATTTGAGCACTGCCAAAAATGTCATGTAGGGGGTTTAGTGTAAATGTGCACATTAAAGTAATTGGGAGAGAGCCATGTTCCTAAAAGCTTATACTAGAAGAGGAAAATCCAGTAAGCTAAGGGCAAATGGCAGTGAGTTCTCAAAGGACTCATGCTGGGAACTCAGTAGGATGCCCAAAGCTTTGTGGTTAGGATCATCCTTAGAGGAGAAGTGAGTGAGCTGGAGGGAGGAGCACTTGCGGGGTGGGGAGTCTGAGTGCTGGTAACAAAGACGGTGATGACATGTTGCTCTCCTGCCTTCCTGGCCCATTCCCTCCTTGTTAAGACACATTCTCCACTTACAAACTGTTTAGTATCTGATTATATTGCATATTATTGGTCTGATGAGTCTCTTGAACTACTTCAGAGCCTTTTCTTCAAATTTCATTTTTTCCTGTGCTTTTACAGTCTTTCATTTTTGCACAGTTCTGTGGTTTTTTTCACAGTCATTGAAAGGGATTCCAAGTATAGATTTATTGTTGTCAGACACACTGCAAAAGAGCCAAGTTTGCTTTGTTCTGTATTTTTATGACATCCCTGCCCAGAGATACCAAACACTAGTTGTTATCAAAGCTTGTCACGTCTCTTCATGCCCCAGCAGAAATTTGAGCACTGATAGTTTTATAACTGTTGAGCAGGAGCTGCAGTGGATCCGTTTGGTGCTGCTGGAGCTATCAGCAATTGCAGAGCCTGAGGATGTGCTATGACACTCACAGATCACACACATGCTCATTACCATGTACAACCTGATGTGGTAATTAGAGTCTGATTAGTATTGCAGAAAGATGCTTTTTGCTGGAAGGGAATGCTGGTCCCACTTCCGTCTCTACTTTGCTTCAGAGTGGTTTGTTACTCAGTAGATGATGTATTTATTCCTTCTATGATGATGGTGAAGTTGTGTGATTTCTCTCTATCCACCTGTCCGCAGCCAACTTCCAGTGTGCGTGTTTGTGTGTAAGTATTTAGAACGTGTTCAGTCGTAGTCAGTGTTCTGCAGTTTGCATTAGAGACTCTTCTAGGTCGTGAAGTCAAGATGGTGTTATCGAGCTATTGGGGCAGAAATTCAGGTCTGGAAAGGAGTGAAAGCAATATGAATAGTGGGAAACTCCGTGCCTTGAAGGTAACCCATTTTTCAGGTTTTTCTTTCTAGTTACCTCTTACGGCTAGCTCTGCTGAACTTTATTTTGGCTATTCAGCTGAAGGATGACTGTTGTTTTGCGTTTGCTGTCCCTCCAACCACTTATCCAAATTTAGAAAATTGTTGCCTCTCTTATCCCTCTGTGCCCACTCAGGAATTGTAAAACCTCCATGTATTTGCTCAGCCATCTAAGTGGAAAGCAAATTTTGCCTAAAGTCTGTTGATCTTATGTTGTATGTACACACTCATATATATATATACATGCATATATATATAGGCACAAATATATGTGTATGTATATGCGATATATATATATATATATATATATATGAACGATATATATAAAATAGATGCACACAAATGGCCACAATTTTAGCCAGGAGCCTCAGAAAGCACCATAATGCAAGAAATCCCACCTTGTTTTCTCAAGAGGAGGAAGCTGATTATCCCCTTTTGCTGAGAGAGGAGATAAGCAAGAGGCGTGTTTTATAGCCTTGATCTCTAGATGATTTATTTGGTCTATAGGCTCACAAAATACTACCAACTGCTGAAAGCCATCAATTGAGCTGGCCATATCCATAGCCAGGGTGACTCATGGGCATCCAGAAAAGTGCATAGCGCTAAGAAAGAGGTAAATAAATCAGAATTTAAAAGTGTTTTTAAATGCTAAAGATATTCAAATGATTGATCTAGAAAAGTTCATTCTAATCACTTTCTCTAAGCAGCTTGCACAGCAACTACTTAGTGCGCTGTTTCATTACATCTTACCTGTTGGTTTTGAGGAGGCCTTGTTTCACACGCAGAGATTGTTGCGCCATAGCAAACCATTGGCTCGGCTTTTCTGTCATCCTAAAGGGAACTTTTTTTCCGCTTTTTGGTCACATGGGCAGTTGTCAATTTGCACTAAAGTGCTAACATTTCTCACACTGCCTGTGGAATATACCAAAGTTGATATTTTCACATTAAAAATTCTGTTGCCAAAAATAGGAAATATTCCCTTGGGGAGGTTGCGTGCTTTCTGTTTTGCCTTTGGTGATGGGCAGTCCTGACTTCTCACTTTTTAAAGTGCGATGTAGGAAGCTGATTATATTTAATGGAAGGAATTGCATAATGTTATCTGTTTCTGGCAGAGAGGAGTTTACTTGCATGTCAGATACTGAAATTTACTGAAACACATGCTGTTAACATGGAGACCCAGCACATATGTAAGGCCACCTTTTAGTTACACTGTCTCTTCCCCAAGAGGGCTCCCTCTTGGGGAAGACGTTTTCCTTCATGTCCTACCTCAGCCTCTGAAAAATAGCATCTGCTGAGCATTGTTCCTAGTTATGAATGTTTGGCTTTCTAACTACCTTCCCAGGGGGTGTAGGCTCAGTCAGGGTTCAGCCTTTCCTCATGCTATCCCCTTGGCAAGAGCAAACCCCAAGGAGATGCAGCTATTTCTACGCTGTCTGCTTCTCGTTATTCAGGTTCACACCTCTGTGTCCAGTGGTACAGGAACAAGATTGAGAAGTAATCTGGGTTAAATATTAACTCCCCACAGCATCCAAAAATATAACCCTTTAGGTTATTTTTAAGCTAAATGTACCACTTAAACTACTGGCAAGAGGGAGGGTGGAATATGTGGGAATAGGAAGTGTGGGGGAGGAGGAGTGTGGTCAGGATTGCTTTGAGTAGCACTGAAAAAGTTTAAAAGTGCATAAAATCCTCTTTATTCTGTATCACAATATTTGGGTAAGATTTAACAAGCTTTAAGTGTTCTCTTGCTTCAGACTTAGGAGCTGTTTGAACATACCTTGACCTTGCCCAGGGAGAAGGTTGTGAGTATTGGGGGACCTACACAGCATATACTCAGTTGTACCATTTTTCGTGTAGTATGGCATTTTATTTTACTTGAGGGGAAATAAATATACCTGAGTGAAGCACAGAGTTTAAGAATGAGTTGAGTTTCCTGCTCTGTGTCAGAAATGTGGTGTGATTTTTGGATAGGTTCTCCTGTACTTTACTGTGGATGTACTTAAACCTAGGATAATATGACTTGCAGTGATCAGTATCATTGTTCAGATTGTAAGCTTTCTGGGACAAGGCTTGTTTCTACTTCCCCTGGAAACTGTGGACACTGAAGGGTTAAAAATTTTTACTAGTAATAATATAATAATAAATAATCCAATTAGAATGTAATTAGGTAGTTACACCTGTCCAATAGTGTTTGCACGTCCATATATTCATTATAAGGAAATGTATACAGCCCATTAGATTTTTTTTTTAATAAATTTTCAAAATGAAGTATTCTAAATCTTCAGAGGGTCAAGTAATACCATCATTCAAGTTGATTATGATTTTTTTTTTTGTTGCTGTTATACAAAGTGCAAATATTTGACTGCTTCAAATCAGTTACAAAAGGTTTCTGATATTTGCCTAAGCATTGTTGTGTTTTTAATTGTTGCTTGGCAACATTGTAATATCTAAAAAGACTTACTAACACCCAAGCATTATGAAGCAGTGGGAAACATTCTAATCTAGTTTTGACTGATACTGCTGTAGACTTTTTTTGTGGTTTCAATGAAATTCTTCTTCCTTCCGAGTAGAGGGAGATGATATGATTGCATTCAACAGCTAATATTCAACTCTTGCTTTATTAATACAATAATATCCCTTGAATTATGGTCAAATAAAAAGCTACATCAGTACATCAGCTATAGTAAGTGATGCTATCAATAAACTGGGAGAGTCCCAGGCTTTTCTGTGCCCTCTTTCTGGATATTAACAGAAGCATGGAAAGATATCAGTGAAGGCATATTTTTCTCTAATGGACCATATATGAATGTGTTTGCTTCCATGATTCCCATAAATATTTGTCTGGAATTAGCTTGTAGGCAGGTCTGGGATGGGATACACTATGCAGACTATATTACTCTTGCTTCTTCTTCCAGCTAACGATAATTAATAGCCCCAGGAACAACTACAGTTGTGCTAGCAAGTTTGGCTCTATTGTGGCTGGTTTCAGAGCATAGTATTTTGGCTGGAGAAAAGCATGGATATGCTGCACTGTCTCCATAATGGGAATATATTAAAAAATATATGTAAAATTAAGCCTCAAATCAAGAAGACTTATTACTGCATTGCCCCTTGGTGGTGTTTTATTGCATGTTTTAAAAGCCTTGACAATAGCATCCAGAAAATAGTTGTTCCATCCTTGCTGAATTAGTGGTGGGCGCTACTTAACCCCATATCCCTCTCCCATTCCCCTTTCCAAATACCCCAGATACCTCTATATCATGTTGATGTATAGGTCCCAGGGATGCTGTGGTGTCGGTATATCACCCAGTAACACAGTAGACTTCAACTGGTTTTGCGATGGCTGTGGTTTTGTTTGGTTTTGCTGTGGTTTTTCCTCAATTTTGAAGCCTGTGTTGAAAGTTTTTCAGAATATCCTTGACTTGCTGTGGTGATGCACAGCGTGAAGGCAGTAAAGACAATCCTGAATTTAAGGGTAAAAATTGCAGATCTGGTTCATCTCTGGAACAGAGCTGAGTACATAAATCAGTTAAAAGATTAAGGCCTCAAATCCATCAAAGGCTGCAAGGTTTTTTCTTCATGGGACTTAAGATTATACCCCAAGTAGTTTTTTGGCCATATTTACTCATCTCTGTTAACAAATTTATAGGTATTTCATAATGAAAATTGTAATGAAAATCAATTGCTGGGAATATTTTTGAATTCTGCTGGGCTTGAAAGAAAGGTCTTAAAACAGATTTGTTTTGTGATGCTGACAGCCCAGATCATACCAACAACTTGATAGGATTCATAAGATTTCTCTGTGACAAAGCACTCTTATCTTTTATTAATAAAATAGAGCAAAACCAAGCAAAAATGCTGATTCCTTTCCAGTATATCAGAATACAAATAGAAAAACATTTATACTTACAGCTGCACAACAAAGTTTTTCTGTGTCTCATACAGCTTGACTCTTGATTTTACTGTTGCCCCAGGTTTACATGGTGCATTAGCATTAACCTCAGTTTCCAGGGGAACTCCAGCGTCACAAACGTTGGGCAGGATTCACCTCCAACCTTGTGCCATTAGTGTATAATGCTTATTGCAGATTACAGTCTTGTGGCATGGCATTTGACAAGATAAATGGTTTTCCTGAAGTACCTTAACAGCTGAAGCAGACCATTTCCATTTGTAGTAAATTGCAGCTTTGTGTAGAATGATCTTGTGAATGAAGTGGGTATGATTTAATTTTAAAGTCTGCTTTGTGGTTTCTGTAGGCTTGGACAAAGTTTTAACAAATCCGTGGTGTTTCTTGATATTTTGTCATCACATCTTCTGTTATCCTACCCCCTGTTTCAATAGAAAGGGGTAGGCTTAAATCTCTCCAAGATTGTATGTCAGTCATTGGGTTTTAAGGTGAGAAGGCGTTTTCACCCATCCAAGTCTCTGGACAAGAGCTGGGTCTTTCATCTATGGAGAAAAGGGATTGTATTTTAAAAAGTCCTCAATTGTCAAAGGGCTGGCTCCAGTCCTCCCCTGTCATGAGCCACCATGTCCCTCCTTGTGCCATTAGACAGCACTAGAAGCCACTGATCCTCCTGTGCTGGTCAATTTGCCTCAAAATCCCTGAAATACCTCCTTGAATGAAGCTCCCTTGGCTCCAGCTGCAGCTGACTGGATAGTGTCATGGCTCATCGGGAGGCTGGTCAAGAGCATTCAGCAGGCATGTGAAAGTTCTGGGCAGAAATCAAGAGAGGTGGTAGAGATGCAGAAAAATATGCACTTTTAAATTCCTGTAGGAATTACAGGTTTAGAGCTGAGATAAACCAGAAAGTCTTTGAACAACGTGTCCCAAAACATTGAGATTTTTTTTGGAGAGTAGGAGGTTTGGAGTAAATGATCTTACTTTTCCAAGTTATTTTGAAAAGTAATTTTTTTTCTCAATGTGTTTGTTATATATGATGTGCTCTGAAAGAAGAAAAATAATTTTATGAAACCACATTTAAAGTAGTCCTTATTTGCTTTTACTCTGATAAAGGGAAAGCGTTTTGTCTTGTAACACCAGTTTATCCTTGAACAGCACAGGAGCAGAACCTGATAAAGAAATGATTCCTTCTGGAAAGAAATGCTCATTTCCATATTGAGTCTCTTTTTATGTTATAGTCTTACTTAATTAACTGCGATGGATTTGTATGGGCAATTAACACACAGATTCTGAATTCATTGTGTGTCTGATCGCAGCCATCACATAGAAGTGGAACAACGTAAATGTCTTTTAATCACTATTCTGATACTTACTGCAATGGAGTGTAACAGCTCTCTGGTGTGTTTGAAATGAAAACCTGACACAGAGGCAGTACGAATTTTTCCAAACCAAAATGTTCCAGTCTGTTCGAGGAGATGTGCCTTTCCACAAACCACCCTTTGCAGTGTTTTCTGTCTTTGAATGTGAGCCACATGAAAAGCAGCTACTATTTTTGCTTACAAAGGATGAGATGAAAATGCTACTTATCCATATTCTTCACCTATGACTTCCAGTGGAATGACCTGCTGAATAAGGAAGGTCTCTGCATTTTCACAAGGCTTTTTTGAAACTCCATGTTAGGCACAAATAAAGATCTGCTAAAATTTCTCTCCTTTTCTAGTTCTTGAGACCCCAGTGCTTTTGTGCTGGGACAGGAGCAGATGTTGGTGGCTTAGGTACCTTGTATTGCCAACCTGAAAGTACTGTGAGGTCTGTTGGAAGTGCTTCTGAGCTGCATCTCCATCTAGAAAGAGAAGGTAAAAAAAAGGCCCATCTGTCATTCTCAGAGAGATTCAGTGTCTGAAGATGAGAAGGACCCAAAGTTAGTCTTTAAGATTATCCTTAAAAGATAATCTTATCTCTCCTTTTGTGTTATCCATAGTTTGCTCTCTCTGGTCATGGCAGGCTCCCTTGGTGAAGGTCTTTCCTCTTTCAGAGAATAACACTGAATGGCTTATGCACAGTTGGCGAGGTACGATGCGCATGATCCTTTCTTCTCCTTGACAGCTTTTACATGACTGACCAACTCATTGTAAGCCCAATGCTTACAGCTCCCCACGACTTGCTGCGAGTGTGGTATTTGTAGAAGCCTTTCATTACCCAAACACAATCAGTCCATTTCCAAATTATACACTGGCTTTAAAGAGCATCCCCACCCAGTCAGAACATTGCTGTTGTCATAAGTAGTACTGTACACACCTGATAGAGGAGGGAATACATCAATTTAAGTAGCAGAACTGCATAAAAGCTATTCAAACTATTGCTTGGCTATGCAGTAGTTGTAATGTTTGTGCAGCCAGGGCTCTCTGAGACCACAGGCATGTTCCTGCCTTATAAGTCTTCCTTTAGGCTTGAAATCAAGCAGCAAACCTTGAAACTAAGTCAAGGTTGAGAAAAAATTTCCTGGAGTGTGATTAGTTACACATATTACACTGTTGAGTCTGAGAAAAGGTATTATCTGTACATACAAACCTGGTCCTGATGGAATTTATTTTATAAAACCTTAATTATTCTCTGCAAACCGGTTATGTTTGATGCTGATATCATCTTCACAACAATATGTCCAAGGGACATTAGTATGTTATAGGGAGGCACTGAGGGACCAGCATGGGCAAGCATTTTTGTGCTGGTAAGGGCAATAACAGCTGAAAGAGCAGCAAGTTTCTGCCTGTGATGAAAACTCAGGATGTGCTGCCTACCTTAGCTCAATAGAGCCACCGGTGGTGTTGGGACCTCTGTCTTCAGTTTACTTAATAGTGTGTAAAAAGAAGAAAATATTCCTAGTCCCAAAGGTATCTGCTATGGTTTTAAGGGTTGCTTGATGTACTGGTCATATTAAACCCTAAACTGACGTCAGCTGCCCAATGCCTTTTAGCAGTTCCAGTTGCTTCATAAATGTTATGTGTTCCACAGTGTGCTGGAAATTACTCAGAAATCCTGAAGATTCAGGCTGGAGATGAAGTTAGCATCTGCTTCACTGAACATTTTCTAAAATTTGAATTTTAGAACATAAAGTTTAACAACATGAAAAGTTGGCCTCTCTGAGCCCTCAGGAGGAAAATGGCCTGTCTAGGAGGCCTTTTGCTCGATAAATTCTGTTGTCAACTGGAGCTATTTCTCAGCTTCTCTAACTTACTTTCCACCAAATTTTGTCAAGTTGCATAAAACAGTTATCCAACACTAGAGGTGTTAACCTTTATTAACCACTGCAGGGTCTCTAACTGCTTAAAGATTAACATGAGCATTAAGACCACATCTTGGGCTAAGTTCCTTCCTACTCGAAGCCCATTAGTTTTTACAACAATGAATTTCAATGAAGTGGTAATTGGTTTTTCCTCACTGTATGGAAAAACATGAAACTGCTGTAAATTTGATCTTTCTGGGTTCAAGGGGCTAGAAGACATCCATATGCATTAATAATACTGCAGTTGATTTAATGAAAGTATCATAGTCTAAATGAAGCTTTCTAACAATGCTATTATTTTCATGTCTTAAGACATGCATGTTTAATGGAAAAGCAAAGATACCACAAGCTGGGAGAGAGAGAGCATGGTTGGATGTGCTAAGTTCTCCTATAGTTATACCAGCACTCTAATTCTGAATTGCAGCCCTGAGCAAAATAGATTGGGTTAGTTCAGTCTTTCCTTCTTGCATTTATACACTGCCAAAGTTAATCCTGGCCACCTCTTAAATATTTGTGCCTTGAATAACAAGGGTGTGATTTCCAGGTGAAGCTGTAGGAAAGATCCATCAGGAAAGAATTGTTCAGGTTCTGTTTGCTCTCTTTGTGATACCTGTTGTCCCACCATTGACAGTAATGGCATCTAGGGCCGCTGCATGGTATTGTAGAAATCCTCCTTTCTGCCCATAGGGAAGTCTCAGTTAGTTTTCACACTGTTGCCTACATGACCTGATATGCACTGATATGGAAGAATGCAGATAAAATATTAGAGCAGGTATATCCTAGCAAACAGTGAGCTGATGGTCCCATTTAAAATGATTTCATTTATTTTGCTACAAAGAGTCTGCTTTCTATCAAAAAGTAAAGTTATATCAATAAGGTGCTTCAACTAGTGTCTGCCCACAGTTATGGTGGTGGCAGGTCCCTCATGGAGACTCCATCATGTTCTCCCAGTGCCTATTTTGTGTTTTCCTAGTTATCTTGGCCTCGTGCTGGGCCAACATGCATGAACAATTATTAATTCAACTTGCAGGAGATTTAATCTGAGTATGTACGCAGGTATTACTAATTTGGCTTGGGGACTTTATATTTTATGCAATTTTATATTTTTTTGTTGATACGTATATGTGTACATGTTATCTATATACATACATTGATGCAAGCTATAATGTAAGACCATTCATGGAAGGAGGGCCACTTGGGAGGAATATAAGGCTGCTGCTAGAGGATGTAGGAAGGCAGCTAGGATGACTAAGGCCTCCTTAGAATTAAACCTGGCGAGAAGGGTCAAGGACAGCAAAAAGAGCTTTTTCAAGTACATGGCAGATAAAACTAACACCAGAGGCAATGTAGGCCCACTGATGAACGGGATGGGTGCCCTGGTGACAGAAGATAGAGATGGCAGAGTTACTGAATGCCTTCTTTGTCTCCGTCTACTCTGCTGCAGGCAGTCCTGAAGAGCCCTGTACCCCTGAGACCTTAGACGAAGTCAGGTCAACGGAGCGGTTTGCCTTAGTCGATGAGGAATGGGTTAGAGACCAGTTGATCAATCTGGACATCCATAAATCCATGGGTCCAGATGGGATGCACCCGGGGGTGCTGAGGGACCTGGCGGAAGTCATTGCTAGACCACTCTCCATCATCTTTACGAAGTCTTGGGAAATAGGAGAGGTGCCTGAGGACTGGAGGAAAACAAATGTCACTCAGTCTTCAAAAAGGGCAAGAAGGAGGACCCGGGTAACTATAGACCGGTCAGCCTCACCTCCATCCCTGGGAAAGTGATGGAACACCTTATCCTTGGTGACATCTGAAGGCATATCAAGGATAAGAGGGTTATGAGGGGCAGTCAACACGGCTTCACCAAGGGGAAATCATGCTTGACCAATCTCATAGCCTTTTATGAGGAAATAACACGGTGGATGGATGATGGCAGAGCGGTGGATGTGGTCTACCTTGACTTCAGCAAAGCATTTGACACAGCCTCCCACAGCATCCTCACAGCTAAATTGAGGAAGTGTGGATGATCAGGTAGTGAGGTGGACTGTGAACTGGCTGAAGGAGAGAAGCCAGAGTTGTAGTCTATGGGGCGGAGTCTAGTTGGAGGCCTGTAAGTAGTGGAGTGCCTCAAGGGTCAGTACTGGGACCAGTATTATTTAATATATTCATCAATGATTTAGATGAGGGAATTGAGTGTACTATCAGCAAGTTTGCTGATGACACTAAGCTGGGAGGAGTGGCTGACACGCCAGAAGGCTGTGCTGCCATCCAGCGAGACCTGGACAGGCTGGAGAGTTGGGCAGGGAATAACTTGATGAAATATAACAAGGGAAAGTGTAGAGTCCTGCATCTGGGCAGGAACAAACCCAGGTTCCAGTATAGGTTGGGGAACGACCTGTTAGAGAGCAGTGTAGGGGAGAGGGACCTGGGGATCCTAGTGGACGACAGGATGACCATGAGCCAACATTGTGCCCTTGTGGCCAAGAAGGCCAATGGCATCCTGGAGTGTATCCTTCCCCTCTACTCTGCCCTGGTGAGACCCCATCTGGAATATTGTGTCCAGTTCTGGGCCCCTCAGTTCAAGAAGGACAGGGAGCTGCTGGAGAGAGTCCAGCGCAGGGCAACGAAGATGATTAAGGGAGTGGAGCATCTCCCACATGAGGAAAGACTGAGGGAGCTGGGTCTCTATAGTTTAGAGGAGACTGAGGGGTGACCTTATTAGTGTATATAAATGTATAAAGGGGGAGTGTCACGAGGATGGAGCCAGACTCTACTCAGTGGCAAACAATGATAGGACAAGGGGTAATGGGTACAAACTGGAACACAAGAGGTTCCACTTAAACTTGAGAAGAAACTTCTTCTCAGTGAGGGTGACAGAACACTGGAACAGGCTGCCCAGGGAGGTTGTGGAGTCTCCTTCCCCAGAGACATTCAAAACCCGCCTGGACACATTCCTGTGTAACATTATCTAGGTGTTCCTGCTCCGGCAGGGGGATTGGACTCGATGATCTTTCGGGGTCCCTTCCAATCTCTAGCATACTGTGATACTGTGATACCTTTTGGCCAGGGCAGATATGGTATTTTTAATTTTTCTGTTCCTAACTGTATGAAAATACTGTGTTTATAAAATGGATATTTCAGTGGTCTGAAAATTGTCTGATCACAAAGTCAACACTCTCATTTCCCTTGGAAATATTTTATTCTGTTCTTTAAACTGTTATTTACACACAGTAGTCTGTGAATGTTTATATGTAATAGAAATACACTAATACTGAGAAATGAACTACAGTCGTGCAACACTTGCATGAAATAGTGGAGATTTTACAGTAGATTTATTTAAAACCATTGTTTTCCATTTTCAGTTTGTTACTAAATATTGCTTTTACTAGTTTGTTTTTTTTTAACAGCTACTAGCAACAGTTCCACAAAAGCAAATTTGGTGTCTTCATAATGCAAAACATACCATAACCAATTACACTGCATTAGTGCCGTATATTTAAAATAGATCATCAGAATACAGATCAGCATTTGTTTACATGACTTCACATAGTAATTAATCCCCAATTTTCATAAGATTATTTTATAGGTATGCCAACTTCCTGTACTATAGCAGCATTTACGGGGGATTATTACACAAATTTATAATGACTAATATATAATCATTTATAATTTATTTTAATTAAATGCTAGTATATAATAACTTTTAAACAAGGAAATGTTAAAAATAAGGGCTCAAGTATAGCCCTTGTTGTAGTCTGTTAATAAATCTTCCCACTTAGAGTTATTTTGCTGTAGGATCTACATGCACAGTGAATAGAGTAGTATCTGACCAAAGCTTGAAATGAAGAGTTAGAAATGGCAAATGGCGCCATCAGATAGGAAAGCTTGATCAGATAAGGTCAAGGAAGAATATTACAGAATAGAAACTGTATAGAAAGCAAATGAAATATCACTGAAGGAAGTTTTAATGTGGTAAGTGGTTTTGTGTGCTACTGCACGAGAGCTTTTTGCACGTCTCCTACAGTGAATTGAAGAAAGTGCTTTTCAGAATGAAGATGCTTTTGTCCCACTTACCTACACAAGCAGAGGTAAACAGGCAGAAAAACTGTATTTTGCATCTTCCAAAGTTTTTGAAATCTTTCTAGATTTTTTGCCTACTTTTGCTGCAGTTTATCTGATGGGTTTTTGCTCAAATTCACTCAAATCTTTTGGACTTTTGAAACCAAAACATTATTTGGATTTATGTGACTGTGCCTTTATCCTTCTGTCTTTTCTTGCTGGTGACTCTTTTATGTGTGTGTATATATGTGATCAAGAGCAGTACTGTATTTGTACAGGGCTCAGAGAGGTGACTGAATATCCATCTTTGGAGATCTTATTTTCTCTTGGCTAATTTGTTTTCTCATTCTAAAACATATCTTACTGTTTCAAAAGAAAATGTATTAAAGTACAAGCACAGTTGGTTACCATTTCATAAACATGGTCATGCCATATATGTGCAGTAATGGAGATAGTATACTGTGAAAACAGGCTGAGAATGAAGATGTGAGACCAAAATAAGGAATGGACATGATCATGTGAATGATTCTGTTAGTGAAAGAATTTGTTTTCTGCATGCTTTATATGAAGATTGAAAACATACCTTCAGGTTTCTTTTCATACATGCAAACTTGTGTGCTTGCTTTGATGTCTTGCTTAAATTCTTAGCATTGTGTTCAGTGTCTTTCAAAATTATTCAAGTGATTCATTTTGGGATGACAAAGAAAGTATTTTTAGCAATTGCTGAAATAACTGCTATGAGCAGGATAAACTGCAGACAATGATGCATAATGGAGCAAGAACCGAGCCTTTCAGACCCCAGAGTGATTTTGATGATTTTATGTTGCTAACAGATAAGCTGTAAAATGAAACCTATAAGAGAGGGCTATCTTGGGGCTCATGATAGTAGAACTGCAGATATTCTAGAGTTTGAGAGCTTGCCTGCCTTTTTCTACTTATATCTTTTACAGTTCACTTCAGCAGATTCTTATTTGCAGAGCACCTGTAGGCCTGCAGCTGATGCGTCATGTGGTAGAAAGTTCAGTTCATTTAGCTGTTTTGTTACTTTCTTGACTTTTATTATTAGTTTTCTCTGTCCTCCTGTTACAAGTATGTGTATGTGAAGGAAGAACTGGTAACTGGGCTACCTAGATCTTTAGTCACATAAGACAGCTCCTTCCCAAGAGACCCAGGAGCTGGGGAGGAAGCAGGGTAAGCGGAAGTTACTTTTGCAACAGACCTAAGTATGTGCCTTTTTAGTGTATATTAAAAATAACAAACAAGTAACTCAAAACCTGAATAAGGAGCGTGGCTCTGAAACCCCATAGGAGATCAGTATTCCTGTAGTGAATTCTTCAGTGAGACATGTGGACTCAGAGGGTCCACTGCTGCCTGTTGTGATCTCCAGTGCCCATCCTGGCATGTATGGAAATGCCATTTATCAGCTACAGATAAGTATCTCCAGTGGGATGTTACAGTCGAGTTACCTTAAACAAAGGATGGGATGGAGCAGAACTCGTGTTTAGAATTCATGTTGTCCTTATGTCCCAGCTGTACTTTGCTGCTCTTTGCTTCCTGGCCCATGAGTTTCCCTGCAGCTACTACCTTGCCTTCAGCTCGTTGTTTGTGCAACCATCTCAGCTTCTCTCATGAAGCCTTCTTAGTCAAAGACAGTGGTGAGTGCTTAGGTCTCACACTCAGCTCCAGCGATGATATGGCCAGGTTATGGTCCTGGGGACCAGGACTGAATGTCCACAATGGAGCACACTTGTCTTGCCGTGGAGAATCAGCCACTTACAAAGTCATTGGGCGAAATCCTGCTCAGGCTCTGGTGAAACGCATTAATGTCACTGATCCTTGTCAATCCAAGCCATGGTGGTCTTTGGAAACCTTGATCTTATCAAAGGTGTGTAGTGCAGGAATGACATTTTGGGGAGACATACCAGCAGATCTGGCATCCCACCTGTTGAAAAAGTCCAGCGCATTCTGTTCACCTACATGTGGTCCCTTCAGTCCATGAACGCAAAACGCACTGGGGCAATAAGCCAAAATATATGTTTCTCTCCAGTACATCTCCAGTGACCTTAGTTCATCTGACTTCTTTTAATAGATGCTGTCATTTTTGTACCTCACTATTATTAATCCTGCTCATTAAGTAGTTCATTAGTTGCACTGATCCCTCATTTAATGCATGCTACTAAAAAAAAAAAAGATAATTGAATTTAACTTCACAACCCACTTATCGATAGATAGAAAGAAAGAACTCCATGGTAATGCCTTTTTTGCTTCTATTATTTTTTAATAATTTTTATAATTAGTCTGCGAATATCTTCCATTGCCATAAGATTTAAAATATTGCTCTCACAAGCAAAATATTTTCAAATACTGCAAATAAATGTGTAGTGGTGAGCAAAATGCTTTAGAATAGGATGGTTTGATTTTTTTGTTTTGGTTTCTGGAGGCAGCTTGAGATGATAAACCATACAGAATGCTTTAGATGTTCCACCCTGATTTTGCTGATGCATACAGTTGTATTTAGTGCTGTTCAAAACTTGGAACATATATGAAGGGATTGTTAAGCTGAACAAATAAACAAACAAAAAAAAATCCCCAAAAGGTTTATTTGGGAAAGTTTTCAAATTTTCGTCTTAATAATGAGGTTTTCTCACTTTTAAAAATCCATATGCAGTTTTTGATATTTATAAAGAAAATAAAATCTAGACAGATTTTTGCAGCCAACCATTGCTATGTATTACAGTGTATAATCTACAGCCATGGGAGACAGAAGTTAAAGAAAAATCTCTGTAGCAAAGTAACAGGCTTTGGAAATGCAATAAGCCTTTGGTCAGGAGACTTTCTATTGCTCAAACTATTTCTATTATAGACAGGTATCAACAGGTATGCAGATTTCTGATGGGTTACTGTGTTTTAGAAGATTCTGATTAATGAAGGGATGTACTATGAATTGGTGAATAGTTTTAATCTCATTTGTCTTCTAAGTGGGGAGCCATCTTATCTGAGGGGTGAAGACAGAGAGGAAGAGAACTTTCTGCTTTGGCATGGTTTAGGGTACTACAGATTTGATTTTGTTGTTGTTTCACTAAGAACTATTATTAAAGTCAATTAGAAACTGAATATTTGCAAATCGTTTCAGCCTTAACAGCAGCTGGCTTTTCAAATCCCTTATGAAGCTTCAGTAATCTCATTTAGAACATTTAGTCTGTTATCATGTAAAATCATAGTGGAGCTTCACATAATAGAAAAAGAAATGTTTTATAATCCCTTCTTTTGTGACGAGTACCAAAACCAAAAGCGTAAGGCAGTCAAAATACAGATATGTGTGCAATTAGCTATTATGTATCAAATAGCAAAAGTAATTTGT
Source organism: Pezoporus wallicus (assembly GCF_028554395.1). Classification (NCBI taxonomy): domain Eukaryota; kingdom Metazoa; phylum Chordata; class Aves; order Psittaciformes; family Psittacidae; genus Pezoporus; species Pezoporus wallicus. The sequence continues at coordinate 3,822,762 of NW_026639744.1, forward strand.
GTTTTATGATGTAAAGGAGACGGATAAGAGTGTGGAAAGCCCCGTGAAGCTTTTGTTACTTAATGCAAGTTTCAAAAACTGCACCACACTTGCTTTCCCCTTCCACAGTCTTCAAATTGCAGGCTTTTCCTCCTGGAATGGGATTTCATTTATGTGCAATATTGCAGGGAATGGAAGCCACTTGTGATCCTGAAGTCGATTGTTGTGCTTCATCTGGATATAAAAGGAACTGATGATTTTTGCAGAAGAACTACAGTGTGGGGATTTCCCATCTTTTCTGAATTTGACTCTGTCAATTCACTCTTCTGAAAAAAAACTCTTGGGAAAGACTTTTCCACTCATGCTACTCATTTTTAGGAAAAACAGCCTTGTATCCTTTTGGAAGGTAGAGGCAGGGATGGCTCTTTGATTTATTTGCCATGAAGCAGATGGGTAAGGTATTTCCTATGCAAGAAAGTTGAACATTTTTTAAATGAAAGAAGTGCAATAGGAAAACTGGTAAAAATATTTTTGGCCAAGTATCTCCTGTGTGCCATTCACTCAAATGCTGTGGATAAGTGTGGATGAGTCAATTCCTTGTGCCAAAGATGGGCTGTATAATGGAAAGGGAACTTTGTCACAGGAATGTTATCCTCAAAGGAAACGTCATCTTTTTCATGTAAGGAAATAATTCCAAACCTGAAAATGCATACTGTACAGGGCAAACTAAATGCACAACTGATTTACTACTTCTATGCCATACTAGTAGTTATTTTGAAGAGCAATATTAATGTCAAGATTTGCCACAGGAAATAACAAGATTAGATTATGTTTTTATTTGCAATCATGTGGTTCTTCAAGAAAGTAGTATTTGCAAAGAAATTAAATTCTATCATTGAACTTACCACATTTCATTTGCGGTGCTGGAAGTGTTATACTTCAGTAGCAAAAAGTGCCACCTCTTCTACCCTCGTTTGGTGTATGAACAGCAAGTGATGCTCCCCTGGTCAGGGAGCAGCAGGCAGGAGCCCAATGGCTGGCTTTCTCCTGCCAGCTTGCTGGCAGCCACACCCATCATGCAGCACCTCAGCAGCTCTTGTACAAAGCAGAAGGGAGCAAGCTGGATGCCATACAGCAGTGCAACTTGAATATGTGCAGGCTGCACTTTTATTTCCTGCCATTTTGCCAGGTGGTATCATTATGACCATAACATTAAATAAAAAAAGAGACGGTGGAAATTGTGGGATGGAAGAATTAGAGTGAGAAAAGCCCATCTCCGCTTCTCTTTTGATGGACAGGGTTTTTTAGTGGTGCTTGCATGGAAACAAATTCTCTCCGTGTCAGTCTGTTTCAGTCACTGCTTACAATAAATGTAATATTTGTGATTTTCCGAATGAAAATGGACATAATTCAAAGGGAGTTCTGGAGACCATTTTATTAGAAAGCATGTGAATGTAGTAATGAGGAATGGGAGGACATCTCTATTTATCTTATTCACTATTTTCTTTGATCATTAAATGCTTTGTCACTCCATCTCCAAACTTCTCAACTGGTGTAATAAAATTAATTGGTTGCCTGTGAAAAAAGGCAGTGTTCGTACATCAGGGATTTGACAGCTGTGATCACAGAATGCAAAATGAATGCAAAATAATTTTGCTTTTCATCACCAAGCAGGCTCTGAAAGCGTAAGACAGATAACGGATGTCAGAAATATCAGCAGTACCTGACTGCTATCAAGTTACATCTTTCTAAATGTAACTGTCAGTTAGCAAGTTCGACAGTGACATGTCCTGTATCTTCACCTCAGTTTTTTTCATTCCTGGCTGATTGCTGTTGTTGGGTAAAACCCACAGCTTGCTGTCATGCCTTTTCCCTTTAGCCCACAGACCATTTCTATTTCAGAAGAGAGCAGGCAGCTCATGACATGGCATCCCTGTGGCTCTTTATTCTGCAATGGGTGTTTGGCAGTAAATATCTTTGCTTATTCCCTCTGTGTTTCTGCACCTGCAATCCCTACAAGTTTGACTTTGTGTACAGCTAAACAACAGTTGTGGCAGTGGATATATTACTCCTTCATGTAAAGCTTTCTTTCTCATCAGCCTGGAGCCTGTATACTGTAGCTGTTTTGACTTTGACTTGATTTGGTTAGCTCTTGGATTGTTTTCAGTATGATTTTGTTAAGTAGTAAAAGCTGTAGTATAACACATCTTAGAAATGCATTGCTGCTGGGAGAAGTAAGCCTGCTAATGTGTGTTTTCACACCCTTGGGTTGGTTTATCAAGGAACGAAAATACTGTTTGGTTGATGAACCTGATCCACATCCCAGTTTTGTGTTGAGAGGGATTGCTAGAGGAAAAAGAAATGAATGTCTGTGCTAAGCAGCATTAGAAAACAACTGTTGTTGTCCTCCCCAGTGCTGAAATAGGATGCATTACGTAAAATACCCAGCATGTCTGTGCAGAGAGGAAGGTTTGGAGTTGGGTAACACTTTCCTGATGGCAAGTTGCTTTGATAAGTGACATACGCTGCGGTGAATACGGTATCAACCTTCTTGGAACTGAAGTCACATTGCTTTTTAGATAGGCTAAGATCTATGGAGGCAGGGAGGAAGGGGGTAGAAATGCTTTTACAAAACTTAATGCTTTTCACATGTTTTAAATATGAAACACAAGGCGGAAGATGTGAGTGCTTGTTGAGGGGAAATTAGTGGTAAGCGGTATGCCTGGGCTGGAAAATGGAGAAATGAAAAATCGCTGAGATTATTTCCATAAAATTCATGTCAGTATACTGTTAACAGGCAACGCTTAGAAAAACACATAGACGGTGCTGAGTGCCATGGCACAAGGGATGTGATTCACCCTAAACTTTCTTGGAGGAGGCTCTGCAGAAGAAACTAGCAATGGACAGGGGCCATCATAAGTGAGCTAGAGGCTAAAAAGATAATGGACCAGATCATGAAGTCCTTAAAAATGGTGTCTGTTTGCTTAAAGCACTTGAATCATACAAACAGTGATTTGGTAATGGTGAAAAATGTCCCAGTAACAGGACCTTCATCCTGTAGGCTAAAAATTGAGTTGCTTGTGAAATATTTTGTGTTGCATTGTGAAATACGCAGTGTTGCTTTTGAAAAGTTTGTCTTCCAGTGATAGCTTTTGCTACGAATCGCAGCTGGTTTTACTGCTACACAGTGAGTTTCTCTATGTTGTGTGGTGGCAGCTGTGACAGCAGTCTCTGGGCTTGCGCAGTAGACATGTGGAGGTGGCAGCTGCTGCATCTTCTCCTTGAGCACTGGCTCTGGATCGCAGCTCTGTGTCTTCATTGACTATGACCTATACTGATAGTTGAGGGGTTGATGTGAAGAACCCAGCAGAGCAATGTTGCTTCCAACCCAGCCAGGGATGTGGGACCTTCAACCTCCAAGATCTCTTCTGCCTGGTTTTCACAGCATCTCCAGGGAAAACGTATGCAATTTCTGGTTTGTCATAGCAGTCAAATAATTTTTGGCGATGCTGTGGAGGCACCCAGCCTACTTTTCTCCACCAAAACTTACTAAGTGTCTAAGTTTGATCCAGTTAAACTCTCACCTACTCCGCAGGAGGACTGAAATCCTCCACCACCCCAGTCTTGTCCTCATGGGCAACAAAAGCAAATGTCAAAACTTCAAAATGGATAAAAATTTGCCATTTGTCTTTGGGTTTTGAAGGTGCTCAAGCATTGGCTGGACTATAGATCACATTGTCAGTAAGCCAACATGCAGGTGACAACACTTGGTGACTGGTGAGCCCAGGGAAACACTGACTGTTGCCATTTTTCACTCCCACACCTCTCTGTGGAGCGAGGGAGAGACCCGGGTTGTTCTCAAGGCAGGCATGTGGCAGTGTGCTTTTTATCCTTCTATGAACTGAGAGACAAAATCTGCCCTGTACATTGTAATTAATGCCTCTTGAGAAGGGAGGAATTGCTGCCAAGACATGTGTCGTGGTTTAAACCCAGTCAGGTAACTTGTTCACTCACTCCCAGTGAGTGGTGCCGAGCTGACAACAATCGAGGTCCGTCCCCCCCTGCACCGGGGCTCTCCCCTTCCCCGCTCCCGGGGGAACGGGGAGGAGGATCGAAAGAGTGCAACTCCTACGGGTTGAGGCAAGAACAGTCCAGCAACCAATGTACAACACAAATCACCACCGCTACTATCAACTACAACAATGATAAGGGAAAATAACAAGGGAACAGAATACGATACCACCGGCCAAGAAACGAGTCCCACCCGGAAGCCCGTGTCCTTCCGGGTAACTCCCAGTTACCCCCCCACCCCGGGCATGACATGCTGTGGTATGGAATACCTCCCTGGCTAGCCCGGGTCAGGCGCCCCATCTCTGCTTCCTCACAGCTTCCCCTCCTCCCTGGCAGAGCATGAGCCTCACAAAGTCCTTGGTCAGGGTAAACATCACTTAGCAACAACCGAAAACATCGGTATCACCAGCACTGTTCCCAGGCTGGAAGTCAAAACACAGCACTGCACCAGCTACCACGGAGGAGAAACATGACTGCTACTGCTGAACCCAGGACAACATGGCTCTCAAAAAACTTCTAGAAATAGGTGGGACAAACAGTAAATACTGTTAATCCAGACCAAAAGGAAGAATTTCATCAGGTCTCCAATGGGTTTGCCTCTGTACTAGCATTTCATATTCACCTGTGGCTCATCAGGAACTGCTAAGTACCATGAGAACAGCCTTTTTATGTTATTGCATGCCTCTGGGATGTGTTTGGGAGGTCCTGGTGCACACTAAGGGGTTCACAGCAAAACTTGGGGGTCATTAGCAGGAAGGGAATCACAGCTAATTCTGGCCAAGGGTGCAAAATACTAGCAGCAAAGAGAAGGGGCCTCTAAATAACGAGTTAAACAAAAAATAAGGAGAGTAAACTAGAGAAACATGTTTGCGGATATTATGCTCTGAGTTATCAGTGCCTTTCCCTCCAACTGATTCTTAGGGATCTCATAAAGAATTTATTAGAAGAGTGGTCTTAAAATGCAATTTCCAGAGGTAAACACCTAGAAAATTATGTTCTGGATGGTTCTTAAGTAGAACAGTAATGTTATGATTACATCAAGACTACTTAACTGATCAGATACAATGCATTACTCCTTCCAGTAGTGTGATGGAAGTAGGTGACAGGTCTGCTGCGAAAGAAGGAGTTAAAAACCCTCTCACTGACTATAAAAAAGATGTCAGTAAACTGTTCCTGAATCCTTGGTTTGTGGTTGGTTTCTTCTTTGTTTGCTTGGTTTGCTTTTTTTTTCTTTTAATTTTTCTTGAAAAACAAAAAAACCAAAAAAAACGCACCAAACCCATGCACACAAAAAAAACCCAACCCAACAACCAGAACAAAGCAAAGACGCCTCTTGTCTACTTCTGGCAGTGCCTCTTGTATTCTAGGAGTGATTCCTCTTGTGCTTTATTGACAAATTAATTAGAGAGGAGAACTGTAAGACCTGGTGATGCAGCTTGTCATGATTATGCTGAGGAGCTTAAAATACGCAAACCTTCCCAAATTAATTGCACAGTTATTTCATATATGAGTAGCCAGAATTAATCATTAACCTAATCATACTCTATCCAGCATTATTTCTTTGTTAAAAATTAGTAATTTTAATTGGATAATGAGGTGCCAGTATGACTCATGAATTGTGCATTACCCAAGCTAATAGGAAGAAAAAGGAGCTTACACAAGTAGCACTACAGATGCTGTTACAAATGCCTCCACAGCAAACATTTCATTCTGATCAATTCTTGATTTATTTCAGGATGGCTTTTGAATTTCTAGACCATTATAGCTGTATGCTATAATTTTCCCACTTGATCACAGTATGCTAGAGATTGAAAGGGACCTCAAAAGATCGTCTAGTCCAATCCCCCTGCTGGAGCAGGAACACCTAGATAATGTTACACAGGAATGTGTCCAGGCGAGTTTTGAATGTCTCTGGGGAAGGAGACTCCGTAACCTCCCTGGACAGCCTGTTCCAGTGTTCTGTCACCCTCACTGAGAAGTTTCTTCTCAAGTTTAAGTGGAACCTCTTGTGTTCCAGTTTGTACCCATTACCCCTTGTCCTATCATTGTTTGCCACTGAGTAGAGCCTGGCTCCATCCTCGTGACACTCCCCCTTCATATATTTATATACACTAATAAGGTCGCCCCTCAGTCTCCTCTTCTCCAAACTATAGAGACCCAGCTCCCTCAGTCTTTCCTCATGTGGGAGATGCTCCACTCCCTTAATCATCTTCGTTGCCCTGCGCTGGACTCTCTCCAGGTCTCGCTGGATGGCAGCACAGCCTTCTGGCGTGTCAGCCACTCCTCCCAGCTTAGTGTCACCAGCAAACTTGCTGATAGTACACTCAATTCCCTCATCTAAATCGTTGATGAATATATTAAATAATACTGGTCCCAGTACTGACCCTTGAGGCACTCCACTAATTACAGGCCTCCAAGTAGACTCTGCCCCATAGACTACAACTCTGGCTTCTCTCCTTCAGCCAGTTCACAGTCCACCTCACTACCTGATCATCCAGACCACACTTCCCCAATTTAGCTGTGAGGATGCTGTGGGAGGCTGTGTCAAATGCTTTGCTGAAGTCAAGGTAGACCACATCCACCGCTCTGCCATCATCCATCCACCGTGTTATTTCCTCATAAAAGGCTATGAGATTGGTCAAGCATGACTACCCCTTGGTGACTGCCCCTCATAACCCTCTTATCCTTGATATGCCTTCAGATGTCACCAAGGATAAGGTGTTCCATCACTTTCCCAGGGATGGAGGTGAGGCTGACCGGTCTGTAGTTACCCAGGTCCTCCTTCTTGCCCTTTTTGAAGACTGAGTGACATTTGCTTTCCTCCAGTCCTCAGGCACCTCTCCTATTTCCCAAGACTTGGTAAAGATGATGGAGAGTGGTCTAGCAATGACTTCCGCCAGGTCCCTCAGCACCCCCGGGTGCATCCCATCTGGACCCATGGATTTATGGATGTCCAGATTGCTCAACTGGTCTCTAACCCATTCCTCATCGACTAAGGCAAACCGCTCCGTTGACCTGACTTCATCTAAGGTCTCAGGGGTACAGGGCTCTTCAGGACTGCCTGCAGCAGAGTAGACGGAGACAAAGAAGGCATTCAGTAACTCTGACATCTCTGTATCTTCTGTCACCAGGGCACCCCTCCCATTCATCTGTAGGCGTACATTGCCTCTGGTGTTAGTTTTGTCTGCCATGTATTTGAAAAAGCTCTTTTTGCTGTCCTTGACCCTTCTCGCCAGGTTTAATTCTAAGGATGCCTTAGTCCTCCTAGCTGCCTTCCTACATCCTCTAGCAGCAGCCTTATATTCCTCCCAAGTGGCCAGCCCCTCCTTCCATGACCTGTAAACTCTCCTCTTCCACTTGAGCATACCCAGCAATTCCCTATTTAGCCACGCAGGTCTCCTGGCCCTCTACCTTGACTTCCTACGTGTCGGGATGCTCCGATCTTGAGCTCGGAAAAAGCAATCCTTGAATGCCAACCAGCTATCTTGGGCCCCTTTACCTTCAAGCAGCCTTGCCCATGGGATTTCCCCTAGCAATTGCTTGAAAAGGCCAAAGTTTGCCCTGCTAAAGTCCAGGGTTGCAATTCTACTTGGTATTCTACTAGTCCTGCCACACAAGATCCTGAACTCCACCATCTTGGTCGCTGCAGCCAAGGCAGCCCTCAACCCTTACTGCTTCGACCAGACCCTCCTTGTTAGTGAGGATGAGATCCAGCAGCGCTCCTCTCCTGGTCGGCTCATCCACCATTTGCAGGAGGAAGTTATCATCCATGTGCTGGAGGAACCTCCTGGACTGTGGCTGGGTTGCTGAGTGGTCCTTCCAGCAAACATCAGGGAAGTTAAAATCCCCCACGACAACCACGGCCTGTGACTGTGAGGCCGCTCTCAGCTGCCTGTAGAAGGCCTCGTCAACTTCCTCACCCTGATCTGGTGGTCTGTAACAGACACCTACAACAGTATCCCCCCTGCCAGCCTGCCCCTTAATTCTCACCCACAGACTCTCAACTCGCTCATCATCTGTCCCTGGACAGAACTTGGTGCATTGTAGTTCCTCCCGCACATAAAGAGCAACCCCACCACCCCTCCTGGCTGGCCTGTCTTTCCTGAAAAGCACATAGCCCTCCATGACTATATTCCAGTCATGTGAGCTGTCCCACCACGTCTCTGTAATTGCCACCAGATCATAGTCTCCTGACTTAACACAGGTTTCTAACTCCTCCTGCTTATTTACCATGCTGCGCGCATTGGTGTACAGACATTCCAGGGAGCGAGCTGAGCACACCGATTTCACCCTAGGATTATAGGAGGCCTCCCAGTCTTCATCAATTCTGGAGTGCTGCCCCACTGGGGCAAGCCCAGCTACAACCCCATCCCCCTTCGAATCTAGTTTAAAGCTCTCCAAATGAGCCCTGCTAATTCGTGCCCCAGCATCCTTTTGCCCCTGTGAGACAAACCTTTCCCACATGCCATTGTCCAGACTGGTGCCCTATAAAACCAGTTGTTATCAAAGAATCCAAAGCCCTGCCTGTAGCACCAGTCTCGAAGCCAGTCGTTTATGGACTGAATTTTCCCATTCCGTCCCACATCATCAATGGAAGATGGAAGGAGTGAGGAGAAGATCACTTGTTATCTAATTCTTGTGAGCTTAACGGTGAGGCTCAAACCCTTGGACAAGGCCCAGTCTCTAGTTCTGGGTTTCTCAGCCCTCCTCTGACAGCAAAATAATATGAGCAGTGAATGCGTGTGGGATTCCTGGATTAGCAGATTAGCAACAAATCCTGAGTTTGCAAGAGGATGGGAATAATTTAATTATTCCAGGAAAAAAACAAATGCTCTAGCCTCAGAAGCCTAGAAAATATTGTTGGAGGGATATTTGGAGAAAGGAGAGTAATTAATAAAGAAGCCTTCATAAAATATATTTCCAATGTTGATAAATATGTTATGTGCAAACAGAAGCTGTACCATACTGCCTGAAATGAGAGCTTTCTTACCTCTCTCTTTGCTAAGAGGTTGCTGGATAACATACAACAAACCTACAGTGATACAGCACCATTTGAATAGCTTTCTCCCAAGTTCTGTGATGAGAGCAAATAACTGGCGAGGTAGGTGGCAGTTCTCCTCTTTACCAAAGACAGGTGGAAGCTTTACGTATGAGTTGACCCTAAAGCCCTTCTGTGATGCTTTTCCCCAGCTTTCCATGCCCAACAGAGCTCCTCTTTCCGTCCAGCTTTCCTCATACCAAATCTTCCCATGCACTAGCTAAGATCAGTGAAGTACAGGTCTATTGCTCCTGGCCTACGCCAGACCTGAAATCTGGTTGTGCACTGATGGCAGCTTCTGTGGTTTCTCCTTTCCGGCCTTGTGCTGAAGCGCCTATTCCTCTGCATACCTGCTCCTGCACCAGCCCTTACCGTGTCTCCTCTGCAGCCATTCTGTTCTCATCACCTCTCTTGGCCTTGCCTCCCCTCATAACACTTGGTTACAGTAATGGCCTCTTTGAAGAGGATTAGAAATTAGTAAGCTAAGTGGATGATTATTTCCCTGCATCAAGCTGCATATAGGTTAAATGGGTGGGCGTACTCTGTAAGGAAATTCCTTATGTCCGATAATTGAAGATGGATATAGAATCTTTTAATGTTTCTGAATGGCTTTGTATGATTCTTTTTCAATATTAATGTATTTTTATAAAAGAACAGCCAGAAAATTCCATAGGAAACAACATTTCATAGGATATCAGAATAGTTTAGGAGCAGGAATCTTATGGTGGGCAGAACAAATCAGCTAAGTGATAACCCCAGACTTCTATCATTCATGTGTACAAATAAGACACAACTAATGTGTCCTGTCTTTGTTACTTTATTTGCTTAAAATGATACGATATCAAAACAGATGTAATTCAAGAATAAGCTGTTACCTGCTAGCACTCCATTGGGGCTCTCCTTGGTAGAAAGGCTATCAATTCACCACTTCTGCAGCAGGAAGTTTGTCAACTTTTCTCTTGGACTGTCAGTTACCTTTGCATCGTCTCCAATCCTAAGTAGACACAGAGTCTGTTGATTAAATATTTCCCCACTGTTTAATTAAATATTTGTCCAGTGCCTGTGAGAAAACTGTGAACCTGCTGTGTGAAAACATGCTTTTCCTCACCCAGTGAGAAAGCTGTTGTTTCTCAACAGAAGCCCTTTCAGTATTTGGAATCTCCTGTTTTATATGTGTGTGGAAAACACCTGTATTTTTCACAAGCACATAAATGAGGAGACCAATACTATCTCTTAATTGGGATCAATCAATTATGATGGAAGGAAAGCAGATGGGAGGGGAGCCTGTGTCCTTTCTGTCAGTGCTAGGCACAGTGACAATATCCATACAAGACCTCACACTCACAGAACAGTATTACTCATTTTCAATTTGGTAAATGGATAAAAGCAGGTGTGAATGGTGAAATCTGACATTGACTGAGTATCATTTCTACAGTATCTGTGTCTTCAAGATAGCTTGCAATTCTCTCCTGTAGTACTGCATTGCAGTTCTGAGGAGCTTTTGGGGTTTTGTTTGTGGAGGTTTTTTTGGATCAGGTCTCCCAGAGGAAATAGGGAATTACAGTTCCAGGCATCTTTCCTCCCACGTGATAAGCTGACTGCCAAATAAGCTGGTGCTCACCTAAACCCCCAAACCCTTCCTTATTTACTTCAACCCCATACATAGTTGCTACTTTGATGTTGTGCAACTTGATTTTCCATTTTTTTTTTCTGTCTTAGTAAGTTTATTGAATTATAACCACTGTTTGGCACACTTGTGTTGCCAGATAGCTTTATTTTGGGTTAGTTTCAATAATTTTGCTGTTGTTACTCACTTTGCAGAAAAAAACAGTGGGGGAGCTTAGGAAGTTCAAAATAAACACCCCGCCCCCCTGAAATTAAGTTACTAAACTTCTATGTTACAATCTTTGTCATTAAAGGTGTGTTTTCTAAATGTATTGTAGAAGATGCTTGCTTTTCTGTTTCCACACTGTCATTTCATGGGTCAAGTTCTGACAGATAAAATCTTCCAAAATCCTCTCACTATTTATTGTACTCCTGATTTGTGATTTGTATGGGTTTATGAGGAGCACAAGAAGTAATGGATTATATAAATTATGAGGCATGAAATGAAGGTAAACTAACTGAATTTGTATGTTAATCCTTTGGGCTGAGTGGACAGTGCATGGCAGCATAACCCCCAAGCTCAACTGCTTTTAATTATGAACATACATATGGCAAGGCTGTAGTTGAAGTGTCTGTGTAGTTTTACTACTTGCCACCTCAGCATGAGAAGTCATGGCAGGGGCTGAAAGGCAGCATAGGTCTGGATGGAGAGGCTGTGCTGCATGCACAGATGTCCACTCCTAACTGGAATATGAGCAGGGTATTTCGGATTGTTGGAGGAAGACTCCTTGACCTAAATTGCTCTTTTTGTTGTTATTGCCTGTTTGTTTTTTTGGAGGTGGCTTTCAGAACTCCGGAGTAGAGGCAGCTGGGAGTTCTGTCCAGGTTCATTTCTTGCTACATCAGGTTGAGGTTTCCAAGTATTGAAGGGGAACATCCTTCAACGTGAAAGTGGCAATTAAGTTTTTCATGTAGTAGAAGGCTTGAGCTTTGTAACACAGTGTTTTGAAAGGAAATTTTGTATTTTGCACATACTATTCCCCTTTCTAATCATAAGGAGTAATTGATTACATAGAGGCCAGGACATTGATAGCATTGCTGATGACTGAAGCATTTGAAAAAGAGAGTCAAGATGTAAAAAACAAGGTATCTACAGTCATTTGCCTGCAGTGGTCTTTGCAGAGTCATGACAAGTGCATGGCTCTGTGTACCTGCCCAGCATCAGTCTGGAAATAACTTTTGAATTCCTTAGAAAACAACACCAGAAAGATGGAGATATTGATCAATCTCAACACTATGGAGTTCTTCCAAGCTTTATGAAAACAGGCTGGCAGAGGGAAAGCAGAAAACCTCTCTCTGGCATGGGAGAGAAATGCCAGAGAGAGACGAGGTGATGTGCATCACCATTGAGAACCCACATCTAGAGGTGATAGGAATGACCCACAGGTGAGAAGAGCTAGGAGGGGATCATATGTATTACTACACATCACGGATTTCACCAAATCAAGCATTCTGGTGGTCAGAAGGGCAGCCTCAATAAAATGCAGGCATATAGCTCATCATTCATGGGGTACAAAGAGCTATAAAGCTAACTTTCATTATGAAGCCAAGCTTATTTTTTGTGTTAAGATGCATGCTTTTAAGCTTTTCAGTATCACTTGGAACAAATGTAATAGAAATGTGTTATTTACATATACTCTTCTAAATTAGGAGAACCCCATTTCAATGCAAACTCCAGGAGCTTCCCTTTAAGGTACAAAAGAGGGAATTTGTTAAATGGAAGATGTGCCAGGTGAGCAGTCTTACTCTCTGTAATGGGCTGAGCTATCCCATGTGTACGATTTATGATGGGCTTACTGCAAGAATGAAAGGGCCTTTGCTTGTACAGGGTAAATTTTGTAGCAAGACCTGGAGACCAACCCTTTACTCATGTACCCCTAAATGAATTCCTGCGTTGTCTCTCAAATTTTAAGGGTTATCTCTTATGAAAATAAATGCCCGGTTTCTGAACATTTCCAGACAGTTCAAGGGTGTAGAGACAGCAAGCTGTTTTTAATTATCTTGCTAAAGATAGATATTGGTGAGAAAATACAGAGCCAAATCTAGAAAAATTGTAGGAGTTATGAGAAACAATAAAAAGTGAATGTAGGGAACCTAGGTACCAAAAGTCTGAGGGATTTGCTTTACATTATGTTGTTTCTCATTGGGGTTTTCTACAGAAAGGCTAAAAATCCCAAAGTGCATAGAAATCTTTCAGATGAATTTGCAATGCAAAATTCAGCCCCGACACCTGTGAAAAGGTGGATGATTTTCAAAAGCTCACCTGCACAGGTTGAGGTGGGGGAGGGGGAAAAGGTGATGATTTCTTTATGGAAGTGTGATCAGTATTTCATTTCTCAAATCTAATAAAAAGTGCCACAGTACATCCTTTTAATTAGAAATGAATGTTCATTTAATATTTACATTTTGGAGCAGCGCACTGAAACTTCATCTACATGCAAGGTAGGTTTTTACACAAAGCAAATGATCTGCAATAGAAATAACATCCTGAAAAAAAAGAATAAAATCAAAATCCATGTTAATCAGCTACTGCTTTAGTATCTTTTAGTGCTGTTTGGTTTTTTCCATGAAATTGCCTGGAAAGTACATGGAAGATTTCCTGCTGTTGCTGAGGGTAAGGGCCAATTTTGTCCACCATGGTTTAAGAAAAATGTGACCTAATTTTGGAGATTTGACTCTCCATCCATACTTTTATGTGTTTTTTATGTGATTTTTTTAAGCTCTTTCATTTTCCTACCGAATGTCCCAGGTCAGTGACTGACTTCTTCTATGTGTATCTAGTTTTCATAGGTTATTTTGCTATCTTTCTGTTAGCCAGCCAAGTGAGATGCCAGTTAGGTGGCATCAGCTGCTGCTTCTGTAAGTGCTGGCTGTTAGAGTGGGGCCATGCTTTGTGGCATTAATCTTATTGGAGTCAGGGGATCATGGCTTGGTGCCTAAGATTTACACAAGTCAAAAATACTGATGAGCTTTGATGATTTCAGTATTTTATATTCATCTCAAGAGGAGCTGTTTCAAAGGGTGATTTGTGATTTATCCAAGATGTGAACATGGTACCAGCAACGTATGACTCCACATATATATGCTGCAAGATGACAGTGTGCTAAGTGTTATTCTTGCAGTAGCAGACCTACAAGATGTTGTTTTGGCAGACTCCTTTGTGTGGGCTTCTGGTGAAATTTATAGTGGTTTGTGTTTGTGTGCTGACCTGAAAATAAATATCCTTGACTTTATCTTGATCTCTCTCCTCTCCTTGTCTGACTCTGTATTAGAGTAGTGGTAGGTCATAAATAAGAGGGTAAGTGTCATCGAGATTGTTCCTATTCCTTGGAATGGTATTTTCTCCAAATCACTTCTTATTGATGACTTTTTTTGTTTTCCCATCCTGATAGGCATGGCCAGAATCATATAGGAGGTTTTGAGCTAGCTTTGCAGTGTTTTCAATGCAGTTACAGGGTTTTTATTTTTTTTTCACCAGCCATAGACCAAACCTATTATTTCCTTTGCACCTCAGTAAGAGCTATTTTGATACCTCCGAAGTTTTTTGCATAGGGGTTTCTTTGCTGGTAAAAGGAACAAACACATTACATTATAGCCAGCATGCTTTCCATATTACAGCAATACTCTAACATCAATTGAGTTATATAGCATAATTATAGACATGATAGGGGATATCATTCAACTTCAGCCTCCCTGTACAGTCATCTGTGAGGTGGAGATGACTAAAAAAGATGCTGTAAGTCACCTCCTGGAGAAGCCTACCTGTCCCAAAACACATGGTAGTATAACTTGAAACCAACACTGTGTAATGCAGACTCCTTACATCCTAGCTCTGTGTTCAGCCTTTCTGATAGCGGAGATGAGCAACGACTGAATGCGTAATTGCAAGAGGTCTCTGAGTATCTCCTGTGGCCCTGTCTGTGAGTTAATCTCTCTTAAGTTTAACTTTGAAAAATTCAGAGTATCAGACTATGACTGTATCATTACTCTTCTTGTTCTCTGTGAATTTTGGTGCCAGTCTACAGTCTTGGATATATTTTCATTGAGCATATTGCAGGTTTTGCCCAATAATGTGGTAGCTTTTACCAAATCTCTCTACATTTATGTATTGTGAGTTTGTAAAGATGTCTGTCTCCTGGCAGAAAGATTTTGCATGATTTTAATTTAGCTGGAAACAGCTTTCCAAGCAATAATTCCTTACAGAGTGATAAAGGATGATCTTCTGGACTGAATATAAGTCTTTTAAGCGCTTCTCCTGGCTCTGTGCTTATGGCTTCCTTTGGCAAACCCCATCCTTTCTGTGTTGCTTGGTTTTGATAAAGATGAAATAATTTGTTAGTGTTTGAACAGTACTCTAGTGACTTTAATTTTCATGCTTTCTAGCTTCAGTAAAATGCGCGCTTATATTAATATTATTAAACTAAATTTGTCTCATTAAGCCCAGCTTTTCTCTTGTTTTCCAAACTACAGCTTTAGCTAATCGCACATAGAGGACAATAATTGCTTCTGAAATTACACTTTTCCTCTTTTTAATATGATTTTCTTCATGGTTTCTGGAAGAAATCCTTCCACTTTTTCTTTTCTTTTTTTTTTTATTTTGTTTGTTTGTTGTTTTGGTTTGCGTGTTTTTGACTTGAACTTTCACCTAGGCATGCACACAGGCAAATACTTAATAGCCAGAATAGAATGTGAACAATATTTCTGTATTACAAGTAAAAAATTGGGTACAAAAATGCAATTAAGTTGCAAAGCCAGAGACCTCAGAAGTTTAAGAACACCTATTTGTTGTACCTTTGGCCACTTGCTTTTGATTTAGTATTTTAATTACATTTTTATATGTTCTGTTATTTGTTCAGACCTCTGGAATAAGGCAGGAGACATGGGACAGAAGTCTTGTGTAGTGTAAGCGTAGTACTGTGATGTGTGTTCACCAAGGAATTAATGATGCATGCACATTTTTTCCTTAAAGTAGTCCTCTGATTTTGCAGTACTGTGTTTCTTAAAGTAGGTTTTCTCCCACTACCCAAGTTTCATAGAAAATCAAACCAGAAATGCCATCAAATGAGCTTCATGAGTGAGTTACCCATCGGATTTGGTTTCTAATGGTAGTAATTGACATGCGGTGTTATCCAAGTAGCAGAAAGAGAAGATACATATACAGGGGCTTCCTGAGAACAAAACGATGAGGACTTGAGAACTGTTTGACTTTTTGAGTGTGGGCTCTAGCACATGCAGATAATCCCATTCTACATGGAACAGCCTCTTTTGGTCCAGTCCACAAATCTTGTCACAGCTGTTTCCATCATAAGCAATCATTTTTTCTTCCAGGCAATGCAGATGAAATTGTTCTTGTATTTTTAGATGTCAAACTTCTAAGCCTGTGCTGTGGCTTAAACTCAGTCAACCACGCAGTCTCTCTCTCATTCCCCCCTAACCCCCTCTCCTGGAGGGATGGGGAGAAGAATGGAAAGAATGTAACTCCCACGGGCTGAGATAAGAACAGTCCAGTAACTAAAGTATAACACAAACCACTACTGCTACCACCAATAATAATAATGATAAGGGAAATAACAAGGGGAGAGAATACAACCGCTCACCACCTGCCGACCGATACCCAGCCCAACTGAGCAGTGATCTAACCCCTCCGGGTAACTGCCCCCAGTTTATATATTGGGCATGATGTGCTGTGGTATGGAATACCTCTTTGGTCAGTTTGGGTCAGGTGTCCTGTCTCTGCTTCCTCCCGGCTTCCCCTCCTCCCTGGCAGAGCATGAGACTCAGAAAGTCCTTGGTCAAAGTTAGCATTACTGAGCAGTAACTAAAACCACCGGTGTTACCAGCTTTGTTCCCAGGCTGAAAGTCAAAACTACAGCACTGCACCAGCTACTAAGAAAGAGAAAAAATGACTGCTACTGCTGAACCCAGGATAGCTTGTACAAGAGCAAATTTTTTCAAAGCATATTAATTACTTACTGTAATTTGGACAGGCTTTTAGAGAGACAAGTATGACAGAGAGGAAGCCTGCTTCTTGAAAATGTCATGTCCTTGTGAGCATACGAAAGCACTGAAGCATGAAATGCTTTGCTGTTGAGCACTGAAGATGTCAAGTGTGAGCATACCAAAGCTCTTTAAGTAATTCATCTCTAGATGAGACGAGAAATTATTTTTTTTTGTTAATGGTGGGAATGCCGTTGGTTAAAACCTTCTTAAAAAGATGGCAGTGACCTGGCTTGAGGGAAAATACAGCAATTTTAACACATGGGAAAACTGAGAAATCCACAGCTTATGTTTTTGATCTTGGCATATTCACTGTAACTACCCAAAATACTTAGAGAGGAAATACCATTGTCTTTGTATAAAATCAATTCACCTAAATTTCTCCTGGCAAGGTCACGAGCTGTGTTACAAAGGCTCTGTTATTTCTTGTGTTGATGTAGATGGCACAGTGATTGTTACTTAATTCACTGGCTACCTCTTTCAAAAGAACTGTGTTGATAGTGACAGTGATAGCTCTGGAGAAGAGATTGCATGGGAAAGAAATGGGACAAATGCCTTTCTGGGAGATTGTTTTTATTAAATGCCCATGAAAGTCAAAGGCGAAGTTTCCTCTTGACTTTTAGAAGTCCTGGACCTGTCACTGGATTACTGCAAAAGCTCTGCTGTTAAGAGATGGCATTGAGATTGTGGAGGAGATAATAAAAATGTTTCTTGCAATTAGAGAGAGGCAGAGAGAACTGAGTCTCCTGCCAAAGTCAATGTCTTTATGGGGTGAGAATTGTTTATGCATTTGGTGTTTGCCCAGCTTTTGGGAATTGGGATATATACATACTGCTGAACAAGTAAGAGCAGCCCTGTGTTGCTACATTCCCCTTGTGCCATGTCATCTGAGAGGTAATTTTGCCATCTGCAAAGTTTGGAAAGGCATTTTTTAATGCTCACAGCAGTTTTTTCCAGTGATGCTATTTTACTCATGCTATGGTGATAAGGCACGATGGCTGTGCTCTCCAAAGCTGGCTCTTACGCTTTGGTAGAGTCACAGTCTCACCCCCTTCCTACCTGTTTTAGATTCAGCAGCCTATCAAAAAGGTGCTTGAGGCTGGCTAGCTGTAATAAATTGATTTCCAGTATCAGCCCTTCTCATTCTTCATGTTCCAGTGGACACAAAAAAGGGGTTGCAAAAGCAGTCTGGTCTAAGATGCTCCCAGTCTGATGTTTTACATGGTCTACTCTTGAAAGCCACAAAATATTCAGAGCTCTGTTTGCACATGTGCAGCAAGCAGCAACATGTACGGAAAATAGTGGTTTTCCAAAAATGGTGCAAAAATGTACCTTTAAAGTATGTGGTGTTTTTTTTTTTTAATATTTTCAAGTACCTGTCTTTATTTTGTTCCCAGTTGCTGCTTCTTTGAAATGCTTGTGACCATACATTAATGGCTCATGAAGGTAACAAAAGGGATTACCTGTAAAAAGAGTGGGTATTGTAAGTATTAATAATTGTGTTGTCATCACAGCCTCTTCACACTCGGGCAAATGTTAAGAGTAGGTATATGCACAAAGCTAGTTAGTTTTCCAGTCATGTTCTATACTGGCTGTTATTATTTCTCTTACAACGCATATCTCAGCCATGATCTTCGATTCTTCTATTACTGTGGTCCACAATAAAGTTATAATCTTGTGATCCTGCAGTCAAAATCTGTGGTTAAGGATATAAAACTGGTATTGCTCTAATTCTGTGCTTGCAATTCCATGTGCAAGAATTAGGGATGAAAAGGTATAGATTGATGGGCTAAGGAGCATCTTATATCACTCCCACCTATGGTTGTGAAGGAAAAGGATGGTGCATGCATTTCTGCATGGGGTGGGGGGAGAATATTTGAAGTCTGATTTGTTACTTTTGATGTCCAAAGGTGTATTTAAAGAGTATAGGACTTTTCAGAACAAATTTTGGTTTGGTTTTTGGTTGGTTGGGTTTTGTTTTGTTTTTTTTTTTGTTTTGGTGTTTTTTGTTTGTTTGTTTGTTTTTCTTTAATGACTGAGCAGTAAACTGAAGCTTGAAATACAATGGCCTGTTACCTACTATGTCACAGACTCCCCATTTAATTAAATGAACAGTTCATCTTTCCTGTTTCTTAGATCTCTGTCTATAACACTGACACAAGGATCTCCCATCTCAGCCTTATAAAAGCAGCAGATGTGTGGGGTAAACATGGAGCAGGGTTTTGTCAGACAGTAATGTGGGCCATGTCAGTGCCTGGCACGTAGCTAGATGGATGTAGTTGGGGGTTATTGTTTTGAGGCTCTGCCTAAGCCTGGGGACACATGCAAGCAAAATCAAGAGCGATGGTTATTTGAAGAGGTGTTGAATTGGGTGAACATGCAATGGTTTCTTGTTGCAAGTGGTGAGGGCATTGCTCTGATCTGAGCATCCATCTTGATGAATTTCAGAGACTTGAAGAAAATACTGTGCTCCTTAAAAATGTATTGCAATAAGCTTTTTTTTTAAATGAGTGAATTTATATAGTTTGATTGCATTTGCCCGTATAATTACTTTGAAGAGAGAATGAGGTAGGTAGGCAAACTATTAAATATATAGGAGAAGTGAGATGCTTTTCAGCTTCCTGGTTTTCATTACCTGGGGACTGTACTACGTATCTTGATGTTTCATTGTAGTGTAAAATTCTGTAGGTTTTAACAGTTAGCATTGTGGTGCAGGCTCTGTTGTAATGACAACATGATTTGTACTTCTAAATTAAAGTAATAATTTATTCTTTGTGGTAAGGGGAAAAAAACAAACCAGAAAGAAAATAATAGAAATAAAATAGTCTTTTTATGAGTGACAGCCTTAAGTAGGCGGACTTATCCTAACGGGGTGTAATGCCTCACAGTTAGTTTTGTCTTGCAACTTTAACAGTATCAGCTGGGGCTGCAGCTGGTGCAGCATTTGAAAACCAAAGTGAAAAGTTTCCCAAAGAAAAAAAAGGGGCTGGGTGTAGAGAAGTTTAACACATTACTTTTGGAATAATTCACAAGTTAAATCCTGCAAAACTCTATTTCAATGTTTAGCTATGTGGTTAGATTTAAAAGGCAGAAATAACATTACCATCCCCTCTAAGCAACAAGAAAATCCTCACCTTACCTTCATCCCAACATCCTTCTATAAATGTATTTTTTTTTTATGTCACCTATAGAGATGGTTATTTAAGCAAGTGTAGGGTTATTTCACTACCTTCATTTGAAATCTATGCTGAATATTAGGTTTGGGGAATTTAAGATTATGGTTGCTTGCATAAGTCTCCTCCACTAGCAATAGAGGTTGTAAAACAGAAGGGCAGAAATTGAAGTCCAGTGATGCTACAGTACTACATTTCAGTAATTCACTGACTTTCACAGACCCAAACTTGGGCACTTCAGAAAGTCCATAACTGATTTCTCAGCAGTCATTTTTAGACACTGGTGTTGATGGTCAAGATAGCCTATGTGATTATTGTGATTCTTGTAGTTGCTATTTATTGTCCATCTTTAAAATCAAACCAAGATGTAAGATCCACCCACCATGGGTACTGTGGGACACTAACCTGCGAAAGAGAAGATGTTGGCATCAGCAAGGCTGTGTTTTATTCTAGTACCAGAAATTTTGATACATAAGAAGAGCAAGTTCATGAAGACATTTTACTTCTGCTTTCTCTCATCTCCTCCATTCCCACCTTCCATCCTCCTTGCTCCATTCCCACTGAACAGAGGGACCAAGATGGTGCCTCATGTCAAGCTGAGGGCATGTGTCTCTCAGAGCTGTTTTTTTTTTTTTTCTGTGTGTTTATCTTAATGAGCCATGTCCTCAAAATGTACCAGATGAGCACAATTTCAGCCAGTTGTTCAGATGAACTGCTAGGAAAGTGTGTGGTTTGGATGCCCATGCCCGCAATTTACATTGCTCAGCAAATGCCAATATGCAGGTGGCTCCTCTGGGGCTATGGACTACCCTTGGGAAGGGAGAAAATGCAACTGCAGTTGCTTAACATCTTTGTGGAGTATTAGCAATATTAATTTATATTACGTAAAGCTTTAAAAAGGCATAACTGGACGCTGGGATGTGTACTTGTGCCTGCCTTTGTCAGGGCAGTAAGACTCTGAATCCACTTGAGAGAGATTGTTTTCATGAGTGTTGTCTAGAATAAATCACCTATCTTTAGATAACCATTTAAAACTGTCATCAATGTCAAACCTTTTATTTATAAAACCCACAATATTTATTAATTTGATGATTTTCCCAGCTAATGAAGGATTTTGCTGTAAATTCAAAGGCACCCATTGGCTGTTTAGTCTCTGCCACTGGCTAACTCTCTTTTAAAATCTCACCTCGCTTTGATGTGTGTGTTAATATTTAGCAGAACAGAGGGAATGCACTGGGCATGAAAATCAGTTTCTGGAATGGAAATGAGGTGGTGTCAGGTGAAGTGTAAAGCCAGCATGCTCTGGTAGTATTATCCAGCACGTAGTTAATGATCTGTCAGTTTTCTTACGATTTCCTAATTCTAGTGAATTAACTGGTTTGCAAAATTAAGAACAGCTTCAGATGAAAGTAGCTTTTTGAAATTAAGATGAATATGGACTCAATATGCAAATAGGTTGCAACAGCTGGTGAGACCTTTGTGGGAACAGTTTAATGATGCTCAGAAATGCGTATGCATCTGGAAGAGGAGACTTGGCAGACGGTATTGTTTAAGGTTTTGGAAAGGGTGCCTCTCTAAAACAGTGATTTTTTTTTTTTTTTTTCCTATCTTAACCCAGCATGAACATGATTTCAGATTAACATAGTAAATTAACAAAATGGTTTTGGAATAAGGAGTAAATACTGAATCCAGCTAGGCTAGGAAGAGAATACTGCATCCAAACAGGAAGTGTAGAGTTTTCAGTTTGAGGCCCAATACTTTGCGAAATTCCTATATGCAAAGCAAGCCCTTGGCTCAGGGAGATGCCACTTTTGAAGTTTAACAGTCAGATTTGGTTAGAAATTCAGGTGTTCTGGGTCTGTCTTGTAAGACTGGTCATGTAACTCTCACTGTGGTAATCAGGTGGTGAGGAATTTAAGTATGTAGCTAAAGAAAAAATGTCATTCATGAAGTCACCAAAACTTCTTGTATTACTTATGCCCCCAAAGACCTTCCATTTCCAAATTAATTAGTCTGATTCTGGTTGACCATCAGCTCTAAGAGCTTTAGAAAACAAGGTGATGACCTACTTTAGGTCTATAAGGTCCTTTTCAACCCTAACTATTCTATGGTTGTGTAAATCAGTGCTCTTTCAAGTCGTTAACATTATTTCATCATTTGTGTTCCTGGGAAATAGTTTTTCAGAGTTATCCTGCTTCTTAGAGCTAGTAATAATCAAATAATATACACTCTGAAATACCAGAGATTATTTGCATTTATAGGGAAAGAAGTATGTGCCAGTGTGACTTAATTTTCCTGTGACATTTCCTAACTTCATCTCTAATGTGCTGTTTTTTTATTTCCTAGGGATTTGGTAAAATGTACCATTTTTTAGAACTGGGCGCAGTTTTTTAACTGAGCACCACATGAAATTTGCTGATTCATTTATTAAAGAAGTGTAAGGCACATGAAAGCATATTTGAAAATTCATTACCCTTTTGTGATAGTTACAGAAAATATGGTCCAACTTTGTAGCCCTTTAGTAGACTGAAGGGTATTCATTGTAATAATAGGTCAAAGAATATCATCTGCTTGTGAACACTTTATTCTTGTAAATGAACAATATTTTCACCTGATCTTCTGGTAGTATTTATAATTTAACTAGTAGTGGAGTGTAATAAAAAATAATTTGAGATAAATGCTAAAATTGTAAATACACGTGCTTATGGTAGTATTGCTGTTATGCTTTAGATTGTTCATCTTTTCTCACTTTCCTTTCTCTTTTTGGCAAACACTTTTTTTTTAACCTTCTGTTCTTTTAACATAAAGCTTCCTCCTTGACTGCCTTATCAGGCTGTACCGTCTGTGCTTTCCAGAGATGGGTCCAGCTGCTCTAAATTCTGTGTCATAGTTTGGGCTTCATTTTGGGTCAGCATTTTTATCTTTTTATTTTTCAGAGAAGAAATCAAGGGTTAAATGAAAGAGAAGTATGTGAATCCTTTTAACTGTGGGAAAATATGTCCTTTTAAGGGCAGAAGTGAAATAATCAACAAATAAGTTTTTCCAGTTATCTCTTCAACAGCCTATAGCTACACTGTAAAAACCTTTCTCCTGCTATCTCTTCCTCACCACTCAGGAGACAGCATCCGTGGACAGTCACAGCACATTTTAGCCAGGCCTTTGCCAAGAGCCTAGAGCTCATGTTTACATGCCTAGAGGCCCTGTGCTTTGGTCCTGGAAATTATATTTTAATCCTGACTTGGACAAAAGCAGAGTAAACAATAATTTCAGTGCAATTTCTTTTCACCTGTTCAAGCTGATGGAAATATTGCTTCTGTTGGCCAGTGGTAAATCATTTTTTTTCTCCTCCAGCCCTATTATTTTAATAAAAACTGTCAGTCCTCTTCAAATACTGCTGTGAATGGGCAATTTAATGGCAATCTGTGCACATGAGCTGCTTTGCTGGATTTTTTTGCCATGGTGGAGTATGAAAGTGCTAAGACTTAAATTTGCAACTTCGACATATCCGTGTTCACATCGCCATCACTTCCAGACTGTGTTGTCCATCCACTCTTCGATTTCCAGCACTGGAGTGCTTCTACTCCAGCTTTGCTTTTCCCTCACCCTCCCCAGAATTTCAAGCACCGCTATGGCTCTGTGTCTGAGCTCTCATTCTGGAATGCAGTGGTTTTAATCCTGAAGAGGATTAAGTTACAGTGCACCTAAAGAAATTTAACTCCTGGGTAAGAGCTGTTGCAGGTGGATGTAGTGGAGGTTTAATTTATATCCCTTGGCTCAGCTGATGAACAAGTCTCCATGTGCCTGAGTGCTTGGAGTCCGCTGCTCCTTGCAGTCTTTGCAGATAGATCCCTTTCATCTAATTTTTAATGTCTTGGTGTGGTCCAAGTTTCTGTAGCAAAGAGGCGTTCTGCCTAGGGATGTCTGCATGGAGTTTTTCCCCTTTCCTGACACCACTGATTAAGCCCTGCGATTTGAAGTGTTCTTTCTCAGGTTGTGTATGGAAGCAGCAGAAAGATGAGAGGGCACTTGGGCTGCTTGGAGGAAAACCTTCAGAGTAAGCCTGAGGAATAGAGGTGGCTTTTTACACTGTGGACTGGCCACCATTGTTTTGTGTTACCAGGAACATGAAATTTGAGATTGGGAGTGCAATCCCACATGGGATCACGTTGGAGCTTGAGCAGTTAGAGGAAGAAAAATCCACCTCTTGTTAATATATGAGTTAGACATGGAGATATTATATATGGTCTTTTTGTCACTGGTAGTATTTTGTTTTCTTGAATAGTATTTTAGATGGCAAAGAAACCCTTCTCAACCCACTACTTTGAGATAATTTTGATACGAAAGCAACAACCACTCACGTCAATGTGAACTTAATGTAGACCTATAGAGATTACAGGATTTGTTTTTTAAATTTAATTTGCCAAAAGATTAATTGATTGTAACATTGGAAATAGTTGCATCAAATCTGTACACCAAACCTCAGTGTGTATTACTAAGAGTATGGAATTTGATGGCATGTTGTGTTGCATGTGGGTGGGCTTCCCTGGTTCATGCAGCCATGCTTGAACACCATGCACAAATCAGTCACCATTTTTCCTTTTCCCAATGTGAACTTCCTTATACAAAACAAATTACCAGCAGGAAATGTTTGTCACCACATGATGATGCAAAGACGAGACGATCCGTCAAGTCAGTTGACTTAATGCATGAGCACTGTCAACCTGCTCTGACTGATGGGGCATTTACAAACAACTAATGCTGCTGAGGGAACATCATAACTATCTGGTTTTGCGTTAGGACATAATTTACATTCAGAATGACACAGAATGCTGCTGTGGTCCAAGTGTCTGAGAAGAGCAAATGGGATGATGTGAATGTATTAAAAAGTGGCTGTGGCTAGAGCTGCAAGTGATGGATGAGCAATTAAGTGGCAAGGCTCCTGCGGTAGCCTGCAGCCTGCTGTGAATACTCAAGGGGACATGTATTTTGGGTTTCTCTGCTTACAGTGATAGAAATGGGTTATTTACCCTTCTGATGGTGTTTATCCAGAAATAGCAATAAATAAGGATTGCTTCTTTCAAGAAGACGGTTTGGATGAGCTTGAGCAAAAAAAAATATGTTGTTGCTGTTGAAGTCATCATAGTCATTATTAATGCGTATCTGTCTGGATATTAGCATTATCCCAGTTTCTTTTCAGCACTCTTTGATGCTGCAAAGAACCACTTTAAATTGTCATTTTATAACTTCTGTGTCATTGCTGCGTTTTGTCCATTCAAGCAGCTGAGTACACTTGAATTTAATGGGAAGCCTGTGCCAGGGAGAGCAGCGCCTTTCCCTTTGGCTTGAATTCAGAGGGACTGACACTAAAATTAAGAGCTCTTTATGGGTGTACCACAAGCACTAGTGTGCTTCTACTTGGAGGAGATCAATAGCATGAATGTGGCACTTGTGAATGTGTAAGAGAAGTTTGAGAACTGAATCCTTTCTTAGTCCATCCCAATGACAGACCCACCTGCACACTTGCCTTCCTCCTGTTGTTGTGCCAAAATAATTTAGCTCTTATCCTCCATGTACGCCTCTGCCTTTTGGGACTGCTGACATTGATGAAAATAAGCATTGTCCAGGAGAGTTGATAGTAATTGAAGCTCCATCAGTTTGAATCAAGGAGATAACCAAATTTGCTAGAAAACCTGCTAACTTGGTATTGACAGTGACAAGTAGTAAATCAAGCTGGTTGTGACTCCACATCCTAAAACTCAGGCTGGAATTATGGGAACATGCTGTCTTGCACTGTTTCCTGCATTAGCAAATAAGAAATACTCTGACAATATTTGCATTAAAGTGGAGATTTAAATAACTTGGATCATGAGGCAAATCTAAGTTTGGTTTTGTAGCAAATTTTTCATCACACATTATCACTGATGTGATAATGCACATTAGTGCATTAATAAAGTTTTTAATTCACATGATGATTTTCAATTTCATTAGGTGTGTCACTGCAACTCTGATAACACCTGCAGCTCTCATTTGTGCTTAAAATGTGGTAATATTCCTGTTTTAATCA
Source organism: Pezoporus wallicus (assembly GCF_028554395.1). Classification (NCBI taxonomy): domain Eukaryota; kingdom Metazoa; phylum Chordata; class Aves; order Psittaciformes; family Psittacidae; genus Pezoporus; species Pezoporus wallicus. The sequence goes on from NW_026639744.1 coordinate 3,848,749, forward strand.
AAGTAACAAAAAAGCAGAGAAACAAAGTGACTTCTGTAGGGCACAGATCAAGGAAGCAGCAAAGGGGCCTGTACCAGACTGGCGCGCACTGGCATGTTGAAAGACTTGAGGCCAACTGAATACACTGTATTCTTATATACCTGTGTTGGCTTTGAACCAATACACCTGGAGATCCCTGTGCCTTTTTGGTTCACATCTGTCCCAAAACTGTACTTAAAAGTAATTATATGAATGCCCTCCTCAACTGAAGTTGTTTGAGGCCAGCAATAAGCCAGAATAATCATGTGATACCTGGTACAGTATAATGGTTAAATAGCTGACATTTTGATGTATATGAAAAGCTCAGCATGCAGCTTCACAGGAGAAAATTTGCCATTATAATAAATTCTGGAAAAAAAGCCTTTCCCTTGCAGAAGTGAACCCCCTGGCATGGATGGGCTCCTGTTTGCCCTGTAGTGCAAATGGTTGTTTTCTGCAGGCACATATGTAAGCTTTCTGCAAGATTTTTCCCAAAATATATATTTATTTTATCTATTTTGTAGTATTTTCAGGGAAATAATAGGAATGCTTCATTTTGTACGTATCAAATATACTTCAGAATACCCACCACAAAGGATGCTCTTTTGGGATGCCAGGGAAGAACCTTGAAGTAAAGAGCAGTAATGAGGTTCAGCTCTCTGTATTGCAAAAGTGATGGAGAAGGAGTTTTTTGTGTTAATTTTGGGCACAGGGTGAGTGCTCAATCTGTCCTAGGCAGGCTTGCATCTGCGTAAACAAAGAGGACTATGAGATGGGGGGATAGGATAGGTTGAGGCAAGGAGTATGGATTATATGGGACATGTAACTGCTCCTGCTGCCAGTCTCCTCCCTTCCTCTATCTTCAGATCCAACCAGGAAAACCCAACCTCTTTCAGCCCCTTGCCAGTTAATTCATTAAAAAATAATAAAAAAAAGTGGCATAGAAATAAAAACTGTGGCTCTGCAGTAAAGCTCCTGCATTCCTCTCTTTTGCATCCTACGAATACTGAGCCACCAAGGACAGGTCAGTGGTGGGGATGCATTCAGAAACAGCACAGCACTCTTATAACATGGGATATCTCCATCACAGCTTGGCAGTGCCAGTTGATCCACTTGGTTGATGGGATACAACCAACACGTGGGCTCAGCCCTCTCTTTTGTCTCCTACAATAGCTGCTTTGTGTCATGGGTGCTATTTATAGCAAAAGCCTTTAAAGCAATCCAAAGTTCAGGGAAAAAAATAGATTTTTAAATAGACTGATATGCGAAATTTGCTTTCTGGTGTGCAGAAAATGCAATGAGAAGCATTTTGCTAAATGATCCCCAATCAGTTCTATGGCATCCTGATTTTCACTTCAGGTTCTGCTGTGTTGAAAAAATACCAGAACATGGGCTAAGAAGAGGTTGGGAATCTACAATCATAATGGAACATTTTCTTAAACATCAAAAAATCTTCTAAATGATTGAGATTTTTGTCAGAGTTTAGGATAAAACACCACAAGATAGAGTGAATAAAAGTTTTCTTGGACCCAAATCAGTTTTGTCTTTTCATTTCTCAAGTAGTCATTAGGTTGGGGTCAATCCAAAGCAAAATTTCCCCTAATTATGTCTTAGCCAGCCTGCTGTACATGAGCCTGCCTTCTTCCTTCCTTTGAGATTTTTTTCAGGCATCTAATTCTTGATATTTTCAAACTCCTTTGCTTAATACAGTCTTGTCTTCTTCACTTCAACAGGAGCATTGCCCACATTTTTATTTGGTGTTCTTGTTCACCTTGGGCTCCTTAACATTTAGTTCGTTCACAGATATTTCAGAAACGTTGGTCTTGGCTCAAAAAAGTGATTAAACTGTTCTTCCACCTTTCAGAATTTTCTGTAGTTCATGCATAGCAGACATCTCTTTACCAAATTCACAGATCTACCACTTTGCTCTCAGACTGGCAGAACACCTCTGTAGCTTTCGTTCATCTCACAGCTCTAGGTCTTCTAACAGGGTGCACAAGCACTTTTTTGCTTTATGCCACACCAGTCTTTGGTGTTTCTCTTGGCTTCACTTTACCCTATTTCTTAGTCTCCTGCTTGATTTGAATGTCTCTTGAATCCATAAATCTCTTCTTAACTGCTACCTGCTAGCAGCTTGTTTTATTTTGCTTAGCTCGAATACTGTTTATTGAACCAGCAGACTGTTGGGTTTGTTTTTTTTATTTACTGTAGCAGGTCTACTTCTTTTTCTTTCTTTCTAAAACAGTGACCAGCATCATCAGAAGTGATTCCCTAAAGTGTTCCGCTTTCCTGGTTTATTTCCTTTTTCTCCAGAAATTGGTAAATACGAGATTCACTTCTTGTTATCTAGCTCTAGCACCCTTTTACATTTGCAAGTTTTCTGATGATTTTTAGTACTATTCATGATCATATTGTCAAATGTGGAAAACTCACAATTTCATCCCTTACATGCTTTCCTTCAAGCAATTCTTAGTATTATTTAAGAGCTGAATAAGTGGGCTTTTAATGGTCTGTAGAAGCCAGCCTGCATCCTTCCCACTGTATGGCAGGCCGGTGAAATGCTCCTTGCACTTTCTTTCCCCATCCTTTGGGCTTCCTAGCTACAAAGTCTTTATTACTAGTAAAGTTATCGCTTCGATATACTCTTAGCATCCCAAGAGTACCATGTGCAGCTTTCTGTATACCAAGGGCATTTACCCTCTCTCGAGTAGGAGGCAACCGAGGTCTCAACATACGACTTCCTAATGATGGTTACTGATCTTAGAATGTAGGGTAATCATGGCAATAAGTAGTAATTTATAGACATCACTATAGGGTAATTTGAAGCAGAATTTCTTTTTCTCAAGGGGTTAAGGGTCTTTTCAAGAACAGCAGAGGAAGGCCTTTCGATGTATGTCTTTTCTCTATCATATATTACCAGCATCATATCCATACCAGCCTGATGGCTTAGAACCAGTATGCGACCTCTCAGACCCAAGTGCTACTTGTGACTCCTTTCTTATTTTTAATTCTAAAACTATATATTCCTATTTCTTAATAACTGACCACAAAACTCCTGATGTTTATCATTTACTCGAAGAATTTGGAATTTTCTTTCAGTTTCTTTAATGGCGTAATGTTTGTTTCTTCAGTTGCTCATTTTACTGTTCTCCAAGCATGATGCCTGTGACAGCTTAATAGCTATAATACCAAAATGCAGTGGAGGCAAAGGCAGCTTTTTAATTCCTCAGTATCATCAGAAGAATTGCTAGTATTCAGTATTTTAAATCAACATTTAAGCATATTCCCTTACAGAGCAACAGCTTGCTAATCACACTCTATGGTATAAATGGATGTCATCGCTGTAAATGATCAGCGATCATGTTTGCTGCTTCCAAGTAATTAAAAATACCATTGACTATAATAATACGTGTGGTTGCTTGAATGTTTGCTTCGTTGTTGTTCAACCTTGAATGTCTGAGCAGCCAATTAGTCATCAAAGAGGCATGCAACAAAACAAAAAATAATCATGGCAACATCCTGACATTGCATCGATTTACTTGTCAGCGTAACTCAAAGCAGCAATCCAAATATTGCGGAACAGTTTAAGACAATGATTATTTTGTGTTTGTCTGTGGGAGCAGATGACATCCAGTTTTCTTTTGTTCTCTAAAATGGTGCCTTTCATACCATTCCCTGGGAAAACTGGAGGAGATGGAGAGCTCTGGACATTCTTCATGGCATATTCTGGTCATCTTTGTGGCTATTATGTATTATAAATTTAGACAGTGCTTTTGAGCTGCATTTCCAGTGTCTGTTTCCATAATGATGAAAATTGTAGGTTCACCATGTCTCCAAGCAGGGTCACGCAGGATAAGGTGGGGTTCAGCCATCTTCTGATCTCTGAAATCATAGAATCACAGAATGATTTGGGTTGGAAGGGAGCTTAAAGCTCACCCAGTTCCAACTTTCTGCCGCAGGCAGGGACACCTTCCACCAGACTTTTGAAGTCACAGCAAATTAGGACAGTCTTAATCATACTTATTCTCTTTTGATATATTAAAACAACAAAACGAAGAGATTTACTAAGGGGACTAGAGAAGAGTCTCTGAAGGACAAGAAAGTCCAGTAAAGGTGAGATTTTCACCTTTGAACAAGGACAGAACCTGCTTTTGAAGTATATTAGTAAATCGGTAGAACATGAACTATATTCACATACAGTGTATCTTTATTTAAACAAAAAAAAAACAAAATAGTGGGGGTTTTGTGCTTTATTTTGGGGGTTTTAAGAATGAGGTCGTGTCCTTGATAAATGCTAAAGCCTGTGTCATTCTCCCTGCTTCCCTGGAAACTGTATGGCAGCAGCGGTGAAAGGAGCATAGAGAGTTGCTTGGTGTGGCTTGTTTCGTTCTTGTTTTATTTTATTATTGGTTTTGCTTGTTTGTTTTGGTTGTGGGTTTTTGTTTGTTTTAAATTCAATCAGTTATCTTAGTATTTACAAATATTGGGCAGCACCAAATTGCTATAGAAAGTATTTTAGAAGAGGAAGTTCCACATCCTCCTCTAAAGAGCGCTCTAGCAGTTAAGTGTCAGAGGCGATGCAGAAGAGGGGATCTTCTGCAGGTATCTATCTTGGCCTTATATCAGTGTTTTTAATTTGCATTGAATGGTGATGGCTAGGAGTGTGCAGAAGGGCAACGGAGATGAATGTAGAAGGCACTAGGGTGGTCATTGCTAACTCTTCTCTCATAGGAGTGGGTATTTGCTAGGTAGTAAATACCTGTTAATGTGCGGCTGAGGCAGAATAAGCCACATGAAGCATGTTTAATTATAAATAAGTTCATAGCTGCCTGTTCAAGGCTGCTTCCTGGTCTGTGCTGCGTGGGTGCCTCCTGCCCTCCCCGTTCAAGTGGGCATGAGTAGCTTTCTCTGAGGGACGTCACTCACTTGAAGCCACGGTTGCCATCCAGTGGAGGACAGTACAGGCCTCTGCAGTTTCAGGGTCTGCTTTGGCAGCAACTTCATGCTGGAAGGTAGCTCCTGTATGAATACCAGAGGCTTTTTTTGTTAGGTGATATTGCACAATCTTCAGTTTATTGCTCAGAAGAGACAACACAGTTGCTAGGGAAACCGGGTAGAAAACCAAATCTCATTTGCTTCATATTTAGGATGAAAGTGTTTGCCTGACTGTCATTTTGCAATTAATTGCAGTTTATGTAATTAATACGTGTCCTGTAACTTTACCCTGATGCACATATTCTTGCTTCTCAATTAGGGGAAGCAAAGTCCACGTGTCTTTTGTCCCTGCTTCCACCTAACAAAGTGGCTTTTCTTTAGAGCATCACAAAAATTAATATGATATTTTTGCAAGCCTGAAACCACACTGCCTGATTTTCCCCTGATGGTACTAGGAAAGCTTGCATCTAGGAAAACACATATTCATACTGAAGTTTTTCTCCCGTTTGGGGAATTTAGGGGCTTTCACAAGGTCTCTAACAGTGTTTGAGCTATTTTCTGGCACTCACAATATCATGCAAACTCTTTTTCAAACCCAGTCACCTGTTGGCAGAAAGCTTGTGTGATTAATTGCTTTTGAGCATAGTTTAATTATAACGCCATCATATCTGAATAAATTGAGCCAAAAGGTCACTGGGTATTTGAGAGGCATGGAGGCAGGCCATGTGCCTGCATGGCTGGGATTTGCTTGAAAAAGACCTAAAACAGAATTTACATTTCAAACAGCTAGTGGCAGTTGTGCTAAATTTAAAATATCCTTCAGTTCGTGAAGTTAAATAGCCTTTTTTTGGTTTTGCATGTATAGAGACACACTGGCAGTTTTGTGTCTGATGCTTAGATATAATGAAGACATGAAAATGCATTAGAAGCAGTATACTGGGGGGAGGGGAGAGAAGGGGAGAAACAGAAGAAACCTATGTGTAAAACTTTCCTTGTTTCAAAACTGTCCATAAATAAAAACTCTGTACAAAGCACAAAGCAGGCAGCATGCCGAGATCCACATCCTGGAATTTTTTTCTAGTTAAGACTAAACTTTTAATACAGATGAATTTTTGGGAAGGAGAAAGTGATGTTACAAAGATACTGGAAGTTTTGGGGGCAGGTCCTCAGGAGGCGTCATTAGCAGTGTGATCTCAGTCAATACAGTAAATGCATCATTCATACACGTTACCCACTTCCGGTGATAAATTTTTGCCATTGCATTTTCTTACCCATTTGTATGAGCTAGACTGCCATTTTTGTTTATATTAATGATATTCCATAATCTTGGATTAAAAAGTAATTGTTATTTCACAGGATTATGCTTCCAAGGAAAAGTTATTTTCTGCACTTTTAAAAACCAAATTGGACTAGATGATCTTTAAGATGCCTTCCAGCTAACCAACCTGTGATTCTATGATACATAGGACTTTTTGTCACTACTATATTCTATGTAATATTTCAGTGGTTTGGAGACTTTTAAGTTTCTGTATTTTTACAGAATTACTACATCTTTATATGTTCTGCACACACACAACTGAACAAAATGTATTCACTGCCCTAACTTTACCATAAAGGTGGTATATTTTCAGTCTATACAACACACTACTGCTATATGCTGGTAGAAAGTTTAATGCTGCCAGTACTGAATTACATTTACGCAATATGATATTTTAAGATTTAGTTGGGATTGAGAAGTATCATTGTTATCAGCAGTTAAAGCTCAACAAATCTATCACATAATACCTAGAGAAGGTACTTTCCTTGATCTGTTATACCTGGCTCTCAAAAACATTTCTTGTTCACTTCTTTGCTGATTCTCAAAACCTAGAAAACCTCCTGTTTCCAAACACCACATGAAACTTAGTAGTGTTACACAAATTGCATGGTGCATCTTGGATTAAGGCTGCATTCATTAAAGCAAAATATTTATTATAACTAACTTCTTCATCAAAAATATTGCTCCTGGCATCAAACTTTTTACAGTCAATACTGTGGTTATCAGAGAATCATAGAATACCAGCTTGGAAGGGGACCTCAAGGATCACCTAGTTCAACCTTTCTTGCCAAAATATTATGAGTTATGAGTCTTACAGCAGTGGCTTGGAGTTGGTGCTACAGGCGTTTCCTTTCCTTGTGTTTTACAGATAACAGTGTAGCCCACAAGTGAGTACCAAAAGTAATTGTTTCATTAAATCACTATGAATGTTGCTTGTTTGACCAAAAGGCAGAATATTCCATCCTTTTAATAACAGCATATTATTATATTGGGGTGTTTATTCAAACTTAAAGGAAAAGAGAGAAATCTTTAGAAGCAATTACTTTCAACATTTTTGTTGCTATAACAACGAGATGCAGCTATTGATGATCTACCATTTCCTTAATGTTGTTAAAAAGTTTAGTTGCCATAACTACAGAATGCTGTTTTATTTTCAGTAACTGAGACTTTTGCTTTTTATCCTATGTTTGTAGAAGCAACATATATTGTGGGGGGGTTTTGTGTATGAAATATTTGACACATTAGAAGTATGTAATAGGAAGTGGTTAGTGTTGTCCTACTGCACTGAAGTACATGGGAATGAACCTGTTTATCTTCCTTTGTATGTTAAATTTGGCTTTTATGTTGGCTAGTAGGAACGCAGAAACTTCTTAGGGTCTTGGACGAGAAAGACTTTTATTCTTATTCAGAGCTACTTGATATCTTCTGTGACATCTTGATAACTTGATAACCTGAGTCTTCTGTGCTGGGGATGCTATGGAGCAGGAGTGGAGATGTAAGGCTGGAGGTCTGTAGAACACATGTGGCAAAGCAAGTTATTATTGCATTTGAGCATTTAGTTGTTGGCACTTGCCTGCTGTCACAAAAATGAGGACTGCTGGCATCACAACATTGTGTCAGAGGTTGCTGAATGGTCAACTTGGACCTTTTTGAGCTTTTATGAAAAATAAACCACTTTTCAGGTTATTTTCCTAAAGGCATATAATTCTTCATATGATTTCCACCTAAAAAGATTGATTACTATTCAAGAAGATGTAAAGTTGTTGGATTATTAATGTATCCTCAAACCTACTTCTATTAGTAGGTGTATTATCTATGTTTTTTCTATTCTGTGTTTTCTATACAGAAGACAACACATTTTGATATCACTCTTTTTACCATACCATACCATACCATACCATACCATACCATACCATACCATACCATACCATACCAGTTCTGTCTATAGGGCCTCCAATTTGCTGATATCTCATATTTTGAATTGTTATAAATCCATGCTACATTTGCAAGAATTTAGTTGCCAGGGGTAAAATGCCTGATTGGTAAATGCATTTTAAAGACTCACGTTTTCCTTTGGGGAATTACATGCATACGGGCAAAGTGCTTGTATGGCTTGTCTGTACTTTAAAAAAGAGTTAAGACAACCACAGGTTAGTTCAGAATGAGAGAAGGGAAAAACGAGATCCTGGGGAAATGCTCAGTGCTGTATAAAAACAGTGTTCATGTCAGTGTGTGACAGCTTGTTCCAGGCTATTCAGAAAAACCTGCAGTAAATAAATAAATAAGACCAAGTAAATTACCTTTTTCAATTGCTTTGTTTAACTCCCCAGTATGATGCTGCTGCTGCATCTTTGGCTTGCCGAGATTTTCTTATCACGTTTGCACCCCCTCCTCTCTCTCTGCCATTTCTCATTTTCAGGACACAGGAACAACCCAGGCTGTGGGATTACTATAGCACACGGGGAGGGATGCATGGGCTTTCAGTTTAATGTGCTGTCGTATTTCATCACTGTTAGCTGGGAAAGAGAAGAAGGGGAGTCTTGGGGCTGAGGATTTTTTTCCTGGTGAGGGGTTAGTGTAGGTGTCTTCGCTCATTCTAGAATTTTGGCCACTTCTTGAAACCTTCTCATTTTGAATGGAAAACCAGCTGGAATTTGAAATGAATTCCTGAAAAAATGAGATTCACCCTTCCCAACCCGAATTATTTAAAGAAAGATATATGTGTTCATATACAAGTATATTAATATTCCTGATGTAAGTATTGAAGCTAGTACAAAGCACATATGGGTTGCACTGGCATTGTGGGGTTGAGCCTCCATGAGAGAGCCTGGGAAGAAATTTGGGCTCAAAGGGTGGAAACCACCATGCTCTCCTGTGGAGCCGGTACCTTTTCTCCTGCATTTCTTTTTCCTTCAGAATAACAGAGAAGGAGAATCCACGAAGAGCCTGGCTTTCCTCCTTTCATTCGTTCTTATCCATTTTCCTCTTGGATGAGAAAGGAGGAGTTTGATTGCATATGTATACGCCTAAAGAAGAAAAAAAATAAATTGAAGTTCTAAACACATCCTTTCAATACCCAGGACTTTCTGACTGTCAAAAGTTTCTGTAAATGCAGTTCGGTTACAAATAAACTTCCTAATAAGTCTTTCAAAAATGCCTTGCTTCTCAAACTGAGATGTATGATGGTACTGTGTGCAATTTAAGCGTGCTGCCTAGAGCTTTTTCTGGACATTAGGAGGTTAAGATTGGTTAGGTCTGATCTGATTATTTTGGTTAAAGACCAGAGCAGCTTTACTCTAAATCTTGTCTCTTCTGTGGCAGAGTGCAATGAACTCCACAGCATGCAGTTGTGTTTAACAAGTGCAAGTTTGAGAGAGTTATAACTGTTACTAATTTTTCAGCTCAAAGGTGCAGCATTGAGGAGGTAGACATGTTAGCTTTGCTGCCTGAGGTAATCTGTATAAAGTCTAATTCTTGGAAATGACAGCAAAGAGGAGTTAGTTGTCTTTATACTCTGGTTTGAAAGAAGGTGTTTATACCACTAATCTAGTATTAGATTTCAGTCCTGATTTACCTTCCAAGAGTCAGCTTGCATGTCCGCAAAATGTTTTACTTCTGGAATAAAGGCATGTGATTAGTGGAGATAGATGAAAATTAAGGGAATTGCTCTTTTGCCAGCTCCAATTATAGTTTGCCAGGCAGCATCTAGTTTAAAAATATCCAAAACCCAGAACAACCGTGAACTGTTTTTGCTGATGTTACTAATTTGTTGAGAGCCTCTTGCCTGTGCTACCCCATGACAGGCTCCCATCCCCAGTAAAAGCAAACCTCAAATGGCACAACTCAGAAGCAAACAAGTGAGTATTTTGGATCTGCATGTGTGACAGAGAGTAGCATAAGGATAAGCTTTCTGGAGCAAGGATGCAGGGGTCCCACGAGGGAGCCAGTGGTTGAGCATTTTAAAGAGAGATTTCAAGGATGACAAGGAGGTAGCCTCATTATTCTGTATCAGCCTGGGTAGCCCCAAAGAGAGAGCCTGCAGGATTTAGATAACACACTCTTTAATATTTCTGTACGTTTCCAGCATGTGTATAAGTATCATTTGGCTATTGAGCGTGAAGAATATCACTATCTCTTATTACAAGTGTGATTATTTTTTACGTACTCAGGGGAGGGAGGGGGAGTGAGGTGTATCATACCCTCCAAGAGCCTAGTGATAGATGCCAGGAGTAGTCATCCAGTACCCCTTCCCATCATCTCCTACAGCACAGAAGTAGGAAAAGCTGGAAAATGAGACATGATGAGACCATTTAAATTAATATCTTTAATTACAAGATGCAATTTAAAAACACTGTGCTCATTAGCTTAGTGTTTATGATTAGTGCTTATTACCTAAAGTTAATTGCCTCAACCTCCTCCAACTTTTTTCCTTTTTCCAATTTATTTCCTGGTAATTTAGTATATCGTTATGTTTTATTAAAGTTGTGATGGGATCCAAGGGAGAGAGAACCAAACCAGAATTTATCCTGAAACTAAATTTCCAAAGTCCCAGCCCAATCTTTACCAAAATTTAATGCTACCTCTGTAGAGCAAGGAAGAGCAAGGTGTGTAAGTTAGTTCTTTCATTGTCAGATGTGGGGTTTTAGATAGTGTTTTCTGCTACAAGTTATACATAGAAGTAGCAGAGCTCTCTATATTTGCAATTGGATGTATTACGTGCTTCGGAAATTTTTAATTTGGCTCCACAGAGTTAACTTTAGCTGTAATGCAATTATGTTGCAGAGTCTGTTTTAGATTTTTACTGCACAGTACAAATTATTTTAGGCTTTCTTTTTCTAGTGTTGCCTCTCCAGCCAACCGTAGGAGCTCTTTACAAGAAAACAGGTTTTTCATGTAACTGCTGCTGCATTTTCTTGACAGTAAAATATTTTGCCAATATATGTGGATTTTGTTGAATTTCAACCTGGCTGGTTCCCAGGTTGTTTAAAGAACACTTTCTTGGGGGAGAAGTTTATTTGCAACAGATTTTTTTTGCTGAAATTTGTTTTAATCAGTCAGATTAAGAATTAATGAACAAACCCACTTCCCTGCTCTGTGTCTTCATTGTATCAGTCCATACTACAGGTGTAACCAAGTCATAATTCTCATTTTCCCTCCCCATCATCATGATCTTCATATCTGCTATGTTCATTGATGAAGTCTTTCATAGGGATAGAGCCACATAGGATAGTCACACTTGTTTCTTTGCAATTCTATAACATTTTCGATGGGCATATGTTAAAAATCTGGAATAAACGGTATGGATATTTAATTAAGGTCTTCAAGATCCAGTGTTTCAGCAAGAAAAAGCCAGCCCAGCACCATCTTCCTGCAGTCATAGCATCTTTGCTTGCATGGAATTGCAGATGAATAATGAGACATTATCCATGTTCTGGATTTGAATAAATGCAGAGTTATTTAGCACAGGTGTTTCTGCGATTAGGGTGTACCGATAAAACTTGATGCTCAACAGACTTGAAAGCTGCATTTTTATTTGTTTGGAGTGATTTTGAAATACAACATGGGGAGCCTTAATTCCAGCCAGGACTGCATAGTTGAGGTTCTTAAGGGTGGATTGATTGCTCTGGTTGTGTTGAACCCTAGTACATCTTTAACTCTCTATTAATTCTGTACATTTTAAGGAATGTAGCATGTTTTCCCTGGGAATTTCAAAAGGAGCAACTCAGTGTATAGCTATTTCCACCATTTTGGTGCGCACATAGCTAGGAGCATTACTTCAGAAGAGCATATTGATTTGATTCCTGACCTGAAAGTATGTTTTACTGGGAAAATGCTTAGAACTCTTTTACCAGGTATCACAGGATTTTCTGCATAGATGCAAATATGTTATTAGTAAAGAGGGCTTGTTTTATGAGTTACAGTTTGGGGTATTTTTAGCATTTTCTAGATACTTATATTGGGTGTGTACATGTTGGAACAAAAAATTCCTTCCTAGCCCTTGTTATTCAGAAAGAGACTGTTTTCCCATTGAAACATGCTTTGTGATTAAAATACACTGTCACAGATAACTAAAACCTTATAAGTATGTAAAATAAGAAACAATCTATGATTTGAAAAGGTACTAGAGGAGGAAGATGGTTTTGAAGTGACATGCTTTAAAAGTGCTGCTAGTGAGGATACGGGGAACATTTTAACGAGGATCTTCTGATTTCCCAGGTACCAAAGCTTTTGAGGCTGCCCAAGAAGAAGGGTTGATGGCTCTCATTACCTAGTGCATGTGTAACCCACTCCAGTCCTGTGAACTGCTTTACTCTCTCCTTTCCCATCTGCCATGTTGACTTTTCCCTGCACATCCAGTGCAGTCTTCTCATGCTAAAGATTAAACAGGCACTAATCTTGCAATTTATTTTGAACTTAAAAAAATATAAATATCCATCCAGATGAAATAGTAAAGATGATCATTTATAGGATAATCAGGGGAGAGTCAGGACAGAAGGGACCTCAGAAGGTCTCTGATCCAAGCTTCTCAAAGCAGGGCAGCTCAAGGGTCAGACCAGGCTGCTCAGGGCTTCATCTAGGAGAACAGCCTCCCTGGCAACCTGCTGCACTTTTTTCCACAGAAGACAGCCTAGCCATACCTCTGTAACTCTTCAAGGGTTTCTGATAAATCCAGGGCATTTTGGGAGAGACAGTGGGTTTGACCTGCAACAGCTTTCTCATAAGGGCAGCTTAAAAAAGTGCCCTGGGAAACAAGATATACCTACCTCTATAATTGTCTTGCTGCACTCATAAATTCAGATCTAAAGGCAAACGCTGTTTCAGCAAATCAGTATTTACAAGCACTTAGGGAGATGGGCCATAGGGTGCAGAAAGGGAGGGTGTGATGGACAGGGTCAGGTTTATGTTTTAATTTTTGGTGGTGGGAATTTTGTCCCGAGATGTAGTCTGTATCTTCCATAGCTGAGCTGATGTGCTTTTTGATAATTCTGGTGACTGGTCAGTGCTCCAAGCAATAGTTTTTCCATGGCACACACTTCAAACTTTTTGCCACTGTTGATTGTAGATCTATACAAAAAATTGACACAGGACTGATACTGTGCTGACTGACTCTTGTCCTGCAGTTGCTGTTTAATGTAGGGAAGTTTCCACTTTCTGAACAGAAAGAGGTCAGTCTGAATGAAATGCAGCCCCCACTGGGGGTGGTTCACTAAGTTTTCATGGTTTTTCCTTCTGGAAGTAGAAAATTGTAAATTTTCTTTGCACAGAAAAATTAAAAATTTACACACAAATTTACCAATGCATTGAGATGCCAAACAGACAGTTTTGTAATTAATATCACAGAAGTAATTTCTACTTTGTTTCATTCACTTTAGGCACAGATCCTCAAAACATGCTGCTGTTCTGCATGTTCAACATATTTGCAACTCTTCTAAAGCTCCTCTTGGAGCTTAAGATATCTTTCTATTTTAAAGCAAACTGCATTTAATATGAATGCATTGGCATGAATGTAAATAAGGGGCAAGCAAACCAAGCTGTTTCTCCCTTTCTGGCATTGCAGCTTTGTATTTCTCATCCAAGCTCTCCAACCCAAGCCTGGGGCTGTTTGCTTAGCTCTGCATTACCTTGTGCCCTCCACAGCTGAAGAAAGAAAAGGGATGCTGCTCTTGGAAGGAAAAAAGCAAGCAATATGCCTATGCCATAAAGTAAAAATAAATGAATCCATGCAGAATACATGACAATTAACATAAAATGCATATAAGGCAATTGGTTCCCTGTCAGAGCAGATGAGATCATGTTACTGTCCAGAAATTATTAGTTTTAATGCAAATATTAGCAATGAAATATTAAGTTCAGGCTTTACTGTTTCATTATATAACTTTTAATTGCTATTTTAAATTCATCTAGAAGTAACGAACAGCCTGGTGAATGCATTCTATAAGGTGTTATTTGAAATGCATTGTAAAGCATTGCTTTACTGGTAACCTTAGGGTAGTAGAGTCCTAAGTGTTGAGGTGATGCCGAACTCTTCTGCTTGCTGGCCACAGGTGAGGTTAGCTCCTGAGCTGATATATAAAACTATAGTTTATGGTGTTTCCAAAGAGTCTAAACAGCTTTGGATCCAGGCACTTTGCACCATCTTACAGTATAAAGTTGTGGGCTGTTAAATTTGTATCAATTAAAGACTTCTGGATCAGCCATCTTCAGAAGTGACTTCTGAATCATATAAAATACATCACTGGGAAAGAGTGGCAGAAAGATTATAACAGATAATGCTGCTTCTTATTTGCAAGGATGAAGGCAAGCATAGGTAAAGCAGTGAATCAGCATTTGCTAATGGCATTCATTACAAAGAATGCACTGAAATACTGAATTTCCAGGAAAAAGACTTCCTTGGATTTCATAGGAGGCAATGTGCTGCAGAGAGGTAAGGCTAGGGGCATCAACGTGTTCATTTATTTTTCAGCTTAAGGAACAGTAATGCTGAACTGCACTTAGGTGGGACGATTTGCAGAATTCTTACCTGGATGTTGTCTTTTTTTCCCCCCTGAAATCATTACTTGGAAGTGGGAAAGAAAAAGCAAGGCTTTTTTAATGGAGAGATTGAGGATGTATGCCTTCAGGATACATACAAACATTGTACATAATTGCTGCTTAGTGTAAACCAGTCCAGAAGCAAAAATAATGGTATATAAGTCCCTAGTGTGTATATTCTGTTATTGGAGTAATTACTAGGAAATTACTGGTCCAGGACCACCAAGTAAATTGAGCATTTCCAGTAAGAATAGCCTGGGTTGTGCAGCAGTTGTACCTCTCATTTATTTCTCATTTTAGGTATGTTTTTAGCAAGCTGGCAAAAGTGTGGCTGCAAAAATTAAGAAGTCAAAATGCTTGGTTGTTGCTTGGTTTTGGTTTTGGTTTTTCTTAGAAAAGGTTGTGTGTACTTCTATATGTCAGTATATCTATACTCTGGGGTTTAATGGATGATTTAATCCCATGTGGTCTAGAAATTCCATATTAATTTAAATGCTTTTGGATAGGATGACACTTACTTGATTGAAAACTGAAAATAAAGAATGAAGACAACAGAATAACTATTTGAAATTGGCACTAGTACAAATAGAGCCAATTTGTATTTATCTTTAGTCTTTTCTGGGCTCAATGTATTTGTGTGCTTTTCAAGAAAGATTTTGACTAATCCTGAATCATAGAAATTTATTATTTTCAGTGCAAGATTTTAATCAGTCAGGTTAGTGCAGAAAGTTTCTAAAACCTTGATAACTGCAACCTTTCCAAGTAGTTAATGCTTTTTTTAATGTCTTCCACTTGTTTTGTGCTTGAACTCCAAAACTGTAGTGTCTCAGACCCATCAGTGTTTCCTGCTATGTCCAAGCTACCTGATGCTGTCATGTCCAGAGGGGTATCGCTCTGCAGAGCCTGTGCTTCGAAGCAAAGGACAGTACAGGGATTTCAATCCAAGGTGGTGGTTGCACACAGTATATGCCTTTTGCATTATGGTTGCATCAGCATAATCACTGTAATATCTTTTACCTCCACATCTAACTGGGTGTTAGTAACGTGACATCTCCACTTCGCTTCTTGCCCCTTGCTGCTCTGCAAGTAAAGCAGTGGTGGTGTCTTTTAGAGGATGATAACAAAGCCCATCAGATGACAAACACAAGTAATTTGGGAAGATACTGTCCTAGGGTTGCATATGAAAATGTGCAGAACAAAAATCTCTTGCTGATTCTTGCTATTATGGAGTTACTTTTCTCTAGTGTATGTATTTTCATTCCTTTGACATTTGTTAAAATGACAGAATAAGCTTGGGCTGTTTTTTTTAATCTTGATTCTTATGCACTTTCGTGTTTATCTGTATAAATACATATTTAAAAAAACACCAGTGTATAAACATTTTTTACATCAGTAGCTATATTGAGGCCATTTTTTTCTCAGGGAAAAAAAACAAAATAAAATAGGCTGAATGTGTTATTTTCTCATAGTCCTATGTTTTCAGATGTTGGCACCACGGAGTTCTCTTATTTTCACAGACCTGCCATCATCACATAAGAAAAAACCTTCAGTTATACTTCTGTAATCAAATTTGATTTTTGTCTTAAGAGAACCTTGTAATGAAACAATGTGCTAGATAAACCCTCAGCCTTGTAATTGCTTCTAAATTATCAATATAAAATGGGATTTCAGTAAGATAACTCAGACTAAACTTATAAACTTTGCGCATTTGAAAACAGAAGCTGTCAGTTCTATTCCCAGGCAATTTCCCTTTAGCAAGTCTTGTTTCCAGGCTTGTCGAGCCCAGTAATCTGGTTTTGTCCTCTCTGCCTAGAACAGTCACTGCTGCAGGCTAAACCAAGTGTGTTCAGCTCAACAGGGCCAGATGCTTTAATGGTGGAAGAAGGAGAACATCTCAGCAATGCTATAATAAATCAGACCTCTGGGGAAAGGAATCCGGTCATTTCAATGGCCCCAGGTCTAAGTTGCTTTTAGAAGACAGCAAAACCTTCAGGCTCCTGTTTAATATCAAAATATCATAATTCCTGTAAAAGACTCTACAGCGGTATCTTTCTTTCAGATATTCTCTCCATTATTTAGTTTGTTTCATTGGTTTGGTATAAAACTTCTATACAAACAACATTTTATAGATTTTAATGTTGATTTTTTGCAATCTTATAACACAGCTTTTGAGCATCCCATTAATTTTAGCCATCTGGACCACCAAATACTCTAAGATGGGGAGCAGAAATTTTGCATGGACTGTTAGATTTATTTTTTCTGTGTGTTTATACATTTTTGAGAATTGCCTGGTTTTATTGGCTATTCTTCTCTATGGTTCTCAAAGATTTGCACAGTTTCCTGGAGAACTTTGATGTCACTTCCGAATAATAGAATTCATTAAAGAAAAGTAATACACACTGAAGTAATCCTTAGAAATGCCTATCTGAAAACTGGAGTAACAAAAAGTATCTTGAGGAGCAGAAATGGAAACTTAAGTTTTACTTACATGGTGCTGTTCTGCAGTAGTACATTTCACTGATTTTTCCTGTAAGAAGCTGTCTAAAACTGCAGAGCAGATTATATCTGATATTTGTTTAATAAGGTGGTGATCAGAGCTGTTCTGTTGAGAAAGACTGAATGGAGTTCTCATCTGCTGCCCCTTGCTGATGGGACTAGTATCTTTATAATAAAACTTAAGGTATTGATCTTGTGGGGAGAGGTGCCAAATAATGTGCAAAGGCATCAGATTGTTGGTTGTAATGAATAATATTTCCTGCCAGCACTCAGGGTTTTGTTCTGCTTTGTTAACAAGACTTCTTATTTCAGTGTTGCCTTTTGATTTAAAACGACAAACTTTTGACTAAACCTAAATTACAAACCTAAATTCTCAAATTCTGATTCTAAATTATGTCGATCTTTTTCTCAAAAGATCTAAAGTCTGTGGATTAAGCAGCTGTGGCTAGGGTTTCCGTTTTGGGTATGCCATTGTTGTCAGGGATTGCTGAGCCAACTCACGAATCTTGCAGTTTTCTGCTGAAATCTGCAAGAAATGATGGACAATTAATTTAGTCCTAAACCTCAGGGGATAACAGCTATATGCTTTTTTTTAAGGAGGTAAGATACATCTGAGAAACAGCGATTTTATATGTGAAAACTGTGTTGTAAAACCATAGACTAATAGTGTAGTCCAGGGTGGAAGGGACCTTGCAAGATCATCTGGTCCATCCTTCTGTGGGAAAGGAGCCTGGATGTGGTTATTTTGCACCCTGTCCAGTCACCTCTGATGTTGGGAACTCCACCACATCCCAGGGGGGCTTGTTCCAGTGAATGATTGTTCTCACTATAAAAAATATCTATCTTAGGTCTCAATAAAACCTCTCCTTATGCAACTTGTACCATTGCCCCTTGTGTTCTCCAAGTGGCTCTTTGTGAAGAGAGAGCCTGTCACCTTTGTAGCCATCTTTTCAATTCTGTAATACTGAGGTCCCCCTGAAGCTTCTCAAGGGAGACCTGACTCCTTCAGTCTTTCCTCATAGGGCAGGTTCTTCAACCTTTTGATAATCTTCATGGCCCTCTTTAGAATGCTCTCTAGTCTGTCCATGTCTTGAAATCGGACACAGAACTCCAGGGGCATGGAAACATCCTCACAGTGAAAGGTAGAATCAAGCTGTGAGACCTAGTCCTCTGCATTGCCTCAGGGTGGAGAAATACCACTCCAGTAACTTCTATGCCCTAAATATTATGCATCTTTTGATAGACATGAGGCAGATCTGATTATTTCCTATTTCACATCAGGAGGAGATACAGATTTGATGTATCAGACTGTGTTTGACTTCCATCAGAGGAGCCCCATGAAAGTCTTAATGTGACTCAATGACTGCTCTTTGCACAGCGGGTTGTTGTGGGTTTTTTGTTGTTGGTTTTGGTTTTTTTTAGTATTTTGGGAACTGCAGTCTCGAAAGAAAGATCAGTGGGCGAGACGCTAATCTCAGGCAACTAAGCCAAAGCTTTGAGAAACTGGATTGTTGACCTAGAAAACAGGCTCAGATTAAGAAATGACAAGTTGGCATGATGCTCTAAAAGCAAAGCCGTAAGTTCAGATATTTGGTGGTAGCACAAACAGAATAGAAACAGATTAGTTTGGACTTCTTTTGATGTGTGCTGTTGATGCAGTATCAGAAGATGTGGGGTGGGTGTTATTTGGATGAGATGTGGGGTAAAGAGCAGATTTGTTTTTTTGTATTCATAGATGACCTGGGAACTGATATACAGCAGGGTGCTCAAAAAAGTAGTTATGATCTGTACAGGTCACAGGAAGAGGACAGTGATAGACAAGATCATATATTAAGTCAGGAAAATGTGAGTCATGAATATTTTGCATGGCTGAATTTTTAGTTACTTTTGCAGGATTATACAGCTCAGTGTGGTATTTGGTATTGGAATGATAAGGTCATTGGAAATGAATGAGGGAAACAATTTTGCATACTCTGTAGGCATTAATTAAAGAAGTTCTTAAAACAGGATTGAAATGTATACACAGAAAAATCAGATATCTTTTAAAAGGTGTAAAAATCCATTCATACAGTTTTGATCATACCTTCAAATGCATAATGGAGGAAAGCATAAAATTAAATGACCTTGTTTCATGATGTAGTACCTTCTTTAACAAAGTAGCGATTTAACAAGCTGTTCTTTAACAAACTGTAGTGAATAGTACAAGGGGTAACGAATTAAACACAAATATCTACTTTAAAATGAAGGCAAGAGTCCTATGTATTTTATTTTAAATTATTATTTTGGTATTATCTCATTTTATAATGAATTATTTCTGTCATTATTGTGTTATCTACAGAGTTTAATTAAGCCCTGTGCATATTATATTCAGAAATTGTCCCTTGGATAGTTCACAAGCCAGAATGTAGCAAATTATGGAGCAATTTCAGAAACAAGACAGAAAGTTTAATAGTTGTACTCGTTTTCTTTTTAAATGACGGGTAACATACCCTTGGTCAGTCTGAGAGATTATTGGCTCCTTGGTTATGTCTAAAAAGTCATTTTTCACCAGCAGGAGGTAATATCTTGCCAGGATTTGCTTTAGATGCCAAAGCACAGAACTGGACCTGCTCTCAGTCTTTAAATTTTTATAAGCCATGAGGTAGTAACTTGACAGAGCCCATATTTGTTTCAATCTGTCTGATTGCCTTTTATTTGGAAAACTATGCCAGGACAGTGTAGGGAGTTCTGAGGTTTGAATGGGATGATTTGAGTCAATGCGTACAGCATGAGTTTATTATAGGTGTTTTAGGCTATAGGCAGAGCATGTGGTTTGATTTAAAAAAATCCCTAATTGGATTACCAGTCCCACTTGAGCTAATGAAGTCAGGAAAATTCAGAATTAAGATGATTATTGAAATTGGCGCGGTTTCCTTACTGAAAAGATCATGATTTGTAATGGAGGATATGGGCCCTGAGCTCCTTTGCTTTATCAAAATACCAATATTTCAACACACGTATATATATACACACAAAAATATATACTTATACATTTTATTTATATACACATTCTTATTTATAGTTATGCAAATTTATAACTATATATAATAGATATATAAAAGATATATTTATACATTTATACACCTGGGCAACCTATTCCAGTGCCTCACCACCCTTACAGGAAAGAACTTCCTCCTTATATCCGATCTAAACTTCCCCTGTTTAAGTTTTAACCCGTTAGCCCTTGTCCTATCACTACAGTTCCTAATGAAGAGTCCCTCCCCAGCATCCGTATAGGCTCCCTTCAGATACTGGAAGGCTGCTATGAGGTCTCCACACAGCCTTCTCTTCTCCAGGCTGAACAGCCCCAACTTTCTCAGCCTGTCTTCATACGGGAGGTGCTCCAGTCCCCTGATCATCCTCGTGGCCCTCCTCTGGGCTTGTTCCAACAGTTCCATGTCCTTTTTATGTTGAGGACACCAGAACTGCACACAATACTCCAGGTGAGGTCTCACAAGAGCAGAGTAGAGGGGCAGGATCACCTCCTTTGACCTGCTGGTGATGCTGCTTTTGATGCAGCCCAGGATACGGTTGGCTTTCTGGGCTGTGAGCGCACACTGAAGCCAGCTCATGTTCATTTTCTCATCAAACAACACCCCCAAGTCCTTCTCCGCAGGGCTGCTCTGAATCTCTTCTCTGCCCAACCTGTAGCTGTGCCTGGGATTGCTCCGACCCAGGTGTAGGACCTTGCACTTGGCATGGTTAAACTTCATAAGGCTGGCATCAGCCCACCTCACAAGTGTGTCAAGGTCCCTCTGGATGGCATTCCTTCCCTCCAGGGTATCAACCGAACCAAACAGCTTGGTGTCATCGGCAAACTTGCTGAGGGCGCACTCAATCCCACTGTCCATGTCAGCGACAAAGATGTTGAACAAGACCGGTCACAACATCGATCCCTGAGGGACACCACTCATTACTGGTCTCCAGCCGGACATTGAGCCATTGACCGCAACTCTTTGCATGGGGCCATCCAGCCAGTTCTTTATCCACTGAGTGCTCCACCTATCAAACTGATGTCTCTCCAATTTAGAGACAAGGATGTTGTGTGGGACAGGGTCGAAGGCTTTGCAGAAGTCCAAGTAGATGACGTCAACAGCTCTACCCCTGTCCATCAGTTCCGTAGCCCCATTATAGAAGGCCACCAAATTGATCAGGCAGGATTTCCCCTTAGTGAAGCCATGCTGGCTGTCACCAAGCACCTTGTTGTTTATCATGTGCCTCCTGAAAATCTAAACCTCTAAAATCTACAATAACGTTCATGTAGCCAGCCACCTTTCCTTTTCACTGATTGATTTTCTCAAGGCCTAATGAAAAAAATCTCACCAAAGTCCAGTGTAATCATGTAGAGTAAGCATGGTTTTTGTAATCCAATTTTAACTCTGACAGGAGAACCATGGTTATCTTTTCACATCATCCATTTAATAATAGCAAAATTGCTCTGGTTTCAATAAATATAGACCTTGGTGTTCTGTATTATGGAAATCCCTCAGTTCATAGGTGCAGATGGATTTTCTTGCTTTGTGCCACTGTAAAGTCCTGTTGGTATGTTGTATTTCCTAGATATGCTGTGTCCTCCTGGCCTCTGTTCATAACCTGATAAGGAAAAGAATTGGATCTATAGATCACAAATGTGAACATGAATTGGTTGTAATACTTCATGAATCAAGTTTAAGGATACTTGAACTATATTTCTTAGCTATGGGAAGCTTTTCAATGAGGTTGGAAGTGTCTATCCCCATGGTTAAATTTGTTGTATATTACATACCAGACAGCAGGAGATTATATAATTAAACCCCATATTTTACATAAGGCCAGAATGGGGCCTTCTATCCTGAAGGAAAGTTATTATTTATTTTGTTACATGCTTCTGCTTTAATCCAGTACCACAAAAACAAAACTCTATGGTCTTACAAAACAATTTAAGCCCTCTAAAATGAAGCAATATAGTGTCTTGATGGGCAAACATAGCTAATTACTTTTTAATAAATATGAGTGAGGTCATCGTCTCCAGTGCATAGATAATTTTAGTCACAGCATGTTGACGGCATCTTTGAGACTCCATTGATATTGACAGTGAAGGCCTGTGCAGCATCAGGTCCTTTCCTACATGGGAGTTCTCCTGCCTTCTCTTGGGGGAGATTCCATTCCTCTGCTCCCTTAGATACTGGCATGTCTTGAAAGAAGTGTGGTTAAATGCTTGACAAAGAAAGGGAATGACAACAAAAAAATGCAAATTGTACAATTTTACGCTAAAATTTAGGTTGCAATTACTTTCAAATGTTGTCATGTCCAGCAGTTCATAAATGTTATGTCATATTCAGCACATAATATTTGTCTTGGTCTTTTGATAGAAATGTGAATTAATAAGCTTAACTCGGATCAATGAGTTATCAAATAGGAGTTTTACAAGTAGCAAAACAGATCTAGTCTGGCATTTTAGTCTTCAATTTGATCTTAATAGACCTATTTGTTGTCAACATTCATAAAAGACCTTTTAGGCTATTCTGAGCCTCGGGGTCTCAGTACAGACCATGCAAATGAGGGATTTCTGTGAGAGAAACTGTCAGGATATATTTCGTGTTCTGGGGTTAAGTACAGTAAGCCTTTTGGATTACAGGTGAGATTGGAACTGACAGAGTTTGGTGTCAATCCAAAAATTCCTGGGAAAGAATAAGAAATTTCAGACCTTGTGGTAATTGTGTGATTTTTGATTGATTCCCAGATCACCATCTACTAAACTAGCTAAAAGTAGGGATATGGCCTCAGAGTCCTTTTAATAAAATTTGCATATTTGTCGGAATTAAAATTACCCCACACAACAGACCCTACAGTTGGACTTATACAGAGTTCTTTCTTTTAGATGTTGCCCCACTTGTAGCATCTTCACCCACAGCCTGCATAACTGCACCATTTTTTAATCTTGCTTCTTTACACTGTCAGTGTAAAGATGAGGAAAAAAAAGGAAAGAGAGATGAGACATTCTGATGTTTGACAGCCCTTCAGTTTGAGGGCAGTTATTATTCCTACGTGACACTGCAGCGTTGGCTGTCACAATCCATTTCCTTACATATCTATCAATGTTGGGTTTTGCTTTGATTTGCTCATGGAAATTTTGACATCCTTGCTTAGCTGCATGCATTATAATCTAGAAAACAGAGCCTCTAGCTTTACAGACAATTTTTTTATGCTTAAATTCATGTGCACACAGATACATGTTACCATCATAGATATCTAGATAAGACTGTAAATATGTATGTCTATACAGAATGAGTATTTGTGTCCGTATGTCATATATCTATATATTGATGTGGTCGTATCTAGCGCAGTGCATGGGCCTTTGTCCTTTCTGTCCAAATTGACTTTAGGCGTTAATAGACTGAAATAATTTATCTTCTTCACATTGTACCATTGTTTTGGGTTTTCCATGAGATATTTCAAGGAAATGTGAGCAAGCCATCATTTTTGTATTTTGTGTTACTTAAATTGCAGAAGAGTATTAAATGTCAGCAGTAAAGTTTTATCTATTCTGGAAACTATACCCAAGAAATATAAGTGATGCACAATGCAGTTGCTCACAACCCACTGACTGATGCCCAGCCTGTCCCTGAACAGCAGTCAGCCCCTTCCAGGCAACTCCCTCCAGTTTATGTACTGAGCATGTCATTCTATGGTATGAAATATCCCTTTGGCTATTTCAGGTCAGCTGTCCTGCCTCTGCCCCTCACCACCACCCCCCCCCCCCCCAGCTTCTTGTGCCACTCCTTACTGGCAGACGATGAGAGACTGAAAACCTTAGGGTAAGCACTGTTTATCAACAACTAAAACATTGGTGTGTTGTCAACATTATTCTCAGACTAAATCGAAAACACATCACTGCACCAGCTACTAGGAAGAAAGTACTCTATTATGGCTGAAACCGGGACAAAGTGTTTGGGCCCAGACCTGTCTTTTAGGTAGATCTTGGTCAACTCTGGAAGGGGTTTGGTGGTGCATTAAGCGGGCAGGAGCAGTTTGGGAATAGAAAGGTTCCCTACATCTGTGCTGAAACCCCTGCTCTGCTTTCTGTTGAGTTGAGCTCAACTTCTTAAACCCATAACTTTTTTTTTCCTTCTGATTGGTCAAGACACTGTATTTTATCAGTCAGGTTAGGGTGGCTTTTCAGTTACTTTCTGATCAGATGGTTGTCCCCAATTCAGAGTTAATGCCATTTTCTTTTTCTCATAGTTTAAACTGCAGTTTCTTTATGGTTGCCCTAAACTCATCATTAATATTCAAGGAGTAATTTGCAAACCCTTAAGGGATTCAGCTGGCTCAGACTTGGGAAGAAGTCAGCTGAACTGCTGGGTTTGTTAGCCATAGCAATGGCCACACAGCAAATACCATACTAGAAAGAGAAAATAAAGGTACAAGAATGCAGACTATGGAACTAGGCAGGATACTACTGTATTCTGGATTTCAGGCAGACCCTGGTGTACCTGGCTGGCTGCAGTTAGGAGAAGCCACACAAAACCTGCCTTAGGCTTGCACAGTACAAACAGGAGTTTGTAATACACTGCAGAAGGAGCAAGTCAATGAGCTAGGCAACAAGATTCCTTTGAGTCTGAGTGCCCTTCCAGCAAACAAATGCAGTGTTCCCATCAGCTCTAGTGATGGGTTTCATGATGAAACTACCTGTGGCTTTCTTACCAGATAATAGCTGAAAAGAAATATTAAGGATTTAGCAGCTTTTATGTATTTATTCCTTGTCATCAGTTCCAGTACTCAGGTAGTTCCTTGATGTTAGAAGTTGTCCGCAAGGAAGAATATATGCTTTTATTTGTGTGTGTGATGCTCTTGATGTTCTTTCTGGCAAGAACAAATCTGTGGTTTCTTATAGTTTAGGAAAGGAAATAGTAGAATGACTCTGTTTTTCTGTTCTAGATAAATTCCAGTGAGTTGAGTTCTCTAGTGATGATATATCACTGTGTCTTCAAAAAATGGCTCGTTTTCAAGGAAGGACTCATTTCCTTTTGTGCAGAAATTTCAGGTTAAAAAGTTGATGGTATTTAGCTGGCAGAAATGGATTTCTACAATTGACAATATCCTGGCCATTCTGGCCTCAGCCGAATATAACTGAACTTATGTAAAAATTTTGTTAATTTACCGCACTGGTAACTGGCTGGAATATAACAAGCACTAAAAATGCTTCTTTAAAAATACTTTTCCTTGGCATTTGTAATGTTCTTATGCTGTATTGTAAGTGGAGACACCTTGAAAAGTTGAATGGAGACACTAAACTTCTGTGCCAAGGGAGAAAAGCAGCAGTACAGGCCAAGTGCAACAGGACCCCAGTTTGCAAAATGTAGCTTTACAGTTTTCTTCTTGCTTTTTTTCAAGGCCATGTAAGCACTGGTTAAAATGTGGACATTTGAGGACTGCAGAAGAGTGAGACCAGTAACACCAGCAAGACCCAGCATCTGAGCTACTGGTGTTTTGACCCTTATGTTGAATAGGACTGTTGTGCAACCTGGGCATGACTTTGCCTAGTAATGGAGGTTGTGATGAAAACAGCCTTCTTACAGGCAGAAGGAGCCACAAAGGTTTTTAATAAGACCACTGAGTTGTTTCAGTGCTGTCCTAAAATTGAATTTTAGGGAGTAAGGCCAGCATTGTGCAACATGAATATGCACCGGAAGCCATCCACTGCCTCATATCACCCACAGGCACAGGTTTGGTTTTCATGGACTTTTTGTGGCCAACACTTCAGCCATCCCAGCAGACATCTCCAGCAGGTGATGTTTTTGAGCTGCTCTAAATGTTGAGAAAATAGAATATTAGTTACTTTTTTTCTTACATTTTGAACTTTGAGAGGTTCCAAGGAAAATTTGTATCTTAGGTAGCATGTCTAAACACCTGCGGTCTCCTGTTTGCTTAACCTGGTTAAAGAGTAGGCCATAGATATGATAACTAAATATCTAAGGTATGAACAAGGTGGTGACTTTAACAGTAAAGCTCTGTCCTTCAGCCAGTGTACAAGCAACAATGTTTCCAAAAACATCTTTGTCAGTTGTAAATGCAAATCCCAGTGGATTTTTCATTTGAGTTTTGTCCTGGTTTTAGAGTTGAATCCATCATTAAAAGTCTTGTTTAGAATTGTATAAATGGTGCTTTGCATCCTCATAAAAATTACGAAAAAAGGGAAAAATAGGTGGATCAGGATTCGTCTCCCCATCTTTCATAACTTTCTCCAGTTATGCCACTTGGTATTTTTTTCTCAAACTTTTTTCTAACCAAATCATAAATGTCTGAGAAGGAGCTGACAAATGCAAAGGATAAATGCATTTATTACAGCTCGTCTCCGACAAAGCATCGATTCACAACTGGACAGTTCTCTGGAAGTCTCATTGAGTCTTTTTGTTCCTTATTTAATGAGTGTAAGTGAAGACTATCCTGCAAAAATTACTTCAAATGCATTCCTAAAGAAGGAAGGACATTGCCTACTGTACAGTTTTATGTAGCTGATTTTCAACATTTTGGACAAAAGACAGTATATGAAGAAGAAAATAGCTATCTTCTTGAGACAGAATTCTCAAAAAGGCCAATACTAAACATACACCCTTGTACAGTTTCTTTTTATTGTTAACTATATACAGTTTGAGGTTTCCTTACAGCTTAAAATGTAAGCTTAAGCTTGTAAGCTTAAAATGGATGTTTAAAAATTTCAAGGATTGGCTGTGGTGTGCCTTTTCAGGTCAGACCTGACTTATAAACTCTGGAGATGATGCTGAGTAATTTCCTTGAGAGAACTGAGGTTTGGACCAAACCTGCCCTACATTTACTACATTTTATTCTTGTGTCCTTTAACATTTCTGGTTTTAAGTGAATTTTAATTTTTTTTTTTTTTTTTTGGCCAGCAGTGAGAAATGGAATGTCTGAAACACCCAATTCTCTAAAGTTTTCACATGTGTGTGTCTCTGGGGGGATGTTGATGAAAATACAGAATTTTAGTTTAAAAGTTGCGTAGTTTTCCTGTTTCTGGAACTGTATTTGCTAATTGTCCATAGCTAAACCATATTTTCATCAATATGTAGCTTTAAATTGACCATTCATACAGCTATTATTAAAAAAAAACAACAACAAACCACAAACGAACAAACAAACAAAAACCCCAAATACACAAAAAAGCTGACCTCAAACAAACCACCAAACAACCCCCCTCTGCATTTCAGAGGACAACTTTGGACATCAGGAAAAGTCTTCAAAAGTCAGCTGTCTTAAGCTGCTTAACATGAGCTAATGCCCCGTTTGCTGATTGCATGCTCAAATTCGGTCATTCTCTCATTAGCAAAATTGCCTATCCATATTTTTTAAGCTGTTTTCCCCTTTTTATAAGCATTTCATATCACATACAACTTTACATTTGTATTGTATGAATTATCTTCCTCATACACTGGCATTAATAAGTGCAATGGCATTTTGGACTGGTGTTGACCTCAATGAGAAGTTTCTTGCTGCTGAGCTTAATAGCAGTAGCTCCAGAGCTCTGCAGCTCTTGTTCAAGCTTCTGCAAAATAAAAAAACAAAAAAAACCCCAACAAAAACAAAAAAAAACACAAAAAACCACCATTAAAAATTATGACAACTAAAATAACCCTCAAGAAGCTGGGAATTGGTATTGCAGATCCTTGAGTTGTCTAAATGTGATCATCCCCACTGTCCATCTGAGCAAAGGCAATTAGCCTGGTATGCCCTGCTGCAGTTGTTCTATAGATGTATACATCCTTCATCAAATATCATCTATTTGGATGGCATTTATTGTTTTGATAGCAGGTGGTAGTGGTATAATGGTAAAAGAACTTAGAAGAGAGGATTCATTAACTCTAGATGGATCCAGGGCAATGTAGAGTGCACTTTTGGGGCTAAAAGAGCCTGGAATGAAGACTTAATTATTTCTTTTTCCTTGTATTATGTGAAAGTATTCCATCAGTACAGAGCTTTTAGTGTGTGAAAGCTCTTCACGTCCTGTCCGATGGGAGCTGGTGGAGAGTACAGCTGAAGGTGGTATAGTAAAATGTGTGAAGATTTTCTTTTTTATTGCCACGTATTTATAAGAGGTTTCCTGGAAGTTTTAAAAATTTGAAACAGGGTGCTTTTTGTAGCTTTCCTTTAAGCTGATCTAGGAGCCAAGGGTCTTTTCCATGTTGATGCTTTCGGCACTGCTGTTGGTGCATACTTCTCTGGCAGGCACACTCATCAACAAGAGGCTTCTTTGGATTAATGAATGTAATGTTAATCAGCACCATGCTGCCCAGGTCTGTGAATGCCAGGAATGTGATGATACTCAGGGATGGGGAAGGATGAGAGCAAAGCACATACACAGTGCCAAGGCTGCTGGCGTTCATCAGCTTTTGGCTACAAGCAGCTTGGTGATGTCCTGAGCTAGAAGAAGAGTCCATAGCAGTTCAGCATCTCATGTTGCACTTCTACTTCCTGTTTTGAACCCTACCACATCTTTCTGTCCTTTTCTGAGCACGTCAGAAGCAAGTTGTAGCTCCCTCCAGGAGTCATGGAGCAGGTCCCTCATATAGGAGCCACATGCCCCTCATTCTCCTCTCATTCCATTTTCTGTGCTTCTTCATACCATGCTTTAGTTTCCTTGCAATGTGGCAATCAGGGCTGCATGTGGAGTTGAAGATAAGGGGGCACAGTGGGTTTTTACAGCATCACAGCAGGATTTTCTCCTTGGTTCTGTTTCTTTTCCTAATAACTTGTCTTTTTGACCATGGCTGAACACCAAGATGGTAATTTAAGCAGCCATTGCAGGATGACTCTTTTAAGGCTAACCATGTGGTAGCGGTAATTTTGATTTTGCACTTTCATGAAGATGCTAAATTTAAGTCTTTCTTTTTCAGCAGAAATCTTTGAAAGCATACCTTTCGCAGTGGTCTGAGGGTTGTTTTTTTGGACAAGACTCCTTGAAGGAGGAGATTTCAGTATTATTGAGACAGCTTTGGTATTCACTTGGTCAAAGAAGGATAACTGAGGTAGTTGTCCAGTAATTTTGACTTTGCAGTTTCCCAAGTACTTTCTACTGTGCTACAAAGTCCTCTCCAACAAGTTTCTGAGATGCTGATTATTTTCAGCTTAAAGTAATACATCACAGTTCATGTATATTAATTTACAGATTTCCAGATGCTTCTATGGAAAGCGTTTGCAGTTGGTCCTAGTTCTGCTACGTGTTTTTCTGTGGTTTGTTTAAATTGAGCTTTCTTTAATTGCTGTTTCATATTGGGCTGTTACTGCTGCCCTATTTTATTTTTATTTTTTTTGGCTATTGAATTTTTAAGCCCCTCATGCATAAGGAATGTATAGTTCTGAAATGAATGTTTTTCCAATCCTGTAAGCTGGCCTTGTTCTTGTAGAAAACTTTCCGATGAAATCTTAATTTGGGGGGCACTGTGGTCACTGTTTCTGGGAAGGAGACCTGATCTGCCAGTTTAAAGTCCACAGAGACATGGCTGGAACAGGAGCACAGATGCAGTCTGTCTTCTCAAGGGTTACTTTTTATAGCTTTTGATCATTTTAATTGCAGGAATTTGGCAGGCTGTGAGGCTTGGGGAGGATAGTATTTGGCTTTTTTCTTGGCATAGAAATGACTGAGGGTGCATTGGGTGTATGTTGCTGTTACCTGCTTCCCTTCTTGTCAGTCCAGTAATGATTTAGGCCGTTTTTTTTCAGAAGGATCATGGAAGAGAAAGTGTCAAAAAAAAAAATCATCAAGATCTAATTAAAAGTGAATTATTCAAAACTCTCAGACCTCTGTAAACAAACTGTAGCTGCCTCCAACTCTTTGATATTTAAGCGCTGTTAAAACAAGCCTGTTCTGAATCCCTATTTGAATAAGTATTGAAGAACCATGTTTAATATGCATGTAAGCACAAAAATATGAACTTTGCAAAGATTCAAAATGATAAAAATAAACATTAAGAATTAAATTTTCCCTGGCCAAGAACACTGGGGCTAGTAATGTACCTACCTTCATCTGTCAGAAAAAGCATGGTAAGGAATAACTATGGAAAAAAACAGTCAGTATTGCAGTTATTGCCGAGGCTCTCGCTGTTTCTCATCTGATTTCATTCTTCATTTCAGAGCTTGTGGATTTGCAGAAAACAATTTCTTTCTCATTAAAGGCCTAATTCAGTCAATTTTTGGTGCTTTTCATAGTGGGATCTGGTCTACAGGCTGAATAATTTGCATAAGTGGAATCACAGGGAAGTGTAAGCACATAAACAATGCTGCTGAAGTCTAGTTACTTGCTCTCTTTATATATATATATATATATAGGCACCTATGTGGTGCTTTGGATCCTTTCCAGCATGTTCCACATGTTGCAGAATTTAATCTTCAGGCATAAGTAGGCTACAGTTCCCTGAATCAGAGGAAATTATACTGCAAAGGTATTTGAAACACAGCTATTATGAGAGTTTATACGTGTAACGTAATTTACTGCTAGTATAGAAAAACATAAGGTAACAAATTTCAGGGTACAGGCAGAAAGAAATTACTGTTTCAGTGAGTTTTGGCAGCTTGTTGGATCTGGTTGTTGGAGAACTTAAAGGAGGTGTGATACCCTTTTTCTGTTTAAAAAGAAGTTCAAGCTCCTGTTTATTAGGGGAGAAATAGATACCTGGAATTGCTCCAGCCTACTTCACTGAAGAAGTTGAACTGCTTGAACTGTTGGAAATGAGCAGTAAAATGCCTTCCCTATGAGTTAGGACAGTAGGTTCTTCAGAATCCACCTCATCCCTCTTTCATCTTTCATCTCAAAATCTGGGCAGATGCAGAAGCTTCACTGCTGTGTGCTGCAGCTCATGGGCTTGTCTGCATCACATCTGCCACAGACCCTCCTAACTGCCTGTCTCAAGTTTACCTAAGCTGTTCTAAGATTTAGCCAAGTTTACCTCAAGTTGTCTTAAGGTTTATCTAAGTCTGGTTTTCTCTGTGATGGCCACCTTCTCTTTTGCCTTTACTCCTTCACACCCTCTCTTTGCCAACAAACAAGCAAGTCCAGCTTTGATTCATGTTTTATACCTCTGTGCTTGTTAGCTCACTCTTCTGTGTCTTGCTGCTGGCTCTCTAGACAAATAAAAGAAATCCTGAACAACAGCAAGGATATTTAGTTAGCTGCAAAGTAGATGAGCTAACTTTCCAGGGCTGGAAATCTTCAGTGCGTTTTAACCGCAGTTACCACTTGCCTTTGGGATGCAACATCAAATCTTATGCTAATTATGAAAAATTGCTGCTGCCTGGGGACTGGAGAAATTTTAAAATAATTAATAAATATTATTATAGGGGGAAAAAGGCTCTTTGATATTCAGTATTAAACATGATTTCTGATCACTAAGTGCTTCAGTACAGCTGAGATGCCTGCTACCACAGTTAAAGTTAGCAGCATTTTTCATCAAAGTCAAAATGATCTGTAATGATGCTTCTGCATATCAGCAAGGGATTTTTGTTTGATGTATGTATTAATCAACAGACATTGTAGCTGTATGCCCCTTAACAACTTCAATAAACACATCAGAAACTTTTTTATTCCAAACTGTCCCTTGCAACATGTATTGAAAACCCACAAGTTTATCTAATGAAATACACAGTGTTATTTTCTTTCTGTATTATGTATTTAATGGCTTGGAAAATAGCTTCTCATGAATCACATTAAATACACTGTCATCCAGAGAAAATGAATGTCTACCTCTGCTCAGGCAAAGTGTTCTTGCCACCTAGATCAGATGGTTAGAGGAGAAAGATTTGGAGGTTCAGAAAAAGTGTTCATAATTTTCCCATAAACTGATGTGCTGCTACCTTTGAGTGAAGCCTTGAGGTCCTCTCTTCCAGGCAGGCTGGTTTTCCAGGGTTCAGGGATGGAAAGGGAGCCATCAGCATGTTGCGGTGACAGTAGTTCCTTTTTGATGTGTTGCGTAACCAAAGCTGTAAGACTGTGACCTGCTGCAGAAAGGCAAGTTAGCCTGCCCTGTCATCCTAAAGGGATTAACCTCCCAGAGGAAGCAAATTAAGCAAAGAGAAGTCGCAACTTCATGTGTGCACCTTTGGTCATGCGCTCTGAGGCTGGTTCTTTTTTCCCAGCCTTATGTGCAGGGCAGTAGTACAAGAATGCAGAAAACCCAGCACAACAGATGTTGCCTTAGTTTCTTTATATCCCTCCTTCCTTCTGCAGAAAAAAAAACCTTATATTTAACTTTTTTTGCTTTTTCTCCAAATGAGCAGATTTTGTGCCCTTTGTATTGTTAGTGGCTCTACCTACCTCCAAGTTTGGTTCAGTAGTCTGGTATTGAAGGGAGTCCCCTGCTCATCCCTACTCAGTGTGTGTTGCTTTGCTAATGGAAAGTGGTT
The DNA here is from genome assembly GCF_028554395.1 of Pezoporus wallicus. Classification (NCBI taxonomy): domain Eukaryota; kingdom Metazoa; phylum Chordata; class Aves; order Psittaciformes; family Psittacidae; genus Pezoporus; species Pezoporus wallicus. Next base: position 3,881,480 of record NW_026639744.1, read on the forward strand.
TTGGCACATGCCAACTGGGTTTGGTGGAGACTAACCCTGCAGAGCTCTCACCCACATGTGGTCCAAGTACTAGTGGATTGAGAACTGCTCCTGCAACCCTACAAGGTCCTTCCTCATTGATTTACAAAACAGACACTCCAAAAAGGCTCTCAAGTGATGAGAAGTGCCTGCACAACTCTAAAGTAGCTCTTCTGCTGTCTGCATGGTGCCCTCCTGTTTGCTTTCTGCTGCTCTTTCCTGTACCTTTCTTCTGATGTGACATCTCTTCCCTTCCTTCACCTGCTTTCTCCATCTCCCCAGCACTTCCTGGAAAAACCTTCTTTTTTTTTTACTATTATCCCTTTTCACTACCATCATCTCCTGCTGTGCCACAATCTGCCCTTCAGCTCTTGAGTGGGCAGGTGGAGGGTTTGGCCTCTGAAGGCAGCAAGGAGAGACAGAAGGGACCTGACTGTGGACCTCAGGATCTGAAGGGACCATCATGTAATTCTCACCTGTCTCAAGTTTCAGCTGACTGGCCTGAGTGTTTAAAACACATGCCTTGGTGCAGAGCAGGGGGAGGGAGGAGGAGACAGGATAGATGCTATCCTGTCACTTGGGGAAGGCGGAGGAAATTTCTCATTGGTCCCATGTTAAATGCTATGTGGAGAGGACAGCCATTGCTGTTTGTGCTTAGGAAAATACCAAGACGGTAATGTTTGTGGAAGTTCTCGGGGTGCTTTGAGGCAATGTCATACCTTCTACCTCCTGTTTTCTCATCAGATGTATAACAAGACCTTGTTTTCAAAAGGCATACTGCTCAGTCCTCCTGTTTCATAAATGATATTTTTAAATTGCCCTTTTCCATTTCTTTGCCAATGCTCTTTGATGTCCACTGTTATTGCTGCTGTTTGACTTTTGCTTTATTCAGACTGTGATTGTCCCCTGGTTTCCAAATACAGAAGCAAGAAAAGTCCTTTCCCAAAGATCAGGTCATTTCGGGAAGAGGGAGACACAGAGACTAGGAAAAACAAAGCAAACAGGGTAAAGCATGACTGGGCATCAAATCTTACACAACATTAGGAGCAGAAATATCATTAAATTATGTATGATGCATGACAAAGTGTGGTGAGGGAATGGTGGCAGACAGGAAAAGCTTTTGACGGTCCCAGAGATGGTCACGTGGCTAAGCACATTCCTTTCCCTTTCCCCTGGAGTAGCCATGAATTGTACAGGCTATTTTTAATAATTTAATCTGTGAGCTTTTTTGCTGTGATCAGCACACTGCGGAGAGGGATAAAAGATTTACTGGAGAGGAAGCGTCTGCTAATTGCTTGCACAGTTATCTTCATGCAGCTGGACTTGAAGCTACCATCTCTTTCTACCCGAGCCAGCAAATAACCAGCACGTGGTGCTAACTTTTGATCCCTTTTGACCTATTTGGATTTCAAGCCTCACACCAAAGGAAAAAGCTTCACAGTCTTTCTCGAATTCCTCTTACTGTGGGTTGAAGTCCCAAAACTGCTTTGGAGAATTGATTCTAGAGATGCCTCCCCACTATCCCTGTGGTCTTGGAGGCAGCTGGTCTTGCTGGGGGGGCATAGGGTAATCTTGGTGTGAATATTTAAAAAGGTATTGGGTAAAGGAGCAGGACCTGATTGAAGTTATCTGCACACTCACCAGGAAGTCTGGATACAGGGAGGAAATAAAGCCCTCGAAGGACATTTTAGATCTGATTAATGGGTATCAGGTGCTATAGTCTTGTTTTAATAGGGGATGCTTTTGGTAATTAAAGTGTGGATACTCTGAGCCAGACTGTAATTCTTCCAAAAACTACTTCTTCTGAAGGAAGGGCAATACCTGCTTTGACTAGAACTACAAATTTATCAAGGAGGCAATGATTTTTTGAATTATATCCCAAAATATTAACTCTGGTACTAAATAAAATCTAATATGGAATCCTGAATGTGATTTTTTGTTAAACTTTCTTAAAGTAAATGTACTGTCAAAAGCAACAAATGGTGATGCGCTCTCATTAAAGTGAGGGAATTTTCTGACACTTGGTAGAAATAACAGTGCATTTCAGCAGCTGTAGTCAGCTTGCAGAAAAATGTCCATTGTTTTAGTTTAAATGTTTTTAGGTTGTATATTTTATTTTTGTATATTTTATTGTATATTATATAATAATATAATAACCTAAATAAAATAATATAATAACCTAAATATATATATATTTAGGTTGTATATTTTATTTTAGGTTGTATATTTTATTTTTGCCAGCTTTCCACTCTGTAGATCTAAACCTGGTCAAGAGCTAAGCAGAAATGTGACTTTCTCATTTCTATGCCAGCAGAAGTGAAGCTGCACTTACATTTCTTTTTCTCAAAGGCATTGCATGAGCAAATGCCAGTGTTTGATGTAGAATTAATGGAGCTATTATCAGCTTACCAATATTTTAAGCTATGCAATAGGATTTGAGCCAACAGAAAAAGTTTTAGCAACCTAGGATTTTTCCCTGTTGTCAGTGTAGTTGATCACAGCTTTTACCTATGGTGCTTTGCTACTAGTATGAGTAGAATGATCATCCCATCTGCCCTATGTTATCCAGGTATCACCTGCAGCAGATCCTTAGGGTAAAGACCATGACCAGGTCAAGCATATGTGATAATTGCCCTGTAATCATATAATAATTAAAATTAGGGGACAAAAGTAGAGGCAGACTGAATTATCTGGCTTGCATGTCTCTCAAGGCAAAGTCCCTTATCTTTGAAAGTAGAAAGGTTTTCACACAGCCCTTGTTGAGTCTTATGCTGGCCTATGGATATGGAGGTTATTGATAACTAGTTTGCATTAGCTTGTAGTGTTGCTGTATTTTCTTTCCTCCAGTTAAAGACTGTAGTTGGTGTGCTTTTCCTGTGGCTTGGAACTTAACAACTTGAAAGTGACAGAATTAATGAGGAAGAGAAAGAAGTTGCAGCTTCCAGAAGAAAAGAAGTAAAGAAACAGAAGTTGAGCATTTGAATCATAGCTCAGACCTTGCACGGAGAGTTAGAAAAACATTATCCTGTTATGTAATTCAGTTACTTCTGTATGGCATGACCAGACCCTTTTTTATCTCTGTTACTTCTATCACACAAGTGTTTGGCTTTGGGTCTTCTGCCCTTTTCCATGGAGATATCTTAGATACATCTTGTTACTGCATATGGGGTCTCGCTGGGGTTTTGAATTTGTTCAACAGATGAAGTCCCCCAAACTGCAGCTTTTCCTGAGGGCAGAAACTGGTAACTCGGGAATGGATGTGGCATACAGAGGCATTAATGCAGCCTATACTCTGCACCCTACTCCCTTCTATTTAAGCACTGCTAAACCTTTAAGACAGATCTTTAATACCCAGTGTGTAACAGCACAGGGTTTATACATGGCTTATGTTCTCCAATAGCAATATTGATGGGGGGGTAGGGGGGTGGGGAAGAGGGTTTCAGTGTCATAGCAAAAATAGTTCTTTTTCCCGGGCAGGTCTGCAACTTGTGCCATGGGGCTGGAGGTGAAGCAGTTTGTAGGAAGGGATATCTCCAAACTGGGGAAGCTCCTGGATCATTGGGAAGAGCTTACAGAAGTGACACCCTGTTGGCTAGCCTGGGCACTTACAGAGAAATTGAAAGAATTATGGCTGGGATTACTTTTACAGACAATGAAAGATGATAAACAGCACAAATTGGAGGAGTTTAAGCCTGTTGTTGGTGCTCTCATGGCATCCATAAGACCCTTTAAAAAGCTAATGCAAAGTAACTAAACGTGTTATAGCTGATAGGATGAGTTTCTGTAAATTGCCTGCTGCAAATAGATAATGTTCAAGAGAGAAAAGTTGTGAGCTTTTGTGAAATGAGGTTTGTGTGAGACCTAAGACCTCACTTGTTTTGATGCAGCAAAGCAAGAATGTTTAACCCTCGTTACCTGTGACGGCAGGGAGCAGGTTTGGCATGGGTTATTCCACGTGTGGAATTATTTTAAAATTTGGTTAGTAAACTGCCTCTTTTTAATCAGAGAGAAAGGCTTTTGTATTGTTGAGGTTTCTAGTCGCTTGATGTTCCTAGTATGCTACCAAGATGCAGTTTAACTTTTCTGTACTTCTCAAAAGATTGTTATCTGAAAGTTTGACATTATTTGCAGATAGCTGCAATGGAGTAATTTAGTACTATGTTAAATTTCAGAATTACATGCAATATTTTGATGAATACGGTGCAAGAAAACAAAATCGTCACTTCTGTTGCTGTACTTGGTTGACTTTGTGCTGAGTGAAGTTTACGTGATTAGTGGTTAGAAACTCAGTTGAATTTGAAATTAAATGCTGAAAAAATCCAGGTTGTTTTTTTTTCCTGCTAACCACATCACAGAGAGCAATTAAAGATTTGGTATAAAATAGCACATAAGGGTTGTAGTGAAAAGAGAGAGAAGGTCAGAAGGTGACAATAAGAATTTAAATAGTAGGGTTCAAAACATGTCATGGCTTTGTTGTGAGAATATTTTCCTTACAGCCTCTGAAAGGTTGATAAATTGGTCATTCATCTCTTTCCCCACCAGTGTCTTTTTTTATGATGAAACAAATATCCTAGGTGGTGCAGGGGAGCACCAGCCTGGGAGCCTTGCACCTCTCAGGCAAGGGTTCTGCTGCGGCTCTGCTTTTCTCTTAGTTAGGAAGGTGTAAGTACCTCAGTGTTGTGCTTATTTCTATTTTATAATGTCCTACCAGGGCCACTGAATGCAGAGTGGTTTATAGGGCTCAGCTGTCATCAATTTTACACTATTCACTATTTATTCCATCGCTTTGCTTAATATTATACAGTCCAAAAATCCTTCATGTATGTGACCTTTTGCTTCAAGGAATAAGATTGCTAATAATTCTACTAATAACATAATGTAAAAAATGAAATTATTCACTTTGCTTTACATACAAACAGCGGTGGCTTTTCTTTTCCTTCGTATTATTTTTTTGTGCCATCAATTCAGAGTACATTCTAAATTTTTGTATCAGACATCTCACTGAGCAGCTATGAGCTTTAGCAGTAAAATGAATTCAACACACACACTTGAACTGACTCATACATAAAAAGAGTAAAAGTAAATAACAAAGCCCCTTTCATAAAAGTGCAAAAACAGCTCTAAAATCCAGTGGTGTCATTTTCCTTTTTGAAACTCGACAAATGTACCAAGACACTGCTCTACAGATCCAACCATGTGATGCATCCCAGGGGCAGCTGCATTAGAAGGGAAGATCTTGGAAACTTGAATGGGACTCAGGGGATCCCATTAGCTCCTGCAGCAAACTGTCCACTGGAGCTGTAATGAGTTTTTATGCATACCAGGCCTGAGAAAGTTAGCACAGAGTATTTTGGTACTTGTTACATAAAGAAAAAAAAAAACAAAACACCAAAAACCCAACCCACTCATTTATTCTATACTATGTCCCTCTTTAATTGGGCTTTTCAATCACTTAAAAAAATCTTGCCAGAAAGGTGTCCCTGGTCAATTAGTCACACCTAGCGAAGGCATATATGGCACTTTTCTTGCTCTTATTGTTGTTATTCATGACTTAAAGCATCCTGCAGTGCAGAATTATAAGTGAGAGTGTCTAGCTGTGGAAATGAATTTCCACATGGCTTCATGCTGATCTGTCTGGTTGACTAAGCTTTATGGGAAGTTGTCTGTAGGAGCTACTTTTGTAGCTAAATACTCAGATAGCACTTAGAGCTGAAAGAAAAAAACCTGCAAAACCAAAAATCAACAAACAATAATGACAAAACTACCTCACATTAAAATAACTTTTAGAAAGTAAAATTAATTTTGCTATATGTGAACAGCTTCTTAAAAAAACTGTTTTCCTTACAGAATCATTCCTGATAACTCGGAGTGGAATATAGATTTTTTTGGACCTGCATTATGTTGTCCTTAGAAAAAAATCGGTCAATGAAGCTGAAACTCATGCTCATTTAGATATTTTAGTGTCAAGATCGGTTGCAAATGTCAGTGAGAGAACCTGGAATAAAGACGGAGAAAAAGACCTCATTGCTTTGTGTCTTGCTGTGGAGTTAAACATTTAAACAAACTTTTTGCCCCTTTTCTATGACGCTGGAGGTCTGGTGATGACTCTGCAGAAGGAAGAGGATAACTTTCACCTGGCTTTCGATGTTAGCACACTTTAGGTGGTAAAGGAGCAATTAAAGAGCCCATGCTTATTTTTGAGGTGGAGATACTGGTATGTGTACTGGCAAATGGGTGAATTGAGAAGAGCTGAAGTCTTAGTAAAGCTTTCTACCAGCACTGTCAGAGACACTTTCCTCTCTTCTTTTCCATGATTCTAATATATAGTGCTTTAGAGGTTCTGCAAATGTTGTGAGGCATAAGTATTGCTTATAAAGTGCTTCAGCTTTCTTTTTATTCTTTATTCTTACTTTTTCTTTTTATTATTTTAACAAGTGTTGGGGTTTAAACCCAGCTGGCAACCCAGAACCGCGCAGCCACTCGCTCACTTCCCCCCACTCCTGGAGGGATGGGGAGGAGAATCAAAAGAATGTAACACCCGTGGGTTGAAATAAGAGCAGTCCAGTAACTAAGGTATAACACAAACCCACTACTGCTACCACCAATAATAATGATAAAGGGAATAACAAGGGAAGAGAATGCAACCACTCACCATCCGCTGACCAATACCCAGCCCAACTGAGCAGTGATTTAGCCCTTCTGGGTAACTGCTCCCAGTTTATATAGTGGGCATGACGTGCTGTGGTATGGAATACCCCTTTGGTCAGTTTGGGTCAGGTGTCCTGGCTCTGCTTCCTCCTGGCTTCCCCTCCTCCCTGGCAGAGCATGAGGCTCACAAAGTCCTTGGTCAGAGTTAACATTACTGAGCAGCAACAAAAACATCAGTGTTGTTCCCAGGCTGAAAGTCAGAAACACAGCAGTGCACCATCTACTGAGAAGGAGAAAAATAACTGCTACTGCTGAACCCAGGACAACAAGCACACAGTATCTGGCAGTCTTGTATCTATAAAGTGATACTTTCTTTCTAATAGAGTATAAAATCTCTTTTGTGTTTTCCAATAGTTCCTAAAATACTCAGCCCCATTAAAATTTTTAAGCACATGTCTGTTTAGGATACCAACCACTGCATTTAATCATTCATTTAAACCTTTGCAGCCTATGAGTAATCAACCTAGTTCTAAACTTGTGTACATCAGTTTAAAAATTAACCCTAAGTTTTTGCCCTGTAGGTTTGTGGTTTTGTACCCACTCGTTGTATTTATTTTTTTACTTCCCAAGATCATTTTTCAGGGTGAACACTAAAACATGTATATTTTCCAAATGAGAAGTCTGAGAGAGGCTGTTTCATCAGAAAGGCCATCACAAGGATGCTTGTCCAGCCTTGATGACTTCAAGAAATGGAATAACTTGTGGGACATATTTGTACTGTTTTTACAGGTTCTTCCATAAGGCTTTTGGCAGTGCTCTTGGTAAGACCCCAGGAGCCGCACGTGTTGGTGCCTGGGATTTTCCTCTGTTTTTAGAACCTTTCTTTTTTGTTTTTTAAACTCTTAATGCCGCACAGTCACATGCAATTCTTCTGGCCAACTTGTATTTGCTAGAAGCAGAACAATTAATCCCTGCCCAATATACAGACCCCTGATTCTTCCTCAGCTGTATTGCAGGAGACGGGTTGTAGAGTCTTTCTGAGATGCCTCATCTTTTTAGTAGTTCTTTTTTTTTTTTTCTGTCACTTTCTTTAATGGCCCTGCAAGCTGTCTTCTTCATTTATTACTGCTTTCTTTCTAAATTAGGGTAATATTAAAATACCACCTTTAATTGGGTATATTCAGTTTCCTTGTTCTTGGGGCTCCTTTAGGCAATGAACTAGAACTGATCTGTAGGTCTCTTTAAAATGTGAATCTATTACTTTGCTCATTACTCATGTAACATAAGGTTTCTTGGTACTGCTTTTATGATCCATGCGTGCCGATGAAGTGATGCATCCCAGGCTGAATCTCACCCCCCCACAAGGGGTTTGGGCTTTTTCTCCTTTTCCTTAGAAAATAATTGGAGACATTTTACTTCAACCCCTCTAGTGTTGCATTAAGTTAGTTTTTTGAGCAACTAAATTTTAGGCTTCTGACCTGCATTAAATCCTTGTTGTGTAAGGGTTTGACCTCAGCCAGCAACTAAGTACCACACAGCCACTCACTCACACCCCACACCCCCCCAGTAAAACCCATGGGTTTAGATAAGAACAGTTTAATAATTAAAATAAAGTGTGATGATGATAATAGTAATAATAATACAATTTTAATGAAAAGTAAGACAACAAAAAGAGGGAGAGAAATAAAACCCCAGAAAGACAGTGATTGGTGCCTCCTGGCCAGCTCCCCCCCCTGTTTGTATACTGAGGCCGATTTTCTATGGTATGGAATATCCTTTGGCTATTTCGGGTCAGTTGTCCTGTCTCTGCTCCCTCCCAGCTTCTTGTGTACAGCTTCACTGGCAGAGCATGGGAAACTGAAAAGTCCTTGACTTCAGTAGGGGTAAGCACTACTTATCAACAGCTAAAACATCAGTGTGTTATCTACATTATTCTCACACTAAATCAAAAAAAAACACAGCACTGTACCAGCTACGGAGAAGAAAATTAACTCTATCCCAGCTGAAACCAGGACATGTTGGTTTTCCATTAATTTCACCTAACACACGTCACTATCCATCAAAATCAAAATAGTACTTGGAAGTGTTTTTAGTGGCTTTCAAATTGTTCTAAATACATTCTTCCTAAACTACTTTAAGGAACTGTTTCAGCTTTCATCCTTTATATGGATTTTTAATACTATAAAGGATACAATTCTTGAGTATTTTCTAAGCTCTTGCTCATGCAAGGTAAGTTTAATTAAAAACCTGGAAAAACTTCTGTATTATAGGAGTGTAAGAAGAGTAGAACTATGTTTATACTGAAGGGATGAATAGGAGATGGTATAGTAAAATTTATGTAAAATAGCAGTTTGCTTGAAAAGAGCACTAGAGCATCTAATTAGCATGTGCAGATGATGTGAATGTTTTAAAATTCCAAGGAAAAATACTAGATGCAAATAAAGACTTTCATAATACTTATTTAATCCTTGTCACAACTTCTCATTTAGGCTAAGAAGTTATGAGTCTTCAGAATAGGACTGTGATATTTTGGGGAGTCAATAAGAAGATAGGGAATTACATTAGATAAAAACAAAAGACAGTATATGCCCTCAGCCAAACACTGTGAGCCTTAAATTAATAAGAACACCCAGGCTGGGTTTACTGCTGAATAATTCATTAGGAGACATGTAGTTTTCTTTGAAACTTTGGGTAAGGGTGGTTGTTAGGTCAGAAGGCTGGGTTACTTGGTTCACTCTTCTATCAAGAAAAGTCCTGCAATACTATATGGTATCTAATACAGATTGGTTTACTTAGCACTGCCTGATAGATGTTGTCAGATCTTAAGTGTGGGGGTATTTTAGGTTGTAAGCCATGTGATGGAGGAGTGAGGATGAAATCCTCTCTATTGAAGTCAACTAGTGCTTGGCCTGAAGCTTTACAAGGGCCTCAGGGCTTGCACAAGCTGGTTCAACTACACTTGTCATTTCTTTATACACATTCATTCATCTTCTGCTGTAATACAGGATTTTCACAGGGATGATCACTCACAGCAAAAGAATCAGTCAAGACCTCTTTGGAGCAGACACAAGGGGAGCTTGGGGTAAAACCAGCTCTACCTCTGAATCACACATAGGAACAATGGGAAGAGGCAGCCTGTAGCACAAGTGGAAAAGGTCTCTCCCGCTGGTGTCCTTCAGACATGAAGTACATCCTTCCTTCAAATGAAAAGAACAGCATTGTTATTTTTGGCAATGGGATTAATTGATCCTTTTTAAATTTTTATTTTAAATAGAGCATTTTGTTGACTCTGCAGAGGCCAGTCACTTCAGCAGGAGGAGTTAGCCCACATTCTCCAGCATAACATACTGAAACCACAGTAAAACCAATAGTGAATTCTGTTAATTATAATTAAATGCCAACAGTGTTATTCTATTTACTTGCCTCTTACTAGAGATGAACAGAAAGTGTGGTTGTAGTTTCCACTGAGTAATTTCTACAGTGCACCTGCAGTGTTTAATTTTGTTTGCCTCAGTTTTTCCCAGATTTCTTCATTGCTAATGTTGCTACCCCTAAAATTTAGTTTACTGTCTTTTTAATACTAGAGGTGATTTTATTATGGTGGAGAAGAGCAGAGCTTGTTATTAACAGTTTCCATCAGCTTCTTTTCTTAGTCACATCTGATCTCATTCAGGCATGTTTCATTTTTATGCAAAGTGTATACAGTTCTTTGGGATATCCAGCGTCTTCATAGTTTATTGCAGCAAAAGCAGAGCTATCTGAAGAACTTTCATTGAGTCATGTCCTTCTTGCTTTGTTTCCTTCTCACATAACCTGAATATATTACTAACTACCTCTGAGACCAGTGCTTAAGCAGCAGCCCAAACCAATTCTTTAAAAAGTAATACAATTCTGAGACTTGCCTATTAATCTGTTTTTGAATCTTTTATCCATTTAATATGAAAAAATGCTCATTTTTGTAAGTCTGCAACAATCTTGGTTGTACTTTGAGTGCTATGAAAGTGCAGTGTGGTGTGCGGTTTTCAAAAGAAAAAAGACTTGTCTCTCATGCAATGTGAAGATTATCTTACCTGTATCTACAACCACACATAGGTGAGCATCCAGAATCACCTGCCTGGAGACTCAGAAGGTGAATTGGAGGTGATGTGCATGAGTACAGCATCCTCCTGTGAGGTGTCTCACAATTGCTAACTTTTCTTAATGACACATAGTCCTAGATATATATGCAAGAGCATCTCTTGTGGCAACTACATCTCTTGTGTGTAGTTGTGCCGAAGTATTGAGGATTCCCTTGCCTCACCTCCCCAGTGTTAGGCACTGAGATGGTGCCAATGAGGAAAGGCTGGAGTAGGTTGAGCGGGCGTGTTAGGTGCACCCTTCCGTGGCAAAGCAGAGGCTCTCTTTTACTGAAGGATCATGCAATTCTGAGTAAGAAATCAATTTTATTAATGGTTTGAAAAAAGCTGAAGTATTGAAGCAGTTGTTATCTTTGGACTGCAGTTACCGTCATTCTTCCATATGAGCAGTACAGCCCAGATATTCTGCGGAATAGGATTTTCTATTGCATGTAATACAGATTATTTTGACATAAAAATTCAAGTTAGTCAAGCCTGGGGGGGGAGACATAAAAAAATGTAAAAGACTGCAGTAAATATGAAATCTTGGTCTCCGTACTTCAGGTCTTAGTAATGTGAAGGTAATTACAGGCACTTGCAAAAGTGCTTATTTGACCTCTGCTTTAAATATCACTACGTAATGGGCAGTCCACAAAGAGGTAGATAGAACCTCACCCTGCACCTATGTCACAGTGCAGAGTTGCCACTGTGTGAGAAAAAAAGCCCCAATGTTTGTAGCCCAGCACCAGAAGAAGAAGCATGGCTGGTGTGTCCTGCTGCGATCCTGACACTGCACTCCAAAAATTCACTGCACAGTGTAAAGTCCTGCCATAACGCCAGCATTGAACATCCTTTTGTGCTGAGCCCTGGACATCCAAAATCATCGTTCTTCTTCATCACTGGGATTAGTTTTAAGCTTTCTGGAAGCTTTTTCCCCCTTTTTTTTCCTTTATTTTCCTTAATTCCTGTCCCACGCTCTGCATGCCAGGAAAAACCACAGCTCTGGCCTGAGAATGCAAAAAAAAAAAAAACAAAACCAAAATCACCTAATGTTTTCTCCTGCTTCTGTGGGTAGGTTTTTAGGGTTTAATTTCTTATTATGAAACATTTTTAACAAACTGTCCCAGTTTAGGAGCACATGGGTATAAACCGTATCGGGAGAAAATGTATATTTAAATGCTTATCTCTCTCTGCTTGAATGCTGCATTTTTCTTTAGACAAGTGTAAAATTACTTCTTGCTTTGCATGCCATGAAGTGACAAAACCCCCTGGGAACTTACGGGAAAGGACCTATTGAGAAAATGGATAGCATTAGGATGAAGTCATCACTGTACTGGTGCCATCCTTGTTAGAAATGTGAAGCAGACACATAAGAAAATAGAGAACTTTAATCTTACTGTTAAATAGATCCACTGTGCATCACTCCATGCATATCCCAAAATGGAGTCTGCTGGGGCCTTGTTTATGATTCACTGTGTGTCTGAGGGGGTAAAATAATTGAATGTGCTCCTTCTGTTTAGTTAAATGTGCTTTCCATCATAATTTCACAAAATGTACATAATGAAACACAAGTAACTGGAAATGACTGTTCTCCCCAATGGTAATTTGGACAATCATCCTTGCAAAATCAAACCCTGGTGGGAGGGTGCTTAAATGTGAGTGGAAATACTACATATCATTGCTGCCAGAAAGGTCCTAAGGACGCAAAGATGCTGCTTTTTCTTTTCCTGAGGCTTGCCTGGGCAGGTAAACAAACAGGTTTTTGAATAAAATAGCCTAAAGGCAAAAGTGAGTCGATGAATTCTGACTTACAGTGCAAGGCAATAGAAAGTTTCGAGTCTGATAACAATACTGATGACTTCTTAAGCTAAGGATGATTCATTTTGTGATCCCTGAAAACCTTGGAAAGGCTTCACTGAGCACGTAAAAACTTGGAAAGAAGCTAAAGGATTGCAGGGCCATATGAATATTGCATTTCATTTTGACATAATGCACCTATTTGGGCACTATTCTGGTGGCTGCTTGGATTTGAAGGATTTAAAGCATCTTTTAATGTTTTATTGGTAAAGCTTTGATGAACTGGATGTGGTTAAAAGCATATTTTGTGATTGACCTAGCTTTGGAGAAAAGCAACCGTTTGCTTAAAATATGTGGGAGATGGTTTTCCAATAGTGCTATGCAAAATGATGCTTTACTTCCTGGTGCATTTTAGCAACTGCACCTGAAGGACTTCCACAGTTATATTACCATATAATATATAATCTTATAGAATATATATTGTATATCATATAATGCTTATGCATAATAGTTATGTGGCTTTTTTGTAAATACTTCTTTCACTTAAAACTTTGCAGTTTTTCCACCTATTTCATTGTGTTTGTGTGTGATACAGAGAAAAGGAGTAACTTGGATCTCAGCCTGAAGTTTATGACTTTCAGTTGCTGGGTTCACAAGAAGAAAAGAAGCAGAAGAGCAAAAACTTTGTCCTTCAGCAGGCTGGGGACATGATGGCAGTATTAGAAATTGAGACAATTAAGCCTTGGAGAGGATTGATAATGAATAGTCTGTATTATTTAGTGCCACAGGTGCAGAAAATCTGAATACTTTTTCTAATTTTCATGGAAGTTTGTATTCTATCCCTGATGACACCAAAATAATACTGTGTAGCTGATAGCTACAGTAAAGACTAGACAAAAATTGCAGTTTAGAACATGATGCTGTGGTTTCAGAATATCAAAGCCAGAAGGTTGCAAACATCTTTTAAGGGTGAAATGCTAAGCAGGAGAAAGGCAACCTTTTGGCCTTTCTCACCTTGGAACCATGTCTTGTGTCCATCTACCCTCCCTGGCATCCCTCTGGCTCTGACCTGGCAGTACACTGGGTTATTGTGCATGAGCTAGTGGGAAAATCCTATCAGATGGTGGGAAAATACACACGTTGAGCTGGAGGCTGGCTGCAACCTAAAAATCTGCTTTTAGTTTTCCTCTTTTGCATCACTCTGAAATTGTGTCCTGCCTTGCACAGGGAGAAAACACTTAGAGAAGGTCTGAGCTGCTGCATCCATCAGGCTTGAGTTGCATCATGGAGGATATGCTCATATAATCCTTTACAAACAGAGAAAATACATTTATCTTGCCTTACTTTATGTTCAAAGACCTTTTGGCACACAAGCAAGCCAGTGGACATGAATAAACCAGCCAGGTGTAGCCCAAGCTTTAGGCTGTGTTGGGAACCCTGTACCCCCGGGGATGTATTTCCATCTGTTTAAAATGGGCTACATTTCTATAGGCTGTCCAGGTAAATGAACAGGAAAAAAGTTCCTTTTTGGAAAAGAAGTTTGAAATTGTTTATTGAAATTGTTTACTTGCTTAAACCAGTGATTTTGGTGTAGGAAGGGGTCTGACTCATATACTGATATGATTGACTTAAATAATTTCAGTCAACTTGTTATCAGCTATTAAGTACTGATCATAATGATCACTTCAAATTTAAACTTTAATGATATCTCCACCCCCATCCAGTTTTGATGCATGAAATCGTGAGTTTCTTGGTTTGGCTCACACTGCTCTTCCCTGTTTTTTTCCCGGGAGCGTTTTGCTTTGGTTTCAGCCCTTGCAACCCATTAAAATGTACTTCAGTGACTGCAGGCTGCCAGCATCAGCTGATACCTTCACCTAGAGAGCTGTGGCTCCTAAAAATGCAATGATAATGCCATATAAACAAGCATTTAGAGGTCCTTGTGCTGGGTATCCCTATTTTATCTGTGCCTCAGAGTGAAGGAGGAGTCTTTATGATAAATACATATTTTTTAATACACCTTAGCTTGTGAGTGTGCATGTTGCTGTCTTACACCATGCTAATTTTTTGTGTGCCAGCCAAAATCTTGGTGGCTTCTAGGATGATCATTGATTGCATTGTGTACTGCTACGAAGACAAAACAATACCCCAGCTGGAAAGTTTTAGTATGAAAAAGTGTAAAAGAGGCAATAAACATTAACTGTAGTATAACTCCACTTTAGCTGCTTTGATTGCAGTATAATAATTTATGTTATTGGGTAGTCTTAGGAAACTCACATTACACATATATGCACAGTCATCTGTTTTCATGATGTTATTTATCATATTCTTTTGTGGTGGTAGTTCTTGCAGTCAGAGAATAATATACTCTCCTGAAATCATGCTTCACATAAAGTGTTGTCTCTGTCATTCAACACGTGCTTTTTGCAGCAGAATGGACAAGAAAATCTGTCACCTCTGTCTGTATCTGTTATAACTCAAGTTATTCATGGCAGAATTGACTTTGTGGTATACAGACCATATAAATACTTTTCATCTCAGGGGACTCATAAATATGTCTCTTTGAAGTTGTTAATGTCATCAAATCTTAATGACTTCACACTGTTCCTTCATTAAGCCTTCAGCACATTTACAGAGGATTTTAAGCGTAGCAGGAGATTGTGCTCACACCTGGTTATAGGGGTCTTACTGACATTTAAAGCTCTACTGTGACTAACCATTAGCAAAACCTCTGTTTATCATTAGGCAAGGTAAATGTGAATATAGGATATAAGTAGTGATTATAATTAGCAGTATGGAAGTGTATTGTCTGCACTTAACTTTTCCTGAGCTACATGGTCATTGTGAGGGGGCTGTTAAACAGCCGTATGTTTAATTAGGTGATATTCGTATGGATATATTCAAATACACATTATGTAGTATAGTATTATGATTACATTAAAAGATATATATTATTAAATTAAATCATATATAGTATTACATAGAGTATATATAAATAGGTACAGACATGTAATTTTTTTGTATATGCAGTCATACATATGTAACTTGGGTTACTGGGGGGGTACCTTTGGGAGAATCTGACTTCTAGGCTCACTAAGGAAGCCTCTGGTCCTGTGCTCAGATGAAGATTGCCAGCTGCAGAAATTTGTTTTAACAGAACAATTTCTAGCAGCAATAAATGGATCTTCATTTAGCTTGAGAGGTACTAAATTAGGTTTGCCATTTACCTAAGTGCATTAAGAGACCTAGTCAGAACATACCTAGCATGAATGTGCACCTCTTTGGAGACTGATATTAAATATTACGTAGTACTTTGTAAAACACCTGAGGATCAGGGGAGAATGAGTGAGTGTTCTTCATGTATCTGGCTTCCTGGTACTGATGTGGGCCTCACATTTGCAGCTATATGTGAGCCCACTAGGGGACTGAAAATTCACAAAGTGCCTTCATCATTCGCTATGTACATGAAAAATAAGTGTTAGCTGATTGCCACCAGTCACCGATTTAAGGCATAATGCCATATAGTCTGTAAATGCATCTGATGGTATGGGGACTCTTTTGTTCAGAGGCCATGCTCCTTCACACCGTGAGGGAATGAAAGAGGAATTTAGTCCAAGATGCTGATTGAACGTGTTCGTTAAGGACTGGCTGGCCAGAATGGAAACCTTTTTTTTTTTGCTGCTCTCGTGAGACCTCATGTGGTGTTCTGGTGTCCTCAACATAAAAAGGACAAGGCAGGGGGTTGGAACTAGATGATCTTAGGGTCCTTTTCAACCCTAATTATTCTATGATTCTATGATTTTTCAGGGCTACTTGTTTCCGTAAGATGATGACGCTGTTAAAATACATTGGGAAGCAATGGTAGACAGAAATATTTACAGGAAGTCTGCCTTGTCTTTCAAAATTACATGAAATGATAGACAAAAAAGATGAATTTAAGAATTTGCTATCATCTGAGCTTACTTAGCTATTGTGTCAGCTTAACAGTCACGCCTTTTCTACAAAGACTGCATGATAGAAATATAGGCAAAAGTTTTAATTTTACTCCAAGGGATGTTTGTACTTTGGAAAAAATGCCTTTGATGTTTTTATAAGATATGTTCATGGTACGTGTTGTGGTAGGGCACTGGGATACTGTTTGATATTTTGGTCCAAAAAAAGAAAAGATTTATGAACTCTTACTTCATTATTTTCATGTTTACTGCATGGGTTTATCAGTGTTGTTGCCAATCAAAAAGCGAGTTGCTCTTTTGCCTTGTGTGATAATCATACATTACACTGAATACAAACCATCTTGAAATGGCCAGACTGGCTGAAATCCCCTACATTTTTTTTCACCTAGCTAGAAAGCACTGACTTTACAAGGTCATCTTTTCCTGCTCTCAGTGAATATACTAGGATTTTACTGAGATTTTAAGATTTTAGTGACCTGATACAAACCTTGTCATCATAGAATCATATAATAGTTAGGGTTGGAAAGGATCTTAAGATCATCTAGTTCCACCGCCCCCTGCCATGAGCAGGGACACCTCACACTAAACCATGTCACCCAAGGCCTCGTCCAACCTGGCCTTGAACACCACCAGGGATGGAGCATTCACAACCTCCCTGGGCAACCTATTCCAGTGCCTCACCACCCTTACAGTAAAGAACTTCCTTATATCCAGTCTAAACCTCCCATGCTTAAGTTTGAACCCATTACCCCTTGTCCTGTCACTACAGTCCCTAATGAAGAGTCCCTCCCCAGCATCTTTAGAGGCCCCCTTCAGAAACTGGAAGTCTGCTATGAGGTCTCCACACAGTCTTCTCTTCTCCAGGCTGAACAGCCCCAACTTTCTCATCGTCAGCCAGTACAGTAGGAAACCATCCTTTTCAGTGAGTCCCCACACACACCCCCTATTGAATAATATTAATTTCTATTTCTAGGATAGCTCTTATCTAAAAATCAGTTGAAACTCCTATTTAGCAGAAGAGAATTAAAAAAAAAAAAAAAACCCAAAAAAAAACCAACAAAAAACCAAACCGGAAAATTAGAGATCCCATTTTATTCATTGTTTCTTCCACTCTGAAGAGAGTCAAAGACTCAGGGTTTGGGTTTTTTTTGCGGTTTTTTTTTTCAGAAATCTTTCATATAAAAGCTATGGGTCATTCTTTCTCATCAGTTTGATTACAAAAATCAAAATGCTTCTCAAAAAGGAGTTTCTGTCTTGCAAATGAGAGGAGGGTTTAAATGATGTGATGCATTCACTTAGTTCTGCAGTGCAATTTGAGAAGAAAAGGTTGAATTTGCACTTTGAAGGTTTTTGCATCCTGCAAATGCTGTTAGGGATAGAAACTAATTTCATTAACCAGGGGTTTCTGACTGAAAAGACCAGCAAATAAAACCAGAGTCATTTGTTGGAATTCTATTTGCGAGAATATTTGTAAATATTTTTCTGAAAGTCTTTCTGCTCATTTCTATTTCCTGTAGTGAAATGGGATATGGGGATGAAATTCATTGCAATTACTCTCTGAAAAAAAAGAATAATTAATACAAGTGAAGAGGCTTTTAGAGTAGTTTTGTTTAATTAAACTGTTCTGTAGGGAGAAACTGTTATAAACTGTACATATGCAAACTTTTATAGCTAATGCAAATGTCTAAGCTACATCTGAGACTAAAATCTGGACCACTTGCGGTCCTGCACATTCAATACACGTGGTCCTGTTTTCTTTGAGCATCTGTACTTTACGCAGTAGTAATCTGTTATGCTTGTTTTTACAACAGGACTTTGCTCCTAAAGTATGTGATGTAGTGTATGGTGGGTAACATTAAAGTCTTGGAATTTATCTGAACCATGAAAACTAAAGTTGGAAATAAATTACTCAAAACTTCCAGAACTGGGAGGAGTTCAATTATTAGGATAAAGGACTCAGTTGTGTAAAATCTCTCAAGGTCAAGGAGAAATTATCCTCTACTTTGGGAGTAGGATGAAACCCTCAGAATCAGCATAATGCACTAAAATTTTCCCCAGATCACTCAATGTCTTAGACAGTGATTTGTCTCAGGTTACAATGAACTGAGCCCCTATTTCTTGCTTGCTTTCAGCCTGCATTGATTTCTTTGCATCTCACAGTTGCTTGTAGGCAGTCTTTCTGGAAAACCAGTGTACTATACCTAAAACTAAGGGTATTTCTGATCATTTCAGGTCATGCTTAGTCCATTGTCCAGCAGATGAATTTTATGTTACTGTTTTGAAGTATGTACCCATTTTCATGCTTTCTCATGAGTGAAGCCATTTTCCTCTGCAGTTCACAACAGGTTTTCAAATTCTGACATTTTGCTAATTTACCCTTGTCTTGTTTTTTTCCAGCTCTCGTAAATGTGAAACTTTGGGCTATTGATCGGCAATGTTTTCAAACAATAATGATGAGGACAGGCCTCATCAAGCATACTGAGTATATGGAATTTTTAAAAAGGTATGACACTTGTTTACTTTATCAAAAACTACAGTGAAACTGCCGTCCTCATCTTTTGACTTTTTTTGTGTGAGTCCAGTGTTTGATTTGTTTCCTTCTCATGTCTTTTTTCATTTGTTTGCTATTTAACCGACTGTATGCTGTATCCTCCAGATGAAAGGAGGGTGAGCACTGGGAAGTCTCGCTGCAGCTTAGTTTCATCCTATTGTGAGTTATTTTCGTTGGCAGAGTCATGCAGCTGAGATGTGAGAGAAAAAGCTTTGATATGAGTCACTCAAAGTGTACCTTATTAAAGGAAATACTCATTAAAGAATAAATAATAATTTTAAAAAGACCCAAAACCACCATTAAGGAATAAGTAATAATTTTTAAAAGACCCAAACCCACCCTCCTTAGGGAAAATCCTGATTCTTAAACTTTTGTAGAAAGAAGCAAGCCCATTCTGAGTGTGTTCTTGTTCTTCTAGAATAATATGCAAGTTTCTAGAGAAGTAAAAACTTCATTTTGCTATAAAACGCAGATTATTTGAGTAACAAGAAAGACATAAAGCCAAGTCTTTCACTCCTTAAATTTGAGTCTCTCAAACTTTCCTTTGAATCATGTTGCCATCTCAAAGTGGAACAAATCCTCCTTGTGAAAGCTGTGTCTAATATCCTAGTAATTCAAGTGTGCTATAGCAGTGAGGAACGGGCTATTTTTCAGGTCAGCAAAATAATACCAAACAGAATAATGTCACTGAATTCTAGAGAAAAAAATCACTCAAATCAATGTGATACTGTAAGTAATCACATCATTAGTAAGATGTTGTTACCTCAGGCTTGTCCCAGATCAAAACATTTCCCACTACATAATTTCCCTTCTGAATCAGCAATCCCCTGCTGTGCAGAAGCAGTGCAAGGGGTAAAATTATGCCCAAGAGATAATTTCTTTTGATGGTAGGTGGGGGATGTGATCAAAATCCTTCAGATTTGGTCTCCTTTTCACCTCTTTCTGGGGGAAGCTGTGCTTGATTTCTTTCTTTTTTTTGTTTTGGATGTGTCTTATTTTCAACATAGGGAAATGTTTTAGCAATTATTGCTCATTTCCAGAAGCTCCTTCTTTTTTTCCAGGGAGAGGTTTTCAGGGAAAAGTGCTGTTGTAAGATCTAGACCTTACAGTTTGTAAGCTGATGACCTGAGTGATGGTACACTCTCTTAAAAAGGATATTTTGAATGAAAAAGCCATGCAGCCATATCAGATGGCAAGTAATAAGTCTCCCTGATGTGGGCATACCAATTTTTACCATGACATGTTGCATCCTTGATATAGTCTTGGTTCTAACCTGCTTCTTATATGTGTTCTTCAAATGTAAGATTTCTAAAATTGGGAAAACATTCACAGTACATTCGCTTAGACATTCAGTAACATAAACTCAAGGAATAGCCTGCATGCACTCCATACCACAGCTCAGCCAGGTCACTGCGTAAGAAATTGATCAAACCTGGGACACCATTAACTGCTTAGATCCAGGAGTGGAGCCCTGCCCGTTACACTGATTCTTGGCTGGGTTGACACCTTACCTCCTGGCCTCTCTTGTGTGGCCTGAAGTTTCACCTGTGATTCTTTTCAGTCATGAATAAAAATAGTAATAATAAAATAATGAAACTAAAATAATTGGCCAGGCAACATTTTCTTCCTCAGAGGACAAGATGTTTCCCTGGAGAGGACTAGGAGCTCCATGGAGATGTTCTGCTGCTCAGAGATGACATAGAATAATAGAATCACAGAATCATTAGGGTTGGAAAGGACCTTCAGATCATCTAGTTCCAACCCCCCTGCCATGGGCAGGGACACCTCACCCTAAACCATCTCACCCAAAGCTCTGTCCAGCCTGACCTTGAACACCACCGGGGTGGAGCATTCACAGCTTCCCTGGGCAACCCATTCCAGTGCCTCACCACCCTTACAGGAAAGAATTTCCTCCTCATATTCGATCTAAACTTCCCCTGTTTAAGTTTTAACCTGTTACCCCTTGTCCTATCACTACAGTCCCTAATGAAGAGTCCCTCTCCAGCATCCCTATAGGCCCCCTTCAGATACTGGAAGGCTGCTATGAGGTCTCCACACAGCCTTCTCTTCTCCAGGCTGAACAGCCCCAACTTTCTCAGCCTGTCTTCATATGGGAGGTGCTCCAGTCCCCTGATCATCCTCGTGGCCCTCCTCTGGACTTGTTCCAACAGTTCCATGTCCTTTTTATGTTGAGGACACCAGAACTGCACACAATACTCCAGGTGAGGTCTCACAAGAGCAGAGTAGAGGGCCAGGATCACCTCCTTTGACCTGCTGGTCACGCTCCTTTTGATGCAGCCCATGAAAGTGTAGTCATCAAAGTTTAGCGTTTTCCAGGTGTCTTATTTTATTGTTATTAACATGTAAATTCAAGCGAGAAAACAAAAGTTATTAATATGCTGAAAGAGTTTAAAAAAAACAGAAACAAACAAAACCAAACCAAAGCAGTCATAAACTCAGATGTTAAGTGTTGGCATTTTTGTGTGCTGGTGAATGAAAACCAAAAGATGTATGTAAGATCAGTTCTGGGGGTTAGAGCCTCTCTTTCAAAGCAGAAATTATGCAATATGAAGCTTTGAGGTTTAATAGAGATTTTCAAAATTGTCAAGATTAATTTGGATGCAGGCTCCACAGGGCCTGCTCAGCTTTAATTGTAAAGCAAATAGTGTTAGGAAGAAACCAAGAAACATTTCTCACCCTGTAGCTGAGCTTTGTGGACACAGCCTATTACAGTTTGTCAAGCCATTATATTAATAATGATAATATTATTATACTTAATGTAATAATATTATTATATATTAATATTGAGTATATTATTATGTTATAATTATAATAATTCTCATTAGAAAGGCCTAAGACAAGCAGATATTTTTTCTTTAAATCTTACAGTTTAAATTTAGAAAAAGATTTCATCCTACACAGCAGTTGTAAAATGGAGCAGGTATCTGTAGGAAGGTGATGACAAAATGGTATCTGCCCATTGTGTCTTCCCGTTGGGATTTGTTTATCAATAGCTATCTCAAGCTCATCTTAAATTCCTTCTATTACATTAAATGATCTTGTTTAGAGATGTTTTCCTTCTAAATATTGTTAAGGAAAAAATAGGTTAAATCTTGAATACAAGGAGTATGTCAGTTCTTATTCTTTGGAGGTCTTTTCTCTTTCTTATATTAATAAATGAATGAAAATGCTCTTGTTAAGAAAACAAATGGAATAGAAACAAAGTTTTAAATGGTACCTGTGCACAGAATAGTCAATGGGGTTGGAGAGCATGATTTTCTTCTGATATTGCTCTAAAAAAGTTACCCTTTCTAATCCTGTCATTAATAACAATAACATAATGCTTCAATAACATGTTTTCACCTGTGAACAAAATACAATAGAAATTCAAGTTTTGGGACAGTAAAAAAGCTATTCATATATTCTCATTTATCTTTCTGAAAATAAGTGCAGTCTGTGCAGTAATATTACTGGGTCTCCTTGCAGTCATTGTACAAAATATTACCCCATAACCAGTCTTGTGGTTTTGCCTTGTTTTTCCACAGGAGAATGATATTGGTGACACAGACCAGCTACTGCTTTCTTAGTTTCACCCTTTTATGTTCAAAGTATGTATAGTCTAGTCCTTTGTTCTGAATGCTGTAAGAAAACTATAAAAGTGCATTTCCTAGTTGAGAAACCTTCCTAATCACTCCTGGGCTAGAAGTACATAATTTTCACAGTCTTATAAAACTTAAGGTAAATTTTCTGACTTATATAAATCAACTGCAATATACTAGAGTAAGGAGCAAGTGAACATCCTCTTTTTCATAGTATTTACGAGGAACCGGTTTGTGTATTCTTTTCTGCTTCTTCTAAAGTCTACCAATCTTTTGAAGTGATCAAAAGATGGCTTAATTCCCTAGCAGAACCTAGGAAGTTCAAGTAAGGAATGGAAAATCCAGACTGGTTTTGATCCCTGTGTATATGCTGAATGACGAATCATAGCAATGATTCTCTTTGAAACACAGATTTTCAGTAGCTCATTATGTGGTTAAATCAATGCTAGATCAAGCTAGTTCATACTGAAGCTAGCAGTAAAAAGTTAAACTATAATCTTGTACTGTAGATTTAGTAATTCCTTATGGTATGTATCATTTAATATATTTGCTGTTATACAAGCAAGAAAGAGCATCATTCTGCTGTGGAGGTTACAGGTATGCTAAAATTAACAGTAGATCTCACTGCAATATTCACTTTTACAACATTTAGAATAATTTTCTTTTCAGGCCTATACTAAAAATAATTCCATATAAGCAAGATCAGAATATTTCAGTGTCGTGGTTTAAACCCAGTCAGGCAACTCGTTCACTCGCTCCCCCACCCGTACAGTATGTAAAAGTTCTGACTGGGCTGGGCCAGCCCTGTTGGCAGATCCTCTGGTGTTGACCAACCAGGTGGCCTTTGGTAAGTGTGTATCCCAATGCTTGAAAGTTCCCCCACCGGGAGTAGGGTGGGAGTGAGTGGACAAGTTGCCTGACTGGGTTTAAACCACGACATTCAGTTAAAGAAACAGATATTTGTAAGATAAATTTGTCCAGGAAATAAAAGATGGGGAAAAGCCTTAAATTGTGGCCAGTGTAATAATTTTCTGCTAGATCATAAAAGTTTAAAGACCAGAATGCCTTGGGAGAGTAAATATTATATTTAACACAAACAAACAAAAACCAACCAAACAAGAACCAAACAAACAAAAAAAAAAAACCAAACCACCCCTTCCTAATTTTTCCATAAAAAGAGGCCTTATATTCTGGTCCACTGTGTAAACTGTGATTCAGCCAAGACCCTGGAACAGTTCAGGAGAATAAATGATGTGCACCTCTGTGTCTCCTCAGAGGCAAGATCTTACTTTGGAATTGGAACTTAAAAGAAATATACGCATATACACACAATCTTGAATCTTATGAATAAAAATTCATTAGTGCTAATAAAAAGAAGATCAAAGTATGTTGTTAGTCTAAGCTTTTAACTTAATGTCAAAAACTTTAATCTGGCTGAAGAAATGCCTGCTCTTCAGCCTTTACTGTTTTGTCATAATGCTCTGGCTTGATCTTGAGTCTCCTTCACAGTTTTATCTGACTCCAACTTAGCGTAAGTGGGAACTTGTGATCTGGGCTGACATGTCAGAGGTGAGCTGTTTATGTCTAAGAAATGAGAGTTTATGCACTCACAGCTTATCTACATGGGAAGTTAGGCTGGTAAATTTTTTGTGTGTGTAGCAAGTGGAGCCAGGAAGGTGATCTTGTGCTGATACATACTCAAATTGGTCAGCATGATGATTTAATGTGAGTCATTTGTCAATGGGAAGAAAACAAATACGAAAATTCGTGAAGCTCTGTTAAATGACTGTCTCTGAAAAATTGCCAGTGTTTTTGTATGAAGTGGTTCCTAAAGTGCATCTTTCAGTGAAATTATACTGGATAGAAGTGGGAGAGAAATTAAGTGAGGCAAAAGGAAGAGAGACTTTGGAAAAAGAGAGTTGGAGGTGGGTGGTGAGTTGGTAAATATGTACATTGAGATTGTTTTGGCTGACTAAATCTGAAAAATGAGTTTTGGCTGAAAGAAGACTTTAGTGGAACACTAATGTAGACAAAGTTAACAGGGGATAACAGAGCAGAAAAAGAGAAAAGGGGAAATTATTTCTGTAACACATAAATGCATCTATTCTTCATGCAAAGCTAAAGACAGGAACAGATGTGCTGGTTCAAATCAAGAGCCCATCTAGGCTAACATCCTTTTCATCCAGAGATGTTGCTCAAGGCCAAAAGGGACAGGACCATCCCCACTACAATGGGTGTGCAGTCCAAGGAAGGCCAAGAGCATCATATTGAAGAATGTTCACAACAAGAAGATCTGGCCATCACCCACCTTAAGGATGTCCAGATTTTTAAAGACAGTCCAAGGAGTGTCTCTAGGAGGAACAAGCTGGACTGTTCATCTTATATCATGATCAAGTTCCTTCTGACCTCAGAGGCAACCAAGAATTCTGTCAAGTTACCTCTCTTTTATTTTCCCTGTTTCTGTCCAGGTTGGTGAACACTAGATCAAACGTGATATATGAACTGTGCTATTGATATGGTGACAAGAAAGCTTATGCCCAGATTATGATCTGCTGGATGGAGCCAGAAAGGCTGGAAACATCCAAACAGCATTTCCCAAGAGCTGTAGATGAGATGGCAAAACTTGAAAATCAGCTCACCTCCCTCTGCCATCCCCCATACTGACCATAATAAGCAACCCAGAATAAAGTAAAACTGGGGAGAGGCAATAGATCATTTGGCTGCTTGACAGCTCAGCTGGCTTTCAGCTCAGTTTGTCTGTGGAAAACTGAATTGTTCATCTCTTCTGAAGCATTCACACGTGACATTTTTAAACCCTCTCTTCCCTGTTAGCGTAACTCAAGCGAAGCAGATCATATGCCATCCACAGTTTTACTCCAGTTTGCAGAGCTGTCAGGTAGTATCTTCTTTTCTCTCTGAAGATGTACTGTTCCTTCTATTGCCTCATGCTGCATGAACCCCACAGATCTGCTAAGAGAGGGAAGACTGGATGAGTGATCTGCATTAGAACACATCTACTACGTGGCAATTTTAGCTGGAAAGTGTAAGAGGACAGTCTTTCCACATCACAAGAAGGGCCAGCTTTGAAGAGAGCACATGGAAACAGTGGGGATTCTGTCAGAGCAGACATCTATATACTGTCCCTTTCATTTGTTTTGTTGGGATTTTTTGAAGGTGAGATGGAAGTACAGCTTAATCTTTGACTAAGGTCATATTAAACTCACTGTGCCATGAGGAGCTATGGTGAGTTATGCGTGGAGTTTTAGTGAGGAAGGCTAAGATGACTTGAGAGCGTTTGCAAGACTGAAACTTTAGTCTTCTAAAATCTGGTTAAATAAATCATAGAATCACAGAATAGTTAGGGTTGGAAAGGACCTTAAGATCATCCAGTTCCAACCCCCTGCCGTGGGCAGGGACACCTCACACTAAACCATCTCACCCAAGGCCTCGTCCAGCCTGGTCTTGAACACTGCCAGGGATGGATCATTCACAACCTCCCTGGGCAACCCATTCCAGTGCCTCACCACCCTTACAGGAAAGAATTTCCTCCTTATATCCAATCTAAACTTCCCCTGTTTAAGTTTTAACCCGTTACCCCTTGTCCTGTCACTACAATCTCTAATGAAGAGTCCCTCTCCAGCATCCCTATAGGCCCCCTTCAGATACTGGAAGGCTGCTATGAGGTCTCCACGCAGCCTTCTCTTCTCCAGGCTGAACAGCCCCAACTTCCTCAGCCTATCTTCATATGGGAGGTGCTCCAGTCCCCTGATCATCCTCGTGGCCCTCCTCTGGACTTGTTCCAACAGTTCCATGTCCTTTTTATGTTGAAGACACCAGAACTGCACACAATACTCCAGGTGCTGTCTCACAAGAGCAGAGTAGAGGGACAGGATCACCTCCTTCAACCTGCTGGTCACGCTCCTTTTGATGCAGCCCAGAATCATGTGTTATACCTAGTGTTGGGGAAAACAAGCATTTTAGAAAGCCATACTTACTACCACTAGCTTTGTGCTTCTCAGCTTGGGTTTCTCGCTGTTAATGACAAACTGGAATGTACAGGAAGCTGCATTCCAGGCTGTAGTTCATGCAAGCTGCCACAAATCTGTGCATGTGTCAACAGGATGCAGCTAATGGGCTGCCAAGGATCACCAGCCCCCTGGGTAAAAGCAAGAGGGAGCAGCAGCAGGTTAGAGATGCACAGTCCGCCAAGGCAGGCATGGTGGGGAAGAGTGTTAATGAGTTAGTTACCACAGCAGAGGAGGGTGGCAGCGGCTTCCAGGATGCAAACCAGAGAGTAAATAAGATGTTGGGAAGCAAACGAGGATTGGCCTAAAGATAGAAAGAAAATGCCATTGTATTGCCTAACGGTAGAAAGAAGGATAATGCTGTTGTATGTCCTTGGGCAAGTGTGGGAAGGTTTCAGGAGTGGCTTTTTGTGAGAAGCTGAGCGTAAGGCTGCAGACAATAAGATACCCAGGGTGCCCACTGGAGCTCTCAGGAGGTCCTTGCACCTCCGAGGCTCGTACATAAATTATGAAGATGGCGTGTGATGCAGGTTTTGTGGTATTTCAGTGGCCCTGCGTGGAATAAAAGCAGTGTTTCAGTTTTGGAAATTGCACAAATCTTGTCTGTCTTGTCTGTTTTTTCCCACATTGCTTTAAGTTCAGTTTTTACTGGGGACACTTGAGGATATCTTGATGGAAGTTTCTGTTTGCAGGCGGCTGAGTGGAAGGATGTGCACAGGCAGGCACTGAAGCAGAACTGAAATGATGCACCACAGTATCAAATTGTCAATTTTCTTCTGCCCTTTAATAAGAAAAATAGCCTTTCTCATATTTTGGTGGAGAGAAGGCCAGGTTAGGATTTTTTCTTAAATATTTTTGCAACAAATTATTTCAGTACCACAATCTAGCCTCCTTAATCCTTTGTGAATGCTGTTAATGTGTATGATGGGGCTGAGGCAGATATTTTTTAAGAAATAGAGGTTTAGTATTGAAGAATGTTTTAATCTGAGGAAAATTTGTATTGGAGGCAATGCACCAGAGGCAAAAAGGAGAAGAAGTGAAAAGAAGGTGAAAGTCTTATGTTCCCATTGATTCAGAGCATGAAGAAGGAGGAAGAATAATTGCTGGGGTATTTTTACGTTGCAGCATTTCAATTAAGGTAGATACAGTAACCCAATTAAGTGTGTTAAAGGGTTGAAGCAGCCCCTGGACTCCCTGAAGATAGCATTGGTCTTGGTGTCAGCTGTATTTACAGTGTAGATTAATACACATGGGAATAAGTCTATACCTTATTTTAATGTTACTGAATCTTAGACTCCCAGAATGATTTGGGTTGAAAGGGACCTTCGAAGATCATCTAGTACAACCCACCCTGCTGTGGGCAGGAACATCTTTCACTAGACTAAGTTGCTCAAAGCCCCGTTCAGACTGGCCTTGAACTCTTCCAGGAATTGGACCTCCACAGCTTCTCTGACCAAATGGTCCAGTGTCTCACCCTCATTGTAGAATATTCCTTCCTTACCTCCAGTCTAAACCTACTTTCGTTGCACAGACCTTCTTTGGACACCAAAGGGGTATTCATGACCAACACAGTGAGTGTTGATGGGGCATGCTGCAATTTCCTTTTTGCTACAGATCTGCAATTTGACAGTAAATAATTTACCCAACTCAGGTGACAGACAGTGACTTTGCTCCTAGCACCCATTCACTGGGCAATTTAGGGCTTTGTAGAAATGAGGAATTGATACGTCCAGTGAGAAAAAGCCAGTTGCAGGGACCAGAGGTAGAGAAGTGGAAACCGCAGGCTGTGTGTCTGAGGCCACAGGTGGCAGTGGTAATAAGATGTCTGTGGATTGTGAAGGTTTTGAAGCATTTTACTTTCTTTGCTCCTATATTTTTTTTTCCCTCCATTCAACTCACAGTTTTCTTGGTGAAGTAAAACCTAATTTATTGGTAAAATTGCTGTGGTAATGAGATAACCTCTTTACATTTCAAAGGAGAACAAAGCTATCTATGTCCTTTTTCCTCCCGTAGTGACTCTATCAGTAAGGAACAACACTTCAAAGACGCACTCATGATCTCCATTTGCACAAGATCTTATTTTGGTTTAAATCACTCACAAGTTAACATTGTTCAGAAAAATCTATTCTGCAGGTCCACACGTAGCCATTTGGGCTCTTCACATTTATTTACATAGGAAGAAAAGAGAAAGACAATCCCTTCATTGCTGAATGTTAAAAGGTAATAGTGATGAAGCTTTGTAACCTTGCCTAGAAAGAAATAAAACAGGGTTGTGCATAAAGACTTATTGTTGGAGGGGTAAAACACAACAGCAGAATAATTCAGTGAAGTCAGCGATCCTGACACTTAAGTTGGAAGAGAGGTTTTGGTTTTCGTTTTTTGTTTGTTTATTTGTTTTATTATTTTTTTTTTAATGAGCAGAAAAGAAACCCAGGAAGCAGCTGAAAACGAAAGAAATTTTGTGATTATTCAAAATACCCTTACTCACTATACACAGAAAGTAGATGCTCTCAGGAAGACTGATGGAGGTCTCATTCATTCAAAAACAAATTTGATGCACTAACAGCATCTTTGAAATGGTTTTATTGCAGTTTTCTTGGAGGTAAGTGTAAGGATGGGCTGTGCTTCTCTGTTGTAAAACTTCCTGAGGATAACCGGCTTAGGAGATGCAGGAAGCAAAGTGGCAAGGGGGTTGGTGTCTGTGGGGAAGGCAAAGATGGCAAAAAAATGAAATCAAGCTGGAATAAGGCCGCAACTAACAACAAATAAATCTGTTCTGTATGATCGGTGAATGGAAGAGCTTTTCTTGATGATGCTCTTTACCTGTTCTTTTGTAACTGTTCTTGGAGGGTTACATGAAGGCTAGACCTGTAGGGACTCCTTTCTGAAGTGGTTTAGCCCTCTGCTTTAGTATAGCCACTAATTAATTGAGAAGACAAGGTGATACCAGGAATTAAATCTTGTAGTTTTTCTCTTAGTGTTTATTTTTGCTTTTTAATTTCCAAATCCCACTTTTTTATGTATATATATAAAAATTTGTTTTCGGGTGAGCACTGTCATTTTTATTTATCATCAGTTAGCATTTCTTCCCATGATAGGAATCACATTTTACTTTTCCATACCCATAGAGTGTGATTTCAGTTGCATATCAACCATCAGGACGTGATTACTGGTAAACCTTGTGTTAATGTAGTTTTATACTGATACAAACGAGACCAGAATCTGGTCCTCTGTTGTCACAGTGGTGCTTCTGAGCATTCAGGTATGGTCCATCCAATATTCTGCCTTTTCAGAGAAAGAGAACTCTTGTTGGTAATTTTCATCAGGTCAAACCCAGTCCTGGCTCCCTGCCTATTAGTTGCTATCATGATTTGGAGGATAGTGGCTTTCTGAGCTCCAGAGCAAACAACTTCTACATTTGTGTTTTCTGTAGCAGCAAAGAAATGAAGCTCTTCACAGCTTGATGCAAAACATCAGGCATAACTGGAGATTTATTAGGGTGTTAGGATTTATTTGAAGTAGCTCACCCTTACCAAATTAACATTTTTGTCTTGTAATATTATGTGTGTGGTTGTGGCTGTATATACCAACAAGATGGTTTTCCATTGCTTGCTAAAATGTAGTGAAGAGTAGACGGATTAAGATTAGGGGTTTATACTGCAAATATTAAAGTAGATAAAATTATTAGATATTAAGGTTATTTTATTCTAATCGCGTTATAGTGTGACTTACAATTTAGGACTCTGGAATGGTAGTGTGATATCCAAGTCAAGATCTGTGGCAGTTTGCTATATCCTGGACAGCCGTGGAGGGCTTCATTGACATTTCTCTTCCAAAAGATGAGTGAGGAGGCAGCCCAGAATAACTGAGTAAGACTTGTTAGGTTGTTATTTTGCCGATGTTATATGGTAATAATCTCTGTGCCTTTGATCTATCAACTATTTAAAATGCCCAGGTTAGTTGTTCATGCCCTCTCTGTGGCAGACTAGAACTGAACAGTGATGCTTGGTGTTAAAACATTAAATATGGATTAATTGCAATAGATTATCACGGGAACTAGAAGATACCCCTGATATTGACCAGTTTTGGTGGCAAGCATGTGAAGCAGCCTAGGGTGGCTCTTCAGTCCAGCCAGAACCAAAACTGATTGTGGGCTCTCACCCATGAGCTCAGCTGTCCAAAGAAGCCAGCTGGGGACAGGTCCAGTTTGGGATCCCATACCAAAACAATTGAAGAGATAAAAGGCAAAACAGCATTAAAATGAAATGTGTTTAGGAGATACTTAAGCCAACAGGAAGCTACTGAAGCATGCCAACATAAATGACTCTGTCTTCTGGAATATCTAAGGAAGGATGGTGGTGATGAAGCTGGAACTCTACAAAGTAAAGTATAGATATGATAAAAGAAGCAAAAGCATATGAGAAAAATACAGAACTATTAGTTCTAAGGACCATGCAAGAGGAAGAAGTAACAGTTGTCATAAAATTGGTCCTATTCAGGGCTCTGAGGTGTGGAAATGGTAATGCCAAAGACAGAAAAATAATTGGTAATGGTGGAAATACACTGTATTCCAACTGTTCGGTATGTTGGTGATGAAATTGAACAACTATTGAAATAAGTTAGTTTAAAATCAGCAAGTGTAGGTACCTTGCATCAAAGAATTATTTTAAGACTTGTTGAGGGTGGGTTTTTGGTCATTAGTACTGATTGTAATGAATCTTGCAACAGCTCAGAGGTTCCAGAAGTGGAAGACAGAGTTTGTCAGGCTGCTGTTGATTAAATGGACTGATATTGATCTTCGACAAAATATATAGCAACTAAAATAGGATTCAGACTGTAAAAGAAGAGGATAGGATTGTGAGAAACTGAGCTTGTGAGAAGTAAGCCTTGGGACATCTTTTTTCTGGTCTTTTATAATGGAAACATAGATGATGTGTGGAAGCATTGACATTCTGTAATCAGACACCTGTGAAGAGCTTGACCTGGTATGAAGCAGCTGATAGCTGGCTTAGAAAGAGGTTGGAGGGTCTGCATCAGTGGCTGGAAATGAAACTAGTGCAATGCTAGGACAAAAAAAAAAAAAAGTCCTTGAATGGACAGGGCTATTGCATGAGCTTGCATATGTTGTACTCTCTGCAGCTGTAAGGCCTCATTCAATTCGGGTGTCCATATTCAAGAGGGACACAAACAGGTACATTGCACAGAGTTGAGAGAAGAGTCGTGGAAATGGAAAAGATGCCTGACATTTGAGGGCTGCAAGGAGCTGGGTACATGTAGTCTAACCTAGAGAAGACAACAGAGTAACACAGTCACAGTTGATAGGCTTTGCAGGGAAAAGTCTTTAATAAAAGACTTTTAAATAAAGGGAAGCAATGTGGTGAGAAGTTGAGCTAGATAGCAATAAGCCTGGTGTTATGGCAAAGTAAGTCTTAACTATTGAAACAATATGAATCAATGGGCTGGAAATCAAAGTGAAAGCACAAACAGCAGTCTTAGGAGGGCATATTGCATCTGTCTGCTTTCAAAGTCTCTGCAAGGTGGACTCACCTTGCTGGGTGGAAATCAAAGACAACATGATTGTTTTGAGGATCCAGGTCTGTCTCTTAACTTTTTTTTTTCAAGGGTAAGTTTCCCATGAGCTATTTAACTATCATCTTCCCTCATGGGCCCCAAGGGCAGTTTTGGAGCCCTTGGTTAATGTGCAGCCTTTTGATAATCACAGACATTTCAGAGCTTGTCCATGTGTCTGATGCTTCTCATAAAAAAAGTTTACCCACCTATCCAACATGTTATCCTGCCAGACAGTACCTATTCTTGTGTCTATTTTCATGTTCAAGTTACAAATAGATACTCGCCAAAGCATCTAGCAGTCTGCTGTCCTCAAAAGAATCAGTCAGCAATGCTCAGGTGTCCTGGTTCCACCTGTAACAGTTATTTTTTTCTACCTAGTAGCTGGTACAGTGCTGTGTTTCGGCTTTGGTCTGAGAACAGCACTGATAAAGCACCACTGTTTTAGTTGTCTCCCAGTAGTGCTGACCCTGATCAAGGACTTTTCAGTTTCCCATGCTCTGCCAGTGAGGAGGGGCACAAGAATCCAGGAGGAAGAAGAGACAGGACACCTGACCCAAACTAACCAAAGGGATATTCCATACCACAGCACGCCATGCCCAGTATATAAACTGGGGGAAGTCACCCAGAAGGGGTTGATCACTGCTCAAACGGGGCTGGGTATCAGTCAGTGGGTGGTGAGCAGTTGTATTGTGCATCACTTGTGTTTTCTGAGCTTTCATTTCTTCTCTTGCTGTTTCCTATTATTATTATTGATATTCCTTCTATTATCACTATATTTTACTTTTAGTTATTAAATTGTTTGACTCTCAACCCATGGGGTTTACATTCTTTCAATTCTCCTCCGTATCCCACCAGAGCGGAGAGAGGGGTGAGTGAATGGCTGTGTGATGCTGAGTTACTGGCTGGGTCTAAACCATGACATCAGGAGAAAGATTTTGGCAATACCACTTGTCTGCTTTAAAAGATTTTGCTTTTTTGCTTTTTGACCAGACAGTGAGGCTAGCCTTGGTGGCAGCCACTCAAAACTTTTATGTAGTGGTAGAAATACAGTTGGAAGCTTCCAAACTTCACTTCCTTGTGCTCAACTAATAATCATAGAATCACAGAATAGTTAGGGTTTGAAAGGACCTTAAGATCATCTAGTTCCAACCCCACAACAACTTATATCATCTCCTATGTGAAAGGAGGATTCTTATCTTTATTAGTATTATTTTTCAGATGAATGAGTAACCTGAGCATTGCTTGACAGGTTACAGGCTGAAGTTTAGTTTCTGAGTTGGTAATTGGAAAACCAGCTGAGGTCTCTGGTAAAGAAAGCTTCTAGATAATTACTAATGGACTGCAAGGAAGTCATGTTTATCTGTGTGCAAATTGAAATTCTTAAAATATGTTCAATGTTTGGTAGAGAAAGTAGCAGAAAAAGTGCCTTTTTTTTTCCACAGATGGTGGGAAAGTTTGAGTACAGACTAATTGCTAGAAGGATGTCTTAGGCTTCATGTTTGATAACAGTGTATCCAATAACTGCCTTTTGATCCTGATGAAAAATCTGAATTTGCCTGCAAATACACAATGCCAAGCAAAGCATTTTGGCAAACCATTTATTTGATGAAAAATGCAGCTTTAGGGCTGAATAATTTGTTGATGAAATATTTTAGAAATAATGAAAAAAATCTGTGCTCTCTTAGTGATGGATGCATGATGAAATGAATACGAGGATGAGGGGAGAAAAGCAGATGTCATACAAAGGCTTTTGACACTGTTGCCTGCAGCATTGTCATTTGGAAGCTGAGGATGGATGGTCTGAGATGCACTGATGTTTAGATGGGTTGAAAGCTGGCAAGATTGTCAGGCTTAGAAGAGGGGTAATTAAGAGCTTTGATGTTTAGCTTGTACCAGGGAAAAGCAGAGTGTTGTGGTTTAAACCCAGAACCCAGGACACAGAGTAAGGCGGGAATTGATACTGGGGCAAATACTCCATGTCTCCATTGACAGCCTAGATGGTGGGACAGAGTTGTCTTTAGTGTATGTGCATCCAGGTATAAATTAGGGAAAAGGCTTAGAGCCAAGCCAAAAAGTAGACCTTCACTTGAAAGGGACCTTGAGGGCCACTTTCAGATTTGTTGGTGCCTCTGCATTTTGGTGTTGTGGTTGGACAAGTGGCACTAGGCAGAGTGGAATTAAATGCAATCTGGCAGCAAATGGATAACAATGAACTAACATAGAGCTGGTTCAAGATGAGGGAAAAGGCCTGCCCTAATGCATTGCCCAGCTCCAGAGGAGAGTGATGGCAGAAGACTGATACAGGTGTGCTAGTTACTCAGCCAGTGTTGGATAGACCTCTTAAATAAAAAATATTACTTTCTTAACAGGAATTGTACCCATCATGTTTGTTTTGCTTTCTAGTGGACTCCTGGTGTATAGTTTTTTTTGCATCACCTTGCTGTTTTCCTTTTTCAAACTCTCTCTTTTTTGTTTTTTTTTTTGTGGCACTGGTGAGCACTAATAAATACCCGTGGCTACAAAGCAATGTCATGTGTTTTCTATGACTTAACATTTTATTTAAAGTAATGTGAACTGAACTTTGAAAATTGTCTGTTAAATAAATATAGCTG
Source organism: Pezoporus wallicus (assembly GCF_028554395.1). Taxonomy (NCBI): domain Eukaryota; kingdom Metazoa; phylum Chordata; class Aves; order Psittaciformes; family Psittacidae; genus Pezoporus; species Pezoporus wallicus. The sequence continues at coordinate 3,916,369 of NW_026639744.1, forward strand.
GGACTTTTGCAGTCAGTAGCCTTGGTGGGAAAAAGAAACCGGGGCTTGTATATGCCCAAGTAGTTAAAAGCATGATCATCTTATTTCAAATCTAGGTATTTATCAAGGCAAAATACCACAGTGAGAAATAATACTTCGCATAATGACCACCACATATAAGAAAAATAAGTCAGGGAGGATCAGCTTCATTTCCATGGCAACTGCTTAATTGCTGGTTGAAAAGGCTAACCTGATACCTAAGAGTGATTTCTTTACATTAGTTTCATTGCTGGGTCTTAAACAGGATTATTTTTACAATGACCTGATGGGCATCAAAATGACAATAAACAGCAGTTACCTTTCTAGGTTACTAGCAGTTACTCTTCTAGGCTTTCTAGCCTGTGTCTAGTTCAGCATCATATTTTAGGCCCATGCTTACAACCTTTCCCAAACCCTCAAAGTCTTGTGTCAGGTTTGAGTGGAAATAGTGACTTCTGGTGACATGAAGATTTGGTCTGAAGCATTCAGGCAGGAATTACAATGTCAGTAAGTAGTTAGTAGTGTATTAACTTAGAGTTCACTTTTTCATGAAGGATTCATTAAAGTTTAAATTTGATGTGAAGCTGCTCAGTATTTATGAAGTAGTTTGCAGTGCAAAGACCCAGCATTTTGCTGGTTGATGAAAACAACCTGTCATTGTTGCTTTCACCTGGCACTGGTTTTAGTAGTGCTTAGTAACATGGTGTTAGCTAAAAACATGCTTTGGGCTCATTATAAAGAAAGTTTTAGAAACACAGTTCTAAAACTGATTGCCTGGTCTAAAGGATGTGTGTCCTAAATCAGAGCATTGGAAGTTGAATTGTCTCAGCTAAGGAAGAAAAGAAAATTTGGGATAACATGCCAAGAGCAAGGTCCTACACCTGGGTCGGAGCAATCCCAGGCACAGCTACAGGTTGGGCAGAGAAGAGATTCAGAGCAGCCCTGTGGAGAAGGACTTGGGGGTGTTGGTCAATGAGAAAATGAACATGAGCCGGCTTCAGTGTGCGCTTGCAGCCCAAAAAGCCAACCGTATCCTGGGCTGCATCAAAAGGAGTGTGACCAGCAGGTCGAAGGAGGTGATCCTGTCCCTTTACTCTGCTTTTGTGAGACCTCACCTGGAGTATTGTGTGCAGTTCTGGTGTCCTCAACATAAAAAGGACATGGAACTGTTGGAACAAGTCCAGTGGAGGGCCACGAGGATGATCAGGGGACTGGAGCATCTCCCATATGAAGTACATAAACTGGGGGAAGTCACTCAGAAGGGATTGATCACTGCTCAGATGGGGCTGGGTATCAGTCAACAGGTGGTGAGCAGTAGTATTGTGCATCACTTGTGTTTTCTGAGCTTTCATTTCTTCTCTTGCTGTTTCCTATTATTATTATTATTATTGACATTCCTTCTATTATCACTATGTTTTACTTTATTTTAGTTATTAAACTGCTTGACTGTCAACCCGTGACTCTCAACCCGTGAGAGGGACTCTTCCTTAGGAACTGTAGTGATAGGACAAGGGGTAACGGGTTCAAACTTAAACAGGGGAAGTTTAGGTTGGACATATGGAAGAAGTTCTTTACTGTAAGGGCGGTGAGGCACTGGAATGGGTTGCCCAGGGGAGCTGTGAATGCTCCATCCCTGGTGATGTTCAAGGCCAGGTTGGACAGAGCCTTGGGTGACATGGTTTAGTGTGAGGTGTCCCTGCCCATGGCAGGGGGTGTTGGAACTAGATGTTAAGATCCTTTCCAACCCTAACTCTTCTGTGATTCTATGATTCTATAACTGGAGTTACTCCCATAATGTGGTGCTTAGGTGGTGCCAGTTCTTCCTTTAAGAAATAAATCCTCACAGAATATATCGCCACCACCTTTGTCTACCAGCCACAGCCTTCTTCTTTGTCTTGCAAAAGACAAAGAAAGGTGTTATTTCTTCACATTATCTAATTGGCATTAATTTTCTATAAATCAGTAAGATCCTGTGCAGATCCACAACTAGAGGCATTTCATAACTGCTACTTAAATGCATTTAGACAGATTATGAAGTGGTGTTTCTCTCTGCTGGAAAAGTCAGTCAAAATCTGTGGTGCTTTTGAAGAGAACCACAATGGGCAACAAAAACCCCAAACAAATCAAAACAACAAAATCACCCATATGCTTTTGTTAGCAAACTTGCATATCAAAGGCTTTAGCCTTCATTTCATCTTTCCTTATGGGTGGCTGACAGTTATCATATTGCCCAGATAACCCAGCAGTGGATCAGACAGAAGCAAACTAATAGAAAAATGGAAATTGATGTGCCACTTGCCACTGGATTTTTTTTTTTTTTCCTGAGCCATTTGGTAAACCTTTGTAAAAAAATGTATTTCAACAAGAACAAAGATTTCTTCAAGAGCCTGATTAGCTGTCATCCACTTAACTCTTCATAAACACAAAACTATTCAGATGTATGCATTTGAATATAGATGATGTAATGTTTTGTTGATTAGAAATCCTTTGGGGATTAATATGTGTCATAGTCTATGTTTTTTCAAGAAAAAATGAAATATCAAGCACTGGCTTTTAGGAGCTTTGAAATAAAATAAACTATTACTGCCTGTGCAAATTGGAGCCATGCATATGAGAGCATAAAACACATGAATTGGTCTAGATTATTCTGAAGGGGTGATTTTAATCTTTGTTAGTAATCTGGATGAAACAGTTGCTGACTGCAAATAAACCATGTTGCTGAATGCAAAACAAACCATATTGAGATGAAGAACAGGGAGAGGGTCTTTGAATTTGTCTTGTTACAATATGTAACTCAGGAGCACATCTGGTACTCTGAACTCTATTAGACTTTAAAGGCCAAATTAAGTAAAGACCTGGGCATGCTTTCAAATGAATAGCTCATTAAACTTCAGCCCTCTGTTGGCTTGTCTGCTAGGAAGTGTATAGTGAGGCCACCCTTTGGTACTCTGGCAAGGAACAGCACATCTAATTTTGGCCTTGGCATTACAGAAATATGCTGTAGCTTCTGTTAGAGATGTGAAAGCATGCTGAGTTGGAGATGAAGTCTCGGCATAGAAAAGGCTGCTAATTTGCTATTTGGGTGCAATTAGAGGTGTGAGTGAAATATTTCATTATATCCATGGGATAAAAATGATGGTTCATAAGGAGAAAAAGATCCTTTCTGTATCTAGATTTTATTTCTGCAAAACGTTCAAGTGAAGGATTCTTAAATGTGTCATTCTAATGCAATTGGTTTGCACCTATCCACTTTTATATCCTATGTGTTGCATGTCTACAGCTTGGTGAGCTTGTCAATAGCTGATTTGGCAGATAAAAGAATAAAATTGGCTTTAATAAATATTTGCAATAAATCTTAATATGGTGGTTTAGGGAGCTTTTACTGTTTCTTTGCTGAAAGTGACAGGTTCTGTTCCTCCTTGATACCCAGACAAAACCCCTACAATCCCCCATGACTACTGATGGACCTAGGAGCAAATGAAGTATGTCAGATATTTCCTGATTTACTCTTTTCTGTCACTGAGTTTGACTTTCACTGAGTTTACTTATCTAGTACCTCTTAATTTCTTATCACTGGGATTATCACTGTGCTGCAATAGCAGTGGATTTCTGAGCTTCCTGTAACAGTATGAATGAGAGATTACCACTGTGGGCTGGACACAGGTTGTAGAGCATGATGGATAGTGGTGGCTTATGAAACACGTCCCACTACCTGGCCAGCTGCTGAGGATATTTTCTGTATCTTTGGGATTTACATGGTTCCAAACATTGCATCTTCCTCTGTGTGCTTCTCTATCTCTGTCCTGTAATTTCGAACAAGGTGAGATGTATAATGCAGGTGATGAATTTTATACTTCTCTTTAAGTAATCCATTGTATGAAATTGGACATTTGTCTTCAAAGGCTAGAAAAAATGTTTATAGTGTTTTCTGGTGTGAACCAGTAGGTTTTACAAGGAAGAAACTCACTCCAAGGGGGATGTTTTGAATGTGGTATTCATGCTTTTGTTTCAGCCTGAGTCCATGCTATTCTGAGTATTTGAAGTATTTCTATAAATCTATAATTCTATTTTTAGCTTGTGATTGTTAAATGCAGCTTGTTTGGATGGACAGGGCAGCACATACAGATGTGCAAAGTCTGCAGTCTTGGATGGAGACTACATCCATCAAAGTACAGAACTGTTGAAGAAAGAGCATGGGGGAATTGAGAAGTCAGGGAGGTACGACAGCAGTGGACTGTGAAGTACCAGGAGTATCACAGTTGCAAAAAAAAAAAACCCACATTGGTGCTGGTTTGAGCATTATGGTCTGTTGCTGTGGGGGCAGTGTACTGTGATGATGTGAAAATAGGAAGGCTATTTGACTATTCAAACCTGAAGGTGCTTTTCCAATAGGAAAACACATTGAATAGGTTAAGTTCCAAGTTTTACTGTGGTATGCTTGAAGACTAGAAAAGGCCCTGTATATGCCATTCTCCGGACACATCTTCATCTCTCTGAGTAGAGTACGTATAACTTACCTGGTAATTGTTATGTTATGTTATGTTAGCAAAGTACAAGAAAGATTAAGTACAAAGCCTTTAATGTGATTAGAAATAGGTGTTTAGATGTATATCTCATTATTTGTAATTGTCTTGAGACTTGGCAATTTGCCTTTCTTATACAAATAGTAGTTTCCTTTCAGAATGGTTTAACAAGCTGAAGGATGAAGATATAGAAAGTACTGATCTAAAGATAGTCACGTATAATTAGCAGAAAATAAATTGTTACAGTAGCCATTGGCATTTCACAGAATCCTATTTATGACAGTAGATCTCATTCAGAAGCTTTTCTTTAGTGTGAAATCCTACTGAGTAAAATTAACTTATTTGATTAGCAAATTCCCACAGATTATAGGTTTGGTAAATTGATTATTGTGTCTTCCTCACCCCTAATTCATGGTGTCTGTCTTCCTATCAGAGTATGGGTGAAAATAGTCTCTTAAGTGATATGAGCCAATTTTCTGATTAATTGCTCAAATTACTTACATGGGCAAGGCTGTTAGTGCCTGGAGAGGGGGATTTTTGTTAATTACCTAACCAGGAAAAAGTAAGGGCTTTTAATGAACTACATTTTCCCCTTTGTTGAATTGAAAGTGTTAATCTCATGTTGATTTGAAGAAAACAAAGAATCTGGCTCCTATTTGGGAATTTCCAGGTGAAGTGAAGCTGCGAGTGAATGTAGAAGGTTTCATGAAACTGGAGAGAAATTGGTCTGATCTTTCTTCAATCTGCTTTAAGCCAAAAAATACGTGCTTGTATCTGATAGTCCAAGATCAGGTTTGTTCTCATTCTCAGGTTGACCTAAACCTGCTCCTCAGGATAATGTCCTAACTATGGTGGTGTCAGATTGGGGTGGCCAATTTTCAGTATCTGCCAGTGGAGAGTCTCCAGCTGAAGAGACTCTCCACAAGATGTGCACTAATGCTTGACCTTGAACTCAGGAGAAACTCAGTTCAATGAGATGCTTTTTTTGGCTCAACAATTAAGGCATTTTTCCCTGCCAGACAGATAAATTTTCCCAAGAAAGGCTGAGAACAGCCTTCTCAGTACACCCACTGTTTCAATGCTTGCAAATATGTTCATGAGATCTTCCAAGAAAAAACATGTGGCAAACTGTGGTAGCACATAAAGGTAGTTTTTGAATGGCCATGCTGCATGACTGTTTTAATAAATATTTCTTTTGGAGAAGCAAGTGTTTTTCTTTCCTAAGAAACTGTCAATGAATTTAAATTTAAATTATAGCTTGGTTTCTGTTTTAAAATTATGGCTTTTGTTGTGTGTACTTTGAGGATCTGGGAAGACGGTTCCTGCTCTGAGGGTTTTTCTGCCTCTTTAGAAGGTGTCAACTACATCTTGATGCTGGTACTTAAAAGATAAATCCCGTATTAGTAGGTTTTGGTCACAAAATAGTTGCTCAGAATGAGAAGATGCAGGCAGAGCAATGTCAGGCTGGGGTTACAAACAACCTCCAGCAAACCTGGCTGTTGCTAGAGCCTAAACTGAGATATTCTGCTAGGTTAAACCATTTCAAACTACTTGTCATGGTTTAAGCCCAACTGTAACTCAGAAACATGCAGCCACTCTCTCACTCCCCCGGCTTGTTCCCCCCTGCTCCCGGAGGGATGGGGGAGGAGAATGGAAAGAATGTAACTCCCATGGGTTGATATAAGAACAGTCCAGTAACTAAGGTATAACACAAACCACTACTGCTACCACCACTAATAATAATGATAAGGGAAATAACAAGGGAAGAGAGTACAACTGCTCACCACCCGCTGACCAATACCCAGCCTGACCTGAGCAGTGGTCTAGGCCTTCTGGGTAACTGCCCCCAGTTTATATACTGGGCGTGACGTGCTGTGGTATGGAATACCTCTTTGGTCAGTTTGGGTCAGGTGTCCTGTCTCTGCTTCCTCCCGGCTTCCCCTCCTCCCTGGCACAGCATGAGGCTCACAAAGTCCTTGGTCAGAGTAAACATTACTTAGCAGCAACTAAAAACATCGGTGTTATCAGCTTTGTTCTCAGGCTGAAAGTCAAAACCACAGCACTGCACCAGCTGCTAAGGAGAGAAAATGACTGCTACAGCTGAACCCAGGGCACTACTGTATTTAAATAACCCTACAAAGTATCTTAAGAATAACAAGCTATCATCACCACAACCTGAAACATAGAAAATCCTTGATACTGAACTCCTGAAGGTATTTGCATTTGAATTAGGGCAAACAGAGGACGAAAGCTCGTCATCCTGTGTATGCTTTGCAGTCCTTCCAATCCTGGGTCCTCAGCAAGGCTGCCAAATGACTGGGGCTTCAGCGCAGGGATCCAATATCAAGAAAAAATCTTGATGTGGGAATAGGAGGTTTTTTCATGCTTATGAAAAATAATCCATGTGAGCAAAGTATGGATTTTAATTTCTTCTTCTACACTCAATTTTAGGAAGTCTCACGGGAATCTTGAGAGGAGCTAGTGACTCACGGTGTTAATATTACTTTTTGCTGAGCAGATAAAAAATAAGAATTGAGCAGACTACTCTGAAAGGCTTATCACTTCTTTAGCCAAGATTAAAGTTAAGGAGGAGTTGAAAAAAAATCATTGTGATACAACATCTGGTTGCTTGAGAAAAGTGCTCAAGTCAAGAAAAAGAGGTTTTTTTTTCCCCAGAGTTATTTCTATGTCCTGTCCACATGGGCAGGCTGGTTTGAATCTTTTGGTGATTTTAATACAAATTCTGATATTAAAAAAAAAAAAATCTGATATTAAAAAAAAAAAAAAAGAGATAGTAGTTTAGAAGCTGCATGCAGGCATTTCAGAAGAGAAAAGATGAATGACAGCACCTCCATTGGCCTGATTTCATGGAGAGGACTGTCCACAGCAAACTCAGGTATGAGTTGCTGAACTTTAAATAAGTGTTGAAGTTCTGTTTTGACTGGGAGTAGATTTCAAATTCTAATAGTCTCCCCTTTGGCATATGTGCTTATCAGAAAAGTAGTCACATAGATAAAATGACTGTCTGGATAGGATCATCTAACATGAAATGGTGTATTTTGGGGCTTTTATTTAAGGGAACTAATCCTAATTTCACAAAGGATCCACATTCTTGTTAATAATGGTACAAATCACGTTTTGTAAACAAGCTAGAGTGGACTATGTTATTAATGGGAGCATTTTCTCTTCAGCAACTTTAGAAAAGTTCAATAAATAATGCCATTTGAACACAGATCTATTAAAAATTTTTATGTCCAGTCAGAGACTGGTCTCACTTTCCTGTATCTAGTACATTTGCACATCATAATGATAATTTTATGCATTCATTCTCTGCATGCATGGGATGAATTTTTAATGTGCATGCAGAAGGTGACATTTTTATTACTTTTACGAGCATCAGGAATGCATTTTAAAATCAATTATATACTCTCTCTGGAAATATTGCACAAGTCATTTGCCAATAAATAGAACTCATAGATAACTGAAAACTAAGGAGGATAGTAATCACCAGAGTGACTTAAACTGTAACAATGGAGCAGCATATTACTTGTGACTTCAAAAAAAACAAGGTAATGCAAATAAGAATAATTTAAACTTTATATAGACAGTGATAACCAGCATAATAATTTCTGGAAAAAAAGATGAAGAGTGTCTGCAGCTCAATGAAGTCAGATTTACCATGTGCCTCAGCCAGTTCACAATGAAATCAGAAATGTATATTTTAAAGTGTAGAGAACATAGAAAGGGCATTACATACAATGAAAATTATCTCAAAGAACTTACTTGCAGGAATTATGCTGTTAAATTGGACTACAGATGAAGACAAATCGGGCTAAGGCTAAAGTGTCCTTAGGGAGATAGTAAAAATCCTCAACTTCATAAGTATTTAGAAAATTACAGCTGACCTGCAGTGAGTTTGTATTCTTGTTAAGCTGCTAACAAGGAGGCTAAGGAGGACCTTTTGGCCAAAGCACACTATAAATCAATGGCATACTGATTTTAACAAGAAAATCCAAACTGCTAGATATACAAAACTTTGAAGACAACTTTCAAAACAAATGGCAATAGGCGTGTGCATGAACACACACATCCATATTAACAGGATTTTTAAAGCTTTCTGCTAGGGTGGAAAGATAAAAGGCGTTATTTAAAAAAATCAATTTGGCTGGGTATTTGGACAAACTAAATAAAGTATAAGCCCTTTCTAGAGTAGGTAAATACAGAAGAAATCAGCATTTTCTTTTGGAGCACAGAATAAAAGAGTAGTCCATGTTTGAAGGGTCCCAGGGGTCACCTGGTAAAACCCTCCTTCAAAACAGATTGGGAAGTTGAGCTAATCAAAACAGCATAAAAAAGTCTGAAAGGAGTAGATGTGCTGAACAGCATGGCAACTACTCCACTGTAGTTGTAGGGAAAGCTGATGCTCAGCATCTCCTGGATCCTCCTTTGGAGGAAACCAGTGTTGCAATCCATGATCTGGATTTTCAAGTCCAGGCTAATGTGATTTACCCTTCCATATGGCACCAGAAATCCAGGATATTTTGTTCCTTTGTGTCTTCAGATGACAGGTTAAACTGATGTTTCAAGAAATTTCCACCTTTCATAAGTAAACTGCTCCCAATGCTGTCTTCATGAGGTCCTGGATGTCTAAAAGCCAACTGAAAAGTTAACATTTTTTTCTAAGCCACCAAGATCCATTACAGCCTTCCTAGATATATACCGCAGGATTTTTATTAGAGAAAGGGAAAGTGTGTCTTTATGGGAAAATATCCAACCTTAATATGAAGATGCTCCCAGATTAAGATGGCTTTGTTCTGGATAATGCTGTTCCACTGCTTGCCTTCTTGCTAGAAACTGGGAAATGAGATAAAAATCTCAGTTTATCTGATTTCTAATTCCACTGAACCTTGTCTTCCTTCACCTGTAAGATGATCTTCACCATCTGATCTTTCTCCCATGCAGGTGATAATCACTGAATCCATATTGAATAAAAAATTCATTATTCCAATGAATGTTAACTGAGCTTTTTTGGACAAAGTTATTGGGGAGGACCTGGCTACCTTGTTTCAAGTCTTTCAATGCTTGTGTGCCTGCTGTGATGCTGTAGGTGTGATCTGCATTCCTGTTCCAAAACTGAATTATCGAATATTTGGGCTATTTTGTTAGATGTTAATCACCTGAGAGGAGTAAATTGACTCATCTGCAAATCTGAAGAATGATCACCAATAAAATAGAAATTACAGAAATAGATTTATGGGAAGTGCTTTCAACACATGTTGCTCACTTCTTTTGACTGTATTTTGATGTCTGTCAATGAGTCAGACTTTAATCTAAAAGTTTTCCTTCTAAACATGCATGATAGTGTTTTTTTATCAAGATGCTATGAGGCCTTGAATAAGTCAATGTACCTGAATAACCATTTTTTCAATGATCTCAGTGCTCTGTCAGTTCAGAAGGATTGACATGTGCCTGCAGAGATTCGTTCTTGGAATACAGAGGCATCTGTGCAGTCTGCTGATCTTCTGTAATGTGTTGATTAGCAACAAATTGATAGAAGTTAGTGAAGTATTCACATTGCAGCAGAAAAAAATAATGGAAAAGAAAAGAATAAAAGAGCACAGTTAAACATCTGTTGTGATTGTAGTGGCAACAGATCCAATGCATGTTGGATCCAACACAAAATTTCCTGAGAGTTGCCCCTTCAGCAAAAGAGCAACCATTGCATGGATCATCTGGCCCTGGTTGGTTAGTCTCACTGCTTGCTTCTGGCCAGAAAGTAGAAGAGCTGATTTTACTCCAGCTCCTATGATAAAGACTAGTCCCTATCAACAAGATGTGGCCAGCCAGGTGGAGGTAAGGGCCAATCGGATTTACTGGACTGTGTGGATCAGATGGCCTGGCACCCATCTGGGTCACCACAAAGAACTGTTGTGGTTAAAGCCCAGTCGGTAACTCAGAACCACGCAGCCACTCTCTCACTCCGCCCTAACCCCCTCTCCTGGAGGGATGGGGAGAAGAATGGAAAGAATGTAACTCCCACGGGTTGAGATCAGTCCAGTAACTAAGGTATAACATAAACCCACTACTGCTACCACCAATAGTAATAACAATAAGGGAAATAACAAGGGAAAAGAATACAACTGCTCACCACCTGCTGACCGATACCCATCCCGACCTGAGCAGTGATCTAGCCCTTCCGGGTAACTGACCCCATCTATATGTGGGGCATGACGTGCTGTGGTACGGAATACCTCTTTGGCTAGTTTGGGTCAGGTGTCCTGGCTCTGCTTCCTCCTGACTTCTTGTGCCCCTCCTCCCTGGCAGAGCATGAGACTCACAAAGTCCTTGGTCAGAGTAAACATTACTTAGCAACAACTAAAAACACTGGTGTTATCAGCACTATTCCCAGGCTGAAAGTCAAAACCACAGCACTGCACCAGCTACTAAGAAGGAGAAAAAGTGACTTCTACTGCTGAACCCAGGAAACCACTTTGTACCTGGAGTGCTTTGCACCTTCCAGTACATCTGCATGGCTGGATATGTGCTCTCACTGATCCTCATCCAAACCCAAGATGATCCAGTTTGAAGGTTGTGTGGGTTGGATGCTGTGCTCTCAGCAGGGTCTTCAGAGTGAGCCTGGGCATAGGGTTATACCTGGTTTTAACAGAGATGTTTTATAATCAGGAATCTGGGAGCAGTTTTTAGGGTTGCAACCCTTAGATGGGCTGTTCTTTGGGCAAATGCAAAGGAAGTGATAGGCAAGGATTGACAGCAGCTGAGTAGAGTCGTAGTGAATAATTGCAAATGTCTTCCCAGCAAAATTTTTTTTTTGTTTGGGTTTTTTGTTACACATTATATTGGTTGCCTGTCTGTAATATTCCCAAGATTATGTTTTCTTAAACAATTGAATTTTCAACCCATATTTCAAATCTGTCAAGCTTATTTGATTATTTCTCCAATATAATCCAAGCCACTTGAAAATCTTCAACATTTAATTAATTTTCATCTGTGTTTTATTTTCAGCACTGAAAATAAAATGCTGCAGAGGCTTGTTGTGCATAGCAAATTTTGGGCTCCCAAGATGCAAGGGTTTTACTGAGGGGAGAAGAAAATCAACAGCATTGTAAACTGAAAGATTAAATCATTCTTCTCAGTTCTTTAATTCCATAAGGGAACTGTGGCTTATCCTGGAGAAAGAAAGGTGTATCAGTTGTGGCTTTAGAGGCATTTTAGAAGTATTTGGTGTGCTGAGCCTCCTAAAACATGTAGTATTACAAATTTCAAGTAAATCCAAACTCAACTCAGGCAAAGGTCCCTAGAATATCTTAAAAAGACATTCAGAGGTAACAGATCTCTTCTACAAAAAGACAGAGCAAGAGCAGCAGCATCCCCAAGAGTAGGAATAGAAGCCACTAGAAATAAGAAATTAAGATGAGCCACCATCTGTTAGCCTTCAGAGCTTCACAGAGGATGAATGTCCTGAATTACACCCCCAAATCAATAATGTGTGTGCTGTCCTTTCTGCTGCGACTGGCAAATAAGCACACTGCTGAGAGAATTTCTTTGCTTAAAATAGGAAGGGATTTTCTGGCTGTGTACTTTTGCCTTGAACAAATCTTAATGTCAGTGTTCTTCTTGTGTCTCCAACTAAGTAGTAATTCAACATTGCCCCGGGGCTGTGCAGATTAGAAATTAGGAGGGTTAGAATCACTGAATTAAGCTGGTTAGGATATCCTGGATGTCTTGAAGTACTTGCTGGTGTTACCTGGGGTTTGCACCAACACTATTTGTCTGCAGGAAGGTTACAAATGCCTCTATCAAACACTCTGAGATGGATTTACATGGGACCATTTTCATGATTTCATGTAAATGTGGTTTTCCTAGGCTTCCACCACAAAGAGGAACAAACTGTTCTGGACTTTGGTGCTTTTTTTGTAGCTTTTTTCTCTGCAGAGGAGGTAACTAAGTCTATACCTGAAAGATTATTCTCAGTGATAATCTACTGATCTAAACTGCTTTTCTTTGGGCTTGTCTCTCAGTAAATCATCTCAGATGCATCCTTCCAGAGTGAGGAGCTCAAGATTGCCTGCAAGGTAGTTCTGATGCTATTGCTGAATCTGTCAGTTGATGATGCTGCCCACCTCAGGGTCACCTTACTGCGTACGAATGTGTTGGGCAGGATTTCCATGGTTTTTATCCTATCTTATTCATTTGCTATAGTGCAAGAAGTCTTCTGACTCTTCTTGTAATTAACAATAATGAAAAAAGATTTTTAGATATTTCAGTGCTTGCTTTGTGAATTGTGTAGATTCAGTCAATGTGTCTGCTGAGGAGTACTTTTTCTTGCAAAGTTTGTAATAGGGACCCAGCTCTCGTGTCTCTTTCCTTTGGTGGGTGCTGTAAGAAGTTACCTGAAAGAACGTGAAATGCTTATGATTAATATAATTTAAAAACATTTACAGCTTATTTTTCTTTTGGATATATGCAATTATAAAAAAAAAGAAAAAAAAAGAAAAAAAACTATGGAAATATTTTTAATACGTTCATTTAATGGTGGCAGTTAAAAGGAGGGAGGCAGGAAGCTGCATTACAACAGCAGCGAGCACTGCAAAACAAGGTAATGCTTTGGAAATAGTATGGTGTCTTCATGAAAAAGATATTATTATGACAATTTGCTGTCAAGTGCAGTAGACATCTGTTAGAGACAAAACACCTGACTTCAGTTGGTTTTGGAGATGCTGTAAATACCAATTTAGAGAAATAAGATAAAATGGACTGTGCATGCAAATGTGACTTGTCATTTCATTTAACACTACTGTGTCTTCAAAATACTGATCAGTGTTTAAGGAACTCTTGAGATACAGCATGAGAGTCAGTCGCAAACATCTTTCATTTTCTAGGCATGTTATTAGCAGCTTGTGAGAGAGAATGGTTTTTGGTTGAATTTATTCTGGTGCCCACAGTGATGAATTTGTAGTTTCAGTCAGGATGCAGAAGCAAAAGTTGGGCTTGGTGCACCCATTCTGGGATTGTCCACAGATGCTGAGGGATAGCTTCCCATGAAACCTCCCAGAGAATGGGGAAAAAAGGTGTTGGAGAGAAACTCCTTGACAGTAAACTGTTTTGAAGAGGTAACAATTATATTGCAAATCACAGGCAGTTTGATTTTATCTGTGTTGCAAATGCAGGATCATAGAAACAAAACACGCAGGGTACACAGGTGTGAGACCTCTTGCAACAGCCATTAAATAACCTATATGACATTTTTGGAGAAGATGTGTGAGTTGAAAGGTACAGAAGCTTTCCCTTAGGACTTGGGTATAATTTGGTTTGCAAATATGAAGAAATATCAAATGCTACAGCAGAAAAAAAATCCATAACATACTAAAATGTTAATAGCAGGTGTAGGTTTTCTCCATAGGCCGGCACAAAGAGATCACAGCTGGGCAGTGTGGAATCCTCTGTGTTGAGCTGAATAATCAAAACTGTGCCTGCTTAAAGTTTAGTGATGTTTCCAAAGCGGTTTGTGCTATTGAGCATTCGCAGCTCTTTGGGATCAGTTATCATTTTCAAGATGAATAATCTTGAATAGACGCATGTAAAATGGGTGAAGGGGTTTACATACCAGCTAATTTCTCTCCCTCCCACTCCTCATGACAGCGACAATTTAGTTTTTTTAAAAAATCCGACAATCTCCTCAGTGACTGCAAAACGAGGAAGGCTGTCTGTCATAATGAATCCCTGTCAGGGAAAGACAGGGACTAACAGAAGCAAGGGAAGATCATGTTCCACAGCACCCAAGCAGCCTGTTGAACATAAACAGAGCCTAGACCAAAATAGGGTGTGCAACCACATCCTTTTGCAATCATTTTGCATACCCCCTATACATTCCCCACAGGGAAATCAGAGTATTTGCCTTGTGATGTCAGCAGGCCACTTAATCCATTAAGATTGTTATTATCTTTTCATCATGAGAGGAAAAAAATATGCAACTTTTTGTGCTTGTTTTACTTTAGATTTTTGTTCATAAGGAAAAAGATCAGTTCATTTGAAGTTGGACTCAATGATCCTTGTGGGTCCCATTCAACTTGAGATATTCTATGATTCTATGATTTGTTTTCTGCATCACCCCCATTTTCATAGGTATAGCAGCTCTTAGTATATAGCCAGATGTCTGGGAGAAAAAAAAAATTAACTGCAAACCAATTTGAGGAGTTTATTTACCAGAATAAGATCTGTGTTACAAGTAGAAAAGCTTTAAAACTGTAGCTATAACATTTTCACCCGTTTTGAGATTAAAAATTGAAAATGACTGTAATGCTTTTGTAGCTTTAGCGCAGCAGACAAGGCATCTGCAACACCTGCAGAACAAATCTGTTCTCTTCCTCAGAGCTGCATTGTATGAGCTGTTTTCAAGGCCAGACGTTAAGTGTAATTAATGTGAGCGTGAGTGTTGCTCTCCATCTTCCTTTCTCCTTTTCCGTATTATTCTTTAAGCTAAGCAGGACATGCAGGAAATTGCTTCAGGAAAACTGGTTTTGTCTTACCAATGACATTTATAATAGGGTAAGGACTGAGTATCTAGAGAACTAAGTGCATATTTTCTGCCACTTGTATTGTGGTGGGAATTACACATGAGAAAAAACAAAAACAAAAACTTAATAGTTTCTACTCCAACTAATACCTATTTATCTAACAGTAAAGAAGAACTGTATTTTGATGCAGGTTTGCAATACAAAATGAATTTTGCATTACATATACAATATGTAATGAATTTTGTGTTACATACACAATATGTAACTCAGTCCTCACACTTGCTTCTTTTGCACAGTCTCTTGCACAGAGACATCCAGCAGTTGTGCTGGCCTCAGGCAAGTTCTCAGTTGTTCTCACCTTTCAAAAGATACTTCCCGTCCTACCACCTCTTCAAATATTTTTGCATTTTCTTCCCAGCAAGCTAATACATGGTCCAGTCACTGGATTATCGCAGCGCTCTGGCATTGCTGGGCACTTCTGATACTGGATAATCCCCAGTCTCTGAGCACCCTGCGAGCTGGTTTTGCTGATGACCTGAAACTCAGCATGCAATCTGCTTACTAGGATGTAAATACATTTTTAAAGTACTGGAATGAAATCGCACAGATGCGATAGTGCAGACCACAAGAGACAGGTCTTGCTTTGTGCTTCTGCTCTCTACTTTCCTCACTTTGGTTAGGATTTATTCCATAATCAGCATTTTTTTCACTCTGTATGGCTGTGTTAACATACATGCAGACAGGGACAGGATCTGTCCCTGAAGAATTAAATATGGTTTTGGAGCAACAGAGATTTTTTAGTTTGTTCCTTCTGAAACTATCTTCTACAAGATCCCACTTTAAGGGATACCGATCAGATCTCAGGGCAGATGTCAACACTGGAAATGTGGGGTTCTCTGGTGCAACATCTTCCAGTTAAAGAAGGCAAAGAGAAGACAACATGAAAGATTACACAGTAAATTTTTGTAAACTTTCATCAATCAGGCTGCAACCACATCTCTTAGTTCTCTTTTTTTTAAGGCCATGATCCTGACAGAGGCAGCAGTCCCTACTTGACACATCTGGATGGCCAGTGGGAGACTGCCTGTATGTAGCATTGCCAACTTGAGTTGTTCAAAACATCATTTTTTGTGAGTATGAAGCATCAGATTCTGCTAGGTAAGATTTAGCTTTAGTTCTTTCGGAGCAGAGAGACAGTGCTGTAGGTGTATCCCAAATGTGGTAACGCAAGGACATTAGCATTTTTCAACTTTCACTCCAATTGGATGCAAAATAAAGAGTTTCAGGGAATGCAGACAGACTGCATTTCATTTTACTGCTCTGTCTTGATTTTTAAACTGTGCTTGCCCATCAAGGCAGAGACCAGTGACATCCAATAGTAAAAGGTAAATGGTTTGTTTTGGAGTTATCCCACAAGGAATGCTGGATGAACAATTTCAGTGAACACCCTTCAAAAGTTTGGGGAATATCTCTTGAAATGCATTTAGAAAGTGAATAGCTGCTTTTGTGTTGGGCTGAAAAACACAACAAGGACCCTGAACAGTTTTCATGTGTGTCAGGAGATAAACGTCCTATTAGAGTGCTGGCATCTCTGCCACTGAGTATTTTCTAGGTAAAATCAACCTCGTCAGTACAGCTAGTATTATTTGGAAGCCCCTGCTGGTTTAGGACAACAGTAACCCCATGGGATGAATCAAAGGGCTGAATAAGAGTTGGATGTTACTTCTGCCAGAAAGTTGAGAGCAGTTCAGTGACTGCAGATCACTAGGGATGGAAACCTGACAATTCACTCATCCTCCCACTACCTTCAGGTTGGCCATGTCTTTGTTTTTTGTGTTGGGATGGAGATTCAACATGGACATTTTGGTGCAGCTGTTTTCCCCAGCTTTGGCAGCTTCTGTTCAGCATGTTGAGTTCTCTGTGAAAATGTGTCACTTTCAGAGCCAACCAGAATAGCTTCTCTGCCATTCCTGTAGACAGCCAGCAATTCCCTGCGGTGCCCTCACTGGGTATTTGGACGGTCATCTGCTACAAAATGTTATGTAGCTGAATAGTGTAGAAAATAGCCAGCAAAAAGTCACCTTTCCATGCCAGCATGTGAAGCTTCTCTACCAGTGCAGCTACTTCTCCTTTTTGTGGTCAGAGTCTAATGAGGCTTGGGGATCCTGGAGAAGGTCAGAGGTTGCTCCTCATCCTGTTGCCTGCAATGGCAGTCACACATCTGTGATAAATCATTGTGATGTTTGTGGACTGATTTTTTAAAAAATACCATGTTGGCATTTGCTGTTAAAATTAAATTTCCTTAAGTTAGGGATCTGGTTTGCCGTGTTAGGTTCTACCTTTGCAGGGTGGTCTGCATCTTCGTGCGGATCTTGGACTGCACTTTTGCAAAGGAGACCTGAAAAGTAGGCATAAATATTTTGGTAGAAATATTTTTTAACACCTGCATGACCATAAGTAACTTCAAGGAGCAGGGAGGGCAGCAGATGAGTAGAAGGTCAGGTGTGAAAACAACTTGGAGCTCCATTTGCTACGATTTCTTCTATCATAAATAAGGAACACATCTAAACTCAAGTGCTGAATATTCTCTTCCATATATTTTCAGACTTTTTTAGAAAATTGTAGAGATCAGAGTACAGTTTTTCTTACCTCTTGCTGTGCTGCAACATATTCAAAGATTTTATTTGAGTCTTGCGCTCCTGATTCTCTCTTTAGCATGTGTTTTCCCACTTGGAGCAATTTGCAGGTCACCTGTTTTCTTCTGTTCTTCTAGAGCCGAGGCTTCATTTCCCTTTGAATGCAAGTACCCACATGGAAATAATCTCCAAAACATTGATTTCTGAATGCAAATCTTTAAATAGTGCAGGCAGATTTTAGAAGAAAACAAGACTATTTTATGAGTCTGTTCAATATTGTTATGAAGAGAGTGGTGGTATATTTTTATTGACCTGGACAATCAAACCAGATGTTCAATATTGTCTTGTACACTTGAACATCTTTTCTAATCTTGTTCTTCTGTCGGTGTTATCCTTAGCTCTATTTGCCTGACTTCGTAACATCTTTTAACAGGTCAATAAATGCTTTCTCCCCACTGTTTTATAAAGGTATTTTTTCAATAAAGGGTTTTTTTTTGGTATTAAACTGATGGGCAGTCCTGTAAGACCTCTTTTGAGACTCAAATATAATTTGGTTGTATTGTCACTTCAGCCACAACCAGCTGTTAAGGAGGATACTGGACCATCATAAACTATCACAAATCTGTGATAGTGTGTATTTCTCAGATGTGATATGATGCAGTTGGAGTTTGTTTTGTCGACAACTTGATTTTCCTATTATCTGCTCCATTGCTGTGTTAAAGTTGTAAGTATTTCTGTAGGACATTTTCCTCTTTACTTAATATTCTAAGTTATCAAAAGTAAGCTGTGGAATTTCTTCAGAGCTGATATCTATTTCTCTGTATCTCAAACATTTGATGTAAAATAGGTGTCTTCCACTACTCTCCCTTGGATTGCACAGATAGAATTACCTGTAAAAAAATACTCTGTGATGCATTCTCTTGTGTGCAACCACAGTAAAATTTGACCAGATATCTGGGAATATTATCTTCTCCCATAAGTTTATTCCTCATTTGGGAATGCTAGAGTTGGTATAATGAACTTTCATTTTATACTTAGGCCCAGACATAATATAATTCCTTTTTAGTTGCTTCTGTTTGATCTTGTTACATTGTGAAGCCATGTGTTTCTAGTGAAAAAGAGTGTTCCCTAAGGAATAAACAAAAGATGTTAAGAGCATGAACAATCATATTTTTCTGCACTTAGTTGTCCAGTTTCATTTTGTCATCATTTAATACATTCAGCTGAAGTTTTGTTGTTTTTTTTAAACAGAGAATGAAAGTTTCCCAGCTTTCTAATTTCACTGCATCATGGCATATTGCTTAAGTTAATAAAAGCAAATTCTGCTTTACTTGTGCACACAAATTCAGTTCACCAGGCACTTTGTGCTTTTCCCCAGAGAAGAACCCCAAGCATTTGCTATCAAGCTCACGGAGTAGTCTTCAGACCTCCCTTTGCTTTTGTGGGTGGAGTTTGGGTGCAAAAACAGCCACCAAATTGTGCATCCAGGAGGTGTTTAAGAGTCCTGAAAAAGGTGGGGTGATTGCCCCAAAGGCACATGCCAGGGCTTGCTTTCCAGAGTTCAGGGCTGCAAAAAGTGGTGGATTTGGTTTATTTGGTTTGGGTTTTTTAGCTCTTCAAAATGTAGAGGATAACTTATGCAGTTATGTGTCCAAAGTAAGTGACGCCTTACGTGAAAGCAAAAACATGATTTATTCTGGGTTATATTTACCTCTCTGTAGGAGACTCCTCCCAACACCTCACTCACTCCTTGCTTTGCACCTGATCATCAGTGTTGCTGAAATCAGAGCAATACATTGGGGATCTCAATTTAATATTAGGAGCATAGGACTGTGTTTGCAGCATGTAATAGGAGGTGATAAAGCATCTCTTGAGTGAGCTGTTCTTGGAAATAGCCTTGGTAGAGCTGTATTAGCTCAGACTAATATTTCATGTAGATGCATTGCTAATTAGTCTACCAATCGCAGGCATTTTTAATTAAAGCATGTATAGTGCTGCTTTTCTGCCTGTGGAGTGTACGTTGTGTCTATGTGTTTCATTTAGTATCACTTGGGAATATTGATGAGCATTGATGTTTTGTGGAAAATAAAGAATGAGAAATGAAGATATTGCAGAATCACAGACTGGTTGGGGTTTGCAAGGACCTCTGGAGGTCATCTGGTCCAACTCCACTGTTCAAGCAGGGCCATCTAGTGTTGGTTACTCAGGACCACGTCCAGATGGATTTTGAATATGTCCAAAGACAGAGACTCCACACTCGTGCTATGCAGGCTGTAAGGTAATAGAGATGCAGCTTCAAGGTCAGGGGAGTCGCAGGAGATTTGGAGACCCAACTTCATATCCATCATCCTGAACGATTTAAATCTCAGTCCTGGTGACCCAGGGGCTGATGGGCTCTTTATTGCTGCATTACCCACACATCTTGACAGGCAGGTCCAGCCTGGGAGAGCTTTGCCAAGAGAAATGCTACCTTACATGTGGAAAAGTGCCTTTTTGGCAAAAGAAATGAAACAAACTTGAATGTAAAACTCCTGGAGAAGTCTGTGGTAATTTTTACAGTGGGTCCATCTTGGGTTGGGCAGTGTCTATGCTGTCCCCCTGGACTTCGCAGCTGCTTCATGCTCTGCATTTTTATGTCAGTGTGTTTTTTCTGTCAGTCTTTTGTCTGTGGCTGGTTAAAGCTGATCTTTTCTGCTGCCTGCACCCCTTCTTTCTTTTTGTTTTTAATTTGTATCCAATGGGACGGAAGCAGATCAGGAAAAAAACTGCACAGTCACACATGTGACTGAGCAGGTTTGCAGCACAGATTAATTCCAGTAAATCTTTGATTTATTCTTAGTTGACTACCAGCTTTACAAGTGGTTCTCCAGATGTTTACTATAAGTGGTCCTCCATCAAAACATAATATATCTTGGCTGCTAGAAGATGATAATATTCCCATTATATATGCTATGTTTCTGGTGAACGCCAGTGAGGGCAAAATATCTCTGGAAGACAGATGAACTAGATGCAGCTAGATTTATGACATATATAGAGGGATCAATTAATCAAGGTTTCTCTTGTATTGCAGTGTTCCTACATTCCAGAGCCTTCCCGAGGAGATACTTAGTAAGCTTGCAGATGTCCTTGAAGAGGTAAGTGCTTTTAATTTTGAGAGCTAATGAGTGTCTGTGAGCCTTCTGGTGGCAATATCGAGGCTCTTTTTTCCAAATGGACAAATTTGCTCCCAGTTATGGTTGAATGTTTCAGCACGTTGAGATGATGAGCTGTGGGGAGAATGAATCCAGTTTTGAACAGGGCTTATGTATTTTTAATCGGATTTCTGTCCAACCGTGGAGTGAAACAGTATTTTCATGTGGTGCGCAGAAGGGAAACCACTTTCTTTAGGCCCTAGTTCAGTGCTGAAGAAGGAGGGATGTGAAAACACTGCCTCCTTTCAAATTTGGTGGGACACTCATGTTAGAGGGCGATATCACGCCTTAAAGGAAGTGTCATAGAAAAGCTGCTAAGAGTTACAGCAGAGAGGGGCAATGTAGCATGTGTTGAGATATTTGATGGCCTGGACACAGCTGTGCTTTGCCTTCCTGGCTATAACTAGAATCTCATTAGTGTCAGGCTTTTCATGGCTCTTCATTGAAAAAAAAAAACCAAACTGCAAAGACCAAAAGAACCCAGACAACCACCAAACCAAAAACCCCAAACAGAAAATCCTAACCAAAATACCCCTCCCAAAACCTGCATCCTCCCCCCCCCCCAAAAAAAAAACCCAGTCTCTCAAAACCAAAAACCTTAACCTTGCTCTGAAAGTGAATGTGTAAACTTAATGTAAAATATTTGAGTTGCATTGCAGGCGCTTTGTCCACATAGTTTATGCACATAGCGCTCTGTTCAGGGCCTGCAGAATTGCATGTGATTAAATATTACAGAAGCTGTTAATAAACCATCTCAAAATGTAGCCCTGTATGATTTAACTTTAGGAAATCTCTGTGTATGACAGTATTGTATTTCATTCCTGCTTGTTTTTTCTTATACATGCTTTGCCATCAAGAAAAATATTCATGTGCACTACCTCTGCCATTTATTTTAAGAAATGACACTGCTGCCATATAAGTTGATTTTCTTTTTCGAAGCATTGCTAGGACATTGTTACTTCTTTGCCTCTTTATTTAGTGTACAGATAAATTTTGTAACTTGAGCAAATCAGCTGTTTGTCATACAGAATAATTGCATATTCATAGATAAGCTTTATTTCCTTTACTGCTGGAGAAGTGCTCAGATTTAGAGAGAAAAGGCATATTAAATTGATATGCTATGAATTAAATTTGCCTATCTCAAAACTGCATGCCTAACCAGAAACAGTTTAATTTCCTTGGATCTTGTAACGAGCATTAAGCTCCTTATCAAGAGTTAAAGAAAAGAATAAAGTATAAAACTTTTCCAGGGACACTTAAAGTTTCAGGGCAGGAGGGGAAAAGATAATAAACATTAATGAAGATATGAGGCACCAAATCAGTGGAGATAACATCTGTGGAGATAACTCTGTGCCTTAGGGTGGATGATATAGCGTAGCAGGAGAGGCTGGTTGTCCCAGTCTGTACTGAGATATGGCTCCCAGTTTCCTACTTGGAATCACTCTTGTTATAACCTCTGGGTTTATCTCCGAATTAACATGCCACATTTTACATAAACTAAGAAGTCATTCTGCTATGACATTATTAAGCATCTTGTGTTTAATAGTATCTAACCTATTGAAACTAAGCAACAATAACTTTTATTCTCTCTGTTGGTGTAACAAGGACTGGATAAAAGTGACTGATTTGGCACAGCTTGAGGTAGAGAGGGGGAAATCTCTTTCTTAATGTCAAGATTTCATGCAGCTTTTCTTTTGTTACAGTGCTGTGAATAATGCAACACTTCTGTCCTACATTCTTTACATAATTTCCAAAAACTGTTAACTAAAATCCAGAAGCAAGAAAAAAAGCTCGTTTAATTGCCTGTTACCCAAAACAACTTGGAAATGGCTTTATAAAAACAGTGGGGAGGAAGAAAGATTAGTGTTTGAAAGATAATTTCATTTTTAGCATTGATGGAAATACTACAAGATGTTCCTTTGATAACTCAAGAATTAAAAAGAAAACAACTAAAAACAGGGGAGTTTCATTTTCTCTTGCAGTGGCTTGTAGTATCCCGTCAATGAAATTGCTCATAATACATATACATGAGAAGAGAAACAATTCTGTTGGGTTCAGTTTTAGTGCATTCAATCCCAAGCTACCAATATGCTGGTTTTGCCAAGAAATCTCCAAGGTATTAGCTTTTTAGGTCATCATTTACCCCATTTCCAGGGCCTTGTTTTGGGGATGGAGGTTTCTCCATCTGTAGACCATTCCAGTTGACACTAATCTCAAAGCAGCTTTAGGTTGCACCTATAGCCCCACTCCCAGGATTTGGGAGTCACTACTAGACCCTGGTACAGCTTTTCCCAATACTAAAACCTGACCTTTTTCTTCTCTTCCATTACATTTTTTTTAATATAGTAATATTTCTCAACATTACTTATTAACAAGTATCAATATAATGTATAGATTACTTTAGTAACATCTCTAAAACTTGTGTATGCTGCAGTGATTTTTCACCACACCAGGAAGCTGAGCATCCCTTCCAACACAGTTTGATTTAGTTTGGATGCTTTTCCAGCTATCTCTGCTGGAAAAGCACTGCTCGGCCCCTGATTTTATTGTGTTGTTTATCCTTGTGCTTGCCAAGCATGTGTGAGTCAATAAGTAATATGTTTCTGCAGCTCAAGACTTAATTTTTGGTTTAATTGTGTTTTGCTAGCTCAGCATCTTAAGGAGATGAGGTTTATGTCCTTATGTAGGACAGTCCTCTCAAATATTTGCAGTTGCTCACCATCCAGAGAGAACTTGACAGCCTTCAGAGGTGGACCTGTGCAAACCTCATGAAATTCAACAAGGCCAAGTGCAAGGTCCTGCACCCAGACTGGGGCTGTCCCTAGCACAGCTAGGCTGGGTGGAGACTGGATTGAGGGCAGCCCTGAGGAGAGGGACTTGGGTCTGAAAAGCTCAGCATGAGCTGTCAGGGTGCACCTGCAGCCCAGAAAGTCAACCATATTCTGAGCTGCATCAAAAGAAACATGACCAGCAGGTTGAGGGGCGGGGATTCTCCCACTCTACGGGGCATTGCTGCCCTGATGGAAATTTGGGCAGAAAGGGAAGAGAATCTTACCACGCTTCAGGTCTCTGAGAGTTTTCACCTTTCTTTTCTTGTGGGAATGTCAAAACCAGTATTTTATAAGCACTTTGAGGTATTGTAAAAAGCCCTTTTGGATCATGGTACTGTTAATATTTCATGGACAATGTGCATCTGGTGTCTCACCCAGTGATAATCTGGAAGGTACTGATATTGCCAGTATTTTTAGTCTTTATGGATTAACTCTGTTAGTTAAATGAAAGTACCTTCTGAAGAGAGTAGGATGGTGAGTCTTACACACCAGGTGAGAGAATAAAAAAGGGAATTTATGGTCATAGAGGAGAAAAAAACAAAAAAAAAACACAAATACCCAACCTGTGTTATAATTTCTTAAGACATAACTCCTCATGGTAAACGTATAGGTTCTTTGTCTCCCTATAGCATAGCAAAGTACATATAAAACATGTGTTTGCCCACTGTTAAGCACCTTCACTTCGTCTTGGCAATTAGGAGTTAAATTATTCATTGCAGCTGCTGGCATACAGGTGATTTTTCTGTTTATCCCCCCCACCCCACTCCCCAGACTCAAACTACTAATTCTGTTTCAAAGAAGAAGTTTGCTTTATCTGTGTGGGGGATGGACCTGGTTATTTGCCTTAATATTTGTCTCAGCAATGTTGATTATGCAGGGGTTTCAAGGTAGAGGAAAGGGGCGGAAATTTGGAGAGCCTGGGAGAGTTTTGTAGTTATAAATACTCAAAGGGGGGTTGAATTAAGGTTACCCTTGCATTTTTGACAAGCATTTTCTAAATCCTGTGTCCCTGATGTTTCTTCACCATTTGGGATTTAGTGTACTAATGCATGTACAATGTTATATGTATGAATCTGGGCAGTTCAAGAGACAGAAAGCAACAGATGTGATTTTTACTTGGCAACCAAAATAATGGATGTTCTTTTTGTGCAGCTAATGTCAGAACTCAACTACATCAAATTGTTTATTGTATGTTTTGTATCCAGAGATCTAGATAATTTTTTGCTATATTATTGCTATATGTATATAATTTTTATGATACGTTGCAAATATGTAATATTACATATGCAATATTGTCGTGGTTTAAACCCAGTCAGGCAATTTGTTCACTCACTTCCCCCCCACTTCTTGCCCTCCCCCTGCTCCCGGAGGGACGGAGAGGAGAGTCAAAAACAATGCAACTCCCACGGGTTGAGATAAGAACAGTTTAGTAACTAAGGTATAACACAAATCACTACTGCTACCACCAATGATAATAATGATAAAGGAAATAACAAGGGAAGAGAATGCAACACCTCACCACCAGCCAACCGATAACTCACCCCCCAGGCCTGACCAAGCACTGACCCATACCTCCTCCAACCCTGCAGACCCCCAGCCCTTCCGGCTAACTCCCAGTTACATCCTGGGCATGACGTGCTGTGGTATGGAATACCTCTTTGGTCAGTTTGGGTCAGGTGTCCTGTCTCTGCTTCCTCCCAGCTTCCCCTCCTCCCTGACAGAGCATGAGGCTCACAAAGTCCTTGGCCAAACCAAAACATCCTTGTTATCAGCTCTGTTCCCAAGCCAAAAGTCAAAACACTGCACTGCAGCAGCTATCAAGAAGGAGAAAAATGACTGCTACTGCTGAACCCAGGACAAATATAAAAGAAATATTTAAATATACTATAAATTAGACTAATTGCCCTGAATCAAGTATGCCTTTATTGTTATATATTATATATAAAATATATATTATAGCATATATTATATATATTAAATATATATATATTGTTATAAACCACTTCATTAACTAGTTCTCGTTTTTTCTTGGTGAAACGGCAGAGTTTGGCTTGGGGGTGTGTTAGGCCCTGAGGCTACCATTCCCCATGTCTCCCAGATTGCATTTTGGAAATGATTTCACTAGAACCATTGATACTTTAAAAAATTATTTTAATGGATTGTGGAGGTCCAGGCACCAATGATGTGCTTCCTCCAAATGCAGACAGCTACGATTTGGCTACCTCATTGATCCCAATGTGTATATGGTCATAGAGAAGCGGCACTGCCAAACTGTTTGAGCAGTACGAGCAAAGAGAAATGTGTTAACTACCACAGGCGGATGATGCTAAGCCTAAAACCTGTGTTCTTGCAGCTTGCTGTCGCTATGCAGAGAGCTTCTTAGGAGTGTGATCTCGAAGTGATGAAAGCATAGATCACAGCGCCTGTCTGCAGCCATTTCATTAATGCCATTACAAATTTATGTAATGAGGGTTGCTTGCCACTCTTTTCTTCCCCCCCCCCCCCCCTTTTTTTCTCCCCCCCCCCCCCCAGTTAAAGAATGAAGTTAGTAAAGTGCAAATGGTAAAAGAAAACCAAAATTCATCTCTGTTGTAGTGGTACTCCTTCTGTCACAGGTCCTGATGATCTTGAAGAAAATTTCATTTAATAGATGAGCCTCACAAGCTGGCTTGGGAAGACCTGTTCTTTTTTCCGGCTTTCATACAAAGATGCCAACCATCCTTCTTGCTTCACATTGTGAAATTGGTATGGATCATAAATTTTTAGGATGCCTCTGTTTAATTAACAGAGTCTGAATACAATCCCGCTTTTATGCAGAACTGCATGGCAACAGTGAATAATTGATTAGCTTTCAATATGTTTAATTGGTTTGAATTTTCTCTGCCTAAAAAAGACTAAGGATCGTTCTTAGGTAAAGGAAACGAGGTCTGTGCAATTTTTTGCAGGTCCATCCCGCAAGTAACGGTATGTTCTGTCTGGACTGTAGCTGGTGGTAGCAGGTATTGATCTGGTTTAGAGGTACAGGCTAGATTTGAGAGGGAATTAGAAATAAACAGGAAAGAGTAAAACATTTTGGTTAGGAAAAAATATTTTTATTATTTCATTTATCTTTTTTGATTAAATGTAGCACTCTGTTAGGTGTATTTACCAAACAAAAATAAAGTTATGGAAGTGCTGCATGTAGAGGACGATAAAACTAATTCAGTCACAATTGATTCAATCGTGGACATATATGGACAAAATTTTGACTTGGCTTGTACTTACATTAATTTTTTGAATGAGATTCATGAAAACATAGCTTTGTTTTTGCAAGTGAAAAAAGCTTTCTGGTTCTGCCAGGGATAAAAAAGAAGGATTAGAAAAAAAAATGCAGTTGGAAATAATGATGTGCAAGAGTGCAATAAAGTACTCAGTCGCAATGTCTAGGGCAATGGAGTAAAATAGTGTCTTCCTCTTACGTCACTGACAAACTTTTTCTGGCCTTTAAACCTATGGAATATGTGTGTAGTGCATACATGCTGTATTTTCCACCACAAATCACAGTTGTTCAAAGAATTAAAAACAATTTCTTCCAGTGTGAGAAACAAGTAATTTTGATCTAACTGGAAAATATATATGCCTCTTTCAATTTTTATCAAAGTGCAGATGAATTACCTAAAATTGATTATAAAAAATATTAGGTTGAAAAAGAGAGAAGCATTATTATTTCTGTGTAGATGATGTGGGTGTACAGTGATGCTTACTTTAGAAGCTGCTCTAGCACTTGCATTGGGATAAATACTCTCATTTCGATATAGGTTTTTCTTTGATTTTCTTTATTGTGGGCACTGACTGTTTAAAGGCAAGTTACAAACAAGCTCATGCTTAAGTTATCAAAAGAGGAAAGGAGTTAAATATTCCCTGCAGAAGCTTGTCAGGAGCATTGTCATCCGTGTGCATGTTATAATGAGCATCCTGATTGCTCTGTTCTGGAGTAATAGAAATGAAGGAGGTGTTTCTTTATGCAGCAGTTGTAGATCTGCAAATCTTATTGTTAGAGAGTGATGCAGATGGAAAAAACTTTGTGGATTGGAGAAGACACTTGAAGTGTCCCTTGAGATTGAGACCGTCAGTGCAAGAGCAGAGCTTATGGGCTGAGAGCAAGACCAACAAGAATCTAGAAAGCTCTTCATACAAATAACAAAGGAATTGTTAAAAAATTATTGCCTGATGAAGTAGCTTGCAAGCAAACTCAAAATTTCATATGGTGAATGGTTCAGTCTAACTAGAACATATTTTTTTATTCAGATTTGAGTCTGTTTAGTTTGAAGACAAGTTAAAGGACAACAAGACAAGTCATCTGTTGAAATTTGCAACAAAACTGAATTAGCCACTTGACTCTCCCATCCTACTAAAAATTCATGTGATTATTTTGATGGTTTCCATGGCCACTCTGTCCTAGTGGAAATGAAACCCAGAAAAAACTAATGAGACGACGCTCATACAGGCACTATGGCGTGGGGTTTTATATCTACTTGTTCAGGATCTGGCACTCAAAGTGCATGCCACTGCACTTCTTTTGTTCAGTGTGAGCAGGGCTAAAAGTCACTTTTGGGCTGGGCAACGCTGGGCCTCTGCAAAGAAAAGTCAACCAAATAATGTCTTGTGTGAATAACAGGGATGGAGAAACAGAGTGGAGGGGAAACAGAAAATGGAAACTTATGAATACCCAAAATAACTGTGGGTAAATACCTAGTTAATGTGACCATGGCTGAGGAAAATAGAATGCCACTGGTTAAAATAAAGGTGCTGGAAAGTCAAGGTGTAATCAAGTCCCTGACTGATTGGCCCTTTCTTCTCAATTTTATTGTTTCCCTAGTAGAGTGTGTAGTGCAGGAAACACTGGATCTGTCTATATGAACAAAGCATCAAATTTCTTCAGAAAAACAGCATAGGAGGGTTTGTAAATAGGGAGAAAATTCTAAAAATATGGATGTAGGCTGTAGAAAAAAGATGGGATTATTAAGAATGTAAGAGGAGATGGTGGTATCTCTGTCCCTTGCAAAATGTAGATATCATAATGAACATAGGGAAAAGGGTCAGCATCCATATGACTGTGACTTTGAATGAGTTAAACATTATGTGTCCTGGCGAAGAAGGGGAAGAGGGGGTGTGTGAAAGGACATGGATGAACGAATGACATGACACACCAGAAAAATCCTCACCTGTGCAAAGGTTGCTGAGTTTGGGTCCCTGCAGACCTATGTTAAGACTTGGCTGCATTTAACTGGAAAAAAAATAAGACTTTGATTAAAAATAGCAGGATTTGTGTTGAGAATCTCCTCTGAATGCCAACTTTCCTTTTCTATTTTACTTGGGCTCCTTGCTGGTGGTAGGTAAACTGTGCTTTGAACCATTGGCATCAGTGGAAATAGAGGTTGATTCACTCTTCAACAAACCCACTAGTCAAGCAAGGGAATCCTTCTCTGCCTCATGGTAGAGGCAGATGAGGGCTTAGGCTGATGCTACTGGGCAGAAGTGGGGAGAAGCTGTGGGACAGCACCTCTGCCTTTGGCTTAGGTAGCTTGGCATGTATGAAAGCTCTGCTCTGGGTAAAGGGCAGAGACTATTTAATGGCAATTATGAAACAATGATTAAAACCATTGTAAACAAAGAAGTACCTTAAACCCTGGATGTGAATATTTTTGTGTACAACTAGGGAGATCTTTCAGTGCTGGGAATGATTATCTTTTTGCTTTCATTATGTGTGTCTCTAAAATAAATTACACTTGTATTCTGCTTATTGTAGGAATATTTTCTTTAGGAATAGCTTAATATTTCTACCATGATAAGCCTTGGTAAAATGTGTTAAAGGTTAGCTTGGAAATTTTTTGAGACTTGTTCATAATTCTTGGGATCTCTTGCTGCTTCATACCTCATTCCTGAGCTGCAGAGACCTGCAAGGTCTCGTGGGCATTGGCACTGTTGGGTTTGCTGTGCCTCCAGTTCAGCAAGAAATACTTCCTTGTTCCTGATGAACCCTGTCTTCTACCAAGGCCTTGGCTAATTCTACTCTTGGCTTTTAAAAACTTAGCTTTTCTTCCCAAAAATCACTGTAATGAACCCACATGAAGCCATTTCCTTAAATTCCAGCTGCTCAGCATGGCAAGAGCTTCCAGTCTTTCCACAGTGGGACCTGTTCTGTGTTTTCAGTGGGTACAGCCAATGACTAATGCTAACCTTCTGCTTGTAGAGGGCTTCTGTCAGATACAGTTTGTAATCATGGAATTGTGTTCTCTCTTTAACTGATTTTAACAAAATTTATTTTTAAATCTCTCTAAGAAGTAGCTTGCATTTACACTGAAAATTCCAGTGGCTTCAGAGGGATCTTTTTCTGGAGGCTTTCCACAGGGAGCCAGATTTCTCTGGAGAGAGTAGGAGTTTATTATTACCTAATTTACTATCAGAAATACGGCTGCCCTTTTCTCTGTGCTTATTTCCTAAACCACAAATACGGGATCTGGGTTGTGGTTTTTTTTTCTGGTGCAGACTGTAAAATCTGAAACTAGGTGAAAGCACCCAGCTGGAGAATTACATCTGTGGCCATCTGATATGGAAGCATGTGGATATATATGTATTAATGTAAATCTTCACAGGAATCCCAAAGGATACTCAGAGCAGTAGGAGTTTGGGGTTGTAAAGAGAGATTTTCTCAGCTGCTAACACAGCAAAGCAGCTTTCCACACTGTTGTGGAGCCACCTGGAGAAGCTGTAGACTGCTCATTAGCTATCCTGTCTGTTCAACAGCATCCCAGGAATGAAGATCCAAAAGCCATTGCTAGAGGCTGTATTTTCAAGTGCAGTATGTCTATTGTGACAATATTTTTTAATGTATCCTCCAAAAGAGTTTTATAGTTGCCTGGTTTTCATCTGCCTCTCAGGTAGCATCATCTTTTCCAGCTTATTACACTTACTGTTTTAGGCATTTATCATTAATAAACACCTCTCAGCCAGATCAGTGTGTAGAGAAAGCCACTCCAGCAATGATGTGGTAACCTTCAAGGCATATGGCAAAGGCAATGTCATGCAATGGTTTTCAGAAGAACAAAAAAATCACTGAAATGCTGCTTTGAGCTCCAGTATTCTATTATTATTATTATTTTCAGTAAAAGTGAGTTGAGCAGATGTTAAAGATGTTAAAGATACATGTCTCCCAGAGGAATGGTAAGATAAGTCCCAATAAGATACTAGTTTATAACCCCTGTCCCCACCCCTGGGTAACTGCCCCCAGTTTATATAGGATGATGGGGAAGAGAGGTGTCCTGGCTCTGCTTCCTCCTGGCTTCTTGTGCCCCTCGTCCCTGGCAGAGCATGAGACTCACAAGTCCTTGGTCAGAGTAAACATTACTTAGCAACAACTAAAAACATGGTGTTGAGATACAGAAGCTGCTAAGAAGGAGAAAAAGTCCAGTAACTTTACACTCTCTGTATGTGGATTATTCAGACAGTCTGTCACAGCTATAAAAGAAAGAAAAAAGAAAAACCAAAACAAAAAACCTCAACCAACATGAAATTGTTTTCTGTTTTATAATCCTAGATGTTTTCCAAGTTTTCATAGATGTGAAAACAAGCTCTAAGTAAATGCACAATTTATCATTTTCAGTGGCAGGTTTGCATATTCTTCTCTCAGAAACGTGCAAGATGGATGTGAATTTTTTTGTAGCACATGGGGCAACAGGGAGGTCACAGCATACAACTCGGGATCCAAGTAAATGTCTCCTCTGTGATCCAGCCATGTACTTGATTTTCCCACTTTCATTAGTTTACTATTTCTAGTTTTAAAAGACTTTGCAGCATATATTCAGACAAAGTACACATGGATTCTGTTTTTCTATGGATTTTATGTTCTGCTTTTGCTTGCAGCCAGGTTAGGGCCAATGGGTTGGTGGCTGCCCTTCACTTCTTGTGTTAAGCAAATACAGTATATTAATTTCAAATTAAAATATAATTCAGATTTGATTTCCTCTGCAGCCAGTGTGGCTCAACTCCAGCCCCTCTGCCCAGCAACGCCCTGAGCCAAGGCTGCTGCTGTTCTTGGGACATGGGCAATTCTTCTGGGCCAAAACCACTTCAGAGATATTTCCTGTTCCATCTGAGTAAGTTTAAAATTGAACTAGAAAATCTCAATCAGATATTAGATAGAAATACTCTTTATAAAAGTCCATTTGTTTCTAGTGACGCAAGCATCAGCAGCAAGGTCTGGTACCACGTTGCTCCAATGTTATTGGCAGGGTGCAAATTTGTATAGCAAATTATGCTTTTAAAATAATATTAATAATGCTTTGATTACTAATTTTAAGAGAAAACAAATCTGTATAATGTTAAAGACATATATCTATGACAGAACACTACATGAACATCTGCAAGAGTCTCAGTTTCTCCTGCATCAGCCACCTAAGCTCAGGACTAGGTGCCTGGTTTGCATGGAGCATCTCTGGGGCCTGATATTAGAATTAAAAAGCATGTCTGACAGCCTGAGCTCTTTCAGCCACCAAAGAAACAGAATCCAACCTTGTGCTTGCTTGCTAATATTCCATAAATGGTCTGGGACAGAAAAAGTGAATTGTTTCTAAAAAAGCTCCTTTTATCTGTGAGGCACAGACAGTGCACTTTTATCTTTAAAAGCAGACAAATATAATTACCAGTTATATTTAAAAAAAAAATAATTAACTTGATGGGTGTTTTCCCTTTGATTCAAACTTTATTCGTCTGGTTTCTCGTATACTGTTGTTCACAGTGACACCTACTGGCATTTTAAACGAGGCTGGCTTGCAGGCTGTAGCCTCATAAGCAAGTCATTCCAGGATCAATTAGGAAAAGTGAAAAGAACAGCAAATGTGGTCGTGGAGACTCCTGTGGCCACCCAAGGAATGGTCACCAAGCTTTGCATGCTGGCTCTCTGCTCTGCACTTTGAGTCTCCCTGCACCAGCTGAAGAAGACCCTCTAACAATGGAGCTGGGCATTAAATGCCAGCTTTGTGCTAGGCAAAAGATTGGGCATTAAAATGGGGAGATCCTACTCCCTTTCCTGACTTTGGTGGCTTCTCAAAATACACCCCAGGTGGGAGGTGTTTCTGTTTTCAGGAAGTTTATTTTCCTTGGGAAATGGACTTGCTCATACTCACCTGAGTAAGTTTAATTTATAGTTAAACATTCAATTAAAGTCTTGAATATATTTAAACTAGCTTCTTATTTCCCACTGCTGGTGCAGTATTTGTAGTATCTCTGAGTTGTAATAATAGTAATTGAAAAATGTCTTTATAATAGCAGAAAGCCATTTCACCCTTAATCCATGAATTATTAGGCATTGGATATTTTAATAGATAACCATAAGACCAAGCCACTGGAGGAAGGGAGAATGACATTAGAAATGGAGTTACTGATGTGGTAAAATTGAAATGGCCTTATTTCCATACTGCGCAGAATGCAGCAAAACGCCATTTGGGATAAGTTTTCCTATTTACATTTTTAATACCTTGTGGCTTTCTGTCCATATTAATAGAAATTTAACATGAAGCTTCCCAAAACAGAATTTCTTACATCAATATCATAGGGATCAGATTCTGTCTGCCAGATTGGACTCATGAGAGGACATAAGACTATAATATGCAATTGCGGGGCTACAGTAAGTTTATCATCCACTAGGACACACTGCTTGGTAATGGCTAAATCCTTCTTTCATGCTGGTTTTTGGTGGAAATTGGATCTCTTTCTAGGGGAGAAGCTTTTTGATCTGGCTGTGTATGGGCTGACAGTTTAGATGAAAGTGGTTTTGGTTTGGGCTTTTTGTGTTTCTGAGGATTAGCTTCTTCATATAGTGACCCTATATGAAATTCAAAAATGTGCTCCGAATTTTCAGAGCTTCCAGGGAGTTGAGCACAGCTTGGAACTTCTGCCTCTCATTTGAAGCCTTCAGGAAGTACGGAAATAACAGCATGTGACTATATTTGGGGGATATATACAAGTTTTTGGGTATATGGCTTTAGACCCTGTAGTAGTAAAACAGGGATGAAACTCATCACCTCAAAACATTGTCACAAGAGGTCACTGAAAGTTATGTAACTTTAATAGAGCATTTCCAAAACAGATCTGTCTTTGCTACCTTTTTTGGAGCATCCCCATCCATCTTCATCTTGAAGGAAGGGCTGGACTGGGATGGGCTCTGGAACCTGCTGGTTCCTGGCAGATCCTTGCCTGGATTGTGGAGTGTAGGTAGCAACAGTGCCATGCCAGTTGATAATGGGCATTTGGAATGAAATCAAGATGTGGGCTTCCATCAAAAAATTCTCATGATCAAAATGTATAGAAATTAAGTATGCTAGGCAAATTGGCCTCCAAAATGTGTACTTGGAAAAGAAAATGTATATTTCTCAAAGATTTCAAAAGAAAATATAAAAAAATATGGTTGTATATAATTTTGGACTGTTCATAACACTATTGCTGTAGTGTATGGCAAGGTGTATTTAATGTGACCTTTCTGACCCTAGAGGTAGATTCCAGGTTCATATGGTCTCTAGTACAATTTTAAGCAGCTTAATAAGCTATTTAGGCAACCTGAATTGCTGGCATAGCCTATAGCCTAAGTATGCTAAAGCATGAGGAATTGGGATTGACATAATTTAATTCTGTGATGCCCTCTCTTTGGTTGTTTTGTGTCCCTTGCTGGTGAGGGGTTTGGAAAGGTGAAGGCAAAAGACTGGTCCTGTAAAACGTGCCCACCAAGAACTTCAGATGGGATTTGCAGGTTTTCTTCACACCACTGAAAGTCAGCTCAGGTCACTCATTTGTTGCTTTCTATCAAGTGGAAATAATAAAGATATTCAGACCTAACTTGCCAGCATGGCAGAAAAACTATTCTGAGGGATGGTGAAAAAGCTATTTTTGTCTGAAAAAAATTTTTTTTTTTGCATAAAATTACTTGTAGTCAGATCTCAGAGATGCATTGGGGACAAGAAAAATACTCAGTTTTACAATGGATAAATGCTCATTGTCTCTGGTATTACACACCAGATGGGAGGTGAAGGGTCAGAGCGCACTAGGTTGGGTTAGCACCTCCCCAAAGCTTCCTGCTAGATGCACTAAAGGGCACTTTGGTCTCCTTCTTGAGTCATTCGATTCTCCATCAGCGGTGGGCAGCTTTGGTAACAGATGCTTAGCATCATAAATGAAATATTAGCTGCTATCATGCTGCCATATGCTATGGGGTCATAGCACAGAGAGGCTGCTTCAGTGTTCACCATTGAATTTTGCCCAGTTGGGTCCCAGTGCACAGCTGGGGTGTCAGAAAGTCACCTGACCTCAACACAGCTCACTGCATGTTTGCGTTTCCCCAAAAGGAGGGCAATGCACCCCCACCCGTCCCAAAACCCAGCTATATGTTGGGAAGGGCTGAAACTCAGCTTCCTGCCCAGCCACAGGCTTCTTGGGATCAACCAGGTCTGTCTTTGATTCCGAGTCATGGAAAACAGGCAAGAAGGGATCTTTTGCTCGAGATCCGTGTCCTTCAGATGCCTTTTGTCCATTCAGTATTACACTTGTGCTGAAAAAATAAGATGCTAAGTATCTCAGAATTAACATAAAATGAAAATAACTGACTGTCAGTAATTCAGAGAGAAGACAAGTGCAAAAAATAGCTTATTGCTGGGAATGCTTATGGTACTGCTACAGTGGAAAATGCTGATGAAAATCAGGGCATCAGGCAAACAGATGTGCTCTCCTCCTCCTGTCCCTTTTGATTTCTGTCCACCATAAGAGACCGTGAAATGAAGAGAATAGTTTTATGTTCTTCTTTTACCAGGGTGAAGGTTTTCCTTGCCTGTGTAGGAGTGGGTTTTATTAACTGTAGTGACGGGTGAGCCCATCTCTGTTAAAGTAAGACTCAGTCCTGTGCTTGTCCACTTGTAAATGCAAATTGTCATTTTCCAAATTCATCACAGAGAAAGTCACAAAAGATAGACTTCTCTGTGTCTGGAGTTAAAAAAAACCCTAATGAAGAAATCTCTGGATTGATGTGTTGACCTTGCCTGGTCAGGACAGAGTCAGCTGTGTCACTGCTGCACCTTGTGCCAAAAATCTGACCTAGGTCACATTTCCCAGTGTCGGTCTGGTTTTCTTTTCATGACCAATAGTAAGTTATACTCAAAAAAAGCTGCTTTAAAGCGCAAAATAGATGTGGTCATTTAAATATTTATATGCCTGGTCATTGCACAAGAGATTGATGAAGGTGTTACTGTTGGGGGGTTAATTCTTGTCATACTACATCTTTTAGTAATGTAAATGTTCACCATGTTCTGAATTCATAGTGTGTTTGGTTTTTTTTTATTTCTTACAGCTTCGTGTTTTGTTACTAGTTGTGCAAAAGCCCGAATAAGTTGTAGGCAGCAGAAAGATCCAAAAAACTTTCTTTTTAACAACTTCATAGCAAAGTTTAAATTTACATGGCTGGAGTTGCATGAGCATATTTTAACAGTAATAAGTTTACATTAACAGTAATAAATACTGAATTCTGTATTTAGGGGAGGATATTTTGCATTTCTGCGTTAAGTCTGGAATTGGCAAGTTCTGTTGTCAACAAGGCAGTTGTAGCCTAGGTTAGGGTGTGTGGCTCAAGGCAGCTTCCATTTCCATTGAGAAAAGCTGTTATTGTTATTTAAAATAATAGAGGTTTTGGGTTTTCCCATTTCATTGCACACTCAGAGGGAAAAATCACTCATTGCTTTAATAATTATATTTCAGACAAACATTTCATCTTGGTTACTTCTGTGTAATTCACTTCCAAAATTACTTGTAATCCAGAATGCTTGTTGGCAGACTGGGAATTGAGTCAGTTTGTATGCATACAGGCTGATAAAGCTCTGTGGTTGGTTGGTTGTTTTTTTTTTTTTACTCTGTGCAGTTAATGAGAGAAATCAAGGGAAAAGGAGAGTATCTTCTAGTAACAGCCAAAATCCATGGAGGTATGAAAGAGAGTATAAGCTGTGATAGTGTTTAATTCATCTGGTGCTTTAAGGTGCAGAACTGGTCGTCACCTATACAAACCCCCAAAGAAGTTGTCAAACTGGAAGCAACTGGTGAATTCAGGGGTTTGAATTGGGCAAAGTACCTGTTTCAGTAAAACTCTGTAGAGACTGGCTAAACCAAATGCTTTTCATGATTTTGCTTCCAGTAAATTCAATTTCTAATGACAATTTAAAGAAGTCTATTTGCATATGGAAAGGTAGAGTCTCCTCTTTGATTCAGAGCACAAAAAGAAAATACATTCCATCACAGTTTACTTGAAGACTGGGTGAGTATATTTAATTAATATGCTTTTTTACTCCTTATGATAGGATAGAAAATTAGTTTGGACCCTCATGGCAATTCAAATAATTTGTCTGAATAAGCATACAAAATTTGGAGCAAATTAAGTAGCATAAATTAAACAAATATGTTGATTTACATTGTTTGCTTCCAGTTTCATTTTTTGCAAGAAATTGATTGCCATTTTAATAGTTGTGAAACCAGTCTTTGGATTTATAGGGTGAAATTAGTGTTACACACACACTTTTCCGTTATATAGAGAAAAACAAGTCAGAGCTATTCAGGAAAGAAGGAGAGAAGAGCAGCTACTTTTCTTGAATTTCAGTGAAATCCAATTAAAATCCCTTATACTTAAGTTGCTTGTGATTGGAGAATCGTTTTATGGTGCAGTGATGTAGTGTGATATTTTTTCTGATGTATTTTCTCAAAACAAAGGTGTCAAAGTCAATATGCTGTCGTATTGATGAGGGAGACGTTTTAATATCTGTATTTAAAAAACAAAGCCCTTTTCCCATCCAGAACACTGTATTAAAATGAAGCAACCTGAGTCATGGCAATGTGTTAATGTTCAAAGTAGGCTGGAAATGTTGTGGGGCAGGGGTTGCTCAGGTAGAGATTTCAATCCTACAAAATTTTATACTCAAAATTAAATGTGTGACTGGTCATGGGCACGCAAACTTTTTTCTCATGTTGATACTTCGAATTGGCAGCTTGTTTCCTGCCTCCCCAGAGTCAGCACTAACCCCATGCAACTTGCTATGTGTATGTAGATGCTTTTTTTTTTTTTTTATTTTGTTTTTTATTTAATTTTACTTGATTTTACTGCTTGCTAATTTTTAGTCAGGGTAATTGACTAATGAATTCCGCTCTGTTGCCTAGGTATCCTGTTTCTAATTACCTATCACTGAGTTAATTCTCCACGTTTATTTTTATGATTATCTATGAATCGTTATTCGGCTAGCAAGAAAAGTGTTGTTTTTTTTTACTGCAGTTCATTGACAGCTTGATCTGTGGCCTAATACCAATATCAACTTTCACTGGACTAAATTGCTGTCTCTCATTATCACCATCATCTTTTATAGGAGAAATCCTGTTTTTTCCGCATTGGTTCCTCTCTTGTCTTTCAGCAGCCCTTTTTGATAAAGCTCCTTAGCCTGTCCCAGTGTGCTGCTCTCATCCACCTATATCATCTCTGTGCTCTCTTAATCCTTGAAGTATCACTCCTTGAGTTCTCCCTCCTTGTCTTTGAGGTTTGTCTTTTTTTACCCTTTTCATCTCCATCTGGTATCTCTTTAAACTTTCCAGCTTTTTCAGCATCCTCCCCTTCCTCCATTTCTCATCCTTCTGAGATTCCTGTGTCAGAAGATTGTCCTGTCCGTAAATCTACTTTTATTTCTCTTTTCCTGTTTCTTTGCACTTAAGGAAATGAAGCTCTCCACCCCTGACAACACTTCTGCAGTTGATCTCTTCTGGTGGCTTCTTGTGATACCAAATGAACGTGTGGTAGAAGGGCTGAGTTTCTTTCTCTGATCCCCTCATCCTTCCTTTTGCCCTGTCTTATCCTTTGAGCATCTTTATATGTGGTCTTTCTTCAAGAGCATCAAGTTTTCCATTCATTCTTTTCACCAGCTACTTTGTCTTTCTCTTCTTATATTTTCACATTAATGTTTGCTATGTATGTGTGTGGATAGACAACCTGTTTTCAGTGGCTGAGCATGCAAAAATTAATGCCTTCTGAGCTTCCTGTATTTTTCTACAAGTTTCCCTTATAAAAAGATGTTGGGCTGCAGGCAACATCTTGAGCATCTCTTGTACCTCTGTTCTAAGTGCTCACACTTAAGGAGGTTGTCATTGACCTGGGGATGGGGGGCAGCAGGGACAGAGTCAGGCTTGGGAGTCAGAAGGCGGTGGCCCCTGCACCAGCTGGTCTCAGCATTTTACGACCTGATCTATTTTCCAGACAGAAACAGAGAAACACGTTTGCCTCAGCACTGTGGAGAAAAAGTAACTAAGAGGTGGTCACCTCCCGGGCCGTTTGCAACTTAGGAAGCCTGACTGCTCTCCAAAAATGGTTGTCAGGCCGCATTACAGTAATGATGGAACAAGAGTTAAAATGTGGTTTATGATGTCTTGTGTCTACTTTTAGACCAAATTAAGGAGGGAAATTTCTTTCACAGTAATGCATTAAAGTAAATAATGCTGTTTTTTTAGATTCACTTTCCTCCTCTTTCTCCCTTAAAAGTGCATGATGCATTTAGGAATCAAAACTGTGTATCAGGTCTTCATTACAAACCTTAATGGACTTATCTAGTCCAAATCATCCTGGCTCACAGTCTGTCAATGTCTCATCATCTACTCGGTATTCTGCAACATCCTTTAGTCTTAGAGTTGGCTGTATAAAAATCTTCGAAGCTCAACAAATCTTCATCTGCACAAGACAGTTTCTGCCATTCAGTCCCATGGGCGTTCAAGAGTCCCTGAATATGCTCAGATTTGCTTAAAACTGTTGGTTTTGAGAGTGGGCTGGGAATGAAACTTGGAGGTGACAGCAAGACTTGGCTCCTGACTGAGAATTTTTTAGTCGTGTCAGATTAGAAGGTTCCAGTAAGGGAAGAGCTGATCGAATGTTATGATTATGTAGGAGAGGACAGAGGAGGCTCCTTTCACCGCAGGACTCCTTGCTGACTTTTGAGGAGCATGAAAAAGACAAGAAGCCTCAGTAGAAAACTGTTGTTTGAAAAAGGCATAGGGGGTGCAGAAAAGGCATTTCCTCCTGTAACAGTGCTGCCACCACCTTGGGTTGTGAGAAACATGCTCAGGAGTGGGGAAAGGAAAGGGCCAAAAGCTCCTTCTGTCTGATGCACGTCTTCCCTTTTGGACACAGGAACCTGAGCCACAATTTGCCAAATATGGTCCCTTATACATTGTGCTACCTTTTATAGATCTGTGAAAATTGCACTTGCTGAGCAGTGGATTGACGTCCACTGGAATCTAAAAGAAAGATGATAAAATCGGAGCAAAAAGACAGTGTTGTGTTTTTCATTGCTAGAAGATGTTACTATACTGAAGCTTATCCATGTTTCATGCCCTTTTCTTAGTATTGCCTGGTTTAGGGGACTTCTTTGATGAGGCATGTTTGTTTAGTGTCAAACCTAAGAAATCTTGTTTATGTATCTCACAAAATTTACAAGTTACAAGTGGGCCTGTTCATCTGCTGTTTATTACCATGCGGAGAGCTGTTTTAAGGTTGGATGTTCTGGTGTTAAGACCTTACACCTTTCATGGTGTAAAAGGAAACCCAACTGTGTGCTCTTGGTCATTGAAATGCCAAAGGTGTGGCACTGCTGCTTCTTTCCATGAAAGAAGTCAACCTTCAGGAAGCTCCTGAATGATCACATCTGTCATATTTACAGGTCAATGCAAAAGTCTTGAATTCATGGTGAAAATTCAACCTGTGTTTCAGGACCAGCAGTTTCACCTAAAGGAGCCATCAGAGCTCAAGTCAGAGTTGGAAAAATTGCAGTTTGGAGATTGTCTTTTGCTCTGAGCTGAGTATGTTGAGTTTTTCTTTTCCACAATTTCCATTTTTGTATTTCCGTTGCGTGTCTTGCCCTGTCCCCAGCAGCATTGGTGTGTACCACCCAGCAGCAAACGTGGGAGAGGATCAATTCCAGTTCAGTTCATGGATGTTTTGTGTATCTGTAGGACACTGAAACTGGGGGAAGTTTTGAGAAAAAGGAAGAGAAGAATAGTACCAGTCTCAGCTCCATCCCTACTCTTGTTGAATGTTCCTTTCCCACTAGTTCTCTGCGCAGTGAAACTCAGATTCGTGAAACAGTAGTGCCAAAGCCCAAGAGAAATAATCAGGAAATTAAAGCAATCATTTAACCGAAGATCTTCAAATTGGGAACATTTATTGCATCTTTCAATTTCAGAAACAGCAGGCGACTGTTATAGGACTGTTGTTTCATTTGTTTCTTTTTGTACCCAGTAGAGTAGGTGTAGGTTGTACTTGCTTTTGCTTCAACGAAATAATTGTTGAGTGTACCTCTTTGGCTGCTCCCTTACATCCTATTATATTCCTTTCACTTAGAGAAATCAAGGTGAACAAGTTTTCAGAAGCACATATTCTATCTTGATATTAGGAGGTACACCACCAACATTTTTTAGTCTAAGGAAAATGCATTTCTTAGCAGACCAGTTCCTCCTTGTTTGCTTTTTAGCTTGGTTTTTTACCAGCTCCTCACCTCCTGTCTCACGAGGATGTAAAGACAAACTTCAGTCAAGGACAAATAAACCCAGCATTTGGAGTGATGTGTATTATTCTGCAGACTAGACCTGAGTGTCCACACAGGAATAGTCTTTTTAGGTGCATTAAGACTATTGCTGTTCAGGGGATGCTTTTGCGGGGATCAGAAGCAAACTGTAAACTGCAGAAGACACCACAGTTGGTTGCCCAGACCATCCAAAACCTGCCTAGGGACATTTTTTCTTCTCATTGCTGTCACAGTCCACTAAGAAGCCACACTGAATCAGTGCAGTACAAATAAAAAGTTTACCACAAGGCTTTACTAAGGCGACGCTGTCCTATAACTATTCCAAAACAACCTTGACTTTAAAATATGTATTCAAATATGTAATTTGAATTCAAATAGCTTAATTTTTGAGAAGGAAGAGTAAGTTTGTAATCCATTAGTGAGAAGAAGAAAACTTTGCTGAAGAAGATTACAACTCAGTTAGAGCCAACAGAATCTCAAATAGGGGTTTGCAACCCCAGGTTCCAATAGGGTCATCCACAGGTTTCCAGCTCAAATTCAGAGCTGCTTGGGATGGTGGATGTGCTGGTAATGTATTAATTCTTGTAATAATGTAATAATTCCTGCTGTGATACCCCACTATCGGCCAGTCTGTGCTGCCTCATCCCCCAGTGTATGGTGGAAGGTGTACATGGAATGAGCTGTTTAGCAACATCCCCCATCTGTTTGGTTTACCCTTTCTAATTTGCTTTCCCAACCCTGTGTTCCATAATGATGTTGAATTAAAAGGCATGAGTTAATCCTCAATTCCCATCAACCATCCACCTTTCTCATATTTTAATTTCCCAATTGTTTAACTTTAACTAAGCTGCTGTTTAGAGGGCTATTGAGACATCTTGAATGTCAAAAAACTCAAGACCCACCTGCTGTGCTTTAATTCATGGGATAAATAAGGAGAGGACCATAGTATAATAATTTTGCCCTTGACTATTTCAAGGAGCAGCATTTTGAGAGAACTCATGGGAGTGAGACACAGTAAAACCAGGGAAATGAAGTTTCATGATTCCTTAGGAATTCAGTGCAGAAGACCAATAGCAACCTGCTTAGTTTGAAGCGTTTTTCAGCAAGTAAACATTTTTTCAAATTCTGTTTTGTTAGCATTGCTGTTGTCATTTCAGACTTGCAAAAATGCTTAACAGAAAGTCCAGAACAGAAACAAAAGTATTTTGAAAGCTGCTTATGTTTAGAGTTTTGCTGGTGGTTCTGTGAATATTTTTTTAAACCGTCAGCAAAATAACATCCCATTATAGGGGAGAGGGATTATACATTGAGCACTGTCATCAGACCCAGGTTACCCTCACTGGTTTATGTGGTGTAAACTGGGTGCAGGGAGTGAAACTCCATTTCAAAGGCACCTTTGTGTTTCTGCTCCCCTGACATGACCTTTGGCAGGGTTTTGGCCTCTCAGCACCACAGCTGACATGGGTTACATAGCACTTCAAACACATGATCTATTTTCCACTCTTTTCCAAATGTTCTGAGTATAAACATAGCAGTCAAAGGCATCCAGCTGGAGGAAAAGTTTAACCACTGGGTTGGTCTCCAGCACTGGTTTTTCTCCATGAAGCCTGTGTCAACACTTGGTTGAGCTTTAAATTGTCTCAGTTTTTGATGGTGTCAGGAACAGAAGCTCCAGTTGAAGTTGGTGACTAATAGAGTAAGGTCAGTGGAGCAAAGTGTCTGAAGTTGCAGGGCTTGTGTTTTCTCTGTGTGGTGTATAAGGTGTCCCCCCTAGTGTGTTGTGGAGAAGGACTTCATCAGAAAATGGTGGCATGCAAGGAGTGCCAAAAGCATGGCAAAGAATCTGAAGCTCTTGTGGTTGGCATAGATGATGGTGCCACAAATCTGTGTTTGATGAATTTAAGGGAAATTTGAGTTTATGTAATATGTACGTGACTTTCTCTTGGTTATAAAGCTAATGACAGTCTTCTCAGTCTCTGTCCTCTCCCCCCGCACACACCCCTCCAACACATTCTTTCTGTAAATATGATGTAATGCTGTGGCTTTGGGTTGAGAGTTGGCTGGAAAGACATGGAACCTTTATTTTACAATACTAAGTGCTTATTAGGACTTAAACCTTGTATATGACATACTGAAATCAAGGCCATAAATATTAATGGAAGAACTAAAACTTTCTTTTTAAGGAAACCTTCAATCTTTCATTTTGGATGTATTGCGTATCCCAAAAAGGCAGAAAAAACAAGAGACATTTTTTTTCACTCCTTTTTATTTTATCACTTCTTTTCTTAGAAAGAAACCTCTTATTGGAGCACTTAACTATGCTCTGATAAAGGCATGAGCATTTGGATTGCAAGCTTGGCTTGCACTCTTCATCCCCATGGACATCCCTGCATTGCTAAGGACGCACCCCTTTACTGGTTTAGCCTGTGAAAATTTTGTATTGTATAGGAAAATTGAGTACTAGGGGACTGGGAATTTATTCAAAAGGTGATAAAAGCTATTCATTTCATAGTGAAGTACTGTAAAGGCCTGGTGCTACTTGTAAAACAACAATGTAGTAAATGCCTTAGCGTTCATAATTCACCAAAGCTGAGCCTTTATCCCCATTCTCCAAAGCTTATAAAATATATGTTTGTGGCTTGCTGTTATGTGCGTGTTCCCAGCAGTAATTTCTTTACTTTATCTTTGCTGTTTTCCTGAGTGCAGACTTTCTCAGACTTTGATGCCAAACTGGGACCTTGATGCCTTAGATGGTAATCTTTCTTTCCCCCTGCACACACAAGACCTTTGTAACTATTAGCTTTGCTGCCTGGTTATCTTGACCTTGGCAGGTCATACAGCTGTATTTCTGCAGACTGCATTTCTAGTTGGGTTTTCTCTGTCCCATTTTTACACCTTATTTCAGCTCTGGTTTTCAGCTGGGGAGAAAAAAAAATGTAAGAATGGCTAATATAGTCTGGTCATCTCTTCCAGCTGGGAATTAATTTCTGTATCTTGCTTTGATTTTGTTGAGGCCTGATGGAGCTATGTCTTAAGACGTATGCTCAAAAACCTATGTGATGCTTAGTTTTCAGTGAAATCTGGCTGAGATATTAAATTAGCTTTCATCACTGAACTTTAATATTGCCTCTGAAAATACAATATTCTGTCCACAGTCCCTTTCTCTTGGGAGGAAAGTCTAAAACTGAAAG
Source organism: Pezoporus wallicus (assembly GCF_028554395.1). Taxonomy (NCBI): domain Eukaryota; kingdom Metazoa; phylum Chordata; class Aves; order Psittaciformes; family Psittacidae; genus Pezoporus; species Pezoporus wallicus. The sequence continues at coordinate 3,960,909 of NW_026639744.1, forward strand.
CAGTCAAGTTCTAAGCCAAAGTCTGGGGTGTTAAACTAGTTGTATAAATTTTTATTCATTTGCAACTGCAAAATATTTATTGCCCATTTAAAAGGCATTCTGGAAATTCTTTGACCAGTATATACAGGACTTTGGAGCTAGAATTTAAAAAGATGCCAAAAATCATTGTTCTTTTTATCAGAAGGATCCCCTTCAACAGAGTCTGGCTTCCAAAAGCTTGTTACCTTATACATGGCCAGCTAAAATCAAGAGGCTTGTAATTTATTTGCATGTGTCATAAGTGAGGACTTACATACTTTGCCTGCTTTGAGTCTGAATGGACTGAAATAAATCGGTTAGAAGCTTAGAAGACAGAAATAATACAGTTAAAACAAAATCGATGAATAAGTTGATTTGTGTTAGGAAAGGAGGAAGTAAGAGGAAAAACATTTTTAGAGGATTGAGAAGGATAGGCTGGATCAAGCAGGAAGAATTGTGGTAAGGCCAGGCAGAATTAGCTGTGAAAGGAATGAGTTGAAATACATAAAGACAAAGATGTGGAGTGTAGGAAGGGCATGAAGAGACGTGCCAATGAGAGAGGTCAAGCAAAGAGAAAGCGCTATGTGATTGGGCACTCAAGGAAGAACTAGAGAAACATGATTTGAATGTTGGAAGAAGGCTTTGCAAGTGTATATACAAGCATTGATAAGCTGTGACATAAATTTAGCAAGGGCTATTCCACAAAATAAGGTATAAAATATGGGTTAAACTATTATAATAACAGGAGAAGAGTTGATGAATTTGTTGAGCAAATTGAATTATTTGTTGAACAAAGCCCCTGCTAGCAAAGCAGGAAAGATACCAAAACCAACAAAAAAAAGAGGAAAAGAACTGTTTTTACAACATAAATATTATTACCATTTATGTACTGTATTCTCTGTTGAAAATTCCTCTGGTTTACATAGTATAAATGGATTTAGGCTGTGAGGATAATTCATCTGGGCAAAAACTGGTACTAGTACAGTAAGAAGAAAAATAGGAAAGCCATAAACAGTTTCATTTTAATTGTTGTATTCCTTGACACGCAACGGTTTTTAAATCACGGCCAATGTCAGACTGAGATAAAACTAGTCCAGGGTAATGTTTCCAGAAGTGCTGTCCTATGAAACTGCCAAGCTATCTTGCTGAATAACAGTCTCTGATTCTATTTGTTCATCTTGACTTTTTTCTTATAGACGCACTATGAAAATGGAGAATATATTATACGACAAGGTGCTAGAGGAGATACTTTCTTCATAATCAGCAAAGGAAAGGTAAGTTGACACCCTTGGAAAGCACGAGGGATGATGGAAACAATGGTCATGATATGATGCTCTCGAAATTCAGTGCCAGTCAGCACTTTCTCTCTCTCTCTCTCCCTAAGGCACAAATGTTGCAACACTTGACATTTAATTAAACTTCTTGGCACTGTACCAGTAGGGAAGAGTGGCCTGAAGGGGAAAAAAATAGATCTCACGCTGTTTTATGCATGTGCTCACAGCAAACACTTTGGAGTTGAAAGCAGTTGTTGAATTTTACAGTAAATGACCAAAAAGCTCAGTTATTTTTAACAGTATACCCTACAATGCTCAGTGTTTTCTTTGCTAGATATCCCTCTTACAAGTCTGATCAGTTGTCATCTTCTCCAGATTAAATAATAGGAAGCCTGAGAGGTCTGAACACTTTCCTTGGGGAAAAAAGGTCTAAGTTTCTGTTCCACTGTTCACAAGGAAAATATGGGGCTTGACCTCTTTTCCCATAAAATCCTGATGGGATTTTATAGACTGAGGTTTCTCCTTCCATTCGATTTTTTTTTTTTTTTTAGCTGTCCTGATACTATTACACTTGAGAAACATTTGGCTTCTTTCCACATAGCAGGATGGAGATATTCAAGGGAATTCACAGTGATTTCCCACTGCAGGTGAAAAGTGATACTTTGAAAGTAAACACAAATGGATACATAAGCCTGAAAGCAGGCCAACCCCAGCCTCCTGGTTCAGAGGTTTGCACCAAGGCACATATTAACACTGGCCTAGTGTAATTAAGAGTAGCAAACTGCCCATGGCATTCATAGAAAAACAGTGTGGGTGTTGTACTTGCCATGGGGTTGTCTCCCAAGACAGCTATAAGCTTGCATGTACTAAAACGAGATTTTCAGTGTCATCTTCAACTCTTTATGTCTGGGAGCCAGTCTTCATTGGAAGAAAAACATGGTCTTTTGTAGGTGAATAAGAGAGTCATAGACAAGTTTCTTAAATAATCATGTACTGCAGAAATCCAAGTTTGATGGTATTCCCTCATGCCCTTTTGCTTCCCTCCACTCATAAGTAATAAAGTAATATTTCCTGTACTCCCAGAATAAGGACAACCATGATGCATGCTTCAAATCCTTATTTTCCCCCTTTTTAAATGTGCAGAAATAATGGGAGGGTGCACCTCCCTCCTCTGTTGAGTGTTTGAAGCCCTCCTTGCCATGTTGGCCAACCTGTTAGCAATGGTGCTTGTGCCCCACTTGGTCAGGTGGCTCCCATCATTTTCTGGCAGTCTTCAATCTCCAAAGAACGTCCCTTGGTTGTAAAAACCAAATCCCTATTCTTGACATCAGCTGGGCAACTGGTTGTTGACCTGCACCTCCTTAAGCCCTTATACCTCACCTGCAGGGTGGAAGAAAAGTACACCAAATGGCCCTTAGCTATTGCTCCAGAGCCCTGTAGTCCTGCTTGAGATGCTCCTTGGCTTTATCCCTGGCTTTTGCTACTATATCTTACTATGACAGCTGATGGCCAGAAAAAGAGAGCTAAAATAAAATGCACATGAGCTTGCTGAGAAATTCCCAGACCCTCAGCTGGATCCTGGTGGCTTAACAGAAGTTCCCACAGGCACAGTTAAGTCCTGCTCAGTTTTGCAAGCTTACTGATTTGCAAAATATAGTCAGTGACTTGCATAAGATGAACAGAGTTGAAGACTGGTTAGTTTTAATACCTATATTGGGATATAAGAGCTACACAGTGGGTGTAATAACTAATGCATGCAAAGAATACAGCCCAGGATAGGAAGACTTAGAGCCTCAGCAGTGAAATATGGAATAAATAGCAATGAAGTATAAAATTACTATATCAATGTGTGCTGCCTGGGGCTTTCTGAAGCAGGGGCACATAATGTCCCATGCCCCATGCTAAAACCTGACCCAGGCGACTTAGTGAGCCAGAAAAAATGTTTGCAGCGCCCATGTACCTGAGACCTTGTGTGTAGTTTCTACATTCAGCAGCATTACATGGGTATTATCAGCTACAGCTACTTATAAAAACTCTACTTGCCTTTTATGTCAACGCATCTGTAGGGACAGTCAAGTGAACAGAGAAGGTATTTTACATTTCTGAGCTGATCACTCATCTCAGAAATGCTTAGAAAGACTTCTGCTCCTTTTCTTTCAGCCCATGCTCCCTGGAGCATTCTTTTAAGAGTAAAATCCTTTTCCCCTCTTTCTTTGTCAACTCCATTCACCACACTCGACTCACTCGTGGTTTCATTTAGTTCATTTATTTTAGCATGTTTCTTCAAATCCAAGTGAATAGAAATCAAAAGTGTGTTCAAAACATCCTGTGTGCAGAAATATGTATGTTGAATAATAGGTCAGATGAGAACAGCTTGGTCCCTTCTGCTTGCTAAGTGCTGCTGCACCATGCCTGCTCTGTACCTTGCCTTTACCTGGAGACAGCATGTGCCATGCTGTGCCATTGTACACTTACTTTGCCTTTACTGGAGACAGCATGTGCCATACTGTGTCATTGTACGCTATTTTCCTTCTAAAAGCCATGATGTGGCACCAGCCTAATGCCTGATCATATAGGTTCTGTATTGGCACATGGCTATTCAAATAGCTCATCACTTTGAAACACATAGAAATCACGCTCCCATAATCCCTTAGCACTCATTGCTTTGAATCAGCAGAGGTCTCAGAGAAAAGGTTAAATCTGCATTAAAGTTCCCTTTGTTTTCCCAAAATTTTTTTCATCAGTTACAAGTGTTCCTGACTCATCCATTACATGTTCCCTACCCTCATCTGATCTTCAATGAGTCGCTGCAGATGTTAAATGTAGTGTGATGTAGACTAAGCGCTCATTAATGACTCAAACCCACTGGTTTTACCATCCATAAGAGAGATGGGAGAAGGTGCAGGCCACAGTTGTATATTTAATAGTGAAATTAAACTGGAATGTCTTTAAATCTGAAAGGATGTGTCTGACATCACAGATTTTGGCTTTGTGAATTTGCATATGCAAAAGCTCTGATTAAAACTAAACAGCCTGAAAAAGAGAAGCAGATGAGATATTTTCCTGTGTATATTAGGTAGCTTCAGGGAGTTGTTCATCCCAGTGAAATTTGGGACAACCCGTTCTTTGGAAACGCTGTCCCTTTCCACTGACCGCAGGCAGAGACTGGACAACTAACTTTATATATGGTTAACATTGGGAAAGGTGATGCCTACCATGTACTTTTAGGAGGGGTTTGTATTTCACCTGCCTTCTCGTACTGTAAGAGGTATTAGTTACCTCTGATAACATCTGAAAAGGAAGAAATATTTCTCATAGCAGGCATTACATCAAAACATTCATCTTTCATGGAGCCCTTTGAATCCTCGATATGTCATGCCATCCTCAGCATCCAGTAGGCTATCAAGGGCTTTGTCATTACATGGCAGCTGGGATTTATATCCCATACTGGCACAGGAAAACAGAGCCAAGGGTCTTCAGATGATCAATTACTATTTTTCTTCTGAAATAGTTTCAGAAAAAAAGGACCCCCCAGTGGTAAGAAATCATCATTCATGGATATAAAGTCATCTTCCTGTTGTTGCAGTGCCAGCTTCTTTATCCTTGGCTTACACTACCCGTGTTTTTACAGTGGGTAGAAAGTCTGCTTTCCATCAGCAGGACTTGGTTTCTTCTTTCATTGCAAAACGAAAACACCAAAAAATAAGAAGTCATTTTTCTTTAAACTTCAGTGAAAGTGCTTGATTTTTACTCCAGCTGCAGTTGTCCCCTACCTGAATTTGATAGAGTAAAAAAGAGAGGAGGCATGTTTCATCCTGTAGTGCTCCAAATTGTTTTGTTTCAATTATGTCTAAATGTAGTTTGATTTTGTTATTCCTTTCCATTAAGTGAACTTAGTAACACAAGAAATCATGTGAAACAAAGCTAACAGAAGCCTATGCCATGTGTGTGTCTGATACATGTGAAATAGTTGAAATCTATTTCTGCTGCTGACTCCATACAGGCAGTGACTGTGCTTGTGCAACCAACTCCATGTTTAGAGTTAAAACCCTTCAAAATCACACAAATTGCATTTTTGCAAGAGTAGTAGGTACATTAATGGAAAATAACTTCATTTTCTTAGATGGTTGGTTGGTGATGCTGAGGGAATAGTGCAGGACTCTGAGGAATTACATGGTTCCCAGAGGAGATATAGACCACAGCTTTTCCTGAGAGATCCAGGAGATGACAAATCTCTTTCTGAACAAACAGGTTTTATTTGTTAATTAAAAGTTGTGTAAATGCTGGGGGGGTTTGGCCTTTCAACAGGTGAATGTTACTCGTGAAGACTCCCCCAGTGAAGATCCGGTCTTTCTCCGTACTCTAGGGAAGGGAGATTGGTTTGGAGAAAAAGCCCTTCAAGGGTAAGTGCTCCTTATGATGTAGCTCTTACATTGTGATAATTTTTCAAGGACTTTTGCAACCCTCAGAGGCCTCTTACAATTTGGAAAGAGATTTGGAGTGGGTTTATGCTTTTGGAGTCAGGAATTGTTACTTGGTGTTGCATGTTGCAAGGATGACGCACTTTAACGGAGAAATAGTCTGTTCTGCAGTTGAGTGGCCAGATGTATATCTTACTGTGTTTGTAGGCATCAGAAAATAGTTTATCTTTGTATTGTCTTCCCTGACCATTCATTCAAAGGTCAAAATGTTTGATGTTTTGTAAATGGAGTATTTTTCATGTATGGTAATATAATCATGGAGTTCTTGATAGGGTCGATAGCTGAGGGCAGGGCAGTAGAGGTGGGTTTTAAATTGTCTTACTCTGTATATATATGATTTTGGTGGAGGTGGGAATTGTATGCGAGTGACCTGTTCTATATAAACATTTTCCTTTGAGGATGAACTAAAAGAAGTTGTAAATCCATTTTCAACAGGTGATTATTTAAGAAAAATATGTTTTGTTTCCATAGGGAGGAACAAGAACAGGACTAGTAAAATATGCTTTAGGCAGGAATTTAGGACACCCATTCAACTTAATGAACAAACGCTTATACCATCCTGGATGATTATCTCTGCATAAGAGCTGTTTGGCTTCTCTTTGACGTTGTGATCACATGTTCAATCCCTCATCAATCAGCCTTCTTCCAAATAGAAGGTGGCAGAACATTTAAAGGCCAAATATGTCACTTCTTGGCAGCCAAGGAGATGTATCCAGCACAAAACTCGAGTCTTGCCCTTGCAAATCTGTACCTTATTTATAAAATAATAAGGTGGTTTTTAAATACTAAAATGGGTAGAACTATAATTTTAAATTTCCTCCAACAAACGTAAGATAGAAACACTTTCTTATTGGACCCTCGCAGAAACTAGACTCTTAGGCCTGGTATTTTTTTAAACCAGCACAAAATATATTGTGGTATCCACTCTAATAGTGAGAGTAGGCAGTAGTGTCTCCAACAAAATAATCTTTTGAAGAAGACCCATATGGAAATTAAAAGGTTTTCCTGTCTTGCATCCCTCCAGTTCTAGTGATACGCAGCAGCATCATGGTGAGAATTTCTCATCATTTCAGATAGAGGATTTGGGCTAACTGGCTCAGACTGAGATTAATTTTCAATAAATACGTTTCTACATATATTTAAATAGTCACTACATAGTAACTTTGATCTTCCAAAACTAAATGGAAACTTAATTGAGAGAATGCTCTCAACATGCAAGGAAAGCATAATACTGAGATTTTTTGCTAGGGAGATGGCATATCTGAAGAATACCTCCAGCTTGCTAATACACTTGTAGTTCTGTATCTAGATTTAAATTGGATAGTGTGGAAAATAGTGTTGCATAAAGCATACAGCAGCTCCACAAATTGTTAAAAAATAAGTATCTTTCAGGACTGTGTAAGACATCACTGTTCAGCAACTTAGGTAACATTTAGGATGTTCCTACTACTGTAAAATACAGTTCTGGCTGAAAGCTCAAGATAAAATCAAATTTTTAGTGTATTTCTGTTTCATCTTTGGCTAATTTTCCCAAACATTACTAGGACTTGCTTAGCAGTACTTAATTGCATGCTATTAAATCATATTGTGATTTCATATGTTTAGGATATAATAAAAACTAAAAGACATTTGTTCTTGACAATATAAAATAATAGTTGTAGCATCCATTGTGTTGTGCCACACAGCAGGAGAACAGATAACAAATACCTTCCAATCCCTCATAGCAATATGTGTACTGACATGAACACTGGGTAATGATATACATTATTCTGTTTTTTGCTCTCACACCAGATGGCATGTATTATTTCACAGTATCCCATTACACCCTGGCAGTAACAAAACAAGTCATGAAATGATCAGCCACATCATCTTGCAGTAATACTCTTAACCTTCCTGGCTAATTGGTGCCGAGATAGCAGATGCATAATTTACAGTATGTCGATATATAATTTACAGTGGACTCACAGTCAGGTTTGTTTGGTGATGCTTTCTTAATGGGAAAGAAAACATTTTATAAGACTTTATAATAATTACTTCTATCAACAGAGAAATAACAATTCATTCAAATAAGCAAAGGAAAATTACTCAGTGCAGCTTTGTGGCTCATGTACAAAAACTAGCTAATAATTACGGTGTGCTGCTTTGATGGCATCACACAGATGAATGCTTGCACAAGAGCATTTGTTTGGACCATGCCACATCCTCTTCCAGAGATTTTGGTTTTGGAGCATCCGTCCGTCCATCCATCCATCCATCCATCCATCCATCCATCCATCCATCCATCCATCCATCCATCCATCCATCCATCCATCCATCTCACTGGATGTAAAACATGGTTTAGTCTGCAGACAGTCTTACAGAGAATGATGGGAAAAGAAAAGAGGACATAAAAGCAAATATTTAGGAGTATAGGAAAGGATCTTTCTCCCTCAGAAATTGTTTCCCATAGGCCAATTCAAAAGAGGGACAATTTAAGCCATTGCCTCCTTACTGTTACCTTGTATACTGCATCATATATTGCATTTAGATGGACCTGTTGTCTTGAGTGCTGTGAATTTCACCTGGTTTTGAGATCCAGGAGATCCAGACTGTGAGACAAAAGAGCAGTGGCACATGGCAGAGGGATGATGTTTTGGAGAGGTGGCAATGGAGCCCACGTGGGTGAGCAGGAAAGGGATTTTGAAATAGCTGGGGTTTTCTGATGAATGCATTGGCTTTTAAGAAAGGGGATGCTTAATCACTTGGTAGCTTTAAGTCTCCTGGGTAGTGACAAGAGAGGAACAAATTGTGAGAGTAGGCCAGGTTGAAGCTGAAAAGTTGTTTGCCCTGACCTCCACAACGTATATAATTTCATGTATCCATATACAAGTATAAATTCTGGGGTTGCATTGTACTGAAAAAAGTTATGGAAATATGAATGCCACACTTTGATTTCAAGTTACACAAATACATGAAATGTTTTTTGCAAAGATATTTTACACATAGTGAGATGAAAATGGCAGATTGTTGTCAGGCTGTTTTACTGTATTTTTAGGCTTTGAGAGGAGCATTTTTAATGCAGTTACCAGAAGAGGCAGCTGCTTCAGTATGGCTTCAGTGTGGCTGGGACAAAAACAGGGTTATGGAAACACAGTTTTATTTTGAAAACAGCTTCATTTTCTCATTTGGCCATATGAGCTGTCTTTGAAAATAATGAAATTACTTGGTTTTCACTTGGAGTTTTTCATCTTCAGTTGTGTTGATTTATAAATCCACATGGGTGTGTATTTGTGATGTAATTAAGCCAAAGCAAAACCCATATTCAGTTGACTGTGTACAAAACCATAGCAAGGTGACAGCCAGTTTGGGAAGATGAGGGAGACTTGGTGACTGGTATAAATTATTTTAGGACACAGTGTATGAAAAAGGGAAGCCTTCCTGGCTCCAGGGTCATGGTGTGTTGTCTTGTGGATGAGACTGCTATCAAAATGTGTTTGTGGTGCATACGGTGAAGAAGAAATTGTGGTCTTTGGGTTGTGCTCTGCAACAGGGACAATTATAGTGATATTTGAGCTACTATAACAAATTCATATTTTTTTTTTGCTGTCTTCACAATGATTTGAAAATGGTTATGGTAGTACCTATCTCTCATGGGACACAACACATCTTCCTATCAAGAAAATTTGTACTATCTCCTATTTATATCTCCACGTCTGGAGGCTTCTGTGTAGTTATTGTCCCAAAGTTACAGAAATTGTCTCTTCTATAACTCCCAAAAACTCCTGGGATATGTTTTGTGTGCTGATAATTCACAGAACCAGCGAAACACTATATAGCTGTGTGGGTACGAGTGTCAAATGACATCAACTGCTCTACCCCTGTCCATCAGTTCCATAGCCCCATCATAGAAGGCCACCAAATTGGTCAGGCAGGATTTCCCCTTAGTGAAGCCGTGCTGGCTGTCACCAAGCACCTTGTTGTTTTTCATTTGCCTTAGCATGCCTTCCAGGAGAATTTGCTCCAAGGTTTTGCCAGGCACAGAGGTGAGACTGACTGGTCTGTAATTCCCTGGGTCATCCATTTTCCCCTTCTTGAAAATGGGGTTATAATTTCCCTTTTTCCAGTTGTTGGGAACTTCACCTGACTACCATGACTTTTCAAATATGATGGCCAGTGGCTTCGCAACTTCATTTGCCAGCTCCTTCAGGACCCACGGATGGATTTTATCAGGACCCATGGACTTGTGCACGTTCAGGTTCTTAAGATGGTTTCGAATCAGATCCTCTCCTACAGTGGGCCTAAGGTCTTCATTCTCACAGTCCCTGTGTCTGCCTTCCAAGACTTGGGTGGTGTGGTCAGAGCATTTGCCAGTGAAGACTGAGGCAAAGACATCATTCAGAACCTCAGCCTTCTCAAATCCAGGGTAGCCAGTTCTCCTGAGAGCTTCTGAAGAGGGCCCACATTGTCCCTAGTGTGTCTTTTATTTGCAATGTACCTATAGAATCCCTTCCTGTTATCCTTAACATCCCTAGCCAAGTTTAATTGTAACTGGGCCTTAGCTTTCCTAACCTGGTCCCTACCTTCCCAGACAACATCCCTGTACTCTTCCCAGGCTTACCTGTCCTTGCCTCCACCTTTTATAAGCCTCTTTTTTCCCCTCTAAGTTTGCTCATCAGCTCCTTATCCGTTCAAGGAGGTCTCCTACTGCACTTCCTTCTAGTTGGGATGCAACACTGCTGAGCGTGTAGCAGGTGATCCTTGAATATCAGCCAACAGTCTTGGACCCCCCTGCCCTCTAGGGCTATATCCCATGGAACCTTACTAAGCAGGTTCCTGAAGAGGCCAAAGTCTGCTCTCCTGAAGTCCAGGGCAGTGAGCTTGCTGCACGCTCTTCTCACTGTCCTGAGGATATCAAATTCGAGCATCTCATGATCACTGCAACCAAGGCTGCCCTGGAGAGTCACATTTCCAACAAGCCCTTCCCTGTTGGTGAGCACGAGGTCAAGCATGGCACCTCTCCTTGTCGGCTCCTCTATTACTTGCAGAAGGAAGTTGTCTTCCACACAATCGAGGAACCTCCTGGACTGCTTGTGCTGGGCTGTACCATCACTCCAACAGATATCAGGGTGGTTGAAGTCACCCATGAGAACAAGGGCCTGCAAGCGTGAGGCTTTTCCTATCTGTCTATGGAGTGCTTCATCCGCAGATTCCTCTTGATCAGGCGATCTGTAACAGATCCCCACAGTAATGTCTCCCATAGCTATATTACCTTTAACCCTGACCCACAAACTCTCTGTGGACTGCTCACCTGTTCCCAGACAGAGTTCCATACTCTCCAGACTATCCCTAACATAAAGGGTAACTCCCCCTCCCAGCCTGCTGGGCCTGTCTTTTCTAAAGAGCCTGTAACCTTCCATTCCAACACTCCAGTCATAGGAACCATCCTACCGTGTTTCTGTGATGCCTATTATATCATAGCCCTGTAGATGTGCCCACATCTCTAATTCCTCTTATAAAGAAAGACCCTTATAACTTTGGCTGGTAGGAGGGGGAAGTTGGGAAGCACTTTTTATCAGCTGTTGCTAAATGGATCTTTTTTTAAGTGCAGGGTGTTTTGTAGCCCTTTTCCTGCCCTGCACCTGCAATACTGTGTGCGTAGCTTATGGACCATTGATGCGACTCATGACCTCCAAGGACCAGCTGGAATTATTTCATCCATTACATAAGCTGGGTTTTACACTTATTACAAGTGCTGGGTGATTCTAAAAGGTATTTCTGCTATTACAGTGTATTTTCTATCTTTTCCTCCCAGGTAGAACCCTGCCCATAAAATCAGGTGAGAGCTGGGAAGTGTGAAAAGGGGTTTATGGCTGATGGATTTTAACCCATTGCCCAGAAATGCAAGGAATACCAGAAGCTTTTAGAATGTTTAGAAAAGCTGTTGGCAACCCCCTGAAACAAAACCCTTCTGGAGGCTTTGAAGGATAGGAGCTCAGAAGGCCAGACAGCTGGAAACAAGGAGGCAAAGTGACAGTGAGATGGTATAACCATATGTTTCCCCATGGGTTTGGATTTCTTCCTGCAGCCATCTGGCCCTTCCTTGTGTTAGGAGAGGTGATCAGGTGAACCTTCAGTCAGACTGATCTCCTAAGGGAGCACCGTGGCAGTAATTACACCCTGCTAAAATGTTTCCCTATCCTTTCCAGGCTGGCTTCTGGTGTTTGAGTCTTAAGCCCTGGTCTTAAAGCCCTTAGATAGGGCATCACTCTAGCACAGATGGAGATATTGCTGCTGCAAAGTAAATTATGAAATCTTCATCAGGACCTTTGCAATTTGTTTAATTGCATTATTGTAAGCACGTATAGATTGCTGATGTAGCTGCTTCGCTGTCTCCAAATACACAATTTTCACCCTTTATTTCTTCATAAAACATAAGCCAATGTTATGATGGCTTGTGCAGACGCTTGTGGCAAGCGTCTTCATCTGGTTACCAAAAGCTCTTGATGATCTAAGAAGTTCCCTGGCAGGGAAGAGGCTCTCAATTAAAGGACTTATACAAAGTATTTTAAAATGAGCTAGCAGATTGACCCTAATTGGCATGCTTAAACTCACAAAAGTGTAGTTATGCCATCGCCACCTAGCAAAAAAAAATCTGTTCTTTTTTAGAGCTGTGTCAACTTCAACCACCCTCTGTGTAGAAAATGAGAAAGAACCCAGAGGGACAGAACAAGATGAATTGACTCTCATCCTATCTGGGAGTGCTGTCTTGTGACCACTGAAATCAAGGTTGTCTTATGTTTTCCCAGCAGGAATGAACTGATATTGTTGACTCTTCTTGTCTTAAATAAGAATACAGTGTAGATCACACCAGGTGAAACCAAAGGTCCATCTAGCCTGGCGTCCTATCTTTTACAGGAACCAGAATCAATTGCTGAAGAATGCTCTGAACCAGAGCTGGTGGTTTTAATAATTTATAATCCTTGGTGGGGTGTCAAATTACCTTCCAAACATGTGCAGGTGGTTTTAAAATCCACAAACTTCTATGCCTATTAGCTTCACGGTTTAAGTGTGCAGAATGAGAAGAAATGCTGATTTTATTATGGGGGTTGTTTTGGGTGGGCCATCTGCTCCTCTTATGAGATGCCTCCAAGTTCTCAGATGTGCAGTGGACTTCTTGATTTGCAGAGCTCAAGAGTCTGTTCTCTGAGACTATAGACTTGGCAAGAAGAGATTAAATGTGAAGACAATAACTTTTCTTTACTATGTTTGCAGTTTCTAGCATCTTAAATGACTTGGTAAGATCTCCTGAGTGCAGTTCTACTTTTTCTTTAACAGGGACCACACTTTTTACATAAAAGTATTTGGAATTAGAGTTAACCAACTGCAGCATCTTTCTGCATTTTGGCAAACAGCTCTTCAGTCAATAATCTGAGTGTTTTTTCATAATTTCTGTGCTCATGCTACAGGAAGCTGATAACATCTTAGTCAAGGAGGTGTTGGTGAACCTTCCCAAAAGGCTATGCAGCTTTTCAGATTTGCTCCACATGGCAAGTTACACAAGAACTGCTCTTCTAGGTTAGAATAAGCAAAGGGCTTCTTTAGACACAAAGTAATACAGCAAGGACACCAATTGCAAAAAACCAGCTACAAAAGCTCTTCCAATGTCTGTGTTTAAATGATAACTTAAAAAGCTCAAGTAGGACTGGAGTTAAGCAGTGAAATAATGAACTGGGGGGTGGGGAGGGGTTCAGCCGCTTGATTTTCCCCATTGTTAAATATTTTCTAAGTTTCTTGAATTTCAGGGCAGTTGACTTGGAAATGAGATGCAGCTTTATTTTATAACAGTGCTGAACAAAAGCCAGTTCAGTCAAGCAACAGTAAACACCACATTCAGAAGGAAAACCAAATGTTTATGTACTTAAGCACGATCAGTGAACACCAGAATTTGAGTCTTTTGTGCCTTATCAAGTCTCCTGCCTCTTGCTGTATTTTGAGCGGCCACTTTGCATTTCCCAAGCCTGTTTACATAAAATACATAATAATGAAAATACATCAGTTACTGAAGGAATATAGACAGTCATATTAATAGAAGGCTGGTGCACAAATATCTCTTTTTGCTTATTGCCTGAGAGAAAAAGAAAACAAATATCTGGCTTTTTATTTACTCTGTCAAACAAAAGGCTTATTTTGGGGAAAATAGCAGTTAGGCAGTAAATTCAAAATTTTACTATTATTTTAACTAAAACTGCAGAAATAAAGTTGCTCCGATTTCTACAGGGAAGTCATGCTCGGAGCCAGCTTCATGACTCAAATGCAGTTAATAAATAATCAGGTTGTTTTGAGTCTTAAAGATAACAATTGTTAGTTTATAAAATCACAGCTTATTAATATGTTTGGCTTTTTTACAACTGAATCATAGCCTGGGATCTAAAACTGTGTGTTTGCTTTCCTTTGAGGGTGCAGTCCTACAGAGCAAGCACAATATTCCTACATCTGAGCTTAAAATATATATAAAATTGGGCAACAGGATTGTGCCAGATGGAGGACAGCAGAATTACTGAGGGTTTATAGTTACAAATGTATTTGCTTACACATAACTGCAGTGAATGTCTCTGAGAATTTTTCTCATGTCTTTTTGCCTCAGTATCATTTCAGAGTTTGAAAGAAACCCTATTGCTAAAATATGTAATGCATGGGAAATACCACAGGGGTATTATATTGTTACTTATCTTATTAGAGATAGCAATGCTGCTAGAGCACTATTCACATGAAACTATATGTTCTTATTATAAAGTTTTTTAAATAGCACAATTTAGGGGATGTATCTTCTTGTATGAAATGGGATGAGTGAAATTGGTTAGTGATAGAAATTATTTTAGAGGTCAGATCTTGGTAGTTCTTGCTTACTTGAAAAAGTATAAACCTGAAATCACAGTTTGTTTTTCTTATTTGGAGGATGTGAAATAGCCTGGAAAGCAATTTTTGCAGACAATACTTCTACTATGCTAAAGAAAAAGCAACAGAAAATCACCCCCACAACCCACCCCCACTCCCCAACCCCCCCGCCCAAGGAAAAAAAACAACAACAGCAACAAAAACCTATCAAACCCACCTAATTTTTATCCTGCATCTACTTGTAGTATTTTGGGGTTTTTTATGTTCTTAAACAATAAGACCTTTATGTCAATATGTTACTGTCAACAATAAATGTCGGTGATTGAAACAAAACATTTTATCCTAAAATTTAAAAATTATGTTGTTTTTGTCAAAATGCTGAAATGCTGTTTTATGACATTTTTAATTAGAAAAAAATATTCCATAATCCAAAATATATGTGTTTATAGGGAGATGAGAAAATATCCCTTTAGAAGACCTCCTGAGGAAATCAGACATTTTCTTGAGAAAATGCTTCCATCAAAATACTCCTGATAGCTCTGTTAAGGTTTGTAAGCATTAAATGGAACTGAAAAATACATCAAAGAATTATAATTCTCTTGACTTCCTTAAACAAAAATAAATAACTAAAGATGCCTACTGGGAATGCAGAGGCAGAAGTACAAATTACTGGCAGGGTTACCGCATGCAAACTCACAGCCTGCCAGCTGCTCTGCGTAACTACCCAGGATGCAGACAAGAAAATTCATGTAAGCTAACCCTCAGAGCAGGTTTATAACAATATGCAATCACAGGGGAAAAAAAGAGCAAAAAATGCTCACATTTACACAGTTATGCATGCACTTTAACATACAAGCTTGAATGTCATCACATCTAATGGCATTATAAAAACATGCCTGCTTAGGGCATCTCCTCGGTTGGCTGCTTTAATTTATAGACAAGCTTGCTATAGCATAATGTGTTGTGTCTCCTCTTCAAATCTCCTTTTTATATCAGGATGTATTTGGTATTGTGTGTCAGACTTGCAACTCCATATAAAATAACTATCATTTATAAATTATTCATGCATAAAAATTGAAGGTGTTTTTCTTCAGGGATGCATAGTAGCCTGGTATTGGAATGCAGTGCCCAGTTACCTGTTGATGATTATAAGGCACCATCATAATATAAAATAGTTAATATAAAGCCTTATGATTTAAAAATAGTATAACATTCCTTTTAGAATCACATTAAAACAATTCAACCTCTAAAAATATAGAATAGTGTATTTTCATGGCTTTCATTTTTCATGATAATTTAAAAACAAGGGGTAAGCTGTTTAAATTAGCTATGATTTTGACATATGATATAGTCATATAGTAAATGAGGCCCCCATTCTTGGAAAAATAGGCTGGTGCAAGGATGCTGGAGAGGAACACTTCATCAGGGACTGTAGCAATAGGACAAGTGGTAATGGGTTTAAACTTAAACAAGAGAAGTTCAGGTTAGATATAAGGAGAAAGTTCTTTACTGTGAGGGTGGTGAGGCATTGGAAGGGGTTGCCCAGGGACGTTGTGAATGCTTCATCTCTGGCGGTGTTCAAGGCCAGATTGGACAGAGCCTTGGACAACATGGTTTAGGGTGAGCTGTCCGTGGCCATGGCAGGGGGGTTGGAACTAGATGATCTTAAGGTCCTTTCCAACCCTAACTATTCTATGATTTTGTGACTCTGTAAGTTTGCATTTATCACACATTTCTAATAAGCTGTTATTTTGTTAATCATGTTTTCATATTTGATGTTGGGAACAACACATAATGACTTCTTGATTTAACTTGTGTCATCCAGATTATTGAACAGGGAAAAATGGTCTTCATCATTATAGACTTGCTATTTTTAAATTATTTTTCTGTAACATGTCATCCTTCAATGACCTAATTCCCTTTGTGAGCTCTCACACCTGTCAGGATCCCAACCCTGATGTTCTCAGGTTTCATCACTGGCTGCATGTAATCTCCTGTGTGTAGCAGACCCAGAATCCTGATGACTTTGGTTTTTATTGTAGTAGGTTATGAGTTAAGAAGAAGAATATTGTGTAGCAACATTAAAACTAGATAAATTAGCAGTTAAGGAAAGTTGGATGGATTGTATAGTTCTGCAACATCATGAAATAGAATCCTAGAACCATAGAATGGTTTGGGTTGGAAAGGACCTTAAAAATCATACAGTTCCAACTCTTCTACCATGGGCAGGGACACCTTCCACGAGACCAGGTTGCTCACAGCCCTGTCCAGCCTGGCCTTGAACACTGCCAGGGATGGGGCAGGCACAGCTTCTCTGGGTGAGCTGGTCCAGTGCCTCACAACCCTCACAGTGAAGAACTTCTTCCTGAAAGAAAGGAAAAGTTTAGGAAATTCTTGTTATTTATTCCAGGTAGATGACACGAGGCCCTCTGCAGTTATCCACCAATGCCTTAGCCCCATCAAAAAAGGCCACCAGATTTGTCAGGCACAATTTGCCCTTAGTGAAACCATGCTGGTGTCACAAATCACCTCCTTATTTTCCATGTTTTGAGGAGGATCTGCTCCATGATCTTGCCAGGCACCAAGGTGACACTGACCAGCCTGTAGTTCCCCAGGTCTTCCTTTTTTGCCTTTTTTAAAAATGGGGGGTATGTTTTCTGTTTTCCAGTCAGTGGGAACATCACAGTACTGCCACAGCCTCTCAATTATGATGGATAATGGCCTGGCCACTTCATCTGCCAGGTCTCTCAGGATCCAGAGTCGCATCTTCAGGTATCATGTTCTTGTGCACCTTCAGGTTCCTTGGTTTCAAACCTGATCTTTGTGGTGGACTTGGCAGTCCTGGGGTAAAGGTTGGACTTGATGATTTTAAAGGTCTTTTCCAACCTAGCTGCTTCTGTGATTCTCCTACATAGGGCAGTTCTTCATTCTTCTATTCCCTGCTTTTGCCTTCTACAACTTGGACAGTGTGCCTGGAGCACTTAATAATTGATGTCCTTTCTAATTTATAAACTTCTTTTGCACAGCTGCATATCGCACCCAACTTTGCCCAGTGGTCAGTGGTTTATAGGTTTACAGAAACACCATGACCCTTCAAGGGGTGATTCATCCTATTCTGAAACTCCTTTGCTGTCAGTGCTCTCCAGTGCTGCCTGGGACTTGCAGACTGCTGGGCTGGATGGAATCCCAGCATCATGCAGGGCAGCTGAATCCCACTTGGAGGCACTGACTGTATTTCCTTTAGGATTAAAAAAGAAAAAACCTCTGGGTGGCTGCATAATAAGTATTACCAGTGGGAATCCTAGTGATGGACATTATTCAGATAATTTTATTCTCCAGATGTTATTCTCCAGATAATAAAGATGTTAGTCTCCAGATTTTATGTTACAGCTGTCCAACCATTAAGTAACATACTTAACTGCCACAGAGAAGCTCAAAATTAAGGATGAAATATTTATAGGACTGGAGCTGTCTATTTGTTCATATGAATGCCTATTTAATTCTATTTTGTTAAGAACTCTACAGTATTAAAAGACCATTTTAAGATCACCCTTTTCAAGTAATGCTAATTTAATTTGAAAAGAAGATACCAAAAGAGTCATGTCCTCTTTTATGGAATTTAATTTAAGAATCTGAATGAGCCCAGTGTCCAGTTTGGGTTTTGTTTTGGTTTCTTTTTTGCTTGGTTGTTTTGTCTGAGAAATGTACTTGCTGATGGGCTGAGGTCTCTATGGCAGAGCTGGAATACCATTTGTACCCAAGAAGCTTCACAGTTGCATTTCAAAAGCCTAGAGCAAAGAACCTGAGGCCCTCATGCGAAGCTACAACTTGTCCCCTGAGCCATGGACTGCTTCAAGGAGCATGTCTGCAATTACTTTCCACAACCTAGAATCTTGCTTCCAATGCTGTCCCAAGCTGGCTAATAAACTGCAGAAAGAAATCATAACTGCATAGACATTTAATAATAACTGACTGGGGTAATTGCCTTTGTGTAGCTCGCGGTGTGTCACCCTGAAACATGAATTGGCATTGACATCTGCAAAGCCCCACTCAAAAAGAAACGTCAGCCTGGTAGCAATGCAGAGATAAGCCTGATTGTTTTTTTCCATCTACCTTTTTAGCTGGCTTTTAGCTTTTTTCATGGCTTTGTTACAGAGTGTGAAGCTTTTCACTTTGAGTGGGTCTGCCAGGGAGAGTAAACAAGTGCTGGATGCAGTAGCAGTGGGAGTTATGCTTGTGTGTCCTGCAAACTGGTGATAACAAATTAATTCTTAATCCAGGTATGAGCACAGCATGAGAAACTTTGCCTGAGCTGGCAACTTGGTAATCTCTCCAGAGACATGAGGTATGATGCCCACCCTTTGTGAAAATGACTGTAATGTCAGACCAGATGCACATCAGGGCTGGGTGGTGTGTGGGGGATCTCTAGACCAAGTCTGCTCTTCTCATCTTGCCTGCCTAAGTACAAGGAGTTTCATAGGTGGTATACTGTTCATATACTATCTATATTTCCATTTCTTGACAGTCATCAGTCTACCAGACCCTTGCTTTGAATTCAGTTATTATTAACATCAATTTTGAATCTTAGAACAGATCTATTCCCCATTTCAGGACTTGACAGAAGGGCTGTTTATGCTGGCAATGGCAAATGAGGCTCTGATGGCTCCATTTTCAGTTACAGCTTCTGAACATATTACATTGACTGTTGATGTAAATGATACAGTTGAACTTTGGAGTACTCAACACGTTAAAGAAAATATGTGTTGTCCCATCCTGTCCCCGTGGGGTGTTGCTGGGGCTCTGAAAGGGAAGCTGGAGCCAGCTTCAACTCTGGGATCTTGGAGACATCTAGGCTAGCTGGAAATACCACCTGGAAATATTGCCAGTTTTAACATTTAAAAATAAATAGATTGTGTTATCACTAAACAAAGTGAGGTCTTATTTTAGGCAAAGTTGCAATCTGAGCATAGCTTTTGCAAGACGCAGAAGCATTCCCATTACAGCATTAGGACTTCATGTCCAAAGCTTGTGTTACCTTTATGTTTGATTCCCCTAACATGTGTCTGAGAGATGATTTTTTTGAAGTGGTTTTTCTGTTAGGAAAGTTTGTTATTTATTTACAAATCTATGATTTGTAACATCAATGTGGATCTTCATCTAAGATAGCTGTTTACTTAACACAAGATTTGGGTTGCTATATGCAGAATTATTTAGGAGTGCTCCTTATGGGTGCTAAATGGCCTACAAACATTTTATTAGGCTGAACCATGTTATCACTGACCCTCAGAAACTTTGTCTAGGGCTCGAGATTTTAAGTTTTAGACCAAATTTAACCAGGGAATGAGCTATACCTGTGCCAGTTGTGTTGAACTAGCCTAACCCCATGGCTGGAATGGGAGCAGTGCTAGCAATCTCCTCTCTGTCACAACTGAGATACTGCAAACCCTGTGAACAGGGCTTAAATGAAGATTTATTCTTAGGGCACTTTACAGCACCCTGGTAGACAATATTGTTTTTTCCCAAAGAGCACCTTTGATGGATAGCATTGGTGGGTAAGGGAAGAGCTGCTAACATCATCTACCTTATCCCTCACCAGATGAGAACATTTTTATCTCCTCAGTCACTGAGAGATGAACTGCTAGCCCATTCTTTTCTCTTTTATACTACTAATACTATTTATTGTACTGAAAGCTGTTCTTCTAGAATTATAGCATCACCTACTCATGATTTAAGCTGGGAGGGACTTACAGAGGGCATCTGGTACAACTCTGGGCTCAGAAGGAGTCTAATTACAGCAGTTTGCTCAGGGACATGTCCAAATGCATGTCCAAACATTACCCTAAGGTTTGTTTTCTTCTTTTTCATTTCTTTTCTTGATTTCTTTGACCAGGATCCATTTATTTGTGTCCTGGCTCTTCTGCTTACTTGCCTCAAACACCAGTTCTTCTTCTTTGTGTTCATGACTTGACTCCATCTGGCCTTTTCCGGTAGTCACTAGTGATTTTGGCATTAATGCCCGCTTACTGTGTTTGTCTAAAAAGTATCTTTGTGCTTCCTCCTGATGCCCTTCAGCCTGGGAGAAGTTCCCTCTAAAGACCCACAAAGTTGGCCAGGCTTCACTCCTTTGAACTCATCTTTACTACCGTGTGTGTGAAGCTGTTTCCCAGTAGAGTTCTAGCAATGTGCTAAGACCACCTCTTGTCATTCTGAGCCATTATATACATCCTTTTTTCTACGTATTTTCTTCTGTTCCTCACCAGCCAGCCACTTTCTCTTAGCCTTAAGATGAAGTGTAGATTTTAGTGCCAACATAATAAATAGTTCTTCCCATAGTTAGGAAATATACAGGTCTTCACCACTAGGCAGCAGGTTAGTCATCGTTTGTCCTGGGTGCTATTTTAATTTCCCACTCCATAGTGTAATTTTAAATATAATATGTTTGGGAACTTTACAAAGAAGATGTCTTAAACTGTCCAGTAAAGTCTTGTACCTTTTTTTTTTTTTTTTTTTCTTTCAAACAGAAAGCACAAACTAGTGAAAAATAAACAAACTCAGCAAGAGGGGCTAAGCATTAAGTAGGGATAGAGGGATGATGGTTTTGTTGGCTTGACTTTGCTCTCTTGGGTCCAAATCTACTTTATATATATTACTAGTGGGTTGTTTGGGTTTTCTTAATATTGCCAGTGCTGATGTCACAAAGAAGTTTTCTTAATTTTCTTCTAAATTAAAACATCTATTCTCTTAGGTAACTTAAGTGTTGAGGTACCCAAGTCAGCTCTGAATCGAACAATCAGTAACATTGGCAAAAGCCCCGTGATAATCTAGCTGAAATCTACAAAAGCATTACTTTGGAGATAACCTTATTCTTAATTCTTTAATATCTTCTGCAATGTATGATTGACTTTTGCATCATGCTGTGATAGAGATGATAATGTGAAATATGTAGGTGGGCTTCTTCTGGTCCTGGAGTGTAAGCTTCAAAAACACTTTTAGTCTTCTACAATGAAATAGGTGGGGTCACATATAACCCAAAGGGGGAAAACAAGCAAGCTGAAATTAAATCAGGAAGAGCAAAATGTGTAAGGTTCCTTGCCAAGGAATTACTTTTATAGACTGAAGACATACAGCTCCTTCATGCCAGGCTGGTGTGCCGGTCCAGTCTAAAACCAGCTACTGGATGCACTCGATTGCAGAAGTAGTCTGGAGTGTCTTCTCATCTCTGCACTGAAAGGACAGGAATTAAACAAGGTAAAAATTGATACAAATATGTAGAAGTTAAAAGGAGCAGTGTGCATAAATAGCCTGGAAAGACAGAAATTGCACACAAGCTTTTTATGCAAAAGCTATAGATTAAATCTCTCTTCTGTCAAATAACTGGGAGATAATATGTGTTATCCATTGCATCTGCTGGTGAAGACTTCCCTGTGATTTTAATATCTTGACCTTGGCCATTTTGAAATTTCCTCTAGTAATGGTTGAAGCTTTGCGAAAGGAGATGGAATTAACTTTAAACTCAATATTATTCTGTTATGAAGGCAGGTATTTCCAACATCTTATATTACCACAGGTTAATGTAACACTTTTAAAGATGGAAAGATGGCTCTAGTTGTGATTTTCTCTTCTATCTTGCATCTGAAAACTTTGTCTAAAATTCTTCTAGTGTTCTCTTTAAGCTTTCCTTGACTACATCTGCCTTAAGGAAGACTGAGAAGTGGCATAAAAAGGCATTTAACTCTTGTTGTTCAGGTGACCTGGAGCTTATACCATGTATTTTAGCAGTTCTTAGTGCCAGAGTGAAAGTCTATTTTACTTTAGAAAGTGACCCTTTTATTACACAGTTCTTAACAATTAGTTGAATTTAATGGAGAGAAGGGAGAATTATGTACAGGAGGTAGACAAAAACCAGATGAACGTTAGCTGAAAGAGAGCTCCAAGTGTCTCTTCTCTGACCTCCTGCTTGACGTTGGAGCAAATTCATCATTGCCTTGTCCAGCCTAATCTTGAAAATCTTCAAGGACAGAGCGTAGGTCACCAGCTGACCTATTTCACTGCTGTAAGTTGTTCTTAAGTTTTCCATCATGTCCAGCCTAAACTTCCTAAATGACAACATGTGGCTGCTGCTTTAAAAACAGTCTGGAGGGGAAAATAGCAGCAGAAGTCATTTAAACCAAATAGTCTGACATTGAACATGGATTATTGCAGCTATTTGCTTCAAAAAGCTATTGAGCCCAGTGTTTTATTGCAATGAATGTGTCTAATCTGCATGGGCTTTGGGGGGGGGGGGTGTCCACAACATAAAAGGAGTTAACCAGTATGTGTATTTTTCAGTCTTGTGTCATGTGTCCTTTCTGGACAAGTTTCTAGGGACTTGGAGAAAGACTTTAATAATTTGGCAATTTAGAGAGATATGTCTACCTAGGAGAGCTGAAAATCTTTTTAATACTGGGAAAGACTGAGCTTTTTGTGCTGTTGCTTTATTACCCTGATGCTACAAAGAATTTAGGAAAGATTTAAATTTTTAAACTAACCCCAGGTGTGTGTCCTTGATCAATGATGTTTTACGGATAAGGGTATCACCTCTCTAAGCAGGGCATCTCAGAGGAATTCAAGCTCATTTAAAAAGTATTTTATCATTTTAAAACTGTTCACGAAAGGCTCATAATAAAGTACTGTAGTTAACCTTATAGCCTTATTTTTCCTTTTTTTTTTCCTTTTATGGCTGTAGAACATATTTTTCCCATGTGGAGATTCCAGATTAAGAATAGTGAGAATGTGGAAGGGAAGTATTTTAATTGTCAAGAGCTTTGATTTAGTGATGAGACACTGACACTGTGACACTGTGTTCCTCCCAGTGCTCAGGAGAAGCACTGGACTGCTTCACAATGTCTTCATTTTCCATCCAGGCTCAAGATTTTATCAGTACCCAATGCTTGAAGAGAGATGAGCCAACCACTGGACTTTGTGTCAAACCCCTAAGCCCCTCAATTTTCACAAATTCTACTGCTGATACTCCCCAACAGATGCAGAACATGATAGTTTTGTTGGCAATATTTGCATACTCAAATGGCTACAGTGTTTCTAAATTATGTGCACTTTATGGCTGTACTTTCCAGTATTAGTTCATGTCTTTTGCTTTTCTTACTGAAGAGAATATTTGAATATATATGATTAAGTTCCCTGTCATTTCTAAAAACACAAGGGGAAAGCAGTCGTGTTTACTTGAAAAACGTTGCTTGTGCAAAAATGAGCAAGTCACCATGTTCAGGGAATCAGTCAAAATATGTGCCAGTAACCATATGGGAATTAAGCCAGCTGGATTTGTCTCCTTAATAATCTTGTGCCAACAATTTGACAGTCCTCAAACTCATTTAGGGTGTTCAAAATCTGGATTATCTCTGTGCAGCACTGGTATGCTACGTAGGCAAACCTTTACATTTCAGAGTTAGCTTGGATTAAAAAAATACACTTTTCTCAGAGGTTGTTTTTCATTAACAGATCTAACTTAATAATGCAAAATGTTAAAAGTGTATCAAAGGATGGTATTTATTCATCTTAGTAGGCATAGTTTGATGGATAATGTTATACATGATCAAATCTGGATTTCGTCATGGTCATCAGCGTGTACTTTATTTCTTTCCTTTATTATGAGCATGTGGTGAGATTTATGAGATTTTGAGAACAGTATGGTTACTTGTCTTCACAGAGAGGAGCAGGAGCATGGTCTTATACAATACTCCAACCACAAATGAGCAGCCCAGTTTGTAAGAGGCAGGTTATTGATGCGCACAGAGTTTTAAATGAAGTTGGCATGTTTGATTGTAGGCTTTGATAAGGCTTTGTTAGAATTCATTTGCCAGTAGCATTGCAGACTTTTTCTAATTACTGCTCTCTTTACAAAAGTTCCCTCCTAAAATGATCTGTGGTGGTTTATGGCTTTATATGGGATCATCTGCAGTGAGTCAGTACCTGCTGGGGAAGGATACACTCCAAGAGACATGGTTTAACGAAGGCACACTTTCATTAGTTTACTCATCTCGAATTAACTAATCACTAACTCATCACTTGCAGGTGATGTAATTTTTTTTTTTTCAGTCCCCTCTCTATTTCTAGTCCTAAGCGTCTCTTGCAGGAGCTGTAGGGGCTAACGAGGGGCAGGTCATGGGCACAGGTTTCTCAGCTTCTCAAATAATCAGAGTGGGAGTGGGCTACACTGAGCACACATACATGGTGTATATATGCTCAGCAAAGGCTGAAGGACCTCAGATTTCTCCATGTCCTTCCTTGCCCTTGCTTCTTATCCAATTTAGTTGTCCTCTCCCACCTCCCTGCTTTCCTTCTCTTCTCCATGCACTGGTAGGGTGTAAGTCTTCACGCTAGCTTCGTCCAATTTTGAAAGGAAAAAATGAAGGTATAAGAAGGATCCCACACTCATTCCTAGAACAAAACACACAAATTAATTGAAATGAGCTTTCACTGCTTTTGCAGATAATGAAGCAACATGTTTCTTCCCCAGGTCTAGAAGAGCATACACAGAGGGTCACTGATGCCTTCAGTTTTCAGCTATAGAGGCATCATGTGACTTGTCCATTTTGCATTGTTTTTCCAATTTTCATATACAAAATTAAAAGCTATTTTGTGCATGTCTTTTCCAGACGTAGCCAGAACAAGAGGGGGTGTGAGAGTTTGTTGTTTTCTCTACTTTAACAGGTCCTTTCTTTTCCTTCAAGCAATAGGTGACAATTTGGCCTGAGTAGCCTGTGAAGAACCAGGCATGTAACAAATTCCTGTGATTTTATTCAAATGAAATACTATATTGGTCTCCCTTGATTCAGATAATTTAAACAATGAAAATCTAAACAGAAACCCCAAGTTCCTAATCTGTTTAAGTCTATACAAGTTACTCAGAACAGCATCTGTTGTCACTAGCTAGACTTTGAACTCAGATATTATTCATGCTATTTAATGGGATGAAATTCTGCTTATTAACATGTTTTGAAAATTAATTGGTTTACTAATAATAGGGCTTTGTTTCCTCCAAATTCTTTGATTCTTTAACAAGGATAAAATATCAATATATCCCAAAGTGAAGTAATTAAGAGAGTTTGAGGTTTTTTCTATTCCCTGCCTGTGTTTCTCTCTAGTGAATTATTAAATAATGTGCTAAAGTGCAGCTTTTGAGTCCTTCATGATGAAAATGGGTCAAAGACCGTTTCATGTATGCCAAATTCTGTTTCTGTTGCTTTGCAAATTACTTTTCTGCAAATAATCTTTGCATAATTGTGTGGTTTGCTGCTTCTTACTTCCTTTTCAAAATACTTTTATAGTGTTACCATATTTTTTAAAGGTAAAAAGACTTAGAAAAGCAACAAAAACATGCATGTGTAGATATATAAACGCAGTCAGTACATATGAAACAGATTGTACTGTTCAGAACTTACTAAAATGTGACACCTGTTCAGCTGAAACATGTTTATTTCAAGGAAATCTGTATGCAATTAAATGGTTTCCTCTTTAACTGTATACATTTTTTGGTCTTTCAGCTTCTTCTCGCTTGGTGCTATCTTATCAAGGCTAGTAGATTCATACCTCATAAAAAGTAGGTCTGCAAGGATCTAGTTTCTAGAACTCTTCTGATTTGCATAAGATTTAATGGAATTGTCCTTGAATGTGGTAATCAACATTTAATATATCTTAAAGACACTCTTGTTACCCACTGGCTGATTAAAATAGTAATGTACTTTGTGTGGTAGGATACTAGTGAACTTTTGCTTAATGAAAAAATTGGTAATTTCATACCTCTGGGTTGTTTCACATAGGGAATATTATTAATTAGTTGCTAGTGAGATACTAGTTCATTACAATGATTCAGAATAAATTTATAAGAATAATTGGTTTAAATCATTAATAGATTTGGCAAGCAAGCAGGTATTGACATCCTAGAATCAGAATTATGTCACTCACGATTTTCTTTAGCCTTTCATTTCATGCTTAAGCCGCATTTTACCTACAAAAATAACATTTTTTTTATTCCTATAGAGAACTGTATTTGCTCTTCTCTGTCTTTCTTGTCTTCTGAAAAAAAAATGTACCAAATCATATAAATATTATTGAGCGATCCTGATGGAGTGGGTCCACTGGAAATGGTTTTCCCACCAGCAAAGGGTGATTTCTAGGAATTGTTGCCATCTCAGGTATGGGAAACATGCTGCTGTGGGCCTGTCAAAAGCTCAGACTGCTGTTGATGGATACTGCTGCCTCATGGATGGTGGAATATAGTGAAATTTGGCATCTTTGCCTAATGCTCTACCAGCTACAAGACTAACAAGCATTCCATGATGAATATGGGTGATTTAAGAAAAATCAGAAAATGCTAAGAAATTTTGATTGGGTACTTTTTTGAATCCCTTGTGTCCATTGTTTTTTTTTTTGCCTTTTAGTGCAAAATGTGCTCTTTTTTTTTGTGCAGTGATGA
Organism: Pezoporus wallicus; assembly: GCF_028554395.1. NCBI lineage: Eukaryota > Metazoa > Chordata > Aves > Psittaciformes > Psittacidae > Pezoporus > Pezoporus wallicus. The sequence continues at coordinate 3,988,028 of NW_026639744.1, forward strand.
GAGAGCAGAAAAAAGTGCAGTAACGTGAAACTGAAACTGATGAAGATTTGAAAGAGGATAAAAAAGATGGAATGAGTGGAAAGAGGATGAGAAAAAAGAACCATTGCAAACATATGCAGGGAAAGTCTTCATAACTGTTGCTTTACAAGAAGGGTAAGGGACACTGCAGGGACTCAGTTAGTTACCTTTAGTCTTTTTCTGTAGAACCTAAGAATTCTTACCAGTTGGTTTTCTTTTTCACTTAGTATGTGTTTCTGCTATGGAGTAAGGGAAACAGGGCTCAGCCTGTGATACTCAGTATGGACCAACAACTTAAAATAACTAGCCCCCAGTTTGAACACAATGTCAAATGCAGGCACATTCAAAGAATAGTAAATAAAAGCCATGAACAGATATTTTAAGTTTAATTTACTGCCTGTAAGCATGAAACAGTATAATGTTTTAATGTATTTTTTCTCTAAAAAAAAAAATCCCCAAACCTACATACTTTTTAAAAAATCGTTTTGAATCAAAAAAAAAAAAAAATGACCTAGGGTTGCCTTTATTTTGCCTATATTAGGCTACTGTGAATCCTTCCTTGAAATATGCCTGTGAAATTTTAGCACTTGGGGAAGACACTCATTTATATATAAACTTTGCTATGTCACAAATAAACCAGAATTTCACATCTTTAGAAAATTAATTGAGCATGAATTGCCTTCCTATAGAGACACTGACATCCCAAGAACACCTGATGGTACTATTACTGCCAAACAAGAAAGATCCATATTGTTAATATTAATACAAGAAAATTTAGAAATTTAATTCTTGATTTCCTGATGACTTTCACAGACTACTTAGACTGCTTTATTCAAAAGCCATCTCTATAATTCATCCATAGACCTTATTTCTGTAGAGCTTGTGAAGGGCCCGGAGCACAACTCTTATGAGGAACGCCTGAGGGAACTGGGGTTGTTTAATCTGGATAAGAGAAGGCTCGGGGGGACCCTATTGCTCTCTACAGCTACCTGAAAGGAGGTTGTAGTGACATGGGGGTCAGTCTCTTTTCCCAAGTAACAAGCAATAGGACAAGAGGTAATGGTCTCAAGCTGCAGCAGGGGAGGTTTAGATTGGATATTTGAAACAATTCTTCACTGAAAAGGTGATTGGGCATTGGAACAGGCTGCCCAGGGCAGCGGTGGAAACACCATCCCTGGAAGTGTTAAAACCATGTAGATGAGGCCCTTAGTGGCACGGTTTAGTGGCGGTCTTGGCAATTCTGGCATAAAGGTTGGACTTGATGATCTTAAAGGTCTTCTCCAACCCAGCTGATTCTGTGATTCTATGTTAAGATTTCTGGGCTTGCCACTGCTGTGATAACTGCAGGTAAGATGAAAGTTGGAGATAGATTTAAAAAAAAAACAAAAGAAAAGAAAAAAATGTGATACCCCATTCTTCATCACTAGTGCAGGGTTTGTATTTTGTGGTTATAGAAGATGGCATAGGCCATAATACAGTAAAACACTACAATGTAATCCATGTCATAATCATTTTGTAAAGTGTATGTGAGTTATGAGAAGTGATACCCATAAATTGCAAGTACATCTGATTTAAAATTCTGCTGTGGTTTGCTGGCATTTGAGCTGAATAATGATTGTACGGAAGAAAGCCCAGGTAATCTTTCTGCTACTGTTTGAGTGATATGAAGAGGCTTTTTTTTTTTGTTCTGTAGATATTATTACTAATGCAGTGACTTTTAAGCAACTTGATGTGACAACAAACCATAAGCAAAACCCCAGTGCTTTGTTTTAGATACTGTAAATTTTAGTGGTATTTTAGTGGGATTTATGTCTGAATTCTAATCCTACCTAAGCTTTCTCGCTTTCTAGAGCTGGATATGGTTTTCTTTGTATATATTTAGCAAAAATGCAGTTCAATGTTACATCAGTTAAAAGTGGTTGGAAGCCAGTGTGTTTCAGTGTTCTTGATCATTTTATTTAAGCTTTGACTTGTACTTCTCCTTCAACCCAGCATTATTTAAAAACCTTTTAATCCCTTGTCAAAATTCAGTAGGAGATCACCTATTTTAACACTCGAAGTGGTTTAGTGCAAACCCAGAGAGGCACTTCACCCCACCAGAGGAGGGGCTTGAACTCATGTTGGTTGCATCCTTGGGAGAAAGTCTATCGTCTCTCAAAGTGTTAGAATTTATGATTTGATTTCATTTGAAATTCATTTTTTAATTAGAAATACACTACTTAGAGGGACATGTCTGCCTCACCAAAAGAGTATCATCTTAACTGATTTATTTAGAACCTTTAATGTGCTAGGGCTGTTGCATGGAACTGTGATGTACAGAGAGTTTTGTTCCAGATGAAGCTGATAATGGTCCAGTAAATTGTACATGGATTAGGTGGTTCAGAAGCTGGAGAAGGGCAGCAGTCCTGCCATGCAAACTGGATGAGTGAGGAAAGGGAAGAACAGAGGATAAATCTGTACCTGCCTGTACTTTCTGATGCTAGTCATTCTGCAGTTTCCCATGTTAAATGGCCTTGTATTCAAACATGATATTGGGATTCATCATAATTTGTTCTTAAATATCTGCTTGGCTGATATAAAAGAAGGAGAAAGTTTCTTGGAGAGTCATAATGGCTTTTAATTGTGGCTATAATAATTGTTTAGTTTCTGTTGTGCATTCCCCAGTGCTGGCTGCTGAATCTTCCACCTTGATACTGATGTGTTTATCTGTGTGTGTCATAAAAATCTCACTCATATAAAATTATATAAAACTCATGTAAAATCATGTAAAACTATCCCTCAAAGCAATAAAATCCAATATGTCAGGGTGGTATATGTGCCCCCAGAAGAAGACTGGCCATTCTGCAGTACAAAAGAGCTGATATAACATCATGCTTTTGAGACCAACAATAAGATACTTCTTGTTGGGGTTGTTCAAAGCAGTAGCAATATTCATCAACATACCAATGTCAGTTGGAGATGAGGCCAGGAATAAGGGTCTGTCAGTTTTCTGCTGGGAATACGCTAGGTGACAATCCTAATTGCTCTCTTAACACTTATAGCATACTCCCAGCAACATAATTTCCTGTAGGTCAGAGATGTGTTACCCCACTGGTGCCTGAAACTAATTAATTTCTTTCCATGTCAGTTCTATTCCTTGGGTAGGATTCTCACAGCAACAGAGAAGAGCTGCTCACAGGCATGGTTTGTAATTCTCTTAGACATGTCAGTTGTAAAACTTAAAAAGTATTTTTAATAAAAAACAGAAAGTCATTTTTATCAGCATAACATACTTCTAACAGTTGCAGTATTCCCACATTATACATATAAGGAATTATTCGATGTGTTTATCAGAGTTTGATGTGATGCTTTTCTGCAGCAGGTGCATAGAGAAGACTCATGGGGAGTGAAATAGATCTTAGGCACTTGCTCTTATTCCTTGCTTTTATTTGTCTTTATTAAGGAAATACATTCTTGAAAATGAGATCTGCAAAACCCTGTAGTAGGGATGTGTCATGCACTATGTGTGCATGTACCAGTAATCCTTATTGGTAGAAGGTTATGGTTTTTTTTCAAGTTTAAGCTCTGTTTTCAGTAAGGTTACTGGTTATTTTGGTACTTGTAAATTTGTCTTTTCTAATTTAGTTTGTTTAATTTTGTCTTTAAAACCTGTAAACCAGGTGTTTTGAATAATACTTAAATTGATGCTTTCCAAAATACTGTATATCTTGTCCTCATCATAGAGCTACTGGGATCAGAAGGGCCTCTGGAGCTCCTCTGGTTCATTCTGCTCCTACAAGCAAAACCAGTTTTTGTTTTCTTCATTTAACTGTCTTGTGAATTAAGTGAGATCATGCCTAGTAACTATGAGATTTTTATTTGGTTTTATCAAATAAAACATTGATTTGATTTGATTTGATTTTTTTGCTAAAGGAAGAGTAGGCACTGGAGGAGAGGTGGTTGTTATAACTGGCCATGCTGTAACTGTAGGCCAAGATGAAGGTGACGGCATAGAAATTATTACAAAAAAGGTAAACAAATATTTTAAAAGAAAGTAGATTCAGACTTACAGGGACCTGATTATCTCCATCCTCAAGCTCAGGTCGATCTAGTTTCTGAAACTGGACATGTGAATCTTCAAGTCATGAGTGCCATCATAAGTGGGAAGAGCAAGAGACATCAGGAAAAGTGGGGCCATATATTGGCTACCAGCTGGAAAATGCAATGTTATATAATCTTTAGTTAACCTTTCCCTCCAAATTTGTTGCAAAGGCTTGAAGGAAAATGCTATACGTTGTGTCTGTGCAGGAGAACTCTATTTTTGGACAAGGAAACCACAGCAGGCATTATCTGTCTGGACTTGAACACAAAGTTGTATGTGGCACCACATGGAGATGAAATGGGACTCCTGGACTATTGGCAGAAAGTGCTGGGTGAAGGTCCCAGTGAGGCTGCTCAGGGTAATTAAAGCTTGTTGGCACACTCTAGGTAATGACAGATCCCTTATTTTATGAATATAAAATGCAGTCTTTGATATCAGTGACAGCTGTTGGGTAGAATGGAAGAAAATAAAATCATTTCTGGGATAACAAAAAGATGCAGTGAATTTGGCCTGCAGAAGTGAAGAAGAGATGGGTGGATCTGGAGGAGTCAGTGACATGGGGAGGAATTAAGATGAGCATGGTCACCAGGGTTGGGGCACTCAGATCCAATGACACAATCAAAGCATTGGCCATGGGAAGAGGTAGATGAGAGTATGGTGCACACCACATGCATTACATGGGATTGAACTGAACTGAAATATATGGAGTGGGAATTTGGTACCCAGGAAGCTTGGTGGTGGAGGCTGGAAGTGTCAGCTAACAAGTGGTATTGAAAAAATATCTCCCATGGCTTAGTGTCTAGATCCTGCTGCTGACATCTGTTAAGGAGAAGCCATATTCTCATTACAACCCCCCCCTTCTACTCTTTGCAGTGCTTAAGAATTTAACAAGAGCATTGCTTAAAATATAGTTATTCTTAAAAAAAAAAAAAGCAAAACGTGAATTCACAATAAAGTCTAAAAAAATGTTCTTAACCAAAAAAAGCCTTTTGTCATTTGCGCATAGGCCAGACATTCTTGCAATGAGATATGGTTTCAATAGACAAATACATTGCTCATCACTTCAGCATGACAAAGGGTATTTGTCCCAGTACTCCTATGCATAAAGCCCGGAAAGAAAAAGAACGTAACAGTCATAGAAATACCTGAAGGGAGAAAAAAAAGAATCTGGCTGTGTACGAACTCAACCTGTAAGCAGCTACTTTGGATGCAGTTGTTTCCACTAATCTGGCCAAAGATTCTCTGTGTTAATGTAGGGCGTAGAATATAAATACAGTGTTTACAGCTAGTAAGGCTGGCATGGTATCTGAGTGGCACAGTTAAGGGATAACCTGATCCCTAGTTCTGCAGCAATCGCATGCATGTGGCTTTTTGAGCACTCCAACACAGTAAAGACATTAGGCCAAGTGGATGTGGTCTCATTAATTCTTGAAGAGAAGCCAGCTGCCAGTTCTGGTAGTGCAGAGGCTAATTGCTGCCTGTACAATCTAATGCGCCTTGCTCAAGCTCCTTTAAAAGAGGTTTGCACATATTGTTGTATACCTTTACTGCTTCTGAGATTTAACTATGACCTTTTGCATGTGGTTTAGAATGCTGTTGTGTAAGAACAGTATTGGTGTTGTTCGTGTATAATAGGTGTATCATATTACTTTAACTCTCAGATCACAGTTAGATTTGATTTTAATCTGACTGTTTTCATAAATAATGGCAAGACAGAAACCACTCAGGGTGTTTGTGTGTTAAATTAGTTGTGGCAGAGGCTATAGGGTTTTTTTCTGAGTAGTTTGCAATTATCAATTATGGATTAAATACAGTGAGAATAAACAGAAGGCGCAGAACACTGCCTTTAATGCTGTTACCCATGTGGTTCATAACCCTTTCATATTGTTGCAGCCACAATTACCTTGCAGCCAGGAGTTAGAAGAAGAACCTGATTATGCCTCACAGCAAGGGGAAAATCCTCGTGCTGACTGTCAAAAGAGCAGGTATCATCAGATTTCGCCAGCTTCATGGCAATCAAGTGGCAGCAAGACCTTTTTTCTCTTCTTTCAGATCAGGAGGAGCAGTACTCTTCTCAGAATAGTTTGCATGTGACATAACCCCCTCTAGGTTTCCTGAATCACTGGCAGTTTATGATTATGTATATAAATGTGAAGGTGGAGAGCAAGGCCTGATTTTGCACCAACTTTTAAATATGCAACAAGAGGTCCCTGTGTTATCAATACCCTCTGTATCTCCCCATTTGCTTTGAAGTGGCGGGAATGGGTCTGATATTGTCATATATGATAGAGCTTGTCATAGTGCTTCTGATTTAATTAATGCAATTTTTTTTGGAAAATTTATCTACATTGCATTTATTGATTTCAGCATAGGTATTCTGATGTAACACCTGTTAATTCAGAAGCATCACTATGTCAGACCTCTACTCCAATAAAAATAAGTCAGTAGTCATCTCATGTTGTTTCTTCTGTTTATAGATCTATAGACCCAGGAGACCACAAAGTGAGAAAAAGCAGTTTTCTCATTGTAATGTAGGAATCCAACAGTGAAATATAGCAATATAGTGAAATGCAAGAAATGTTCCTGCATACAGAAGTGTATACTTATATAGGAATATAGGGAAATATAGGGATATCGGAATCAGATGTGAAATGGCATGTTGAAGGCTAGGCTATAGGCAGTGGCAGGGCAGACAAAGGAGCAGTCACAGTCCAGTGCAATATTTGTAATAGCATCTGTTTCTGCATATGATGACTGCAAAAATTATATGTATTTTTTTAAATTAGGGCTTTCACATTAGTACCAAAATAAATTGCATTTTATGTAAAATGGACTTGATTTTTCATATTCGTGAAACTGAAAGGAAATGGAAGCCCTCCAGGCTTCATGGAGCCTGGAGGCTCCAGCTCCCTCCACCTTTTCATGAAATAACATCTGTCATTAACATGAAGCAGAAAATAATTGTCAGACTTCACACAGCATCCTGAAATGATCCCAGCACATCGTGACTTCTTGGAAGAATTTTGAGTTAAAACTTGTCATAATCTTAGCAGCAGGTGTTGGGAGTTTCATTTATTTTTAAAAGCGTCAGTACAGTAAGGATGGAGCAGAACTTTTTTAGCAACAAGGTCAGGACCCGTTCACCATCTCTGAGTCCTTAACTTCTTAAATATTAAAATAAGTTATTAGAAAGGGCTAGTTTTTTATAAATCCTGTTGTGCAGTCCTTGCCAGGACTTAAACCCTTCAGATGGAGCCACTGGCAGTATAAATGTGTTTTAACAACAGTAAGTGCTAATGATCTGTTCACAAGTGGTAAATTATTAAAAGGAGTCAGTACATTTTCTAGCCTATTTGGACAGTCGTATGGTTTGCTTATATTGAATTTAAAAACTGTAAAATAGTTTTTTTAAACCATTTTCTCTCAATGAACTGTAATTTTTTTTATAAGAAATGTTTCCTTTTCCCAGTAGCCATATAGCCTAAATTGCAGAGAAGTGCAGGTGGTAGTGTGCACATTTTGATAAATGCTTTCAAATTGGGGTATCTTAAAGCAGTTTCTCTTTCCTACCTTATTTCATTCCTTGACAGAGGTGTGATTTTAATGCCTGTGGGGATTTTCACGGCTTTTATTGTACAGCATGACTCTTTCAAGTGCAGCTTTTTTAAGTTGTATGTTTGATTAGGTTCACATTAAAATTTTATTTTAGAAGACCAGACTGTGTTTATTAATTCCAGTAATGTATTTTTGTAGTCAAAACCAATTGCAAATGGATGTTGTGTTGTCAGAAAGCTGTAGCATTGCGAAGCCAAACACCAGTCTACAAGGGGTCTTTTTACCCTATGGAAATCAGTCAATAGATTCAGGTAACTGATAGAGACCATGGCTTACACCATCAATCATGATGGACTTTATCACCATTCTGTAGGTCTGCATTGACTTGACTTCAGCGATGGTGACCAAGAAAAAGTAGAAAAGAGGGTGTGGAGTGGCACCAATTCTACCAATTGAAGGTGCCTTAAAATGCCATGTGTGTTAGGTTACCACATCATTTACAGGGATTGTCCTAACGTTTCAGATAAAACTTTCTACAGAAAGTGACAGACACCTGTCTTGATCAGACTGTGTTTCTTGGGAAGAGTGATGGGCATCCTATCTAAATGGTCCTGTAGACTCTCAAAAGGCTATTGGCTGCAGCAGTATCCCAAATTGTATATTTATTATTGTTGGGTTTTTTTCTTTCTTTCTCTAAAAGTTATGACTGCAGTCTGTTTTTCTTTGTCCAAGTAACTGAAGGACCTCAACCAGTCACCAAGTGTAGACGGGTCAGTGTCTGATCCTTGCTGGTTGCTCTGCAGAAGCTGCTGCTTCCTGGAAGAGTCCTATCGGAGAAAGCTCAAGTCCCATGGGATTTCTGGAAATGAGTATTTAGATCATTTAAACTTGAGAATAGTGTTAATGAGGGTTTTAAAAGAAAATATGGAGAAAAAAAAAAAAGTAGGTCTTCCCTGGTGGATTTTAAAACCTTGCTGTAGGAAGACTATTTGGAGGTTACTAATTTGCTGATATTCAAGTTCTTTAATGCATTTTACCACTTTCCAGCATTGTACACTTGACCTTGTACAGAATCTTTTAATAAGGTTGATTTGAAGTATTAAGAGCAAGGGATGTCAGAAATAAGCGGGGGGGGGGGAAGGGAAAAATCAGTTATTAACTTGAATGTAGCAGTAGCTCAAAACCCAGCATCTCTACTTCCCCGCATGATTTTCTTGGGTATTTCTGATTACACCATGATTTTTTATCATGGGAGATAAAAATTATCTTTATCTATCTATTTATTCTGAAGAGTGGTACCCGAATTTGGCAGTCTTCTGAAAAAACAGCCCTAGCTCTAAGCTAGTGTTTGCCTACCTATAGACCTAAAAATGTCTCTACTGTATTTTAGCTTGAAATCAATTTTGACTGACAAAATGCCCCTCAGGAGGCGAACAGAAAAGGCTTGGCTGTAAATATGATACTTCCAGCAGCAGGGTACTCCTACTGCGTAATAAATACTATTTTGTGCTGGGAGGCTGTGTCTGGGGAAAACAATCCCAAAATCCTGACAGAATTTATTCCAAGGCTGGACCACTTGTGTCCCTGATGCACGTCTTCAAGCAAATATAATGATATATTGTTAAATTACATCATCCAAATGTATTTTTATTTATTTGACAAATTATATAGGCATCTTTAAGGGACTCTGTGTGGTAGGAGCTATGAGAGCCAGTGTTGGAGCAGGACTTTGATGAGTTAAGCTACGGAGGAAGATAAAAAAGCAAAAAGATAGGAAATCATCTCAAAGATTTTTAAATCTAAGACTTTTTTTTGCAGTCTAATGTAAAATCTGGGAACAGAGGCTGACATATGACCTTATCTCTGATTAAAGGTGTCTTGCATCTTTTGTATTCACATTTTCCAGCACAGCTTTGTAAATCATGTAATCAGTATATTTTTATCAGAAAAGTTCCTGGAAATGGTTAAAAAAATACTGTGCTTAAAGTAAATTGTTGGCAGTTTATCAGAAGCAAAATTATTGAAACTTCCTGAGTTGTAAGTGGTGAACTGGGTTACAAATTATAGGAAGAAAAATAATGTATGCATTTTATCTCTTAAATAATGTACTCATGTTTACAGTGATGTGATAACACGCTTTGGTAGAGCTTTAGGAATGTTGCCATCTAATTCTGCTGTGGATTAAGGAGTTGAAGCACAGAAGTACAAGGTCTCCTGTCACAGTTTTTGGCATGTGCTCAGGGCAGAGGCTGTGCCCACTTGTGTGCAGCTGCATATCAATTTGTGGTTCCAAAATACCCTCTGCTTGTATTTCCCGATGATGCATCCTAGAAAGCCCCCACAGCAGCTGTGACCTTTCGCCAAGTCCCAGAGTTTGAAGCTGCGGGGGCTGTAAAATAACCCCAGCTCGCCTGAAGGACAAAATATAGTAGCGGTTGGAAGGAAGCAGGCATTTTCCCATGGGGAAATGGTGGAGGCAAACAGTAGTGATGGAGTTTTCAGAGAGTGAAGGCAATTCCTCTGATGAAGAGTGCTGTTTCTCAGGGAGCAGTGATGAGTACTCCTGCGATGAAGCCCAGAAAGTGTCTGAGTCAGTGCTTGCAAGCAAGGCTTTCACATATTTATTTGTGGCATTTGATGGTGTCCATTTCTAATAATTACTTTTGCATTTAATGCCATGTGCTTCCAACAATTACTTTTGCATTTAATGCCATGCATTCCTAGTAATTACTTGTTGCATTTAATTTCATGCACTTTGCGTAGTTACTTTCGAATTTAATGCTGTGCACTTTCAAACTTATAATAATTACTTGTTGCATTTAATGCTAAATGCTGTAGCTGGTGGATGCCTGTTGAAATATTACCTTTCAGAACATGGACTGACAATTTGTTTTGCTTGAAGGTGTCTGAGGTTAATTTGTAGATCAGTGGCATGGCCCTAGGTATGTTTGTCATTTTTATGCCTATGTGATGTGTTGGCAGTGTTTGGAAGTCTGAGTGTGTATTGTATTTCACATCTGATGCACATAAAGGTTTAATGTTTATATAGAGCTGAAAATACGTTGTTTTTTTTTCCCTTCTGTTTTTAGAAACTTTATGAGATTTTTAATCCTGCTTGCACCCTGTTTGGTGAACATCCACTAACACAAGAGCATCTGAGATTTTTAAACCCACTACAATCAATTTCAATTGTGGAAACATAAAGCTGTTTTCCCCCATTGGTCTCTTCATTCAGTATTTGTGGAATGAGGCTCCTGCATAAGTGGAAAGAGTAGTGTTTGTAGGCAAGGTTGTGCAGGATGGCTTTGGAGATACCCAAACATAGGGATTTCTTTCCATAACACTTCATATGTGAGCCATTTAATCATTCATTTTTTTAAAAATGTGTGGTTTTTTTTTCCCCTGATTTATCAGTTATTTCTAACATAACATGAGGAAACCTCAGAGTTGCGTGACTTTGCATTACAAAAACTGTGTTGTTCCTCCAGTTTGAGTGTTTGTGTGAAGTGAAATGCCTTTTGGGAAAGTACCTTCATTCTACATTTATTTCATGCTGATTAAAAGTATGTATTAAGTTCAAGGTAGTGGAAACCTTAACAGTTACTTGTGCATTTTAATCCCTAATATTAACGTTTATTTAAAATGTTTGAACTGAAGCAACCAATAGCTGTGTTTTACCTGTCTGTAATCATATAACTATAATATACTAACTGTAATCACGTCTATAATCTGCAACTGTAAAGTTATAAAGTGGCTTTTTGTCACAGAAAAGTATCTGAGATAATGGAATAAATGTGTTAAGTTTTATCTGGAATTATTGAACAACCAAAAGTTTGCATACTCATTTTAGTGTATTAATATACTGGCAGAAGTTCACTACAGCAACATAATAGGCTATTAGATATTATCATTCCTTATCCTCTCTATATTTACCAAAGTTTTAGAAGTTAATAGATATAATTGTTTTCTGCTACTTAGCTACTTCTTTCTACTTGCTTTAAATTACCATAATTTTGTTTATCAGTATGGATAAATTAATACTAATACACACTTATTTTAATTGAAAATAGACTGGAAGGCATCATTTAAATGTAGGCTTGAATATTATTCATTTGTATTTCTGCTTGCTTTGTTATAAGGATATTAAAGTAAAGATAGCTCAGAAATAATTAAAGTCGATAATTAATTGAAGTCAATTAATGACTACCTCAAGGGGAGAGTGCATATTCCTGTAGGAGTGCACATGTACCACCCCTTTTTTTTTTTACTATATTACTGCTTTAATATCTCCAGTCTTTAAACAGGGGAAATGCTATTCCTAACAGCATTTTTAAATCTCATTTTCGGCTTCAGTGGTAATGTACAGTGGTTTTCCAGCCTAAATTAGTTAGGTGTGCTTAAAAGAGGTGGGTCTCTTTTGCCTGTAATCCCCTTAACGTTTCCTACATGGAAAGGTTTGGAGTCAATTTGAGTAAAACAGCTACTCTGAATCATGTATGTTTGTTTAGCCAATGCAGATAATGTAACGGCATCTCTTAAACCCTGATGAAACACTGAATCAGTCTGATTAAAATGAATTAACTTCAGATTGTATAACTTGGGCTGGCCACAGCTAAATTCTCGGTGGGTCAGGAAGAGGGGGAATACAAAGCATTTGGTAATGAAGACAAAGAAACAAATCTAAGTGCAATATTTTTAATTTCTGGAAAGCTGGTGAAAATAACCAGCACCGTGTTTTAATGTTGTGACCTTTCAAAAGTTCTTTACTAATCAGGCCCCTTTCACAGGCAGAGTTCCAGCCTCCCCCATGCTCATACAGCAAATGCAAGTCCTATACATTGTACCTACTCTGAGTAGCAGAGCTGACATCCTTCTTAATTAGATGCTTCGTGTTCCAGCACTGAGATGTTATGTGGGGTTTCGGAGAGAAGGACATAAGCAGAAGACTAAATGTTCATAAATAAATTTATGTATATAGCCCATATTTTGATAAAACTGTTTCTGTGCACAAATGTGCATGGTAAGGAATGAGGCTTTGACTAAAACAGGTAACAAGCATGGACTGATGCATAGCTGGATGTCTTATTTACAAGGGGAATCTGTTTCTTTTTTTCTGCTCATGCATGGTTTTTAGCTTTTGCGGTTTTGAAGCCTTTATTGATGATGAACATCAAATCGATACAGGGGAAAAGCTTTGGAACCAAGAAATTTATTCCTGAAGTGCTTTAAGAATGTGTTTGGAAAAATAAAGATTGCCATGAAAGTAATACAGTTCATTTAAGAAAAGTATTTTTCCTTTCAGGGAGGATGTCAGAACAGCCAATGTCATTGCAGCTGAAGCGGTAACTTGTCTGGTCATAGACAGAGAGTAAGTACATAATTTTCATGCTTTGGGGTGGGGAATATCTCCAGTTCTCACCTTTCACAGTTTTTAAGTAGAGCCTTTGATCATTTTCTCCATTTAATTTTGAGTCATACAGTCACAGTATATATGTGTCCTTGCTGAAGTAGAGGAAAGGTCCTCCTAAATCAAGAAGATAAAACTCAGTAGTGACAAATGCAAACAGTTAAGAAGTGCAGAAAGACGAAATGGAAATAAATGGGGAGATAGCATTACTGTGGAAATGGATCCAGGCGTTATGCTTGAACACAGATTGCAGTTTTGGTCATCAAAATGTCATGAAAGTCATCAAGCTTCTGGCAAATGTTAGAGCAAGAAGTTATTCTAGTCTATGTTGGGCTGGAGAGCCTGTGTGGCTCAAAGAAGATAGAAGAGATCAGGAGATCAGGAGACTAAAATAATGTATAGAGAATTTAAAGTAATTTGAGGGGATTAATCTAGAAAAGAAATGCATGGGATCTCCAGAAAACAGTGCTGCAAATTTAACTGTTCTCTACAGTTGTTGGGAATGGGATTAAAACAAAAATAGCATTACAGTGAAAATTCAGCCGACCTCTTGGGGTGGTTTTCTAGTTGTGAGGCAGTAAAGCACTGGCATAGACCATCAAAAGGTGCAAATAAATCTTCCACAGGAATCCATGCAAGAGAATGCAGTATAGATCTGTGAAACCATGAAAGGCTGGTAGATTGAATATTAGATTGAAGCAAATTTTCTTTGCTTCCACTGGTGCAAGAACCCAAAGAAACCTGCAGGAGGGAGGTGAAAGCTAAAAGGAAGTTTCTCTTCACATGGGGATCACTCACAGAGCCATAGGAAAATAAGAAAAGTTTTCGGGTGTTCAAAAGGAAAGGAAATCTACTGTTGTTTTTTTTAATGCATAGGACCTACTCTGGGCTAGGAACTTTCAGAGAGGTGTAAGATAGTACCGAGGCAAATATCACAAATAGTTTTTCTGTCCTTGAACTCCTCCCTGACACGTGGCAGTGTCAAAGCTCACATGCTGGGTTTGGAGTTACCTATTAAGCCCTTATATTATGATGGGATATACGATTCTGGGCTCAAGTATCTTGTAGGGTGATCTACATACACTTAATCCTGCTAAGCTGCAAGTGGTTTGTTTATAGTTATTTTACAGTCCTGCATTTCTAGAAATCTAGTCTTTTGTAATGGTTGAACTGGGGAATGACACTTAAAAAATCTGAGGTCTCCTGTTAACGTTTGTTTATGATAAATAAAAAAAAATATGGTCTGTCCGTTGAAAACAGATGGTGAACTTCAGCACTGTCAGCTGAGTGGCTTTCTTTTCACATAGACAAGCAAGGTAGCCTGGTAGATTAAAGTCACACTATCCCTTATCAATCTGTGAGGCAAAGAGAAGAAGGATTGACATAACTAGATAATTTAGCAAGCATTAATTCAAGTAAATACAAAGCAACAAGTAATTTATGCTTTTTTTTTTTTTCTGAACACTTCAAGAGCTCTTTTGGTCTTGCACTGTAAGCAATTAACTAGTAATTGCAGTCAGTCATTCCTGATCCTTTTACAGACTCTTTCTTTGCTTGTCCCTTGTGCCTATTTTTCAGTATATGATGCCCTTGAAATAGTAAGGAATTACAAGTCAAATTTAAACCGATGAAGCTGTAGTTAGTCTGTACCAGAGATTCTAGTGATGCTTCAATTAGTAACAGAGAAACACTATTTATAAGAATTCTATTTATAGTGCAAGAAAAGTAATGTTATTTATAACACTCTGTAGTTCAAGAAAGATTGTCCTATGTCCTGACTGGTTCTGACTTTCTTGTCATAGCTTTTCTCTTAGGATATTATTTTATAGGCATGTGAGTAACTGTAGAAGCTAATTTTAATATGGAGAAAACCTACTAAGACTTGTATAAATTTGGAATACTATGAAGATGCTGTTCTGTTAATGAGAAAATAAAGCATTTCTTTAGATCCAGATACACAGAATATTACAACATTTGGTTTGTTATGGTGGTCATGGTAAATGTTCACACAGAGTTACATGCAAGGTGGCATAGGAAATTGGAAGTCACCTTTACTTACAGGAGTTCTGCGCAAGAGGAGTGATGCATGTCATTAAGGTTGCCTAATATTTTTTATTACAAGATAAGCTCTTAATCAGATGTGCCTACTGATGCAGACATATTTATGCTCACTGTGTGTCTTGATCAAAAACATTCCAGGAAAATTGATGTTGCCATTTCAAAGAACAACTTATAGGAAAATATCTTTTCCTTAATGGTCAATCCATTTCCCTGAGAAACTGGAGAATTTTAGTCTGACAGTAGGGCTTAATATTACCTGTTGGCATTACCTTGTTATCAGGGTAACTTTTCTGGCTTCAATGTAAAAGTATTCCCAAGGCATCAAAAAATTGTTACACAGAACACCTGAAAACCACACTGCTAATACTGCCGTACTCCCATCTAGTTAACACTTGAATTGTAAGAGTCACACTTTGGTATCACACCAAATTATTTCTAAGACAGATGGAAGACTGGTCTCTGGATTTGGCAATATGAACAATTGTAGGGTTGAACAATTTGCTGACAGGTTTTGAG
This sequence comes from Pezoporus wallicus, assembly GCF_028554395.1. Classification (NCBI taxonomy): domain Eukaryota; kingdom Metazoa; phylum Chordata; class Aves; order Psittaciformes; family Psittacidae; genus Pezoporus; species Pezoporus wallicus. The sequence continues at coordinate 4,003,666 of NW_026639744.1, forward strand.
TGTAATAGTAGAGGAAAGTTTCCTGATAGGGATGGGCCAGGCCACCAAGGCAAGCTCTGGAAAAGTTGGATTTGAGATGGGACATTGCTTAAGCATGAAAAAATGAAATGGTATGCCTAAAATCATACCTGAAGTTCAAAAAACATGTATTACAATGCTACAGGGGTGAAGAAGTAGGAGGTGAAAATACCGTGAGGAAAGCCAAGCAGTAGTAAGTGATGGGTCTTTCATTACCAAACTCTCATGATGTCGATGTTAACCTTGCTTTTTGATTTCCTTGTGAAATAAGAAGGCCATTATAGGCACAAAAATACAAAAAATATAGCTGTTTCTTGTAAATCTATGTAGACATGCTTTGCAGGAATGGATTTTGTGCAGCCTTTTTCTGATGTAGACACTAGCAGAGCTGTGATCTAACAAAGAAAAAGTCTTGCAGTGCTTTTGATGTGCTTTGACTTTGAGCCATTTTTCTACCACTTGTCCTTGTCCTGAAAATATTTGTTAGAAAGGACAAGATTAACATTCTTTCCATCTTGCAATTATCCTTTAAACTGCTTTCCTTTACTAGAATAATGAATTCCAGTGGATTTGATGGATAGACTGTTTGGTGGCTAAGAAATTGCCTGGATGGTCACATCCAGACAGTGGTGGTCAATGACTCAATGTCTGGATGGAGATCATTGATGAGCAGAGTCCTTCAGGAGTCTGTACTGGGACAAGTACTAATATGCACTGGTATAGTGGGATATAGACAGTGCAATTAAGTGCACCTTCAGTGAATTTGCAGTTGACACCAAGCTGAGTGTTGCAGGTAACGCACCTGAGAGACAGGATGTCATTCAGAGGGACCTGGACAAGCTTGAGAAGTATCATGTGAACCTCATGAGTTTCAGCAAGGCTGAGCATAAGGTTCCGCACCTGGGTCTGGGCATCCCCCTGCTATCAACAAAGGCTGGGAAAGGAAGGGATAGAGAGCAGCCTTGGGGATACTAGTGAATGAAAAGTTTTACATGAGCCAACAATGTGCACTCATAGCCCAGAAAACCAACTGTATCCTGGGCTGCACCAAAAGAAGCATGGCCACCAGGCCAAGGGAGGTGATTCTGCCCCTCTACTCCACTCTCGTCAGACCGCCACCTGGAGTACTATGACCAGAGCTGGAGTACTCAGCACAGGAAGGATATGGACCTGTTGGAGTGGGTCCAGAGAAGGGCATTCAGAAAACTTAGGAAAAGTTTGACGTGTTCTTTTAAGGTAATGAAAGGAAGAAAAGGTAACAGCATGTAGGTTGATAGCTACAAGGGAAATATATTTATTCAGGGAATGGAAGTTACTGAAGCTCAGCGCATGTGATCCTTGAGCTGGAAGCTGTATAAGGACAGTATATTATACACTGTAGTTCATGGAGGAGAAAAATCGAGAGTTTGAGCTGCAACTGGAAATGATTCTTGACTTCAGATTTGGAAGACATGGAGAAATGGATGGACAAAGAACTGAAGCATGACAGACACCACCTGAAGCATTGAAGATACCAGCTGAGACATCACTGGATAGCAAATGTCTCAGTAAGTACCATAGTTGTTCAAAGGTAGCATTCATGAACAGGCAGAAAATGTGACCTAAGAGGGGGAAGAAAGGCACAAATTAATAGGTTTGTTGTGCTGGGGAATGAACATGAGCAGCAGACAGTTACAGAAGACGACAAAGCAAGGAAGAACACCAAGCTTCAGACAAGAATAGGAACCTGTGAAGAAATCCAGGCTGTGTATGAGTGAAGAAGGGAGATTTTGAAGACATTATGGGAAAATATTTAAGGAGTCTGTTGCAAAACTGGGAATTGTGCAAGGAGCTAGAGAGGGCAAACTGAAGCCTCCCAAGCAGAAGGAACCTCGCACACAGAGGTAATGGAAATATGATAGAGGAGTGTATGTCAAAGATACAACTTAGTAATCAATAGGAAAAATTTCTAGGTAATTTCCTGTTATATTCAAAATTATAACATGTCCATGCACTCTGTCATTGAAGAGAAGGTTTCACTAACCTGATAGGGAAAATATGAGGTGGTGACTAAGCTGATCAAATGAGGATGACAGCTTTGCTCAGCACCTGACAGGCTGGTGTCTTCGTGTTCAAGCTTAATGGTAAGACAGGGTTGATTTAGCCAGGCTGTTTGGAGGGAAGGAGATATTCTTCCTTTCAACCCATAAAACATAGAGGGAGGCTTAGAAATTGGCTTCAGAAATTCAGCAGAATCCACATATTATTCATGGTAATTGTAAAACTATACGTCTGACCAGTTCAAGGAATGGTAGAAGTCTTTGGATAGTTGGGGAGCCAGGCAGCTCATTGCAAAATATACAGTTCTCTTCTGATCAAACTTATTATCTAGGTAAACATACTAATATTTTATAACAGTTATTAGTTGTCAGATGTCTTTTATTCATTTTTATTTCCAAGAGCAATTTTTTCTTTACAATTCACATGCTTTCTGTGTTTATTACTTGCTAAGAGCCTATGTGAAATAAAATCAAGAGCGTTGCTAGTTAAGTTTCCTATTGTGATACTGCAGTAATTCATCCTTTGGGAAGAAACAAATTGTGGGAGATTCACAGTGTTGTTGCCTCCAGTGTGTTTCAATCTTGGCCCTGTTGAGTTCATCCTAGGGAATTTTCAGGCTCCCTGGAGGGGTTATTAGATTTGTTGCAGAAGCAAAGATGACTTGACTGGGGAAAAGTTAATAATTATAATGTGCTGGCTTTAGTGGATTGGTCCTCCAAGAAATTTTCTATAAAACATCTTCTGATAAAAACTGTAGACACAAATGGGACAATTTTGAGTATCTGTTCTGTAATCGATTTGCATAAGCATGTACAGACACTTTACTTGCAGCTGCTTTTTATGGGGATAAAGCAGGAGGAAAAGGTTCAAAACTCATTTCTAACATTATGATCATCGTTGGCCCCCCTGAGAGAGACGTTAGTGAAACTTTTTCAGTATTTTTTTTCCTTCACACATACTTCTTGAAACTGGAAATATTCATTCTTCTGAGCTGTAAAAATATTTACACCAAAGTTGATTCAAGTTCATCTTTTATTTATATACGACTATCTTTACATATGACTTATGTTGATAACAGTATTTTCCTGGAGCGCTGAGCTTGACCAGGTGTAAATTTTGTGGGTGCTGGGAGTACAAAAATATCTAATGCAAATGTTAGAGAAGCTGAAGGATAACAGCCAGTAAAACTCAAGGCACAGCTGCTGCTGACGGAGGCCAGTAGTGCTGCAAAACTACGTGGTGTTTGCAGGTATTGAGTGCTAAATGCTGTTTTTTCTGCTTATTGTCTTCTTTAGTTAGACATAGACAGGATTTTTAAGGAAGCTTTGTAAATATTTCAGGTACTTTCAAATTCTTCACTTTTGATTTTATGTTTTCTGTGTTTGAAAGCCTTATTTTGTTTTTCAACAGGGATAGCCATGAGATGTCAAGAAAGGTTACTGTATCAACTGTGTCCTCCTGGCAATGGAAATTGGAAAAAAATAAAATAAAAAAGTATTATCCTTACATGACTGACGCTATACAAGCTGAGCTGAGTTCCCTCATTGGGTATTTTAGGTTTTACTGTTTTTCCCAGTTAGGGTGAAGTTTATCCATGGAGAAAATTGGCTGTGAGGAGAGAATAGAAAAAGCGAAGAGAGAAGGCTATGCAGAATAAAAATACTGAGCAGTTTTCTGATTAAATTCTTGGGGAGGTTGTGAGCAAGATGATACTTCAACAGCACTGAGATGGGGAATAAAAAAGTGACTTGAGTGAACATCAGTATCTTGCTGAGTCCTAAGTCTTGCTTAACATATTTTAATAAAAACTTAAAAACTTACTGGTATTAGACAAACTGTTATTCAGTTTGGTGACTTTTTTTTATTTGCCTATTTAATGTTTCACTAGACACAGATGTATTTGCATTGCCAAAAAAAAATTAAATGTTTAACCCTGCCACATTTTCCTAACCACATGAAAGCAAAGCCAGACTAGCTATTTGAAATTGCATTTTAAGCCTTAGGTCATATCTCATAGCATTCCAGGAGGATTATGGTATTCCTGTCTCTCACTTAATTGCCTAATTATCTGTTTGTGGTGCAAATGAGCATTAACATACACATCTTGCTTTGTGTTTGGCCTCATCCAATGGCACATCTTCAGCACAAGAATGACAAATGTTGATGTGTTGAATGAGCTGAATTTGTCATATTTTCACTGCCGAGAAAGGAATTTGGGGTTGAAAAGATACTCTGGTGATTAACATGTCTTCATACTGAAAATTATAGCCTGCCTAGCACAATTTCTGTGCACGAGTAAAGGGTTTTTCGCCTTCTCTTCCTCATTAATGAGTTCCTGTTGCTTTCCCTGTGCTGCATAAATTATTTCCTAGATTTTATCATTTAAAATATTATGAATTAAAGAAAACTGAAAACTCAGGGAATTTGTGTGGGCAGAGGATATTTCCAGAGTGGTGATGACTGTAATTATGCAAAAGGCCACCCTGGAAAGGTCCATTACAGCAGCTGTAGATACAAACCAGTACAAATACCTCCCCTGACTGTGGCCTTTTGCCTTATATTTATTACAATAATGATTAAAATATTTTTTTTTTTTTCCAGCTGCTGTTCATAAAGCAAAATAATTAAGCCTCCTTTAATTTGTCTGGTAGTCGTATCATCACTCACCGCACATGTACACGGGGTGCCTTGCTTAGGGTCAGGCATCTCCTGATGCAGCAGTACACTTAAGTACCCACTTAAGACCATACCACGTGTTTAAGCTGCTTGGGCAAAGTGCGGTCCAAACAGTTTAATTGTGCTCAAAGGCCAAAGTCACCCTGGTTAACCTTGTGTGTCACAGGATATTGCGTTTCCCACAGCTGCCCTCTACCCAAGCTAAATACATCAGGCTGGTGAATGCTGCTCATTGCTGTGTTTTCACAAACAGCTGGGATTTGGAACTCTTCAGCTAGTAGGTTTTTAATATGCCGCTCTTTATCCTATATAATATCAAGTGATCTGAGACCAAGTGATTTAGGGGAGGAAATGCAAACGATCTGCACACCGTTACCTTTATTAACCTGCCCTGTATCTTCCTCACCCACTGAATAGCATTAATTGTTTTTCATCCTAAAAGTCTTTGTGGAGAGAGGGCCATACTAAATATACTGTTCTTCTTCCTAAATTTATAAATATGGCCCTAAATGGTGATAGTTTTTCTCAAAACTTTTTCAACTTTTCAATTAAGACTTTTTCAACTTCTTATTTGCCATTTCTGTTCTTTGTTTCTATGTTTGGTGCCTCAGGAGTGTCATGAATGTATAGAAGCCAGACGAACTGCAAGACTTTAATTTCTGAAGCTGTGACCTTAAGGCAGAGATTAGTCAGGAGACTGTAGTTTACAGCACTGTCCTTTCAAATTAGCCTAGCTGTTTTCTCATTTTACAAGTGGTGCTTTCTATCTTGAAAAAAAGAAAGCCTATGTGTGGTAGACATGCTAGGAATAATGGAAATATATAGTAGCAAACTATGCTTTGTACCTGGAATATTTTCAGTTATAGGTATTAATTCATTTCAGTTATTAAAAATACTCAATTTCTTATTTAGTCTCTGATACTGTGTAGTGTCGATGCCAAAGACATAACAGCTGTATTTTAGGGTTCTTTTCCTCTGGAGTGTTGCTTGTTAATTCATTAAATGGTCACTGAGTCCATTTGTTTGAGTCACCCACAATATAAAAAGATTTTTAGGTTCTTTTTCCAATATGTCTGTGCCTTTTATATCTCCCCTGGGTCAGAGGATGGTGTCAGGGGACGTCTCAAGCTACTCGCAGCTTGTGCAGAAGACAGCTCAGCACTTAGTGTATCAGGCACTCCTAACATTTCATGCCATCTCACTCAGTTTAAGCCAATTGAAGTCAAATTTCCACTTAAATGTCATTAAGAAATGTGGCTGATGACAATTTGCCTGCCTCTTTTTTTTCATTTGTCTTTGCTGTGATTTTGGCTGCAATTTGTCAAAAAATGAGAAAGCCAAAATACAGAAACAAAGATTATCCTTCACTTTGAAAGCAGAGGGACTTCTAGGGCTTCTGGTTGGAGGACAGGGATATGGCAGTGGCACCTTACCATCATGGGACTTACCAGGCACATTGACAGATTTACTCTGAAATTTATATCAGAGGGAGGAAAAACTTCAGCAGTAATTTCAGTAGGTTCGGCTCCTAAAAGAGCTGGATAAATAAGTTTTGATTTTCTTGATATTAGTTATTGCATTTCCACCTCTTCTCCAGCATTTCTGAGGTCATATTTCCCAACAGATGCACAACCCTGGCCCTGGTTTGGTCAGTCACAGCCATCCCTAGCATTGAGGTATGGCCCCTGGTTGCTGCTGAAGAGCTGTGTTGGCATGCTTGGCTCGCAAGCAGAGACTCATCCACTAAAAATGCCCTTTTATTTTTACAGCTCCTTCAAACATTTGATTGGTGGCCTAGATGACGTTTCCAATAAAGCCTATGAAGATGCAGAAGCAAAAGCAAAGTAAGTGCCTGCTCTTTGTGTTTAGCATAAAATCTTAACCTTGCTTTTATTGATGGTACATCACTGCAATTCAAAAAATACTCTGCTTTGTCTTAACATAATAGTATAAAACAGCTTAAAGAGTAGTGGATCAGATCAGTGCCAAGAGCCAGGTGGTCCCAAGGTCCATCTTAATCACACTATTTGATTCCTCAGAAGTACTGGATCTTCAAAAAATTCTCTTAAATAATTTTAAGGTGAGAAATTACACATCTTTAAAAGCTCTCATAGTGAAGGAAATTGTTATTGAATACATTGATTTGTTCCTTCAGAGAACTCTGATCTTTCTCAGACATTTTCACAAAGTCAGAACATGTTCTGAGATAAAGAATGGGAAATTGATTTTGTCATTTTTGAATGAATACTAGGGATATCTTAATGTGAATGAATATATTCATCTAAAGTCCTACTATAAATATTCATTCCTTTCAGAAGTGAGCTGTAGTGTATTGTGATTTTAAAATATTTGCAGAAAAATCCTACTCTATATTCGTTCTTGATCTAAAATTTGTTTTTAATAAGAAAGCTTTGTTATGTCTGTACTTTGATTGTATACCAACAGTAAAGCTTTTGAAGAGAAACATGTTCTGATTAGAGGAATTCTGAATATTAGCCAGTATGATTCAAAGGCAAAAGTTGTTTAAAAGAAAACTGAAGTTACTTTATACAAAATTATTTTACTTTCTGCCTTCAAAATTATTTTACTTTTTCTCTTTTAAAATAATTTTACTTTCTTTTTTATTTTTTTAATTACCACAGTAAAAAAGTGGATAGGTGTTTTCTCGAAGTCAAATGCTCAGTGTGACTGTTAATAAGGGTTCTGCAGCCATCTAAATTTAAAATTGCTCTTAAGTTATGCATAGTATCTTCTTATTAAACAAGAAAGGTTTGAAATAGTATATAACAAAAGATATTTGACACAAAATTAGAATCCTTAACTAGATGGTTGATTAAAAATAACTTTTTGTTTGTTGGTTTCAGAAACTAAATATGCATCCCAAGAAACTTAGTTTCTTAAAGACTTGCTAATACTACAGAGTACCCACAAATTGAAATAGTATCTTCTTTTTTATCATCATTGAGTGATATTTGAAATACATTTTTAATCATGTTTAATGTATTTTAAGGTACTAGAAGGCACCATAGGGTTTGGAACTGTATTTCCCTGCTCCAAATCAAATATGTAAGCTTTCTTATTAGAATGTTTACATTCCTTAAAAATGGAGTTGGTATGCAGGAGGCTATCAGTCTTTTTTACCATCCCAGAAAGTATGGATTTTGAGCACAGAATGCAAAGTGAAATAGGGACAATGCTGTAGCAGCAGATAACTAGGTATTAGATATTATGGATATATATGTATTATCATATATACTAGCTATTAGTAGCAGCTGAAAACATGGTATTTCAAGGACAGTATCAGCTTATGCAAAACAATACAGCTTCAGAGAGAGTCGGAAGTATGTCAGGCATGTGCTATTATTGTTTTAGATTACTTTTTCTTTGTTTTAGTATTACTATTTGGATTATATTGATTTCCATTTGAACAAAAGGAAAGAAAACATTGTAATGAAACTGGGGATTTTTGCTTTTAGTAATCACAGAAGCTTTTATAAGGTTACACCTTTAGCACCAAGCGTAATTTGCAGTACGGACTCACCATTCCCCATTTCATAGTTTGTCTTTTCACATCTATGAATTTAAGCTTTATGGAAATGTTTGTGTATGTAGGTTGTATTGGAGGCTTTTTTAAGTTAGTTCTGAGTTTTAGGGGAGGGCTTTCAGGATCCCCTGGGCACTTTATAACATGTGTTGAGGGGACTGCAGTTTTGGACCTGTGTAGAATAAACTCTTCATTTTGGGAAGCAACTCAGCAATTGTTGACTTTAACATTTTTTAGTTTTTCTCTTCTTTATTCCTCTTCTTTTCTTCTAAAGCTGAATATTTCATCCCAGTGGAAGGGCAAAGCAAAGGATTCCTGGTGATAGAGGAATTGTTCCCCCAAAAGAGAAATCAATTAATTTTGGTAACAGCTTTTCTATCTGAAAAATCAGAGGCCTGTGCTTGTGTCCTGTCACTTAAGTGACGGTGACATTGCCCTTTGAAAAAGCAGAAGGGATCAGTGCTGGCTGACTGGAGAAACATTTAAAAATAGGAATGCTTTTTCTAAAGATACGGCATTTATTAGTCAAATATTTATATAAGCTCAACTCCTTGAAAGCAAGCGCATGCCTGCAAAAAGATGAATGGAAGAGATAAAAATGGCAAAGTTACTTGGAGAGTAAAGCATGATGCATTGTAACCTGTTTCAGAAAATTTTGTCACCCAAGAGTTACTGTTTCTGTATCTCACAAGGTAGAACTCCTCTGGCAGAAAAGTCTTCTTGGCACGGATTTTAACCTGGATTACTTTTCAAGCAGCTGTTAATTAGTTCTTCAAGGGTTTATCCTTTCCAAGGGAAAGTTTGTGAAAGGGAGGAACACGGCACACAAAGTACATGCAGATTTGCTGGGGCTTTGCACAACTCACATTAATTCCACACACACACACCCCCAACCCCCCCCTTTTTGCAACTCTCATTTTCAGTGCTTCTATGGCAGGTGGCAAAAGGCCTTTGGATGGATAGAAATTTTCTGTATACCCATGTCTCACCGTATCAGGATGATCCACACAAAGGTCAGATGTTCAGCAGATGTAGTGACAAAATAAACACACAAGATATTGTTGTGAGATGTCATCAGTGTCAGAACCTACTTTTCCTGTACACATTTTGGCCATTTTCGATCCTCCACCCGTTCCTCTGGGAGTGGGGAAGGGGAGAGCCCCGGTGCGGGGCGGGGGGAACACGGACCTCGATTGTTGTCAGCTCGGCACCACTCACTGGGAGTGAGTGAACAAGTTACCTGACTGGGTTTAAACCACGACATATGGTTACATCCTTACCAGAGAAAAGGTGAAGGAGAGAGGCAAACATTTAATTTGCTTCACATTCTGAGAAATACAGGAGTTTCAGCAGAACAGCACTTGTGTCCCAGCATCAGGCCCAGCCACGTTGGTATTTAGGGCATAAGGGAGCTACCTAAATGAGTAGACACCCGTTTAAGTGTAGATTATTTCCAGATAGAGCCACTACTGCAGTTCTCATAAATCCAAGAGGAAAGAGGTGGTTTCTACTGCAGTTGTCGGTGACAAGTGAGGTGAGGGTTCAGCAAACACCGTTAGCTCCAGGCACATGAACCCCTTGTGCTGATGTCTTCCCTGTCCAGAAACTCCTGAAGTTTATCACTGCACACTACTTTCACCACGAACAAGGTCATCAGATGAGGACCCCTATAGCTTGGTCCCACTTTTCCATGACATGGCTGTAGCAAAAGAGAGCCTCTCCTGTGGCACAGAGGCAAGGATAGCAACAAGGTGGCTCTCACCACCAAGCTGGAAAAGGGCATCTGCCTGGGCTTTACCTGGCCAAGCAAAGGTAAAGCAAAGCCTATCTACTCAAATGACCAGGGTCCTGCACTCGTTTTCTCCTGTCACATCTAGAATTATCTGCTGATTTTGATCTTCTGTGGTAGTGAGGCTTGAAATTAATTACCCTATCAAAGTCCAGACACGGTGCCTTCATGCTGGTGCTCCAGGCGCTCTGCAGATATAAGCTATTTTGATTGCACTTTTTGCTTCCCCCCTCCCTTCCCCTCCATTCCAGCTGCGTTGCAGCTCTGGGGGAAGACATCTCAGTACTCACTGACAAAATTGTCCCTTTTTCATAGGATTGGAGAGGAAGTCACCTCTGTGTAGGTATAAGATGCCTTTCCGTTTCATAGCAGTTCATGCTTCAGGCGCCCTTCATATTTACATGTGCTGTGCTTTAATAAAATGCTCCATCCAAACCTTTTGTTTCTCTGGCCAGAGTTGTCCCTTTTTTCACTTCACACCTCCTCTCTTGCTACATATATTCAAAGCATCCTAGCAGTTTATTGATGTAGTTTTGCTGCAGAGAGTGGTTATTAATATTGTTTTCAGTTTTATATACATTCTTTGTACGTTGGTTTCCCCTTCCACCCTGGTTATAAAGGTAAAATTTATTCTAAAAAGAAAGGTACAGATATGGCTTTGTAGTTTGAGTAAGTAAGGTGGAAGGGTGCGCCATCTTTTTTTCCTTTCATTCGATGTTTACAAAATGGTACTGTGTACCACAATGCCTTTTAGGACTAGCTTTTTTGAAGATACCAGCTTAAGAAGTTTTCTGCTCTCAGCCATGAGCAAGTGCTCCCATAGGTGGCTGGAGTGAAGCCTGCTCCTGGCTTCTCTTGGTGGCTAGTGTGCCGGTGCCATCTGCTGTCGAAGGCTTTCCACATCCTGTGTGTTGTTTTTTGGAGGATGAAATTGCTGTAACCTCCAGTACATCTAGTTTCTCCTTGCCAGTGTGTTTGCAGGAGAAAATGTTTCTGAGTGTCCTGTGTGGCTCCTTGGTGGTGTTACTTGGAGGGATACTGCTGGCTCTACATGTGTCTCCTTTCTGTACAGCCTTTTCTTTTGCTTTATGAGGTTGTCTGTGAGGGTTATTTTAATAGTTGAAGTTGCCTCTGGGAGTTGAAGACTTACTATACGTGGACAAATCTAAGTATTGGTAAGTAGCACGGATTCAGAGAAATATATGTGTGTAGGGAAAAAAACATTGCTGACAAGGGCCTGCTGTACCAGACCATTCGCCTTTCAGTGGGGTTTTCCTGTGGCTACTTTAAGTCTGGTTCTCTGGATTCAATGTTAAACTGCGCTTGGGGCACATAAATCACCTTCTGAGGCAGGTCTCCGTCTGTGTCAATTGTTTTGTGAATTAGGGACCATACGGGAACTGGCTTTTGCCTTGGCTATCTGCGGGGCCAGACTTGGGGGAAAACCTCATGAGATATGCAAAAAGAGGGGGGAAAGGCTCATTAATGCTACCAAAAGCAGCAGATGCGATAGTTTCTTTTAGGCTGTTGAAATAATGAAAATAATTCTATTTGGTGGGTGCTGTGGAGAAGTCGTAACTGATTTTGTATGAGTTTAACTATCTAGCTGTTTAGAAAAAATGACATTTTAGATGACATTGTTTGGCCTCTGGTATGCAAGAGCTTTTTTCTTTCTGCTGGAGAATTTTGATTATAACAAATGTTAGCCTTAAATGATTTGTAGCTTCATTCTGAAGCCACTGGTATTTTGTATCCAAGTCTGGCTATTGAATTTTCCCAACTGCTGTAAAAATAGGTGTTTATGAAGAAAATAAGGTGTCAGAAAACATTGTAAAAGGCCAGAGCCCACCAAGATAGCATGTGGGGTGATATCCCTAAATCAAGTTAGTGGAGACTCCAAAACTGTGACTTTCTTTTTTGAAAGTGAATTGCTATTTGCTTGCGGACTTGCATTGCTCATGCAGAGATATGTAGTGGGTAGACTTTATGGCTGCTTTCCTCTTGAGAAAATGCACTGTATAATGCACTGTGTCACTTGCAAGGGCTATTTTAAATTAGCTTTTAAAACCAGGTCATTTATATTTAGGTAATAATCTATATGCTTTCCTGTTGCTAACTTGGCCTTTCAATATGATAATGGGATATGTCAGATGGAAGTGCTAGTGAAAAAAATCAGTGCCTTTGAAGCAGGCTGCTATTATAATATTTTACTGCATTTGTTTTATAGAATTAGGGCCTGTACTGATGAAATAAAAATGCAGCAGAAAGCTTTGTGATGATAATGAGTCTCATTCTGGAGGAAACAGAAAAATGTTGTGGTGAATGCATCCAGGTGCTTGGCAGTATCAGTTGTACATGGTAGCACTTGATGGAAATGTAAGTTTGGCATTTATCTAAATACTTTTTTTTAGTACGTGCTAAAAATACTTTACTAATCCACGTACAGTCATTTAGAGCTTCATGTAGCACAGTCTTGGTAGCTTTAAACAGAAACTTTGTCATCTGTTGGGTGGATGAGGTAAAGGTAGCATTAAAACATTTTAGCACAGTTTCTGGTCCTGTACATTTATTGTCCAGCACATTTTTGAGCTGTCCTGAAGATCTATCTAAATAGTTTTGTAAGAATTAAGCCACTGGAAGATGGGCTATTTCTGTCTTGCGTGCAACTTCTGGTTTAAATAACAAAAAGGCACTCAAATGGAATCAAACCTATTATAAAACTTTGATCATTCTACTACAGAAAGCTACTGAATTTTGAAACTGCTAGAAATAGTTGTGGAATCATCTGGGGCTTTGCAAGTGTGGGAGTTGTCACCAACTGCTACGAGATCCACGAGGAGTTAGATCAGACCTCACTTTTATGTTCAAGCATTGTTAAGGGAAGGGAAAGAGGATAATGTAGAGTCAGTGGGAGCTGAAGGGCAAGTATGTGGATGGTGCTGGCACGCAGGGAAGGTTTGGGAGGAAGACATCTGGGGTCCAGGAGGGAGGTACCAGGGCAGGAGGTGTGGGAACACCATCTCTCCACTTCCAAATTGTATTGGCGGAGCTGGAAAATGTGTTGCAAAGAAGTTCATTCCCATTCACCCAATAAACTTCCCAGGCTTGGATGTGATAGGAATAGTTCCAGAGTTTTGAAATGTTACTGTATGCAGTTGTTTAAACAGGACAGAGAGGAGGAAGAGTGGATGGTGGAGGTCTGTATTTCAAAGATGAATGAATATGAACTGTTTTCTCTGCAAAAGTTAGTAAGTGTGGTACCCAAAAACTGCAGAGCAAATTCAGCTGACCCCTGAACAGTAATCGTGTCAAATTCAAAGATGAAATTCAATCACTGAACTGTGAAATGGAAGAAATTAAATACCACTGAAAGTGAAAAACTCAGAGCAGCCTTAACTCCGAAGTTACTGATGACATCTCCATCCCACCAGCTGCTGATCTGCCAAAAAAAAAACCTTTTTTCTTCTTTCCCTTTTTCCCTGTAAAGAATACTTAATCAGTTTTACCAAAAGCTCAAATTAATTTCCACATATAAATTACAGTCTAAATGTAATCCACAATAAACTCGGGATTTCTACAGCCATCTGATCCTTACCTAATTAGTACGAGTGGTATTGGATCATTGCAATATCGGCAGTGTTGTGCCACTTATATTGCCAACATTCAACTGCAAGACTCTCTCATTTTGATTTCTCTCAGTTTTGCCAAACATTAAGCAGTAAATCAAAGGCAAGCCAAGAGGCACTGTAGAAGAGCAAATGATACTGCCAAGATGGGTCTCTGCCTTCACTGCTGCTGGCAGCCAGCTGTGGGACGCGCACAGCACAGCAGTCACCTCTTTGCATGCAATGTTAAGGTGACAACTTGCCACTACAATACTTTACGCTATAACACTGAGTAAAGGAGGTTTGTTTAAAAAAACCCTGATGCTTCCAATATTGTTGATGAATCCTGAGAAACTGCTGGCATGTGATAATACTAGTTTTTAGATTTGCTTGTTTGCAGCACTTGAAGCATCTCAAAGCCCACAGCTAGGCAGTGCACTTATTTATCCTGACTATGATGTGCTCCACTTACATTCATTTGCCCTTGGCTGCATTTGTTATATTTTCTCAGTGCCTGAGTACTCCATTAAATGATTTGAGAAGTGCTGAGCATTAAATCTTTAAATCATCTGGAAAAAAAAAAAAAAGGAAAAGAAAAAAAACTGTTCTCATTATTTAACTGATCCCACAGCTTTTACGTAGCTATGGCATGATAAAACATCAAAAATATAGATAACATGAAATTTTGAATATTAGAGAAAGCTCCATGTCTGTAAACCTTTAAAGAGAAGATCAAAGTCTGATCTTGCTATTATATTGGACATTAATGTAAAACTTCCTGGAGGTTTGTAATAGGGCTATTGTAATTTAATTTCTGATATAAGTGAAAAGGATTTCATTCACTGCTGTATTTAAAATTAATTTTAGTAGCGAGAAAGAAGTGCTCCTAGTTCTATCTGCTCGGTGTACCATCACACACAGATGTTTTTTGGACTGTCTTTAACATCTCTTAGGTTTTCTTCATATTCAGGTATGATTGTCGTGTTTCTCAACAAAAGACATCAAATAACAATTTGCTGATAGGAAAGCAAGGGATTGGTCTGATACAATGAGGCTTAAAAAGCATTTGTGGAATTGTAATTTACTTGGCTGTTGATGATCTACTGTAAATAACTGTGCTGTACCTCCACCCACACCCATCGGAGATACAAGGCTAAGATCCTTTTACTGGTCTTAGCCTTGGATTAAATCACAAGCTTTGCCAGACTTTGGTGCATTTCCTAATCCTAATCCTTTACGCTTTAAGAAGATGCTTTCTAATAAAGGTGTATTTTTCACACCCTGCAATTTTAATGGATAGCTATTCCTGTTTCATTTGGAGGCTGTTTCTGTGCCAAAGTGATATCACTCATCTTGGATGGCAAAATGTAATTCTTATTGCTTGAAATTCTTTTAGGAGCCAATAATCAGAAATGGGCTTGCAGCAGGCCAGTAAATGGCTGTGACTCTTAACATGGAAGGAAATTGCCAGGGGGTCTTTATGGATGCTGTTTTTGCAAAAAAAAAAAAAAAAAAAAAAAAAAAAAAGAAAGAAAAGAAGCTAACTACTTGGCTACTTTGAAACATTAGACATCTCCTTAAATTCCCACAGCTTCCTAGCTTGCTCTCTGATTTTATACACTTAGGGACATGAATGCCTTTGCCTTAAGTTTAGCTTTGAAAAAGATACTTTGTGATCCCATTATCAGCCTCACAGGTTCCACATAAGCTATCTGAACAACTTTGTGATAGTTGAATTGTATATTTTACATCTGGGTCAGATTTGGACATGTGCTTAGTTGAAGGCATGACCTGCTTGTCAAAAAATAAGTGTATCAACAAGCAAATGTGTTTCCAAAGCTCCTGTCTTGGTAAAGCAAGACCTTCATGGGATTACTGCTGCTTCAAATGTGCCTTTGTTAAGTAACAACACTGACATTAATAATAAGAACAACAACAATAATAGTAACTTTCATGTTTCATGCCTTTACAAAGGGTAAAGTCCTGCAAGACTGAGAGCTGGGAGCAACCTTCCTCTGGTTATAGACCATGCTCAGCACCTCACAAATTCCCCTCTAAAATGAAATATAACTGAATTATTTTCCTCCAGTCAGCTAAAACAGAACTCTGGTATCCTAAACCTCTTTAAGTGAAATTGTTAAATGTAGAAACAAAATTAAGAGTATTTGCTCTTGTTTATATATGTGTTTCAACCTCTCTACTTTTTTTAAAGAAGGCAGATTTTTATCATTGCCTTGTTATACAGGACAGCTACCACCAGTTTCTCCTGGAAATGGAAACAATATTCAGACTTCTCAGGAGAGAAATAGAAGATACATAGGCTGGAAAAAAGCAGTCCTGTACCTTCTGTTTCCTAACATAGCGCATAAAGGTTGGTGATGGTTTTATGAGGGCATGTACAGAGTTAGGAGTCTCTTCAGTGAAGGTCCTTTTATAGTGAGTCTCTTTCAATGGCTTCAAGCATTTTGGAATATTGTTTTGAACAGAGTTGGGGGAAGAAATTCAAATGTTTCTTTGACCTTCAGCATCTCCTATGCCATGTAACAGAGAAGCCAAACATAAAAAGATGAGTTGTAGGGTCCGTATCACTCAGGAAGCCAACAGGAGCCATTGATAATGAATTCCCCTTTCAAGTCGGTAAATGTTGGATGCCACAGTTTGGCTTGAAAAAAAGAAATCATACTCACCTGAGCTATTTTAAAGTTTTCTTAATTTTCTGTAAGTTTTAGTGGATCGAACTGCTTAGAAGATGAACACTTCTAGCAGACAGCATCGCTCCTACTGCTGGGTCTCTGGGGGACGGGGGCTCTGTCACTCCTTTGGAGGCATCACAATGAGAGTGCTTAAAGATAAACACCAATGGGATATTTGTACATGGGTACTTGAAAGTGTCTTTAATAAAAATTACTTCATTTGCATACACTTGATCATATTTTATTATGGACTTCTAAAAACAATTCAAAGCTTGAAATAACTTAAGTCAGATTAGTATCTCTCTCCAATTTTCAGTGACCTTATTAGGATGTGAGGAATCCTACTATCATATTGGCAGCTCACCAGGGCAAACAAATTGTTAATTTTCCTGAAGTGCTGCATCTTTAAGAAACCCCTTTCTCTGTATTTTTGAAGCTGGTTCTTTTAAAATAACCCAGGAATGCATTCAAAATACATCAACTTCTTCAAAAGCATTAAGAAAGTATCTGGACTAGCGTTTACTCAGAAAAACATTTTTACAATGGAGGCGTTTTTTCAGAGAACTTCAGTCTATACGCCAATATTAATTTAAAATTGCAAAGTCCACCTTACAAGGTCCTAATCCCCTGTGAAATTAGTGCTTGTTGCTCCATTCCCACAGTGCAAAGCTGCAGTCTCAATAGATGAGAATCGATAGCTCTGGGGCAGTTGGGGGATTCAGGATGAGATCTGCAGATGAGGAAAAGGTATTTTGCTTGCTCAAAAAAATGAATATTTTAAAAAATGCCTCAATTTCAGAAAGCAGTATCAACCTGCTAATACTCAGCACTTGATGACTTCAGTCTGTAAAATTTATATGCCCTGTATTCATTGATAAGGTGTAGCATTATCTAGCTTTTTCTTTAGAAAGGAACCCATACCCAGTGCCCGTTTGTCATATTTATATGTCTAATAAAATGTAAAACTGCCAGCTTAGACCTGTTCATTTGTATTTTACGCATTTGCTCTTTACTCTCTGTTTCTATGGGAACCTGAGCTGTTACAACAATAGAGAATAGAGATGAAGAGAGGTCTTCAAAAACATAACTCTGTTTCTCTGCTGTATTGCCAGGCACAAACACACTTAGAACAAAATAAACTGCGAAGGGAAGAAAAATCAGGGCAAATTAAAGGCAAGAAAGGTGATGGTCAATGAGTTTCCTCCTTCCAGAAACCTCTTTATTGGGTGGTTTTTTTTAATGTTTTTTGCTTTGAAAATCTATGTATGATGCTTAGAAGTTAGGTTTACATTTTCTGAGGAGGAGATAATGATTTGCATTGCTTCCCTTTATGGCTGTTCTAGTGCAAAGTGCTCCATTGCAAACAAAAATAAAAAAATCCCTCTCTATCAGGAATAATTAATTACAGCTCATAAGTTGAAAAAATGATGTTCATGTACAATTCCATGCATTTTGCAGAGAAACATATTCTAGTTTGTATATTACAGTGTATCAGTTAGTGTCCGCTGCTTCAGTATCTGTCAGTGAATCCAGGTGAGCAATGTAGATGAGCTGAAATAGTTATTACGAAATAATTAGCAAAAACTCCTTAAGGACATTTCTTGCAGCACCACGGTGTGTATATAAATTCCTTACATGATGTTTGCATTTAAATCTGACTTGGAAGAATATGAATGTATGCTTTGAATACAGAGTGTCTAAGGCTATGCTAAAAATGTAAAGATAATTTTTGCATATCTCAACAGGTCTAGATTTAAAAAAACAGTGGATTTGGAAAACTTTGCAAGGATATACACAAACAAAAAGGCTTTTGAAACAGTGGGGTTTGGTAGAGCTAATACCAGCAAGACTTATACTGATATTTCAGGAACAGTTGTTCCTGAAACATATTATTCATTTGTTCTAATGTTCATGTGCATCAAGGTGGATGTTCACAGCTGTGTTCCTGAATATCTAGAAATGTCTCTCAGCAGGAAGATATTCCTTGCAGAATCAGCTGAAACAACAGCACTCTTTAGGATGCTAAGTGGTATTATATTTGGGCAATTTTTTTCTCACAAATGCTTATTCTTAAGGCCAAGTAGGCCTGTTCAAGACCATCTGGTCTACAAGCTTTCTCCAGAACCCATGTTTCTCTGCAAGCTGATGTGTCAGTCACCTTGAGATAACCCTGCTTTTGACAGATGGCTTTTCGTCTCACTTGTACCTTCTATGAAGTTGTTTTGAGTTGGTATTGATGAGTCAGGTTAGTAAGTTGTAATGTGAGATGAACTTGTGTGTCTTCCCCTACTCCCGCTGTTTGGGTCTGGAAAGAACAGGGTAGCTAAAACCCTTTAATTTCTCGGTAGTGTTGAATGATGAATAATCCTAGGCAAATTGCTTTTCTCTGTCCTTTGGCTTCCTTGTCTGAAAAGGGGCATTTAAAATCTACTAATCAAATATACTACATCAGAAATTGGTAGTGTTATATTATCTACATAGTTCCATGTTACAACTTCAGGATATGTGTCAGTGCCTATGCTTCATGGTCACTTTGCTCTTGCGGTAAAGCAATTTAAAAATCATCTGTTAAAATAATGTTCAAAATGGAGTGGTGAGCCCTTGACCTTTTAAAACAGCATCTAGAAATAGTTTTTTAACTATGCCAGGAAGTTGTTTTTGTGGGTCTTTCTTTTCAGGCATCTCTTTATAGTTGATGTTAACCAGATAGATAGATAGATAGATAGATAGATAGATAGATAGACAGATAGATAGATAGATAATGTTTTGGCCATGAAATTTCATTTGCAGTCTTTATCAAAGGTGGGCCAAACTGTCTGGGTTTTGGTTTGAATTGGTTTTTGCTGTTTTTTTTTCAGTGAGAGAATTTTAATTCTCCCGTTTTCCTGGGAAAATCCATGTCACTTGATACTGTAAATTCCCAGGATTATACAGATGTAACTTTCTGTCCTCAGTATTGATGTGTTCTACAGCCTCCTGAAACATCCTTTTGTGTTTTGAAGTGTCTTTAAATTGTTCCAAAGAAGATAATGAAACAGCAACTAGATTCACTTCCCTTCTCCTACATAGGGTGCTTTGTACATGTTTTGTACATGTTTGTCGGGGTAAACAATGATGAAGCAACCTGGTCCTTTTGGTGCTGCACATCTCCCATGGTGGGAGAGTACTGAGGCTTATGGCAGAACCTTGTTGTCCCCCCTGGTCTCAGGGGAGGTGTTCTCTTCCCACATCCACTGAAAGCTTTGGACCTTTCCAATGGCCTATAGTTTTACTAAAGATGTAGCCTATTCAGTTCATGGGTGCTCAGTGGTTTATTGGTGATAAGCTTTTAGGGCTTGAGAGGCTGGGAAGAGTAGCTTGCTGATATCTCCTGTGGGCTAGGATATTCTTGGGGATCTCAGAGGGGCTCCACTGGGTGTAGATGAGTTTCAGGTGGCAGGACTGGTAAAACTGACCTACCACTTTGTAGCATCAAATCTGAGATCAGCAGGTGGAACAGAAGAGGGGATTCCATGAAGGCCTTGACTGAGGACCCAGACAGCAGATTTAGCCCTGTTGTTGTGGTAGCTCCTGAAACAAGATCTGGACTGCCGACTCAGATGCTAGGAAACCTCTTGACCCCTGTAATAACCAGAGGATCTCTGCTACAGCCCCCACAGGAAAAGCTGAATGAGGAAAGCTGCAATGATCTCAAACCTCTGCTTTTGAATTCAGAGAAGTCACCTGCTGTGCACTGCCCAATCATTTGGTCTACTGGACACCTGACTTTTTGGTTTATGGGGGAAGCATAATCCCTCCAGTCCATCACTACTGACTCTCATGTACTTCCAAGGGCAGGTCACTGGAGCCTGGGGCATCCTAGCTCCTTCCCAAAGCGGGGCAGCAGGGGACAGAGCTGCATCTCTCCTGGTGTCCTCAGGCTTTTGGATTTCCTCCATGTGACTTGTAACTGGGATTTTCCTAAGTAGGTACCTAACATAAATTAATGCTAATTGGAAGTATCCAAACCATATCAGGATGCTTCTGAGCTGAAGGAGGCTACTCCATATTGTAGGTGTCTTTGGGAAGCTTCTTACCCCTCGGTTCAGCCATAATGATGAACTGCTGTAAAAGCTAAGGCTTAAATGGAAAATATCACCAAAAGGATGGGTTGATGCTGCTGCAGCCCAGTGATGTCAACAGCAATAAAGCATGAAACTACGCACATAAAGATGATGCAGTAGGAGACCCTGAGCTGTTGGGACAAAGGCATAAGATTAATTTGGGAATAATATCTGTTCATGAAGATGCAGCTACCAGAAAGGCCCCCATTTCTTTCACCTTGGAGACTGAAAAAAAAGATGTGGTCATAGAACTGATGTTTGCAAACCAATATTTTTAGGTCCTGAGTGTCTGGGATATCAAAGGAGCATCTCCAGACTGCACTGTGCTGCGGACGAATAGGAAAGCTGCACAGCAGGTAGATGAATCGAGGTAAATATAGGAATGAAGTATAATAGTAGAACAGCTAAGCAGGAAACAAATAGCAAGGAAGGCAAGTGCACTCACTCAACAGTGGTGCCTGCTGCTGTGGTTGGAGGATCCAGGAGAAAAGCCTTTTTTTTCACAGCCTTTTGGCTGAAATTGCAGAATCATAGAATGGTTTGGGTTGGAAGGGACCTTAAAGGGTTCCACTAGACCAGGTTGCTCAAAGCCCCATCCAACCTGTCCTTGAACACTTCCAAGGATGGGGCAGCCACAGCTTCTCTGAACAACCTGTGCCAGTGTGACACCATCCTCATAATGAAGAATTTTCCCTTTGTGAACCCAGAAGAGAGATTTGGCCCATTTGGAGCCCCAGTGGTTTTAGAAATACTACACTGCTGTCTAAAGGACTATTGCAGGTTTTGCATAGCCTTGCGTAGAAAGCATTGAAGCCCACTCCATTAGAAAATGAACAAAAGCACATATTTTTATGCCATAATAAGATAAACCACTGCTACCTAATTAAAAAAGCAAATTAAAAAAGCTACCTATTAAAAAAAGCTGCTGGATGCAGACATTTCTAATCCCTGTGCATCACTTACAAAGGAGTTCTGTCCCTCTCTGGTCTGCCTGGTATTAATCAGGGATCGACAGCATTCAACACTGAAGTGTTGAAGATTTCACAAAATTACACTTGTTTGGCATGTAACTAAGTACAGGCCTTTTCTAATTCATTTTCAGGGTAAGGGAAGCTAATTTGAAACAACCACTGCTAATTCCAGGAAAACAAGGCGGCATTAAGTCTTTTTTGGGAGTTTCAAGTGACAGCATATCCATTAGCAGAGGGGAAATGCAGGAATACAATCTTTATCAGAAACCATGTATTTGGCTATATTGTTCTTCTCCAAAAGCCACTATTTACCTTTTGGTTAAGTATTATTTTATTACATTATAAAATAAGTGTTCCTGGGTCTCTCCATCAGCAACAGTTAAAATTTTTTTGTTTATTAAAGATGCTGAAAGAGGCAGCAAAAAAACTACTCATTAAAGGAAGTGTGTAATTCTCTTTGAGAAAATAAATGGAGTTTTGGAAAGTTTTGTGTATAGACTGAGTGCCAGGTAATAGTGGAGAAGTGTGTGCAGTACAAGAAATCCTTGCTATGATCTGGCCTTTGTATTGTGTCATGGAGTAGAAGGGATCATCCCTTTGTGGCTGCTTAAGTTTCTGTTGGAAGAAGCAGCTTTGGGCATCCCTGTGCCACAGAGATACTGAAGAGTTAAATGAAAAAAACTTGGATTTATTATAGTGGTAGAAATGGTGACACAGTCCTCCTCTTTATGTGGGCCTAGGAGAATGCTAAGCCATGTTTCCTGGTCCCGAAGCCCTTGTCCTAACATGCGGTCTCATGAGATTCATGATCTCCAGGATCACTTTGGTGTGCAACACTCTGCCCCTTCATGTAACACCTTTACAATATATGCTGCAAACCCATTCAGTCTTGAGAGCTGCAGGAGTATTCAAGGCAGTATCACTATTTGCTTTCTTTTCCATGTGCTTCTTCATGGCTGTTCTCCAGAGAAGGTACTGAGCAAAATGGACCCATGACCTGGTCCCAGACAGTTCACAGGTGATCTGTACTTGAATAAGTGTATCTTCATTTTACAGGTGAGGAAACAGACATGGATAGGTTAATCAAATAAACCAGAGGTCAGAAAGAACAAAGCAGAACTGGAGATGGCACCATCCTACTCTCTATCTTCAGTCCTCAGGTGTAAATGTAAATGGCAGAGAAGGAGACAGAGTGGAAAAAGCTTCACCTGCAGAATTATTTCTTGTTTAGTGAGCTAACATAGGGTCATTATAGCAAACAGCAAGAAAAAATTGACATTTTTGATTTCAGTTGTGAAAGAATTAGTCTGTGTAACTTTGGTACTTAAGCATGGAGAAGAGTTCCTTATAGCAGACTATGTTCAGCGCTACCCCACATATAGTTAAACCAACAAACCAAAAAAACAGATTTTAGTGGTGTCTCCCTTTAGTAAGTAAATCTTGACAATGTCACATTGTAAGTAGTTTGTAGGCCAGAAGGTCCCAACTTGCTTTCCTGTAGAGGCATTTACTTTTGACCAACCCTGTTGCCTTTCTCTGAGTTTTCCCTGGCAGCGCTCTCTCTGCTGGACTAGGACACAGAGGTACCAGGTACCTGTGGGCTTGTATAAAGACAAGCTGGTTTCGGCTCCCTTCCTAGTAATCCCTGACACTCAGTCTGTCTTCTTGACCATGCCTCAGCTGGTGCTTTCATGGGACTGTTACAAACTTCTGAGGGAGAACAATCATCTTTAAGTCTGTCTTTTGACATTAGAAGTTTGGGTTATTTTTCCTATGAGTATCAACTCATCTCATTTTTATTGCCTCCTGGGGAGGCAGTGAGGGTTTTAACCTGCTGGCCTTCACATACGTACATACCTCCAATATATTTATGCCACCTATAGGAGAGGTAGGTGGGGAAAATAAGTGAACTTGGAGTGCTGCAGGTAATGCAGGGAGCAGAAGCAAAGGGGCACTGAGAGGGAAGGCATTGATATGGGGGTAAACTGGCAATAGTGTAGGCTTTTTATGAAAATAATTATGTCGTTTTTAAAAAATGGAGCTACTCATCAAAGTAGGATAGAGACCAAATTAAAGTCTGCAACTGCTCAAGAATGTCTCCCAGAGGCGACGCCTTGCTACAGTTGCTTCAAGCATATGTGTGCGTCGCAATGAGCTGAGGGGTCGCCTGTGAAAACGTGGGATATTCTGCCCTCCAGTGGAAGTACGGGAAAGTGCCTTTCAGAAGTTCTTGGCTAGAAGAGGAAGGGAGCCCGCAAAGAGATGCTGAGAAACTTCCAGGAAACTTACTGCTTTTAATCCGATGTCCCCAGAATCGGTGTTTCTCAGCGGATCCCCTTAGTCTTCTCTAGGTTCACCTGCCCATGCGTGCTGGTAGACCCATCGTTACCTGTACTCAAATTTTCCAAATCTGGGGCACTGAACCAGCTAGGTGATGTGTAGCCAGTAATATTTCAGTGTTTTTGTATGGGAGCATGGCTTGGAAGTGTATTTTGAGGAGTGCTTCAGCTCCTGGGATGCCATGAGTCATTGTCCAAAATGGGCTGAGTACATTGGGGGTGTGTTAGGAAATGTTCCCCTCCACTAGGAGAGGCAAATGAGTTGCTTAACTGCTGTGATGTGAAGAGTTTTAAGCCTTCCAGCATGCTCATTTCATTCCTGAAATGAGACAGCTTGCACCACTTTTCAAGCCAAGGAGTTATCTGCAGTAGAAAAACTTTGGGGTTATGGTGATGTGTTTGGTTCCTTTTTTCTCTTTCTATAATTAGAACATGATAATATTCAAATGTTGACAAAGCACTTAGTAGTTTTCTCACTTGGTGAATTCAGGATTAGCATCAGTGAATAAGCAAGAACTATGTTTTTTCCTCATGTTAGCTGCCATGTGTTAAATAAATGTCTGATTATAACTTCCTTTTATCAAGTCAAGACAAGTTGTAAGATTGAACAGCTCATCTCTCACCACACTGAACACAAGCAGGCTTCCAGATCAGGCACCAGACATGGCGAAATACAACTCTGGGGTTTTTCTTATGCTATTATACATTACAAATAGGGGCCTTGAGTTTCTCAATTTATTCTAGTTATGTACAGATACACTGGAAGTGCCAATATAGGAGTGGCCTCACTGTATCAAGATGTGGCTAACCCTGTATCCTGTCTCTGACTGTGCCCAATAGCAGATATCTAGGAAGGAGAATAAGAGCAAAGAGATGCTTGTTGATTCATGATGCACCAGTTTCCAGTGATTTGGGACTCTGAGACTTCCTGCACACAGATGCTGTTGATATATTTAGTAGCTCTGGGTGGTTTGGTTTGTTTTTTTTTAACCTGAATCCCCTTAGCTGCTTTCCATTTTAGACCTTTGCCTTCTCCTACCTGAGTTGTCTTTTTCCCAGGAAGAAACACCTAGTGCAGTCTTTCCTGCAACAAAAACCAATCCAGATATGTGCTTCTTGCCATCACATTCCTCGGTATCTTTTCCAATTCTGTTCTGTAGTTTTTGAGATGGAATGGAGGGGGTAAAGGTGGATGAAGAAAACCATTACTGCATGTATAAGATCAGGACTTTTTTTCCCTGACATTCATCACTGCATTTCTACAGGATTTCAGTGAATGTATTATCTTGTCCCTGAGTCCCCGTGCAATTTTTCACCTTGGGTTTTTTTTTTTTTTCTTTTTTTTTTTTTTTTTTTTTGGTGTTTGGTGATTTTATATCCTTGACCAATGTTGTCATTTTACTTATTCTCCCATTTTACAGATCATCTATAAAGATGTTGAGCTGGAAAGATTTGAGCACTCTTGGCCTCTATCCATTAGGAAAAACAGCTATATATTACTGTCTTCTGTTTCCTATTTTTAACCTTTCCTCTTATCTCGTGGCAGCTTAATTCCTCTAACAGCCTTTCAAACCTTGTCAAATGCCTTTTGGAAATCCAAGCCAGCTATATTGACCAGATCTCTCCAGCCCATGTGCTTGTTGATTCCTTCAAAGAACTCCAGTAGACTTGTGAAACATGTTGGCTCTTCCCCAAAGAAGTCAGATTTATCCATGCGTCAACTAATTCTGTTAGGACAGATGCTGGGCTTAGTCAAGTACAGCACTCTGGATCGCATCAAAAAGCCACTTCCATCCCTCTGTGAGCAGAGCTGGTTACAAACCACAGTTAGTAGTTCACCTTGAGTTCAAGCAGAAGTGCTGGGTGAACACCATCTGGGCCTGGAAATGAGTTAATGTTCCTTTAGTTGACTTGGGTCCCCTACTGACACTTCAACTGGAGGCACTTATTCTGGTGATTCCCCTAGGAAGGAAGTTTGCAGTGATAGGATTTCCCCAAGATCTTCCATGTTGAACACTGGGGTAAAAAGTGCACTGAGCTTTCCTCAGATGGCTTTGTTTTTCTCAGTGTGCTCTTTCTAGAGCATGAGCCTCTGGAGACCCTAGAGCCTACAGTCAGACTCCTTGCTGCTGCTATGACTGAGAAGGATTTATTATTTGTTTATAAGCCTTTTGAAGTTGTTACTTGCATTATTTTTTTCCCCTGCCTTATGGTGTTTTTCCTTGCAACCATACAGGGTTTAATTTATTTTTTTTTTTTTCTCTTTATTGATCTGTTTGAAACCAGTTCATATTTGAAGGTTGCCTTTCTGCTTTTGGTGTACTGTCCCATCCTGCTGTTCAGCCACACCAGCTTCCTTTTGACCTATCCTAGGTCCACATTCAATAGATGGTATGTTTGCTATATGTTTCTGGATACCTACATGCTGCTGCTAAATTTAATTCCCATGTTCAACTCTTAGCTACTCTCTGAATTCCCTTTGTGAATTTTTAAGTGCAAGAGTGATGCTTTTATTTTAAACCTCTTTGCAGACCTCCAGCCATGTTAAATCTCAATACATTATGGTTTCTGTTACAGGGAGATTCTTCAGTTGGTGGTACTTTGAAATGTATCGTGCATATCATCTGGCATTAAGTCACAAATTTTCTTTGTTCATGGGCCACCTGTTTAACCATCTCCAAAACTAATCATTAATTGTGCTTAAAAATTCAGATTTGACAGATAGTATATCTAGACTTTGTTGCACACTCATAGTTGTCTTGTCTTTGATGAGGTCTTGTCAGAGGCTCCTTCAGCAGATCAAAGACACTCTTGCCTGTCTAATGAGTGGTCAGTAATCTCATCCTGATACTCTCCTTCCCTGTTTAGACTGTAATTTCCAATTACAGATGACCTGCATGACTTGATAATTTGTTAACCTGATTTAACGCAACAGATCACTCTTTCATTAGGACTAGGCTACTTGGTGTTTCCAGCCTTCATGTTTCCCGTGTCTTCTGTGGCTGCTGTCATCCTAGCAATGGTCATTTCATGCCTTCTATAGGTTTGTCATGCCACAACTTTGTTGGGAGCCTGACCCAGTCCTCCCATTCTTCTTTCTTAGACCTTTTTTTTAATGTTTTTGGGACAGTACATGCACAGTTGCTTTGGGGTTTTTTTTCTGTTTTTCCAGATTGTCTTTAAATTGGCCCTTTGTTTTGATGCTTTTTCTTAACTTTTGCCAGATACTGGAAAATTCAGAGTTGTTAAGCTGGAGAGGAAACTTTCTGCCTCTGCAGAGTCAAAAAGGACCTGCATGGCCCAAGTAATTGATTTTGGTTTTGAAAGTCACAGAAAAAAAAGTAAAATCTTAGCAGATAAGTCAAATTAAAAGCAGGTTTGACACAGGGTGATATCAGGATGGAGTTGGTTGTGTGGAGCCCAGCTTCCCTGATCTCTTCCCACATTTTCATCTGTCTGCCAGAATAAGCAAGAGGAGAGACAAACCTCTCTTTGTGTGTACACGTACTTGCTTTGTAAGGAAAAAACTGCTTCCTGCCTGCTACCACTTTTTTGGTAGGTTTATGTCCTCCTCTCTGCCTTCTCCTTATATGTCACCTTTTTTTCAAAGTTAATTGGGATGAAACATGCCAGCTGTGCAGACATGCTTGGGGTGCTCTTAGGTTGGCCAAACAGATAAAAGCTTGAATGTCTTTCACTAAAATTTTGGGAAGTTTGGTCCAGCAACCCCAGTGCAATTAGTAGCTCTCACTGATGATCTGTGGACATTCTGAGGGAGCCAGTGGATTAAGAGAACATCATTCACCCATCTGCTACAGCAGCATCTCCAAATCCTATCACACATGGGTGTACGTGAGAATTTAGAAGAAGCTGCAGGAAACATTGCAGAAATGCCTCTGGGCAGCCCTTAGAGGAGGGACATAATTTCGTTCGAGGTGGACCTCTACTTAGTAGCCATCAAGCTGGAAACCATCTAGCAAGCGATTTTTTTCAGAGAGGATTAGGTCCTTTTAGAAAAAGAAATGGGGGCAAAACTTAGTGGCTCTCTGTCTAAAACACATGGGACTTCTACAAATGTACAGTAAGTAGTGAACACAGTAAGTCAGACAAATATGTATGTCTAACATCAGCAACATATCAATCTGTTCTCATTCTTTAAAAAATGTAAGAGAAGAAAACTGCAGCCAAGTCTTTTTAATCTGAGCATTGCTGTTGCCATGGTGAGTCTTTACTCATGTGAGAAACACAGTCCTACATTAAGGCTGGAGGCAAAAGGGCCATTTAGTATTTACATGCTTAGATGGGCAGCTTTGGGGTTCGTGGGATCTAATTAGCAGTGTGCAATTAGATTGTGGGATTTTGTAAAGTAGAAGAGCAACAAGCAGAACTAACTGTGATTTGAGCAATTTCAAGCTGTAATTAGACTGAATTTTCCTTGAGATTACATCTGGCTTTCCAAGGTTATAACATGGCCATGGCTCTTCCCCAGTGACTCCCAATAAGTTGCCTTAAAATAATTTTGGTATTCTTCTGTGGTGGGTATGCTGGCGTCTTTGAACCAAGTTTGGTAGCTGGGATTTATTCACCATTTGTAGTTCTAATGTGAAATGCTTTTTTTTCCTGAGCACTTCTCATAAGCATGGGTTTTCCTTGGTGTTTTCAAAAGGAAAAAATAGGGGATCTGAAGGTATTTCCTCTGATGTCAATCAAAAATGTGAGAGGAAAAAACGTGATGCCTTATCTTCAAATACATTTTCTTGTTTATAGATCCAAACTGTTAAATTCAGAACTAATAAGGAAAATAGAGGGAAGTTTGTGACTTGTCTCCTTCCTCACCACAGTATTTTTTTTTTTCTTCTAAATTATTCAAAGATAGTTAGCATCACCGCAGGCGCTTTTTTTTTCACTGCTTTTGTGTTAAAGTTACGTGTAAGTCTACAGTAGAATTCAGTATTGCTGAGTATACCCAAATGCATCAGCTGATGAATATGAGGATTTAAACCCAAATTTTATCTTGGTAGTGACCCATGATTTAGGAAGAGTTATATAGAAATTAGTATGCTATAGTCCCTGGCAATCCCTCAGTGAACTGCATTTTAATCTAGCTTGTCACTCTGTAGTGGGATGTTAGATGTTGTGCTGCAATCCAACAACCCATGAATCTAATATTTTACTCTGAAAGGTTGATTATTCAAATTAGAATTAGCATGTGATGAGAGAAATGTGCCAAGAAGGCTATTAAGGCATAATACTGTTGGGCACTGGCATAGCAAAGATAAAAAGGCAAGCTGAAGTGCATTGCACTTTCAGTTTATTCCCATCAGCCAGGCAGAAGAGTTTTGTCTTTGTAACGCGTGTGTGTGAGAGCATGATAAATGTATCTTTGCAATTTGATTCCTACCCCACATTTCTACTGTAATAAGCACAGCTGCATGAGGAAAAAAAACAAAACAGCTTTCTTGGAAGTAGGGATGAGGTGGCCAGGACATGAAACTCTCTGTGGACTAGGGTGAGCTAAAGTATATAATAGCTTTTATTTAGTGGCTGTAACATTTCAGCTGAATATCCTTTAAAAACTCACAGTAAAACAACAACAAGAAAAAAAAAAACAAAACAACAGAACACCTCAGTACTTCATGCCAGCTGGCATCAAAACATGATGGTATTGGGCTATGTGTAAATCAGTATTTCTTTCACCCAGCAACTGTGATAATACCCATTGCCCAAGGAAAACTGGTGGGATTTTTTCTAATGAAAGTTTACAGAAGTATGTGATTTGAACATTAATTTATTTGGGAAAAAAAAGATGTTGATGAATAACATTTTTAAATGATATTTCATTTTGTATTTGATGTGCAATGTTTGAAGTGCTGTGAAAAATAATTTACTTTTCCTTAGAATTTGCTTAGTGTGAAATTTCAGGTTATGCTGTTGCTGCCTGTCTCGGAGTCAGGAAAGTTATTCATGCTTTATTTTTCCAGTGTCATCAATGAGTTTTCTACCCAGGTTAATCCAGCATATACACAATGGTGCTATCAGCAAATCTTTTGCGTTCAATCCCTCACTGCTGAGCCAAGGAAGAGCTGCAACACAATGGCAATGAGGCAGTTTCTTTGGTTTCCAGATAGTAACACCCAGAGTTAAGAAGAAACAAACCCCCTTCTTAAGCAATATCTTTTAATATTGTACAGAACAGGAAACACCACCAGAGGAAGGAATACTCCACATCCTCCCTCCGCCCCTTTTAATTAAAATTGATTAAAGTCTTGGGTTTGTAAGTCAGTCTACTCCGTAGAGTATATTGTTTGAACTATTTTAGGATGTTCTCAGCATTAAGCGTACTACAAAAGTGCAAATGTTATTTTAACCAAAGCTAAAACCAGGACTTCCTGAAGTAGGACCCCGAGAGTGCTGTTGAAGCACCAGGCTGTTTCATTAGAAGTTCGAGGAGAAACACATGCATCTAGAAAATAAACCACGCATTTTCAGTGGTGACCTCCCTTTGACTTTCAGTGAAAAGCAGGCAACCTATTCCCTAAAAAGCATCCTGATAACCTTGTGCTCTATTGAAAGCACTGTGCTTCATACCTGTATGGCATTATCACCCCCTGGTCAGATGACAGTTTGATTCTTCCACCAAAATTTTGGCTTGTTTCTGTCACGTGAGCATTGTGTGGATATTTAATAAGGGTGTTACAAGAAGAGAGGATCCCACAGTGAACATCTGAAAAAAAGGTTGAAATTTTTAGGAGTTTAAATAAAGTTGCTCCCTGCACATCCTTTGTTCAGATAAGATCCCACTGCAGTGCTCATACTGTTGCTAGAAGGAAGGTACTGAACCCAATAGGCATAATTTGTTTAACAAGTTATTGCCAGTATCTTGGCACATTTAGAAGTTGAACAATATTAACTTCGAAGTTTCAAGAGCCTGGATGATGACAAGATCTTTTGAGCTATTTTAACTGACTGTATTTGGTACATTCAGTTACATTTCTCAGCGAAATTGGTCTCCATGCAATAGCAAGTCTTCAAAGTCCCATAATTCAAACAAATCTTCTATTTGCTAAAGTACTGAAACAACTTACAATAAGCACAGCTTATTATAATAGCATAGTATCATGTTCACGTTGCCAAGTTCTAATTAAAAAGTAATGTGCTTTTAAAATAGGGGAAGGAATGATTTCTCTGTTAGTTTTTTAACTTTATGTTTTTAATTTCAGATCTCCTTCCCCTTCCAGAGGAAGTTAGAGATGCCATAGCTTTAATGTCTGTTTTAGCTGCCACTCAAATGTTCACTTTCTGTAAGAAAATCTAAACCAGGAGGTATGCTATTTCTCCTGATGTGAAAGTCATTAAAGGCAAGTATGCTTTGAGTTCAAGTGCTGGGGGGTCCAAGAAAAATTCCCAGCCCTGACAACATGAACTTGAAAAGAAAGACAGCCTTTCTTTTTGATGCAATGGTCTATGCAGCTGTAGCTTTCAATTGCATCGCCGCCACTAGCACATTGCTTTTAAAAATCCAAATGAAATCTCTCTTGATTTGGATTTTCAGTTGAAAGTGTAAGACATATAAAGAAGTGGTAGCAGCTAAATCGGGAGTTAAAGCCATGGCACTGCTGACCTCAGGAGGATGGTCTGGAAGAAGGAGACCTGAACTAAGGAAAAGTTGGGTTTTAAGTTATCATACTTTCTCCCTGTATCTGTCTATCTACGGACACGGGTAGATAGATTGATATACACCTTCTACTTTTTCAGTGTTGTTTGCAGTTAGGAAAAATGGAAGAGTAACATGAGTTTAATGTTCTCCTCGCTCTTCCTTGGTGCAGGGCAGTAAATCATCTTTAACAAGTCAAGATCTGTAGGTAACACTGTAACATCCACCTCTCCCAGGAATGGATTAGCATCAGGTTCGCAAATATCAGGCAGAATTTATTTATGGGCACACTAAAATGCTATCTGTCCATTATCTCTGTCAAAGGACAGAAAACAACATCTGGATTAGGGCAATAGCATGCCAGTGCTCCCTGGTTAATACAACTCAGGGCTGGGTGGGTGACAGCAACCTTCCTGCCAATGGGAGATACCACACCACAGTCATCTTGTGCTGGTACTTCTATCCAACAGCTTGCAGTCTTTGATTGGTGTTTTCCTGCTTTCCCTGCCGATGGAGATATCTTGGAACAATTTTGTGATCCTGTATTTGTGAATGAGCTAATAAATTGCAATAATGTGGCAGATCTTGAAATGAATTCAGCTTTTCTGTAATGTTATGTAATTGACAGTAAAATAGGTAAAGAGATGGTCTTTTTCTTGTTATTTTTGTTCTTACTGATACCAGTGTTTACCTGAAAGGGACTTTTGGAAGTTAAAAGGTGCATTTGTGTGTCATCTAGTACCCTGAGGAAGAAACACAAAACATAGGCATTTCCAAGACATTTCCATACATGGTAGTTAGGAAATAGTTATTATCTGCTATCACTGCCTGCTCTATCTGAGTGTAATTTTGGGGGAGCATCTTCTTTTCACCTAATACAAGTCAGTGGAGACCTGAGAGTGCTCTTCACCTACTAGGTGACGCTTAGAGAAGTCTGATGAGCATGTTACAGTCTTCCCCAAATGGGTTTTGGGTTCAAACCCTTGTTTGTATTTATTTTATTTTTTTACTGTAATGGTTTGTCAAGGCACATCTCCCTGACCAGGTGTAGTGACTCAAATAGATTGGAGGGAATGCTAGGTAAGAAGGGTTTTGCATGTGGGGTGGGACCTTTGAGAGGTTGAGTGGCAACACACCATAAAGAAAAACAGATTTGCTCTCAATGCCTCTCAAGAATTTGCTTTCAGGCATTCCCAGGCTCTGGAACTTGCTGGTTGTGTAAAATACACTGTCGCTGTGCCATGCTTCTGTCTGTTGCCTGAATGTGGCTAAGTCTTCTGAGCCCCACTCAAAACAGGGCGTAGTTGAAGGTAAGGATCTCATGTGGGCATGACATAAGGTGCTTTTTATTTTGCTTTCACCCATATGACCATTCATAGATTTCCCCTTATCCAAAATCGTTCAGAAACACACGAGTCTTAGCTTTTTGGAGTCATTTGAGCTGGTGGGGAAGAGGGCTGGCTGGAGCAGAAGGCAAGATATGGGATCCCTACCACCATTTGCTGCATTTGCTCTTCTTTACATTGCTTTTAGATAGTGAAGCTTCCTTGTTACATGAAATCGATCCATGTCCTCTACCACTTTTCACTTGCATTTGGAATTGCATCTCTCTTAATAGCATGAATCCAATCCAGAAAGCCTGCTGTGACTTCAGGGTCCAGGGCAGGGCAATAGCAGCCAGATGCCATAAGTAGACTAGACCCAGGTGGGTTATTTCACCAGGGCTAAAATATGTATATTTAGATATATATAGAAAAAAATAGTTACAAAATCAAAGATTTGGGGGAAATTTTGCTGTCATTTATTCACAAACTAGTTTTGTTTGGGTTTTTTTAAGTGCTGCATCAGTTGAAGCACCATGCTAAAAAGAAATTAGCTATGCCTTAAGAATCTAGCTATATCTTAAGAACCGTAATGAGATGGACTCTCTTCTTTAGTGGACACAGAAATCTAATTTTCTTTTGTAAAGCATTTCTTTTGTAAAGCGTTTTTCCCCACCTGTGGCTGTTAGGCTCATTTAATTTGCAGGCTGGGTCAGGTGATCACCATCCATGTATTGGAACTCAAGTTATTTTAGTCTTTGCAGGGATTCATTATTTCTGCAGAAGTGTATGCCTCAATTATGGGTGATACAGTGATCAGGCCAGCCAAAAAAGCTGAATATAAGGCTGACAAAATAGCTGTTAAATGAGCAGGTGTCTGACACTGAGGAAGACTCTGAAATTCTGTTTTTATCCACCCAAAATGGTTCCATTCACTCTTATCAGGGAGTTGGTGGTTGGTTCCCATTTGGTTGTAATTTACATCTAGTTGGCAGCATGCAGGTGGAAGGAGCCAAGTTGTCTATCAAGATGACAGTTTGGTAACAGATGTCTAATGTTTCCCAACACATTTAGCTCATGTGATAGGAATTGTGAGCTAGTTTAGTAAAGCTGAGCAGTTGGGCAACTGCAAACCTCTGCTCCTCGCATTTTGTCATTTATTCTTTTTAGCTGTCTAGGTAAGATGACTTTTTTTTTTTTTTTTTTGTAGATTTTGGAGGAGAAGCTTGAAATGTGCTTTAGAGTAATTGTCGTCCTAGAAGGCAATCACTCATTTAAATGCTTGGAAATGTCCAGCAGTGTAAGAAGCCATGTGTTTTTCTCTCCTATTCTGCATAACAGGCATTGCCCAAATGCTTGGGCTGTGGCTTCTACACTGCTGTTTCAAAGTAGCAGGGACATGTGGACAATGGTATTTACTCCTGATCCCTCTGATTACTCTGGTTTCTCACATGTGATGCCTGTCCGTGCTGAAGAGGAGGCCAAATCAAGGCATTTTAATTAGCAGCTCCTTAGGAGTATGTATTTTATTTGGAGGGAGAGAAAGAAGTGATGGTACCAAGCCCCAGCTCACCCATAAAAGGGCCCTGATACTTGTTAGGGCAAGAACGTTACAGAAAGTCAGTCGTTTGAGTGAAATTTCAGTAGGTACCTCTATCACTCAGATTTTCAAGAAATCTTGGAGAAGAGCTTGGGATGCTTGTGTTTGACCTAGATCTGAACATCTCCTCTGTGCTGTTTTGTGACATCCACTATGGAAAAGATACCTCTCCTGTTAGGTACCGGAGTGGACTATATGCTCTGGCAGGTGGGTTTGGTAGGGTATGTGACAAAACCTGTTTTCAAGAAGCAAAAAGTCCTATTAAGAATGCACTGGGAGTTAAAGCCTGAGATTCCCACAAGCTCTGGTGAGAATCTCAGCCTTAATTTTAAAAGCTCTTTATTAAAGAGCAAACTTTTTGTTTTCTCTCTGTTTTGATAACGTTACATAGAATCAGAGAACAGTTATGAACAGAAAGGACCTTCAGATCATCTAGTTCCAACCCACCTACCATGGGCAGGGACACCTCCCATTAACCAATGTCACCCAAGGCTCTGTCCAACCTCGCCTTGAACACTGCCAGGGAGGGAGCATTCACAGCTTCCTTGGGCAACCCATTCCAGTGCCTCACCACCCTCACAGTAAAGAACTTCTTCCTTATATCTAACCAGAACTTCCCCTGTTTAAGTTTTAATCTGTTACCCCTTGTCCTATCGCTACAGTCCCTAATGAAAAGTCCCTCCCCAGCATCCCTATAGGCCCCCTTCAGATACTGGAAGGCTGCTATGAGGTCTCCACGCAGCCTTCTCTTCTCCAGGCTGAACAGCCCCAACTTTCTCAGCCTGTCTTCATACAGGAGGTGCTCCAGTCCCCTGATCATCCTCGTGGCCCTTCTCTGGACTTCTTCCAACAGTTCCATATCCTTTTTATGTTGAGGAGACCAGAACTGCACACAGTACTCCAAGTGAGGTCTCACACAAGAGCAGAGTAGAGGGGCAGGATCACCTCCTTTGACCTGCTGGTCACACTCCTCTTGATGCAACCCAGGATACAGTTGGCTTTCTGGGCTGTGAGCGCACACTGAAGCCGGCTCATGTTCATTTTCTCATCGACCAACACCCCCAAGTCCTTCTCCACAGGGCTGCTCTGAATCTCTTCTCTGCCCAACCTGTAGCTGTGCCTGGGATTGCTCCAACCCAGGTGTAGGACCTCGCACTTGGCATGGTTAAACTTCATGAGGTTGGCATCAGCCCACTTCCTTCCCTCCAGGGTATCAACCAAACCACACAGCTTGGTGTCGTCAGCAAACTTGCTGAGGTCGCACTCAATCCCACTGTCCATGTCAGAGACAAAGATGTTGAACAAGACCAGCCCCAACACTCATCCCTGAGGGACACCACTCGTTACTGGTCTCCCGCTGGACATTGAGCCAACCACAACTCTTTGCATGTGGCCATCCAGCCAGTTCTTTATCCACAGAGAGGTCCATCATCAAATGGATGTCTGTCCAATTTAGAGACAAGGATGTCGTGTGGGACAGTGTCGAATGCTTTGCACAAGTCCAGGTAGATGACATCAACTGCTCTACCCCTGTCCATCAGTTCTGTAGCCCCATCACAGAAGGCCACCAAATTGGTCAGGCAGGATTTCCCCTTAGTGAAGCCATGCTGGCTGTCACCAAGCACCTTGTTTTTCATGTGCCTTAGCATGCCTTCCAGGAGAATCTGTTTCCTGTGTCTTTTCTTGTGCATTTCCAGCTATGATTTCCCAGGCATATTGGCCTGTGATAGCTTGGGCAAAAGGCACAGTTACCAAAATATCTGGAGAAGGACTCTTAATTATGTCTAATTCAGAAAACCCCAGAAATCTCATCATAGAAAGTTTGGATATTGCTTCTGTGTAGCTCCAGAGTGTCACTGAACATGGGTATGATACTGATCAGCATTCATGCCTCCAAGCCTGGTCAAGATGTCTTCCCAATAGATCTCTTATCTATTAATTTAGAAACTTAAATCACCAAGTCTTCCAGAGGTCAAAAAATCATTTTCTTGTTTGAAAAGTCTCAGAGCACCAGCATGCATCTGCGTATTTAGAATATAGCCGCATTTCTTGTTAGACTGCTAGGTACCAGATGGAAGAGCCTGTAGCATCTGAAGATCAGATCTGAAGATCAGATCAGAAGAAATATACCCTGACTTGGCACACATGTATTTTTTCCCAGAGTGCAAGTTATTTCCATGTCATCATGCACAAGTGTGGTCAAACTGTCTCCACCATTCATCCCATATCTGTTATGTTCCCAGGGAATATCCCAAACATCCTCCCCAGTATCTAAGTGTAAGCAGATTTCTTCAGCCTGGTCCAGAGCCAAATGTTTTCCTGTAGACACACAAATATTAATTTTTAATACACCAATATAATTTTT
Organism: Pezoporus wallicus; assembly: GCF_028554395.1. Classification (NCBI taxonomy): domain Eukaryota; kingdom Metazoa; phylum Chordata; class Aves; order Psittaciformes; family Psittacidae; genus Pezoporus; species Pezoporus wallicus. The sequence goes on from NW_026639744.1 coordinate 4,040,385, forward strand.
GAACTACTTCTATATTTCTTTGTACTGCCCTCCCAATGCCTTGAAAGAGTCTCTTTTCTTTTGGAGGTGATAAAATCAGACATCACATTTTTTTTCACTGTAATTTTATTGAGTGAGGAACACATGCTACAAAAAGCCTTGGGATTTTCTGTTTAGATAGCAGCATGCTTAAATTAAGGAAATTGGAGGACAGAAGTTGAATATTCTGTATTCTAAGTGTCAGGATGAGGATTATACCCTGCTTTCTGATTAGGAGATGTCTTGGGAATATTTGCATTTTGATATTTTTATTTAGTGATTGAAGAGATTTTTTTTCTTAAGCTTTTCAGGGCCTGTTAGTTTGTAGGAATTTATCTTGAAAGTGGACTTTGACCTTTATAGCTTGGATTAAAACAGAATTCAGATGAGACTGTTGTTACTAAGTGTGTGAAAGGCTTGCTTGCCTGATTTTAAATGTGTTTGGAATTTCTTTCGGTTTTTGGATGACTGTTGCACAATATTTAGCAAACTGCATCTGACTGTTTTATATGCTTCGTTTCACTTGTCTGTATTAACTACACTTAAGAAGTCTGTCACAGAAAATTAGCCAAGAGATTTCAAAAAACTATCACAATAATGCTGCAAGTACATTTTCTAAACAAAGCAATGAATGAACGTATTTTTGTACTTTAAAAGCCATTGCTAGAGCTCTCAGTTTCTGCAACTCAACACAAAATGATAAAGAAGTTGGGACTGGAGTAGAAGATCCTGACTGCAATCAAACTAAGGATTTTTGGGAGAACTGGTGGAATTTGCAGGAGCTGGAATAAGCATCCTGCTTGCCTTACCAGCAGCATGCCATGTCTTACCTAGTTTTTGTCCTCTCATGACACATGATGTGAACTATACATAATTTTTGTAGGACTTGGTCATCTTTCAGGATGAGGTATTATAGGGAAAGCAGTATTTCCTGTCTCTGTCCCATATGATTTTGGAGCCCCTAACCCTTCTGACACACTGCTGTTTGCCATTTCTCATACCCTGCTTGTTCAGCATTGAGAAATCCTTACTAGTTACTCAGGAGAGAAGATGGGATAGCTGACGCCATGCCTCCCTGGAAGCATGAGATGGCTTAGGCAAAGGTAATGCAGGGCTCCTTGACCTGAAGTTGTTCGATTGTTGATGGGAAATTGTCTGTGCTGGGATTTCCTCTCCCTAGCAATTATAAATCATTAAGGGTATTCAACTGGTCTATACATTTATCATGAAAATTAGATCCATCTCATTGCTCTGTCACCCTTAAAATAATGTTTCTGCTGTGATTTAGAAGGGAGCACATAGGTACATCTTTAATTTAGCAGAGGTTTTCAGTGACAGGTTTAGTACGCACCTCTTGATGAGTGTAAAGCAATCGATAAGCAGCTGTGTCACACAAGGTTATCCCAAGTTTAAAGCAGGCTCAGTTCTGATTGGTTTCCAAAGTCAGATGCATCAGGCTGCTGTGGCCACAGGAGCAAGGTCACCAAGAGGATCTGGTGACAGTATAAATAATAAAGCAGAGTTTAAATAGTTTGTCTACAGCACCCCACGATAAAATTATGCTTTATTGCGTTGGATTTGGGCCTTCGTGATGTGACTTTTCACATTTCTTCACATCTCATTTTATTTTTCCCTTTTAACTTCAAAATTGGAGGGAGGAGAAAGGGGCTTTTTCTCTCCCAGTGTCATTGAAGTTTTAACTAAAGAATTTCGTTTGGAGGGAAAAAGTCAATAGATCAATTCCATCCCATTATTGAATTAAAGACAGGTGTGATGGACAAGGTGCTTAAAAGGATAGACAGGTGCATATATATGTATGATTGAGGCTAACATTATGATGTTTTATCTTTACGCTAGCATTATCATGCACAAATGAAACATCCAGGTGAAATAGCGGATTATATGAAAAATATTTTGGCTAAAATTAAGTACTGCAAACCACACCAATTCTCCCTTTACACCGTCCATGCCTCTCTCCATAATCCTGTCAATGCTCTTTTCCCATACAAGTCTGTGTTGCCAGCAGCCAAAGGTTGTACATGCACGGGGACTCCTCCAGCAGCTGAATGTCAGACTTTATTGAGTGGGTGGATCCTGTTCATCCATTTCCCCTCCGAGCCTTTCTAAAAATACCATAAACCTTGTCAAGGAGCTATTTTAGAGGAATCATGTTCATGAGGATAGTCATGGGAAGCTTATTTTGGCAGGCTTGCATGTGTTCAATTTGCATGCTTCCTTAGTCAAGGGCTTGGTGAACCTGTGTTGTGAGCCAGTTGGACATGGGCTAAAGAGAGAGCATCTGGATTTGGAGACCTCCAGGGATGGGACGTCTACTCCATGTGAGCTTATAGGAGGAAAAGAAGTGAAGATATTCTTATAGAAATGTTGATATGTGACTGAATTCATTCATTTCAGGCATTTGCACACCAGCCCGCAGCTTATCGGATCTGATTTCATAAAACCTGGCTGTGATTTCTCTCCAGGGACCTTAATGATCTTGCCACTTCCAATAAACATTTATAGAAACTACTGCTAGCCTGTGGATAAGACATACTCCTATGAGAGACTTTATCTTCTAAAAATACTTAAAGACACCAAAAAAAAAAAAAACCCACCCACAAGAAGATCAATAGAAAACATCAAAATGTAGCATTTGCTGGGTAGCTGGAGCTGAATTGCAGTACCAGACATTTGCATTGTAGGCATGCAGTAGGTATGTTTGCTTTTCTCACTTGGAAACCACACACATCGGAGAGATGCTATAATTGGGACTAGTAAATCGATGTGTGTGCATAAAAGCAAACTGTAAGAGATAATGGAAACTGAGCAGGTAAAGGCTGTTCCATGCTCATGCCATTCGGGTACAGTATTGCACAGTACTCATGTTTACACCTCTAAGAAATTTCCATTTTTTCACATAAAAAAATCCAGATATGAAGCCGAAGCTGCCTTCTTCGCCAACCTGAAACTGTCTGATTTCAACATCATTGACACCCTTGGAGTCGGAGGGTTTGGACGAGTTGAGCTGGTAGGTACCCTTTTCTTTGAAGTTTGAGTGTCCTAGAGTAAGTACTGTGTTACTGGTCTTTTAATTTTTCATTGTTTTTACACCTGAATAACTGGAAGAAAATTATGTGATGGGATTATATATTTTCTAGTGGTTGAAGAAAGCTGAATTACATTTTCTGGTAAATAAAAATGTGCAAATAAATGCTTTGCAGTATCCAAGAAGAATTTGTGTACTAGGTTGAGAGATGAGGACACATGTCTCCGAGTGGTCTTTTGATTGCCTTTTAAAAATAACCTGAAGAATTGTGTAGCTGTTAAGTGTTAAGGTTGAAGGAGCAATCTAAAATCTTACTTAACCAAAACTGGAGAATGGTACAGTGTCTCTTCTAAGCAGTTTCTGATTCAGGTATAGAGAGAGTTTTGTTCTGTTATCATGAAATCCGTACATTCATTTTAGACATTCAGTGTCTAAACTATTACAACAGTTCACAGAAAACTACTTATTTTGTGCAGAATTTTGTAGAAAGGAAAAAATTTGACCTTGCTTTTTCCTCTTCTTGGATTTAGAGGTCAGCAGTTTTTATTAAAACTGAGCGGGAGGAAACTGAATTGGCAGCCATTGTGTGACCCATCTGAAATACAATGTAAATACAAAAACCTATGATAGAAAGAGTGAGTTTAGTTTACATCATGGTGCTGACCATGGAGGAGCTTCTGATACTGACCACAAGTACAGTATGTTAGGAACTCCTGTAAATTAGGGGCAGAAAAGGAAACAGTTACTGCTGCATCATGAAAATTCAGGGAAGATCCCACTCTGTAACCCTACTGGCGCCAAACACACTTGTAGTGCTGGTAACTGGAAAGCTGGCAAAATTAAGTGGTTTGGTGATTATTTGTGTTGTTATCAGGTAGATTCTGTGTTAAAAGTGCAACTAGCTCTTCCATGTAATTTATTTCTAAGTTTTCATGTTTGGGTGTATGCAAAATTGCGCAGAGGAGAGCGTGTCCATGAGAATGATGGTCCCTTCCTGCAGCTTGGGTTTTGATTTATTATTTATTTATTTGTTTGTTTGTTATTTTGGAAGAGAGTCACAAGAGCTCACCTGTATTCTGGAAAGGCTGTCTTTTCCCCACTGCTTCTATAGCCATCTATTGCTGAGAATGCTTTAAAGCAGGAGTTTAATTTGGGTTGTGCTCGACCTCCCTTTTGAAGGCCTTTCACCCTCTGTTGACAACAGCATAACGCTCAGGAGATTCGTCTCCAAATTAACACTACCTCTGGCTTCTCTGCCTGACGGGACCTGTAGCGAGGGAGCCACCAGTTTGGTGCTTGTTTTGAATCTTCTGAAGGAGCTTGTGAGGATTTTTTTCATTTTTAAGGCTTTTTTGGCACAAGCTCTCAAGATGTTTGAAAACCTCAAGATGTTCCTGGGAAGGTGCATAAGTTTGTGTTCATAAGGGTTGCTTATGAGACCCTCAAACCACACAGATATGAAAGCAGATTGGACTGTTACTTATGGCAATGGGCCAGTCCTCTAACTCTGGGTGCTCACAGAATTAATTTGGAAGGTTTAAGATGTTGTCAAAAACTAAATCTTAGCAACATGTGACACTTGGCCAGGTGTGAAGAAAAGCAGGAATGGACATGCTCTGTCACTTCAACATATCAGATCAGAGTCAGGCAGTTCTTAGGAAATGTGCAACTCTCAGAAGCCTCCAAGAAGCCATGGTGCCACCAATGCAGCCTGCTAAAGGCTGCTGATGGGAAAAATGTTTCCATTATCTTGTAGGGCTTTTCTTAAGCAGGAAAATGCTGGTTAAGGTCATTTTCTATAGCTTTTAACTAATACTGAATTGCACACAGAAGGATAAATGATATTTCAAAGTTTAGCTTAATGCTCCAGATTTTATTTTTTTTTTTACCAGAGAGGGAAATTTTATTATTAAAACAAGAAAATATTCTTTTTGTCAAAACTAAGCCTAGAATTGCTACCTCTAGCTTCTGACTTCTCCATGAAAAATAGATGTTATAATTTAAGGCCTGAAAATGCACTAATGCAAAATATATCAGAGGAATTGACTACTGCCTGAGTGTATTACAGAAGCCTGCTAGTGCACTGCAGTACTGTGATTTGTTCCTGGAAAACATTCACATTTTTGCACTTTCAGAGAGCAAAACTGATCAAATAAATAAAGTATGTTGAAAGGAAGAAGATTTTTGTAGCTCGACCTCAGCCGCTGTGGGCAGATTCCCCCTAGAGCATCTCCGTACCCTTCAAGAGGGCAGCTGGTGGTGTCTGGTTGAAAACTGGAATGTCTGGGGCTTAGTTTGAGTCTTGCTGGCCAAGAAGAAATAATGATCCCATTGGTCTGCATGCTAATTTCCGGATGTGGTATGTATCAATACACACTGGTTTTCCAGACAACTCTGTGAATGCTGGCTGTTTGGAGAGGTCACCCCTTCAGTGCATTCATATACAAATACATGGCTTTAAGGCAAGACAGCCTAAAAATTAAAACTCTTTTCAATTTATGGAGATTACAGGTGGAAATATCATATTTTATTTTTTTCCCTTGCTTTTCTAGTTAGTTTTATTATTTGTATGTCAGGAGATATTTCCAATCGACTTCTTGTTTTTTAATAGCATGGATTAAGAGACAAATCCACTATTTTTTGCAGCTCAGCTTCTCAGCTGTATGACAGTTGACCATGTTCTGTGTTGGGGTGAAAGAGCCTTAATAATACTTTGGAATAAGGAATGTCATTTCAGGTTCATGTCCCATGAGACACCACTTTGCAGAGGACAAGAATGCAGGTCTGGTGTCCCCAGCCGTCATAAGTAATCTTTTCTGAACTTTACTGTTCTTGTCCTTGTTATTTAATTTCCTTTTAATTTAAGTCCGGTGTTTCCAATCATCTGCCCTAGGTCAGTTATTTTTGATTGAAATCAAGATTATTTTAGACAGCTCTGAAATAAATGTATGGGAGTATCTGAACATACAGGATTGGAGTCATTATTGCTGTGAAATCAGTTCATGTAGGTGATGGCTGAGCAAAGGTAGACTAAAAACCAGGTCCGTGCCTGAACACATGCCTTTTTGTTACATTGGTTTACGCAGTTACTGCTTCCAACAGTCACTCAGTGATGGTAATAAAATTGCAAAATAATATATTTTTCCACACCCCACTGCAAGCTTAGTTGAGATTTGGTTTCAGCTACATCTTCATTCACTTCTCAGGACAGATACACCATTAAAAACCTATAGGCTTACCCACTGTCCCTGCATGTACACAAGCTTGAAGAGAGCTGTGCCTTCTGGGGAACGTATGGCTTGGGACATCCTGAATACAGCAGGCAAAAGGCAGATTAAGGAGAGTCTCAGTTTTTAGCCCTGACTTGACAAAAGTTTAATCACATGTTTTAACATTCAGCAGTTTTGTAGAAGTCATTGACACTTAGAACACATACTTAAACCATACGGTCATTAAAGCTCAGGCTGGAAGGGACCTAAAGAGATCGTCATCCAGGCAGATTCAAATATAGCTAACCACTTCTGACCAGTTTTCCCTAATTTAGTGCTGAAGTCTTTAGAGAAGGAGGTTTCCAGAAAGGTTTTTCATAATATTGAACATCTCTGTGCTGTAGCCTGTAGTAAATTTGAAATAGAAATACATACAACCCTTGAGGTTGGGTTGTATTATTCGAAGACCATTATCACATGAACCTGAAGAGCAATTCTCTTTAAAAGAATAAATGTGCTGCTTTTGAGCTTTACATCTGATTTGTGCTTTATAGGCCTGTGGTCATTCCTGTTCCTTAGACTCCAGCTGGCTCTCCCCTCTTTGGAGCAATACCCAAACCAGACACATTAGTCCAACCTGGACCTATCTCTGCTCAGGTAGAGATAGAAGCTAGCGGCAGCATTTTGCCACTACTAAATGGTGTCCCTTTTATTTCAAGTCGTTACTTCAATTTGTAACAATTAGTTTGAATTTTCTTGCTTTTCTCAGAAGTGCTTCCAACCCTTTATGGCTTGATTTTAATGGGTGCAAAGTTAATAATAGTCTTCTTATTTTATAATCCAAGCCGTTAATGAAAGTGTTTTATGGTGCCGTATACTAGACAAACCCCCTTTAAGTCCTTTTGGCTTCATGGTGGCCACTGAAAGCTAAACTCCTTTGCAATATGGAGATTAATAAGGACATATGCATAAAAATGAAGCCTCAATTTCAGCCATATTTTACTGGGGCTATACAAGACCATTTTAAAACGGTCACTACAGCATTTTTCATTTTTGCTCATGTTTTAAGAGAAATCTGACCACAGATTATGAAGTGCAATCAAATTTATTATAGCCTCTAGCCTGTTTTGTAAACAAAACCATTAGTGAATTATTTAGATAACGAGGAAAAAACACTGTAATTGTCTTCCAATAGACTGACAGATGCATAATTCAGATATTTCTTAGTGAAAATTTCCAGCTGCAGAGCTATCCTTTTATTCCAGCTATTATTAAGCTTTTTGTTAGAAAGATCAGTCTGCTTTTTGAAATCCCTTGTTTTTTAATTGTCAGGAGTACTTTGGCCTCCTTCCTTTTGAAAGAATAGGCATTTTGGGTTCTGTCAAGGTGAAGAAATTGAGCTTTAAGTGAGGGATTTGAAGATCAGGTACCTGAATAAATCCCATGTTCATCTGACAGCAGAATTACTGCTACTCAGCTGAACAAAATGCTGGTTATGAAGATTTGGCCCCTTTTGTTTTTTTCCCCTTTCCTTCTTACATACGCAGCCTATTCCCTTCTTATGTGCAGAATGCTTAATTTTAATATTACTGTCAGATAGCACTGGACCACTGCAGAGCTACTTTTTTATTTTTCCTTTGATTTTTAATTCCTAGTGGAATTAAATACATCCTTTGTAGATGAAAACATATTCTCAGGGCTTGCCTTAATGGAAAAGCTGTTGTCAAAGTTTGGAAAGATGAGATGCCATTTGTAGCCCATCAAATACTGTCAGAGGCCGGATAAGGATATGAGCTGTCAAGCCAGAGGCTTCAGCTCTGTTTGGAAGCAGGAATTAGATGTAAAAATAGGTGCTCTGTTGTAGACAAAGCGAAAATCAGGAGTGGGTAAGGATCATGTATGGGGCTGGGGAGTTTAGGTCTGTCTGACATTTACAAGAAAACACAGTAGTGAATTTTTCCATTTGGTTTCTCATATTTTAGCCATATAACCCTTCTTCTGCTATTTACATTTTGTTAGAATGATTTTATGCATGAAACAGTTTACATTTCTCACCGCTTTTTAGCCTTTTCCTTCTAGACATTTTTGAAAAATAATACCTTTATAGAAAGTGTTGTGATTCCCCAGCTGAAACCAGGAAAGAAAGCCACAAGTTTTATTGTATTTCCCAGTGTCCTTGCTTATAAAAAAACTTAGTTGTGCATATTGCCAAGAATTGAATATCAATTTTCAATATAGGGATCAAAACATAAAATTACAGGGTTTTAGCGTGGTTGAGTATTTGATTAAGCAACTTTAATTGTTGAAGAGATGAGATTTCCTAAGGACTGTGGTTTTTTTAGCTTATACTTAGGTGTATTCATAGACTCTAATTTTGCAATTTATTTTCTTGTAGAGTGCCAGAGCATTCAGATTGTGATACGGTACTTAAGTGCTTTCCCTACCAGTTGAAATAACACTTTTTCAAAGAAAATAAGATCATTGTCATGGACAGTTTCCACCCTGCTGTCCACTTGTAATTACCTCACAGTCATAGAATGGTTAGGGTTGGAAGGGACCTTAAAGATCATCTAGCTTCCACCCCCCTGCCATGGCAGGGGCACCTTCATAGAATCATAGAATAGTTAGGGTTGGAAAGGACCTTCAGATCATCTAGTTTCAATCCCACTGCCATGGGCAGGGACACCTCACACCAGACAATGTCAGCCAAGGCTCTGTCCAGCCTCACCTTCAATACTGCCAGGGATGGAGCAACCTGTTCCAGTGCCTCACCACCCTAACAGGAAAGAACTCCTTCCTTATATCTAACCAGAACTTCCCCTGTTTAAGTTTTAACCTGTTACCCCTTGTCCTGTCGCTACAGTCCCTGATGCAGAGTCTCTCTCCAGCACCCCTGTAAGGCCCCCCCTTCAGATACTGGAAGGCTGCTATGAGGTCTCCACGCAGCCTTCTCTTCTCCAGGCTGAACAGCCCCGACTTTCTCAGCCTGTCTTCATACAGTCCCCTGATCATCCTCATGGCCCTCTTCTGGGCTTGTTCGAACAGTTCCCTGTCCTTTTTATGTTGAGGACACCAGAGCTGCACACAATACTCCAGGTGAGGTCTCACGAGAGCGGAGCAGAGGGGCAGGATCAGCTCCTTCAACCTGCTGGTCACACTCCTTTTGATGCAGCCCAGGATACGGTTGGCTTTCTGGCCTGCAAGCACACACTGAAGCCGGTTCATGTTCATTTTCTCATTGACTGACACCCCCAAGTCCTTCTCCACAGGGCTGCTCTGAATCTCTTTTCTGCCCAACCTGTAGCTGTGCCTGGGATTGCTCCGACCCAGGTGTAGGACCTTGCACTTGGCATGGTTAAACTTCATAAGGCTGGCATCAGCCCACCTCACAAGTGTGTCAAGGTCCCTCTGGATGGCATTCCTTCCCTCCAGGGTATCAATTGAACCAGACAGCTTGGTGTCATCGGCAGACTTGCTGAGGGCGCACTCAATCCCACTGTCCATGTCAGCGACAAAGATGTTGAACAAGACCGGTCCTGACACTGATCCCTGAGGGACACCACTCGTTACTGGTCTCCAGCCAGACATTGAGCTGTTGACCGCATCACTGCATGCGGCCATCCAGCCAATTCTTTATCCACAGAGAGGTCCATCATCAAATTGATGTCTCTCCAGTATAGAGACAAGGATGTCATGCAGGACAGTGTCAAACACTTTTGTCAGGTAGATGACGTCAACTGCTTCATGAGTTTTCTTTCCATCTTAGGTCTTTCTTTTTAAGCCTTGACTTATTTTTTACAGTCTAACCCGGTCCAATCACCATGCCTATTCACACACAGCAGATAGCTAACCCAAAACTAAGGTGATGTTGAGCATGAGGTAGAAAGGATAGAGTGAGAAGCACCATGTAGCCTGCTTATAATTTGGATATGCAGACTACAGTTTTTTCCCTAAACCTTAGGTCAGGAGAGCAGCTGAATCTGGCCTTAAGCTATGCCCTCACTTGCCTAATAAAAAGAAATGCTGACAAGAAAACAAGTTGGAAGGCAAATAATATTAATATAAGGAAATCTGCTTCATCCTGGAAGAGCATAAATACAAAGCATGCTGTACTATTTTGCTGGGGGTGGGTAGAAGTTTCTGCTTTGTTCGTGCAGCAGTTCAGCTGTTGGGATTAGGCGAGCTCAGCTTGCAAGTGCTACACTCAGCAACAGCTGCTGCTATTTTTGTTGGTTCAAATGCATCTAGCTGGGAAACATCAGAAAATAAAGGGCCTTGGACATACCCAGCAAGCAAAAGCATTTGCACTTCAGTTCCCAAGAGCTACAGTTGAACCAGTTATTATTTAACATGATATGAAGATATTTGCATTTCATAACACAGATTTCTGGCTCCATTATATCTGAATAATACACATATAGCAAAATACACAGATAGCAAAAGCCCTCTCTAAAAGCATCTCTGTCATTACAAAGGTATCACTGTGCCCACAAGGGAAGTTCAACAGGAGACACAAACAAGTAACTGATCTGTGAGTTGTGGACACGCGTTCAAGAAAAGCTTCTGTCCAGCTCCTAAAAGCTCACTGTTGCTATGTGTTTAGGAAAAAGCCACATCTCCAGAGTAAACAAAATATTTTTTACTTGCATAAACTCTTCTCCCTGTGTGTTCCCATTCAGCTGGGAGCCTGGCCAGCTGCCGTTGAAGATCAGCAGAAAAAGCTCCTGACTAAGGTTTTTGTGAGCACAGTGTCCAGACGCTGTGAAAGTTCATGTTCGTTCAAGCACTTCCATTACATAAGTGAAAGAAATCTGGAGATTTTTGAATGGCAAACACTGCATTGGCCAAAATGAATGAAGGATAAACTAAAAATATAAATATGAATTCAAATATAAATACAAATATAAATATAAATAATGTTAAGCTCTGCTTTTGTGCCCTTAGGTCTGTTGCTCTTTCATGGCTTTAGGGGCCTACACAGATTACCATAGTTCCAGATATTATTTGTAGCAGCTCGCTGGGTAAAAAAACACAATCATAGGGCTTCTTGGAAAACCCACAGCCATGCAAGACCTGTAACTCACAGGCATAACTTCTGAATGGGAATTCAGAAAATCAGAAGTTCTTTGCTGTCTTCTAGAGGAAAATCATGCAGGAATAGAAGACTGGCCATGAATGAGACAGATGCAGTTAAAATAGCATATCCTCAAGCTAGATATGGCAAGGTTCAGGCACCTCACTAATCTTCACTGAACTTAATCCTTCTGTGGGGTATTGTTCTACATTCTGGTAAAAATGTATTAGTTTTTACAGTTTCTCAAGGTCAGTTTGCATTGTATCAGTGCAGCTGTCACTCGAGTTGCATGGAAATTGCTCACACTGCAGACTATATATAATACACATACATGATTTATAGTAAAGACAGGCAGAGAGAGGAAGGATAAGAAACATACAGATAGAGCCATTTACTCTTTTTTCCATCAAGTTCTGGATTTCATCTCATCAATATCCATTTTCCATAAAAGTCTGAGAAAGCACTAAGGTGTAGAAACATATTTATATGTACATGAATTACAGCTGTGGGAAAAGAAATAAAAATCAGGCCTTGAGTGCACTGTGTGTTTTGTAAGTTGCAGAAGTTTATACACCATAAAGCAAAGCAAAGCTTTTGGAATGGTTCCAACATTTTCATATAAGCGTGGGGAGCCATAAGGAGAAGCCAGCTGAGGTCTGACAAAACAAGGACTTGGAAGAGCAAGAGAAGCTGGATCTCTTCTCTTTCTCTTGTCCTCCTTCTTCTTCTCCTCTCCATCTCTCCTTCTCCTCTCCTTTTGTCTTTCTGTTCTCCCTTGCATTTGCATTTTGTTGTTGTGTCCTCTTTAACGGAATTTCTGAAATGTATTTTCAGATAGTGACCCACCTGTTTGGGTTTGCTCAGGAGTAGCTTTGTCACAATGACTCAGGCTGCCAAAAAAAAAACCACCTGGTGACATGGAAACGGGGCACCACACTGAAAACAGCCAAAGGCTATGAATCTGAGTGAATGGTGCTTCCTACAAAACCACAAGGGAGGGAGAGGGCAGCCATGGGGCTAGCATAGAAGAAAGTTGCTTGCTTTAACTCCTGTCCACCCTTGTGTTGTGGATCTTCTTTGCTTCAGAGGGCTGGATGGATGTCACATGTGGAGGAAAGGAATAGCTGCTTCTTCATGAGGCGAGCTCATGCAATAGGAAGGTGTTAAAGATGGAGAAGTATGGTTCTTCCAATGTAATGCTGTCCAGTTAAAACCTGATGGTTGAAGATGCAGCCACGGCTCCAAATGTGACTGTGATATCACATCACCACGGTGCTTGGACCAGAATATTTTTCAAAATGCAACTATATTTATATTACATTTCTATTTCTAATTGATATGCATATCAACATGTGCAATGTATGTTTATATGTATTTTATATCTTTATGCAAATATGTATCTGTGCAAAATGAGCACAACTATTTCTCATTCTACTTTGTTTCTACAAATGGCTTATTTGCTTACAAACAAAATTTCTCCTGTTGTTTTTTCACTGGATGCAGTTTATTCCTTGGGTCATAATCCTGCAGAATCACCTGTTCTAATTAATTTTACCTCTTACCTCTCTGGCTTTGTACATCACCTTTTTAAGGTGGTGTTTGTATTTTATTTAACTGTGCTCCCTATTGCTTTTTTTCTGTTTGTTTTGGAGAGAAAATGTATTCCTGTTCCACAACTGAAACGGGTTATATCCTTCCCCAGAAGTTAATTTGTGACAGTGAGGGAAAGAGCTCAAGGAGATTCACCAGGAGGGAGTCTGACCAGGAGAGCATCAGTAGTAACTACAGCTTTACCAGAATTCACTCTTTGGGTGATTATTGCACTGGAATGGATGGTATGAGACTGCTGTTGGTGTAGATTTGCTGTTCAGCCTGCTTTGTCTTTTGCGATCCAGGCAGAATTGCAACCATGGCCCATGTGCCAGAGCTCAGTGATGAGATGGACATAAAATCGAAAACTGAAGCCTGTATGAAGTTGCAGAGAAAGGGATGGAGTATATTCAGTGCTATAAATGTTACTTCTAATTTTTCCCTGCCTGTATTCAGCAGATACCTGACTTTAATATTACTGTTCTATGTCAACATTTCAGTGGCCTTGATGTTTGCTCTTACAATCAGTGAAATTATCTCCAAGAGAAATTATCTCTCCAAGATAGATAATTTGGGATCTATCCAAATCTATCCAAGAGAGATAATTTGGGAGATTTTTACACTGATGAAAAGGCAACGACTGGGTAAGGTCAATGCAGGGAAAGGAGTGAAAAAAGTGAGGAGGGAAGGGACCAGAAATTCTTTTAACTTGCAAAAAAAAAAAGGTTGAGAGAGATGGAAGCTGGTGGTTACCCTGTGTTGAACCTCTTGGTGGCTCAGCTGCTCTTGAAGAAGAGGGATTGAAACCCAAGGCTCAGCAGGTCTCCACTGAATCAATAGTCCTAGGGTCTTTGAAATACAAGATGTTGCTTCCAAGTGACTGAACGCTAATCTCGTGAGCTTTGCTGCATGGAAAACTGCTTTGCAAACTGCCATCCAAGGAAAGCTGCAACCTTTTTCCTTTTCTGAACTGTTTGGGAGATTTTGTAGTGTTTTTTTTTGGGAGGCTGAGCTTCCTGCCCAGAATATCCCTACCTTTGTGCCAAGAGTCAAAATCCTTATGGCTTCTGTGGCTCTCTGAGCCTTTTTTCTCATTATAATTGAAAGGCAGGGTGTTCTTCGCAGCCCTTCTCATCTTCTCAACGTTAATCCTGTTTGTTTTTTTATGTTAAATATCCAGGTGACTCTTAGATATATCTTCCTACTTTTGAAATGAGATTGGTATTAGACATGAGGGTTTTGGTGTTTTTTTCTGTGAACTATCAGGAGCTTAATATTAAAACTTGCTCTTTGCAAGAATAATATGAATTATCTGGGGCTCCCCAGATTTGCATCATAAAAGTAGCTCTCACAGTCACCTCATTTAGCAGGAGAGGATTCAGGCACGTTGAAGAAGCAGAAGTCTGTAGGGTTCATCTTCCAGGTGGACAACCAGGCAGTCCAAAACTTCAGACTTTGTACCTCAGCAGCTTATTTTGGTGTATCAGCACATTTAATGCAAATTAGTGACCCCATGCTCCCAAACTATCATGTCTTCTGCCTTATGAAGCATGACAGGAGTGGGAATGGAAAATGGATCTAAATTCTCCTGTGGCATTAGGTCAAAGTCTTGCATTAGCTAATTGTAGCCACCTGATTGTTCTATATTGAAACATTTGTGGCACTGATGACACCATCAAACACCTAATAAAACCACTGCCTTATGCTTCCTCATAGTAATTTCCTTTTTGAAGCTGTGTAAGTACATATACCTGAAAAAAAAAAAAACCTGAAAAAAATTACTAAAATAATATCCTCTTTAATGAAAGACACAAAAAATTAGGTAGTCAGAATCCATAGTGTTAAAGTGATAATACCATAAAGAGGCACACCAGGATTTATTCATAATACCCTTTATTCTGTAATATTGGAATTTGTTCATCTGAGCCTCCACCAGGTTGTTGTGTTTATTTTTAACACTGATGTCTGGTACAGATTAACATCAGGAAATGTTTGAAGTAAGTTTAGAGTGCTAAATACTTTTTTTATTTTTTTAATGTTTCATGTTCAAATTGACTGATAAATTTGCTACTGGAGCTACTTTCTTGGTTCCACTGTTCATTATGATTTGTCAGTGGACAACCTGACCTTAAAAACACAGATGGAGAGAAAACAAGTCTGATCTGTAATACCTAACAAAGTTTTGCACAGACTTATATTTGAAATAATTTGTGTGGCAGCTGATTGCTTGTCCATTAGTCTGATGGGAGACCAGGCAATCTGGATTACCATCAAAAGCAAGAGGTGTAAGTTCTCCAGATGTGCTTGGTCATGCTAAACCTTAATCTTCTTTTTTTTTCTTTTCTTTTTTTTTTTTTGCAAACTTTGAAAGATTTTGCTCAGCCCAGATTTTCCCTTAACTTTCATCATGTCTTCATTCCATGTGTGCTACCTCACTCCTCTTCCTACTTCCCTGAAACAGCCTGTTTTGATTTAGGGAGAGTACTACTAAATAATTTAGTTCAAACAGTTGAACTGAAGCCCATGTGCCGTTTATTCAGAAAGGGAAAAAAAAAAAAAAAACAACCAAACACTAATCCTAAACCCAAAATTATTTTATTCACTTTCAGTTTGCCATAAATGCAAAATTCCTTTCTGCTTTGAGATGTGGTCAAGCTGCATAGCAAAGGCAGCATCGTGTAGCACCAGTTTGATAAATAACTTGCAACTCTAGTGCATAGATGAGGAAAAATGTTTCTCTTTATTTTATGTGGATTGTTTAAGTTTTTGCACCCTGTCTCCGTGAAGATTAAATGGCGAACACCGGCTTCATGCAAAGATGATAATTATGAGTCTCTGTGTGAAATACAAAACAGCACCTTTGGAAAAAGAAAAGCTTCATGTGGGCTTGCAAATGCTTGTCGCTGCAGGGGAAATAAGAAGCCACAAATCTGAAGACCAAAACCCCAAGTAGTTTTAAAACAGAAAAATACATGCAAACATGTATATGTATTGAAGAACTTAATGATGAAAACTTTGGCCATAGACTCTCATGTATTAATGTTTATTTTTGTATCACTTGTGGTGATTTTGGAAATCTCTTTGCTAGCTGGGAATCAGCCTTTGGAGTCTGATTTCCTTAAGCTGTGTCTTTGTGGACATCAGAATACCAGTCTGATTTCTGACAAAGATGGGATAGTGAGGACACAATCCTTCTTTGCATTTTCCTTGGGACCTGGGCCATTACATGAACAAAGCAGATGCAGAGGAAACTATGTAAGGTTATGGTATGCAGCCTGGGAAAAACATGGAAGATGCCATGTCTCATATCAGTCCATATTTTTGTTACCAAAAAAATATAAAAATAGATATTATATTAAATAAATTGTGATTGCATGACTGTTGTCTCCTAACCTAAAAGGCAAGCTGGATTTATGGTGGGGCATGACAACAGACAAGCCACTTGTCTGCTGGCAGAAGCCAAATTCCTAAAAGAAAACCAAAACAGAAGTTGCCAAACAGCATCTCTTACTATAAAGAGGCAAAGCATTTAACTGGCAATGTTATTGTGAACAGCTGCTGAGGCAATTTAACAAACTAATAGGCCTGGTAGGTCCATGGCAAGGTTCCTCTCTCATTTGGTGGCAACTAAGATGGTAAGGCCAAAATGGAAAGGATGGTTGCCTTCCAGCTCTCTTTGGGATGGGTACCAGTCCCTCAGGGTGGGCTGGGACAGCTTAGGGTTCGAAAGTTACCAGTGTTACCCTGGCAAGCAAGCAAACAACTTCCTTCAACCTTATTTTGGGAAATAAGGCTAAAAATAGGTTGCTGAGGCTTAAGGTTGAAAGTATAGACATGACCGAGCAGTGCTGTTGAAAAGCCAGCTATGCTCATCCTCTACAAACATCCAAGAACTGCATTTCCTTGCCAGAGCCTGTGCATTTGTTACTAGCTATAGAAAAAGGCTTTGTGAAAGTTGTATGTTAGGTAGCAACTTCATCTGACTTGTGAGTAATGCTGATGGCTGGGTTTTCCCTAAACACATGGAGTTTTAGAAATAGCTTTTCATTTTAGCAATAGGCCAGGTATTCAGAAATCTGTTTCATACTGAAGTGAAGCTGATGGCTGAAGAAGTGAGAGGAATTATTTGAAGGTAGTGTGGTGGGATTACTGCATTCCCATGCAGTTGGACTGTCACAGTTTGGCAGAGGGATTTGCCTTGCTTCTAACCAATGTCTTTGCCTGCTTTACCCAAGGTCCAGTTGAAAAGTGAAGAATCAAAAACGTTTGCCATGAAAATACTGAAGAAACGTCACATTGTGGACACGAGGCAGCAGGAGCACATCCGCTCAGAGAAGCAGATCATGCAGAGCGCACACTCGGACTTCATTGTGAGGTACCATCCCTCTGCTTTACGTGCTGCTACAAGGGAATGAAGCACAGCTGATCTCAGGATTTCATAAAAGCACATAGGAATAATACATCCATCACAACAAAAACCCTTTAGCTGTAGCTTTCCTGCAAGGGACTGCAAATACAGTGTGTAGAATAAAGTCTGTTCCAGGCAAAGGTGAGATTTCTCTGCCCATGGGGGCTATTCACCCAAGCCTAAACTTAACTCATGTCTTAACTGATTTGTGTTGGCCCCATGCCTTGCTTACATGGCTTTGTGGCTCCTGGAGCAAGCACACCCCCCAGCCTGCAGTCTGGGCAGAGCTTGCTGATTCTGGTGTGCGATTCTCCATGTAGATATATGCACCATGACTTGGTATTGACTCTGCTCAAGGTTAATTTTCCTTTTATTCTTAATTTCTGAATTTTTCTTCCCACAAAAGGAAGCTGGAAGATAGGGTTTAATCTTTTGAGATCATGCACTGCCATGTGAATAAAAAGTTGTAGCCAGCACTTCTCTCTAGGGTGGATTAGATAAATCTAGCTCAGCATCCCTTGACTCATCATGGGTAAATGCATGAAAGCCGTATCACTCCACCAAACCTAAGCAGAGGCAATTCTTCAGTCAATAAAACCAGGTTGCAGGCATTTTTGTTTTAATCCTAATAGCAAAGTTGCCTGACTCTTCAAGGATTGTGAGTATCTGTCAACAGGAAACAGAGATTGTTCTTTATATGTTCTAGATGAGGATAAGGACAGTGAGTGGTATGAAACTCTGGCAGAGCAATGCATTTCACCCAGCTGGAGGTGTCTAAAAGGACAGTCTCTCATTTAAGCCAAGGGTGCTTAGTCCCACCCTCAAAGAGATGCCTGAAACACTTGCCTTTTGCCAGAGAGCAACCCTGCCCCCAAAAATTGCTACAGAGAGACATACTAACCTAGGGGCGAAACCAAACCCTTGTGATAAATGCAAAGGCAAGCATGTGGCTGGGACAGCCACTCATCGGTCTCTAGGGGGGTGTTTCCTTCCTGGGCTGATCCCTGGGATTCCCCCAGAGCCCACAGCTTCGCCTCTGATTCATGGATGACAACTGCAGCCCAGTACCCTACCCAAATGCAGTTTCCTTCACTCTGTAATATTCAATTCACAAACATGCCCCTGTTACTTAGGCTAGAGCCAAATATATCTTGTGGGCTATTTCAGCCTATAGATTTATCTTCTGAAGCCTGCACCGTCTTGTGATGGGGGATATAAAGGGAGATGAAGTGTGGGGCTAGCCAAGCAGAGGGACATTTTGACATCATTTCCAGAAATATCCCCTCCTAAATAAAAACCAAGTCTGTAAATGTTTCTTAATGGAGCCACTGATATTCATAGCTAATGAAATAAATACTTCTTCATTCCCACTTTTTATTCTTTCAGCAGGCAAGTGAAAAAAGAATGTTATATGTATGTCTTTACCTTCCATACCATGCAATTCCCATCCTTTACAGTAACAAGCTTGCCTTAACTATTTTTAATACCCCATGTAAATCCTGCACTGGAAGGGACTTTCTAAGTCATAAAGTTCACCCTTTTGCTGTTCCATGTGCTGTAGCTAGAGAATACCTGGTTTGTCAAATTCCATGTCTGCTTTTCCCCCTCACTTCTCTTTTTGCACATCCGTGGGGATTTTAAGTTGTCTTATAGTTACTATTCTAAAATCATTCATAATCTGCTTATACCCTTTCTTGGACCAGCTGGGATAATATTTTTCTGGGTGCTACAGGTAGAAATATTATCGTTTCAGATTAATTGTATTTCGAAATGTTGGGTGAAAGGTGGTTTCAAAATGGCCTTGGAGCAAGGACACGATCTCTGGGATAACAGAATGGGGGAAAAAAAAATCCCAAATAACTCTGTTGTCTTAATTTATTATGAAACGGTTCATTAAAAATCTTTGAAGAATAGTTCAGTTTGCTTACTAAAATGCATTAAACCGGACAAAAGAAGCAGAAAAGGCCAAGTACTACTAAATAAAATTTACTTTTAGATAAACTAAGAATCTCAAGACCAAAATTATCTGGGTTTGGTAAAGGGCCAAACAAGTGTTGAGCAGTGGGTGCCTGCATTGGATCTGCAAATATTTCATTGAATAATAACAAATAAAAAAATGAATTCAAATATTGTGACATTTCAAACTGAAGACTGCTTGATTTGCTGAAATAGCGTGTTTTCATCATGTATAAACTTTATGCTTCCATTACAGTTGATAAACAATATTTTTTTGTTATGCATGTTTTAGGCCAAATTTGATGCACATAGAATTTTCTGTAAAGCATTTTTTCAGCAGGGCTACCTTAACTAGAGAAAGTGCCATATTTCAGTAGCATTTAAATTAAACATATTTAGTTGATCACATTTTGGATTCTTGAATATGTATGTTTTTTGTAAACATTAATCTGGATTAAATATTTACTAAGATGAATCATGTTTTATCCAACTGGCAAGAAATAAGATTTTTTTTTTATCTCAGAAATTTTGACCATATGAAATGGTCAGCAGGTTTGTTCCACCTGTTTCCAAGAAGCACGTTATAACTGTGGTTTTAAGTGTCACATAGGTAATACTAGAATAAGAAAAATCTGACATACTGTTTTGTTTTGGCTTTCTACTCTAAATTTTATTGTGGTAGCAAGCAGAATATTTCTCAGGTAGACAATATTGGTATTATCTACCTGAGCATATTCGGTACCCAAACTCCTGCCTACATCACAGCTGCAGCTGCTGGGATCTTTGCTTTTTAATCGTGGCAAGAATAGAGTAGGTAAGGGCTGCTAAGCTGTGTGCTGGATGCTACGCAAACACAGACAGGAGACAAACGTTGTCTAGCATTGTGATGTGAAAGCGTATCGGAGCCAAGCTGTAGCTGCCAGGATGTTTTGCTATGTACTTTAATTTAATATTTAACTGTATGCCTTAGAAAGGAACATATCCTGCTGTGTTTTCTCCCTAGTCTATCACAGCTCAATCACATATATTAATAACTAGATTTATCACTAGCTGGGAAGAGCTAGAATTCACAAAACCACCTGTTTGATTTATATCATGTTGCATTGGCCCTTCAATTTTTAACTCTTGGTAACTGCCATGAATGCAGCAATTGCACCATATCCCTGAGCATCCCCTTCTGCTGTGGAGCTTGGATTTTTAAAATGAATTTCTAAACAGTGCAGCTGCAAAGAACCTTTCCAGTGTCCGCATACAGCAGGCTTGTTTCTGTAGGCAACTTAAACTGGTATACCCACTCATGTAATAAGTACAGAAGTAGTTCGACATTAAAATTAAGTGAACCAGCTAATTCTGAATTCCCTTTTTTTTGTTTTCATAGTTTTATAATTTTATTTGTTTAATAAATCATATTAAACACACAGCATGGATTTTGCCACACATTTTAGATTGCACTTGAGGAAGACAGGTTCATAAAGCCTGGCCCATCTACCCTTTAGGCAGATTTTTCCTCCATATTGAGTCCCTGGGGGAAAGAGGAAGAGCACTTCACAAACGGATACCTGCGTGTCAGCAGGTTCTCTTTAAACTCTACCACATCAGTGGGTTTATGTTCTGTAACGAATCACAAATTGGGCAGCACTCCTTTGAAATGATCAAATGGAAATAAGACCGCTGATCTGCAGCTGGACTTTGTAGCGTGAAGAGCAAGATGATATGGATGTTATAAAAAGCAGTAGGAAAACTTACAACCACATCTGGAGAGCCAAGTGTCAGGTTATACTATTAGAAATGGCAAATTTTATATGTAGCGCCCAGAGTAGTTATGACCTCTTCTTCTGAGGTCCACAATACACTTCACCGCTCAGATGCCCATCCTTTTCCACTGCAGTATTTCCTACCCAACAAGAGACATTGAAATGATCTCGTTAAACGTAGCACTAACTCTGAAAGATAGCTTTAGTCTTGGGGTGCTTCCTGGGATGAAGTGTATGGTCTGTGAGAAGTAGGAATGCTTGGTGTCTTCACTTGTATAGTGGATTTATTTATGATTCTGCTTGTCAACAACAGGCTTTACAGGACATTCAAGGACAGCAAATACCTGTACATGCTGATGGAAGCCTGTCTAGGTGGAGAGCTTTGGACAATTCTCAGGGACAGGTGAGTTGTAAGAAACTATTGTCCTAAAAAGTGGAATATTTTCTTATATGCCTCTAGAGAACCAAACATATTTATCTTTCATGGTCAAGATCTGGATCTTACCATGCTATGTGTGTTTGATTTAAGATCCCAGAAAGGTGAGGAGCTATTTTTGTTCCTACGCGGTTGACTAGACAAAAAGTGAATCCAGTTATAACTAAGAATAAGGACAGACTTAGTTTGTATCCAACATGTACAACGCTTTATGTAAGCAGGGACTTATCTGGAGCTGCTTTGTCATGGCATCTCTGAAAAAATACAGAAGGTAGTGATAGAAGCGATGGTAGTCATGTGATGATTTGCATCTATGACAAGTCTTTGACTGTCTTTTCTCTATGTCTTCATCTCTAACAGGTACCCCTAAATAGCAGGCAGCATATTTTAATCAGAATAATTAATTATTTAAATTAATTTGAATTACCTAGAACAACAACCTTTTGCAACCACAGAAATTACAGTTGTGTTCTTGGTGCCCGTGCTATCATTTCTTGCATTTGGAAGCCTGGTGGGAGGCTCAGGCACCTGATAGGGAAATGTGGGACTGTCTTAAGAGAAACTAAGACTTTGGGTACCATGGGTGATGGCAGAGAGCAATCATCCAGGCATTTCAGTAGGTGCAATGTCAAAGCCAGTCTTGCTGCATTCCTGCAAGACACACTCCCGGAGTTAGTGCCTTTCTGGCAGCACACTTTTAGGCATTGCTGCCTAAATGGCTATTTTAGACTCTGGATTTTGTAAAGCAAGGCCCTAAGGCAGCACTGGCATCAGTGACACTTTGCAGTTACGAATGAAATCCATGGAGAAGTGATTTTCAGGGTAAAAAATACAGACCTCTTCAAAGTCATCTAAAAAAATCACAATTTCCCATCCCAAAGAAAGACCTGCTTTTTTCATCTCTGTGTTTGCTCTGCTGCTCAACCTCAATAACTGTGAATAGCAACATCCACCTCTTTCATGGAGGCACTGTCATAAATAATATCTATTAATACTTCTTAATATTTATGACACAGTCAGCTGTGACAGCAGAGCAGGAGGAAATCAATAGTTCTGCATAGGCTTTTAGTTCAGATATCGCATAGTACATGAGGGTCACTGATCAAAGTGGGAAACAGGATCGTGCATCAAGTCCTCACTCTGCAAGGAGCACTACACCATCAGGATGCAGAAGTGACATGGAAAAAAATAGGAAAGCATGTAATTACATACCACATTGTAATGCACAACTAAATGTGGTCCTGGTATTTCCTGCCCGGGGAGGTTTTGACCTTGCAGCAATTGGTTTTGGTTCTGTGTGAGTAGGTGGCAAGTGGGTTGCACAGGTGTATAGGGGATGTGCACATAATACATCACCCATGGGGCAGGAAAAGGTGTGGTGAATTGCCTGTAACTATGTAATAGGCTCATGATTGGAACACGATTTAATTAAATTTGGAAAGTGAAAGAAGTGCATCCAAAAGACTGACTGGAAATCAAAGATTATTTTTTTTTTTTTAATTACCTAGAATGATTTTATTTCAAGTCTTGCTTTTCCTAACAGCATGCCATCTCTGGACCATTAAAACAAGACGCATAGCAGAGTTAGCAGTGCCAGCTTGTATTTTTCACTGTCTTGGTCAGAGCCTGATAATTTCATTGTTAATTCTCTCAGCTTTAAATTGTGGTTCTGCTGCCACCTAGCTTAGATGTGCTTCTGAGCTCAGCCAGTTCCCACCACCAGCTCCTGGTGGGCAGGGGGATATGGTGCAGTTTATGCTGAATTTGCATTTAACACTTCAAGTCCTAGCAACTGTAATTTTTCTGCCTTTTGTCTTGGTTATGAATATTAGTACAGGAGTTCTTGGTCTCTACAGCTCAAAATAGCTTTACACCCAAAAGTCAAAGATTATGATAAAAAATCACCTTTTGCTTACAAGATAATGATTTGTAAATTTTAATTCCACAAGATGAAACTATAAAATGAAACCTAAAATATTTCAGATGTGAAAGTTTGGTATGAAGGTGGATTGAGGGCAAAGATGCTAATTTCAAAGATGCAAATCATAGAATCATAGAATAATTTGGATTGGAAGGGACCTTAAAGCTCATCCAGTTCCAACCCCCTGCCATAGGCAGGGACACCTTCCGCTAAACCAGGTTGTTCAAAGACCCATCCAGCCTGGTCTTGAAAACTTCCAGTGTGGCCCATCCGTCAAATCTGTCTCCAATTTAGAGATAAGGATGTACAGGGTAGTGTCAAATGCCTTGCATAAGTCCAGGTAGATTACATCAGTCGCTCTTCCCTTATCCCATCATAGAAGGCCACAAATTTATCAGACATTATTTGTCCTTAGTGAAGCCATGTTGGCTGTCACCAGTCACGCTCTTATTGTCCATGTGCCTTAACATAGTTTCCAGGAGGATATGCTCTATGATCTTGCTTGGCACCAAGGTGAGACTGACTGGCCTGTAGTTCCCTGGGTCTTTCTTTTTTTCTTCTTTAAAATGGGGGTTATATTTCCCCTTTTTTCCAGTCAGCAGGAATTTCACTCAACTGCCACAGCTTCTCAAATATGATGGCTTGGCCAAAGGTGAGTTTAGCAACAGGCACTTTCCAGCTGTAAGAGTGATTCTACTGAACTGTATAGAGATTTTAACAGTAGAGTGAAGTCAAATAAGGGAAGAAATCTAATCACTTTATCCCCTTTCCCTCTCTCATTTTATGTAGAGGTTCATTTGAGGATTCGACAACCAGGTTTTACACAGCATGTGTGGTTGAAGCTTTTGCCTATTTGCATTCCAAAGGGATCATTTATAGGGACCTCAAGCCAGAAAACCTTATTCTGGATCATCGAGGTTATGCCAAACTGGTGAGTGCCTACAACATCTGTTTTGTCAAAAAAGTCACTGCAACTAACTGATGTTAGGGATAGAGGAGAACACGGGATTAGCCACAGAGGGTCAGAAGCAAAGTCTTCCCAGTTTAGGGTCCTGTCTCTGATGGTTGCCATCAGTAGATGCTGATATGAGATCAGGGCATGGATGTTGCCACCCACCACCAGGATATTTTCCCAACATCCAGCAGGCTGAGGCTCAGGGTACAATTGAGCTGGGAAACACTAATTCTGGCTTAAAATTCAGATCTGTGTTCCTGAAGTGGAAAACTTTCGAAAACAGCACCAGGAGACATCAACCTAGCTGTTTTGAAGCTACTGAAAGATTAATAGTTAACTTGCAAATAGGTGTATTGGTGGGAGACCAGGAGGACTTGCATCTGTGGGCTTTAGAGATGACAGGTGAAACAAATTTTGTACACTATTGTTTCTATGTCAGGTCCTTTGTGTAAGCAATTATAAATTCATTCTTAATGGAAAATGGAAATTTTATTCATGACTCGGACTAATTGCTCTGGATGGTGTTGCTGAACTGTGGCCAATGCAGCTTCTTGCTTTAGGAGGGCCACTTGTGTTTTAGCACTGATAACACTCCTGTCTAATCTTTGCAAGCTTCTCTGCGAAAATTGCATAAGGCTCTGCCTAAAACTGGTCTTCCCAGAAAGTCATGGTCCTTCTTGGTGCTGTCCCCCTGTGAGAGCCATCTCTTCGAACCAGGACAGCAGTATGTACAAGACTTCCACCCCTCAAACTAGGGAGTTCCTGATGAGTTTCACTGTTTTGCATTATTCACTCAAATTACTTTTTTGTCTTGAAAATGAATGCAGAGGTGCCCTGAATGTAAGGTACATCCCAAATGGCCAGGTGATACCATGGAGAAGCAGAAAAGAAAAGAAAGACTTCCCTTGGTAGGAGGTGCTGGAGGATGTGAGCACTTGGGAAACCATGGGAAGCAATACACCCCTAAAAAAAGCTGCATCCAGGAGGGGCTGATGCCCTCCCTGAGAGTCACAGGGGGCCAAGGTCTCTGCTTCTTATCTTGAGGACTCTTCCCTGCCTTTGGGAAGAGAAACTTGGGAGTGGTATCAGCAGCTAGGAGCAGTAAGTCAGACCATAATCATCATGGACTTTTATAGCCTGGTGTCAGCCGCTGTGTTTCACTGTGACACAAAGCCTAATGAATTACATCAGAAATTATCATCTACAGGAATTTGATAAGGCTGGGGAGCTCCAGCAATTTTTTTGGTTAATAGAAGGCCATTAGGTGCAGGGCTGTCCTCTCTGCTGCAGGAGGATCTGGACCTGGCTGCCTTCTGGTCCCATCACTGTCCCCCAGCTCTTTAGACATTTTTATCTCTGCGTCTCTGCTCAAATATGTCCATGACAGCACAGAAAGTGTCCCAGATCCTTTGTGGGACTGTGACCATGTAGGACATTTTGCTCCTGACCAGTGCAGGTGTAGGAGCATCTCACAGCCATGAAGAGACAGCAGAGTTTGCTACAGACCGCAGCTCTGGGCCACCACGGCACTGAGGCAGGGAAGGGCAGAGCGATAGAGCTAGAAATACAGTAAGCCTATTAATATGATCTTTGCCTGGACTGAAAAGGACAGCTTCAATTCCCAGTATAATTTGATTTTTCCATACTTGCTGGTGCCATAAGGGCACTGCTATAGGGATATGCTGCGTTTTGTGATCCCACCAGCACATTCTAACAGTGTCAAGCAAACTAGGAGGACACTTGTTGTACTGCATTGCTCTTTAGCCTGGGAGAGAAATCTGAGCTTTTCAGTAGCTGCCAAAATGGTCAGTATTTAGCCTAAATAGTTCCTTGCTCAGGTTAAAGCTGGGAGTTAAAACAAACAAAACAACAACAAAAACACAAAAGCAAAAATTAGGGATACAAAGTTTCATCTCCCAAGAAACTCTTGGTGCCAGCATTTGTTCTTCTTCCTTTATGAGACTCTTCTTTTTATATTACAAAGGATAAATCAGTTAAGAGGTCACTGCGGTTGCCTGGTCCTGGAACGACCCACAATGCTTTAGTTAGGAGAATATTCCCACGAGGAAACCTCTTTTCTGCTTTGCTTCACTTCAAGAGGAGCAGAGCACATGGCTGACATTCCCTCTCATGCTCTGCCCTGATGGGTACTCTGCTCCTTTCTGCAGGTCGATTTTGGCTTTGCAAAGAAAATAGGATTTGGAAAGAAAACATGGACTTTTTGTGGAACCCCAGAGTATGTAGCCCCTGAGATCATCCTGAACAAAGGTCATGACATTTCGGCAGACTACTGGTCACTGGGAATCTTAATGTATGAACTCCTGACTGGCAGGTATGGGCATCGGGGCCGGCACCACTGCTGAAAATAGATCCAAATATTTCTGCCATTGTCACCCTGATTAGGCAAGGGGAAGGTTCAGAGCTGGTGTGTGCTTGTAGCGGCACAGCACTGTGCTGCTGAACCTAAGAATTAGTTTTCCACTTTACATCACAGCTTCAATGAAGACCTCTCAAAGGGCAAGACATGAGCAGGCACTTTAGGAAATGTTGTAAAATTGCACCAAAAAGTTAGTTTGGGGCCTAAGTGAGCTGAACATGGTGGTGAAAGAGAGGATTTTCAATTTAACTGGGGATGTGCAGTGATGGGCAGTTGCATGTCTGAAAAGGAGGAGATAGACCATGGGGACTTGAGTCCCTATATCCATCCCTTCCCTTACGTGGTTTTGGATGTATATATTAGCGCTGATGTTGGCGGTAGAGGCTTCCTGGCACTTCCTAACCTCATCCCCCATCACTCACTCCTGGCTTATCCTTTAGGGATGGACCTAAGGCACTATTTTGTCAAACTGTTGGAAACCTAATTAATCACCACTGAAAGCGTGTCATATCACTGTAAGCCAGCAAACGTTACTCAGACCCTTGTTCCTCACACTGTTGGTACATGGGCCATTATGGAAAGAAGAGGTTTAGCATGTGCTGCTCTGCAAAACTTTACTCTTTGATACTTCCCTGCAGCCAACATTACTGAAATCCAGACAGTATCAGAGCTCCTTAGCTGAGAAATTGTTAAGATTATAGAAAGCAAAGCATTGCTTGTTGTCATCTGCCCTTTCTCATCTCAGCAGGGTACTCTTTTGCTTTGGAGTCTTTTTTTTTTTTTTTTAGGCAATCCTCAATGCTATTTTAAAGACAAACTTTTAATCTTCTCTATTTTCCTCTCCCCTCTGAAGTCCCCCTTTCTCAGGCCCAGACCCCATGAAGACCTATAACATCATACTAAGGGGAATAGACATGATTGAATTTCCAAAGAAGATTGCCAAAAATGCTGCTAATTTAATTAAAAAACTATGCAGGTAAGCACATGAAATATAATTACCTTGATCTTGTTTGCAAAGAAATTAGTTGTTCAGAAGGATTAAGAAAGTAACCAATTTGTTATTTGTTTTATAGGGACAATCCATCAGAGAGATTAGGGAATTTGAAAAATGGAGTGAAAGATATCCAAAAGCACAAGTAAGTGTCTCCTCCACCAGTCATCAGATCCAACCCACAAAAACGTGCATTTCAAACACTTTAATTTTCTGCAAAACAATACTTGCCTTCTAGTATGCTTTAGACCCTGTATGGATTTCCATCAGACTTTTTTTCCCCAGTGTTTGCTGTAGATTCTAGCCTTGCTTCTGAGCAAAATGCATGGCATATTGACCATTATGCTTTAGTCTAATGCAAAAGAGCGTTTGAAAGCAATCCAATTGAGCCACTGCCTGCTTGGACTTTTTGGTTTGCAGAATCACTTTCCAAGGTTTTCCTCAATTTCCCTTCCTCTCCAAAGCCCAACACACTTTTTCCCTATCTGTAATGTTAATTCATCATCACTTCTGGTCTGATGGCAGAGTTATTAAGTGGTGTTTTACAAGTTCCTGCTGAAGCAGGATAAGAACAAGTTAGAGACCCATCACAGAAGCAGACCTTCTCATCCATCCATGCTGGTCCTTCTCCCATACCCAAAGCAACAGAAGTGGATTGGATGGACATTTTGGGTGAATGGGTTGAAGACTCAGCTCAGGGCTCATCCACCCACCTAAGCTGCCATGTCTTGAGCAAACCTGAAGTGCCCAAACCAGGCGGAGGACATCCCTGTGCATGCCCTTAGCTCCCAATCTCAAAAAAGGACATTAGAGGTCTCATATGGGATGGATCGACTCTATGGAAAGAAAAGAACAGCTACCAGGACATCTGCAGTGAGGAACAGTTTTCTTCTGAGCACTGGTAATTTGTACTTGCCATGGTATCACCACTTGGTTGCTACACATGCTTCATTTTCAGTCCCCAAAAAAAAACATATATAAAATTGACAGGAAGAATTATTAAGGTTATTTAGACAATTTGAAGATGATAACTGTGGGAGATGCAACACACTGTTTAAGCAGTTTCAATTTATGCTACAGAGAGATTTTCACTGTGTAACTGTTTCATTATTCTCTCCCTTCTAGATGGTTTGAAGGCTTTAACTGGGAAGGGTTACGAAAAGGGACACTGACACCTCCTATAATACCAAGTGTAAGTTTTCCTAATTATTTTCTCCTTCACAGCCAATAAGTTTCTTCTACATGAATGTTATGAGCTGCAGGCACTATTACATTGCAGTCAAGTGGCAACAGCATGTGCTTTATTTCTTCTGAAGATGCTTGAAGAAGTCGAGCCATTTCAGCCATATTTGGTCTCCGGGCAGTCTTCTACAGGAGAAGGCAGTCTGGGGAGAGCATGATTGCAATGAAATGCCCTTCTCAGCAGGAGATCAGGGCAGGATCACAGACTACTAAATATTTTCCTCTTTTGCAACTGCTAACATCTATTTTTCACATTTCAGTGAAGAACTGCCACTTTAACCCCTTTTCTCAAATGTGCCCTTTTTCTTCCTCCTTTATTCTTACTTCCTTTGGGAAAGCAAGTGGGATTTGTATGCCGTTTCCCTTTTCTTTTGCATTAACCTCTTCTTCTGTCTTTTCTTTTTTTCTGTGTCTGTGTCCTACATGAAAAGCCCTGTTACCGCCTAGTTTATGTTTAACTGGGAGCAGACACGGAGGAATGGCTCGACTCATTTTCCTTTGGAGCAAAGCTCTTCCTTTGATGTCTTTGTGAGTCCTTTACCCACAAAGCCTGCCACAAAGAGAAACCAAACAGGATTAGCTGATAGAAATTACCTTGGCCCCTTCTGTTCTGCAGCCTCCCCTCCTTGTTTCAACTTAATCCTTTCCCTCCATGCCTCTCCCGCAGGATCACCAAGAGAATGACATTAGCAATCATGTTTAATTGCAGCCCCTTGCTCTTTCCACCCATGGTCCGGCACCTCCTGCAGCAGTGGCAGGCACAGCTCCAGGGCTAAATCTGCAATCCCAAAGTTTTCTTACCAGCTATGAAAAAGCAGAAGGTTTTCTGCCCCCTTTTGCCGTATTGGCTGTATAAGTTACTGACAGTCAGTGGGGGAAAGCAGGACTTAGCAAATATCTGCCTAAAGCAGGACACCCAAAGGATACATAAATGTTTTATAAATCAAAACTATGGTTCTTCTGGTAAGCTTCTTTTTAATGACTATTAATTTGTCAGCAACACTGTTCCCCATGTTTCAAAATCACAATATAAAGTCAAGTTTGCTCCTTTATATCCAGTTACAATTCCTGTTTTACCTCTGCAGGATGGCAGTGCATCCTGAAATGCCCAAATATGTTTTTCTAATTGTTTTTCATGAATTTTTACTTTCGTAAGAGCATTTCCAATACTGCTTTTACACAGTATATGTATGGACCCTGCATGTCTAACTCTCAGACAACACAACTAGCAGCAGTGACTTCAGCTGTATTTCCTCGCTATGGATATGAATTGCTTCCTGACATCCCCAAGCTAGGATGTTGCTTCACTACCAGAAATGGTCTCTGCTCCTTTGACATTGCCTAGAGGAAGGCTGCTCTCCAGCCTGTTGTGCAGAAATCACTCGTTTTTTGCTTTTTCAGTTGTGTTCCAATGCAGTAGTAGAAAAGGATTCTGTGAACACCCAGTTTACTTTGTTGGCATTATTTCTTGGCATCATCAAGGCAGTATGCTCATGGGACTGCAAATATCCTACCAAGAAATATGTCTGTGATTGCTCCCAAGACAGTGATCTGCTGTTACCCTTTTGGCCAGCACACCACTATCAAGGCTGTCCAAAATAGATGGGAACATCCTTCCCTCTTCAGAGGAGTCCTTCTTCCAGAGCAACTCAATGTTGACAGGCATACATTGACCTGATCCCAGTTCAACACAGCTACCTCTTTCCTAGAGCTCTTAAGAGTAATATCTTCTCTAGACATACTCATGAGATTTTCTCCAAAACCTTCCTCCATTAACTGGTATATCTTGTCAAGATCAAAGCTGTCAGTCTTGCTCAGCTTTGTTTTCCACAGGTTTTTTGGGTTGCTTTGGCAAAAGTCCCAACTGCTAGTAAGAGCCATATCTGAAAAGGGCCCAAAACACATAGCTCTGGGAAAGAAATCCATTTTAACGTCAATCAGTGCATCTCTCCTAGTTACTTGTTAGCTCTAAAGGAGCAAGCAGGGCTAAACGTACAGACTAGCTTTTTGTTTGATTGGGTTTTTTTTGTTAATTAAAAAAGGCCTTCCCCAACTCTTTAACTCTTATCAGCAGTTATGTGGTACTACCAGTGAGGCAATCTAAAGCTGCTCCTTAGCTCTTAATCTGGAATTTTAGGAAATATATTAATTTACATCCTGCTGCTAAGACATTGCTTCAGGGAGCAGCTGACCCTTGATACCACAGCAGAAATCTGTGACAGTGTCTGTCCTTAAAAGCTCTTGAGTCTTCCAAAGATGTGCCGTCTGGCATCACAGCTTCTGCCTTTGAGAAAGATCTACAGATCCCTCCACCATAATTCATCTCAAGTCCTTATGTTGTTAAGCAACCAGAAAGCTGATATTGACATTTGCACTTTATCTTCTTGGACAGGAGGTAATTTTAGGAGAGGGCATTTAGAGGACGTTTGTTCCTATGTCTCCAGCAGTAAAGAACTGCAGGCCACATAGGTGACCTGAACCTCAGAACTGTGAGGAATCACACACAACAGCATTAGCATCACATAATGACAGTCAGTAGAGTAACAATTCATCCAACCTTTTTTTCCCTAAATCATATTTCTTTTAAGAAAACCCTCTATCTTTGACGTGTTGGATATACTCAGCCTTTTTGTTTTGTCAGATAACCACAAAATGCAATCCATTTCTCAAAGCAGGACTTAATTCGCTGAAAGACTCAACTAACCAGAGCTCAAAAAAACTGCCTGCTAGGTGCTTCCAGAGGAGACATCTGCAGAGGAGACCCAGGGAGCTCCATAGATGCTTTCTCCCAGTGAAGCTGACTTACGCACTGTCCATCACTGCTGAGAGGCTTTTGCGAGAAGTTCCAGCTTGTGTGCATCCTGGTTGCAATGGCCATACCAGTTGCATCTCTTACACTTTGGTAGCTGGTACCTTGTACATACATCTCCAACGCTTCTGCTCCCAGAGGGAGAACTCACATGGGATGGGCTGAGAGAAGCAGAGGGATGTGGTCCATGGCACCATGGAGGAGGCCCCCCAAGGGTTAAGACCTGAAGGGTGGAGGAGCACCCACAAAGTAAACAGATCCACATAACTCAAAGGAAACAAAATTACAGTATTCAGTACACAGTGAAGCATCACATCAGTCTGTAGTACTCCACTAAGCTTTTGCAGTTTTTGGTTTTTTTTCAAAATTATTTGGGTATTCAAGAGCTTTAATTTTCCCCAATATGTTTTCAGCAGCAGCGAACTGCTGATGTAGCTAGGCAGCAAATTAAATTTAGAGCTGAAGCTGGAGCTCTTGTTTCCCAAGGCTTATAGCAGCATCCAGCACCAAATACATCTTTTGGACTGCTGGAGATGTATTTGTAGACTGGCTTCTGGCTGTGGCTTTTCCACTAATCGCACTAGTGAAATGGCTAAAAATGACAGCGTTTCCTGACCAGAATTCCCATGGCAAGGGCAGTCACCTCCAGCCTGCACTGGCTGCTTGAGGTGCAGTTTCAAGTACTGATTTTCTCTAGTAAGTTCAGCCTGGAGAAGAGAAGGCTGCGTGGAGACCTCCGAGCAGCCTTCCAGTACCTGAATGGGGCCTATAGGGATGCTGGGGAGGGACTCTTCATTAGGGACTGTAGTGACAGGACAAGGGGTAACGGGTTGAAACTTAAACAGGGGAAGTTTAGATCAGATATAAGGAAAAAATTCTTTCCTGTTAGGGTGGTGAGGCACTGGAATGGTTGCCCAGGGAGGTTGTGAATGCTCCATCCCTGGCAGTGTTCAAGGCCAGGTTGGATGAAGCCTTGGGTGACATGGTTTAGTGAGGTGTCCCTGCCCATGGCAGGGGGGGTGGAACGAGATGATCTTAAGGTCCTTTCCAACCCTAACTATTCTAAGACACTGATAATTTTGGTCTGGAGAGCTGCGAGTCTGTTTTTGTATTGTTTGTTTGGTTTTTTGGTTTTTTTTTTAATTACATTGAATGTCTCAGTGTAAGAAAGTTTCAGTCACCATCGTAAAGTGGAAAAAAAAAAAAAAAAAGAAGAAAGGTGTTTGGCCTTCATCCTAGGAAGATGAGTTGATGAGTTTCTCTGGTAGGCTTGCTAGACCAAGCAGTACTTGTCAGGAAACTCAAATGTGGCAGGCCCTGGCTTACAGCCTCTCAGAATCCTAGCCATAAATTGGAAATCAGGGGCAGGGGAAAGCCCAGAGCTTTCCCAAGTCTTTTCTGACGACCTCGTACCAACAGGTAGGACAGTTGCTCTTGAAGTACAGACCCTAGAGGGCCTGGATCATTAGAGTAGGGGAGCTGTGGGAAGTCCTCCAGGGATTCAGCAAAAAGTTGTGGAATGCAGAACTTCTCTTGCTTGCTGCAGTTAGCAATGAACACTCTTGAATGACCATGGTTGTGAGATCAAGAGGAAATGTCTGCAGAGGTCTACTTTGGTGACCATCACCTTCTTGTCACTCTTTTCTTTCTGCAGGTTGCATCTCCAACAGACACAAGCAATTTTGACAGCTTCCCAGAGGACAGTGATGAACCACCCCCTGATGACAACTCAGGATGGGACATAGATTTTTAATGCATTTCTCTTACCTGCTTCTGCCTTGCTGAAGACAGCTTCCTGGGACATGGCTGCCAGCGAAACTGAAAGAACTGGGGAGGATTAGTGCTCGGGGTCACCATGATGCCTTGATTGATGCTGCTACAGTAACTACAGTGGCATTAGGACTTATTGCTTAGATGACAATAGTGCTCTTCATGTTTTATGTTCAAACTTAAAATAGCAGTTGACATGGTGGTCCTGACGCAAAGCCTTTCACCAGTAAAGAAATATGTTTTCTATCACTGCGATGATCTTGCTATGCTCTTAATTATAGAAGTCGAGAGATACATAGTTTAAGACACAATTCTAGCCGCAAGGTTCTGGCTTTATCAGTAGGATCAATAGTAACTTGTTAAGTGCTGTAGCTAAATACAGTGCAGGATTTGGTCTACTCCCACCTTCCAAACCCCGTAGATCTCCTACTGTAGGCCAGTGTAGGAGCAAAGGAGGACCACAACAGTACTGGTGAAGGAGTTCATGTCAAAGCAGTGATAAAATTTGTTACTTTTTTTTCCAAGCAGTATTCATGACAAGAATGAATGTTACCGTTCCTCTTTATTTTTGAGAATTTCTTTTTTAGCCTGGTAAAACAAAAGCACAACTGCTCTAGATCCTGTTAAGGCAGATATGGGTCACTTCTCTCATACAGCTGCGAACATACTGTAACACGATATTTATTTGGGTTTTTTTCCTTTCCCTTGATACAAATACATAACTGCATGAAAAAAAATCATAACATTAATCCATTTTACGTATGAAATAGTGCTTAAATCATGGTCCTGTAATAAAGTGACAGCAGCCCACTGGTCTTATTGATTAGCTATTAGGCGTTAAACTAAGCTTAACTTTTGTCTTTTTAGAACCCAAAGGGAAAACATAAGACCCATAATGTACTTTATAGGTGCTATGTACATCCCTCATCTGTGAATATACTTACTCAGTTAGCCACCACTTCAGAAATATGTAGCAAGAAGCATCATTCTCCATCATGTTCTTAGATAATTTTACATCTTCATGTCTGCATCACTTCCATGTTAAGTACAAAGCTAGTTATAATAAAAGGTGGTACTGAGCCAGTTTTCTGGCTGTGTTTGTAATCTTGCCCATAAAAATGTAATCCTAGTGCCTCACCAGACTAAGGAACACCACAGGAAAGTCAGTGGAAATAAATGGAAAACCGATACTGGATGTGTTTGTGCAAGGTCTCCATGTCTCTGCTGTACCGGGACCCCAGTGACCGTGTTTAAAGCACGGGGATAGCTAGAGCCAAGTCAGCTCTTATAGTATTATCATATGCACACTTTTTCCTTACTTCCACTGTTTTTCCTTTGCTTGATACTGTCTTCTGATTTATAGGATGTAACAGGAGTCTGTCCTGTGTGCCTGTTTATCGCATATACATGGGACTAAAAGTTTATCCCATCATACTAACAAAAAATGTCAGCTTTCAGTCTTTGTAACAGATCCTGCCTCAAAACATTAGCAGGTGCTGCCCCATTTCATCTCAGAGCTGCCAAGAGCTTGGCAGCCAAGAGTAGTTGTATACACTGGAAGTTGGAATATCAGCTCTTGCTAAAAGTCATGCATATGACTTTTGCCTGCATAGTACACAGAAAATGTATGTTTTAACAGTAAAAATGTTTCCCCTATGCTAAATCCCAACTCTTTCCCGTGTTTCTAGTGAAAGGAACTTTAAATAGAATGTATTAGAAAGGTATTTTTCCCCCTTCTTTGACAGCATTGACAATGTCTGATGTTTGATAGCAAACTAAAGATCTCAGTCATCGTGATGCTTTTGAAACCAGTCAGTGTCTCTGAATTTCCTTCCTAAGTTTCCAAAGGGTGAGGCAACACCATTGACACAGTAACTTCAGGTTATTTCTGCTATTCATTAATCATTAAAACTTTGTTTGCTTTCAAAACCATAAGGATAAGACAGCAACTACTGGCTTTTCAACCTTTATCTGAGGGATGGAAAACACAGGAAGCCAATGCTGAGTACTAGGGCTAAAATAATCACTAGGCATCTTAGCAAACAGGCTGCTACCTAAAAGCTGAATTCTTTACTTTCATCCCCCTGTTTTTTCACTCAATGATGCAGTGACATTGGAGGAGAAAACTTACTGTATTTGGTAACTTTCTATAGAAGAACGTAGAGAAGAGTTTGTCCCAGAATGGTATTTGGTAGCTGAAATGCAATTGTCAGTTAAGGGGTTGCTGGGAGGAAAAGCATCACATTGAGTTTGGGGGCCAACCTGAAAACATTACAGGAAAAAGGTTTTAAAATGGGCTGAGTTACTTTTCTTTTTCCTGTCCTTTTTTCCTTGTGCCAAGCATGGTTATTAATACCTGCGGCATGCAGCATGGCCTATATGGAATATAAGTTTATTTTGATATCAAACACCTCACTTGACTTTCATTACCTTTCCTAAGCATACCTTAAACAACATACTTAGCATATGTATATGATAACCACCTTCGTTTATAAGTAATATATTTGAGTTGCATTTTATATATATATATATATATATTCACAACGATGGATTGCTTCTGTGTTTCTACTTTACTGTCCTTTCTTCTTTGTCTCCTTTTTTTAATATATGGGACAGTGGCATATCTGTGTAAGGGGAAAGCAGCTCCCATATTTAAAATGAGTGTATTAAGGTTGGTGTCATTAAGACACAGACGATCTGTAGCTTCTCACAGTGCTGCATTATCCATAGCAAACTCTTATTTAACAACAGGACCACAAGCAAATATTTATGTAAATAGGTATTTTCGTGTTGATATTTTGTGGTACACATATAACTTTTTCTTTTAGAGTTCCATGGCATTATTACTTCATTTTCTTATTTGTAATGTAATGTTTTTAGATCAAGGTAGACTTGAATTAATGTCATAATTGTCAGTATTATTAAACTTTATGTCAACTGTATTGTTAACTCATCTGTCCCATAGTTTTAGAACATGACTAGCTATCTGGCATTGTTGCAAGTGCCTTAAATCTGTGGCATCCTATAAAAAAAGATTACAAATTTGGTGTTATGCTGCATGACAAAGACAAACACACCTCAAAATGTCGTCCTTTCTTAGCTTGCTGCGTTTTACAGTTCTTTCTGCTACCAATTTCTAAGCCTTTATTATAAAATATTGATGAATTACAGAAATGATGAAGTTGTTCTCTTATTTCTGTTCAATGTACCAGAGCTGTGTATCTGTTAATGAGATACAGAGTCATTTCTGTGAAATGTATAAATGTTATGTGCAGGTCAAATTAATATATGACATCCTATCAGTCTGTAGACAGGTATTCCTGTTTTGCTAAGGTGTGCAGATTCAACCCGTCATGCTGTCCAACACCAACCTCCTGTCTTATACAAACCCCTTCAGAAATCTCCCACACACAAAAAAACGATGAGCAACTCGGTGTGCAACCCGACCTGCGTGTTTTGACATGAAAGCCTGACTCAAAGGAGTAGCTGGTTTGCACCACTCAACAAAACAGGATCTGGGCTTTTCCCCTGACTCCTATATGTAAACTACCGTGGAGGCGAGCCCTCGGCGCTCTCACAAAACCTAGCTGGGAAGCTGGAAGCTCCTTGACCTCCACAGCTCCGTGGCTGTGTAAACCAGCCGTAACGCTGGGACTTGGGCAGTTTTAGAGCCTTACTGGCAAAAGCAGAAATTTTTGTTTTGAGCTGCCCATCGTCCCAAGTCCCAATTTACGCTGTTTTTACACTAGCCTTTGGTTCAGATTCTTATTTTTTCCAGTTTTCTTCCTACATGAAAGAGATTTTGTTTGTCAGACAGATGTCAGTCATCCACCGGTCACTGGCCGGTTGCATTCTTTTGATGTAGATTTAAGACCTTTTTTTCATAAACTTTAACTGCTTTTGTTTTGCTCTGTATTTTCCCTGCAGCTGTAATTGCCGAGTGCCTGTTGTATACTTTATAGAGTTGAAATAAAAACAATTACTTTTGAACGATTTGTCAGTGGCTCTCTTCCACAGCAGAAGCCAAGACTGGGAGAGGAGTTCCGGTTAGTGATTAAATTAGGGGGTTTATTCTCTCTTATGTTCGTATGCAGTAAGACACAACTGTACAAAATGCATGGTAGTTGGGGATTAGTACTGGGATCCAGATTTCCTGCAGGTTGCAAAGGCAAATGGCCACAGTTACTACAGGACTTACCTGAGCACCAGCACCACCCCAAGTAGCCTGGACAAAGAGATCTGAGGCTGATGGGAGGTCCTGCTTCAAGTAGGGCTGGCACTGAGTGAGCCCCACAGCTCAATTCCAACCAAATTATTCTATGAACACACTAACCAATAAGCACATCTGCGGCATGTTTATTCTTCAGGGATGAAGAATTCACTTTATATTTTGGTTACTGCCAATATAAACGAGTCCAGGGCATGAAGCTGGGAAGGGACCATATTTCCAACACGTGTTGCATCATCCATAGGTGGGATGTGACTGCAAACAGCACCTGTGTCAAAAAATGATGGTGTCCTTGTCATTGCTGCCCCTCATGGAAAATGCCAAGATGTGATGATAGAAGCACATCCTCTAACGGCAGGACAGATATGGGGTGACATGAAGACATCATTTCTGTGTGCAGGATGATGCGGTGTTCAGGATGCTGAGACTGCCACTTCCAATAGATTTAAATCCATCCCTGAGAAACAGCTCAGCCCCTGTGTGACACGGTTCCATTTAAATCTCAGCAAGGTCAAAGTTAAGCGTGTACTTCAGCGCAATGTGGACACAGAGGTAAAAACTGGAGACAGGAGCATGAAAACATCCTCCCAGGAGGGGTATAAATTCACTAACTGCATAAGCAGGAGGTGGGAAACACTGCAAAATGCATTTGCAGGATGCAGCAATTGCAGATACAAGTCAATACAATAAAAACCCTTGGTGGCCCTCGCCTGAAACTGCAAGGGGAATACAGGGGCTTAGGGGCAAGGTGTGGCCTTCATTCTTGCAGGCTAAAAACAGCAAGGCCCCGTTTCACCTGGCTGCGGCAGGGACGTCTGCCGAGCGCTGACTCAGCAGCACCGCTTCCGCCGGTACCTGTGTTAGGTGCCCGCCGAAACCTTCCCAGGTAATTATTAGCCCAGCTTGAGCCTCTTGGACCTGAAGTACCTGATAGGAGCTCCTGCGGAGTCACAGCGATACCCGCTGCGCTGGAGGTGGGTGAGCACTGCTGAGGTTTTCATTGCAGGAGTGTGACATCTGGAATCACCCACCCTCGGGGGAATAAATATTTATGGTGGGCTCGGCAGCGGTGCGGTGCTTGGGCTTTATTTTGTTACTGTATTTTTTTGTCAAACCCAGCTAAAATAAATAAATAGGAGCATGAGGCCGTCATCGTGAAAAGCCGATTTAATTAACTGGTGCTGCTAACGGCGCTTGCACAACCTTCCGCGGGATGGGGGGGCGCGCTACCCCAGCGTGGCCGCAAGGGGGCGCGGGGGTGACAGCCGCGCCGCGCTGCCCCGGAGCGGGAGGCTCGGAGGGGGAGCGGGGAGGCGGCGGCGTCCCGAGGGCGCCGATGCAGGGGCCGGGGAGGGGGGGGTGTGGGGTGTGAAAGCGGAGACCTCCCCGCATCAAAGTACCGGGAGCTTCCCCCGACGGTGTTGTCCCCCATCCCAACGGAGGAGCTGCCCGGGTTAGGGTCAGGCGAGTGTGCGGGAGTGTGTGCGGGGGGGGGGGGGGGGGGGGCGGCACCAATGGGGGGTTCAGCCCCTCCCATATTCCGTCTCCCCACACCCCCCCTCAACCGGGCCGGGGGGTGAAGGGGTGCCGAGCGGCCCCCTCCCTTCCTGTAAAGTCGCGCTGGCGCCAGGAAGGGCGCGGGGGAGGGGGGCGCAGACTTGCAGGAGACCAAAGGACTGCCTCTGTCACCGGGGGGGCGGCCTTTCTGCATCCCACCGTGGCTCCCAGCCACTGGGGTGAGTGTATGGGGTGCTCCCCCCTCCCTCCCCTTCTCTTCCCGTCCCTTCCCGTCGGGCGAGGCGGCGCGCCCGGCTGGAGACAGCGGCGGGGCATGCGGAGCATCTGGCCGGGGACCGGGGCGGGGGGGCGGCGGTGGTGGTGGTGGTGGTGGTGGTGTCTGCCTTCGCTATTGCGAAACCCCTTTCCCGGGCCGGCGGCCAATGATGGAGCCCTCGGGGCGGGGTGGGGGCGGTTTTGGGGTCTCACAACCCCCCGGGGACCCTTTGAAATCCCATCCGCCTTGCCCTCCTCCCCGAGGGGGCGGGCGCAGGAGGCAGCCCCCAGGGGTATAAAGACGGCGGCGGGCAGAGCAGGTAGCTGCTACTCTGGGACCGCGGGAGCTTCTTCGCAGATAGGACATCACCGGGGACAAGGGGCTGGGAGGGGACGGGACGAGGATGCGAGGGCTGGTGGCGCTGCTGGCGGCGCTCAGCTGCGCGGCCCCGGCAGGGCGGGCGGCGGCACCCGGCGGCGCGCTCACCTCCAACTCCATCAAGGGACCCCCACCGGGGGTAGGGGCCGAGGCCAGCGCCCCCCCCGCA
Source organism: Pezoporus wallicus (assembly GCF_028554395.1). NCBI lineage: Eukaryota > Metazoa > Chordata > Aves > Psittaciformes > Psittacidae > Pezoporus > Pezoporus wallicus. Next base: position 4,080,490 of record NW_026639744.1, read on the forward strand.
GCCCCATTCGACGGCAGCAACAAGCCACCGCCGGCCGCCACCCGGCAGGTAGGAAAGGGGCTTCACTGGGGATGAAGAGGGGAGACACACACGGGGGATGGAGGGACGCACTGGGGATGGGGGGTGGCGGCCGCGCTGACCCCCTCTGCCTCCTCTCTGCCCCCTCTCCAGCCTTTCCCCTGCGCCGAGGACGAGGACTGTGGCCCCGAGGAGTTTTGTGGAGGCGCGGCCCGCGGCGGGGGAGCCCCGCTCTGCCTCGCCTGCCGGAGACGCCGCAAACGCTGTCTGCGCGACGCAATGTGCTGCCCCGGCACGACCTGCAGCAACGGTGAGGGGCGGCAGAGCTTGGGGAGGGAGGGCGGCACCCTGGTGGTGTCCGCTGGAGGGGTTGTTGGGGTCCATCCACGGCTGACAGCCATCCCGCTGCCTCCCGCAGGACTTTGCACGCCCCCGGAGCCACCCCATGGAGCCATCGAGCTGGACGAGATCGGCACTGAGGTTCTGACCCGACGGACGCCCGCTCCCGCCTGGCTCCCCACTGCCAAAGGTAAGGGGGTCAAGCCATGTTGTGACCCTACTGTCCCCTTCAGGGCTGCTCATCCTGCCCCACTGATCCCTATGGAGCAGTGCAGGCTGTGCACCTTGCCTCACTATCCCCTATGGGGGATCCCCACCCTGCCCCTTCATCCCAGTGGGAGCATCCTGGGCTGAGTGCATGACATGCTGTCCCCACATAGGTGAGGAGGGGGACTTCTGCCTACGCTCTTCAGACTGTGCAGCCGGGCTGTGCTGCGCCCGTCACTTCTGGTCCAAGATCTGCAAGCCGGTGCTGCGGGAAGGGCAGGTGTGTACCCGGCACCGTCGGAAAGGCACCCATGGCCTGGAGATCTTCCAGCGGTGCCAGTGCGCCGAGGGGCTGGTGTGCCGCCTCCAGCGAGAGCATGGCCCTGCCGATGCCTCCCGACTGCACACCTGCCAGCAACACTGAGCATCACTGGATGGACAGGACGGAACAGACTCCGGCTCTGCCGGAGCAGAAGGTTGTTTCTCAAGGGAACTACTTTTAAGCAACTAATTGCAGTACGTTACTGTGTTGTGAATACTTGAGCTGGCACTTAGCTGTATATAGCGCTGGGATTTTTAATGACTTTTTATTCCGAGGGCGCTGCCATGTGCCCTGCAAGCCGTGACTGTGACTTTGTACACACTGGGATTTTAAATCTCGGTCAAAGAGATGTGACCGTCTGTTTCTGAGCGAATAAACCGTTCTTTAAAATGAGCCCAGGCTGCCTGCGTGTGAGGGGAGATGTGCCCTGCGGTGAAAATGCCCAAAGGGGTAGGGGGAGAGGGGTGATTCACCACTGATACCACATGGGAAAGGTTGTTTGGTTATCAGGATTTATTCAACTGCTTTCTAGGAATTGCCAGTGTGCCATGGTAGCCACCAGTACTCTCTGACTGCCGCATGCAGGGCAAGGATGGGCACCATGGCCAGGGCTCTGGGAAGGAAGGGCAAGTGGCAGTGAAACGCCCTCCTGGCCAATTTTTCCATGGGCTGAAGAGGGAGTGAAGGATCACTAGAGGGGCTGTGCTGGACTGCAGCATGTAGCTGACCACGGGACGGGTGCTGAGGAGCACAGTGATGTTAACTGGTCCATCCCATAATCTTTGCTCCATGAGCAGCAAAGACTCTATTTTTCACTTCACTTTGCAGCCTGTTACTATGAGTTTTCTTCCTTCTGGGGTGGCCTGGAGGGGGAGAAAGCTGCAAATATGTGTTGTTTTCCCATCCCCTTTAGCTTCTAATGCCGTTCACCTGTTACAAGTGTTTGTAAATGTGCGTGGAGTGAGCATGGGGGCCATGTTGTGCAGTATAGGGCTGGTGGGCAGCAAGTGCAGTGTCTGTCCTGTGCCTGCCTAGCAGGCTACCCTTGGCTACCCTGCAGTCAGTGTTCAGGATGCAAAACAACAATCCAAAAGCGTTTTGTACCTGAAGTCCAAATCTGAACCTGTGGCTCTTGAGGGCACTGTGTCCCATTTGCAGGGATGCTTCAGTAGTGCTGTGTTTTGTCTTAAAATGTCAGCTGCTAGCTGCTGTTTGGTGCCTCTAGCATTAATGCTGCCTATTTGGGGACTATGGGGACTGCACTGGTACATGGGAGTACTGAATATGAACCTGAACTGCAGCTCTCACAGGTACCTGCAAGTACCAGCTGGTGCTGAATCAAGCTCATAGCTATAGAAAATGCAAAGGAGGGAGCACACAACCCCATGTAGAGGGAAATGATTAAAAAATAACCTTCTGCTTCCCAGGCAAGGGATCATCCCCAGCCTGGGAAGTCAAAATATTCATTTAGTGCCAGCAGGAGCTCAAAAATGTGATTAAGTAGTACCTGAGCCCTGACTTGTAAATGTGGTCACAAGGAGGCAGAAATAAAACAAAAGGTGCCTGTGCCCCCAGTACTGGGCAGAGGCACCTGGAAGATGGGTGGCAGCATTGGGATGCCCTGAGGAATAAATAAGCAGCATCCCCATGGTCCCTCCTCACCCAGCAGATGCTCCACATTTCAGAAAACCTGAATTAACGCATGCAACCTCCCCCACCCCACCCCCCCAAAACAAAAGAAAAAGGCAAGCGCATGGGAAGTTGAACAGAAAAAAGTGGGATGTGGGATGTTGGAAGCCCCTAAGTTTGAACTGGCAGGTGTGTTCAGATCTGGATCTCATGCACTTATCCAAAGAGAGAAACTATGGAAAGCCACATTATCTCAGCACGTGACACACAATCCAGTAACACCCGTCGTAAAAGGCATCTCAGGATGCACTTCCCCCACTGTCTCCTCTACAATGAAATTATTCTCCCCTAAAAGAAAAAAAAACATATTCTAAGCAAAGAGAAGAGCTAGTTAAAAAAGCAGGTTTTGGTGGACAGGAAGGTTTAGCGCCTCTTGTTTACTTGCTGTTCCTGGCTATAGGGCTGAAAGAGCTAACAACAAAGCTCGAAGAAGTGAAATATTGTTATTTATAAGAATAAAACCCCAGAACATTGTAAAGCAGCCTCTCCTAATGACTGGTTGCTGGCAGCTCAGCTTTACAGCCTGCTGCAAATATAACCCTTCTCCTTCATGATTCCAAATTAAATCCTGCATCATGCACAGCCAATGGAAGGATGGCTTCAGGCCTGGAGGAGCATAAATAAGGATAGTCTCATTGTCACTGCTATATAGGCAGCACAGCACTGTGCAAAGAGTGAGGGTACAGTGCGTGCCCTGCTCATCCCTTAAACTGAGTACACTGCCCAGGTTAGCAGAGGCATGGGAAGGGAGCTAGTGATACCCCCTCCAAAGTTTTACCTTTTGAGATTATGTAGAATGGCAGACAAAAAAGCAGCGTATAATGAAGTGGGGTTTGAGCCTCTGCAGTGGTATAAGACAGTATTTAAAGGGTCCACTCCTTCACATACTCCTCCTGACAGCTACAAGTGTAACATTACAGGTTTTAAAGGTCCTATTCCCTTCAATATTGAGTTGCAGGGTAATTTTCTATGCATTTGCCTAACTATTGATTTTTTTTTTTTAAGACCTTTCTGAACTCGTAACCACTGGTTTGTTGGATACCTTGCATCTCTGCAGTACTCAGCTAAAAGTGACAAAGCAACATCCCAGTACCCAATAGCCCTACCCCAGCCCCAAGATTACGTGGGCTGTATAAATGTATCAATGATTTGAAGAGGAAATGGAATCCCTCTTCCAACTATGCTATGGTTTTCCTGAGATGATTTGTCTGCACTATGGATACAGATTTCAAGGAGATTTCAAGATCATCAGAACCCTATGTCTGTTGCTCCCAGTGACAATATTGATCTAAAGGCATTAATCTTGCAAGGGAAGGAGGGGGTACAATGGGACATGACAGTTTTTACTGCGATTTGTGGTGAAATGAATTTTCAGGGAGGCAAATACTATTTTCTTCTCATTTTCTTCCTAAGCTCTTTCAGAAACTAGTTTTGCCCCAAGTTGTAGCCTAAGAAATACCCTTTCTTCCTGTTAAAACAAAGCTTTTAAATAGATGTTTGTGCCCCTGTTACTCCCACTGATCTTCACATCACATTTAAAACTAAACCCCCATGCCAATAAAACTGCTTGTCCAAGGAACTTGACTCCTCTCCATACTCATAGAGTGCAAGATAGGGTTATAAAAGTCCTTAAATCCATCTACAAACATTAGGACAATTAAAGATCCGAGGTTGTTGTTTTTTTTTTTTTTATACTCATCTCGTGACACAGGGCAGAAAACTGAACATTTTGGCTTAGAAAGATGAAAGCCCTGAGCAGACACAACAGGTGAAAACCTTTATGGGTGTAATGCAATACAGAAAGCTTTTCAGGTTTTGGTTTTTTGATTGTTTGTTTGGTTTTCCTTCCATTTGGGGGTGGGTTTTTCTTGCAGGGTGTTAACCCACCTGCTGAAGCTGTTCTTTATTGTCTTTCAGCTGAGGGCTTAGTGAAGTAAACTTTGATCTTATTTAGAGTAGTGGGAAACAGAGCATCCAGGTAGCCCAGCTCATCACCACCCCTTGTAGAGCATTAAAGGTGTGTTTACTCCATTTCTTTTGCTCCTTCAAACACATACACTACATCCCTGCTAATCCAGGGTGATGTTTATTACTATTTTTTTCCCAAGTAGCTTTTTTCCACTCTTCACTCTTTGCCCCCCAGTGCCTGACTTGTGTCCCTAATTAACACCTTAAGAGGGGGGTGAGGATAACTGAGATACTTAAGGAGGGCACTTCTGGGCAGAGCTTCTAATCTACCGCCAGTGAGGGAGGGGACTCATTAGCAGGTGATTTAAGTGAGTAATAAGTCCATCAGCATGTAAATGGCTGTGGCCCGATGAAAGAGTTGGCTGGGGAGGGTGAGAGGTGCAGCTGGGCCACAATGGGATGTTAAGCCTTTCTCCTCTGAGCATCTGGTAGGGATGGCTCCCACCTTTACAAATCCCGGGTCTGAATGGTTCGATGAGTAAAGAGAAGCTACTGTAGCTGAATGGATGGATGGATATTGTGGAGTGGACAAAAAGTCAGTGTGAATTTTGTGTGAGAAAGCACTTTGGTGGTCTAGAAGTGGTTAAAGAAATCAACAAGGAGATAGAGGAAGGTGATCCATCTGATTGCTAAGACCTTGGTGAGAAACCTCACTAAAGAGATGAAGCTGCTGCTGGAGAAAACAAAGTTTTCCCCTTCCTTTGAAGTAGCTGGGGAGTAAGCCAAGGGGAGCAAATAGTTGTTGCTTGTAGTGGAAGTGATGATGTCCTAAAAGGATAGATACTGGGACTTGTGCTGTACAGCTCTTAATTTCTTAAAAACAACAATAAAAACAAACAAAACCCCACAGTTTTTTTGTTTGGTTAGTTTGGGTTTGGGGTTCTTTTTTTGGTTTGATTTGGTTTTGGGTTGTTGTTTTGTTTTTTTTAATACTGTACATGATACAGAGTCAGGACATGTAAATCTGGAGAAAAGTTAAAAAGAAGAAAAAAAAATCCCAATAGCAGACTAGGAAAATAGTGCAGGACAACATGGCGACACCAAGTGACTCCAGAAGCATATTGTATAGCAGAACCATGGAAAATAAAGGGTAAGGAGGTGAGAGTATGCTCCCATACAAGGAAAAGTTTGGCAGCTCTTCTCAGCTGGAAAAAAGCTGACTAAGGGGGGGTATGAGAGGTCTGTAAAGCTGTAAACAATGCTGAGGAGGTGATCAAGTGGTTATTTTTGTTTCTTGCAATGCAAGGAGATGGACTGCTCAGCCAGTGAGTTTAAAGCAAGCCCAGCACACTGCCAAGTTGTGTAACTGATGACCACAAAATGAAAACTCATAAATTAAATCACATGGGGACAAGGCAATTTCATAGAAGACAGTGGTTCAGGTGTGATCACTGGCTGAGGAAGTCTGTAACTGCCGATTATTGGCAGTGGGAAGGATGATACTGGAAGTCTCTGAGGGGTGGGTTTTATTTAATTATTACTTTTAGTTTGTTTTTCTTGAATATCAGCTTCTTAAGGCCTTTCTGTTGCCTCTTTGAGAAAATGATCTTGGGCTGCAAATATGTGGATGTCAGTCCCACAGGAAAGTGTTGGTCTATCTTCATTTATTTATTTATAGCTTGAAACTAAACTTCGTCTAAAACATGTAATTGGTTCAAGATGCTGATTTTGAGAAGAACAAGTGATGGTGCTAGAGCTGCCATTCATGGAAGAATAACCCTGGCAGGCAAGCAAGCAGTGACTCAGCTCCATCTTGACCCCTGTTGTGATGTCCTTGTTGAAATGATCTCCTGAAGCTTCAGGCTGATGTCAGTGGCACATCCTCCACCTGTATTTGTCGTGTCCAGTGAAGGACTTCTTGTAGACTTGTCTAACCACTTGTTCCATAAGGTGGATGTGCTTTGAAAAATGGAAAAATAAATAAAAAGTAATTTTACTGTGTGCTAGTTAACATGCCTGGGTTTCATGAGTTTGACTTAAAAATATGTCAATGCCGTCATAAATCACGAATGAACAGAAGGCCAAAGTGTGGAAGAACATGTTCCAACATTGGTTCACTTGCTCTTTTACTTTTTTGATCCTGAAAGCCAGCTAACCACAGATGAAAGCATTTTCATGTAGTTTTGATCTTTCACCTTAACATTACTTCTCTATTTTCTGTTGATCCACAAGTGATTTGTAGCTTTATAGCTAGTCTTGTGGTATACAGGTGGCACTTCAAAAATGACAGATTCACAGCTTGGAAAGAAGTCAGATAATCCTGGCCAGGTAAGACCTGGAATTAACAGTTCTTTTTCAGAATAATTGGATTCACACAAGGAACAGTAAATAAAAGTTATAATTAATTTTAATAATGTAGTTTATTTTAGCTTGCACATTGAAGAAGCGCCACTCCATTGGCGTGTAGCAGAATGAGAACAGATGGTATAAAAGGTCCAGCCGTGGTCTATTTTCTTTAAGTGTGGAGAGCCTCCCTTGAATCCTCCTCTAATGAAAAGGATTTTTTTTTCACCCAATGCCAAGCTGAGGTCATCTGTCTCTGGGAGGAGCTTGGGGAGTTTCACACAACCAGCTTGCAAGGGAACAGGCTATGGTCCATGGGGTAAAGTTGAAGAAGTGAAATGCTAATGGAGCCAATTTCCATTACAAATATTTGCCAGAGGTCTCTGCTCTGCTCTTTCCTCTTTAACTTGTATATGAGCAGGTCTCTGCTGGTTTTAGGTAGCCCCAAACTGCCCATCCTCCCAAGGGACTGGCCTGTGCTTATCCTTCCCTGTCATGGTGGCTTTGCTATCCCAGACATCTCACGTTAGGGAGGCTTTAGGTGCTTTAGCCAGGAAGAATGCCTGACCATAAATGATCATCCAAGAAATGTAATTTCTTTTGGCTGTAGCCCAGCCTGTATAGGGGGATGAGTGATGGGCATGAGCCTATTTTTTTCCCCTATTTGGAGACTTGCTTCTTGCATACCACAACCCATGGGCTGCACTCAGAGAGGAAGTAAAGCAAGAGTCTGGAGCTGTTTTTAGACAGTACTTTATTCCATTCCCATCCACAGGGATGATTTAATCTATCTGTCTCATGGGCTCTCGAGCTTTCAGCCTTAAACACAAATCCTTGTGCAGAAATCTGCTTCTACATGTAGCTTTTCTGATTTGTTTTTTTTTTTTAAGACCATCAGGGTTACGGGGTGGCATGTTTAGGTGTCTTTTTTTCAGGCATCTGCTGAGGAAGCAGCCCAGCCTCTTTGTCCCCAGGCTGGTTAAGGCAAACACCTTCATTCATGGGCAAAGCTCCTACTCAAACTCAGCACTGCCCCAGAGTATTTGTGTAAATTTTAGAGAAGGCTTATTCATGCAAGATGTTGTCTTGACTTCCCCTTTTCAAGACAAAGTATCATTATGAGCAATAGTGAAGTATTTTGTCCCATTGTGTGCTGGGGAGAGCTTTCAGCTTTTCCTTGGTGAGGAGTTCCTTTGGAGGCAGATGGGGACTTTCTAGTCCATGAAATCTGGCCATGTGCCAGTGACCTACTCTACTTCCATCAGAGTGATGAAGGGCTAATCTCATTCCTGAAATGGATGCCTTTTGCCTGAGCACTCTAATATTATTTCCATCAGAAAGCCAGCAGCGCTTGTTGGTAGCAGCTGCTGTCAGCCTATTTGTCTGAGCAACTACAAAGCAGAGGGAATGCAAAACGTAAGCTTTATGACCCAAATTATTGATGTGCTTAAATCGTTGTTGTACCATTTTATATTCTCTTGAGAGCTCAGAAGCTGAGGAAGGCACAAGTTCAAAATTGCTGAAAACTGGCAGTAGCTGCAGTGGTTCTACCACAGTAAATGGAGGCACTGGCAAGCAGAAACCAGCTTAGTATTTTCCAGGTTACATTTTGATCCACTGCAAGCTGGAGTGATCAGCAGGGAGAGGGATAACTTCAGTTTATGTCATGTGCATTGAAAATTTGTACATATGAAGGTTTTCCGGAGCTTTGAATAACTTATATTTATTTTGGTTTAGATATCATGTTCTTTAAAACTATCATTTAATTCTTGGCCAAAACATTGTATTGGGGAAAGGTGTCTCCAGCTTTCATCTAACCTGTAAAGCTTGTTTGGATCCCTTTTAAAACCCATCAGGTTGGGTTTGGGGTTGGTTGTTTTTTTTGAGAGCTTGGTACAAGGGATCATCATGGCAGACAATTTTGGTAGGGTCCTTATTGTCCAGCAAAATAGCCTATAGCTGCCTCTGTGGACTTACTTGTATCATGGGAATTATAAATACATGCTGCATTTATAGTGGAGTCTTCATGATACCATTGTACTTCAAAATGACACAACAGCTAGACAAAAGAATATTAGTTTTCTCCCTTGCAGGTCTTCCAGGTTTCGTTGCCTTTTAGAAGTTTACTGACATGTTAAATATTGAGTTATGTGCTGCCCTATTAGGTTGCTCTTTGACCTCTTGTTCATACAGTAGTTGTCAGCAAGCTAGTGGTGAATGCTTCTAATGCTTGGAAGCTCCCTAGTGCCTTATTTTCTTGTGTTGAGCAAACCCAGGTATTAGCTGAAGCCCTCACGTCTGTGTTTTTCCCATACTCGTCTGTTGCTTAACAGATATCTGTCCATGTTGCTGAACATTCATTCTGGATTTGGGAGGCCAGGTTCTGCCCCATGAAGTTTCTGATGTCATGTAGAGTCCTGTTTGTGTGTCCTAGGTGCCATGTCCTTTGAGGTCATGACATAATGCCTTCTGTGCTGATGTCAACATGGCTGTGCAGTACAAGCATTATCCTTAGACTGGTGGAATTAGCTTCAAGAAGTGTTTAAATACCCTCTGGAGATTGGAATGGACCTGACATCATGTTCCTGATGGTGTTTTTCAGCTTTTATTTTTAGGCATTCTTCATTGTGTCAGAAATACAACAGCCTAGAAATTCAGACCCCCTTTGTATTTGGGCATCTTAATCCTTTCTTAGATCTGACTCTGAAGCTGTGGATGTAATTAAATAAATGTTTAGTAAGAGCCTTTAAAAGCTAGAGGGTTTTTGTTTGTTCGGTTTTTTTTTATTGTTGTCATAACACCTTAGTCTTGAACACTTCTTACTAGTAAGTAGTCTACTGCTAATAAAAATATTGTCATTAAAATCTGAAGAACATTGCCTGCATTTGTGTGCTAAAGGATAAATGTGTTCTATAGGAGTGCTTGGGTAACTCAACGACCTCAATATCTTAGCTTGTCCCTTAAATATTCTTGATCCTCAGAACATCAGTTTGTGTATATCTGGGGTTTTATTTCCTCATCAACATTTTTTAATTTTCAAATTGCCTCCATCTGAGGATTTCGCACCTAATGTTGTGAAACAAGATAAGGAGCAAGGGCATCCTTTAGGATGAAGTTCTGAGGCTTATCATTCCAGGTGTGTATTTTAGGAATAGCACTGCTGCATTTGTTTAATACTGGCTTTGTGTTTGCAGAGCCACTGAAATGGGATAAATCACTGTGGGAATTTTTTTAGTAAAATTTATGGCTTCTCACTGAAACAAACTCAGACCCTTTTTGTGGTGAGAAAGAAGAATGTATGCAAAATTCCTGAGAAAAACCCCACTATTTTCCTCCCAGTGTGACTTGGCATGAACACAAACTATTCCACAGGCATATATAAAATAGAAATTACTGAGAAAAATCAGATGTTACTAAGAACAAGTATAACACTGCAGCAGTTTCTGCTGGGGTTTTGTTTTTTATTTACTTCCTTGGGGTGTTTTAATGAAACAAGCTGATTAGGTCATGATGGGCAGTCACAGGACAGACAGAGCTTTTGAAAGTACAAAGTGGTCTCCTTATCTCCCTTCTTATCATTACTAAAGCTAAGATGACTGATGTGACATTTTAGCAGAGCCAGAGCTTCTGTTGCAACCTCTGGCTAAAAAACTGCTTAAAGCTCTTAAGCTTTTCCTCCCTCATTTTTCAGGCTGTGCTTCATATTATGACTGTACTCATCTCTGCTCTGGTTCCCAACATGTGTCCCATGTGGTCATGTCATTACCCCCTGCTCTTCATCTCTTACAGCATCGATTTGATGATCTCATTTGCAACCCAACATCATCTGTCCTATGGCTCTCCATTCTCTGATTTACTGCTGACTTGTCTCAGTCCTCATGTCCACTTGACATGTTGCTGGAAAGGTCCTTTTCCTCTTATTTTTAATGGGATTTGGTTCCCTTGTCCTGCTTTCTCTTTCCACTCATTCTGGGCCCTTTATTTATTCAATAAGCATAAACAAAAATGTCTTGACTTTCAAGACATCCTACCTGATGCTGAAGTTGTTCCATCCCAGTCCTACCAGTCCCATGACTATTTAGAGCCTAGACACCGAAAACTTCCAGCAAATAACCATTTTCTACGTCTCTTCTCGCTGGAAGCTACCCAAAACCTCCAACACAATCCCTTTATTGTTGCCATTCAAACCACTTCTTCAATAACTGAGAACATATCCAAAATACCCTCAAACTTCCCTGGGAAAGGGAAGGCTGCTCAGGCCTGGCTCATGGCATCTTCATCTTTTTACCTTTTAAATTATAAGCGAGTCAGCCCCATCTATTAGTTCCAGCACAACCAGAGTCTCTTGTTACTGCTCAGATGTATGTAGAAGACGATCAAGAAATCATAATAGTAGATGACAATGAGTGACAGTAAAATAACTGGGGAAATGCACTTTGCATTAAAGCATGTGCATGAACATGCAGGCATTGTCTTGAAGCAAAAAAAGATGCATGCCCAATGGAAGATAGTGTACAACAAGAGAGACGGAGCAGTCTAGACCTGAAGTGTACCACCCACCCATGTACGTTTGGTAAAAAAAAACAGCTCTGCCTCCTGGATTTTATTTTTCTCACTGAGGTACATGTTACTCTTAAATAAACATGATTATACCCTATGTGGAGCTGCAGCTCAGTCCAAACACTAAAAATAGCAGGCAGAAAGTAGAGACTTCAATTAGATGCATACTGCTCAACAATTTAACTTCTAATTGGCTTGTGGTTATCCCCCAACTAGGAACCAAGCCTGTTGTGTTTAAAGGATTCACAGTCTAGCAAAACAGGGACCCAAAATTAATTTTTTTTTTAAAGTCTATTGACCAAAAAAAGAGACTTAAATGTTGCATGTCAAGGAACTTGCATGTTTGTGTCACTTACCTTTAGATTACAGCTATTCTGCAGCCAGTCTCACCGTTGTGTGTTTAACAGTAAGGTTCAGCTCCGCATCCTTTCCTCAACTCCATTTCTATGGCCCTACAAATGTTTTTGGGTTAGATTTGGTTCCTGATTCAGATTGTGGTGCAGTACTACAGGAACAGTGATCAGAGGCATCCCAAGAGCATCTTGATTTCTGCCCTCCACTGCTGCAATCCAAAATCTATTTTCCTTTTAGCTAGCAAGAGCAGAGTCTCTATCATCTTCATTCTCTTAATTTTTGTCTATATTTAATTCTTCTTGTTGACTCAGCCTAGAAGTAACACTCTGTGTGTGGTTTGCCATGGCATCAAGATGTGATGCCTGTGCCTAGGAAGACTTGTGCTGTGTTGCAGCTGGTTGCATACACACACATGTAACATGAAGTGGTCTTCAGCATCACAGGAGTCATTTGTCAGACACTGGCATTACTTTTTTTTTTTCCAGGATACAGGAATATTCTTTTCCTGCCCTTATTTCCAAGCCACTTTTTCCCCTAACTCAACGTCCACAGAAAATGTCTACCACAGTCCCATGAACATGAAGGCTTGGTCTTGTACGTATGACTGACTTAACTGGAACAAAGCTTGACAGTTAAAAAAACCCAAAACCAACATAATCTGTAAATAAAAGTAGCACATGCATTATTATATACACTATACAGGGTTGGAAGGCAAATTCTGGGTGTCTTTCCCCAGTACTGCATGCCAGGGATTGTCTAAGTAAGCATTTACACAACCATATTGGGGAAGAGAGCAACAAATAGTATCATGTTTGGCCTGGTTAGGCTGAAATTAAATTCAACCCTTCTTCCGAAAACCATGTCCCAACATCCAGCCCTTCCTTGTGTGAGTAGGTTTCACTCAGCAAGAAGCATCCCAGAAACCACCATGGCCTGAATGGCTTCAATTTTGTATTATTCAGTGGAATTCAGTCCTATAATTATCTGACTTCCTGACAGCAATGTCCACTTACCCAAGGTTCTCACACGGGGTGGGATGACAATGACAATGATGGGTGTTCTGGCCATATTCTTACACTGAAAGTGGAACTATGTCTGGTGTCATAGCGGTTAATAGAAAGAAAAGGCAAGTGCCTAGATGTCCTTGAACTGCTAATGAATTAAGTAGTAATGGAGCTACCATAAGAAGAAGGGTACAGCTTTGAGGGAATAATCATGAATAATATAGCTAGCACCCATGGGGCAGCTCAGCATAAGGAGCAGAAGATCAGTAAATAAATCAGTCCAGCATTTCATTCCCCACAGAAAACTTTTTCTAACATAGGACAGCTTTTTTTACTCATAGGCTTGATATCTATTAATTTACTGCATCAGGTGTTTCATCACAATTAATTAAAAAAAAATTTAATCATACCCCCAAATGGTGCATTGTTTGGTTTGGTTTGGTTTGGTTTTCGAGAAACAGGGTTTATCATGCTCTACAAGCAGTGAACTCAAAGCACAGAGCTGAAATAATGATTACATTAAATACAGCTTGATAGTTTGCCAAGGGATGCTTTTAGTCCTAAAATGTAAGACCACTTCATCATGAAGTGGTGACACTCCTGCTGTGTGGCCAACACCTGGGGACGCTCCCATTTGAAATTGCTTTCTTGCCAATTGCTGCGTGTCTGTGTCTGGGCTTGTTTTTTCTTTAACTCCTGTAATTTCAAAAAAGAAAACTGAGTAAGAGCAAGGCTGCATGAAGATCCATTCTCTGACTGCATACAGCATCTGCGCAAGTTGCTTGTAAAGATAGGTATTGCACATACCATACAACTGTATGAGTAGTGGTCATTCTGGCAGTGCAAGGCCCAGAGGGTTCTACCACTCCAACTGTCTTGTTGAATAAGTTCATCCCTTCATGACCATGTTTGTTGTCAAGTGTCCTAGGTAAGCTGGAAAAAAAAATGCTAATTATTTCATTGCACACAATGGGAACAAGAATAATGTCTATAATTGTAGGTAAACACACTTTATGTTAATTTTTATTTTTAAGTCCAAAATCTTGAATGCAAAGCTTTGGGATCTTCTAATACAGATTGTTTGCCAGAACACCTCCAGGTCTGGTATCCAGAGGTATGAACTGGAGAGCCCATGTCCCACTCCTGGCCACTACTACAAGCCCATTGCCCTCCTGGGGTTTCAAGCAGTAAACTGGCTCCAGCTCACATTTTGTTATCCTGCTCTCTTATAGACTTTCCAGCCTAAGAACGAGAGATGTCTGCCGCTACCACATTAGCTCCTCTGACAAATGTAGAAGTAGCTAAATAACAGGACCAGGAAATAACTACCCATCCACTAGCCAAGCTCTAACCCGCTCGAATAGTTTTCAAGCCCAATTTACTAAAAACTGTGATCTGGAGTTAAACATAGTACGATGCAAATAACACAGGGCAAGAGCTGGCTCGGGTTGGATCTTTGCTTTGGTTTGCAGACCTTGGAATAACTCTCCCTGTTTATTTGGTGCTGGGAAGCACGGAGGGAGTTCTGGGGGTTGCAGATGCTCAGCACCTCCCAGGAGTTGCTCCACATTTTGCAGTATCAGGCCCTTGATAGTAGGTTGCCAGTTCTGCAGGGCACATACAGTATACTTAGGGATGTGTTGAAATGAGAGACTGCAGATGAATAGATTTCACCCAGGATCCTTTCATTAAAGCCTGGATGGACACGCAGGCAAACTGAATCCCATGAGCTGTGGAACATGAGGAAGTTGTTTCCAAACCCTGTTATTGGGGATCCCACTGTGGAAAGGCTTGGCCTACCGCACTAAAATGCCATCACCATTTCAGTCCTGTCCGGATGGCTTTTGGTCATGGCCAGTAGGGTGGAGCACTCCAAAATTCACCATGTTGACTCCTTGTCCTTTGCTAGGTGTAAGGCTGAAGGTGTAAGAAGAAGCTACAGGACACCCATGCTTCCCATAATGAAATAGTTGGGGTTTTGACTATGAAATGCTCTGGATTTCAGCTCATTGCTATTTGTTTCCTTTATTTTCCCTTCCCAAACAGAAGGAGTTGATGCTCCCTTTCAGTAGCACCATTACCTGGCACAGTTAATTTTTCTTCAAGAGAGACCACACAAGCTCATTTCAGTTTGGGACCCATGGAGGTGAGCAAACGGGAGGACATGCCTAAGATAGGGTTTGGGGTATTTGGCCATGCCCATGGATTTGTGGTGTTCATGCATTTTCCAAATTAGGGATAGAGGAGAAAAGTTTTTTTAAAGGAGATTATAAAGAAAAAGAGGAAGCTAGTAGGGCATGGTCATCCCAAGTGTCCTTGAGCAGTTAATCCAATGGCTTTTATCAAACTCCTGTCTCGAAATGCTGGATTCACTGGTATTGAACAGTGAAGATGCGATGTTGCCTCGGGTAAAGAAAAATACAGGACCTGCTGCATCAGAAATACAAATTAAATTTCTAGGGTCAAGAAGGGATTAAACCCTCAGATGAGTCCAAAATCCCCACTTTTTAGATTTAGGAATTTAAATGTTGCAATGAAAGTACCAAAAGCCTCATTCTCCACAAGAGGCCTAGTTTTGTTGGACCATGGTGGTGTGTCTAGAAGGTGAACTCAAGTCATCACCACCAATCCCAGTCTGGTTTCCTCCATGTATGACAAATCTAACTGGGCAGGTCAGGCTGTCACGAATGTCTGATGCCTCTAAAATCAAAAGGGTTTGAAATACACAATTTTAAGATGTAACAGGGCAAGCCAGCAATTTGCTGGTTAAGAATATACTTACAAATGCTGGGAGTTCTACACCCTGAAGACAGCGACTGCCAGCAGCTTTTGAGATGCAGCACCCAGGTGCTCAGGGCCCCACAGCATCTTGTAAAGGCAAACAGTTTGTTCATTAAACGCTTTTATTTACTTTTTCATGTATTACAAAAGAGTCTTATGAGTTTGAAATGAGTTGAAAATCCACTCTAGGATTTTCACAGTGACCTGACAGCAAAATATGCTTGTTGGTTTTTTTGTTTGTTTTTTGTTCTCAGTCATGAATACCTTCTGTATATGGCTTGTGATATACTGAAGTGATCGATGTACTTAAGTGAATTTGATTGACATTTTTCAAGTCATGCTCCAGATTCTTGCTTCAGTTTGACTCCAAACAGGTAGTGGTGGTAAGCTGAGGTCTTCTCTTGAGGCTGCACATCCAAATTGTCTATGAGCTATTGAACTGATTTATAAATTTGTCACTAATTTATAAAATGTGGCAAAATTAAACCAACAGAAATCATTTGGAAATGGTGGGGCACAGCAGAGTGAGTGGTGTGGCTGGCTGAAGGTGCTGGTAGACACTGCAGGTGCTGAGTGCTGCTGGAGGGGGCAGAAAGTATTGGACAACTTTGAGGAAGGTAACAAAAAAAAAAAAGGCAATCCAAGGCTATTAAGCACTCAAATTTGCATTGCAGCTGCTGCAATTTGTTTGTTCCCAGTGCACTTGCTAATATAAGTTGTATGCACCTGGACATACACTGTGTAGCGCATGAAAAAATGCATGCAATCTGATTGCTTTAGCATAGGTATAGACCAGTGACCAGCAAAAATAGAAGTTATATTACAGTAAAAGAAACTATATCTTGGCCGCCAAGGTGTAACCCCTTCACATGTTGAATCAAGTGGATCAGAACAGTGCCAGGTGCTGTGTATATAAATAAAGTGATGCTGTTAATAGTAAACAGCTCCGCTGCTCTTTTAAAAGACATATTTCTCTGACACATGCAGAAAGTTAAAGTTACAACTCTGTGAAATTTCTGTTTGCTCCCTCATCTGTTTATCATTTACTCTTTGGATGCTTGTGCTAAGAATTTAGGCTTTCAGAATAATGTTTGTGGTAGGTGGTCCCTTCAAAGCTGGCTTCTTTCACTGAACCATTTTGATTTGCTGCACAAAACTCATGCATACTTTTCCTTTAACTGTATCCAACACCATGATGAACTGACTAGTGCAAGAAAAACTACTGTTGCAGTATTTCCCTTTTCAATACAGTCAGCTACTTCGAAGGGTAATTTTTCATTGGAATTTGAGGCCATTGTTTGGAGTCCCCTCCCCATCCTTCATTCCCAAGTGAAAAAGGAAAAGGTTTATATACATGATGGTACTCTCTCCATATATATCAATATATACTCTCTCTATATATATATAACTGGTTTTATACACATACATGCACACATATTAACATAATGACAACTGCCCTTTGTGGCTAACCCAGCCATTTAATAAATATACATTCTGCTTTAGAAAACTGTTTTTTCAAAAAAAAGATTTACAATTATTATGGCAAGGACATGGGATATCAACATAAAAACTGAAATGCATTCCCTCTGTGTGTTCACAAAGTTTTCTTTGATAAGTCATGGGAGCACTTTCCACCAGGAAAGCATAAAAGAGAAAAAGGCTGCAAAACAGCATCTCTATAAAGGTTAATATCATAGATCAGCACAGCCATCAGGGCATGTAACAGGTCTTCTGTTTCACATTGAACTGATGCTGATGTGAAGTGTAGCTGAGTACAGGCTGAGTGTACACGTGCTGTGAAATAGATGCATGTAAGCACAAAAAGTATCAGTAAAAAAAGCTGTTAAAAAAAAGTAATGAATCAGCATGAGGATACTTGTCCCTGTATGGTAAAATAAAAAGAAAAAGAAAGTTGGTTTGTTTGGATTAATGTTACACGGCTCTCTGGACAATAAATGCTTCCTCACAAGTAAAATACACCCCGGACACATTTGGGGACCACTGTATTTATTCAGCTTTTGCTAAATTCTAAGAATCGATGAGACTTCGGGCAGCAAATGTTCAAACTGAGGCAAAAAAAAAATTTGCAGGATATTTGCCAGTGACCTCAACTCAGGTCTCAACCTTTTCACATAGACTATCCTGTGCTTGACTCAGGTGCAGGGCTGGTATCGATCTGCATGTGTGGAGCTCAAAAAAACAGTGGGACAAAACAGGCAGAGGAGCACAAGGACTGAATTAATGAGAAAGGTGGGAAGCAAATGCACAAGGGGAAAATCTGGCTTAAAAAATGGACTTGGGTTTCTCTTGAGACTCATTTCTCCCAAAGCAATAATACATCACCAAAGAGCAGCATCAAATCTTTATATAAGAATCAATGGATATTATAGGTAAGGCACCAATTTTTATAATTTTTTTTTTTGAATACTGGTTTATATTGCTTTTTTTTGAAAAAAAAATAATCTGTGTTTGCCTAAAAACCCAAAAGCAAGCAGCCTGTTTTCTTCAGGCAAGCATGCTCCCTGTGCTGCTGATGCTGCAGCCTCATCTGGGCGGCAGCTCCTTGAGGCAGCCCCGCGCCGCCCGACTCGCCAGCCTTGAAAGGCGCTGGCAGGAGAGCTCCGACTTCCTTCGAAAGCCTTTGTGCACTCCGGCGAGCCCATAAATCAGCCCGCTCATGCTGCGCGACCTTCTGACATGACCAGCAGACAGGAAGATGGGGAGTGCGAACGACAGAGCCGCTCAGCAGGTGACCGCCGACGACGGATCTATAATTTAAGTGCCTGATAAAAAAAAATGACATGACAAGACGTTGCATGCGGAAAATGAGACACTGCCCTCTGCAGCGTCCTTGCCAGGATGGCGGAAAGCATGGGCGATTATTATTTTTTTATTATTATAAAAGTTTTAAATTGAGGTAAGACCATATGCACCGCTTCTGGCAGCGTGAGACCAGATGTGATTCATGTTGGTTTTCTTACCCTCTGGCTGGTAGTGAATGGAGAATTTATTGAGAGTGACACACAGAGATTTCCAGTACAGAGATTTCCAGTACAGAGATCCAGTATTTGGATTTTTACATGTTTTCCCTTTAAAACTGTATTGCTTTCACCCCTGGTGCAGCCTTTTCACCTCCTCCTGGGCATCTGGCATCATGAGCTTTTTCTCATCAATTTTGGGCTGGAAGGAAGGCAGAAGAACAAGAAGAAATTAAGGAATTCTTCCTTAAAGAGCCCTTGCTTATGGAGAAACTGCTCTATGTCTTGCAGCATCTCAGTGGGATTGCCTTCAGCTGAACCACATGCCGAAATTACAATGTTCAAATTGTTCAGAAAAGCAATAGAAAAACAAACCTCAGTTTCTTGGTGGCTCTCTTTATGCTTTGGCTCTACTTTCACTGGGCAACCATGGGTAAAAGAGAAAACTTTTTTTTTACAAATGGGAAAAAATCCTGTATTTAAAACTTGTATAGCCCTGCTTGTGGGCAGACAGTCACTGCTGCTAGCTCAGGTGTCTGAGTGAACATGCATGTGTAGATGCAGCTCCTATTTCCAGCAAGACCCCTGTGGGACAATTAATATTATCTGTTGGAAATGGTTTATTAAGGCCAGGCCTCTGAGTTTTCCCAGGAAATCTGTGCCCAGACAACAGCAGTTCAGCCCCTACCATGGGCAGCATCCTTATCCCATAAAGAGCAGGACCTGAGCTGGACTTTCCTTGCCCTGGGTATGGGGAATTTGCATCATTTAGGAGTGGATGTCCCCCATAGCAAGATCCTGGCAGTGCTTGCAGTTGTCAGCATCATAGAGGCTTGTCTCCACACTGGTGCCCGTTGCTTACCTTTCCCGCTTGGATGTTAATGGGATAATGCTAGCCAAGTGCTTTGAAGATGGAGAAGAAAGACTAGGCAAACACGGGCAGATAAATAGAGTGCTTCATCTTTTGAGCAGCACTGGGCGAAGAGTGCTTCCAATTATTTTTCCCGGTGTCTTCATGTACTGGAGAAGACACAGGTCGCAGCTGAGCTCTCATTTCCCCCAACCCAAAACATACCATTTGATCCATCCCTGCAGGATACTGCTGCGAAGCACACACTAATGCATCGCCCAAGCTGCCAGTTAATTCAACAGTCATTAACCTAAGTAAAACTATAACCCGCTGAGTAAACATTTCCTTATTGTTTCTAGAGATTACTGTGCTGGGAAGTCATTAATAACCTGGAAGCACATTCAATTTATCTTTGTTTATTAGCTGTTTTTGTCAGACATGAGGATCATCCTCCCGCTATTGAAGTATCACACTATGACATTAGCCCCAACTACAGCCTCTGCAAAGTCAACAATCTGATATGGTCATTAATCTCACACTTCAAAAGGGGAGGCAGGAGATTGAGTAGGAAGATGTCACATCTGCTCTTCCACTTGCCGATTGCCACAGCCTGACTTCAGATAATGGTTTGGTCTAGCATCCTCTTTGCCTACTTGACCCCACCAGGAGCCCCAAAACCCCTTTTCATTTCCAGCCAAAGGGGACCAGCAGATGTGATGCAGGACCTGCAGGAGACTGTGAGGAACAAGAGTGGAGATGTTCTACATACCCCTATAGCACCTCAGATAACTACATTTAGGTGACCAAATCCCATCCCTAGTGTGTAAGCATAAAGCTGCATAGGTACTCCCATGGATACATCCAGCTCATTTTTGAGCTAAAACCAATGCACCTTGTCCCAGATTCCAGTTTGGTGCAATAGATCCTAGTAGGTGCAGAGCCTACCACTGTGTCTATGGCTTCAGAGGAAGCTATGGCTCAGTGCAGACCTCTCAGGAGCTAATGGCATGGGAGGACCTCAGTGGTGAAGGTCCATCACTGCAAAGGCTAATGAAGCAGTTCCTTCATCAGGGTTAGAAAATCCATGGGACTTGCTGTAGGAACAGTTTGGCATGTTGGAAATGAGTTGATGAAACGCTTCTTGAAGGGATGACTTAAACCACTATTAAAATAATATATTCATTACTAATAGCCATTTTTCTCATCTGCTTTCACTGATGCTAATGCTACTACATGTCTGGGACAAGAGTTATTGTAAAAAATGGAGCAGGAGAAGCCCATGTATAAGTATCCACAGTTAAAGGAGTGGCATATTAAAGCCATCACATCCAATCCAAACCTAGCATCATTTTTTCTGGGCAGTGTTTGCTAAATGTGCTGCAAACATTCTAAATAATTTCCTACTGAAGGA
This sequence comes from Pezoporus wallicus, assembly GCF_028554395.1. Lineage (NCBI taxonomy): Eukaryota > Metazoa > Chordata > Aves > Psittaciformes > Psittacidae > Pezoporus > Pezoporus wallicus. Next base: position 4,101,254 of record NW_026639744.1, read on the forward strand.
ATTTGCTCACAGTGCAAACCACCAATGTTAACACTTTGCCCACTGTGTACAGAAGCCAACCTTCACTTGTCCTGGGAAAGTCACTGCCACCTCTTTCATGGGTAGGAGAAGTTATTTAATATCATAAAAGAATTAATATCAATTTAATATCATAAAAGAATTAATTAAACTTCATTAAAACTTCATGAAACTTTATTTAAACCCTGGTTTCACCATGATACTATTTTTCTTACTTACCTTTGTGCGTAAAAAGGAAGATGCCAACTCTTTTAGAAGTATGACATGTATGATCTACAAGGAACATTTCTTTTAACTTTTATTTTCATTTTAAAGACAGGATTTTTTAACTTCATGCTACCCAGCCCTTCAGGAGCTGTGATGTGGGGCTGGGGGGGAGTGGGATTAATCTCCTCTGCCTCATGTACTTGCCCAGCTGGCTGAATGCTCTCCTGATATTGGAGATTAGGTCCAAACCCCTCCAGGCAAGGAGGAACTTCAATGTGCATCTCCCACATCCTAAATGGATGCTTTAATCATTGTGATATTGCATAAGGAGAGTAAGGAGGGTGCCTTTGGGAAGAAAGTTTTTTTTTTGTTTCTTGAAAAAAGGTATTAGGGCAAAATGCAGCTGAAGTTTCAAGGCTTCCTGAGACCTCCAGAGTAATGAACCCTGCTTGAAAAGACAATGATTTCTTTGGGCGTTTACTATACTTGTCTTTTAACCAATTTCTACCAGCTGTCTTAGATGACTCATCTTCTAAACCCAGATGCCCCTATTTCAGATCTGATTGCCTGTTGAGGTGGCTGGTTGAAGCAGATTCAATGTCCTTTAACACCTTCGTATTTTTTTCTGTTTGCTTTAAACATTGTGACACTTTTTTAAGGACTAGCACCTCTATACAAAACATTACATACTATGCATGACTTGCTTAAAGACTGGAAGCTGCAGCATGGCTGATGCAAATATTTGCTTTTACTCTACACTTCATACTTATGCTAAAGATATTGCATATAAGGCAGTACTTATCCATAGCTGTTGCTTGTGCAGATGCATGGTGCTCCATAGCATCTCAAAGAGGAAAATAAAGCAGTCTTTTTATTGAAAATATCTTCCTTTATAGGACGTTCCCTGCGTGTGCATTGCATGTTTCAGACCTGCCTGTGGAGGACGCTATTTTCCCAACGCTTGTTCTGGGTTTGATCTGAAGGACAAGGCTTTGCAGGGCATTTTCAGGAAAGACCAAGCAGTATCTCTTCCATCCTGTTAGATGATGGTATATTTACTATTAAGTAACCTTTAAAATTATGGTTGCATACAATGCAATGTATTTGTAATCATAAGCCTTCGTTTTGTAAAAATAAGAATTTTACTGCTTTTACTATAGACTTCCACGGACAATGAAAAAAAATAAATATTCCTGTAAATCATCTTCATCTTCTAAGAGAAAACATTTCTTTTCCCAGCCCTGTCCCAGATTACTTCTTTGGGGAAATGACTACGGATAGACACTCAGACCTTCATGGGAGTGTAATTTAACCATTTGCTCCGTAACTCGGGGAAGACATGCTCAAGCCAGAGAAGGCTTGGTGCCTAAACTCTGCCAGTAGGTAACTGTAGGCAGAAAGAAAGGAAAGCGAAATCTTTGATCTTGGTGAGGTGCTAATTTGTAAGATTCGGGGGTAGTTAGGGCCTTAGGAAGCTGTGGCCAGTGCATACATCAGGGTGCTTATCTGGCAGGGGATTAATGACGCATTACTATCTCCACACTCGGCCATTTACCCAAGCCTATGTGTCAATGAAGGCATTAGAGCAGACACCCTGAGTCCATCGGGTTTATCTGGCTGCTGCTGACAGGAGCAGTAGGTGACACCAAGCCAGGGAGGGAACTTCAAAGTTTCACAGGCTGAAGTCTTGCCCAAAAGACAAACAACCTTTGCTGCTGGGACCAGCACAAACAGCTGGGTGTGGAGGGCATCTGGAAGATGAAAGGCTCATCTCCTTGCCTGTGTTGGCGGCCTCACCACCTGAGCTGGCCTTCATTCTTTTGGGAGGGGGGGCACTTGTTTTAATGGAAACTTTTATCTTGGCTCTCCTGAAAGCAATGGTGTTTTAAAAGGAAGAAAGAGAGGATTTGAAGCAGATGGAAACTGCAGAAGTCACCTGCTGCTTGGGCAAACACAGCACCCAAGCAGAGGGATGCTGTTGGGGGATAAAACACAGATTTTTTTTCCAAAGAATAGGATGCTCTATACAGTGAGGCCATGAGGAGGGAACAAGGAAAGGAAAAGAAAAATATGAGAAGTAGAGGAAATTTGCTCACACTTCTCTGTTTTTCCAAAATCTCGGTTTCTTTGATAGAGACTATCCTACAAACCTCACCCCTTGTACTCTTGTAGACCTCTGCAGTTACAATCACTGCTACTAAATCTTGCAACCATCTTGGAATGCTACTGAACCTAAAGACTGTATGATAGCATTCAAAATTTTCACTTTAAATAAGTGAGATGCTTATGTAAAAGGTAATGAGGTATTATTTTCATGGTGAGGTAAAATGCTGCAGCCCGATGCTGAGGTTAATCAGTAAGTTTAACACCTTATGGTTTGTCTCCCTTATTGTGATTTTTAGCTAATGGACATTTAAATGAAAAAATATGACATGAAAGTCCTTTAAAAATAAGTAGAACCCATATTTGACCTTTATCTGTATTGTATGATATTGAGGACAAATACCCAAGGACCAACAGGGTCACTCCTGCCTGCACATTTTAAATCTCTGAACAATATCAGTCTGAATTAATGTCTTGATAACTTCCTCAGACATGGGACTACATTAAAGAAGTCACCATTTAAGATGTGACATCTAAATTTATTGGCTCATGAAAATAGAGACCCATGCAGTTAACCAAGATGGTTGCAACTCAAAGATGTGTCCTTCTAAAACCCCAGGCTTTTTCTCTTCAGTGCCAGCCACTTTTTTAGCAACCCATGCCAGCTGATTGAACACACTGGGAATGGGAGAAGCAAATGATGAATGTCATGCTTTCCAGAGGTGTCAGATAAAGTACTATGGAGACTGCAGAGCTCATGGTGGGTACCAGTGGCTCCTGAAGCCACCTCAATGACAAGCTGGGTTGGAAGGAGCACCTCTGCCCTCTTCTGGGACAACCACAGCCTAACTTGACTTCCACAAGAATTTAAACCCCTTGGATATACGACATCATTTGTGATGATTTGAAGAGGACAACGTCTATGAAGGTGCATACATGACATCCTGCACCTCCTGAACAAAATCTGTACATTTAAATCTCACCTGGGGTCTGGGACTCAGTGCCTTTATTGGGAAACTCGGGATGAATGCAGAGAAGGGGCACATTGCATTTTGGAAGTCACTCTAAAGCAAGCACACCCTTCCCTTTAGTGATTGACAGACACAAAACTCATCCATGCTTCCGCACATATCTCAATATCATTTGCTTGTGGTCTGGGCTTGTTTTTTTTTTTTGACTGCCTTTAATTTGTGGCCATTCAGTAACCACTAGTTGCAGGCCTGCTGGGCTCAGCCCCCTTTTACAGAAGCTGTTTCCTGCAACCACAGCCATTTTAGAAAAATCAGGATGTGATGGAATATTTACTCTTTGATTGTTTAACAACATCTGAGAATTTGAGCAATTCCTGTAAGACCCTGAGGAATGCAGAGCCAGAGGAGGAAAAGCTGTTCAGAACCAACTCCTTTTCATTTCTTTTGGACTGTGGAAACTGAAGCCTAAGAAAAGCTGGGATAACAAAGTGCATTTCTGGAATGTGGGGGCTGATTGTGTTTGTCTAATGATGAATAAAAATGGAATGATGTGTGTAGGTGCAAGATAATACATAATGCTATAATGTGTAGGGAATAGAAGGAATGTCACTGCGATATCACATTGTGGTCACCTTGCAGGTGGAGAAATGCTTCTGTGCTCTTCCCGAAGTAAATCTTTTTGTGGAAAACTTCAGGTAGGCTCTTTAGGTTTGTTTCAAATGTGACAGGGAAGGAACTTTTTGGGAATACGGTATTGCCCCTTGCTGTGCCCTTGCAGAAGAGACATGCACAGGGCTGGATGTCACATCTGGAGCCTTAAGCAATTGGTTTGCCTGGTAAGATGCTGCACAAAACTCCTGGGATATCATCTGGTGTTGACATTCTGTGTTTTCCTCTTTCCCACCATTACAGCACGCAGATGGGATTGCACCTCTTTCAGAGACGAAGCAGAAGTATTCACCAGCACCTTTACAGAAGCAGAGGATCATCAGCATGTGACAACCATCACTCATGGTCAAAAGCCATCAAACAAAGAAACTGGTCCAGGGAGCATCTGCCCTTCATACCCCAAACACTCACTGCTGGTCAGTACAAGGCATTTAGTACAAAAGAAGACCAAATGTCATGAAAATCTGATGGTGTTTTGATCACAAAATTAGCATGGGCAGGGCAGAGTCACTGGACTAAGCCAACAGTCCATCTCTCACTGTCACTACAGAGAAGGGCAAAACACCAAGCAACAGAGCTTACATGCAAAGAATGGGAAAAACTCTTGGTCTCTGCAGACAGTGGTAGATATCTGAGATTAATACAGTGTGCACACACATACATTTACATATATATGGTGTAATAAACAATAATCAAATCTTCTTTGGACCATACTGGGGAATATCACAAGCCACACACACCATGGGACAAGCTTTAATGTTGATTTGCCAACTCACCCTCCCTCTTGCATCAAGCATGGGTTTGGAACAGGTTATGGTCCTTGCTCCCAAGAATCATTAGAGAAGACTACCATGAACATTTCATAATTGCTTTGTTTAATGACATTTTACAGCTGTGATTATCCTGTAGTATATATTTTTAGGTTTTGGTGGCAATAGTACCTGCTTTCTGCATGATTTCACTTCATTTAATATGCAACTTGGTCAAGAATTGAGATAGATAGATTGAATTGTGCGTCTAGGGATTTCCACAGAACCAGCAGAGGGCATTTTGCAGGTCATGCTATCCTCTCTGCTCCATTGCTCTTGCCTTGATAGGCCTGCCTGAATCACCTGGAAACCCATCAGGCCCATCAGTAGGGAGGTATGATTTTGCATGCCTTGCTTGTGAGCCATCTCTGAATTATTCCTGGTACAATAATTACAACTTTGAAGCATACAGCAAGTAATGAAAATACACTGAAAAATGTGTTATGTTGAAATTGAAATGTAAAATCACTTTGAACTGTAATGAAAAGTCTTTCAGATATAAAGGCTGGATTTAACACAAGTTTCTAAAGATTGGTTACTGTTGAGGTGTTTTATTCTCCATAGGACGCAGCTATAGTTTACATAAAATAGAGTAGACCTTGAAATCCCTCTTCCCAGCCTGTTTTATCCCAAAACCAGTGGCAAAACCCATCTATGGCAGCATGTTACAGCAGAGAAATTGCCACTTGTGAGAACAGGAATAGTACACACTTCCTGCTAGTGTTTGCTGCTGTCATCAGCACATAAGATTGTAGACTGGAACACTAGACGGACCCTTTAAACTGCAAACCAACACCATGCCTCAGCCTTGCAATGAGGTAACTCCATGGATTTCAGTCATTGTTGCAGCTCAAAGAGGTCAGAATAGCAAAGAAGAAGGTGCTTGAAGATGCAATAACTGATCTAGTACTTTCAGCGTCCTCTCTCTCTTGCTGTATCACTTTTACATTATATAAAGAAACTCCCAGCCAGTGCAGCCCCTGCCATGGTAAGCTGGTCGTTTATTATCCTTTTCCTTTCTGGCGCAGCAGTCAAGAAGACAGAATTGAGTCCATCATTATTGGTCTCTGGAAAGTTGAACATATGGTGCTGCATCTTGTGGCATCCTTTCAAAAGATCAGCCAGGCAGCTGCTGAGCACATGTGCAAAGGGAAAGCACTGCCTGTTAGTTAAAGGGACGCTATAATAAGAGCATTCACTCTCAGCAGCACCGTTATTGCTGGGGGTGGCTTCCTGGACCCTCTGAGCTCTGCGATTTCAGTGCAATATAAAGCAGCTTCCACACCAATGGCTGAGATTAGGAGGCATCACTTTATTCCCCCTAGAGCACAATGGTTTAGAAAGTTGCTTAAAGATGGAGACGCTGAGATTTGTGGCTTATGCTAAAAAAGCATTCAAGCATTGCCAGCCTGTGCCTCTCCATTTTTGCACAGAACAGTCAGAAGGGTATGACAGAGCTTTCATTTGGCATTGCCTTTATAAAAAAGGATTCCTTAGAAGAACCTGAGTTGCACTAATTTCTGGGAAAAATAGTTCTTTGGAGGGTGCAGGCAATGTCTGGCATAACAAAGGAGCATGCTGGGAATCACAGCACCATGGTCATTGCCTCCTATCAGCTTCAGAGGAAGGACTGGTCCCATTTCTCTCATTGGGCACAGCACTAAATGCTGGCAAATTCCCTCAAAACATCAGGACTGAGCCACTGTAGCACAGGCGTGCCACCATGAACCTCCTAGGAGACCATTTAACAGCTCCTAATGTTAGGCTGGAAGTTGGGAGATTTGGGCTAGTGAAGCACCCACTTGCTAGGTGAGTGTGATAGCTTTATTTACTCATTCCCTGCATTTTCACCTTACGGCCTGTGAGAGTTTTTTGGCATGTGACTATCCAGTTTTTGTTGCAGAAAGTCTGAGATCTTCCAGGAGACGGAATTATGATGTTGCGTAAAAATTATCTTCACTTATTACTACTGCAGGGGCTGATTTAGGGCAGAAGAGGGAGACTGTAGTGATAGGACAAGGGGTAATGGTTGAAACTTAAACAGGGGAAGTTTAGATTGGATATAAGGAGGAAATTCTTTCCTGTTAGGGTGGTGAAGCACTGGAATGGGTTGCCCAGGGAGGTTGTGAATGCTCCATCCCTGGCAGTGTTCAAGACCAGGTTGGATGAAGCCTTGGGTGATATGATTTAGCATGAGGTGTCCCTGCCCATGGCAGGGGGGGTGGAACTAGATGATCTTAAGGTCCTTTCCAACCCTATTCTATGATTCTATGTTCCTTGTCCCCTGAAATAATCCAGAGCATCAGAGGTCCTTTACATCCTCCACCTACTGCCTCCCACACCTCTGTCTGGGGCTGAGATGACTGCGTACCATTGTCACCCTTGTATTTCCATGAATGTGCTGACACTGGGACACATGATATTGCAGACACAGAACTGTTGCATTCAGGGGGAAAGCTGAAGAATCTGTTAGGTACCAAAATGCTTTCAGACAGAAACAACCTCAATGTGCAGCAAGATTTTGGATGTACAAGGGCAGAATACCTTTGTAATAGTACCAGGCTCAACTTTCCAAGCTTCTAGGTCTAAATTCAGTTCTCTTTCCTGGAGCAGTGCTGCTGCAGGGAAGGCTGATGGTAAGGCAAAGTATGCTTATATTTGCTTATATCTGGTGAGAGCTTGAGCTTTGCATGTTTGCCAGGGTTGGGAACATATCACTGTGCATCTTGCTCCCTTTCCTCTGTCACTTTTCCCTCTTGCCCGTTTTCCCTATTCTCCAGCCCTGGAAGGACAGAGCACACCCAGCGCATACAGCAGGCAGGCAGGAGGTGAAGTGTGCAGGAGGCAAACAGCTGCCCGCAAAGAGAAGACCTTCCCTGCTTTCCCTCCCACACAGTCTCACATGCATCAGTTGCTTAGAGGAGTTTATGATCCAACTTTCAGCTTCACAGAAGGGCAAGATGGCCCAGCTTTCTCTGGGGTAATGAAGGAAGTATTGCCTTTGGCTCTCCATCCTGCAAAACCATGTTTTCCCTGGAGGCAGTGGTGTAATTTTCAGGATGCAGGGTTAAGTGTGTGCTTCAGACACTGAAGGGTGTGGTGTTTGCATTGCCAAAAAAAAAAATTAGGAAGAGAGAAAGCCCAAAGTCTGCTCTCACTTTCACTGATTTAATTTTAACAGCACTAACTTTGGCAACACCAGCCCTACTTTGCACAGCGGGGCAGGCTACTGCCTTGCATGAGTTTTTCCCCCAGACTCAGTATCTCACTGAGGGGCAGACAACAGACGGTCCTCCTGTCCTTTCAGCTTTCTTCTGTAGGGGAGAAAAACATTACCAATTTGCAAATGCTTAGCACCCCAACCCAGCAGAGTTTAGGATAAGTGCTAGAACTAATGTAAACAGAGAATTACACTATTACAGCTGCATGTGGTGTTATAATTACGCAAGAATGCAGCTCAGCCGCTGGTGCATCATATGCGCCACACTGTCGCCAAATTTGCAGATGTTCAGTCTTACTTTTATTAAGCATGACAATGCCCAGCAGGATCTATTTTCTCTGATTATACTCAAATGGAGAGGAATATTAAAAGGCAGGATAATTAAAAATATATGCTTAAACAAAGGATGTGTCTACAATTCTTTTTCGTAGCGCTTTGAAATAGTTCAAATTTCTCGGCTGGCTCGTGTATACAGGGAACCAAAAGGATGTCTTAAATTCAGACATATGTCTTCATTCTGTTTAATGTGCCAGAACAAAAACATAGCTTGAGACCACCATGAATTGATTTTTAAGTGAGGGCTCCTCATTCCGCTCTGCCAGACTCCAGGGCAGATTTTGCAGCTAGGATATAATAGTTTCCTACAAGAAAGAAAAAAAGAAAAAGGAGATGGAGCCTATCTATCTATCTGCTGAATTTTATGGTGGGGATGTTGCATGGGGAGTGTGACCTCAGTTCAGGTATTGACTCTGTATTATTAAGCACTTTTTAAAAACAGATGCTTAGAGAAACATGAGTGCAGGGATGCTTTGCAGAAAATCCTTGCAAGCTGCATTTCGCTAGATCATATCCGACACTTATGGCAGGCCATGAAATAATCATCATGCTTTGAGATTTTTCAGAGGATGAGGATTTAAGGAAAGCAAATAAGCTGATCCACCACTCAGTCAATCACATGACAGTGGATGAGAAAAGCAAAGGCACCAAGGTAGCACAACTGGGAGATGGAAAATTCAGAAATAGTGTGTTAGACATGGGAAAAGGAAAACTCAGGCCAGTAAATATGTATTAAATATGTGAGTAAGGATGCAAAGATAGATAAACTTTCCAAACATGCGCCCTTTCAGAATGCAGTAGAGAGGTGCAGAGAGCAAAGGGGCTGGGAGTGACCTGGTGGTGGGCAGGAGTGGTGCTGCTGCCTTCAGACCAGGAGACGGTGGCAAGGATGGATAGAAGGATGAGGGATGAGGTGCCAGAAGATGGAATTTCAGATAGCTGTGGCCAGCTGTGGCCAGCTGTGGTGCTGGATGCTGCCTGTGAGGGGAGAGTCAAGGTTTTTGCTTGTATGAATCTGCCTCTTCCTCCAAGAACCAGCCACCCTAACTCAAAACCAAACCAAATAATTCCATCTCTGCTCTATGTATGTGCATTCTTCGGTGTCTTGCCACCTAAAGGAAACCATGGATCCTAATCAGTTTGGACGTTCTGGGACAAGGAGAGAAGAAATTTTGCCAGGATGAAGGGAAAATAAAACCCAAGACTGAACCAATCATAACTTCCTCGATTCAGCACGGCCTCATGGGTGCTGTGGGTGTCTGGCAGCATCCCCAGGGATTCTCAGGTGGCAAACATGCCAGGGGCCCTCAGGGCAAGAGCTGGAATGCTTATCTCCCCCAGAGCTATCCCAAAATAGCCAAATTTAACAACACAGTCACTGTGTTTTCAGCTGTTTTTTAGGAAATAGGTTTTACATGATGACAGCACAAAGCACTTTCCCATGGGAGCAAAATTTGGGTGTGTGTCCTTCGGTGCTGCAACCTTAAAAACTAGTTTTGCCTCTTGGAAGTGCTTAGTGCTTTCATCCTTGGAGGATACCAGTGCTTGTGGGCCATATTTTGTTACTGTGATTTCATCTGGAATAGTGCAGTAGCTTTCTGTGGTCACCCCATACTAACGAATTTGCCCCATCTCACGGCAAGCCCTGTATTAATCTAAGTAAGTTTGTTGTTTCCAAATAGTCCTACAAGCACCCCCAGCAATGATCAGTTTAATGACTTCTTTATACTGGCTGGGAACATCTACACTCCCCCAGACTCTTTGGGCTATGGATGCCCAGAAACAGCTTTACAAATGTTATCTACTCTTTACTTTCTTGCATTTTCCCATATAGAAATAGACATTTTTCAGCATTACCAATGTGACTGCACTCTCTGCAGTTGAAGGATCCAACAAGAGCTGCAGGGAAAGGTTGGGGAGCTGTGAAATGGCTGGGAAGTTGAGGCTGCCCTGACTCCTGAGAGGAGCAGGAAGACAGTCTGATCTCCAGCATCAACAGCTGAAACTGCTCTTGCCTCCCTGATAGCAGAGCTGTGTAGGATACTGAGGGCTCCCCCCACCAGAGGAACAAAGGAAGTGAGGAGAACAACAGTGAGCAAAAGATAGGTTATGCCAGGAGGAAGTCTGGATTAAGCAGCCAGATTTCCTCTACATAAGTCTCACTGTGAAATGACGCATTAAAACACAAGCTCTTTCCCTTCACTTCCAAACTCATCTCTTACTCAGAGTGGTTCCTCAAGACCACAGTGAAATTCTCTGAAATGTTTTCAGGTTCTTCTGGGTGGAACTGCTGGGGCTTGGGGAAATGCCCTCACCTCTGCCTAGGTGCCTATCAATCAGGCTTGCCTGGTGGACCTGGTGTTCAAGCCGTGGGATTGAAGTAGTGGGTTCGCACACTCAATTCACAAACAGTCCTTGACCTTCTGGGACATCTCAATTTTAAAGGCAGGACCCATCCCCTGGAGGACCAGACGAGCTTGCAGTACAATTTGCAAAGCCCTGATCAAAGCCACAAAACTTCATCTGGTTCCTACTCCTCAATTTTCAAATTTTCTTATAGTACCTTTGGTACCTCATTACTGAGGTCTGGGGGTTATTCACCCCCCACCTCCCTTGTTTTTCTTGCAACCAGTCTGGAAATAAATTTGGTAAGATGGATTCATTGTGACCCTCCCAAAGTAAAGCAAAGACATGTCTCTCCCTTTTGCAGACCACACTTCTAGCAGGGTTATCCTTCTACCTCCATTCTCACAGGACCCAGTAACATTATCACAGACCAATAACTAGCTTTGCACACACCTATCTATTCATCCCTCCGTATATATGGATTTCCTATACTTTTTTTAGACCATATCTGTTTGTACACACTCAATATATGAGATCAAGGAGAAGAAAGAAAAAAAAGACAACTCAAACCAAACCAAACACAGCCCTTAATGCTTTGTTTTCTCCCACAATCGTTAAGTGTTAAACCAACATCTGGATGCTCTATAAATGTGTTATTTAAGGAGAGAGAGTTCCCCAGAAGTGTTTATTTGCAATGTCTTCATCCTTGTGGCAGAGTGGCTTTTTGACATGAGGCTCATTGGCAGCTCATTGCATTGAAGTGACTCTTTTGTAGTCTCTGTGTCTGTACAATTGCCAGAGCCAGAAGATTACCACATTAAAAATACACGTCAGTCTCATTAAGGAGCGGTGTCTAGCAACATCCGGCAGGGAGCTTGCTGGTGGAAGCCTTGGTTTAAAGGCAGGATTCACTCACTCAGATGGGGAGTGAGCTTGTGGATTCCTAGCACAGTTATCCTTCTGCGTTTTTCTTCAGTGGAAAGTATGAGTTTGCTCAGTGAGGAGGGAGGAATACTTAAGGCATCTTTTACTTTGTCACTTGCTCTGGTCCTTGGGCTATGGCGTGACTTCCTCTGCACAGACCGCCTTCTGCAAGATGATGGGGAGAGAAGTGTTGTGGCTGCTTAGAAAGTAGTTAGCATGCTGCAGGTTTCAGCTTCAGTCCCTTTTTCACTTTGAAAATGTAATCCTGTAGGTATTTTTAGGGAGAGATGGGGAGCTAGTTACCACCATGCCTCATCATGTTCATGACACCAAAGGTGGTGGATGTGGGGTGGGAAGGTGTAGGGCATGGCCCCACAGGAGGTATGCAAGCAGTTTCCACTGCTTATATATAATAAAAATATCTGAGAAAAAAATGTGGAGAACCTCTGATTTTTGCCTAGTACTTGACAGACCTCTCCTGCATGGACATCCATTCCCATGGCAGTCTCAAACAGTCCTTAAGGATGTGCAAGCCTAAGGCTGAGCAGTAGGATCAAATGGCACAGATAGATAGGAATCTGTCTTTCCATGTTCTTCTCCAGCACCTTATGGAGGAGGAGAAGAGCAATGATGTGCTTCATGAACCTGGGAAATGGCTCTGGGGTATGTTACTGGCCATGGGCATGGCCAGAGATGAAGCATCAGTGACTTGCAAGGCAGTAATTCTCCTGGACATCCTGTAAAACAAATCAACAAGCTAAATAAAGTAGTGTAAAAGCATTTCACTTCTTTCTGGCTTGTCACAACAATGTTGGACTTCAAGGAATGGCAGGACAGACTGCTGGGAAAAAAGGAAATGAGTTGCATGGAAGAAAGAAAACCCAATCACATTGCTGTGAACAGGATTTCAGCTTGAATTCTACATGTAATTTGAAATATATGGTTATATTTTCAAACGTGCAGTACAAAACTAATTGAAAACATGTCAGCTTCATTAAACTGAAACTGGGTGGCAAGGGAAAATAGGACATGCTGGATGGAAACATTTCTGTTAAGTGTGGCTCTTTATAGGAGATGAGATGCTGCTGTCCTCGGTCAGCGATAATTTTTGAAAACCTTATAGGGGATGGAAGCAGAGCAACTAGCGAACTGCAAACGTTAATAAAAGAGCTTCAAAATAAGCTCAAGTGTGCTGTTTTCCCCAACATTCAGATGTTGTATGTTCTTGTTATGTGCAAGGACAGGGCTTGTGGTGTTGAAGGAAGATCTTTTTTCTGCCATCTGCTGCTGTCAGTACAAAAGGAGGAAACAACTTGTCAGCCTGCTCTGGCCTTTCAGGAAAAGGACCATTTATACAATAGGTGTAGCTTGTCCTGTAAATAATAACAACAACAACAATTTATAAAGATGAAGATAAAGGTGATAAAGATAAATAGAAAGAGAAAGATAAATAGAAAGATAAATAGAAATAGAAATCATAACCCCTCCTTAATTAGCCTTAGGTCAAGGGAAGAATTTGGACAGAACCAGGGCTCATGAAAAGCCTGCTTTTAATTATCTCCAGTGCAGACAGTCTCCATGCTTTGGAGAAAAACTAAGAAAAGAAGAAACTTCGTGTGATTGGATTTTCTTCTGTTTGCCTTTTTTTTTTGCCCCCCAACAGACGTGAAATCACATAATTTTACAATACCACTGTCATGTATTATAAAGTGGTCTAGCTACAGCCAGATGTGCTGCAGGGAAAGGACTTCTGTCATCTTCTCTTTTGGTATTGATTTTAGAGGGAACCTGCAAAACTCGATCTCATAGAGCAAACAGAGGTACTCATAGAGTACCTCATAGAGGTACTCAAAAAGGCTGCAGCCCGTCTGAGTACCCATCACTCTCTCTTGATGGACCTCCTTCATAAACCAACTTTATCACAGCCTTTCAAAAGTATCTATCTGGTATAAAAACACTCACCACATATTGTGTCAGCTATGCTGGATGTGGTGCCTAAACTGTAGAGGCTTTATATAGAAAAATGATGAGTATTTGAGCACACACCTACCCCATCTCAGAGCTCAGGATACAGAGCTTTGCTTCCTTTTCTTTCGTATTCCTATAGTGCCCTTGAAAAACATAGGACTGTAAGAAAGTCATAGTAGGTTGCCAGAAGATTCAGTTCCAGCCACAACTATGGTGGCACACTTTGCACAGATTTAACCAGGTTAAATCTGCACTGTTCTTACAGAATCAAAATTCTGCCCTTTCAACGGAGAAAGCAGGAAGCAAGCTGAAAGCTTCCTCTTTGATCAACATCTTTCTTCTGTTTTGAGATGTAAGCAAAAACAAATGAGAATTAGTAATGTGCTGCTGCTTCTCTACCTTTTTTGTTGTTTTTATATGCAACACCATGTAAATAAGTTTTGCTTATGCAGTTCTGAAAGGAAAGCCCTCTGGAAAATTCAGAAAAAGTGTGTATTTTTCAATGGTGGACATTACTTTCTTTCAAGATTTCTAACGATTTCTAATAATCCAATTTAAGTACAGGAAGGAGAATTTCATTCTCCTAACAACTTATCACTAAAACATTTCTAACATAGTCATATATCCCAAACCCCCTGGAAATCCAACTGTAGATGGAAAATCAGTCCATTCTCCAACTTTCCCACAGAGGCATCTGATAAATTTTCTGATGTGCTTCCCATTTGTCCTGGGTTCAGCAGTAGCAGTCAATTTTTTCTCCTTAGTAGCTGGTGCAGCTCTGTGTTTTGACTTTCGGCCTAGGAACAGAGCTGATAACACTGATGTTTTTAGTTGTGGCTAAGTAATGTTTACTCTGACCAAGGACTTTGTGAGTCTCATGCTCTGCCAGGGAGGCGAGAGGCTGGGAGGAGGTAGAGACAGGACCCCTGACCCAAGCTAGCCAAAGAGGTATTCCATACCACAGCATGTCATGCCTGGGGAGGTAACTGGGAGTTACCTGGAAGGGCACAGGCTCTCTTTCGGATTCGGGCTCGTTTCGGCAGGTGGTATCGTATTCTCTTCACAGTACCACAGTATCACAGTATGTTAGAGATTGGAAGGGACCTCGAAAGATCATCTAGTCCAATCCCCCTGCCAGAGCAGGAACACCTAGATAATGTTACACAGGAATGTGTCCAGGCGGGTTTTGAATGTCTCCAGGGAAGGAGACTCCACAACCTCCCTGGGCAGCCTGTTCCAGTGTTCCGTCACCCTCACTGAGAAGAAGTTTCTTCTCAAGTTTAAGTGGAACCTCTTGTGTTCCAGTTTGTACCCATTACCCCTTGTCCTATCATTGTTTGACACTGAGTAGAGCCTGGCTCCGTCCTCGTGACACTCCCCCTTTATATATTTATAGACACTGATAAGGTCCTCTTCTACCTGCAGTTCTTCACTGCCAAAAGCTCCAGTATATGTGTAGTGACTTTGTGAAGACATTAAAAAAAAGCATGTTTAAATAGTGAGTTCTGAGCTAGACTTCACCGTGGCAGTCAGCATGTTTTTAAACAACAAAAGCATTCTCTCATTTCTTCCAAACCACTGGATTCAGCTCCTTCTAGCCATGTAGGGCTATAAGACCTGAAGGGGAATCAGTCTGTAACAGTTTCTTCCGGTCCTTTTTGATATTCCTTCAGTGAAATAAAGGGAGAAATACAGTCTTTGCTGACTTCCACCAATGAATTCACAGCATATAAAAACATGCATCTCAGTCCCATGTTAAAGCAAGAAAGCCTATGGGCAAAATGCCTGCTAAAGAGGGCTCACCACATTTAGCTTGCAGTTGTGACTACAGAAGCATGCAGCAGTTGTGTGAGCAGAGAAAGAGCCCCCTGTGCAACAAGCTGTGAGGCTCCCAGGGCTGAAAGTATGATTTCACTCTCTCTTGCATCAAGTTTGATGGTACCATCATCAGAGGGGAGGCAGTAAGTTTACAGTTATAAATCTTTGCCGCATTTTTAATGATTTATCAGTTTGATTCATGGCTTGCTGGATTTTAGAGCTGTACCGCTAAGGCTGTGACTTCCTTAAGCCTAAGTTAGTTGTTTTATAGTACTAAACTTAACTCTGCTCCTAAGGGGCTTCTAGGATGTTCATGCGTTCAGGGTCTGAAAATTCAGCCAAATCTCTGTCAACAGGCCAATGGTCAAACATAATTTCTTCTAGATTTTTTTTGAAACCTCATAACTGATGGAGGCTACCAAATTTCCATTAGTTATCTCTGTCATATATTCAGTAAATATTAATAATTCTAATACAATCCCCAGATCTTGGGCTTACACTGCACCATGGAAGGAACCCCTTTACATGGTTCTGGAGCTCAATTTAGAGGTGGGCAAACTTTGCAGTATGTAGGGCTTTGTGAATTTGGCAGTCTATTTCATGTTCACAGAGTTCGCTTGCTAATTTAGGGTAGAAAAGTGTATTTCACTGCCATTTCAAATCACATTGTTTTTGTCCAAGGTACACAGTTTACAGATAAACAAATGTATTTTTTTCTACCTCATGGAGTGCAGAACACCTCTCAAACTGCAGAGCAGCACAGGCACTCTATTTATTGACTTATGTCTATATAGTTCCCACACACACTTTATAAAGTGCATGTTTTTCACCTGTTCTCTAGGGTTTTTTTTGCTTCCCCCTCACCCCATTTTTCAGAATTTAAGTGAAACATAAAGTGAACCACATTTTTGATTTCAGTAGACTAGACAAGACTAAGTAGATTGCAGCTAGAGATACCTCCGCTATCCTGTTTTATCCCCCAAGTATTTTAACTAAATTAAATGATGATGAGCTCAAGTACTGGGAAGTTGCACCTCATGGAGAAAAACGGAGAAAACAAATATGCATGTTAAGCCTTTAGGAATATATTTTTTTACTCAATGCATCCACCAAAAAAGTAAAGTGCATCAGGTTTCCTGATACAGTCAGGGCTGGCTCAATTAACTTCATAGTTTTTCCTTCAGCTATTTCTCCTGGTTTGAGAGCCTACACCGCAAGCCCTGAAGGCAGAGTCAAACCTAGCTCTAGTCACACTACCAGCAGCACTCGTATTCAGCATTAGCCATTAATCAAGCTAAATGTCACACACATTTTTTTTCTGCTCAGAAAATTATCAGTCATTTCACGTTCTGGAATGCATCAAAACCAGAACAAGGATGAATATATTTTTTCACTTTCATTAAGTGGTGGATATGGTCCCATCCAGCACCACTGCAAGGGAGCAGCCTCCCCAGTAGGACTAGGGGGACGTGTACCCACTAACCTACAGTATGTCCAAAAAATTGCCAGGACTGACGTGTATTTCCAATATTTGCAATCAAAGGATTTGCCACATTTTTTTTCAGAAGGGAAGCTACTGCAGTGGAAGTGGTGTGAGACAGGGGGGTGATTCACAGCTTTATTCAGGCGCCGTTGTTTTCACAGTCAGCTCAGCAAGCAATATATCATCTCCTGCCTTAGCTGGGGCTACGTCATCCTCTCACATGAAGCATCTTCATTTGCCTTGCTTCATGTTTTGCATGCTAAACTCCAGCCTGTCGACTGGGAGCAGAAAGTAATTAAGCCAGAGGGTCAGAGCATCACATCCGTTTTTTTTTTCAAGCCAATTTGTCTTTCTGAACTGACCATTTACATCATGTGCTGTGATCTCAGTGCTGATATGAGCTCAAGTTGCTTGCAAAAACCTGTGCCCTTTCTTCAGAAGATAATAAGTACCAGACCTCTGAGCATCTGATTAAAAGAAGAGAGAAGTTGCTGTCTGTTCCCCTATTCCCTTGGGTGCCTGTCCAGTCATCAGAGAGAAGGCAGACCACATGCACCCGTCCACACCACATGATGGTACACGCTGTGTTGAGAGATACAACATCATGGCAGTCGCTGAATGGCTGAAATCTCTAATAGAGAGAGGCACTGCCATCTCAGTGGTAAGGGGAAAACAAATAAATGCATCAAATTTGCCATTTGAGTAATTAGTTAAACTAAGTGCAGTTATACTTTCTTTAATAGTTTTAATTTCTGCTTTAGTGGGTATGGATATAACAAGCTTAAACCTAAACTTTACCAACACTTTACCTAATGACTCTTGTTTCCAATGATTTCGGCTCTGGATCTGCAAATGAGCACAGAGCTGCTGTTAAAAGAGAATGAGGGTGGAAAAAAATGCTTGCCGGTCAAGACTGGAGCTGGCATCAGGTAGAAAAGTCCTTTTTTGAACAAAAAGTGAAGCATTGAAAAATATCTGAAAACATGGGCAAAACTCCCCATTTTTTTTGCCTTTTCAATTTGTGTAATTGTTTGGATAAACTAAAAAATACATTTTGGATGGAAAAAGAGTTTTAACCACAATTATTTTTCCTTAGGTTTATACTGATGCTTTCACTGATATTATACCATCCTAGATTTTATGAATGTTTCTGATTGATCCATCCTCTCTGAAAACATAAGACGTTTGTTTTCCAATGTTCAGAATGAATGGATTGGTTTACAGCTAATGAAGGAGAGAAAGGCAAAGGAATAACATACTGTAGAAAACATGATCAGCCTACTACTTGTAGAAAATGTGACAAACTTATTGCTTAATGCCTCCACATTACTACCTGCATGCTTTCATCCCATTGAGCCCTTTTCTGCATGCAGCAGAGGGCAGGATTTTGTCCTGTGGATGTGAGGTTTTTCCTAAAGCCAGTCTTCAAATATACTGATAAAATGTCAGTGGTGTCATTCTACTGCTCTTTCAAATCACTGGGGAATTTTTA
The DNA here is from genome assembly GCF_028554395.1 of Pezoporus wallicus. NCBI lineage: Eukaryota > Metazoa > Chordata > Aves > Psittaciformes > Psittacidae > Pezoporus > Pezoporus wallicus. The sequence continues at coordinate 4,119,618 of NW_026639744.1, forward strand.
CAAGTATCTAACAATATATATAAAAATAGTTGTAAAATAATTACATGTACAGGAAAATGGAATAGTCACTCTAGAGTTTCATAGATGTCCTGGGTTTAGCAGTAGCAGTCATTTTTTCTCCTTCTTAGTAGCTGGTGCAGCTCTGTGTTTTGACTTTCAGCCTGGGAATAGAGCTGATAACACCGACGTTTTTAGTTGTTGCTAAGTCATGGTTACTCTGACCAAGGACTTTCTGAGTTTCATGCTCTGCCAGGGAGGAGGGGAAGCCAGGAGGAAGCAGAGACAGGACACCTGACCCAAACTGACCAAAGAGGTATTCCATACCACAGCATGTCATGCCAAGGGGTGGTAACTGGGAGTTACCCAGAAGGACACTCTCTTCTCAGTGGGGCTCATTTCGGCAGGTGGTATTGCATTCTCTTCCCTTGTTATTTCTATTATTATTATTATTATTGGTGGTAGCAGCAGTGATTTGTGTTATACCTTAGTTACTGGACTGTTCTTATCTCAACCCGTGGGAGTTAACACTCTTTCGATTCTCCTCCCCACCCCTCTGGGAGCAGGGAGCCCCAGTAGTAGAAACTGTGTGGCTGACTGGGCTTAAACCACGCCAATAGAACAAATACTCATTAGCTTTGCAATAAGAAAATGTGTTCTCTCCCTAAAAATATGCAGTATATCTTTCACTATTACAGAAAAATTTCTCAGTAGAAAGAGATGAAAATTTTGGTGGGACTTTCTCACCTACTCCAAAGATAAAGCTGAATGAATCTTCTGCTATTTTCGACCAGTAACTTTCTTCTCCAGTGATTCCCTTACACCTGTGTTGAAGATGGGGCCTCCCAACAGAACATTCTTTTGTCTTTTCCTAAATATGTTTCTGAACTTTTGTCTCTTCCAGTGATACGTCTTCAGATGACGTAGTTTAGGCAGATCAGACTTGGTACTGTGGTAAATGTATGCTGGAGAAGATGGGAAGAAGATGCCCTTCAGTTGAACGCACACAGAATACTAACTGTATACTAACTTTAACAGGAATAAAACCAGACATTGATTTTGCTGCCCCAGTACAATTTGAAGTTTGTTTTATAATGTATGGCTCCCTTTCCTGCAGCTATAATTGCTTGAGTTGTAGTTCATTAATATATCTGCCTGATACATGATACAAGTAACATAATTACAGCTCAAGACCTCATCCTGTATCATTAGCAGGAGCTTTTCCATTTAATGCTGAGAATGATTCAAGTGAAGAATTGTTTTCTATGACCTGTCATAAATAAGGGACCATTATAATCAAAACCCCAGCAATGATTTATACAGGCTGTTTGCTCAGGCTGTCAGGACTGAGCCTCTCAATACCTACTGTTGTTGAGGGATTTTTGTGAAAGTAGGTCTAGCTTAATCAAAGACTTGCTGCTTCTGATAAGCTTTAGAAAAGCAGCAAGAAACAAAACCAATCCTGTCTGAATGGATTTCTCCTACTTGTCATGTTTGCTCCAGTCTTGGATTATTAATTACTATGACTGTGATATGCTTTGATTTATTTAAATCAAAGCATGCTCCTTTGGCATTGGTTGCTCTCAGTTTAACTTTAAATAGACATTGATACAAAACACAGTGATATATACAGAACATCTGGTTTTGATAAATGACATCCGGAGATGCATGGGACTACCGAATGCAGAAGCTCCAAAAATATCTGCAGGTTACTTTGCATCGTCATACACACAATTATTTTGCTTACAATAGTAAAACAAAAGCATTTATGAAAGTTTCCACATGAGCACCTGGAAATCATAAGAAACAAACAAAAAAAAAAGCATCTTGTAAAAGTTTATTAAAGACTGGGAGTCTGTTTCACACACATGAAGTTCCCAGATACTACACCGATTCTGAAAAGGACATTAAAGTACACATAATTATGGCTATATTGAGAAGGAACATAATTGTTGATACTTCCTCCTCAATTGGCTACAATGAAATGAAAATTCTAAACTCACAAACTTACCTAACATATGCTGAAAATTTACCCTTTAAGCAGGAATCCTGGGCAGTATTTTTCATTGCTAGCTCTGCAGCCTTGGTGCAGTTCTAGAGATAGGACATGTTCCTTATCTGATAAACATAGCAAACTGGGGTGCTCTGAGGAATTGAGAGGACACATTTTTGATCTCCTAAATATCAAATAGCACTCCACTTTTAAAATGCCTACAGACTGAGACAGAGGGTTAATGCCCAGGTATCTCCCAGACTTCAGTGATGCTTTGGCATGCTACAGTATGCCTTTAGCCTCCCCAGCACACACTGGAGTGATGCACTGTCGGGGTAAGCCAGAAGAGGCTCAGGATATTTTGTCAACTCCAGAGCTATGACTAAATGTCTAGGGTTGTGAACTATGACAGAAAGTGGGAGGTAGGAAGAGCCTGGAGTGGACAGTTTGAAGACAGGGCCAGGGTTAAGGTTTTGGTGCTGGCTCATGCCATCTTAGCCTACACTGTTGTAACTTGCTTCTTTTTTCTAATGAAATTGGAGGGGACTCTGGCCTAAATGTGGTCTCATGGGCATAAAACTCTGGATTTAGTTTCACCTTTAATAATATCTTTCTTATCTTTTTATGTTGCAAAATGCTAACTGAACTTACAGAACTTTGGTGAAATAAAGATTAAGAGGATATATTTAATCACCTGACATTCCTATCAAACCCCTCAGGTCCTTTCTTTGCTTTATACCAAGAAACTGGCTTAGACAGAAATCTATCAAACAGCCTAATTGGTCAGTGTTCCCTTGACTTCACAAGTCTTGAGTACAAAGGGTTAAGCTGTGAATGGTTGTTGAGGTGGAATTTCTAATATGTAGCATTATTTTCTTGTTTCAAGGTCTCCAGGGTACAGGGGCTAGTCACCATGTATGTAACTCAAGTACCTTCCTGCTGTCAAAGGCAAAGGAGAAATGCAGAAAGTGGGACACTTTGCAGAAGTACTCACATATGGTGCTGGCCAAGAATGAATTTTTTTTTTGCTAAATATCAGCAACTCCTTTAATCTGCACTACACAATCAGTAACTGATAAGAATCCCAAGAGCAGGACAGGAAAGTCCTGTAAGATAACTCTGGCAGTTCACAAAGGAAAAGCCTGCCAGGAGAATAAAAATGTGCCGTGGGTTTCACTGCCCATCACCCGATTTTTTCTGAAGTCATGAAGCCTCTGCATAATCAGTTGACCAGATCGTGTCCTGGAGAGCTATTCTCATTTTGAAGAAGCTATTGGTTTCTCTGCAATTTGTTTAGTTTCTGAACTAATTAGCCTGCTTTATGAAGTTATCAATGTTATGAGCAAGAGGAGTGAAATTAAGAGCTAGACGAACTAGAAATAGTTTTGCTGAAATCCATTGCAACATGTTATCTTCTTCCAGGTCTGAATTTGGCTTGCAATTTACATATAAAGTCAAGTCCATACTGCTTGGCTGTTTAGAGACACACAGAAATTAAAGAGGCAGAGAATTTGTCTAACATGAGGCCCTGGAATACAGGAAAATACAGCTCCCATGATTTGCCGGTACCCAAGATCTGCTGCTTAACTTAAACAGCTGTCAGCCATCCTTGGCACAGAACTGTCATCCCAATCAGTCTGTGATCTATTCTCTGTCACCCTGCATCTGGAGTCTCCTCTCTGATGCTGGAACAACTTCAGAAGCACACCTTAGGACCTGAATTTAAAATGCAATTAATAAATAAAAAAGAATCAGATCATGAAAATGCGCAACACATTTTTGCTCAGATGTTTTTTAGGGTCTTTTACAGTATTATCAATACAAAAGAATACCTTATATACGCAACTGATTACTTTTACCTACCCCTACCCTAAACAAATTCAGCATCATTGCCTTAGTGCAAGACTTTATCATTTAAAAACAGACAAGGGTCTGGAACGCTTTATTGATTCTCCTCAATTTACAGCATGCTCTCAACATGTATTTGATACCTGTTGTCACATTAAAAAGTTTCAGGACACAAAAATGTGTCAAAAGTGTCAGGTCACATAACTTTACATATGATTGGCCAAGAATAGTACAAGGAGCTGGTTTTGTACTTTCAAACCATTAAAAAACCACCTAATGCCATACACTTGTTTTAGAAAGTAAAGAGTGAGGGACCCATCTTTATTGAAGAGTGACTTAAATTGCTACCAAGTTGAGGGACTTGTGAAAGAGTAAAGAATCACACCAGGAAAAGCTTAAGCGAAATAATTTAGGACTATTCCTGCAAATGGTAAGAGAAGGTTTTATCCTGTGAGTTCTGGCTTATTTCCTTTGCTATGTGATTGTTTGGGTAAGTAAGGATTTTTCAGAATAACCAAACTAGATAAGTGCATGCTTACTTAAGTGCTTTGTTCAGTCAGAGACTTAATGACTCAACAGCCCTAATGCTGTTTAACCCTTTAGTATACTAAAACTACAGTTGTGAACTGTACAGGACAAGGATAAGATAGTGGTAGCAAATGATCAGATGTCACTGCCTGCTGGGCTGAGGCCCCCAGAAATGGGCCACAGTCTGGATGAGAAACTTGTAATTGGTTTTGTGTGGTAGTCCCACAGATCATTAATTATCTATGCAGTAGTCACCGAAGGGCACGCTCCAAGTTAGGAACTGATGTTTCCAATTTGCTTTGAGAGCTGGGAGCTGAAGCACACTACACCCCAACTGAAAAAAGATATTAGTGGTGTATGAGGAGGAGTTGAGCCATTTCAGAAGTTGTTGGAATAGAAGCACAGCTCTTTGCACCATGATTGCTTGTGGGGCACTGGATGTTCATGGTCCTCTCTACACACCATGCAGCCAAAGCTACATGGAGAAAGTAGTGCTGATCACACTATGGTTTCAAATGGGGAGCCTCAACTGCCCAGGAATCCTGGAAGAGGTCATGAACTGTCATGAAGGAAGTCAGGGATTTCAGAACATTACCCGCGGAGGTGGTTTGTGCCCAAAAGGCTCCACTGTACAATGAGTTATCAGTAGGTGAAAAGCACTGTGCTCTGCCTACTAATAGATCCTGTCACATTAGAAGAAATCATCAGAAGTGAAAAACTGCTGCATGGAGTACCCACAACAAGCCAATGAAGCTGCCAAAGAAGGTGGTGAGTTAAGTCAGCTTTCAGAAGTGAAAACCATCCAGCTGGCCTCGAGACTGCTGAACAACAAAAGTGACCAGTACTCTAACTCTGCATTGACTCATGAATGGTGAAAAATATCTTGTGGGGTTTTGAAACAGACAAGCTGGTAATGCAGTGGTAAACCCATAGGAGCTGCTGAATTGTGGCAAGACATTACTGCTCAGGTAGAAAACATTACTGTAAAGGTATGTCATGTACATGCCTGTATGCAAAAAAAAAATACCCCCAAAAATGTGCTACCAAAGAACATCAAAACAATGAGCAGGGAGGCCAAGCTACCAGAACCGAAGTAGCTCAGGTGTTCCTGGACTGGTAAAGTAAGGGTGAGTTATTGGTAGCTCTGTGGGACCATGAATCACTAGGACATCTTAAGAGAGATAAAACATACAGATGGGCTGATGATGAAGTGATGGACCTGTCCACTGAGGTCGTTACATGAATGCAAAATGTGCCACAGTCAAGTGATCCAGGTGAGCAGTCTCCCTAGAATAGGAAGTGATGGCTGGGATATCGCTGCGGTGAGGCCTGACAAATTGACTTTTGGACAGCTGTGACAGTCCTGCCAGGGCAACCGCTACATGCTCACCATGGTGGAAGTGACTACCTGGTGGCTGGAAACATGAAAACCACACCACTGCCCATAACATCATTCTGGACCTCAAAAGGCAAGTTCTCTGGTGACACAGTACCTCAGAAAGAATTGAGTCAGTTGATGGGACTAATTTCTAAGATAACCTCATATATTCCAAGACCAAGAAACAGCACTGATTGGGTATATGACATCCCCTGTAAGTATTAGAGGATACTTAGACATATAGCTGATGTGGGGCCTAAGCATGCAGTGGTATGGGATAAGGGGTAGAGACTGTACTGGTCTGAATGTGATGTAGTTATAATATTAATTTTCTTCATAGCAGTCCCCATGGAGTCCTGCTTTGTGTTTGTGGCTGAAACAGTGATGGTAACACAACAGTTTCTTGGCTAGTGTTGAGTAGGGCTTTAACAGTGTCAAGGCTCTCCAGAGTCAGTAGGCTGGGTGCAGGCAAGAGCTTGGAAGAAGACACAACTTGGACAGCTGACCCAAGCTGACCAAAGGGGTATCCTATACCATATGATATTGTAGTAAGCAGTAAAATCTCTTGGAAAGAAGAAGAAAGGAAGTAGGACACATTCAGTTATTGCATTTGTCTTCCCAAGCAACCATTGCACATGCTGAGGGCTTGCTTCCCAGCAAGTGTCTGAAAATCCACCTTCTGATGGGAAAAAAATGAATGAATTCCTCTTCTTGTTTTGCTTGCCTTCACAGCTGTTGCTTTTCTTGTTAAACACTCATTATCTCAATCCATGAGTCTTTTCTCCTTCCATTTTCTCCCCTGGGAAAGGGTACTGAGTGAAAGATAGGGTGATGTTTGGTTGCTGGCCAGGGTTAACCTGCCACTCTGGCCATGGACGCATTTATCTGCATCCTGACCATGACTTGCCTGTACCTGGCCTCAGCCCATCTCCACAGAGGAGCCCAACATCCCTGTTCTAGGGTCTGCTCCTGGTCACGCTATACCCATTGGCTCTACTTCTTTGAATTCCTTAGTTAGGTTAAAGGTTGAATAGGGTTAGGGAGTCTCCAGGCACAAATGAGACCAAGCAGAGAAATTATAACTGCTTTTGTTATTGCACATCAGCTCTGTTCAATATGTTCAGTTTCACGAACCTGTCTGCTTAGCTGTAAATATTTGGGGTAAGGCATCTGCATTCATTCAATCTATATAATACCCAGCAGTGTTCAGTGGTGAAGCTGCCGCCCAAAGCTGTACAATTGTTGAACAAAACTATGGCAGCTGTGTTTCCAAAGTGAAAATTCACTTATGGCACTGCTAGAACAAAATAGGCTGATAGAGGTGGACCTTAACAGAGAGAGTATTTTGAGTCTACATTTTATTTGATCTTTATTTTCTTTTAGCATGACATCTTTCTAAGAGCTAGGTTCTGATCTATCACTTTGACCAGGTGTCAAGCAGGTGCTTTCCAACTTCACAACAGGTTTGCAGTCCTGCCACACTACAGTTCAGTCTTAGTACAATATATATAGCCTATCAAAATACATACAGTTCACAGACAAGGAAATTCAGGGAAAAGGTGGGGACAAGCACCTGTGTCTGTATTTATTAGCCTAAGGCACTGCGTATTATAAGTCAAGCAAGTGTCTGATAGACGCTAAGCAAGTTCAGAGTTTGCCAGCTTTTGTAACCTCATCTGCTCTTTTCAAGATGATATGAAAGCCATGTGGTGGAAGATGGGTCTATGTCAGAGAACGCAGGTATGTGTATAAGTCTACCCTTTGTTCTCGGCAATGCTGGCCTCAACAGCTTGGAAGTGTGATGTGTGAACAGGCATCATAAAGTTGATGGTCACCTCTTCAAGCCAAGAGGCCTAAAGAACAGCAAGCACTGGACCTTGGTGCTTAGCCAAAAGGGACCTTTGGGTCTGAAGGGTACAAGCAGGCCTACAAGCAAACTGGAAGCCGCTGAAAATTTACTGTTATAAGCTCAGGTAAAGCCTGTCCTGATACTTGACAAAAGTTTTCCAAGAAGCTCCTGCATGGTTTAACAAGGAAGCTAAGAAAATGCTATGAGAAAAGGTCAGCATTTAATAGTGTGAAGTAGAACAGCATATCCAAGTGGGGAAGGCCAGGTGCTAGTAAAATATGGGGAGGGCTGAAACAATTTGCAGATCACCTTGGAAAGCATGATCATGCTGATAGTAAACACTTGCATTCCTCAAAAGCAGAAAAGCAGCCTGGGAATCAGTAGGACCACTCAGTGATAAAGGTGTAAAAAGGCACTTGGGGATAATAAGGTAATGCCAGACAAAATAGTAACTGCATTACCCATTACCTTCTCCTCCAAAAAGCACTGGAGACTTTACAGGTCTGCCTTGCAACAGACACTGGTTAGAGGAACAAGGTCAGTTTGAGTTACAATAGACAGATGCGATTAAACAAGTGATGACATTGATTGACTTGAAAGTCCTGAATGAATTTAGCTGTGAGACTGCAAAACTCCTAGCCAGGGTGTGCAATCTGTCACTGCAGACTGCTGCTGTGTCAGGCAGCTAGAGAGAAGGGGTGAATGGGTTCCTTGAAGCTGTGGCATAAAGCCAGTCCCATTGATGACTAGGGAGGAAAGAAAGCAGTGAAATATCCAGGCTTGTGGATGACACTGAGCTCTTCTAGGTAGTCAAATGCTTTGATAACAGTGAGAAACTCCATAAGGATCTCTCAACCCAGAGTGAAAGGGTAAAGAGAAGGCAGAGGAGTCCAAGTATAGAAAAACATAAGAAATGTATTTAAGGACAAAACAACCAGAGCCTACTTGCCTCATCCTGAGCTCTGAAATGGCAGTTACGGTCAGAAACCATCCCAAAGTTAACATTGATGGTTTTCTGAAACCATAGCTCTGCTGAAACGCCAGCCAGATAGCAAGCCTCTGGGACTTCTACCTATGGGATGCAGCACCAGCAGGTTAAGAATGGGTTAGATACATTTGTTATCAAGTGCATGTCCCTATATACTTTGGAAGGACCTTTAAAGTGGCCAGGCTCATGCGCTAAACACAAAGATTTCCAATGACAGCACCTTGATGGACTGCTGATGTGAGCACAGCATTTTCTTATGACTCCAAACGGAATTCCTAAAGGTTCTCTCAGCCCTAATGAGAAAATCAGCAAAAGGTAGTGTACTTGCACCTAGTTACCCCTCTACCTCATCAGGTTAAAGCAAAGCCCTGCCTTGATTAGTAGTAATTTCTGACAGGAGATGACAGCAGACACTGTTTTATTTGTGTTTGGCAAACTTCTTCCAGTAAATTCATGCATGACAAGTGTAATATCTGAACTCTGATTTGAGAACCCTGCTGTACTTGTGATGAATTGCTGGGAGTGTGCCATCTTAGATCACTTAGAGCTACATGCTGTACCAGCAGTCTGCAAAAGCGCAAGACAACTCAATGCAACTGAACACAGACGATCTGCACGTAGTAAAATGTAAATTATTGTATAAACTGATTTTGCTAGATGGTTTGGGTAGATAATAATCAAACCATATAAACGCAATTCTGCTATAACAAGAGCTCTATTACCGTACCAAGCATTAATTTTAAATGCACTAGCAGCCTTACAGAAGGGTACCTATATGAGCATGTAGAAATCCATGAGCTGTACTGACTTGAATTTTTCTCTAAAAATCAGAAGTGTTGTCATAACCAGTTTGTTCCCATGGATGTGACCTTCACAGCGGCCTGAAATTATTTTTTATTTTTCTGGTCAAAGAAGAAATGAACTAGGTAATATTCCTTAACAAATGTGAGTTGTTTCCTTGTGTGTTGTAAATTACTTGAGTTCTGGATAAAGCTTTCCTTCTTAAATCCTGCAGTTCTTTTTTGCTTATTTATGTGTACGATAACATGACAACCATAATGTGGCATAGTGGTTTAACAAAAAGCAATATTTAAGTCTCTCATCAGCTACTTGGTTATATTAAATAATAAAAATCAGTGGCAGCTATGATACCTATAATTTCTATAACTGCCGTGAATTAGCTCATGAAATGTAATTACCAATTCTTAGGACAGCCTTGAGGAGCACAGAAATAAAATGTGCAGTGTAGGAAATGCTTGAATATGTCTCAACAGTTCCTTGCAGATGTTATGAAATCTAGATGTTTCTTTAATGTTAATTTGCATAAAAATAACAAATATTTAATAGGAAAAAGCTCCTTGGCCTTCAACTGAGCCAGATTTTCAAATTGTTTCTTGTGTAAGGTATATCCAGTTGAGCCTCCAATGTATACAGGGATATCATTAAAAAATTTTCACTTGTCAGTTTTGGTGATTGATCTGACATTGCACTATACAAGTACAAAAGACGTTTTGCCCTACACACTAACTATGATGAGGTGGAGTAGCATATGGGCTGATGTGCTGCCAAAGGTCCCATGGGTTGTATGTAGTAGTCTGTCAGACTGCTGAACTACTTACAGCTCAGTTTGCCCTCGTAAATTGCCCTGAATATCTGTGGAGGTGCAAAGAACCTTCCATTGTAGTTGGGTCCACTTCTAAACAAGACTTCTGGAGACAGAGAGATAACACCTTTAATATAAGTGACATCTAGGGACATACTGACACTCTCTAGTGATATTTTACCTGAAGTATCATGTTATCTTTGTTTAAAGTAGCTTAATTTTCACAATAAATTGAGCTGCAAACTGTAGAGCCTGACAAAGCAAAGAAAGGGAGGTGTGTCTTATAAATACAAGTACAAAAAAATTCTTAGTACTTTTTCTCTCTGCTTTTACACATTGCTAAACTTTATACTTCTTGTAATATACTGTTTTGTAATAAGCCCCCCAACTGAATAGAAAGAATGATTTATTTTTTAGCATTATTGCAACAAGGGTAGACTGCTGGACAAGACACACGTCACTTGCAGGATCCAAGATGTTTGAAAGGACGAAGTTCTATATAACAGCAGTATCAATTTCACAATATAAAGCCTAGGGCTTGGAGGATGTTCTAACTTGCAAAAAACAAATGAGGAATAATACAGAAAACATGCTAATATCAGAGTCAAACTATCATGAAATACTCTGTGTACTTGTGTATATATAAATAGATAAGTCACTTTTTAAAGCTCAAAATCTGTGGCTTTAAATTTCTATAATGTCCTGGGTTCAGCAGTAGCAGTCATGTTTTTTCCTTTGTGTTAACTGGTGCAGTGCTGTGTTTTGACTTCTAGTTTGAGAGCAGCGTTGGTGAAGCCGATGTTTTCGGTTGTTGCTAAGTGATGTTTACCCTGACCAAGGACTCTGTGAGGCTCATGCTCTGCCAGGCCAGGGAGGAGGGGAAGCTGTGAGGAGGCAGAGACGGGGCGCCTGACCCGGGCTAGCCGGGGAGGTATTCCATACCACAGCACGTCATGCCCGGGGTGGGGGGTAACTGGGAGTTACCCGGAAGGACAGGAGCTTCCGGGTGGAACTCGTTTTCTTGGCCGGTGGTATCGTATTCTCTTCCCTTGTTATTTTTCCCTTATCATTGTTTTAGCTGATAGTAGCAGTGGTGATTTGTTGCTGGACTGTTCTTGTCTCAACCCGTAGGAGTTGCACGCTCTCGATCCTCCTCCCCGTTCCCCCGGGAGCGGGGAAGGGGAGAGCCCCGGGGCGGGGGGGGGGGGGGAGGCGGACACGGACCTTGATTGTTGTCAGCTCGGCACCACTCACTGGGAGTGAGTGAACAAGTTACCTGACTGGGTTTAAACCACGACATATGCTTACAAACAAATGATAAGTAAAAATAAATCAAATACTTGTCATGGAAAGAATCTATGCTTTTACTTAGTAGCTGATACAGTTTATCATGGTGTCTAATCAGCAAAATCAATTAACACTTCAAATACAAGTAAGGACTGATTTCTGCTTCCATTTACAACAGGAGCAAAGTTTCTTCCAGCTTCAATGGAAGAGACATTGATTCCTCTATCTTTAAATCACACCCAGCCAGGGAGGCTATTTCTTGGGTACCTTCTGGTTCTGGCATCAATGTCTATGGAATCAACTTCAGAGCAGCCATATAATAGTTTATTCAGTGCAGCATGTAATGATAGCACATAAAAGGCCCTCCAAAGGGGAATGAGCAGAGGCTGCCAGAAAAAAAAAAAATAGCATAGGAGTGGGAGGATGTGTGTTTTTCATTTATCAGATGGGGATGGGGGAGGGAGCAATGATATACTTTCTAGACTTGTTAACCTTCAAGACCTGTTATATGGGGTCAATTGTATTTGGTCTGTATAAGGAACGTTATGCTGGTTTTGTTTCTCAGCTCTGCCCACCTCTCATCCAGGTTGTCTTGCAGTGAGCAAGTGGCCAGTGAGGGCCAGCTGAACTCTGTGCAGGCACTTGGTATCTGTAATTACAGAAGAAAGGTGTGCTGTGCCCTTGCTGCAGCTCTGCCTGGAGCACTGAAGCCACCATCTTCACCAACTCTGTCCTCTACAAACAACAGCATATGTTAAGAGCAACTTCCTCACTGCACAGACTAAATAATCTTGGTTACAAGTTACATTTTTGGGTGTCTATCTATAGTATTTTTCCTTCTCAAAACTGCTTTTATACTCCAGAACCCCAGTGTTGTTTGTGTGAGAGACACAATGCTGGGGACAAGAAGTGAGGATTTTCTAAAAGTGACACTTGAGATTCTGCGTTTGGAAATTAATGTTAGAGGATATTAGATTCATGAAATAACATGATTTTCCTATGGCTACTATTGCCAGTGCTTTCTTTTCTTGTAGCCTGAAGTGCAGATACAACAAGCAATTGGGAAAGACTGACTGGCGGTAAGAATCGTAGAGATGAGAGGAAAAGGAGACAAGGACATTTAATGCTCCAACCCTCCTCCCCACCTCTAAGCTAATTCAGTGTGGGATTTTCTTGATCAAAGTTCCTACCCCACAATATATTGTAATTTATGTGTGCTGGAAGCATACAATAATGCTGAGCTAATGTGGTTTTGTACTTAAGTAAACATGTTTTCAGAGTTACTAATGCATGACAGAAAGTGCTGGGTCAAAGTCTCTCCTGAATTAAGAGAAGGAAGAAAAAGAGCTATATAAAAAGAGCAGTATGTCTCATGAAGCAATGCATCAGAAAGTCCTCAAATCAGTATCTTAGTCTTTGACAAGGAACTACTTTTTGTAATTATGGGGCTGAGGACCAAGCATTCCATTATACCTGGGTTCTTCTGCAGAGCGTGCAGCTACTGCCTTTGAAATTTCTATCCTCTTTCTTAGAGCAGTAAAAGATGCACTTCATCTCAGATCTTAGGACTGTAGGACACTAACAACCCAAATGGATTTTAAATGAGGAAAGAGCACATCAAAAAGTTTACCCTAGTTGACCATGAAAGAATAAACAGGGATATGTAAACAAACAGAGTAAGGTGTAAATTAAATTGTACTATTTATTTTTCTGTCTACTAGAGTCTCAGTATTTTTAAGTCTGACTATGCAACTGAGTACTACATCATTAAACTAAACCAACATATTATTTCTCATTCTGAAGGATCTTTTTATAAGATTTCTTTGGAGTTCTATTTGGGTAGAGGAGTTTATCTGCTTACATGGGAACAGACACAAAGTCCAAGTCCTTAATCATTGGTGGTGCTTTCCTACCATTCCCTTAAAATGAGATAGTGAAATATAATAATGATTTTGTTTGATGTATTTTTAAATGTATGTTCTAAAGGATCTCATCTGATAAACTATCATGAGAAACGGACCTTCCACAGCATTTCCTAATACAGCACATGGTTTTGATCTATAAAGTAAACCACAATAAGAAAACCACGTGTTAACAGCGTGGGAACACCAAGAAGTGAGACCTTTCTTACTGTGTTTTGAACATGATGAGATTTCTAGATAGTTTTGCACCACTGATGTCTCTCATCAGTCAGATCCTAGAGCTTAGTTGGAACAACAAAAGAACTTTGAACCAGGAAAAATAGAAAATGGAGGTGGTGGTGGTGAACTAGCCTGGTAAACTATACAGATATTTCATAGGTTTGTGTGGGAGGATACTATCTTAATGGAGCAGTTTGTATCCCAAAAATCTCAGAGTAGAAACACAACTGGAAGGACCTATACTTCCATAGAATTATGACAAACACTGGATAGCTTTAAGGATCCAGATACCCAGGTGCAGATGATAATGCTTGCTGTGGACAATACCCACAATACCCAAATAAAACATTTGTCTCTTGGTCTTGAGTAATGCTGTGATCCTGCCAGCACTCTCTCCTGCAAGCACCTTCACTAGTGCCAGCAGAACTGCTCTGGTGAGAGTTTCCTGCAGGAAGGACTCTTAATAAGGAGCATAAATACCTGCAGGAGATGACAGAGTGCTCTGTGACTGCTTAGGTGGCATGGATAAGAGGAAAGGGGAGCTGTAATTTGCTGTCTTATGCCACAAGCCAGGCAGTGTTACACAGAACCAGGAGACAGCAAGTTCAAAATAAGCCAAGGAGATGCTCTGTCATAACACTTCCCATTAAACTGTGAAACTCCTTGCTTGCAAGACTGGATGCTTGAGCTCTGCATGCATTCAAAAGTATTAGACTGTTTCAAATAAAAGCCCACCTAGTACAAAAAATAACATTGCTGGCTTAAGAAGTCCTTCAACCTCCAAATCACTGGGGAAAAGGGAAGACTACTTTGGGGAACTATTACTGTATATTCAATCTGATTTTATATTCTTCCTTAGGCACCCACTGCTGAAGGAAGGAGAAACGGATTTGACAGACCTAAATGACTTGGTAGGCTTGGTTTTATCTTTTGTCCTGAATGTAAGTGAAAACAAGTTACAGCTCAGAATCTGCAGATAAGGAAGAAAGGTGAATAAAGTAAATACAGTAGGTGATGGCCAAGACAGTGTCAGGTACAGCTTCCTCCTCAACTGCACTACTGATGCCAAGTGTGACAGGTAGTAATCTCATAGTCATAAAAAAAACCCACAGTCATGGAAAAGATAAAAGTACTTTCTAAACACACATACACAAAGAATGATCAAATTATGCAAGTATATGGACCACAATATTTTCTACAGTTACTGAAGTGAATGAATTAAACAAGTTTTACTACAGTAAATAAAAGTATCTCAAAGTAAGCACAAGCTTATGTTTATTAAGGCACTTATAATAAGGTATGTGCTCAAGAGCTATTACTTGTATCAAGAAAGGGGCTTAAGGCATTTTTCAGACCTGAGACTTTGCTGCATTGATACTCAGCTATGCAACTGGAGAAAAGAGTAGTAAAACCTAAAATAGATGCATGTGCACACAAAAATGCAGAAAGAGTGTTTCTTTTTATGTCTGTCTGCTAAGCTTAGTGGGCTTTCTTGGCTAAGTCTGAGCTAAATATTACTGAAAATAGCATAGTACTGTAGTTATTTCAAAGCACTGTCTGTATTTGTTCTGTGCACTGGGTGGGCAGGAAGCTTCATTTCATAAATCACTTTCAATGAGACAGTAGGCTATAAAAAGGGAGCGTTTTTTTCCCTTTAGTGTTTTTAGTTCTGAAAGTTCTGAAGTGGCACAGCCTACATACTAGGAAAAGTTCAAAAAATGTGTTTCATGCTGCTCTGCAGATCTTCTCTCGCACACAAGAGACTGGGGGAGATGCTGGGCAGGCACCCCTATGCTTGTATGTTCCCCAGGTCAGGCTGCTTAAACTGGGCTGAAGCATTAGTTGGCAAAAGTGCTAAAAAACCTTCTTATTCCCAGCCTTCTGCAAAGCCCTCTGCAAGCAGAGCACTGCTAGCCTAGAGAATAATTTCCCAGAAAAGGAAATTAGTTTTTGTGGGAGTCTCCTGATACACTTTTGGGTACAGTTGGGCAGGGATGTGCTGCAGGATGGAGCAGTAGGATGGAAGGGTGTGAGGAAGAGGGGAGGAGGAAGCAGGTAGAAGAGCCTACTTAATCCAGTGATTCTGCTTACAAGATACTTTTTAAAACTTTGTTAGGTTGATATTTAGACTAAAAAAGGAGTCAATTGCAGATTAGGTTGCTCCCTGTGGTAGATACTAGGAACAACAGGTTAAGAGAGATCCTGGAAGTCATCTGCCCCCGGCAAGTAAAAAGCTGCTATCTGGTTCAACTCACTGAATCACAACTTTTTCCATTTACATTACAAAATATGCAGTTCTGCATACCAGTACCTAAAATGTGCCCTTCAATTCTGGCACTGGCCGGACCTGGGCTTCTAAAATACTACAGAGGAGTAAATGTCACTGGGTGAGTGCTTGTTATCTGCATCAGTTGTTTCTCCCCAGTGTCAGCAAAACAAACAGGGTTTAAACAGCATGAGAAGATCACTCCTGCTAAATGTCATGCACTAAACATAATACAGGAACAGCTATACCAAGACAGCCCTCCCAAATCATCTGCTCCAGCCTTTGTTTGGACTGTCCCCAGTACTGAAGATCTCAGTAAAACACAACCAGCAACTATGGCACCTGTATTTCCCTGGCTGCCCTCCCAGCTTTTGGAACTCCGAAGTTTAGAGCTTCCTGAGCTAACGGTTGCACACACCTGGCTTGCTGCCAGCAAATACGCTCTCTTGTAGACTAGTTCACATCTTTCACGTTTGCAATGAGGGCCATGTCAGCCTGATCCACTGTCTAATATGGGAAAGCCACTGCAGCTCTCCTCTGCATTCAAAGTTGTTCGGCTTTCCTTAGCTACAGCATATTGCCACAGCGTCTGTCTTTGCTTTTGCAGTTCTGGGATGAAAATGGGTGCAAAGGCTATACTCTGATGAGGGTTAACCTAAATTTTTGTTGTTTTTTTTTTTTTTTTTTCTGGTTTTGATAGAAAGAGTTATGCGAAAGGCTCAGAGAAAACTGGCAGCGAACATGGGGTTTTATGCTATAAACCCAGCCAATGAAAGTGTAAAATACGGTTGCTTAAAATAGTCAAAAACACTCCTTCAGCAGGAGCCAACCTGGTGGACTGGATACATATGCAGAGGGTTAGTTATGATGCTACCTATATATAAGAAGAAAAACTAATGCAAATTAATATCTGAGGCTATGTCAAATTTACTTTGTGAATTGCAAGTTGTTGGGTTTAGAATCACTGCAAGTTTGAAAGATTTGTTTCAATCTAAATGCTGATTTTTAGCAGTTTTAGATGGCAATTTTGAAACTGGTAAAAAAGACAATCCAAAATATTGTCTATGGAAAACCATGACTTAGAGTTGTGTTGGGAACATGACTTAAAGCATTTGGGAACGCTGAATAAGCAGGTAGTCAGTATATACTATTTTGTGGACATCAGAACAGAAGCAGTAGCCAAACATTTAACCTAAATTCCTTTCAGTTGTGCTCATGCAAATATGCATTGTGTTCTTGCCAGTTGATGTAAGATATGTAAGCATATAAGACATACAGAGAGCTTATGATTGTGGAGTACATGACAGAATATGGCCCTTCAAGTTTAAGTAATGCTCAAAATTATGCAACAGAGGAGTAATTATTAAAAAAATATTAGTAGCTCCAAAGCTTTTCCTAATGCCTGACCAATTAGGTGGCCTTCTATGATGGGGCTACAGAACTGATGGACAGGGGTAGAGCAGTTGATGTCATCTACCTGGACTTGTGTGAAGCATTCAACACTGTACCACACAACATCCTTGTCTCTAAATTGGGCAGACATCAATTTGATGGATGGACCACTCTGTGGATAAAGAACTGGCTGGATGGCCACATGCAAAGAGTTGTGGTCAATGGCTCAATGTCCAGCTGGCGACCAGTAACGAGTGGTGTCCCTCGGGGATCGGTGTTGGGACCGGTCTTGTTTAACATCTTTGTCGCTGACATGGACAGTGGGATTGAGTGCGCCCTCAGCAAGTTTGCCGATGACACCAAGCTGTGTGGTTCGGTTGTTATCCTGGAGGGAAGGAATGCCATCCAGCGGGACCTTGACACACTTGTGAGGTGGGCTGATGCCAACCTCATGAGGTTTAACCATGCCGAGTGCAAGGTCCTACACCTGGGTCAGAGCAATCCCAGGCACAGCTACAGGTTGGGCAGAGAAGAGATTCAGAGCAGCCCTGTGGAGAAGGACTTGGGGGTGTTGGTCGATGAGAAAATGAACATGAGCCGGCTTCAGTGTGCACTTGCAACCCAGAAAGCCAACTGTATCCTGGGCTGCATCAAAAGCAGCGTGACCAGCAGGTCAAAGGAGGTGATCCTGCCCCTCTACTCTGCTCTTGTGAGACCTCACCTGGAGTATTGTGTGCAGTTCTGGTGTCCTCAACATTAAAAGGACATGGAACTGTTGGAACAAGTCCAGAGGAGGGCCAAGAGGATGATCAGGGGACTGGAGCCCCTCCTGTATGAAGACAGGCTGAGGAAGTTGGGGCTGTTCAGCCTGGAGAAGAGAAGGCTGCGTGGGGACCTCATAGCAGCCTTCCAGTATCTGAAGGGGGCCTATAGGGATGCTGGGGAGGGACTCTTCATTAGGGACTGTAGTGATAGGACAAGGGGTAATGGGTTAAAACTTAAACAGGGGAAGTTTAGGTTGGATATAAAAAGCAAATTCTTTCCTGTAAGGGTGGTGAGGCACTGGAATGGGTTGCCCAGGGAAGTTGTGAATGCTCCGTCCCTGGCAGTGTTCAAGACCAGGTTGGACGAGGCCTTGGGTGATATGATTTAGTGTAAGGTGTCCCTGCCCACGGCAGGGGGGTTGGAACTAGATGATCTTAAGGTCCTTTGCAACCCTAACAATTCTATGATTCTATGATTCTATGATTCTACTTCCCAACTTGAGCCAGTACTTCAGTAGTTCTTCACTGTGGTTCAGATTTCACACCACCGTATTAACTGATATTTCCTTATAAAAGAACATCAAATGCTGTGAAAGTGTCTTTTATAGGTGGATTAAATATTTTAATTTTCCATGGTAATTATTAAGATGAATCATTAAACTAAGGTTGTCAGCTAAGCTCTGTTAGACTGCAGTCTCCCATGTTCAACATTTTTCTAGATGCTCTCTGCTCAGTAAGTTTGTCATTGGATTTCTGTGAATTTGCTGAGTGCTGAAGTTTGCTTTAATTTCTCTTGCAATCATGCAAACCACACAATAAGGCTAACCATTGTAATCTGATTTACAGAAAATTAAAATGAGGTATCTGGAAACTAGTTCTATTGCTGTTATATTGGCCAAGTTCACTGTGGTTCAATTTGAATCACTTTGATCAGAAGTAAAAAAAATCTTTGAAAATTAAAGCCAGAAAACATTTGCCACAAACCAAGGCTCTAAAATGTGAAAGTATTGGCTCAAGTTGAATGATAAATGACAGAAGTGTCTGTTTTCCACAATGGTGTAAACCGTTCAAGAGTGTTGCTTCTGTTGTTACATATTTAAAGCTGAAATTTGCTATATATATAACATCTCAAAAAAGAGAACTCTGCATGTCAGACAACAAAATTTCAGCTCTTTTATCTTTTAGGCATGGATTTCAGGCCCCAAAGGAGTATGTGTAAGACTAGATAAATAATAGTTTGCATAGTAAGTGTAGGCCATAATCTTGATGAGCAGGCTGTATAGCTATTTTTTCCCTACTTTCCCCAACATGCTGGAGTTTACAGTCTGAATTTACATGTATCTGTAATGTCAGACATTCAGTGTATCCCACAAAGCTGTCATGTTTCAAGCTGCAGATATGGTACACGGTATTCTGTTTGAGCTAAGGCTGGCCCTCACCCTTCTCTTAAAAACACTACTGAAAAATGTTGCAGTCTGGAAACCCTAAGTGTTTTATCTTTGACATGTTACATGGGACTTCATCAGAATTGGTGTGAATAACACAAACCTGACTGAACACTCTTAAAACAGTACCAGTGAAAACTATCTGATAGATCAGACTTGTGAAGCACATTGAGATGGTGTTTCTCAAATGTTCTTGAGCAGCAGCTTTTGCCAGCCAAATTACCTGCATTTAAAAAATAAATAATAATTCAAAGAGCTGATGCTCTCCCTATCTTCAGCTCATCATCAGCAATTGTACCTGTAATACATATATTTTTAGTAGAAGAGCCTCTAGGCCAGGATGCTATTGAGAGTTACTGCAGTAAATTCCAAGTTCAGGAAAACAGAGGGAAACATGCTGTTGCTAGGGCTTAACCCAGAAAGCCATTGGAGACAGTGACTGAGGTTGGAAGACTGCAGACAGGTACAAACCAAGCAAGTGAAGAAACCTGATGTTTAGAAATTAGGCCAAAGCCTTTCAAAGAACTAGTGTGTGAGGTGAAGCTGGGGACCACAACTGAAGGGATGTCATCAGATCACAGGACAAGGTACCAGGAGAGACTGGCTGTGAACACTGAAATGTGTGGTGTAGGCAAGTTCCACTCAGGAAACATGATTTGAGATCCTCAACAGGGTAAAACATCTTCTGGCAGAGATTGGTCAAAAGGATTGCAGCTTGTCTGACATTGTCAGCCCAGGAAGGCCATAAGGAAGCTGTCGTCTTTTTTATGAGGAACTATCAAGAGATGCTGCGGAAGCAATTTAAGGAGAGAAGTTGCTGGAATATGGCTTCAGGAAAAACACCACCTATCCCATGCAAACTCCAAAGGAATTGTGTTTACAGGCTGTGTGCCAAACTTCCTTCTGGTTTAGCTGAGTGAAAGATGACCAGCCTGAACACACGGTAAAAAGAGATCCAATGTGTTACAGTATGTAGCTTGCTTCAGACAAGATTAATTAGATGAGGCAGACGGAAAGGTGGCATGTATGGCTGGAGGGCTTGGTCATCTTTTACAGCTAGTTTTTCCAGTACCTTAGAATTTTTTTAACTTTTTCTGTGCTTGGTATAGTTTTCCCTTAGGAAGTGCTCATGACGTAAAAAGGTAAAAGAAAGGGCCTCTTAAATAATCTACATAGTTAATTATGTAAATGCAGGAGTTGTCTATATATCTGCATCTTTCAAGCTCATTGTCCACTTTTCTTGTTTTAGAACTGGCTGAGTCAGCATCCTGCTCTTGATCCTTAGATCAGCATTTCATATATCTCAGGACACCCTATGCACCTCAGAAAATTTCCATTTTAATTTCAATACTGTTTATATTACTGAGTAGTTTGCAATAATTTATCAAATAAAACCTCTCTTCCTAAAAACATGACATTCTCCAGGCATCCCTAATCACCCATATCTTCCTAACAAGAGGATCCTAGTTCAAAATACATATTTACACATTAGTACATTTCTCTGCCGAAAATAAAATTACACTAAAAAAGCTTTTCAAAACCATCTTTGGGACTTGGTGCTTACTTCTAGCTGACTTCTAATGGGACTTGGGAGCCAAATCCTTCAGATAACTTATGAAAAAAATCCCCCATGTTAGTGAGTGTTCACTCCCTTTATTTTTTACTGAACTGAGTGATCAACAAACTTTAATGTGTTTCACAACTTAGCTTGGTCAAGCTGTTCATTTCTAATGCGCCAGAGGATCACCACTACTTTATTCTGTAATGTAGTAATATTTTACATAGAGCTAAATTCTTATTGGAATAAGTAGATTATAACCTAGCTGTCTGCTTATATTTTCTTGCAATACAGAACAACACAGTAGCAACCTATTTGTTGTATTTCTTGCTAAAACATATGGAGCCATTTTGAAAAGAGTTAAAGCAAACTTTAAAGTTGCTGGTACTCTTGGAAGCTACTGGTTCTGCTCCTGGATACAACAGGTTATGAAAAGAGGATGGCAGAGACCAGAGCAGAAAAGAAAGGAAAAGGACAGGGAGGTGATGGAGAGATGGAAGAGCTGTGAGGCAACACATTCTGTAAACTGTTTCCTTCTGCAACTTGCTGGAAGGTATAATCAGTCATCTGCTGCTCGTTTTTTGTGTGTATGGTGTGTGTGTTTTTTTAACTTCCATTGCAATCCCCAAAGACTACCCTCCTGGTTTTACTTTTTTTGGTGGTGAATAGCGTATGTTTGTGTAAGGGGTGTCAGGGGACTGAAATTGTGATACCAACTAGCAATTTGGGTGTGTGGGTGAAAATTAACTGTTGTAGTTGGTTATTTTATGGGCCCAAAATATGGCTGTTAAAAACCCCAACATTCACCATATGAGCTTTCTCTATCCAGACCATAAAATGTCTGGGATACATAGACGGGATCCAAGCCGACTTCCTGTCATGAAATTGTGCTTCACTAATGATCACTCCAGCCTGTTTTCTAAACTTGGAGACCTCTTGTTTTCCCCAGAGGATATGATATTGTTTGTCTTTGGGAAAAAAGTGTTTGTGTGCTACAATTATGAAATTTATAGAACTTAAAAATTCACCTGAAATGGGACTACCACTTTACACACAGTTCAGCTTGGGTACAAAAAACAAAACAAACCCAAAAACCCTTACATCTGAAAGCTGCAAGAAAGTGCAAATGTAAGGGATCATTTAAAAAATTAGATGTCTATCAAAAATACATATTTAAACTCAATGCTGGAAGTTCTTTTCTAGGTGGAGTTCCCCTCCCTCCAATGCCCCCAGTTCTTAAGTGCAACATTTCCCAGCATTTCCAGACACTGCTTTTCTAATCAATTTTTTAAAATAGAATTTACGCTATTTTTTATATTAGGACAGTTTTTGATACTGCTTTAAACTGTTCAGCAAAAGTTTGTAGAAAGGCTTCTGAAACTGTACCTCCACTGCCTGATGTTTTGTAACATGAAGATCCCAGTTCAAATTACTCATGCCATATGTAAAAAACTTGATTAAAAAATAAAAGATTGAACTGAAAAAAAGAGATTAGACTGAGATGTTAGTATGTATAAAAGAGTTCAAAGTAGGAAAATGCAAACAAAACACAGTCAAAAATTGAATAATTTTGGAGAAATCTGAGGATCCTTCTGCTTCCTGCCAAATTAAAAAGTGAAAAGAATATTGTTGCTTGGAAAAATGAAACATCTTTCATTTAGAACAAATGGTTTCATTACTTTCTTGGCATTTCTAGGGAAGACAGGGGATTTTGAATTTCACTTTTTTTCTTTTTTTTAATACAATCAACAATTTAAGATGCTGTATTGCATGTATATTAACATTAACTGGAGCACTGAAGTCATTGAATCAATCAGGTGATTTGTCCTCATGAGGATTATTAAAATGCATTAGATCTGATGTTCTTGCCATGCTGCAGTGTAGGTCACTTTGAAGCTTCAGAAATTTGAGGTCCACTCCCATTTGTTTTTTTATTAGAAGCAAATAGATTCTTTGACAGGAACATCCATGACCTCTGAAACTGATGGTTCTTTTCTTGATGGTGTAGCATGAGGAACACCACCAGAGATCTCATTTTACTACTATCACCTTCAGAAGCATGTCTCACACTGACTTTATTGATAGCTAGATGAGGTGTTGCTGCAGAATACAAAATTATCTTACAAAAGCAGTATCTGTGCTTACTTAAATGGAAAGGTTTCCTGTTAATTGAGTATAAGATTGAACCTAGTAAGATGATTGCAAGAACGTGTTTTTCACTTTGATGATGATAGAAATGATGGAATAGCTTTCATTAGCTCTTCTTTTTAAAATAAGTTCCTACACTGCAATGATATTTACTTTGGGAGTATAATACAGTAAGCCAGAAATTGTGGAATGTAAATATTAGAACCTAACAGTCTGAGTTACTTTTAATGTATGACAGCAATTGCCTAAACTCTTCTAACCTCCTAGACACACCAGGAGTGCTCTTAATTAGACCTAATCTTTACAATAAGAGCAACAATCTGTCTAGTTTTGTAGGGATATAATTTTAGTAGCTAGATAATCATTAGATTATGACACTGTCATTAGTATCATTCTTACCTTGGGATAAGATCATGGGTTCATATTCTGTTGTGTTTGACAGCTACTTGCTAATGTTACCGTTATGATTATTAATAGATCAGTAAGATGCTTCCCTGTGCAGTAGTTATATGGTGAGCTTAGAATAAGCTTCTGAATAGAGACACGATGCAAATATTTCCTGTTCCTGCCTGAACATTAAAGAGAACAGCAGCTGGGGAAGGGGGGAAGGGGAAGAAGGGGAAGGCGAGAGAGAGACTGAGAATGGATAGACCCTGGATTAAATACATAAAATGAATTAAAAATTAAAAACATATAGAAGCCTGCAAGGTGAGAATTTCTTATGGAAACTAAAGGGGTTTCACTAGCGGCTTTAATAGATTTAGAGGAAAACCAACAGCAAACACCACTTGAAGAAAGAGACAGGGGTGCCCAGTCAGCTCTAGCTGAGTCTGCCATCATGGAACAGGCTGCCCAGAGAAACTGTGGCTGTCCATCCCTGGCAGTGTTCAAGACCAGGTTAGATGGGGCTTTGAGCACCCTGGTCTAGTGGAAGGTGTCCCTGCCCATGGCAGGGGGGTTGGAACTGGATGAGCTTTAAGGTCCATTCCAAACCAAACCATTCTGTGATTCTGTGTAATGGAAAGAATATACGTTTATAAAGTTCACTGGGAAAGGGGGTTTTATGTTTCATCACCACCCAGGCTGGGCCTAGTTTCTCTGAGCTGCTTTTGAAGAAAAAGCAATTTTTATGTGCGTATGCATGGGCAACAATGGAAGGATAATGAAGATGGATTTGAAAGAAGACGGATTAGCATCATCATCAGGGAAACACACAAGTACCTTAAAGATGTTATTACCAGTGTTTTAAGTTGCTACTTAAAAGCTAACCAATCTTTTAATGCTTTTGATTAATTAGAATATTTTTCTAGAAGGCAAAGTAAATATGACTCATGTTTGGACTTCTGCTCAGTGAGGATTTCGAGGATCAAAGCTGGAATTTTTTTCATTTCTTTTGAATGGAAAGGCAGTGTGGCATACTGAATATTGCAGTGCAGAGCAGTGAACTAGGGTAACAGCATCCACAGTGCCTGAGCTGCAGAAAGGAAAAACTCTTTTTAATGCAGTTGGCATATTTATATGTCACTGTTTGAATTGCACTGGCTCACAAATGGGATCGTGATTGTCAGCCTCACACGTAAGGCTCTGTAAAACAGTCCTGTTTAAGGTAGTTCCCTGCTTCCCAGGGCACATACACTTGAGGAATAAAAATATTTACCAGCACCGTGTAATTCAGAGGGAGTTTAGATGGGATTTTTAATTTGGTCACTCCCTCTACTGGAAGTTTTTTTGCCTAAGCTTTACACAGATAGTGATCACATTACCAATTCATTTATCAGTCCTCACAGGCTGTTTTTTGGTGGTTTTGTTTGTTTGTTTGGTTTTTTGTGTGCTTTTGTTTATCTTTGTTTGTTTATATTTCTTTTAAAAATACAAACAAAACTGTATTTAACTATTTTTCATAGCTTCCAGAGTGGAACCTGTGCAGGGCTGGCAGAGCTATATGTGCAATGAAATACAAAGCATAATTGCCATGCAGCTTGTCATGACTCTGTCTTAATACACAGTCACAGAGAGAAGCAATGAGATGGTTCATGCAAGTTAAGAGAAGTTTGAGCGCATGCTTCTTTACAAGAATCTTAAAACAGCACCTTATATTTAGCTTCCCAGTGCCTTATTTAGAGTCACATACTGTCAGGATGCTAATCCAGTTTACTAATGGGATTTTTCAAAGCTCACTCCCACATCCTTTTAAGTTTTGTTTCATAAGAACCTGAAAATTGAGAAGGGGCATTGCAGGATATATCCCAATAGGTTTTAGCTTAGGGAGCAGAGGTGGTGGGATCACTATGAATTTCAGTAACCTATTCAACTTTCATTGCATAAACCCAGTAGATTAAGAGTATTGCTTCGAAGCTTTACAGTGCATGCATCATATTTAGTTTGGAGATGGCTCTGTGTAAATGGTAAAAGCCTACAAAAAGGGTAAGCAAATGTAATTCCAGCATTTTTTGCTGAAGAAGGTTAATAAAATGCAGCAATAACAAAAGCTCAATGAACAGTCAAGATGTACCTCAGTAAATATTATTAATTCCTAGCTTCACTAAACATAATCTCAGTAGCATTGTGAGACTCATGCAAGAACTTTTTCCTGTCTTAGTCAGCTATGGAAATGGAAAGACTGGGGTAATTCATGAAAAGTTTTCATGGGAAATGATTTACTTCAATTAATTCAAATCCTTAGTAATAACAAAACTACTCAATCAAAACACAATGTTTCTGCTGCTGTGATGTACTTGAATTTTTGCTTCTTTGGTGGCTCTCACTACAACACTAACCATGCTCAGAAATTGCATGCCTTGAGCACCACAAGCTTTTCTTAGCTACTTTGGTTAAGCAAGGGCTGTGTTTAAGCCAGGGGCCAGCCTCTGTTTAACACAAGCATGCATTCCAAACTTTCTTGTTTTCAAATTACCAGGGGAATTTTCATTTCTCCTGTCTGGGTTTTCTTCTGAGATGCCGGTCACAGTTCTGAAAAAGTGGAGCAGTTTTCAAGTGGCTGGTGAAAGTCTATTTATTTTCCCTCCACATCCCTCTACATCTATTTCTTCTACTGCTAGCATTCATTTTTTGATCTGGTGGCATCATTACCTAGGAGAGGTTTTATCAAAAGTCTGGGTCATCTAATCAGACAGCAACAAACTTAGGCTTTAACAGCTTCCAGAAATCAGCTCTATATGTGAAGAGAGCTCCTCTTGGTGAAGACATCCTGGGATCCACCACTTAGCTCAGTCCCATTTTCCATTTTGCATCATCTTGAAATGCCAGCCTCTTGGAGGGATGAAAGTCTTGTATTAAACCAGCCCTTTATGTGCCAGGATGTTAAATTTAATGCAGATAGTCTGAAGTTTGAAATTAGCAATAATTCAGGTAGAAAACCTAGGCTTTGTTGTTCAGAAACATCAGAGGTCACTACAGAAACTTGTAATCTGTGAAGTTTACGCTGTGTGCCATGAGCTTATATCTTGCCTGGGTCAGAGGACACTGCAAACATTAGAGTTTCACACAAGAAATAGGGGATTCTCATATTTCTATTTAATAAAGTGTGTAACCTGGTGTGGAAAATCTGGGAAGGAAAGTTAAATCTCTGCCTGTCTATGCTCCCACTACCTTTGGTTGAGAAAAATCTCAGAAACTAGAAGTATAGGACAAGTGTTTCTAATCAACCAAGCAAGAACTATTAGACATCTAAAGTTAAAATGCAAACTCCCATGCTGAACACTGAGGTGTTTAGAATATAATAGAGAGATGAACAGGGAAAAGACAGACTGAAAATGCTGAAAAATAAGAAACATTAAACTAGCACTGCTATTTTCTGTGAGAAAAGTTGGAGCCCACCAATTCTTCTTGATAGCCATGGGAAACTGCATCCCTGGTATGCTGTCCTTGACGATATTTGCTCAGATACAGTTAGCAAAAATAGGTGGTTAAAGGTGATTGAACAGCATAAGATTTTCCAATTAAACCATGATTATAGCAATATCCCAGCCAAATAACCTTCTGATGGATCAGTGTGAAAAATCACAAGGTCAAGTCCAGGCCTGCTCTGCAGGTGGACCCCTGCTGTGTGCTGCCATCAAGCAGGAATTTGGCTGCTTAACAGATTGGTTTGTTTCATATTTAAGTAGCTGCAAAACACATACAAGTTTTATGTTATGACACTTGAAAACACCACCTGCACTATTTCACGCTAACTACTGTAACTTTAAAAAAGGCCATGAAATCTTCAGATGAACAGAAGAAAAGCCCTAAGTAAAACATGACACAAGGCACAGTAGCATTGGACTGCCTTAAAGTGATGTTCTAAGTCAGAAAGACAAATAGCAGAAGGTGATAACCTCATGTAGCTGCCAGTCAAATTGACTAACGTAATCTATAGAAGCATCATTTCAAGTTTCCTGTTTCTCTTGGGTGTTCTCTACCAAAAAGGGTATAAAATGCTACATGCTGCTTCAGTGGATTGAAGAACATTGCCTGAAAGCATGTGTTCAAATATAATTCCCCTTTCCTTGTCCTGAAATCGTGGTGTTCTTACATATGAAGTAAAGCAGAAACCCATGGGCTCTGCCATGTAAACAAAAAGTCAAGAGAAACTTTTCAAGGTTCTCTCACCTTTCATGATCTAGCCCTACCTGTTGCTAAAAAAAAAAAAGAATAAAACAATTCTTAAGATGTTTCTGCCTCTTGGTTATCCACACCCCTGCTGCAGCCCCCCACTCTCCCTCGCTCACAGCATCCGGATTAGACATGGACATAAAGCTCATCTAACATGTAAGCCAGTATTACAAACCACATACAGCCTTTCAACTTACAGAAAATTACACAATAAAAACAATTCAGGGCTGGGGTTTCTAATTGCCTTCTCCCCTCTCCACTCCACCCCCAAATTCTTGAGTACCCCAAACAGAAAATGCAGCAGAGTTATGAACTATCATCTTAGACTTGCCTTTAAATCCTAGTAAAATGGTAGAGTTTGGGGTTTTTTTTTTGCTATTGTTTCACTGAAATGAACTCTCCAGGCTGCTGTGGATTTTCATATGTACTTCCTCAATTATGAGAGTTCTCAGGCTCACTCATCTGTTCCCAGCTACATCCTGTAATTTCCAGTGCTGACTGCTGCACTCTAAATCTGGTCAGCACAACTTACATGTACTTATCAGTGACTCATCCACATATTTGAAGATCTTATGAATGAATCACAGCTACATGTTTGCTGAATTCCTGCTGCTGCCTGTGAAGGAAGGCTCGCACTGACGGACTGTAGAACAGAGCTCAAGACAAGAGAGACTTTGATGTCTAGGCACTTTATGTGAGTGTGCACTCTCTAAACAGAGGATTTAAATCAGTTTATTAAATCATGCTGACTTTGTTCTCAAGTTTAGGCAGTGACACCTTAACAAAAAGCATCCTTCAATTTTTCAGGCAGTAACTGAACACAAGGTATAATTAAAATGTTTGGTTTTGAATCTGGCATTTAAAATATGTTGCTGCTGTTAGAATAGTTCTCTGTCAAATCAGATCAGAGGAGGAAGTGTCACTCAGCACAACAGGCCACAGTTTGCGCATATAAATTGTCTCAAATCTTCCTTTTCAAATGTCAGCTGACAAATCAAAACGAGAATAGGCTATGTAGCATAAATACCAGTTATACATTAAAGACTTAACACAGGACTCCTGTCTACTAATGTCTGAAGGCTCTAAATGCAGAGAAACCACACAGAGTTAATGATAATTGATATCATATGGTCTTTATCAAAGCTTCCTCAAGAAAAGCAGCTTAAGGGAAAAATCCATAAATGTGTGTCTTGACCACAGTCTACCAATCTTCTTCCGCATTGGAGCCTTTAACTAATTTCTTGGTTTAATTACTGAGACACAAGAAAGTTTGCAAGAATGATAACTGCATATACTTTGATTGCTGATCATTACATCAAGTGGTCTTTATCAATTAAAAATAAACCCTGAGTGTAATATGTAAACCTGGGAAATCAGACTGCCTAAATCTGGACGTATAGCCCTACTACTGGCTGACAGCACAAACTAAAGCAAAGCAACAACGAAGTTCCAAAACCCTGAAATTGCTGTGACAGTTAACTTCAGGCTACAAAAATTTGGGGTTAAGAATGGGCCAGGCAAGATCAATGAGATTGTGAGATCTTGTTTGGGGGTGGGGGGTGGGGGGGTGGGCTGGGTGTGAGGGAGGCTTTAGATGCTTGTTAGGTAACTTCTAATGTGCACATACTTATATCTTTAATTGGAGGAGGTAATGTAGCCTACTGCACCATACTGAACCAGCGCCAGAGGAATTACCAGAAGGTCAAACAGAATAGAGAGGCAGGGGGAGGAGGAAGCGGTAATTGAGGAGACAAGAAATGATTGTGAAAGTACTTGGAGGAGTCTCTGTGTCTGGCAAGATGCAATGGGTCAAGCTACAAACAGGAGGCAAGGAACTTGCTAGAACCACCTCTTTCCTCACTTCTCTCCCAGCCTAGAGCAATGCCATCACTAACTGGCCCCGGCAGCTGTCAAAGCAAAAAAAACATGGTAGTGGCTAATTAACTGCAGTATCTATCCCAGTGTAATGACAGAAATATTGGCCACATGTACACTAAAACAACAATAAAGTGTGTAACTAAAGATGTCTCTGCTGAAACACATTCATTTTCCAGAGATAGAAATGAGAAGATAACATCAAAACAAAATATACTCAATAGTTTAATGGCTTTCCCTCTGTCCTTGCTCAGTTTAAGTAGATTTCTGTCTTTTTTACTGTTTATAAAATGGAGTAACTTATAAACGTTTGCATCATTTTGCAATAAAACCTTATCAGAGCTTACCTAGAAAACAGGCCAGGCTTTCGGTCATTAGCATAACTTCTTACACCCATGAAAAATTAAACATGGCTGAAAGATAAATTCAGAGGAAATCTTTTAAGCAAACTGACCAACTTTTTTAAAAAATATATATTTATATATATATTAAAAAACCTCCATATATGTAACCTTCAAGAAAGTGACATGTAAGTGATCCTGGGTAGTACTTTGGACATAATGGAGGAGTTCAGAACAGAATATGGGACACATATGGGAAAGAGGGATTGAGAGTACGTGAATTGGACCTTGTGGCACAGGCAACTCAAAGTGCAAAAACCTCAAAGGCTAAAAAAAAGATTGCACCACAAAATAGGGGTGGTAGAAGAATTTGGGCATTAACATTATAAATTGAAATGTCTGAGGCACAGATGTTGTACCATAGCCCAACAGACATCAAAAGATAAAATGGCAACATTTACAATGCAGTAGGATGACAAGAAACTGCAAACAAAATAAGACAAATTAGAAGTCTGATTATTACAGTTCATCAGAGCAAAAAATAATGAATCCAGAGTAGCACGGACCAGGAAAGGGGTTTACATAAGGAGAAAACCACATGACTGAACATATATGATATATAAATGAATAAGTTATATGGAAAGACAGACTGAGTCAGGTACTGATGGTCACTTATAAAGACCCTGGTTTTACTTCATATGCTGAATATCTGGTCTGCCTGACTGGGAATGAAGTGTTTGCCTAAGAGGAAAATTTGGCATGCCCTCACAGCTCTTTTACAGTAACCTTTATTGTATATTTCTTGGACTTCAAAGGATTCGCTTGCAGATTAAATGGACTCAGTATTTTCTGCAGTTCTGCTAACCATTGTTTAATAGTATTATCTTAGACCTGAAAAAGATTCTTTATAACCCCAAAGATATATTTTTATCACAATCTCTAGACTGTGTAGTAAAAACACTTAATCTACTTTTCAGAATTTCCCCTAAGATCTCCATGCACTACCTCGTTCTTATATATTATATGCACACACTAGTCTGACATACAGTAGTAAATTTGAGATGCAAAAGTGATAGAGTGAGAGAGAATTCAGAGTACTGTATGCAGCACCCCAAAATTTGTTTTTCAATATTTAGTTATTTGAAAGCTTTAGAAACTTGAAGAAAATAGTAACACCATTATAGCTTAAACTTCTGTACTGCTTGGATTTCCTTCTCCCCTCCCACAGATAAGGAGGATGGGATCCATAAGCAAAAAAAAAAAGCAAGTTTGTTACTTTAACTTTTTTGGTAGGTGATTTAAGAACAATTTCAGTTTTCAAACAGAACATACAATTATGATTAATATATCATCTGTTTTAATAAGGATATTTTTTGGTGTAACGTGTAACTTCAATACAGCTGCAATACATTTTACAATGAATATATATATATTTTGTAATGAGCACCATTAGCCAGGACAGACATTACAATCATAAGGAAAGTATCTTAAAGTGTTTGGGTATTATTTTTAAAGTTGTACTGTAAAATGCAAAGCTACAACAGTATATCGTTATAATTCAAATTTGAAGGCAAGAAAATTTAATATTAAGTACTTTCTTCTGCAACTGCCCTATGACTGATATTCTGCTGCATGAAAGTATAGACAATATTTCAGCTAATGTGTTTTAAAGTATGCGCCAAACGTTAAAACACAAACATACCATTTTTTTACTTGTGATCGATTCCTCTTGGCTTTGCCATCACTCACAGGCAAAAGATATCGGCAGACTAGGACCAAACTTGGAGATCTTGATAAGAACTCAGAAACCTGGTTACAAAGGGAGAAGGAAAAAAAATATTTATACTGGCATTGAACAGTTGGTCTGCAGTCACCTTCTTTATTTCATATAGTTCTATCATATCCTCCTGAGTGTTTTTCCAGGCTGATGAATCCTGCTATTTAGTCATTGCTCATACAGAAGTCATGACAGAACTCTGATTATCCCATCAACATTCTCTGGGCTTTTTCTAGCGCCCACATCCTTTTAGGAATTAGGGGACCAGAACTGCACAAACTGCTGTACACAAAACTACAACACGTTCATAGAGCTACAGTCATCTCTACTCTTGACATTTGATTTCCTCTTTCAACTGCTACTGCACTCAGCTATTCTTTTCACAACACTATTTGTTGTAACTGAGGTAGAAAGTGTCATCTCAGAGCTGTAAGTGCACTTCCCCCACCCTCTTGTGTATCACCACTTTTGCTGCTTATACGAAGCAGTTTTGTTCCATAAGCCATTTAGTCTCAGTATCTCTTTGCAGCCCGTCTTAGTTGGTCCGCAACCCTATTCTGCTGAAAAGCTAGGTATCATCAACAACTTTGCCACCACGTGGTTCACCCACTCATTTCTCAGTATATTGAACACTGAATAAATCCTTGCACAACCTGCTGGTGACCCCTCTTCTCTTTTCTGAGGGCTGGTTACTTACTCCTGATATTTTTTTCTTGTCTTTTAACTAATTACTTAACATGTAAACTCCTTCCCTCTCAGCACATTTAACTGCCAAACACTTTTTCAAAATCTGTATTACCTGGGAGTTGGGACACAGACAGCAAGGGGGTTCCATCAAAGAACTCAAAAAAACGTGAGACTTTGCTTGCCTTCACAGACACCCCACTGGCTGCTGTCAGATACATGTTTATGAAAGCACCAGATAATTATAGTCTAGAGCACAGTCCCTCTTTATTTGCCCAGCTCTTATGTCAGGCTTCCGAGTCTGCAGTTCCCCATAGCACTGCTTTCCCTATTCTTAATATTAGGTGCCCTTATCTAGATTTGTCTTTGGAGTTGGTAGAAAACCAAAGCTATTTTTACGTAACTATTTTGTGAAAAAATGTACTCCCTCTTTTGAAACAGAGTGTGACAACAGATCTGGGGACATTTGCTGTGCATACAAGACAACTGAGTTAGGCTACATTATACTTGTTGCTGAGTATTTTGATACTCCCCCAGTAACATTCAAGGGTTTTAATTCTGGAAAGGCTTCAAAATTGTGTGAGCAATTCCATTCCTCTCTCTCCTACTATGCTTCCATTTGTAGGTCTCCAATAGGGCTGAGTCTTTTTCTTGCTGGACCCAGGACTTGTGCAATTATAAAACTGTAAGTATTATCTTTTCCTTTTCCTTCCTTTCGGTTTAAAAGCAACACCTTCCTTTATCCTCCCTCCTGTCCTCCCTGCTGGCAATTTGTTAAAGATCCTGGTTAGACCTTTGTTGTTTTACTATGCAACAGCCTATCAATACCATCTGTTGATGAGAGGAGTTAGGGGCTGGAAGTATTTTGATTTGGTATTTTTGATGTTCAAGTTGAGCCTCATCGGCTCCTGGCAAGCAAAGATCTGGATGTTGGCTTCACATCTTTTCTATACACAGCCCAGAGGTCCATCAGAGGGAAACGATGTAACTGTTTCTCCCAAATCTATTAAAATGTTTTTGAAAGCAACAGGATCACAGCTGTGGAGAGATTTCTTAGGGCATTACAAGTCTCAAGCTGGGTCCAAATAACTCTATCAAACTTAATGGTGGTTAGTAATCTAAGTGTTAAGGGAAGCAAACAGTACTTACACCCAATGTAAGAACCATCTCACAAACAGCTTATGTGCTCACTGGCTTTCCCTGACTGTATATTTGAATGGTTAACTTTATTCAGCATACTAACAAAATTACCAGAGCAGAGAGACAATAAAGTCTGCTAACATCACTCAGTGATTTAAGACAATAAGGGCTGATAAGAATTGTTGGACCATATAAGACTGGAAAGCTGGAAAATAAAATGTCAGATCACATTAAACACTAATGCATGTAAAATGATGTATAGGGGAAAAAATATCTAACTGCATACACAGAAATAGTGACAGCTGATCTGACCATTACCAAATCTTGATGTTATAGACAAAAGGTCCACAAAAACACCATATCAGTGTACATTAGAAGTAAAAAAGTAATTCAAATATTAGAAATTATTAGAAGGAAGAAGCAAATGAAACCAAGATTATCATGTTGCCAAATCCATGGTTCACCCACAATCTAAATATTGTCTCCTCATCTCAAGAAAGGCTGTAACAGTCAGAGCAGTCTTATAAAAATACCTAACAGATCCTAGACAAAGAATGATTGTGTAGACTGAGACTCTTCAGTCTGAAAAAAAACATCTGCCAGTCATCCTGCAAAAGTCCACCAAGAGCAACATAACAAAAGGAAGCTGTGCTTGAAATATTGTGGCAGGAAGTAAATCTAGAACATGACTATTAGTCTAAGCTATAGTAAAACATGCACCATTATTAATTGGCTCATGCCTGATAACAATTCCATATTTGCTTTTATATATATGTATATATATTTTAAATATACTGCATAGTTGCTTAATGACTCAGGTCATATTTGTTCTTTTGCAGAAACAAAGGAAGACCCATTCACAATCCTCACACAAGTGGTTTCTTTTTAGCTTCTATTGTACAACATACAAATTCTTCTTCATTGTAATTCTCTGGCAGGACACAGCCAGGCTTAGTTGCCCTGAAACTTGAGAGAGAAAGAGGCAAGAAATGTGGAGGCAAGATGGGTAGTACCTCAATCTCTCTTAATACAGGCCTCTTACAGTTTGAAGGAAAAAAAAAAGACCAGAACCAAAACACAAAACAGATTATCTTTTATAGCACCTCTCAGCTTTTCCTCATTTCTTTGACTTCAAATAGCTCTGCCACCTGCTTGCTCATCTAAGACAGCCTGACTGAGGAGGAAAGAGACCATCTAAGCCGGTTCTACACAAGTGGCCCCACTGCAGATAACTAGCTCTTTTTCTGCCACTGAATTTCCATAGCCGGTAATCAACTGCAGGGACAGACACACCTAACCATGGACCAACTGGTTTAGAAAGCCATACAAACTTAGCTATAAAGATAGCCCTGTATTACTCCTGTAAAAGTTTGATCTCCCTGGCACTGCCAGCGCAGCACAGAGAGAGCTTCACAAGAGGCAGGAGCATTTTTGTGTGTTTGAAGCTTTTTTATCAGTAGTAGGCATGGGTCTACATTCTTCTCCAACCAAACCACTAGTTACATGCAGAGCATGTCTTTGATGCTCCTCAGACAGTGTGCATAAAGACTTTTTGCCTGTAGTACCATGACCTTTTTTACCTCATCCTTAAATGAATTCAGTTACGTGAGTCTGCTAAGGAGGTCCCAGTCTGAGGACTCTGCTCTTGGAACACTCTAAATGAATGTTCTAAATGGACCCGATTTAAAATGATATCCAATGGAAGAAATCATTAATGATATCCCTACATCTAAAATCGAACACAGACTGATCATCTCTCTGTTTGAACAAGCTTATGTCATCATGAGATAGGAAACAGGACTGTAAGAGGGTGTAAATGTAAGTTAAAAGAGAAAACTAAATTATATGGTTTACCTTATGCAGCTACTGGGGCAAAGCTGAATAACTTTTCATGCTGTCTATCCTACTCTATGGATATGAACATCCTCATACCTCATATATAACACTTCTTTGTACATATAATGGAGTCCTAAACACAAAAGAGGATCAGCTGAACATATAACTCCCCTCCCCATATTTCTGCAGATTAAAAACCATCCTAAAATCCTGATGACCTATTACTACAGTCAAAGAGCAAAAATGTTCCCAGTATCTCCCACTGTTTTTTGCAAGTGACATGTATGCTCTGCCAGAGGTAGGATAAATTTAGTGGGCTGGATGCCAACAACATGCAGCAAGATAAAGAATTAGCTTAAGCATACCCAGCACTTGAATCTCCAAAGGTGCTTAAATTGAAACAATGTGTAGCAGGAATCAGGTTTTCTTAACTGTATTTAAAAGCAAATAAACAAACAAAACCAACCAAACGAAAAACCCACAGCAAATATATGCATGTTTGATTTTTATTTTGATGCCCCTCACAAAACTGCCATAAAAATTTAGTCGTCCCCCATGAAGCCATTTTATATTGAACAAAATACACTGCAAATGAACTCTGGCTTCCTGTTTTACCCAAATACTGATATGGCATTGTTTCTGGGAAGAAACAGTCCCATCCGTCTTCTACATTAAATTGATTGTTTTTCCATTTGTATTCTTTGTGATGTTTCCTCGAAACACTCCACAAATTATCTAGCCCTTAGAAAGCCAGAAGTTGTTTAGCTTCCTCCCCCCACCGCCCTTTAAACTTGAATGCAGCTTGAGAGACTCACATTAGTTTTAACTGCTTCACTGTAGACGTGCTGGCACCATTGACAAAAAGGGAGGGCTCCAACACACAACGAAGATGCACGCATTTCAGTAGCCAACAAAGAGGCAAAAGTGACCCCTATTATTACTGCTTGTGAGACTAGATTTACCATATTATTAATCATTAAAGTTTAATTCAAAATTCGGACTGGCTTGTACTGACTCCATGGGTCATGAAGCTTTACCAGAGCTCATTAACTGCGCTGGTCTGCTCATTTACTCTTTCTGCAGCAACCGTTTCCTAATGCACGAGCAGAAAAATGAAATACAGGTGATTTTTCTGTTTGAGCAGTGTTTGCTGCTTGATCTCAACAAATAGAAGCAGCGGGAGTAATTTGCTTGTCAAGGAGACAGTAACTCTTCAAATCTCTCTAAAGAGACAATGAGTGGCAATGTAATGCTTTTGATCTGTCATAGTTATAAAAGAGAATGGATGCAAAGCTCACGTGCCATGGGAAGGTCACTTACTTTTAAACGTCTAGGATTCCCTCTGCGGCTAATCCCAGCGTGTCCTGAATAAGAGCTATTTTTAGGCACAATAGTGGGTCCGTTATACATCCTGTCCCTATAAAATGAGTGCCTTACTGGTGATCCTCCTGTAGGGTAGCTAATAAGTAGGTAGGAAAATGATGTCTCTGTACTTTTGGCTTGCATGCTATTGCAAGGAAGGACAGCAGGACCGTCTCCTTTCTGGCGTCAAACAGTCCCCCTACGGCATACATACAATTTAAATTATTACAAGGCAATGTTACAAGTATGAACCCTGGCACAAAATAAAGTAATTACATTTAATTAGGCAGCCAAAAAAGTGATGGCCTGAGACTCACTGCCTTAGATGTAGCCTTTTGTTGACTTAACACAGGACAGGTAATGAATGAAACTTCAAAGTGTAAGCAACTAAACTGCTACTTAATTAGCAGAGCCCTGGTCAAAACCAGAAAAAAAAACCCAAAAGACAAGAACGACCTCCCTCTCCACCCCCCTCCCCCCCAAAAAAAAAGACTCAACAAACCCTCAATTTTCTTTTGTTAAAAGAATTCAGACAAAGATCCCATGTCTCAGAGAGGCCCTGAAATTAAGGATTATTCTATTAAGTATGTATTTGTGTTCAAAAGCATGTTTCTGGCTCTGTTTATGCAGTTTCCAAAAACTAGATTTGCAGTCCTGGAGCCTAACATTGCACAAAAGGGAACCTAGTGCAAACAAGTTACTAGCTCACAAATCTCACTTGCCTGCTGAACATCAAGTACAGATATTTAATCCTTTGTGTACCCTGATCTGCTGGTACACCAGCACCATGCAACCTACCACAGCAAGACAGCTTTCAGATGTCAGAAATTAGTATGGGTTAGAATAGTATGGGTTAGAAGGCACCGGACCTTCAAAGGTCATCTAGTCCAACCCCCCTGCAATCAGCAGGGACACCTTCAACTAGATCAGGTTGCCCAGAACCACATCCAGCTTGGCCTTAAGTCATGTCCTGTCCAACTCCCCCTCAAACAACTAAAACTACAAATGAAAAAGGGAAAGTTTTGCTAAAGGACTTCTCCTTGTCTGTCTGATTCCACATCTCAAAACTCTGGCAGCTGCTAGTTCTGGAGTAGTAGCTCTATATCCAGGAGTTTGTCCCAGTTGCATTCCAGAGTGGGCCATATGAGAGTAGATGTGTGCTTCATTTTAGTTAGAAGGATATAGAAGGAGCTGGATTTAGGGAGTGAAAGAGACACTGCCAGACCTTTGTGTCCTTTGTGTACCCTGATCTGCTGGTACACCAGCACCATGCAACCTACCACAGCAAGACAGCTTTCAGATGTCAGAAATTGTGAAAGATTTAGAAAAAAAGAAAGTAGGCATTGTTACACTACATTTTTATGTATAACCTCTCTCAATTTTGCTGTTTCATATCCAGGATTGCACTGTTTGCCAGAACCCTCTCTGGAAGACCCTTTTGATTCCATAAGCATCCTGCTTCTTTATCATACAATTAAACATGGAAAACAAAAGTGGGTCTCAGTAGCATAATGAGTTATGCGAGTCTGCCATCTCTGGGCCAGCATTTTATCCTAATTTCAGAGATGAAAACAAGCTATTTATTGTTCTCCTCCAATTCCTCACACACTTGCATCAGACTGGAAGTCTCCACTCTGGAGAGGTTCTTACAATGGAGTGGCAGAAGCCTCACCAGCCAATGGAACTTTTATCTCGTCTTCCTACAACACTGTATTTACTGTTGAGAATAGCTGGAAGCAAAATCACATGTATTACAAAGATTTCTACCTGGCTCAGATTTTCCCTCTCAGCCCTCTCAAGTGCAACAGGTCTTTCAGCCCCTGACAATTTCACCCACTTTGAATTCCACTTCCTGACCCCCATTTGTGTGTCTCACACCTTTTCCTTTTATTTCTCTCCTTGCTCTGATCTTTTCCTCCTTCTTGTTATTCATCTCTCCAGAGCCAGTCTTTTAGTCCCCACCTAATGTGCTGCTTTTCACTCTCCACTGTATACTTTGTGGCTGAGGGTAGAAGCAGCACAGGAAAAGGTGTGTGTGTGATCAAAATATACAACTACATCCTCCTAAATTCTTTATTTGACAAGTTTTAGAGGACTAAAATAATATTTTCTGTTTTGGGGAGAAGAAGGGAACTCTGTTGCCTTGTCATAGAATCACGGAATAGTATGGGTTAGAAGGCACTGGACCTTCAAAGGTCATCTAGTCCAACCCCCTTGCAATCAGCAGGGACACCTTCAACTAGATCAGGTTGCCCAGAACCACATCCAGCTTGGCCTTAAGTCATGTCCTGTCCAACTCCCCCTCAAACAACTAAAACTACAAACAAAAAAGGGACAGTTTTGCTAGAGGACTTCTCCTTGTCTGTCTGATTCCACATCTCAAAACTCTGGCAGTTGCTAGTTGTCGTGGTTTAAACCCAGTTGGGTAATTCGTTCGCTCACTTCCCCCCCTTTCTTGCCCTCCCCCTGCTCTCGGAGGGACGGAGAGGAGAATCAAAAGAATGCAACTCCCACGGGTTGAGATAAGAACAGTTTAGTAACTAAGGTATAACACAAATCACTACTGCTACCGCCAATGATAATAATGATAAAGAAAATAACAAGGGAACAGAATACAACACCTCACCACCCGCTGACCGATAACTCGCCCCCCAAGCCCGACCAAGCTCCGACCGATACCTCCTCCAACCCTGCAGTCCCCCAGCCCTTCCGGCCAACTCCCAGTTACATCCTGGGCATGACGTGCTGTGGTATGGAATAGCTCTTTGGTCAGTTTGGGTCAGGTGTCCTGTCCCTGCTTCCTCCTGGCTTCCCCTCCTCCCTGGCAGAGCATGAGGCTCACAAAGTCCTTGGCCAAACCAAAACATCTCTATCAGCTCTGTTCCCGAGCCGAAAGTCAAAACACTGCACTGCACCAGCTACCAAGGAGGAGAAACATGACTGCTACTGCTGAACCCAGGACACTAGTTCTGGAGTAGTAGTTCTATATCCAGGAGTTTGTCCCAGTTGCATTCCAGAGTGGGTCATATGAGAGTAGATGTGTGCTTCATTTTAGTTTGAAGGATATAGAAGGAGCTGGATTTAGGGAGTGAAAGAGACACTGTCAGACCTCAGGGCAGAGGGAAAGTCATAGGCTTGGAGTTTAACTTGAGTTGTTGGCACTCAAATGAAGAAGACTTGATAGGCTGTTCAGCCTGAAGGAGACTTCAGGGAGACCTGACAGAAGCCTTCCAGCACCTAAAGGAGCTGACAAGGAAGCTGGGGAGGGACTTTTTACAAGGGCCTGTAGAGACAGGACAAGGGGGAATGACTTTAAATTGACAGAGGAAAGATTTACATATTAGGAAGAAGTTTTTCACTGCGAGGGTGGTGAGGCATTGAAAGAGATTGCCCTGAGAAGCTGTGGCTGCCCCATCCCTGGAAATGTTCAAGGCCAGGTTGAATGAGACTTTGAGCAACCTGGTCTAGTAGATTTTCATGGCTATAGTGTAGACCCATTAGATTCCTTTCATATTAACAATTTTTCTCCTCTCTCTGTCAATCCCCTGCTTGGAGGCATCTATCGGATTTAAAGGAAATACAGAAGTAATTGCTCCTTGCTGAATAAACACTAATCCCAAGACAAGACACAACAAACCCCACATTCATACTTCCCAGTTTCTGGTTACTCCTCTCCCCAGGGCATTCATCATGAGAGGATCTTTACACCTATAGAAGACCAACCTTTTCGGCATAGTTCATGGCTCAATTTCTGAACAGCAGCAATTTTATAACTCAATTTCCCTTTTCTCAGCCTTGCTCAGACAGCAATTTTCTATTTGTGGCCCAAGGCTTTCTGGCATTTGTCTCAACTTTCAATTCAGCTCCCAGTTTGGAATCAGCCTTATCGGCCCCATGACAGGCTTCTCCCCTCCCAGATGTGCCAGCTCATGTTACTTCCCCATCAATGAATATGTCCCAGGCTTACTTTCACACACTTCTGCTAGTCCACTGCCCCAAGTGGTTTACTCTTTGATAGCCTCCCATTAGCCTCTCTTCCTGGTACACAGGATAAAGGACTGTGGTAGGTTCGCCCTGGCTGGGTGCCAGGTGCCCAACAAAGCTGTTCGATCATTTCCCCTCCTCAGCTGGATAGGGGAGAGGAAAATATAACAAAAGTTTTATGGATCGAGATAAGTACAAGGAGAGATTATTCACTAATTAAGGCAAACCAGACTTGACTGAGGGAATAAATTTATTATCAATCAATCACATCAGAACAGGATAAAAATACCCCACAACCAAATCTTAGAAACACCTTCCTGCCATTCCTCCCTTCTTCCCAGGGCTTAACTTTTCTCCCATGTTCTCTACTTCTCCCCTCAAGCAACACAGGGGGATGGGGAATGGGGGTCGCAGTCAGGTCATCACATGTTGTTTCTGCTGCTTCTTCCCTCTCGGGGGGGGGGGGGACGGACACTCCTCACAGTCTTCTCTCACTCCAGTATGGCATCTCTCCCACAGGACACAGCTCTTCACAAACCTCTCCAACATGAGCCCTTCCCATAGACTGCAATTCTTCACTAACTACTCCAGCACGGGTCCTTTTCACAGGGTACAGTCCTTCAGAAT
This sequence comes from Pezoporus wallicus, assembly GCF_028554395.1. Classification (NCBI taxonomy): domain Eukaryota; kingdom Metazoa; phylum Chordata; class Aves; order Psittaciformes; family Psittacidae; genus Pezoporus; species Pezoporus wallicus. The sequence continues at coordinate 4,161,043 of NW_026639744.1, forward strand.
TATACTGCTCCAGCATGGGTCCTGCACAGGGGTCACAAGTCCTGCCAGCAAACCTGTTCCAGTGTGGGCTCCTCTCTCCATGGGTCCACAGGTTCTTCCGTGAGCCTGCTTCAGCACAGGCATCCCACAGGGTCACAGCCACCTTCACACACCCGTCTGCTCTGGCATGGGGTCCTCCATGGCCTGCAGGTAAGATAACTGCTTCACCATGTACCTCCATTGAGCTGCAGGGTGACAGCCTGTTTCACCATGGGCTGCAGAAAAATCTCTGCTCCAGTACTTGAGGCACTTCATCCCCCTCCTCCTCCACTGACCTTGGTCTCTGCAGAGTTTTTTCTCTCACATATTCTCATCACCTCTTTCTCCAGCTGCAATTGTTCTTCCTTTACTAAATGAGATGTCTTTCGTGCCCATTTCTTTGTATCTATAGGATACCAGCACAGGTTAAGTCATCGGTTCAGCTGCAGTGCCTGTTACAGTGGTTGGAGTAGCTGCAGCGCCTGTCACCTTTTTATCAGATCCAGAAACCTTTTCTTCCTCTTGATGTTACCGAGTAGTGTTGAACAGGGCTGGGTAGGCATGGGCCAGGACCCAGCACATTGCAGTGATTTGTGCCTCTCTGGTATTGCCAGGGCGACAGTATACTTTTTCCAAATATTCTACTAGTTTTTCCAGATTTTGTACTTGTTCAGGGTTGACTTTCCAAGACACTGGAGGTACCCACTGTCCTAGGTACTTGCCCATACTATCCCACACACCCTGTCACTCATAACTGTCCATCTAGTCTTGGGTCAGATCTCTGGCTGCTGTTCATAAATAGTTGTTTAGCTTTAAACAAGACCTGAACTATATACAGCAACATGCTGGTTCCTAACAGATATGACCAGGTTGGTTTTAAGGATATTCAAAGGACATTCAAAATCTTTAAAGTTCTCAAACAGTACTGCAATCGCCCTGGAGAAGGATGATGTCAGAAGTAAGGAAAGCCATTCAAGAAACGCAATTTTGAGAACAGGACATAGCATGCAGAGGTCATGTGCAAGTAGATCCCAAATGCAAATGGAATTACCTCCAATTCTCGCCCTATGTATTTTTAAATCAAAAGCTATCTTCCTTTTGTAGTACCATGCCTTTGGCTTAAAGGAAGCTATGGCTTGTCACTAAAAAAAGAAAATAAAAATCAGCAACTGAAGTTGAGGTTTCTGAAAGCCATCATAAATACAATTATTCTAGAGAATGGAAAGATTTTTCATTCACTGTCACATAAACTTATTAAATTGAGCAACTATATGTACATGTTTGGAAGAATTCAGCTGAATCTGTATGCATGTACACTCCCAGAAACCAAGCAGTAAAATATGTATATATATATACTGCTTATAGATATTTTGATGCAAGCTTCTAACTGGGTTTTTTATGCTTTAATAGAGGTAAAAATATTGTTGGTTATTGTAAAAAAACAGTAACAGCATGATTGCTCTGAACTATTTATAAAAGCACTAGAACATGGGGGAAACTAATACTGTTCTTTGAGTACCACCATTAAGAATGAACATACAGATAGTGTCTTATTTAATCATATATATACACTGAGAGGTAAAACACCCCTATTTTTGCCACTTACTAGGGAAATATACAGTTCAATAGGCTTAGAAGAATGCAGAAAACAGAACTGACAGCAAGAGGTGTTTTCTGGAAAATATGCAAGCATTTCAGGATAACAAATATAGGTTTGGGTCATTCACAGTATCCTAGTTGCTCTGTGATACTGACTATTGTTGGTACAGTTGAAATTAAGCATATTTCATGACAAGATGTAGAGATGTGGTCCCTCTTACCATGTCTTTGTGGACACAAACAGCATCGTACAACATGGGAGACCACAGACAAATTACATTCTTTCAAAGACTTCCATCAGTGTCACGTTTTGCACCTCTTTCAGGACCACTATGGCTTCCTCAAACACAGTTTATTAACTGTACCCGTGCTTCACCTAGGAGTTCCAAGGCAAAATTCATGGGATCTCCTGCAGACCTCACTAGCCTTGCTTTGCTTTGCTTTGCTCATACCTAATCCACATGTAGGCTAGAGGAGTACCTAGCCACACAGGAAGGCTTCACTTTCAATACAGTCTGACAACTGTAAACTAAGGAATTACTCGGATACTAATGTAATAGGCACAGTATTAAACACCAGGGGAAAAACAGCAAGAAGAGAAAGAAATAGAACCAGATGTTTGCACAGAAATAGTGTTTTCTTTGTGCATAATAAATTCTGTAGTATGTTAGAGTTAAAAAGAAGGCTCCTTTCTGAGAGAGCATAGCATTGTGATCCTATATGGATCAGATACATAGTTTAAGTTATGGGGGTTTCAGCTGATTGAAAAACTGTTTAGCACTTCAGGGTAGCAGTATGAAAGCTGCTTTGCTCGCATTCATTACAGCATTATAAAGAATGTTTTTGTGTTCTACTACAAGGTTTTTGTATGGGAAGAAGAGGTTTGCAACCAGGGAAGGATTCATCTGCATAACAGCAACACCAGTTACAGCCTACACAAAGTACAAGCAAAAACTAATTTCTTTCGCAACTGTCAGCAAGTGTTAAGACAGCCTTGTGCTTTGGGGAGAATAAAGGCTTAGATCATGCCAAGGACAGGAGCAACCCCCTCCCCTTGAAGCACATCAATGGGACATCCTGCCAACAGCACAGAGCCAGACTCTCGTTTTCCAAAACATATGCACTGCTAAAGGTGGATCAATGCCATCAGGAATGGATACATGTCTATCAGGAAGAGAAAAAAGATTTTATGCGAAGCTATCTTACAAATGACAATAGCCTGTCTCCCTTCCACCTCAAATACTTTTATTTCTAAAAAAAATACTTAGAAGTAGCCCTTTTCTCTCTTCTCTCCTGAAGAGAACAGCTTACCTTTCAGCTGGGAAAGGTTACATTCTACCATGTACTTTCATGCTTTATCAAGGAGGTCTCTGCCAAGAGTGCAGTATCCTGTATCGCACAGGACCCTTCCTGAAAGGTAAGTTCCAGCTGAAGCTAGTCCAGAGAGCTGCTTTTGTGCATCCACCTGGAATAACCAGAATCATCCATTCCATGAGATGGGCTAGTCCTTGGAGAAGGGCTAGACAGAGGAGACACAATAACTATCTTCAAAATAATAACCATTCAAACTGATAAAAAGCCACTGCACACCCCAAGGAAACAGATCACTTCCGTATCTGCAGTGGATAGGGTAAGACGTAACAGAGAAGTGAACAGAGGGGTTTTAACAGAGGGCTTTTAACAGAGAGGTAAACACAGGAAGAATGTCCAGGAAGGTTACAAATCTGCAACTGAGATGATGCAAGAATCTCACAAGAATGGCTTAGATGCAATCATTCTTTACTTTGGGTAAGGGCCTGGATTTACTGATTGCTGGAGATCCCTCCCAGCTCTCTTTCTTCCATAATACTATATTCCCAGTGTTAAATTTCCCAGAACACAGGGAAATACCTACGCCCATGTAGAGTCACACCCCAAACAGAGTCTATTATGTGGAACAGTGTCATTGGTAGACAAGAAAGACTTCAGCATGCAAGGTATCTCAGCCCCAGAGGCAAGGTTCAATTTGGTTTCTCAGCAGCAGAATGTGTTCTGGAAGATACAGAGCAGGTGAGGAAGGGGCACTGGGGTTAATAGCACAACGAAGAGTGAAAGCCCCCTTCCCATCACTCGATCTCAGCCTCTTCCTTTGAAGACTACATCAGCAGGCCTCCACAACCCCCCTACCTACTCCTTCTACAAAGAAGAACCTACTCCCCTAACCCCTTTAGAAGGCAGGAAAGGCTCAGAAAAATACGAGTCCTCCTCCTTCACGACATATATAAGATGAAGGACAAAGCTGGGAAGGAAAAGCTAGCATAGATGTTGGATAGAAGGGCATTCTCCTACTGCTGTCCCTGTGGGGCAGGAGCTGCTGCTGTGGGGAAGAAAGTAGGCACTTCCTTCTTTCACAACTAAACTCTTCCTATACAGGAAGGACCTACAGTCTTGTTTGGGGGTGGCCTAGGCAATAGATTCTCCCACTGTGCCCTAAGCTGGCTCAAAAGGGAATGTCCTAACCTCGGGCTTGGATTTGCATGCTTAGGTTGTTTGCACTCAGCTTGCTTCTTGTGTGCCACAAGCAGAAGAGCTGGACTGTGTATTGTCAGGAGGTAAGTAGCGGCAGACGTGTTTCACTCAACACTTGCTGACATTTTAGTGGACCCACACTACCACATTTTCAAGAATATTTATGAGAAGGACAAGTGTACAGAATTACAGGTAAGCCTCAGCCACTTTTTCTTCCTGACCTCCATCATCCAGCTTCATGCGTGCATGTGAGCAGTCAAATACGCACAGCAGGAGCTGCCTTTCTGGTACTTTGAGTTTAGCTTGGCCCACCTCCCAGCATTTCTACTTATATAAAAAGTATACAAACTCTGCCACTGACGTATTGTATCCCTTTGTAGATTAGCAAAGCCAATGCTATGTCAGAGACCAGCAGATGTTTTCAAAATGACCTGGGTGTTTGACAGGAGAAGTGCAGACAGGGCACAGTAAAAGAAACAGGGAGGAGGGGTGAGCAGCTTAGTAAACAGTACTGAGCAGGGGATGCTGTCAAGTTGAAAGACACAATCACAGAAAAATGTGTCTCAGCACCACATTCAGTTATGACTCTGGGAAGGTTATTCTTCAATTCTCTAGTCCACCATAACACTACCTGTTTTGCCTTCCATCACTTCTTAATCTAAATTTTCAAGTGTGGGACAAACTACAAAGTATGGTTGCTTGCAAAGCAAGAACATGGGAGCAGATATTTTCAATGAATCAGGCCTCCTTCAAAGCCAGCCCAAAGGCATCTTAGCATAGGCCTGTACAAGCAATAGGGAAGGATTAGCAGCTCAGCCCACCCTCAGAGCAGCCAGCTCATCTCTTGCACAGTAGTCAAATACCACAGATTTACCTCCCTACCCTCCTTTGCTCAAGCCAAATCTGTGCCTACTATCAATAATTATGATTTTCTCTTGCAAAGAATACAAAAACATACTTAGCTTTGAACTGCAGCAAAAATCAGATTTGCTAGGTAGAAGCATAGGGGTATAACTAAGTGTGGAAGTATGGGCATGCAGGTGGCCTAACTTTCCCATGTAATTACTGATTATTTATTTCTTCCCAAGCAGGCTGCAGGGAGCATGCAGCAAGGCAGCTTTAAAGGATGATTTCAGAAGGTGTTTTCCCAAGCTGCTTATTCTAATTACACAAGTATCCTTCCAACCATACTGGTTACAGTGAAGAGTTTGTTATGAACCACTGACGGTTTTAACATCTTACCTCATTGCACTTTCGAGAAGGAATACACCTCTGTCAGTGTTTGACTGGTATTTACAGCAGTGATAACAGAACCAATGTACTAATAATTTCTTCAGTGATACTTTATGACGTTAGTGCAGACTATCTCTTTTGTCATTACAATATGGAAAGACAGAATTGAAGTGATTTTATAAATACTTCCTAGGAAAAAACAAGGGGAAGAAAATAGGTCTCAGGAAATATAAAGTATATAAGACAATTATTTTCAAGTTATTGCAAGGGGAAACAGTCCAAACTGTGCCCTTTTGAAATAGCTCATTGCACCTTTGAAACACCAAATTAGAACATTTCTCTAGAAGCAGAAAACGGCATAAGGTCTCATAGAGTACAAGAGAAAAGCAAGCCATTCAGTAGATAACACGACATCAAGAACTCTTTTCCATTGTAGACAGGGTATGACAATCACTTAAATACAATCCATGATGTCAGAAGAAGGTATCAGAGAAGACTGAGTTTTTTCAAGCTACAAAACCCAGAATACCTCCTGTTCCCCAACATAAAATTTAGAAAGGGGCATAAAATTTACAGAAGTTTTGTAAATTGAAGACAAGGAGAATTTTTTTCAACAAATCAGGAAGCTCCTTTTTAATCCAATAGTAGAATTAATTAGCTGTTTATCGAGCATTTCTGTGGACTGTGTGCCTTTTTTAGGCTTAAAAGACCAGATCTGTTAAATTCTGTGTATTTCATAGATGTCATTGTACAGCTGGCCTACAGCTGTGAACAACCATATTTTGAAATAATTTGTCTGAAATACACCTGGGACTTATTTACCAAATGAAATGCAAAAAAGTTGTTACTGAGAAAAATTTAGCTATACTGTCCCCATTTTATCCTTGGCTTAAAAACTTCAGCATGCACATTTGCTCTTTGAAACATGCACAGTTTTATGGCCACTCTGTATTCCTTTTAAAAGGCAGCTTACCATTGCTACAATAACATTTCAAATACACAAAATGCTGGTGGCATACCACAGGAAAGTGAGCTTGCTTCTTTTTGAACAGAATTAGCCAGGCAAATAATAAATATCACAATAAGATTTTAACCATGCTGCCATGTTATTTTCATATACAATTATCCATCACACATAAAATCTGATCAGTTGTGTCAAAGATCACTACTGAAATCTACCAAAATCAGTGTCTCAGTTGATCACAGGGACATTAAAACACTTGTAGAAATCAAAGTACATCAGCTGGCATAGTCTTCTTGGCTACCTATAGCAGTGGAAAGCAATTTATAACAAAGAAAATAAATGCCTATAATGCCTATGCTTTTTTCCCCTGTATAGGCACTGCTACAGAAATTTCTGAAGTGTAGATCTGGCTTTTGGAAGCCAGCATTGTGCTCACACACACTCACATTAACTATTCATTTTGATTTGTCTTACCTGAGTATAAAAAAACCTCACTAAGGAAACATTAAGAACCAAAACCCTATGGTAAAAAATTCATCTTGTCCAGCCAATATTTTCATACTTGCAAGCTAGCACTCACTGAACTACATAGCGTTTAATGCTTGTTTCTTCCATCCATTTTAATGGTGCCCATCACACATAATAATTTTTACCCAACCCTTTTCTCCTGCTCTCCTCATCAGATAAAGAGTGGCCTTACAGATTAAATGCAGGTGTTCTTGCCTGACTCAGAGTCATTTGAGTGAGTGAGGTGACTAATTGCTGCTGATATAAACCCCCCAAAACCCACCAATACCCACAAACTAGGGATATCTGAATCTCTGCAGGCCACTGGTTAGAGTTACGCTGCCCTTGATAAAGAGATGCTGAAGCTGCTTCCAGCCCTAACAAAACCGTGTCGGTGGCTGAGATGCAGCACTCTGTACCCATGGAGATATTTCAAGGGCCTCCTTGGACTTAACGCAGAGCCCCAGCAGCTGCACCTGCTTGGAGCAGTTCCAATGCCATGCTCCTAGGTCCTGGAATACCTACAGCACCAGCTAAGGCCCTATAGTGCCACCACTGCAGTCCAGACTCCAAACAGCATTGTTGCTGCAAGCATGGAGTGAAAGAACTCTACGATATTTCTTCCATCACTTACCATCTTACAGAGCATGTGAAACTTTTTGCTGATACAGGGATTTTAACATGACTGACATTCTCACCCTGTGGACACTTCATTGCTACAGTCTCAGCTGGGCTATCCCATCTTCTTACACTGAAGGTCATGGTCAGAGCAGCGTGGCACTCTTTCTAATGGGACCTCAGAGCAGTATCTGAGGTCTGATCAGTCGCATTGAGTGCTGTGTTGCAGCTTTTGCACTATTGGCAATTTGGCACTATTTTGCACAATTTGGCACTATTTTGCACAGCTTGGCACAGCCCTCACAGAGCTAGGGTTCAGTCTTGCTATCATAGCTTTTAGCAGTTTTATGCCATAGAGTATGCAGTCCAGCCAAAAGACATGCCCTTCTCCCTGGTAGCTGGTACCGCATCAACGTTTTAGCTGTACTCAGTGGAACCTGTATCAGACCGAGGGGTCTCGCTTGTTTTGTGCCCTAAAGTCCAGGCTAACAACAGTGTCCTCTCAATGTTTGACTAACATATGTAATTAAGACCCACCAGAACAAGTTGGGAAAATCCCAGGGGATCTCAGAGCCTTGTTGCTATCATGCACACTCCACAGCAATGGGGAGGAGGTTATGCAGTCCCAGGGAGCTATGACGAAGCTGCTGTTAACTTTAGTAACAAGCAGTTGTGCAACACCATTTTTTAGACACCCACAGAAATAGAACAGCCCTGGCCAGCGCAGGTACAGAGCTACAGACTAAGAACTGCGGAGCATGCAAGTCATAAAAGGAGCACAGAAATGTGACCGAGGTGGTATTGGTGAGCAAGGTAAATAGCTTTGCAGCAGCTGCCAAACCACTAGTTTTGCTGTTTGCACATTACATCAACAGCATCCATCACCTCCACAAGCTTTGCAGAAACACCTCAATTTTCTTTTCCTGTACTTCATCTGTTTTTCTTCTCTCTCACACATACACTTTGCCTCATACTCAACAGGAATAAATTATTACATCTTTAGACATTGTGGCAACAGAGGCACTATTGACAGTTTAAGTGATGGGTTCAGCTAAAATTGAATTAACTCCTAAACAGAAAAACACACAGAAGTCTTATCTGAGAAGCTGCAGCAGTTTTGGAAATAATGAATTGATTCCACACAGCAGAAGCGGGTTAAGTTTCTCGTTCTCCTTGGAGCACTAATTTTTAGGCCTTCCTGCCTGAAACATTTGAAAACCCTCATTAAAATTTGTTGGACAGATCAGGCTTCACAATATCTGTTTGGAAATCCAGCTGTTACAGCACACAAAATACAGCACACGAGGCAGAAATGTAAAATCTACTTCAAAAGGAACAAATGAGTTTTTCACCACCACCCTACTCCCAAACTGAATCACTAAGCATATGATGAACCATGATTTTCTTGCAAAAAGCAAGGATCAAGTCATGGCACTGGGTCAAAGCTCTGAAGAAGCAACACAGAGCATTTGGGCTGAGTATACGCGTGAGTTTAGTACAGCAACTTAGATGTAGCTTCAAGGCCTGCAGTTTAAACAAGGATTGGTGAAAAGATGTGCTATAGATTCCAATGGTTTGCAGAACACAGTAGTAGGTCAGCCTACCTTAATAATGTTCCTTATTCAGAGCAGCAAGCATTTTTTTGCCTCATCACTGTGCCATAACAGCCACAAAGGCCCTCCTCAAGGGCTGATGTCTCACTATATCAGTGAGCATTTAAGTGGTGATTTATATTAAATTGGATCATCAAACCACTGAGCTTTTACCACTGCAGCTGGTAAGTATAAACATACACACCTCTGGATCTTATTTTAACTACAAGATCTTAAGTAACTATTGAAACTTACAGCTCATCTAGCAAAAGAGGAGGGGGAAATATCAGATTGGAGATTTATATATTACAGTGGGTCATCATAACCAGGAAAAGAACTGTTTCATCAACAAAGAACCCGTTGCAATTGTAACTGTTATTTGTATTTCACCCACTAAACCTCCTGCCTCTTTGACTCAGCACTGCTCTCTGTGGAAAGCAAAACACCACTGGGCACAGTAAAACCTGAAATATTTTTTTCTTCCCATCAGTATCTGGGTCAAGCATACAGCAAACACTTTGTTTTTCTCAGCTTTTTTCTCTGTGCTACACAGGAGGCACCCATAAGGATATCCATACTGGGTCTGGTCAGGTCCACATAGCTCAGTACTTCACCTCTGCCAACAAGGCAGAGTTACCATGTAATGAAGAGGAAACAGTGAACCTCCATGCATCAGCAGAGCAGCATCGACTGGGGTATTACTGTAGTGGAGGAAAGTTCTGCTTCGTGGTAACCACAAGCAGTATAAACGCACACATACTTTGGTCATGCTCCTGTCAGCTCTATCAGCTCTCCTGCATGCCAAGCATTGACCAAACACTGACTGAATGAGGACTGATTTCTTACAGGATGTGGCTTCCACAAGTTAAGCCAGGTCCCTGGGTGAATGAAGAAAGCACTAAGGGGTCCACCTCATGTGTTTGCAGAAACCAAATATTTGGTTCTTTCCAATATATTGCTTTGATCAGTTTCTGCATTTAAAAGTTTTTTGTTTTTGTTTTTGTTTTTTTTTTTTTAACAAAGTAAAACTCAGCTGAAGTGAAGCAATGGGATGCTTTATCTGTCATTTAAGTTTTGTGAGATCTCAGTCCTATACAACAGACTAAGTCTAAGGAAAGAAAGCTTCTCACAAAACCCTAACATGACCACAACAATGCTTCCCAAACCACCAGCATCTGAACCCCAACTCAGGAAGGTGTCTTGGAATTCTAAAACACACACACACACCCCACGCGCGCACACACACACACACTCCAAGTTTACACATCTCAGATTGCCTGTCTTCAGCAATCACATTCAATGGGCTCTGCTTTACCCTCTGCTTTGGGCAACACTATTTGGAATTTTTTCTGAGCAGTGTTTCTATTCAGAAGATACCAAAAAGATCACAGAACTGGCATATGAATTCCAGGTAATTTCTGGGATCTGGTTTTAGTTTCTTCACAGATTCAGATATCTGAGCTGGTTGAATTTACTTTAGTTTTTCAAGGTTGCTTTGTACCAAAGACTTTTTTTTCAAAAGAATGAGAAAGAAAGAAAGAAAACCAATCCTCTGGAGAGAAACACAGATTTGTAAGGCCTGTGGACAAATCTTGGACTGCTATTTATCTTTCCTGCAGCAGGTCATCTCTATCTTGAGGGACCACTGACCTACATAATGTCTAAAAGAGACTAATTAGGAGGAAATTAAGAAAGTGGATTGCATTTAAAATCGATCCCATTTAAAAATAAATCAGTGGCAAAGCCAACCATCAATATGTAGGAAGAATTACTTTGCAAACAGGTGACACTTGTGCAGTAGCAACAAGATCATAGCCCGTATTTTCTATCGGAAAAGTACAGTTCTATTGCTTTGTTTTAGCTAGTTAATGATAGACGGGTTGCTGGTTGGGATTTTTATTTATTTGTTTGCTTTAGTGAAACAAAAGAATCTTATTGCATAAATTTACCGTAAAGGGACTTTGCTGAAGACCATTGAGAACAGTTGTGAAGACCACCAATTCATACACCGCTATGAGCCTCACTGCTCTTCTGGTAAGGTTGGTAACGTAACTGTAGACATCCAGTTTGCAGTATTTTGGCTGGGGCATGGTTGCAAGCACTATATCAGACAAGTCTCCAACATCCCTTCCTGGAAAGGCCTTGTTGTTAAGAGCTGTAATATCATGTATGATGTTCTAACCACATCCTGCTATTATGATTTTACAGAGAATATGCAGTTGGAAACAAATGTACAAAATAAATTCTTGTTGGGAACATGACCTAAAAGTATCTTGGCATTGCAGTATTAGACAAAATAGGTAGGTGTTAGTGACTGCATTTTATCAAAGTTAAACTGATGATGAGATTACTAACAGTGGTTAATTTTATATCGAGTGGTTATACGAAAACCTACCAGTAGTTACCTAGGTGTGTTTTCAGAGGCTGATTACTCATCTTGTACCATAAAACTACTTTTATCAAGTTTATTAAAATTTATATTATTTTTATTGCTAGCTAAGTAAGTTGAAATTTACTGATGGCTTGCATAAAGATGCAGTTTTAGCCTACTATTTTATTAAAGCTGTACTAAACCCGTCAAAAAGCCTCTGTACCTTTTTGAATGGCAATGCAACAGAGTGCTACAGCAATTACTTCATTGCAGAACTGACAATCTTAACCTCAGGATAAGTAAAGTATACAATGCAAGTCAGGCAACATAATAGGCCTGCTTGTTGCATGGTTTCTTCTTTTTTTCCTGTGCTCCTTCACTGCTATAGTTTCCTCCAAGAACACATAGCATTTATTTCTGAAAATATCGTCTTCACAGATAATCTTTTAAAGTGTTTCTGCAGATTGTTTGCAATCAGAACAAATTTCTTTTTTTAAGATATCCAACTATCACAATTCTAACCCATGATTTGGTCCTTCGTGAGTTCTTAATTTTTACTCGTATGCTTGTTATAAGGAGCTTCATAAATTTGCCATTCTCTTTCTCTTCTCATGTGCAAAGATCTAGCAGCATGCAGAAATATTTTGAAACTTTTAAACAAGAATTACATGGCTAATTCACCAATAAAGTGTGAACATCTGCATGTGGTGAAAGTAAGCAACTGGTTGTTCAATTAACTCTTTCAACCAAAAGTAAACACAATCGTCAGCCAAGAATAAATAAACTCAAACATACAAACCTACTTATCAGCTTGAAAAATCCCCAAACCCAACTTAAACACTAGTATTGCCAGTTGGGTGACAATTAAAGAGCTGAAGTCTTCCTTGTCTCTGTCTGGTCTCTACAGCGGCATGGTCAGACAAACCACTGCAGAAGCAGTTTAAAGGTGTGGGCACAAAACCAAATAAAATGGAAGGCTAAACTTCACCTCTCATTTAATTGTAAATGGAAATAGTATCAGCAGTTCTGCAAAGGAGAGCCTTGTGACTGAGAAACTTTAAACTTGAATTCAGAATCCTGGGAACTCCTTAGTCGGTAATCCTAAAGCACACAGGTATTATGTCCTAATTTGAAGTAAATCAAGAAAAATCCTCCCCTGAAAACATAAAGATGACAAAGAGGTAATGTTGCAGATACTGACTCAGACTATCTTGCAGTAATGTCAGACTCCAGCAACTGATGTTCCTAAACTCTGTACAGAAAAATAAAACTCAATGGTGCTTAGAGTTTTGCATCCATGAACATGAGGCCAGCTTCAACCATACATACTTCTGCTCTTGCACCCCTCCAGCTGACAATTATGTACCAGTAACAGTCAGAAGCTTGACTTCCAGTGCTGTTTTCTGCTGTGTCTCGGTTTTGCACTGTTTGGTGTTGTACTTCTGTATATCCTTTCAATACACCTCCAGCTCTCTCAGATACATATCTGCTCCATATCATCATGCCACACTCAGCTTCCTAGATACCCAATTTACTTAACCTAACCACCTGGCTGTGATCACAGCTTTTTGATCACTACAAGACTGATTTGTTTCAAAATGCTATTGAAATCTCTATCCTGCTATCTAACAGGATATGAGCCCATGTGCTAGCTGCACAGCAACTTGGACAGAATGCTCTGCCCCCCCCACTACAATTAGTCCTCTTAAAAGCAGGTTATGGGTGTATAATCAATATAGCTATTGATTTTGTACCAAAACTAGATTGAGGACTTCTGTGTACGCATTATGCAGTCTAGCCATATTCAATGTATGCATAGGATCCTGGGGAAGAAAGGGGGAATGTGTTGCAGGTCAAAGTGGGGTTTGAGACCAAGCAACTGCTAACATTTCTCAGCATAAAAGAGCTACATGAGGAACTTCCATGCACACATGGGTTGCTGATAACCTCATTGAGACTGTTTGTGTAAGTGGAGTCTCATTAACATCAGGGTAGGCTCCAGCATCTGGCCACAAGAACATCAATTAATCGCCCACCAAGTTATCTAGCAAAAAACAAATGCAGACTTCCAATGTTCAAACAAAATTAGTTTGTAAAAGAAATAGGCTACAAGTTCATGCATTTGGTGCCAAGTCTACTCTATGTTCACCAGGTTTGCTATGAGTTACAAGAAATGGAGGAAATGGAGGTTTGGCTTTCTAACAAAGAAACATCCTAAAGAAAGAAAAAACATTTCCTGTCTGCCAGTTACACTGAGAATACAGAGCTGGTCTTGAGAAATCTATATCCTCTCTCTAGGGAAAAAAGATGTCACTGCTATACTTACTCTTCCTTGAAATATTACATCTTTCTGTATTCAATTTCCATAGTTTCTGATTGTAGACAACTCTGTTGAAACTACTGTAATTGAAAACAATACAAAAGGAAACACTGAAGTATTACATGAAAGTGGTGTTGTCATTCAAAAGCACTTCCGCAGCTGGGAGTACCTCAGAGATGTTTGCAAGCTTTGTGGAACCCTTGCAAGCTTTGTGGAACCCTCGTGAGTTAGATGCATTAAGACTGATTTTCCTTGACAATAGGGGAACTATTCAAAGAGTATTCAAAGACAAAGAGCAATTACAGCAAAGAAATTAGCTAAGCCTACTCCTATAGCCAGTGAATTCAATGATTTTAGTCATTCCTCTTCACTGTCAGCAGAATGGAAATTCAGCACTGGACGAATTAAAATTTATAGCCAAAACAGTCAAGTCAAAAGAAGCCAGACAAGTCGCTAACACAACTGCCATGATCTAGACAGGCACTGATTTCACTGCACCATGCACTTCCCTATTTTCCAACTACTGTCATACGTACTGGCAGTATGATTCCTGGTGAAAAAGAGATCCAATGACTGCTTCAGTAGAAACCAGTGCGTATTTTGGCCCTGGTTTCAGCAGGAGAGAGATTAGTCCAAATTTTGAGATGCACCAGAGATATAGCCATAATGGCTATTTAAAAACTCTTTAATACTAAGCATCTCCTGCATTGTCCAAATTAATTGGAATGTATCATCTTTTCCAAAGGATGTTTTGTCCATATGCAGGCTGTGGGCTTTGTCCATATATAGGTTGTGTGGTCATCATTCGGATGAACAAAATGATGAGCAATGCTTCCAGAGCAGCCTGCTGCACAGTTGTCCCCATAGCACATGCGCACAATGCATGCCCAGCACTGACCAACCACATAACATCTGCTGCCCACGTGCTGCACAGCCAGCCTACGCATGCAGAACAAATCCAGGGCACTCAGGATGCATCAGCTCTGGGTGCCAACTCCTGCACATGGGAAGGCCCAGCTGTGCAGCACATGGGCAGTACAGCCAGGTCACCCCAAGGTACCCTGGATCCAGCCTTGACCTTGACCAACTGCTGCAGTGTTTCTGTGCGTGCACATCCCTCTGCTGAGAGGATGTCAGACAAACTTTGCAAAACTGCCTCTGCTTATGACAAAAGATAACAGGAGAACAGCAAGTTCTTTAGGCTTTTCTTGAAGTCACACTACTGGCCATTGCTGGGGATGAGACACTGGGCTGCAAAGACTTTTGCCAAGCTTCATAGCTTTCTACCTTATGAATACCAATGCAGATTCAAACTTCTTTCTGGTTTGTGCTTTTATTAATAACCAATATTCTTCCAATTCAATTGAAGGAATTAGATTAGATTTTTAAATGAACTTACATCAGCTAATTTGGATTTCTCTGAGATACCTTTGTGATTTTCACAGAGAAAATATTAACAGAAAACTATTTCATATTCCACAGAAGACTGTTCCTAAGCAGAATTATATGGGCAACTTCAATGAAATTTTGCATAAGTCTAAAGTGATAAAAACAAACCAGATCCAGGCTGGCTGGGCAAGCACTGGCAGAAACATGCCAAACACTGAGCAGAACCTTACCGAAGCAAGTCTGCAGGAGTTCTTTTGGGACTTCAGTGCTCTGAAGAGCCAATTCCTTCACACAAAGAATGACTGCATAAACCAGCACTTTCTCATCTAGAAAATATGGTACTGAAGAGCAACAGAGATCATGTAAACTCATTCATGCTGAATAGGGGCCAGCTACTGTCTGCCTCTTCCAGCAGAGCACCTGGGGGTTATAAAAACACTAGCAGCTGGAAGGTTCAAGAATACACATGGGAATGTAAGAATACACATGGGAATGTGTTTTTTTCATACAATACTTAGTTAAACCATATAATTACTTGCCACAAGATGTCCTGGATGTGAACAGTTTACCAAATGTCTTAGCACTCAGAAACTATACGAGGCTACTTGAGTTGAAAATCACTGGAAGCTGGGAAAGTAAATTTTTTTCTTGGTATGGCCCTTCTTATACGATGTTCTTGCAAACACGTATCATGACAATACAAACCTGTATGTGAGAACCAGGATCTGTGACCTATATTTGAAGTTACTTCTTCTTAGAGCACTTTATTAGGCACTGCAAGCTGTAAGACCTTCAACAGATAACAGCCCCAAAACATGCTTTAATTAATGACACAGAATTTTAAAACTGTATTAGAAACAATATTTTACTTTTGCCCTCCTCAGGGGCCACCAACATTAAGCTACTATTTTTGTCCTTTCATCTAGAAAATTATTTTATGTGAGATCACAGCATATTTCCAGCCACTACGTAATTAGTTCAGAATTTAAGACATTATACCAGAAAAAAAAACTATGTCTTCTAGTAGATTTTAGTCCTCTAGCTTGCATTTTGAAGGTGGTGTATGAGCAAAAAACGTATCAGCATAAATCATTAATTAGGCCACTTCTCTGGAAAATTATACCAGAAGAAGAAAGTAGACTTGTTTCAAAGTGCCATTGGCAAGAGAATGACATTATAATCTAATTTTATATTACATGAAGGTACTAAATTGCTCCAGAAAGTCAAATTTATAAGGTTTACTAAAATAATAACTAAATTGCTCTTGGGGCTGGACTCCTTCGCTTTGTTTATAAGATTTGAAGCTGATTGTGGAACTGGACCTAACAAGGTCTCACGTATTACTTTACTGAGGTCCCTTTTATTCTAATAATGGCAAGTAAACTCAGCCTATTTAAAAGTTTTCCACAGCTTTATAGAAGATCATATGTTACAAAACCTAGACTTGCAAAAGTCCAAAATCTAAACCAAAAATGTTCAGCAGCCTCATAGGCTCTTTTCCTAACTAGGACACATATATAAAGGACAACCTAGTAATTGTCATGGGGGAAATCTCTTTCATCATCGAGGTTGTTGATGAAGACACTGAACCACATCACCCCCAGAATCAATCCCTAGCGTACTTTACCCTTATCCAGCTGCTACGTGGACATATGGCCCATCATCACTACCTTTCAAGCCTAGCTCGGGCCAACTTTCAGCCCATCCTTCTGTCTGTTCTTCAAACCCACACCTTCCACAGCTTCCAAATGAGACTGCTGTGACAGATCCTGTCAAAAGCCTTTCTAAACATAGAGGTAGTTTGTGTCTGTTATTCTTCCCTCAACCATATAACCAGTCATTTAATTAGAGAAGGCAATCCAGGCGGTCAAGTACAATTTATTCTCAATAAATGCATCCTTGATTATCCTTTCACTTTTAAAATATTTGAAAATGGAATAGAACATGTTTTTCTAGGGATTAGTGTGAGGCTGAGCAACCAGCCTGTCTAGGCTGTTGCCACTCCACTACTGGCTGCCCCCCCTTCCTAAACACATGGAGGTCTATGCTCATGTGAACCATATTGCTCTAATGGGGAGGGAGCTTTTAAATACATCCAGTTCTCGTTTTGTAAACACAGATAACTCTGCTGCATGGGAAGTAACAGGAAACCATTGCTCAGAAAGTTATCAATGGAATCTGTTGGAACTTCATATTTTGACACACATGAGGTGGGCTGATGCCAACCTCATGAAGTTTAACCATGCCAAGTGCAAGGTCCTACACCTGGGTCAGAGCAATCCCAGGCACAGCTACAGGTTGGGCAGAGAAGAGATTCAGAGCAGCCCTGTGGAGAAGGACTTGGGGGTGTTGGTCAATGAGAAAATGAACATGAGCCGGCTTCAGTGTGCGCTTGCAGCCCAGAAAGCCAACCGTATCCTGGGCTGCATCAAGAGGAGCGTGACCAGCAGGTTGAAGGAGGTGATCCTGCCCCTCTACTCTGCTCTTGTGAGACCTCACCTGGAGTATTGTGTGCAGTTCTGGTGTCCTCAACATAAAAAGGACATGGAACTGTTGGAACAAGTCCAGAGAAGGGCCACGAGGATGATCAGGGGACTGGAGGACCTCCCGTGTGAAGATAGGCTGAGGAAGTTGGGGATGTTCAGCCTGGGGAAGAGAAGGCTGCGTGGAGACCTCATAGCAGCCTTCCAGTATCTGAAGGGGGACTATAAGGATGCTGGGGAGGGACTCTTCATTAGGGACTGTAGTGATAGGACAAGGGGTAATGGGTTCAAACTCAAATAAGGGAAGTTTAGAGTGGATGTAAGGAGGAAGTTCTTTCCTGTAAGGGTGGTGAGGCACTGGAATGGGTTGCCCAAGGAAGCTGTGAATGCTCCCTCCCTGGCAGTGTTCAAGGCCAGGTTGGACAGAGTCTTGGGTGACATGGTTTAGTGTGAGGTGTCCCTGTCCATGGCAGGGGGGTTGGAACTAGATGATCTTAAGGTCCTTTCCAAACCTAGCTGTTCTATGATTTATATATACAAGGTCTGAAGCAGTTTATGGATGATACATTTTCAGCCACAAGTGCAAAACTAGGAGTCTCACTGCTGGCTTCTAGCCCATTCCCTGACCCCCATTCTGTTTTGCAGTATGTTGAGAAGCCAACCTACTGTATTAGCATTAGCTCTGATTTTTACCTTAGTAATAGCATATATTACTGGAAATGGACATTTCCTCAAATGGGAAATGATGGCCTAGCTCACTGGGACATAAGACTTCTGAGTGAACCTCTGTGGATTTGACTGGATGCTTCTTTCAAGCGAGCTTTTTACAGTCTTGCAAAAAAAACTCAAAATTCGTGGATCTGTGGGAAAAAAGAGACTTGCATGCATTTAGGTTTCATACTTGCACTGCTTTCATGCTTTTCTTTCCTTTAGTATGAAGGAGTCATGGTATCGAAGACTAGCCCAGACATATCATACTTTGTATCACAAGATGAGAACATGGACTAAAGTTCAGCTTTAACAAATACAAGTGCTGGTGGAACATGGTTTCATGATATATCTATTAGAAGCCTGTCACCCAGGGCTTTGGGCTGCCCTGGAGATGCACATCTAGTAGTGTGTTTTGCAGCTTATGGAAAGTTTTGATTTGTAACATTTGCTGTCTTCACAGTAAAAAAAGACAGCATTTGCATTCCAACATCTGACTGTAGTCCAGACAGCTAGAATTTTAGCGTAGTATTTACACATCGAAGTTTATGTGCCTGTTCCTCGCAGAGTTCTTTAATAAAAAGAGGTGCTTTATTAATAATAATGTAAGCAGCCCTTGTGTTAATCTTGGAAAATGAGCTGTTCAGATACACAGAGATTAATTTCTACATGCTTACATACAGGAGACAGATGCCAAGGACTTAGGAGGGTATTGCTGTGTATAAGCCAACAAAGATGAGGGGAAATTTGAGACAGCTCCTGAGGGAATTTCATGATGCAAAAGATGCACCATTAATGAGCCACTTAAGTGGAAGTACCTCAACATGAAAGACATGCCAAGGACTGCAAAAGATATTTCACCCAGTGATTCATATGAATGCTCCGTGCATTGTGAACCTCTGTGCCAGTAAACGCACTTGTATTCTGCTCATTAATCCAGCTCTAGCTTGTCCAACCCCTCAGCTGCTTCCAGTAACTAAGTTTGGCAAGACTCGGGCTAATGGTTTGGGGTTCTTTTTCTTTTTTCATAGGAAGAAGCATGGAGGGGTTTTTTTCCTTCTCATTGCAAAAATCCAGTTCAGGTCCTTTCACTTAGGTCTCCCTGTAAATCACATCTATTTGGGGTAGAAAAGGATTTCCATTCAGATATTAAGGCCTTTAATTAGATGAGCCATTCAAGCTGGCAATAGCTAATGCACAACTAAAACTGGAATTGTATAGTCTTGAGAAGAGGCATTTCCTATCACCTCCTCCAGTCTCTGCTAGGACCTGAAATAGTACGTCCAAAAGTTAGATTTTGCTGTGGTTATAAAAATCTGAGCTGACCAATTTGATTTTTATTGGAGGCCATGTGGTGGACATACTTCAGAGTAGAGTTCTATATTTACCAGGGAAAAAAAAAAAAAAAAAGGAAAAATTACCGTAATGGTTTAAAACAAATTCACAAAGATAAAAACATAGCTCCAGATCTACAGCTCCAGTGGGGAAAATGGAGCACAGTCTCATCTTTACAGCTACAGTTACCTCTTTTTCCCTCTCTTTCTCTTCACTCTTCCTCATTATTTAGATTTAAGAAATTTTATAGACTTTAGGCTCCTATAGACTGTAGGTAGATAGATGCAGGTAACATCTATGGCTTGTAGCAGCTTAAAGACCGAAATATTTGTGTTGGCACTAACCTGACATAAGGAAAAGAAATACATCAATTTATAAAGTTGCTGCAACAGATGTTGAAATAATTCAATATATTTTGCTCAAAGTTTTCTTTACACGGCAAAGCTTATGGTTTCTTATTAATATTCTGCCCTTCATGTTCAGTTGTCTTGATTCACCTGAGAGTTAATTTTCTTCCTAGTAGCTGGTGCAGTGCTGTGTTTCGGCTTTAGTCTGAAAACAACACTGATAGCATGCCGATGTTTTAGTTATTGCTAAGTAGTGCCTATCCTGATCAAGGACTTTTCAGTCTCTCATGCTCTGCCAGTGAGAAATTGGGCACAAGAGGCTTGGAGGAAGCAGAGACAGGACACCTGAGGCAAACTAACCAAAGGGATATTCCATACCACAGCACATCATGCCCAGTATATAAACTGTGGGGAGCTGGCCAGGAGCTGCTGACTGCTGCTCAGGGACAAGCTGGGCTTCAGTCAGCAGGCAGTGAGCAATTGTATTGTGCACCACTTGTATTTCCTGAACTTTATTGCTCCTCCACCCTTTCTGTATAATTATTTTTCTTCTTCTTCTATTTCACTTTATTTCTGTTATTAAACTATTCTTATCTTAACCCACAAGTTTTACCATCTTCCTATTCTCCTCCCCATCCCACCAGGAGTGGGGGTGGCTGAGCAAGGATCTGCATAGTGCTTAGTTGCCAGCTGGGCTTAAAACATGACATTAGTCTACTTCAGAAATAGCACAATATACTTTTATTTTATTTCTTGGCTCCTCATTCCCCAAAGTCACAGAATTTGTATCTCCTCTATGCTTGACACAGAAGACAAAAGTGACAGGTTTAACCATTAGGGTTTGGGTTGAACGTTTTTCTTTCAACAGGAAGTGACTGAATAATTTCTTCCTTCTTGTTAAAAAAAAAAATAAAGGATGAGAGAGGGGAAGAGAGGGAAGGTTTAGATCGGTGTTCTGTTCTACTTCTGATTGATATTGAAGATCTCAGAAGTCTTGAGAACTCAAAGTTTTCTGCAATTTAGGATTACACGTGTGTTTTGGCAGCTCTGCTCCAGTCCTGAATTTGCTTGGCCAGCTCCCAGAGGATTTTTGCTGACATGTCCTCCTAGCCCAGCTCTTTCACTGTTCAACATAGGCCACAAGATCAAAGTATGAGAAACGAATGGAACAATTTTGCTACAACTTCAAGGTAAACCTGATTTGCAGTAAAACTGCAAAAAGCAATGAAGAACTGTACACTTAGTTTCTGCACCAGGCAACAGCTCAGGAGATGCAACTATATTCTGTCATGCGTGCACGACTGCATAAAGCAGCAAGGGGCTGAGATGAGCTGTACAGCAGCACACCACCTTTCTACCAAAATCTGTGTGAGATTTCAATATATAAACTAGACTTTGATACTTGGGTGTTTGCAGTTCTGAACTTCTAATCTCCAGCCACTAGTGACAGAATGAAACTCAGTACAGAGGAGCAAAGGATCCCCCCTAATTACCTAATTCCAGGTTTTCACTCAGGGTCAGCCACAGGAGCAGACAAGTGTCAAGTTGGCCCCAGTAATGTGATTCTCGCAGTCAGTTCGTGCATTGACATGATAAGGAAAAGTGAAAGATTTACCTCATCCTTTTGACCTGCTATTCCAGAAGGAATAAAAGTTAAAGGTGAGGTGTGACCACATGGGAAGCCTGCGCTGGAGCAAGCTCCTGGAAGAGACTGTGCACCCGTTGAGAGAGGACCCCATGTCGGAGCAGGTTTGATGGCAGGACTTGTGACCCCACAGGGGACCCACACTGAAACAGCCCATACCTGAAGGACTGCACCCCATGGAAGGAACCCATGCTGGAGCAGTTCATGAAGAACTGCAGCCTTGTGGGAAGGACCCATATTGGAAAAGTTCTGGACTGTCTCCCATGTGAGGGATCCCATGCTGGAGCAGGGGAAGAGTGTGAGGAGCCCTCCCTCTGGGGAGGAAGGAGTGGCAGAAGCAGCATGTAATGAGCTGACCCCCAGTCCCCATTCCTTATTCCCCTCTTCCACTGCACAAGGAGAAAATAGAGAGTTTGGGAGAAAAGTTAAAGCCCCAGGAAGAAGGGAGGGATGGCAGGAAGGTGTTTTTAAGATTTGGGTTTATTTCTCATTATCCTACTCTGATTTGAATTGTAATAAATTAATTTCGTCCAGTGGAGTCTGTTTTGCCTGTGATAGTAACTGGTGAATAATCTCTCCCTGTCCTTATCTCAGCCCATGAGCCTTTTGCTATATTTTCTCTCCCCTGTCCAGATGAGTGATAGAGTGACTTCGTTGGGCATCTGGCATCCAGCCAAGGTCAACCCATCACATAGACATACAGGACCTGGACTATAAGGAAACTGGATTAAATTGAAAGAAAATGCAAAAAGCTCCCATGTACTTAGAAAAATCACTGGCTGACAAGAAGGCAGAGTGCATATGACAGGTGCTGGAAGTTGCTTTTCTTCAGCAGCCAATACATGGTCAAGATATCTGCCCCTGCCCTCACCTCAGTTTCTCACAGTAGCACTCTAGTTACTTCCTTCTGCCAATACAAATAATTTACATGAACACTGTGACAGACAATCCTGGACCATTAAAGAAGGAGAAGAGGAAGAACCATCAATAATAAACCTCAAGTCTATGTCCAGAATCAGTAGACAATCCCTCATATTGTTCAGTTTTATACAAGCCTGACAGAAACGGTGCATTTTTTGACCTGAGCAAGCCCTCCTATATACACAGATTCCTATTTATTCTGCAATAAAAAGGCCAACTTACTGTAACACAATCTTTCTGTCAAGGATTTGTGAACAACATTTATATTCTACAGCATTTAGTTTGTGAAGAATTAAGGGAAAGACACTTTATACCTACCTAGTATTTTAGTGACAAAGTACTTGAGACAAAATATGTACTCATAATGATGTACTTTCATTAACAGTCTTGTTATGGGTTTTGATACATTTCCACAGGCCCCAGGAAATACTACTCTGTATCATATACATATATAAACACCAGGACTGTAGTCTTCTGCATGGAAAAATTCACCCTGTTTGGCTACTTTACTGGGAAAGTTTTGTTTTCAGATATCATCTAAATGCTATTAACAATGAACATTCATAATATGCTTTCCAGGACAAAATGTTTCATCAAAAGCTCTATTCTGTAAAGGTCCACTGTCATTCCTTAGCTTTACAGGGGATTTATCAGCACCTTGTATTTGTGGTTTCCTACAGGACATGAGGCCAAAATCCATATGAATTCAATTACCTGGAAAAAAACCACCCCACTATGGTTCCTATTATGTCACTGCTATTATGGAAGGGAAATGTGGAAGCAAACACAGCACATAACACTTATGATCATGTTTCCACAAGGAAATATTGACCAAGGTTCAATACAATGTCATTGACAGCAAATCAAAGGTCATTTCTGTCAACAGTTGAGTCATGACAGAAGGTGGTATATCAAACAGCAAATGTATTTCGGTGAGAAAAACCTCACGTTAAAAAGAAATTTGTTCACCTTTTTAATCTCTTCAACAGCACAGTAAACAGTTAGAGAATAGTTAAGCACGTATTTAATCGATGTTGTATTACGTCCTACTGGTTGCAATACTGTTCTGAGTCAATAGCGTATGCGTTTTGTTTACAGGTAGTGCGCTAATCCTGTGATATTTTAGTACCCTGGGCATGCTGGCAGATCAGGCACTGAAAAAGTGCAACTGGTAGGACCATAGAATCCTAGAACCCCAGGTTAGAAGGGATCTCAAGGTCCAGCTTTTCTTGGCAAAGTATGATCTAGACTAGATGGCCCGGCACCCTATCCAGCTGAGTCTTAGAAGTGTCCAGCGCTGGGGAGCCCACCACTTCCCTGGGGAAATTATTCAAGTGGCTGATTTTTCTCATGGTGAAAAATTTTCCTCTAGTGTCTAACCAGAATCTCCCTAGGAGTAATGTGCACCCATTAGCCCTTCTCTGTGTGACTCCTTGTAAAAAGGAGCTCTCTGTCTTCTTTGTAGCCAACTCTTAAATACTAAAACATAACAATAAAGTCTCTCCAGTTTTTTTTTAAGTCCAAGCTGGACAAATGCAGTTCTTTCAGTCTTTCCTTATACAGCTTTCCAGTCCTTGGATCATCTTTGTGGCCGTTCTCCGGACCCTCTCCAGCCTGTCCACAACTTTTTGTACAGCAGGGACCAAAACTAAACACAGTATTCCAGGTCTGGCAAGCACTGAGTAGGGTGGGATGCTCTTTCAGATGCTTGAAACATAGGTGGAAAAGGAAAAAAGCTGTATATCTGTAACACTCAGAATGACATCAGTTTGTTGTAGCAATACTGTTTTCCAATTTGTCCCATCCCTGGCAGTGTTCAAGGCCAGGTTGGAAGGGGCTCTGAGCAACCTGGTCTAGTGAAAGTTGTCCCTGCCTATGCAGGGGGTTAGAACTAGCTGATCTTTAGGGTCCCTTCCCACCTAAACCATTCTATGATTCTGCTTGCAGTATTCGTGATACCTTGTCTTACCAACAGCAAACATGTGGACACATTCAGCACAAAAAAACAGTGAAGAAACAGCCCTAACCCATAGAGTTACATATAAGATTTGATTAAATGAGAAATAACTTCTCTCTCAAATAACTTTCTTATGTGCACATATTATAGTTGCATCATGATATATACTACTAAATGGGTAATTTTACCCATATGATTCATGTTGACTCACCTTTCTGACTTATGTCACATTTAAGATTAGGTCATTATCATGAGAAATCCGTTATTTGAGCATATGTCTGTTTAGAGGGATGTTGTCACAATTTGTGATTATTTGAAAACAGAATGATTTTTTTTTTTTTGCCAAGATGTCAAAATATGAAAAAACACTCAAAGGCCTTTTAAAAAGCTCATTCTGATGAATCTAGGACTTCAAGGTACACAGTGCAGGAAGTGAGGTCACTGCATGCTCCATACATACTCCATACATTAAAACAAAAAAAAATAAATATATCCCAAAATGGGATATGTATTCCTTGGGTGTCTTAGGCTTTTTCCCGTTGTTGATCTCACTTGACATCTGCTCAAAATTATCCTCAGCTTCCAGTCTACAGTGGTGGGACACTGTTTGCCTGAAAAACAAATTCAGCACCTTTTCCTACCCCAGCAGCAGGAAAACGAAGAAATTGAGTGTCTTACTGCAGAAGCTAATAAAACGTGTATTTCATGAGCCCCCTCTAGTGTCTTTTTCTGGAAATACCTAAATACCTTTATAGTCAAACCGGAACTTTTGAAGAGCCAAGAGTCAAAACTCTGTAAACTCATTCCTCTTCCACTAGTCTGTTACAGAATTAGGCTTTACAGAATACAAGACCATTTTAAAAGCAAACTGAAATAATTTGCAATGCCTGGCACTATACTCAGAAAGAAAGAATTCGAGACCAAATCCTAGTACCACCAACATCAAGTGCGAGTCCATACTTACAGGCAGGTTTACCAAAGAAGTTCACCAAAACCAGTGAAGTAGCATAAAGGTCAGTTCCTTCATGGGACCTACTACCAAACTGCCATATTTCTTTGCAACTCCAAGTGCATTTTGATACATTTACTGACTCTCTTTACTGACTCTTTGCCACTCCACACTTTTTTGACTCTCCTGGAAAATTAAATGGAGTGCTCCAGGCAGCACTTCTCTGTTACTTGGTTGGCATTGTGACTATATCCAGCCTTTTTCATGCCAGCAACTGCTGGTGTTTTCCAGACACTGTTACCCAGGTCAGGTCTTTGTTTTTATAGTATATAAACTATAATATGCATTCTCAAAAAAACCCAAAACCAAACCCAGCTGAGATGATGGTATACCTGCCCCCAAAAAGATGCTGATAGTCACCCAGCAGCAATATCTAAAATACCAGATAGCAGTAAGATTGCTAGCCATTATTTATGAGAAGACAAATACGAACCTGAACTGGACAAATCACTCTTTGGTAGATACTAGATAGATCTAAAGGCATTTGGCCTTTCTTGCATCCTGGAGAGAAAGCTACAAAGTGGAAGGTTTACTACTGCCAATTGAGATAAGTTTGTCCTAGATATTAAGCTTTACACATCGGAAATTTTATTCTGAATGCCTATTACTTTCCTTTTCTGGAACACATTTTTCCTTGGCCTTCAGAAGTCACCTTGTGGGCTTATGTAATTCAGTAATACACTTATCCTGTCCTAATTTCTCATACGCCCTTCAAACTTCTCCTGGGGAAAGGTGGACTTTGCTCTGAGCAAACCAGCATGAAAATTAGGAGTGAAACTTCAAGCTCTGGATTTACTCAGGAGAGAAAACTTTACCCACTAGACTTCATGAATATGCTAGCTTTCTGTCCAGACTCCAAAAATAAGCATGTACAAATTTGGATATAAATCTCAATACAGTCCAAACCACAGTTAACATCACATAGTTTTGAAGAAGATTTTTATTCTATTGCTTCTGTTTGTTTTTTTTTTTTCTTGGGCTTTAAATCTACTAGGTGGCTTTAAGCCCACCAACCACCTCAGGTTTATTGAAGATATCAAAATTCCACACAACAGAAAGGTATATTAACAAGTGCTAGTGCAAGAAAGGCTTCTAAGAGACAATGTTTCCACAAGAAGAGACAGCCAAAGGTCAGGAAAAGCACCATTCTTTGCTATTACAAGGTTGTTTATGCCCATTTTACAGAGGTGATGCCTGAGACCATGAGTTTGCACATCATATTCCCAATCCCACATCAAGATATTTAACAGTTATTCAGTTCACCATCAATTCAATTCTCATTGCAGAATGTAATCTCCAGAATTTTCAAAGTACAGTGTATAATTACAGTAGAATGCAGCAGCTGCTACTTGCAATAATTTTTATGATGTTGTGGGTTAACTAATATTTCCAAGGCATGTCCTCTGGGACCCCTGCCTTTTCTGACCTTGATAATTCCTGTTTAAATTCCTTGGATATGCTGCTCAATTTGAGTGCTGCTGGACTTGAATCCTGGCCCCAAAATAGAGTCTCCAGGCCTCTACTCCACAGTGGAAGTTTTATATTCATTTTCGAGTGCCAGAAGTTATTGGCATACCGGCTTGCCTATGCAACAGACAAATGCCTTGACATAACATCTGGGTTGTAGTAAAGAAATCTGAGAGCTCCTAGTAAGCATTTCTAGTGATGTCACTGAAGAAGGCCATGTGAACTACATTGCATATGTAACAATTTTACACAAAGCATGTGTTTTTACCTAGTACACTATGACTCCATAGAACAATAACAGCACTTAGATTCCTGCTTTATATTGCATTGAATATGTGCAATAACAGGGAACCCTTAAAATATTTGTTTACGGAGAAGTGTAACATCTGCAAACATGGTCTTTTCTACACTTTTGGCTCTGTATAGAACTGAAATGTTGTGACCCAACAGTTTAAGTTTCACCACATTAAGTCTCGGTACAAAAGGGTACAATATGCAGCCTTTTGGACCTTTCAGTAGATTCCAGTCAAAGACTGGAAACAGCTTTCAGAAACCGTAATTTTCCATACATAAGCCACAAGCCAGAAACTATTTTCAGCTCTAACAGTATACAGCAAAGCAAACCTCATGGATTAATAACGTGTAGTGTTATCCAGTAACAGAAGCGCAACACCAATTGAGATTACTTAAACCCAGCTGTAAGTCTCTTAAGTACATTTACCTGATGCATAGGCTTTCTGCCATGTTTTGGGGGCTGAACTGCAGTATAGAAAGGGTGTCTGATCTTGTATCCAGACCTATTTTTGCGTCCTCTTTATAACCTGTGCAATCAGCATTTCAGTGGAGCCCTATCTGAACTCAGCACTGATGAAAATATCATGCAAATAGTTGTCAGCCATTAATCTGAACATTTTGATGTTTATTAATATAACTTTTAAACATATAAAGACCTGTACTTGTAGCCTGCATGTGATTTCACTCAGATTTAGACAATATTCCAAACACACTTTTACAATAGTCAGAAATGTCCAGAAAATCTTATACTTAAATTGAGCTTCAGAGCAAAACCACCACCATACATACACACAGGCTCTTGCAATAAATGCCCTTGTACATCAGCATCCAACTACCTGCACATCAATAACCCTACTACCATCCTTTAGTGCAACTTTTTGCCCTACTTCTTGAAAGGAGGAGATGAAATTGCAGCACCAACAACTCCAGAAACAAACATCCATGCTATCTGAGCTTCATGAAGAAGGTGAATCAAAATTAATAGTATTTCTGGCTGCTGACAGCTCATTCTGAAGTTTTCCTCACAGAAGTTTGTGATTCCCATGATAGCCTTCAGCTGCAGCCTAGGTGACCCACAATTAAATCTGAAGCCATTTATGGTCAGCAGGTACATCTTGAACATCACAAGAGATGTACCTCTGTGACTGTGAAGAAACATCAGTATATGTCCCCAGCCTTCCTTGCAAACAACAGCATAATGGCCAAATTCTTGGTATTGCTAGGCAGAGACTGACCTAATTTTTATTTATTTCATGCCTATTAGTGCAGACTAGGAACTGCGACCCAACAATGCCAAAAGCCTGTATGTCTATGGGAACCTCTACAATACTAAGAATGGGAAAATCAACAAAGGAAGTTTTACTCAGTTGTTATTCAGGTGACTCTTCCCTCCAACAAAAACTATCTGTCCATGAAGCTGAAGCTGCAGGAGCATGCACGGAGGTTTTCAGCCAACACATGGCTCCCCTGCCTTATAAGCAATTTTGACATTGTGAAGAGATACAAAAATTTGGTAACTAGAATCAAAATGATTCACCCTTTTACAACCATCTTGACTAGCACTGAAGGTGCATGGAATATGTTTTCATGAGTGAACAGAATACCACTTACCTAAGCAACCAACAGCATAAAACTGAATGCTTTGCAAATAAATTCCTGTAACCCCTTCCCTATCCAAGCCTTTCTAGTGACAGGCTGAATGTCTCACCTTACCTAAATAAGATGGACAGCCTCAGGATAAGCTGTTTGACCTTGGAAGTATGACTCATGTGTCCAGAGGCAGAAGACTCTGCAGATAATGTGAATTTCACAAATTAACTCACCTCAAGTAAGTAGGAATGGAGGCAAGATCAATCACCACTGTAAGTTAAATGTATTGCTCTGAAGACTTCTATCCAGCCAGAGCTCTAAGACTGCAGTGCCTGTTACTACTTCAGCACTTGTTTCAGCTGTGCTGACTGGCACTCTAGGGGAGCAAAAGAGTTTATACTTGCATTAGCTTTAGACATAACCGTGTCACCCTGAAGCCAGGTTATAACCAGAGAAACATGAGGCCTAACACGCTGCCCCCACAGCTGCCTCAGTGAGACAAAGGGGCATAAGAGATGTGTATGTCTTTTAAATATAAAGGAATGCTAAAACTGTCAGGGACCCAGCAGCAAAACCCAGAAGTTTGTGGGGAAATGCTCCAAAAAAAATGTATTTTCACTCTCAAAATATGCCAGGTCTGGAACCAAAACATCCCCCGAACACATCCTTCAGAGAAAAGGTGTGAGAAAAGCTCCCAATATCCATTAGGTTACTCAACATCAGTGCCTTTGCCCAGCCACTTCCTGGAAAATGAGAGAGGTAAGATTAAGCAAAAGAGAGGAAAAGAGACAAACATAACGGGAAGGAAGAGAAGCAGAAGTAACTTTCTGAAAACTACTTTTCCTTCTAAAAGCTTTGCAGACTCTCGGGAAGCAGCCCTTCATGTTCCCCCAAAGACTGCACCTCTTACTGCAAACCATTTTCACCTGTTCTGGTGGCAGAAATGAATTAAATCACTGCTGCAGAGGGAGGTGAGAAGGCTGGCTAAAGCCTCTCGTCATTTTTCCAAACAGTTTTCTACAACCTACCTTCACAATGGTATGGTTTTACTCTGTGTAAGTTGTTCCTTTTTGGCTTTTGCTAGTGCTTACAGACATGATGAGACTGTTCACGATTTGCCTCACTTCCTTAATTTTGAATGCCTTTGTAACAAATTGATTCTAGTTCCCTGACACACGACATGGAAACAAGATGTCTATTACTCATGACAGTTCAACAGCATTTGGGATGCTCAGATATAAGCTACTCTGCAAAATCTCTTTTAAGCCTGGTTTCACTAAAATTTGCACAAAATACACTGGTTTTGGACAGACTATATTTATTCAGTAACAGTTCTGCAATCTGTTTAACCCTTACTAAACCCTTTCTTCCCTGTCACTGAAATAATTGTACTTTATAAATGATCAATTACATCTAAAAGATGATTGCAAATTTACCTCATTTGCAATTTCAATAACTTCACAGGAGAACTGAAAGTGACTGTTCTGGGGAAATAAAACCAACAACCAAACAATTCTGGTTTGATTGTGTTACTAAGTATATTAGTAAGTAGATTGCTAATTTACTAATGATTTGTATTATTTGTAGTTGCTATTGCTTTTTTAAGATTGTGTAAAGTGTAACAGAATCTCTCAATTTATTGTAGGATTACCTGCAATTTCAAAATAACCAAATCATTCATTGCATAAATTTGCACAGAAACTAAGAGCCAGGGAAATAACCACCTATGAAATAGAGTGAGACCACTAAATATCTTTGAGGATTCCCTACAAAATTACTTCAAATACTGCTTCACCCATTCCTTGCAAAGGAAGCCGACATGCTGCCAATCTGCACGTCTGGTGATAAAAGATGAATTCAGGAGAGTTATGAAAAAAAGGTCAGACACTGTTTTGCACCAGATATACAAGAACACAATGAATGAAACCAAACCCGTGGTTTAATGCCAGATTCCCTAGAAAGGGGGAAAAACGTTTATATTCTCTCTCATACTGAAGATCTAGGATGATTTCCAAATTGTGACAGCTACCTTGCAGTGCCTTGTATTACCTGGAGTTAACTCTTTTAAAAGACTTTTTAAATAATATGGATCAGCACCTTTGTGGTCAAGCCACAGAAAAGGGCATGTTATTGTCAGGTAAATAGGCATGAAAGATTGGTTTTCCAGGTTTAAAGAATTTTATTGTATCTTAAAGCTGTGAATTTAATTCTAACTGTAGGAAGTTGAAACTACCTCTCTGGGAACTTGCAACCACCCTCAAGAGGCCAAAAACATTGTACTTGATCAAGGGCTAATCACATTTATAACACTGATAAGGAGCTGCAGTTATCAGTGAGTAGTTGCCACATTTTGCCTGACATCAAGACTTATTCTCACTTTGTAAAGTTCCTGTGAAAAGCATGCCTCTACAAATGAGTAAGCCTAACACTATTTTCCCAGCAGGACAAACAGTTACTGCTGTCATGCAAGAATGTGCTGCACCACCTCACACTTTGACGCTGGATGTTTGATACAGTTCACAGCCCAGACATGTAGCTGACTTCAGTTAATAGTGAGGCAGGTTTTCCTGAGCAAACTTCAATAGCAGGCTTCCTACAGAGCCCTGCTGACAAGCCAGATCTTGCTGTTTATTTTCTATTCAATCTGAGCTGAAAAGCCTCTCCTTACCTGCCCTGGAATCCCTGCGCCTTGAAATATTTTCTTCTCTGCTCATCCACAGTGAAGCTACAACAGGAGTTATCTTCTCTTTGAAAAGTTGCCTAGTTAGAATCCTCTGCCTGATCTCCAATCCTGTTTTTTTCCATGTGCATGCTGTCCTGAAAACAGCACCAAACAATTTGGCATCAGTATTTCTAACTTTGTATACTTTTCTATATACTTCTTTACTATAAATGTACACATTAATCAGTATATGTACCACTACGTTGTGGTAAAAAATATACAGAGGTTCCATATTTGATTGAAAATGTTTAAGTGCTTCCAACCTCATAATTTTATTGGGACTAAGGTTAATGAGGTAATAACAGTGGTTTTAAATTTTTCACTGTTCATTAAAAAAAAAAAGAAGTAAATATCAGCATTGTGAGCAGAGACAAAAAACTACATCCCAGTGTCATGGCATCCTTGAAGCACCCCAAGCAAGCTATTAACAGCCAATGGTCTATGGCTGCTGGGGTTGACTATGCTTTACTTTTTCTGTGTCTACATTAATACCTAAAGGAGTTTTAGAGGAACTCTGCCCAACGCACCTCTGGTATTTGAAGGCCAGAATAGACCGTAGCTCACCAAGGCTGGGTGCTGCAGGACATCACTTATCAACAACAGAGTCTGACTGCTGTTTGAACTGTACTGTTCACTTTCCTAAATGGTCTAGTCTGGATTTAATGCCACATGACATGCTCTTTCCTGTGGCTTTAATTAAGTGCTGCAAAATCATTTGCAGCCCCTCTACAGAAAGTTAATTTTATTAATTAAATTTTTGACCCTATCAGAATAGATTTCATATTTGCTATGATAGAATTATTTTTCACAAAACACCCTTGATTGGTGTTAATTATATTGTTTTAAATCTTTCACTGATTGCATCTGGCCATATCTTTCCAATAGCCAGCCTCAAACTCATCGTGAAGCCAACCAGCCTACAGGCCAATGTTCACCTTTCTAAATACCAATTTTTCTTGACTCCTCCAAAACTTCTCCAGCATAAAAAAAATTAACAGAAGTCGGTTCTAGTGATTTAAGTTCGCTTTAAGTTTGCAGGTAACTTTATAACTCTAGGAGATACGGTTTGAATCTGTCATGTCTTTAAAATATTTTATCCAAATTATACAGTTACCTTGCTTCCCAAAATATATTTACTGATAAAAATGTCTATGTAAAAAATAAATAAATAAATTTAAAGTATGTGAAGATGCTATGTAAACAGGGAAAACTAAAAACACCTAGCCAGACTGCAGCTAATAACAGCACCATAGCCAAGAGGTCAGATTATACAGTAAATATTTACATAGTAAACATAATTCTGCTTGTATAGCTCACAGTTCTATATATAACCTTTTGAATTCCCACATTAAGTGTAAGAAATGCCCTTAAGAAAAAAAACACAGTTATAATTTATTGGCAGCAGAGAGTCTGTTCGGAAGATTTTGGGCTGGTCTGTAATTCCTTTAAGTCAACAGCAGAAGTTTCTCTGAATAAACATTAAAGAATTGTCAAAATCCTAAAATAAATAGTAAGATTTAGAGATAAACCCTGCTTACCTTTGCTGAGACCCTATTTAACCCATGCACCAAAATAATTAGATTTTGGCAGATAGGCAATGTACTATGTCAAGATTTATTTTACTGTGGTGAAAGGACTAGAAAGCAGCATAATGCAGGATGTTCATTTTAGAAAAGAAAAATCAATTACATGAAAACATGAGGGACACATTTCTGAAAAGTGTATTTTTTAAATACATCATAGTGTGAGGCCTCCTAGCGTGGTCTTGCTTACTTTTACCAAAAAACAGCTTGGCTTAGCAGCAGAGCCTCACTTATCTGAGACTTCATGGGCAGACAGGAAAGCTGCGCACACTGAAGTCAGACAAACAGTCAAACAGTTGCCCTTAATGAGGAAATAAACCCCTGATTTCAGCACCTAGGTCTTGCAATCATCAAGCTTCTCCAGCTTTTCTTGTGAAAGACCACTGCTATCTTACACACCTGCTGCAGAAACAAGTATACGGCACTCAGGAGGTGGTCCATTCAGCATCTGTATGGCAGACAAGGCAATTAACCAAGAAGTGGGCATATTCTGCAGTCTGTACCTACAGCAAACCTTCATGTTACACTGAGGTTACTCAGGGTAAACTGGCTTACAAAAGCTGTGTCTCTGTAAATCATCAGAGACACCAGAAGAGAGAACCAGAAAGCAGCGATCACTGGCATGTGCCAGAACCCGCTTAGGCAAGTAGAAACAGCCCACCCTCATGTTACAAAGTTGCTTTGGTCTTGCCCCACTGGTCTTCTGGGGTGCTGCCTCTGTACTATCCCTCAGTAATGTGTTTTGGCAGGAATAGCCAAGAGGGGCTTTCCAAGTAAGGATCAGCTAATAGCTCCAGCTGTTAACTGCTCCAAAGCTGATTTGCTGTCAGGGAAGGGAAAGGAGCTAGGAGCTATACACAGTGCTGTAAAAGCCAAAGGATCACAGGGACAATGTGCTCAGAAATGTTTCCAGGATAAAGCCTGAGAGAGGCACATAAATCTTCTACACTGGGCTGACCTGGGGAAGGAGGTTTTTAAGTTTTATCTAGATGCAAACTGTGGGGTAATACAAATACGTGTGATAGTGTGCATATCTATATATAAATATGTATATGTACACTTATAAATATACACGTGTGCGCTTAAGTATAGGTGTACAAAAACACAAGGGCAGATTAACATTTTGATTGTTTTTCCACTGAAAGGAACGCAATGCAGAATACAGATTTCCAAGCAAATTTCATTTCTATGGCATTGCTGCCCTGAAAGACTCATCTATGTAAATGATCTGCAGATTTCTAACAGGTAAAATTTCTTTCCTGCAGCCTTTCCTTTTCCTAAAATATTAATTTCTGGATTTACGTCTACATGGTTCAATTAAGATTAAAGGATGAAGCATCCTTAAGATTAAGGATGAAGCATTTCTAAGATTATGGATGAACCAAGTCAGAAAGCACACATCCAGGAGAAGGCTTGAAGAATTATGGAAACCATGTGCTGAAAGGAAATTGTATTGTGATTTTGCTCATCTGCTGCAGTATTAGTCATCAGTATCCAGGTTTTAAGGTATGGCCTTCCTTCATTTCTCTGACATCAATAGTATTTAAAATATATCCAGCCCTGAAAATAATAGCTGTGCTGTCCTCGTACACACATTTCACCTACACACCTTGGCAAGTTCAGTTCTGTAAATCACTGTCACCTTAGTTTTTCAACCGTGATTTCCCTAGCCAATACAAGACTTTTTTTAAGTTAAGAGAGGGTAAAATTTCTCAACTCAGTTTCTCCGCGGAACTTAATGTTGGTGTTTTTCTTTCCTTCTCTGTGGCCATCATTGCCATCTAGTGTGATGATGTTGTGACTGCACTGTTTTAGGTAAAGAAAAAAGAGTAGGAAGATGGTTATTAGTTACACTGTAAGTCAAGGAAGATGCTAGAGTTAAAATTACAATGAAGCTAAACTGAACTGTGTAGCAGCAGTTATCAGAGAGCCATTTCAAAAGCCAAGCAGTTAAAACAACCGATTTTGTGATCCAACATAGAAGACGGTTTTTAACTATGTGACTTGAGTTACTATACTTTTCACCTGCTACATTCAGCTTCTAATTCAAAATGTTAAATTCATCCCTCTAGGATGATCTGTGGTGGGGCTATTAGTGTTTGGGGTTTGTGCCTGTCTGTTTGTTTTTTTTTCCCATCAATTTATGCTAGATAGGTAAAAAATAAATTTAAAAAATCTCAAAAGGAAAAGAAGGCAAACATTTGCAAAGAAAGATGCAGTGGTTCACTTACAGTGAAAAAGGTAAAAGGAAAATGTACATTCTTTCAAGAAAATTAATCCTATAGAGGAAAAAAATCAAATATAATGCAATAAATCACTTTTTAATAAAATATACTGTATAATACAAAGCCAAATTATTGTTTCCATGAAAAGCTGGATTTTGGAGCATCAGGTCTCAAGATTGTTTTTCGAAGTGTCTAAAACAGAACTTCAGTATGCAAAGGAAAAAATACCTAGAAATCCAGATGCTCTCATCCCATTCTCCAACTTTTTTTTTGAGTTTCATTTTGGCTAAATTGCGTATTGGTCAGTGCTACCTACAGGCCACAGAAGGCAGAGACTCTTTCCTGCCTGCAGCAGGCAGCATCATCAATCAGGAAGCTCATTAGACAATTTACTGTGCCCTCATTATCCTATCCTGACTCTCAGACAGATTGCGAGGATGGCCATGCTTTTCTGGACTGAGGGCATGCAGGCACTGAGAGTAGGAAGAGCTAATGTGTGGCTGTCTGCAATGGACCAAGAAGCGAGGTGTTCTTTGTGGGAACGTGGTGAGATCTGAAAGTCAAGTCTGAAATTTTCCTCTGTTGTTTCATGGTAAAGACCTCTTTTATCAGGGTGTAAAATAAGGTAGCAAACACTTTCATGTTAATACTAATCAGCAGCACGTACAATAGAGGAGATAATCACATAATCCCCCAAAGTTGGTCTATTTACCTTATTGCTGGTAAGCAGACATGGAGAAAAAATATTTCTTCAGATTTTTGAGATAACTGCAAGCATTTTCAGTGCATGAGAGAAGACTGGCTCGATTTCCTATGCACTAGTAATGTATTAACAGAAGAGAATGGTGCCGTAATGACTGCACCATGATGCATGTGAACAATTACAGCTGATCAGATAACTTCAGTTCTGAAGCTGAATCCTTGGCTTTACAACCTGTCTGCTCCTTTTAACATGAAGGTTTTCAATGTGGCCTATCCTCCATGATGATTTTAAGCAAGAGCATATATTTGGGGATTTAGATTTGAATGAAACTTTACCTTGCTGGACAAACATTTTTTTTTGTTTTTTGCTGATGTTACCCACAAAAGCATTAGTTAGCTATAGGAAGAATTGTCAGAGATGTATATATTTAGTAAATCTGGAGCTATAGATCACACTTAGAAAAGATCTTATTTGTTAGTATCAGTTATTTTTAGCTTTTATTCACATCTTAACCTTTTTATTTGCTGGAAGTTTGTGCGCTGGTATACAAGCCTGGTGGATTATGGCATCCATAAGGATGAATGTAGGCTATGTAGCCATGAAGTACACCATCCAAGGGATAATAGCATGGATGCATCTATATATTTTCTACCGTAACTGAAGTGTTGTGATAGTTTTGATATGCAAGTCCTAAAAAGGGGAAGCCACGAGCATACTACTAAGAACAATGTGCAACATACCCCTTTCTTTTAGCACGTAATATAGCATATAGATTTTTTTCCATTACGATGTTCTAAGTCTTATTACTCCTGGCAAATGAGAAATATAATTCATTGGGAAATATTTTCTAGATTGGGATTTTCTAGACAAATAAGTTGGCAAAGCTGCTTGAAACTACTCATGGCAATTTTTGTAAGGGTCTGGATAGGGTGAGTTTTACAAACTGGTTGCCTGGTGCACTAGACTGGAGACTTAAGAGTTAAGTGCAAGTTAAGCAAGCAACTAAAATACATCTGAGTATACAGCTGCAGATCTCATAAAGCTTTTGTGAATGCTTGTGTCTGTCCCCAGTGGATTGCTTTGACACATCATGAATATACTTGGTTGTATGATTTTTTGGATGCTGATTTTGCAAAAGAAATAGTTGCTTTATTTATTTGTACATCGTTGCTATGTTTAAAGAACGACCTTTTAGGCTTTCAAGTAAAAATGAGAAACTTGCTAAAGTTATGGTACGGAATAGGAAATAAGCGGAAGAGCCCCAGAGCAATGCAAAAACAAGAGCAGGACACTGCTTGTTTTTAATAACCCACTCATTTCACTGTCTGACCACTCCTTTTATGGATAAAACCGATTTTTTCCCATGACTACTTTTGTGACTGTTCAAAAATAGTCTTCAGCCTTGTCTAAGTTGCTTATATATATCTAAATATAAATATCTAGTAGTTGCAACTGCTACCACATTCTTGGCTTTTCTCTTAGCATAATTGTATTAATGTTCATCTGATTATTAAAAACCCAACAGAACGAATATTTTCTAAATCTAAATCCAACAGCGAAATCCCTAGAGGTTGCCTGGGTTGGTTATTGCATAGATCTAGCACTCTACTTTGTTTTTAAGCAGATTTGAGGAGCTTGCCTGCTTTCTGCTATCCTGTGGTGACATCTTCTGGGCTCTACTCAGACTGCACAAAACCACATCCAGAAACACTGTTGGAGGACAGCTCAGAAAAGCTGCAATTTCTGGCCATCAAGAGACTCACAAAGTGGTCATTCTTCTGTTTTCCCAGAAGGACTATTACACTTAGCACTCTCTTGGCTGGCCAAACCCCCACCCAGGAAACCCCCACTCTGTTCCCAAGAGCTGACCTGTTTTACTGGTTTTATTTCACATCACTTACTATGCTATAACCAAAGAGAACGCAGAAGTAAGGTGTAGGGTGTAAGTCATACAATGCATCTTGCCCCTTGTTGCTTTGTCCAAAGGCTACTTCAACTTCCAAAACTGGTTATATCCCCCAATAAGGCCTTTATTTTTTTGTTTGTTTTTTTTTGTTTGTTTGGTTTTTTTTTTATTGTTTGTTATTTTTTTATTGTTGTTGGTTTTTTTTTTTGTGTTTTTGGTTTTTTTGTTCTTGTTGTTTGTTTTTCCATTTGGGTTGGGTTGGGTTATGTTTCAAAAAGAATGAGCTGGTTCTGCATTTTCTTTCTGGAGCTGTATGGTGAGGTTTTGGTAGCAGAGGGGATACAGGGGTGACTGCTGTGACAAGCTACAGGAAACTTCCCGTGTCCAATAAAGCCAATGCCAGCTGGCTCCAATACAGACCCACTGCTGGCCGAGGCTGAGCCTGTCAGTGACAGTGGCAGCACCTCTGAGATAACGTATTTAAGAAGGGAAGAGATATTGTGCAGGAGCAATTGCAGTTGGAGAGACTAGTGAGAATATGTAAGAGAAACAGCCCTGCAGACACCAAGGTCCTTGAAGAGGGAGGGGTGGAGGTGCCTCTGGCACAGGAGCAGATTTGCCTGCAGCCTGTGGTGAAGACCGTGGTGAGGCAGGCTGTGCACCTGCAGCCCATGGTGGAGCAGGTATCTATCTACCTGCAGCCTGTGGAAGATCCCACACTGAAGCAGTGGATGTCCAAAGGAGTTTGTGACCTTGTGGGAAGCCCACTCCAGGGCAGGTTTGCTGGCAGGACTTGTGGACTCATGGGGGACGCATGCTGGAGCAGTCTGTTCCTGACAGACTGCACCCTATGGAAGGTACCCATGCTGGAGCAGTTAGTGAAGAACTGCAGCTCATGGGAAGTACTCACATTGGAGAAGTTCATGGAGAACTGTCTCCCATGGGAGGGACCCCACACCGGAGCAGAAGAGTGTGAGTAGTCCTCACCCTGAGGAGTAAGGAGTGGCAGAAGCAACATGTAATGTACTGACCCCCAACCCCCACTCCTTACCCTTGTTTTCAGGAAGAGGTAGAGAATTTGAGAGTAAAGTTCCCAGGAAGAAGGGAGGGATGGCAGGAAGGTGTTTTTAAGGTTTGGCTTTATTTCTCAATATCCTACTCTGATTTGAATAGTCTGTTTTGCGTGATGGTAATGGGTGAATGATCCCTCCTGTCCTTATCCAGACCCGTGAGCCCTTTGTTATGTTTTTCTCTCTCCCCCTGAGGAGGGGGAATTATAGAGTGGCTTTGCTGGGCACCTGGCATCCAGTCAGTGTTAACCAATGGCAAGCTGGGACATATAAGGGACATATAAGGGACATATAAGACAATTACCCCAAGCTTTGGTCTGTACAGCTCTTTCAGGAGGTGTGGACGTCTTCTACACCCAATGCCTTCACAGTATACTTGTAATGTGGCCTGACCAAGAGCTTAATGCCCCCATCTCAGCTGGAACATTGGTTTGATTCAAGGGTTTGCTTCGTCCTCACATGGACATGTGCTATAGCTGAATATTGAAAAACTGCCCTTCAGAAGGTACAAACAACAGATTTACCCCAGGACATACTAGCACCCTACATAAGGAGGCAACTGCACACCAAGTCTATGGATGACATCAAGGCAGACCTACACATTCCCTGGGTCCCCCACCTCCTTCTTGAATGCTTAAGCAACTCTAGAAAAAATTGCACTTCTCTCCTTCACTTTGGAAGGCACTGTCCTCACAGTGTCAGACTCCTTACAGGAGTCTGGGCCCTTCCACTTGTAACAGATGCCCTGAAACAGACACCTGCTGGGGTCCTGAGCTGTCTTTGCGCCCATCCTCCAGGCATGTGCCCCAATAAAGTGCTTTCTGCCCCTGCGAAGTGGCACTAGGGAACCTTTACAAAACCCAAGGAAGTTGCTTGCTGAGGCTACTGGCCTCCAGGGTCAAGCAGTTTCAGAGCAGGATGTTTCATAATTATGCCTCACCTGCATCCTTTTGAGAATGGGCCTCTTGGCTTCAGATGAGCTTCAGATGTCTGGTAACTATTCACCCATCTCTTGTCGGCTGTAGCGCCATGGATAATGAAGTAGAATAATGCCAACAGAGGTGAGGAGACCAGTGTAGTTAACAAGTGAATACACACAACTCTTTCAGCACTTTCTCATTCAATTAAATAAACCTAGAACATGGGAAACACATTTGACTAGAAAAGTCAATGATAATTTAAAAAGTGGTTCTAAGCGCTGCTGGTTTGAATACAAGTTTTGTCACACAAAAACGACGTAATGTAACCAAATGTCAAATTAACTGTTTCCCGAAGACAGCATTTGCGCAGATATTTTGGTATTCAGTTCTGTCACAGGGCACTAACTTTATCTCTTTTCCCCCATATAAATCCAAACAGCTTGGCTTGGAAGAAAGGCTGTTGGTCATCTGGAACAACATCATTGTATCATGCGTGTCCTTGAGCAGATACTTTTTTTTGGTTGGTTGGGTTTGTTTTTTTTTCTGTGTTTTGTTTTGCTGTGCTTTTTTAAATGGGAGTTTAGCAAGATGGAGAGAGTGAGAAATGTTAGTTGGGTAGTTTTTATGGTACCCAAATCAGGGAAGCAGATAGGAAAAAGTTACAGCACCATTACAGGCCCAATGTCAGCCAACCCCTGGAGGGACTTTGCCCACAAAGGGGGAAACATTTCTTGTTACATACTTCTCTCTTTTAGCTGTTCCAGGCAAGCCATGCCTGATGGCCCTCGCTGTTCCCACAAGAAAATTAAGCTGGGCTGTTGCAGAATGACTCTAAGAGCAGGACCATAGAGTTCTGGAGGACTGTGAGAGCAAGGCAGGGGGTGGCCCCCACAGGTGGCCGGAGACCAGACCTGGGAGGAGAATGTGGAGGAAGCTGTGTGGGTCTAACCAATACTGTTATGCCAGGAAGGAGTGGCTGAATACCACTCCTATATATGTGTGAACTGCGTCACAAATAAAGTAGAAGTTGCTTATCACCCATATTGGGTTGGCCTGTCTGCTTCTCCTCGCCGCTTACCCTGGGCATCCATATGCTTGGAAGTACCCCCAGGTACAACCAGTCTGCTAGATATCATTCAAACTATGGCTTTCTCCTGGTCACCAGAGCACATTAGACAGGACGTCCCCCCTACCCCATCCAAAAAAATAAATTGTCTGTGGTCCCATGTGAAGGGAGGGACCAGGGACTGTTACAGAGTGAAAAATGAGGGGGAAGCCTCATAAGCAAATGCGTGTTTGGTGCATTGGTAGGGTGAACAGATGATAGTCTTTAAATACTTCCAGAGGGCCTGCGTGGCCACCCTTCAGAGCAGGGTAGTTGACTATCCTTGGTTTAATGGAAGGAACATCACTTTTAAAGACCCACCTTGTTTGTTTAAAAGTGCAGAATTTTTGTATAGTTTGGGCCTCATTGTTTTTCTCCCACACTGCAGGAAACAGTTACAGTCAAACCAGACTTTACCCAGAAATGCTGCTACATCATAGTTGCAGTGTGTCAAGCCTCCAAGCTATGAACTCCTTGTTTGCTGTGCAGAGATAACAAACGGACACAAAGCAGGGACTGCTGAAATTGAAAATAAAAAAAGAAAAGGGAAAAATAATAGTGGTGTGAGCTCTCAAAGGAGGGGGGAATTCTGTCGGCCAGTAAGACAGCCCAAACACTAAACCAGCCTTAAAAACATGCTACACAGCCTGCATCTCCACCCTGTTGTCTGGAGCTAAATAATCACACTGGTGTTAGGTGTGATCAGGCAGAGTCAGAACCAGACATACTGCCAAAAAAATCACTGTGCACTCAAGAAAGCCCTCTGCTCTGTGAGGGAGGTGGAGAAACCCACAAAGCACAACTGCCCTGAATACCTCATTAGGGGGTAAAGTTTTTAACCCATCCACAGCGGAGGTGTAAAGCAGAAAACACATGATAAGATAAACAGCACAGAAACGATGATTTGCAGCTCCGCAAGCGATCCCACACAGAGCTCAGACTTTTGTACACTTCAATATAAACAAATTTGAATACATTAGAGAGGAGAAGGAAAGTGGCAGTGACCAGAAGAAAAGGTGCTGCATCTTCTCCCAGAAGACTAAGGGGCAAGTTAGTGCTGACAGTCACACTGAATAGCTCTTGATCTTTCCCAGCACCACTGGGGTTTCTGGAAACACAGACCCACTGACTTGTTTCCTTTCCCCACTTCAGCTTTGCAGACTTATGAAAAATCCTGCAAAATGCCTTCTTCACAGCTTTCTCACCCTCTGCGCTCACCCCTCCGGTACTACATTTTGCAGAAGCTGTGATAAAAGAAGCTCCCAGTTGGCAAGCTGTGAAATTAGGGGTGCGATAAGAGGAAGAAAATCAGTCTTAATGTCTTTACTTTCTGGTCTTCCCGTTACAAA
Organism: Pezoporus wallicus; assembly: GCF_028554395.1. Classification (NCBI taxonomy): domain Eukaryota; kingdom Metazoa; phylum Chordata; class Aves; order Psittaciformes; family Psittacidae; genus Pezoporus; species Pezoporus wallicus. The sequence goes on from NW_026639744.1 coordinate 4,203,501, forward strand.
ACTCCCCAAGAAAAAGTCAGGGCATACCGATGTAATAGACTGCTATACATTCAAGCTGCAGGCCAGAAGGGAAAATCAGACCAGGTAAAATCAGTCCTGCAGGTTGCTTTTATGGCTATGCCACAAGGGGGATTCTTCTACAACTTTATAGGACAAAATTAATTTCCAAGAGAAGGGAAAGGATGAATAAACCGGTTCTGCAGCTAAATGTGCAGAGACCACTTTAGGATTAAAGTTTTTCAGCCTGCAAGAGCTGTTAATCTCCAAAATTCTTTAGCAGGTGTCAGTTTATGCTCATGTCCGACTGCTGTTCTGGCTCCTTTCAGCTCCTGTTTTTATACTGCATGTACCACATTGCAAACATCCTTAATTTTCCTCACAGAGGAGAATTTAAGAGACTCTGTTGATCCACCAGATAGAAATAAGACCCCTCATCATCCATAGAAACCTTTGACTATTCCAGGGCTAGGAGAATCTGCTGTGCTAATGAGGCATGTCCGCAGCAGTGCATACAGTGCAGGAGGAGACGGGCAGTAGCAGAGATGAAGGTGGCAGAGAAGTTATGAGGTGCAGGCTGCAGGCTGGGGGCTGGGCAACAGAGCAGGAGAAAGGGAATACAACATGGAAGAGTGCCCAGAGGTGATCAACTTGAGCCATCTAAGAGTCATGGCTGCCTTAGATTAACACATTATAAACTGGCAGAAGAACAAAAGGGCAGCTTAAGGTTTCTGCTAACATGCACGTATTTAACCATAGTTTGCTGTACCTCTTATTAATACTCAGCTACCATGAAAACTCAATATGGTAGAAAGTGACTTGTATCACCTTGAATTGTCCGTGCAGTGCCTTTGTTTGCTAAAATGCAAAAGGAACCTTGAGTATCTAACTGAAACTCTGTTATTGTGAAGTTACATTTAGTAGGAGGCTGTAGGTTTACGGTGAAAGTCACAGAAGATGGTGATGAAAATGAAACTGACAATGAACTGCTCATTCAAAGAAAGTTGTAGGTGACCTCACAATTACTTTAAAAGCTTCTCCAAAGAAGAGAAATTATAATTCTAATTAGAACTTCATTATAGTGGGGAAAAAAATGTATTATACAGTTCCCATAATTCTTATTATAAGTGAGCAAATAATTGTTCTTACTAAACATATTAAATTCCTCTTATATCTTCAAAACATTAATTAAAACTGGAAGTCAATGGTTTTTAAGTCTATGCTGGAGTACAGTGTTTGAAATTTTCTGCTAGTCAAAGTGCAGCAGCAACGAGTACATTTGCATCTCATGGCAGATGTACACGTCAGACAATGATTATCTCTCAAACGTTTTGTAAGATCTCAGCTGTGTAGGAACCTCAGAGAGTAGGAAAATAAAGTGACTTGCACCATGACTAAAGAAATTTCTCTTTAGTCATCTCTTTCTCTTACCCATCTCTTTCTTTGCCACCCATACCATAGTCACATCAGGCATCTCAAGGCCATCAGGACACCCACCAGCAGTCATGGAAGAACCAGGTGCATCATAGCTGGCCATCAGTTTATGGTCAACTGAGTGGGGAAAGGCTGACTTCTCGTCTTCCTCTGGGGGCACGGAAGCATTCATTTGCTTCTCACTTTCCTCTACTCAGCTGAAGCTTTTCCTAAAGGTTGTGGAAACTTAATTAATTTGGAGACTGTAACCCTCATTCAAATTTGGATGAAAGTCATTTGGTTCCTAAATGATTTAGAGAGGAAGGGACAGGTGGATTGACACTGCAGTCATGTAAGTGCTGTTTCCCTTAGGATATGAAACTGAAATCAAGAGATTAACAAGAATATTAGAAAAAAAGAGGTTCTCAAATCTTAGGAGACCTAATTAGTACATCACACCTGTGGGAGAAATAATTGTTGATGGACTAATTTTGACCACTCATCTGGGAAGTACTGGTTATATATACACATTGGTGTAGTGATGCACATTGGTGTAGTGATGCTGCAGTGTGACTTCCCACAAGTTACAGGCATGACTATGGATAACACAGCTCTTTGTCAAACATAAAGAGCACAGTAAAATCTATAAATAAAACAATCACTTAGAACAGAACTTGCACGTCTGAAAGTGAGAGCAATCAACAACAGCTGGTTGAAATACTGCCCACACTTCAGATGCTTGTGACCTGTCACAAAATCAAAGCTTCTTAATGCAATCTGAGAAGTTTAAGGTCAATGGAAAGTTGATGTGAAATACAGCATAAAAACAAGGTATCACAGAACCATGCCTTAGAAGTGATGAAGCAGGAAGTCAGTAGCAACAGCATTTCTTGAATTCTGATGGGGGGGAAATAAGAAGTGGTTTGGGCACTGAAGGGGGAGTAAAAGTAATGATCATGGTACTGCCTTTGAACTTAAAATTACTGAGAAACACTACTGTAAGAAATCTTTTTTGATCAAATCTTGGTTTTGGAGATTTTAGTGACCCTGTAAAATCAAAACTAATACTCTTTTCTCTGGATTCAGCTAGAAATATTCTGGAAACATGTCATTAAGCAAGAATGTAAAACTGAAAAACTTTCTCCCTATACCTTTTCCAAAAGATAAGTCTCCAATAGTTATAATGCAGAGTAGGGAAGAGAACAAATCCACTGTCTAGTTTGTAAAGCAATAAATTCACAGGCTGAAACCAGCAATGTTAACACGATAGTCCTGCACAAGTAGGATCATCAGCAGAATGCTTGCTCAGGCTGAACTTTTAACAAGATGGTGTTTAAAAAGTCAAAAATAATCAAACTAAATCATAGCATATGCATTTTTGCATGAACTTCATTAGCCCACATAAGGAGTGTCACTTGCAGGAGCATGAGACTCTTGTTGCTAACCTCCACAACTTTTGTTGCCTCTGTTTCCCTCTTGGTTTGGGGAATACATTTTCCTCTTCAGTTCAGCCACACAGAGGTGTGTTCAACTGTAAATAAGATCTCCTCTACGCTATCTACCCTGACCAGACCTTTTATTTCATAATTTATGTATAAATCTAACCTTTCCTAGAAATATGGAGAGGGATTAAAGACCAGATAGACTCACACATTACTGCTAGGCTGCTAAGAACATTCCATCCGTACTGCATTGTTCAAATACAAATAAATGCTATTTGATCACCAGCAACCACACAAAAAACCAAATCCACCAAATGCTATTTCACGCCAAATAATGGAATATATTTAAAAAAAAAAAAAAAAAGCCCAGACCAGCAAATCCAAAGCCAAAAAAAAAAACCAAACAACAAACCCCCCAAAAAAACCAACCCAAAAAACCCCACAAAAAGCCCCAAAATAAACCAGCAGTTTTGGATAGTCAGATGACACAATGATGCTGAAGTATGCCAGAGAAACGTCACAGAACTGAATGAGTGGGCAAAAAAAAAAGGGAAGTAGGTGACTTTCATCAGAGATAAATGCAAGGAAATTCATACAGGGTAAAATAGTCCAAACGCTACCTATCAAATGAAGCACTCTGAACTGATGGGTACTATGGGAAGAACTCCTGGAGTCATCACAGATAATTCTCTGAAATCAGGGCACAGCCCAGCATGTATCAGAAACCAAAACCAGTTGAAATAAATAATTGGACATTATCAGACAGGTCGTGGCAGAGATGACATTTCTTTACTTAATATTTGCATGAAATGAGAAAGCAGTTAGGAGAGGCCAAACACTTCTTCCATGCAAATCCTGCTGCAGAAGTTGTTTGCAAAAAAGGCAGAGAGAAGACTGCCTTGGATGGTGAACCTTCATTGGAAAGAAACCTTTCACTGAAAAGTCAGCTTGTTTATCTAACGCTCACTGTAGCCAGGCTGCTTTACTAGCACTACACAATATTTCTGTGTCCCTGTTCTGCTTCAACACAGTCAACCTGGTTTTAAATCCTCCCTTACAGAAACTGGATCAATGCCTATAAACCAACCTGCCAAAAGGAAAATGTGAAAACAAGAGTGGGATGTACAGTGAGGAACGAAGTCCAAGGAGTTAAATATTTACACTTAAAAGGAATACAAGCTTAAGCCCTGAATTCTGCAATACAGAATTAACATGGTTTAAGCTAGGTATGCATGAAATAGGCTAGTTATGAATAGCTTCCCCAATAAACTTATTAAAAAAACCCACTTCAAACCAAGTCCCATGTTACAGCATTTTTTTTGTTGTTATTTCAGTGCATTCATAGATAGTCTCCTTTAATAAATCCATTTGCTGTTTGAATCAAAGGAAGGGTCCGTATTTCAATACTTGTAAACTTTTCTAATGAGAGACAAAGCTACATTTGCAGATGAAATGACCTCACAGAAGTACCCTTTGCTAAGGCTGTGTAAGAAGCAGTTTGATCCTAGATGGTCTGCTCTTCTGCGCTTTATTCAGGAGACTCACTCCCCAGTTTTTTAAATGTAAGTAAAAACCTGCAGCTGAGCAGCAACAACAAGCATTGGAGGAATATTTTTCATTAGTTCCTAAAAAATCGTTCTTGCATTATATTTTGCCATCAGATGGAATTCATGTTACTGCAGAGTTTCCCTGTATGGAGGCATGGTCAGTGTGTCTGACTACTGAGCATCCTTTGATTTTAACATCAATCGTGCTCAGAAACTGTAGTGCTATAGTAGCTACTGCAATTCAAAGAATTCATCATTTTAACAGCCTGCTCCTAATTGACTCTACCAGAAAAGATCAAGCGTAAAGTACTGGTGATTTCTTGTTAACCTCCAATAGCTACTTACTGCTTAACAAGCCTTTTATTTTCCTATACACCCATTGCAAACAATGCAGTGCTCAGCAGCTATCAGAGATCTCCTGGACAATGGACAAAAGGAAAAAAGAGCAGTTAGCAAGAGAAAGTGGGTATGATGTTTGGAGGAGATGAGAATTGAGGGTGTGGTGTCCCGGTAACCTGTACCCACCCTGCAAAAGGAATCACTGCATTCCTAGTGATCTGCAGTGAAACCAAGACTAAGGCTCTGCAGCCAAGTTGTACTTCGGCACTTACCTTAGCTAGATGCATACAACAAGCTAGGCCTTCTACTACTGTAGTATACTACCAGCACAAAATCCCAATGCATGCTAAACATATCTGATGATAGTTTATGTAATTCTGGGAGATGGATTGATTTTAATTGGCAAATGAACACCCTTTTTTTTTGCCGAAGCGGAAAGCTTCCTCAAGAAGGACTTAACATTGATACTATCAGCACTTATCTTCAACTACCCCAGGCCTTAGGAATCAAGACCGTACTCACCCTGCCCTTTTTAAATTTCTTTGTTTTAAAGCACTCTATAGATGAGCAAAAGAAGGTCTAAAATTTGGAAAAGGTACACCTGTCCAGATGTAGCACCCAGAGATTTACACTTACCTGTGCTCAGGGTACTGCTAACACAGGGTGGTGTGCTTACATACTGGCAAGGTTTCTGCTCTTAAGTGGATCTTAGGAGGACTGTCTTCCAGCTGCTGTCTCATATGATTTATTACATCTTATTGGCCCCAAATTGTAAGAATAGAGTGTATTTTCTATAAAGACTAAACTAGCAACACTCAGATAATGTGTATCACACCCTAGGATTAATTCATTTCTACATCTTTCCACCCTCACCCCAATTCTGAAAAATCATGCCCTCACCTGGTTTCTGAAGCAACATTCCAGGTGAAAGTACGCTTGGAAGGAAGCTCGAGAAACCAAGGTGACACATCCTGCAGTAGTAGCAGATGGGGTGTTTCATTGTACTTGCAGACTGTTACCTTGTTTTTAAACCTCAGAAGCTTTGCTGTCTTTTCTTTTTACACTTTTCTCCTTTAGCGACTACATCTTCATTAGTTTGAGGACATGAAGGTTATCAGGGAGGCTGGAAAGCTGTGTCATAAACAGAGCAGCTGCTGAAATCAAAGTGACTTTTCTGCTTGCCTTTGTGGAGACTACAGCTGAGCACTTTGCCTCCTGCTAACCTAAACTCATTTGGCACAAGAAGCTATTTAGCTGTTACCTTCACAGTGGCAGAAGAAACGTGGTCCATCTTCTATGGGAGCTATATGTGACAGCTGTGTGCGCAAGGCAGCGCTCAAGCAGCTTTGGATCTATATTTCAGTCAAGGCCATGGCACATATACAGCAAGTGGGAGCGGGAGGGAGAGGTGCTGCACCACAACAGACTGCCTGCTGCTGCAAAGTCTTCCCACTGCACCGCAGTGCTGCAGCCGCGTGGACCTGCTTCATGAGCTGCCAGGATCTGGTGGTCACAGTATTACATAGTGATAATGGTTGCTGCGTGTTTCAGCACTTCTTACTCTCTCTCTCCTCCTTTAAGATCTATTTTTTTCTCAGAATTTCCATCTTTCATTTACAGTAGTCACTCCTTAGCCATTAGCTTGTTTTAACAGGAGGATGTACTCATCTAATAGTCTAACACTCTATTATAGCTATACATTTATAAATGGAGAAGGATGATGGACAGGTGGGTGCATGTATGTGTACAGATATACACATCTATGTGCACAAAGAGAGCAAATTTCCTCCAAGCAAACAAGGGCATGGTTATTCTTTAAGTCTGGACTGTAATTTGTCATCTTGGCAGGATAATTAGCCAGGGCAGCAAAATGCCCAGCGTGGTTGTGCTTTGGCATCTGTGCTGGACTGGGTATCTCTCCATGCACTGTGCAGAGTCTTTTCTTTCCTGCCATTGCTCACCTTTTTAAGGAGACTAAGAAGGAGGCAGTGGCTGAGTCAAGCACATCTGAACATGACATCTGGGAGCATCATTTCTGTTCCCTTCCTGTGCTTCTCACTTGGCCTTAACAATTCTATCCACAACCAGGGTTTCATCACATTGTGAAGGTCCTTCAAAGTGCCTACAGTCCACTTCGTGCCTGGATGTCTTCTCAGAATTCACATCCTTTATGCTTCAATTATTTATGCATATTGATAGTGTAACTACAGTTTTTTTTCAGTCTGCAAGTGAAAAAAATGTATCAGTAAATTGAACTGATGGGAGAGACAAATAATTACTGTTGTTACTTGGCTTGATGATGGTATTAAGTGTTGTAGTTTACTGCATCCTTATACTTCATGTTCCTCATTTAAACAGTTGTGATTAATCAGTGTTTGCCATTTTATCTACCCCCTCTTCCTAGGACTAACATGCTGCAATAGCTTTTTGAAACATTAAATCAGGGCAAACCCTGCTTAATATTTTATATGTTTAAAAATTACACTTTCCTTTTTCATTGAAACAGCCTCTTACCATCATTTCTGAGATAACATGTTAGAATAAAGAAGGGCTGTTTGAATGCTGTTAGAGAGATGCTCTCTAGGTCTAATTTCTAAAATGCAATGCATTAAAAAATAATACTCTTTCTACCTGTGAAAAATTAATCAGTTTAAATAATGACCTTAATACAATTTCCCTTACTGACCTTTGCTGAGGAAATAAGAAATTCTTAGATACTAAAAATAATAATGACAAAGTAGAGTTTCTCTAAACTCTCCTGTTGGCCTTCAATATAGGCATTAAGGAGAATCTAAAGCATTACCACACTGAGTAGAAACTAAACCATGGCAGGGCTGAGCACTGTGTGTTTGCCATGTTCTCTCACAAAAAAAAGTGAGCCACTGCTAAGTTGCAGCAGGGCATGGCTGGGCACAACTAATTATATCACACAGCACATCACATGCCAGTAGCTGAACAGGAACAGCTCAGTCTGCAAACGGGAGCATGTTACACAAGGCAGTACCCTGTTAGAGGCTGGGCTTGACTCTGGCACAAATGAAATGCCATCAGTTACAATCAGCATGACCAGTGACAAATTACTGTGCTGCAGGGAGCACTTCTACAAGACACCTGGCTGCAGGGTGCAAACTCCTATGAGACCACTGCCTTCCGAGATGGAAACTTGCCTCACTTATGTGCCTCAAAAGATAACAGAGAATCTTCAGGCAGCCAGAGAGATGATACACACACATACTGCAAATCTAACTGCTGAGGAGAACTTACAATGGATTTTACCAATGAGCCATTAACTTTCCATTTCTGCAACACTGGTGTACAATATGGTTTTGTAGTGTTATCAATAAAAAGGCTTATATTTGCCTTAAACTCTTGAAAAAAAACTAAACCTCCCTCCAGTGTAATACAATATTCAGTTCTGCATTAAAGCTGCCCTTCTGTATAAGCATCCTTACCTGGCTTCCCAAAAATCTCCCCCAAAACCTCCAACTGGACTTCTATAGCACTCACAGGGCTTCCAGGAACACCTTCCCTGGAAGAGACACTCACATTTGACTTTGCCATGTACCATGTCCATAGTTTTCCCCATGACTGCTTACCCCATGCTGGCTGTTTAGACAGTGCCAAATGGCAGCGATTTCTGAATATCACAGCCACCCATATGTTTCTAGGGCATTCATATGGGGAAACGCAAGCACTCCTTGAAACGCTACAACTCATTCTCAGTATCATGGCAAGAACACAGCTGTTCTCAACAACAGGCACACAGTTTGCAGGGCTGGTGCTGCTCATGTTGGATGGCTCACAAAAGCAACAATGTAATTTTACTGTGTACTGGTAAAGAGCAACAACCAAGGACAGAAAGATAAACCCTGCTCCAGCTGTCCAGGCTGGTGCCACCCTGAAAGTTTTGGTTTTGTTATGCTACAAGTGAATTACCTGATTCTGCTCATGTTGCTGCTACACTATTGATCTAGCTCTGTGCTACAGCTTTATCATTTGATCAGCTGGGCTGAGTGCACCTAGACCAAACACTGAAATCACTGAGACTCTCTTCTTCCAATAATAAAGAAAAAATGTAATATTCCTCAGTACTCCCCTAATGGGCGTTTGAGAACCAGCTGCCTTCAAAATTCATTTGATAAAGTGCACCATTCTTTGGGTTTATCAAACCTTGGGTTTATCAATACTTTGTAATCAATGCAAGTCTTTCTCAGACTATAAACAATAAGACGGTCAATGGTAACTTAAAGCTGTAATTTCTGCATGCAGCATTTCAAGTGTCAGCAAGCAAATGTGTGCTGTGCAGAAGAAAGCTGCTGCCCCTTTTATTTCTAGCTAGATGTCTGTCTTTGCACTGCCACAAACTAGGGCTTGATGAGAAAGTATCCAAATGTATACTCCCATTTGCAGCACAATTATGGATCTTAAAATGTAAGAAGCATCTATCATCATTCACCAGCTTTAAATTATCAAAATTCAAATATCAAGCTGCATCCCCATAGAGGTGTGTGACGCTTTCCAGGAAGCACTTTCATGATTGTCACTGGCTGAAAATATCCCATTCCCACTATGTGTTTTTTCCACCATATAATCTGAAATTTGTGTCAGAGATTGGTGCTGTTCTCCCATTGCTAAAAATTCAGATTTTTTTTTTTTTTAAATCTTTTCTCCATTTTGCTAACTCTGCAAGTTTTCCAGCTACATAACCAGGTTCTGGAAGGATTCAACCTGTGGTGTAGGGATGCTGAGTGATCACACTGTGACAGCACTCTGTCAGCAGAAAGCACCAAGACAGACACGCACATTGTTGCACTATGCTTTCTCCCACACCAATTCAAGAAAATCCTGGATGCAAGGACTATCTACCCTTATTGCATAAATATCTTAAGCCTCCAAACAGGTCCAAAATAGATCTGTGGGGCTTTCGTTACAGTCTTGATCATAGTAGTGTGTACTTGAACGAAGGAGGAAAAAAAGTTTCTGTGTCTCCTCACATTACTTTTTCTGCCTCATTGCCCTGCCCTTCTACAGCCACACAGTTGGTCATTTGAATCTTGCTTATACTGAAAACACAGCAGGTGCCGTACTAAACCACAAAACTATCACTGCCTCCTCCTCCTTGTGTACAAATTAAATCAGTGTCAGGAGCAATGATTATCACCTTGATAGGTTAGGCAGTCAGACGTTCTGCCACCCAGTGGCAAATGCCTTACACCAGCTTTACAAATTTCACTGGTTAAATAGCTGTAAATTATATCCCAAGACTCTGATACGTTGTTCTACTTACTGTATCCACCAAAGCCATGCTAATACTTCACTTCCCAAAGGAAAAGTGCCTTTTTTACCCTATCAGTCGGTACTGTTACTGATGTTGTTTTTCGTGCTTACTGAAAGCTCAGTCTAAAATCATTAGTAATTTACAGTATGGCATCCCCAGAAAATAAAGATCTGAATTCTATATTGATTTACAGCATTACATCCACAGAAAAGAAAAGAATTTCATGAAGTCCTCTCTTTGCCAACAGTATGCAAGAATTTGAAAGTCACTGCAAGTTCAGCTAAATTGAGCTAAATTTTAGATGGACCCCAGCCATTGCTGAAAAATAAAATTTCTCATGCTCTTTGCATTGTGGGAAAAGTTCTGAGCACCTGGACAGCACAAAGGAGACAAACCTCTACTGACAGGTTTTGTCTTTGATAAGCATGCACAGCAATACTGACCACCAGTGTTAGACCTGAATACTCCACAGAGCTGGAGCTAAAGCTGGTGTACCTGTGACTCTAGGAAAAGAAACAATTTTTTTCCCCTCAGAAAATTGAGAGCAGCTGAGAGAAAATGTTTCTCTAAAACACATATAACCTTGTTGAAGTATTTAGTGAGAAATGAACTGACAGATCTTGCAATAAAAATGATGTAGTGAAATAATAACAGTATATTAAACAGGATTAAAATATAACATTTTACTAGTTATTTCAAAGAATAGATTTTTTTTCTTCCATCATTCTTATCTAAATATTCAGACTCTAGCTAAACTCCAAACAGCTTTTTTGTTTTTTTTTTTTTTTTTGTTATGTACCAAGTGCAAATATGTCAAGATAAAAGAGTTAAGAGAAAGAAATACCAGGTCTTTGTTTTTTTTTCTTCGTGTGGTCGGCTACATTGTGTTTCTCATGCCTAAAACCAAGCACCATCTCTCAATATATTTGGTTGGAAACCTCAGCCTGAAAAGGAGGCGTTTGACATAACTGTCACATTTACATTGGCATAACATGTGAACAGCTTCTAAAAGACAAACATTAAGAGGAATTAAGGGTGAGAATCTGTGCAAGAGGAAAACAATCACAGTAGCAGAAGTCCATTTACTGCCAGAGCAGAACCAACAGTCATGGTCATCCAGATCTTGTGGTGAAACTTCAACTATATAGCAATAGGAAAAGAATGATGATACCAGTAATTTCCTTACTAATTGTAAACATTTATCTGTTGACTCTTCGCATCTTTCGAGAAGTATCCACATTGTTCTCACAACCAGCTTGATCTTACCCTGAAAAAAAGTTTTGCGCAATACAACAGGACATGCTTCTTATGTGAATACATATCTTTTTTTTTTTTTTCCTATATCATATTGGAGAAAAATACTTCACTCTGTATTGCTAATGTCTTTTAGGTATTGGTGACTATGAACAGTGGCATTTCTCAGGTCCCTATTCAAGTTGCAATACAACACACACACTACTTAGAGGTTCAAATAGAAATTATAAGCAGAAGCCAAAATTTATGTGGTGTATTTTACAAGTAATGCTTACTTAAAGTTCTGACTCCCTTTGCTCCTCACAGATAAGTTTATGCATATCAGCCTCATAAAATGTTCAGTTTTCATTCTCTTCACCATGACCCATTTGTCTTTTCAACAGCTTTATGTTCAACACTATTGAAGTGGAATGGTGATTATACCATTTAACCTACCAGCTAGCTGGGCTTGAAATGCATCTATCCCTTTCCTATTAATTACTCTTTAATGCCTATTTCTATCACACAGACTCATGTATCATCCTGGTTTATTTCAGAGGAATATAGCCATAGGATGATAATTACTGATGAGCATAAAAACTGGAGCTAAAGACCATACAAAGAAGAAAACAGAACTGATGTGGGAAGAGATGAAAAGATGAAAAACTAACTAGAGAAGTAAATTGGAATGAGGCAATTTACAAACGAAGATGAACAAACCACGGCCAGGTAACTCTGAACAAGGTTATTTGCTACACATTTCCTTCCTCTTCACAACTTTTAGCTTATTTAATCTTCTATTCCACTTTTCTATGTAACAGTGCTATACTTTTATAAACTCTGATTCCACTCTTACATGAGTTTGATAGCTGGGTATTGAGCGAGATCCTCTGTTTGCATAAACTGGTATATCACTACTGATTTTGGTAATGTTACTCAAATTTAAGCCAGCCGAGGATATGCTCCATTGACTTTCATGGATTTATTTTTAATTTATTACTCTGAGTTCAGAAGCAAGAGCTCTGGATATAAATCTTGAACATAAATAGACAATTTCCAAATCTAAACAGTAGAGCCACAAGTACCATACAGAAAAACAAGCTAGGCATGTAATAGAACCGTCTGAAAAGTTAACCAAATGTTACTGTGCATTTATTAGTAGTTTACTGTTTATTAAACAATAAATCAAGATCCAAAAAACCTAATTAATTTAAATGAAGTATTGCTTAGTGAAATGGGAGCCTGTCAAAATAATTGTTGGGAGGACAATTAATTGGTACAAATGTGAGTGCAATTTTTGTTTTTAAACTTTAAAGCGTGTCATTTGTAGTATACAATGTATGTGCACAATACAAATTTCATACATTTTCCTCAGTGACAATAAAAAGCGCAGTTTATTATAAACTGAAGTAAAAATAAAAAAAAAAAATAAAATCACAGTTTTGTCATTGGTATGTGAAGGTTGTTCCAAGGGCCCATCCAGAGCTCCTCTTCATCTGACTGCGTGTGTTCACTGTGAGACTCCAAGGGCTCTTTGACATCATCATTATCAACAACCGATTCTTGCTCTTCTGTGCTTTTCATTTTGGAGCCCCCTGGCTTTGTTACTATATTTTCAGCCCCTATAGTGGAGGAAGCAAATGAGACACTGCAGGGTCTTGTGTTCATTTTATCACTAGAAGATGGTCCTTTTGACAACGTGTTCAGTGGGACACTCTCCTCATGTGTCACTGCAAGCTTGTCCAGTTTCTTGAATTGTTTCCCCAGCCTCACTGGAGATGTGACTTTTAAATTATTACCAAGGCAAACACGCCGGGTTCTGACAACAGAGCCATTCTGTGCAATGTAGATGTTACCGTTGATGTTGTTTTGAATATTCGGGTTATTAAGACGATTCCTCTGGCTGGAATCAGGAGCGCTGTCTTCCCCAGTGGAGCTGGTCTCATACTCTGGGTCGACGATCAACTTAATCTTTTTCTTTCTGGCCCACTGTTTGACAACAAACAGAAATGTTATTAAACCTTAGCACCATTTCTTACATTTTCCTGCCCTTTTTCCATCTGTTTTTTATCTTGTCTTTCATCTAGAGACTCATACGAACTTTTATTAACTTGGTCTTTTGTACCATTCCTTTTAGCTTGTACATAGATCTTTCTTAATTGTTTTGATTACCACTGTGTGCCTCTATCATATATACCTAATGCTTGAACACACAAACAATGCTTTGTACAAAAAGTTGTAAGACTGATAAATCCATGTTAGTTTATGAACAGCATAATGCAAGACAGAGTGTATAAAAACTGATGGTTTTGGTCAGATTTGGAAAGTAGTTACAAATTTGTTTTTTTTTTTGTTTTGGGTTTTTTTGTTTTGGGTTTTTGTTGTTGTTGGTTTTTTGTTTTCTACAGATGCATTCAGCTGTGCTCCAGTCAAGTCGAAGTGCACCTTCATTGGAGAATCCTGAGAATGGAGAAATTACTTTCTGAAAGAAAGCTTCTGTTTATCACAATAGTAATACAAGATAGTAAGCCAGTCATATTTTGACAAAGCAGTGTCTCAGTTTGTCTTACAAAGAAAAACAACTAGATTAATAACCCTGTCTAACAGAAACTAGAAGGCACTGATGATGAAGCCATTGTGTAAATGACTTCTAAGAAACTTCTGTACTGACGGGTCAATGCTAGGATGGCCTTAGCAGTTTTCTTCCAGAGCATTACTACATTGTAAATTCAGTGCAGAAATGGCATTGAGCAGGTCTTTTTTATATGCACAACACATCAAGCAGAGAAAGACCTTGGGACCTGCACAAGGGAAATTCTCAGGCACGATGTTTGTAAAATTGGCTGGTTAAAAAAAGAAAAACTTGATATAAGACTTTGTGCCAGCTCCAATGAAGTGGAATCTTTGCTGTTAAATGGGAGATGGTTGAGAAAAGGGACTTTAGATTTTACGTAATTTTTATATTTTTTAAAAGACTTAATGTAAATTATTTCCATGTTGCTGGGACTTTGTACTAATAATGATTCCACAAAACACACTACTTATTTTAATTTATAATTGATCTTTTTAAAATAAATGCTTCCTTTCAGTAGACTGAAACAAGCTACTATGATTCTTGAATTAATAATGAAAATACTGTTATTTCACTAAGGCAGCAGATACCATCACAGTTAACTCCACTGCAATACATACACATGCACACAATAAAAGCCAGTTTTTAGAGAAAGAAAATCATGCAAAGTACAAACAGTGGTGATTACTCTTAAGCTTCTGAGAAGTTATACTTCATACAAATTATTTAGATGCCTATACTCTTTTACTCCTGATAAAGACATGCAATTTTCTTCACACAGATATATTCAGGTGGATGAAAAGACTGAGTAGTTCAAATGGGATTTATGTTAAAACACTCTGTGCAGTGACAACTCTGTGTCATGTGGGAATGAAAAAGTTAGATAAGCAATCATAAATCTAGTTCACATTTCAACTGGAATTAAAGACAGTAGTTTTAAAATTACTATCATGCTTTGCAGCTGAACACTAGCTGTCCTGCCAAGGTAACTCCACCGCAGGTTCAAGTTCCTTAAAAATTCAAACATTTTTCTCTCCCCCATCTAACAGAGACTTTATGGCAGAGCTTTGGTGCATATGCCAGAATTTGTAATACCTTTAAAGTACTCACAAGACTAATCCAATACTGGCTCAAAGCTTTAACTTTATTTAGGCTTCTTATGGCTTATTTGTGTAAATCTAGTGGTTGTGAAACAACTTGGTGGCTGTGGGTAAATAAAGCACAGATAGCTTGTTGATATACAAAGCTTACAAACTGTATGCTGACAGCACTGGTAAGAGCTCTATCAGGGATATATCATTCAAAGTTTGCTTATTACATGAAAAGGAAAAGGCCACTTGCGCTGTCAATAACGCAGGTCCTTCCTATGCAATCATGCTCATTCTGAGTTGAATTGTGCTAATGGAAGCACTACAAAATTCCTCTATTGAATGACATCAGATATTGCAGGATATTGAATTTTAAAAGGCAAATACCAAAATATAGAACATAGATGATGGTTACCTTCAGCAACACTTTGCTGTTATACATGTCAAACTTTTAAACAGATGTTTAAAAAAATAATAAAATCACTGTACTGTTAGGTGGGAAGGACAGATACTGGCAATGTAATCCATTTCCTTTTCTGACAGAGTTCACTTTGCTCACCTACCTCTGCATTCCTGTCTTGTACACCACTGGTACCTGAAATCTGAATCCCAGAAACAGTTTAATCCCAGCTCTGCTAGTAACGCTCTGCAGTTTCAGAAGCATTACTTTGCTGCAATTTCAGTTGTCTTCCCTGCAAACAGGGCTAATATTTACAGCAGAGAACTCATTTGAAGATTAGCAAATGTTGTATGAAGGGAATGTTGTATGGCTTCACATAAAGTGAAACCATGTATGACTTTTAAGTCTTTTCATCCTCCATCCTCATTCTTGTTCTTCACTGAATTCCAGTTTTTGCCCTTTTTCCTTCCCGCAGCATTCCATTTTGTGACAGACACAACCTGCATGAACACAGGCTCCCTAATAAGGTTGTGCCATCAGGTTCACCAAGCTATCCATTACAGCTAAAGCAAAATGCAATGCCACTTCAGAATGTGCACGATTCAAAAAGGATTAAAGCTAAGAAACAACGCAATGCCTCTTTAACCACATTACTGAAGCTAGCAGAGAAAAAGAAGTAATTCTTCATGCCACTGCTTAATGAAAATTAATTTTTCTATATCTACCATTAAGTATACCTGAGTAGGGTCTCAGAGGAATTACATTAATTTGGTTTTATACTGTTCATCCTTAAGACAGGATTCAAATGCTGAAGCAATAAGCTTTAACATTTTCTTTTTGTCTATCTTTAGTCAAGTGTGTATTTCTTAGGAAAGACCACACAGAAGGCACAGCAAACAAGATCATTCTTCACTGCAAAATGTTCACCTACTGTCGCTCCTTTTTAAAAGGATGTAGAATCACCAGCAGTCTCTGACTCTGTAATGGCAGTATCCAGGGTCTCATCTGACTGGGACTGACTGTTTTCCTGGGACATCTTTTTTTTTAATTTTCTTTCTTTTTGTGTTGGTGTCAGAACTTTGATTCTCAGACTCAGGGGAAGTAGTGGTTTTACCAGAAGTGGCACTATTTGTGCTTTTTGTCACTTTAGTTCCTTTGGAAGTAACACTGATTTCACTTTCTAGACAAGAAGAGTCATTCTTACTGATAGCTTCCTCCCTGCCACTAGCATCTGTATCAGCCTCTTCTGTGCTTTCACCTACACTATCCTTACCATTAACAGCTGATTTTCCTTTCTTGTCCTCTTTAGTAGCATACATTTTTGCATTGGCGGATGTCTCAGAAACTGCCTTATTTGAGTTACCTGCTATCTCATCAGGTATTGCACTAACTTGCTCAACATCCACTTGTTCATCTTCTTCTGACACTTCTTCTATTGTTTCTTCTATTTCAAGGCTGGCAGAAGAAGTTTTGCTCTTATAGCTGGATCCTGAAGCTTTCCTGTAGCTCATCTCCCTTTCACTACCTGATACATTAGAGCTAATACTTGATTTATGGCTGGATTGCCTCACTCTGCCACAAGAGCTACCTTCCCTACTTTTTATACTGGACCTTTCAGTGCTTCTTCTACTGCTGGACCTGCTACTCCCTGATTTGCTGCATGAACTTCGTGTAGATGAGCTCTTTGACAGGCTACCATCTTCATCACTCTCAGAGTCTTCCTCATCATCCTCCTCTTCAGATGAGTCCTCCTCTGATTCACTGCTAGAGCTGGATTCAGAGTCATCATCAGAATCCCCAAAATCATGCCCAGTTTCTTCATCCGAATCCACAGTACTTTCAGTGGCTTCATCTTGGTCCAGAGTAATTTTCAAGTAGTCTTTATCTTCTGACTCTGAGCCAGAGCTGCTACTTTTCACCGATGATTCATCTGAAGTGTATTTTCTTCTCTTCTTTTTCTTCTTCTCATAATCACTATCCTCATGTTCACTCTCTGCTGTGATATTTATTGAAACTCCTGATTTTGCTTCATCTCTTTCATATTCTTCCTCTCCTTTTCCTCTTGCATACACTAAATCTTTGCTAATAGGCTCTTGAAATTTTCTGGAGACACTAATGCGTTTTAACACGTGATTAAGTTTTCTCATCGAAGGCCTGTCATCTGTCGATTTCTGAAAGTAACTCCCCCTGATAATCATACTTTTCCCACCGTCCACTTGGCGAGCTGACATCAACTTGGCATAACTTGAATCTTTCCTACCACCTTTCACTTTATGCAGAATCATTGGGAATATCTTTGCTTTCTTCCATGGAGAATGAGCAGACTCAGTTTTTCCTACTGTTTTGTGAGCACTGACTGCTACGCGACTTAAATGCATCACTGCTTTTAGTTTCCTTTTTCCCTGGCTGGTCCTGTATACTCTTCCATGTCTAGGATCCATCCCACCACCTAAAGGTCTACCTTCTATTTGAGCCCCTGCTCTCTGGCTTATACCTCTGCTTGAAGGACCTCTGCCTTGACTCATCCCCTGCAAATTAGGAAAATGGAACTTGATTACAATTTGAAAGATAGCTACTGTGAAAACTTGTACCCGAAGATAAATCAGTTGGAACAAATGCAACACTTTTCCCAGCATAAAAACTGACTTACCTGTTTAGAATAGCTTTTTACCAAAGTTATGGGGAAAATTATACTTCCAGAATAGGCTGCAATTACATAACTACCTTATTCTACAACAGGGAAAAGTACTGGCTCAGAAATGTTATCTCTTCTCATTTAATTAAAAGCCATAGATTTAGAGTGTCGTATTTCTGAAAATCAGATTTTAAAGAAGGGAACATTTATGTCAAGTTTTTCCTGGCTGCCACTGACATTTTAAAATTTCTTTGCATTCAATTGTGAACTTTATGATAAATGAGTTCAGGTGACTGCTTTTCTCAGTGGAAAATCACCAGTTATAGGCTGAATATTAGTAATACACCATTTGGTTAACAATATAAAATGATATTAGCTAAGGCTATGAGGATTTTTCTTTGCAATCGAAATCTACATTGAGGGAAAAATAGACGTGGCTATTAAAAGAAACTTTGCAATTCCTTCTTATTTCTAGAAAAAGGGAAAGAGGTGCTGACACAAACTTTACCAGTCATTAGAAGGGCAAGCAATGATTAGCATTGGAAGAACTGCTTATTAGGTATATACAGAATGCAATTTTCTAATCAACTACAAAATATATCTGACAAAAGTTTAATGGTCCATTTTTTTGCAGAGGTAGAATCAACACACCAGAGCTACTTACCTCTTCTGCTGTCGATCCATGTGGACTATAGTAGTAGCCACCATCATTCTCCACCATGACTTCCCCATACTCATCGTACATCCCTGAAGGAGACAGCAGTCGGCGGCGGCTACCATACTGAGGCAGTTCATACCTGGCAAAACCACCATTTTCTTTTCATAATGTGCACCAATGTGTTCACGTGTCTCCACACACAGCAACAAATGCACATGTTCACATCCCCAAAGGACAAGAATTTATTTGCTCACTTTTCTCTCTACCTTTGAAAAGATTATTATTCTTTTTTCCTTAGTGGTATCACAATCCAAAACCTCTTCTTATTGCAATTGCCCAGAAGCCCATGAAAACTACAAGGTGACATGAGGGTGTCTTTGGGATCAGCCCAGAATCCCCCAACTACAGTGACCTTCTTTACAGATCACTAGACCTGATTTTTGGAGGATCCTTTTTATAATTAGGGAATGAAAGAGCAAGTTCCCTGGGATCAGTTCTGGAGAATTTCTGCAAGCTTGTAAGAACAGCAATAATCCTTAAAGTGCTTTCAATCAGATGGGCATTATCAGAACAAGGCAGGATGAAATTTTTATACATAAACATAAAAGGCCAGACAGTGGCTGGGAATTGTGAGCAGAGAGTAGTTACTGTACTCAGGCTGGTGAGCCACAAAAGGGAAGGAGATGATGGAAATTTATTTCCAAGGCAGCAGAAATATGTAAACAAAAAAGTGAATATGAAACCATCATGATACCTGGGGTATACACTCTCCAAGCATAATAGATTCCTAAAGAAGCAGGGATTTATACAACACCCCCTTAACTTTTAAAAATAGTTTTGTTGTCAGTGCATGACTTCGTGGACACAAAGATTAAAGTAATCCTGAGGTGAAGGGAAATCTCCAGATTACATGTTGTAAAAAGAAGTATCACCAACCTGGAAAACAGCATTTTCAGAAACACAGAGGAAAAATTAAAATATACCCATGCTCATAGCTGTAGTAATCTTGCCCATAGTATTCCTGTCCTGGATCAATTCCAGACTCCATACTTAACTCCTGTCAAAACAGAAACACTGAGTGAATGCACAGTTACACACAACAATGACTGATGAAAGAGGAGCATAGAAAAGTATATTAAAGTGCCTACAAGCAAAATAAAAAAATTAATAATCTGAGGAACACTTAAAACTGTCAAAAGCCATAATGAGAAGCCTACAGGAGCTTTAAATGACCCCCTCTGTTGTGCATTCTCTGGGAGTAACTGTCTGAAATCAGCTAAATGCAGACGGTACTATGGTTCTGGGACACTGTCTCAGTTATCCTGTACAAAACCCTCATTCAGTAACTGGAATAGACTCTGAAAACACACTGTCACTTCTTGCACCTCTCAAAGGAAAAAACTGCATTGAAAGATTAGGGCTATTTTACCTACATTGCTTGCCAGGACTCTTAAAATGTTTTCTCAAACATCAACAATCATGAGCAGCACTGGACTAAGCTAAGTACTTTTTTGTATCCTACAAAAGTGGCATGCATGTTGCCTCTATCTCACAGCTTCCTATAGGTTTGCCTTCTGTCCAATGAAAAGTTGTGTCAGAGCATCTCATTGTAATTACTTATAATGACTGCAGAAATTATCACTATTCTGTACCACAAAAATACCATCAATAGCAATGTGTCACAAAAGCTACATTTGCTCTATTGCTTATTCTGGAAACGATACTGCATCTAAAAGATCTGAAATAAAGAGTACCTGGTTTATAATTCAGACCTGCCTTTGCACTTCAGAGCAGTGTCCTAAGGCTTCCATTATCCTGACAGACCAACTGCTTAGTTCATCTCAAGGTACAATAATCAATTATCAGTTGACTGACATCTTCAAAAATAGACTGAGTTAGACAGTGAGGAAATTACTCTGTCTGTGAATCTGGACATGAAACTAGGAAAGCTTTTAGTCTGCGGGATCCAAGTCTATGGGAGCAGCTGAAAAATGCTCAAGGGGAAAATACAAAGATGCAGTAAATTTGAGGTATTTATATAAACATGATAACAATGTTGGGACTTTCCTTTTTATCTAACAGTCAGGGAAAAACATTATTTAAGACAATTTTTTATTAGGAAATTATGTAAAAGCCAGTAAAGAAGTTACAGAATAATTAAGAAATAAAAAATAGAGGTACCTCTGGTCTGAGAAGAGAAGGTCTCAGCAACTGCTGTTGCTACAAAAAAAAATCAGAAAGGGGTTAATCAGGCAGCAGTAATTAGGATGCAGGTAATTTGTGTTTGAGTTAAGAATGGAAAGAAATCCTAAAATCACAGGTGTTTATTGTACAGTAGTCACCTGGGTACTTCCATACTAAGTAAGAAGTAGAACACTGCTAAGCACCTGATGTAATAAAATAACTTTACAGTCCACTATTACTTTTGCCTAACAAAAAGATCAAATTCCCAATTTATGTGGTGATTATCTAAATTATTCAACTTAACCTCTATCAAGGCCCAAGAAAACTATCATGTGGTGTATGTTGGAGACAGCAGGGAGACAACGGCAGACAAAAATTATCCACAACAGGTTGAAAGCAAATCCATGGGAATCTGCAGCAATGTCAGTGATTTAGCCATTAAAAACCTGAAGTGATTTGATTTCTTATCCAAGCTTCTACTGCAATACCATTACTTTAAATCTCTATCTATTCTCAGATACTTCTGTGGCTTTTAACTGAGTACTCTGCAACCACAAATACACTTTAATTCTCAATACCAGTAAGACAGTGAAGGATTATCTCACTTGTTTTCTCTACATCTTATGTGTGATTTCTTTCTTTATGCAGCACACAATGAGAAAAGCATGTTCACATGAGGGAAAACACCTCATCAGGCTGCATGGAGGATGATATGGCTGTTCTCAGGTGTGTCACAGCTAAACACAGGTCATTTTTGGTAGTCATGTTATTAATTAGTCTCCAGCTTTCTGCAAATTGCAGACCAATGCACAGCGCTTGCTGTTTTGTAAATTAGAATCAGATTTACTCTGGAAAATCAATCAGGAAAACCAAGTTCTGGTATTGTCTCCATACCCCCCCCCCCCCAAAACTTGATGGCACTATATTGAGTTTCTCGGCCAAAAGCAGGCCCTGAGAGATAGGGATATTCTGTATCCAAACTGAGATACACAAATCAACTCTGCAAAGGAAGGAAAAATCACAGCAGAACAACAGAAGTCTTGCAATTTGCAAGACACTACCGAATAAGGAGCTCCAGATACACTTCTTAAGGTTAGTAAAATTGACCTAGCTCTCAGCACTAAATGTCAGCCTTTATGTCTGAAATGTGTTTTAGATAACTTTCCAATTATTAAGTGAGTTTGCTCAGATTTCTGAAAGAAACTCTCTGTGCTATTTATTGCTGGAGAAAAAGATGTTGTGAGAACAGCAGACTACACTGAGTTACTGAGAAGATCTATGCAGTCCATTACCCAACCTGTAACAGCGGGCAGTGGCGTGTCATAAGAAAACAGAGCAGGCATGGAGGGAATTCCGTGGCAAACTGCTTTTGGCAGTTTGTCAAGCAGCAATAGCCATCTCCTAGCCTGGAAGTTACATTTGTGCCGCAATAGTGAACCACTTCATATTTCTGTCTCTAAAACACCCAGCAGCAATAAGTTTCACAACGTAGGTTGTATGGGAAAAGTATGCTGATGCAATTAATATTTTAAATGTAACTGGGGAACAGCCTTACCTCTTGCTGTGCATATCCTCTCCTAGAAGTAAAAAAAAAAAAAGAAAAAAAAATTAGTTATACTTCTGTGAGACTACATAAAGATGCACACTGCCATTCTTTCTGGAGAGAGGTGAAAAGATAATGTAATTACAAATATTACTAGCAAGAAAAGAAATATGTATCTAGAAATACAAAAAATGTTTTCATTTAGATTTGCTCTGGACATGAGTCATTGCATGAAAAAGGCTAGTGAATCTTTAGGATCTTTTCTTGCTTTAGATTACAAATGAATGAGAAGAAATTCCCAATCCCCAAAAGCCAGAGAGCCAGTGCACCCTGTGGAACTCAACAAAGGGAAAGGGGTGAATGCTGTGTTTGGCTTTCCTTGTGCTCCTGTGACAGACATCCTGCCCAATCAACCTCTCTGTTGCCTCAGAGACCTACAGAGACCATCTACAAAGAGACTGTGTTATTTCACCCATCTGCTTAAGCAGTAAACCAGTTTCTCTTCTACTTCTGGACTTTCTGTATTCACTCAGGACTTACCAGAAATTAGCCTGGAGCTTCTATTACTAATTTCTTGTAGAATGTAATGTAGAAATGTTACACATTTCCTAACATTTGCTCAGCAGGAGGGAGTTAAATTATTTTTGCTATCTAAGATTATTTTGCCAAAGGCCTTATGCTTTTGATCTTACTGGAAGTTTTCTGTTGTTTTAATTCCTTTTCTTGGAGCCATTCATATGCATGGCAAATGCAATTGTGTCCATCAAGTTCTCTATTTTTACATTTTGTGACAGAAGATTAAAATTGCTTAGACAAAACTAGGGAACAAAAATTTAGGTCTTAGCATTATTATTAAGGATAAGCTTAGCTTTTCTTTGTTCTTTTTTTCTAAAGAAAGAAAGGGTATGTTGAAAATTATGTTGAGCTTAACCTAGTACACATACAGCAGTCAACAGAAAGTCTTTAATTACACTGGAGTAAATAATAAAGAACAGAGTAGAAGTCCTTTTATTCTTTAAGATCACCATCTATGAAGTTTACTATTAATATTCAGCACATGGAATTGATTATTAGCATTAAATTAATGCTGTTGCCCATATAATATAAACTAATGAACAACTGAAATGAAGATTTATCATTGAAAAATCATCTGTAACTTTTCAAAGCCCACTTGAGGAACACTGCTTAGTTTCCATATTGCCTACATAATCTTCAGATAAAGAAGGTCTTGTGTTGCACAGAAGACAAGTAAGCCTATTATTCTTAATTGCTCTCAAGTAGTCACCATATTTGCAGATTAAAAGCATAAGTAATTCTAATTAAATTTGGAATTCAACTTACTTAAAAATAGCACTGTGCTGTGTTTTGAGAGATGCTTATACTTCTATTATATTTTTGTATGGCCACGATTAGAGGAAAAAAAAAAAAATCAAAAGACAAAAAATACCCATTCGCTCAATACAGCACAAGGACCTATTCTGACAAAATGGCAAAGGTCAAACCAACATAATTTGTTTCCAGGAAGTAATTAAAACACTCTACCAAGGGAAGACTTGCTTCTGGATAAACTTTATCAGCCAGACTTCACTGCAGTCAGTCAGAGAAATCTTCAGTGCAAAATGGGAAGCAAGGACATAGTGCCTATGGTAATGTAGGATAATATGACAGCTAGTATACACCGGTGGTACTTAACATGAAAAATAAAACAAGAATGAAATTAGACGTACAAAATCTGCCAACAACCTTTCACAGGTCTGTATTGCTAACCTAGGTTAAAGGGACTGATTTTCTTAAAGCAACAATTTTCCAAATTATTGACATCCCAGTAGGCATTTGCTATTTCATACTTCCTGTCTGTTTTCATACTAAAAGCAAAAGCATTGTAACCCTAAATACTACAGATAGTACTCAGAGGACACAACTGCTTACAAATTTGCCCTAACTCTTAAGATGGAGGCTTCCTGCAGTGCATAGCTGAAACTGAAAGATTCTGGAAGGGAGATGAGTAATGCTATCCTATTGCTTGATTTCAGCTTTGCAAACAGGTTTGCAAAGAAGCACTCTCCACTGATGCAATCTCTGCTCCTGCTCAGAACTAAGCCCAGTCAAACCCATGATGAAAAGATGAGAAATATATCCAGTGTCATGTCTGACCCTAATTAACCTGAAGACAGGTCAATACACTTATATACGCTCAACTTCTCACCAACTACTATATTGGATAGTATGTTTT
Source organism: Pezoporus wallicus (assembly GCF_028554395.1). Lineage (NCBI taxonomy): Eukaryota > Metazoa > Chordata > Aves > Psittaciformes > Psittacidae > Pezoporus > Pezoporus wallicus. The sequence continues at coordinate 4,228,063 of NW_026639744.1, forward strand.
GTAGCGCTGCAGAACTGCAGTAGCATCCAGACATTTCAATGGGACAGAACTTCCCTGGGTTAGGTTAAAAATACATGCTCTTGGTACAGTTTCTTTCTCGGTCTAACAGAATAATTTTTTAGCAAAGGCTATTAAAAAATCAGCAGGAGAGCAAAGGTTGCATTAATTCCAGAAAAAAATGAAACTGGGTTTTGTAAATTTTCTGACTTAGTAAAGGTTTTCAGATAGAGGAAGTAGGTGTTCCTCATTAGTAAAGAGATGATCACCATGACCCGACCCCGACCCCCCCCGACTCTTCTGAGACTGATGGTACTAAATATTTGAAAAGGAGCTCATGTGACATCAATTCTTTTGGCTTAAGGAATGCCAGAAACAGTTGCAGCTGAATAACTTCATTGGTGTTAATGTTAAACGCTTGCAGGTTTGCTGCATGACACTGCACACTGCAAAATCAGGTCATAATTGTCTTGCATTTCAGTAGTGATCCAATGAACTGCACAGAAACATTTGATATGGGTCTACAAGATCCCCTTAAGGGCTGATCCATTATGAACATGCTTAGCACAGTAATATCTCATGCTCATCTCTCCACACTTTCCACTGTCCCATTGTCTGCATGGCAGGACCATAGCAGACACACAGAAGGAAGTAAACATGTAAGCCATCTTCCAATTCTGGCTCTTGAAAGTTTCTCTACTTAATAACTGCTGAACTTTGACATTATGCTGCATTTGTGCCGCTCTTGGAGAATTTAGCATCATTAGCAGGTATTCCACATATGCGCATCTAATAAATTATACAGATTCTGCTACAAAAAAAATGTTATGATCAGTCATCATTTCCCTCATACATACACATGTCTTGGAACTACAGTTTAGCCCAACAAGAGTTTTAAGTAAAGAAAAATCCTAATGTAAGTGAAACTTGTGTGATGGAGTTCATGGAGTTTGGCTCTGGGGCAAAGAGAGAGAAACTACCTTCAGCAGTTTCCAGCTGAAGCATCCACACATGTCCTAACTGCAGATTTAAACAAACAAGCAAACAAAAAGATAAAAGAGAAAAAGCCAAGCACCATGGAAATGCTGAGTATCTCTAGACATTCTGATAAATAATCAATTACCTTTTTGCTCAGATTTATGACATTTGATACTGAATCAGATTTTTAATTTTTCTTCAGTATGTAATATCCACCTTTCCTAATATGATTTTTAAAATTGTCATACTAAACACAAATGTTTTCAATTTTGACAAAATACTAAAACTAAAATTCCTTTACATGACAAAACTGCTTTTGCTTACCACTTTCATTTTTTTTCCAAAAGAGCTAATTTACTATATTTGATATTTAATGTAAAGATCTGATTTAGATGACTGTGAGCAAAAAGTAAAGTACAAGTACTTCAAAACTCTTCATTTGGTGACACTAATCAGAGTGACTTTATTACAATTTAAACAAGATGTTTCCTCTGTGAAGCTCATGGCAAACTAGCATGAAAGTTAAAGAGACACCAAAAACATGCACATGCAAAATAAAAAACAGACAAATGCTTTGTACATTAAAGAAATTTTCAAAATAAAAACTTTTAACATGCAGTTACAATATAAAAAACGCAATGGAAGGCAAAACATAGATAACAGGAGAGAAGACAGCCAGGTTTACTGACAAATCAAGACAAAACTTTTCTTCTGACTTGAGATGCAAACGTGAGGTGAAAGAAAGCATGCCAGCATAACAGAGTGCTGCGTCATCTCCCACAAATATGAAGATGCATTACTGCAATAACTCTGTCTCACTATTGCTGAGCCTGCTTACTACAGGTGCTTGCTTTCTTTGACATCCAATATTTAACAGTAAGATTCCTCCCAGGTGGTATATTTTATGGGCAAAGGAAGAGATTCCAATTACATGTGTAGAAAAATCACTCTGCTTACTGGTATTGCCTACAGTGAAGACTGCTTTAACACTAAGCAGTATCAAGCCCTCTGCTGTCTGTGACAAATCCTTGGGTAAAAATGGACAGTTTTTCCCAAGCATTTTTGGTATACAGGCTAAGAACCAGTATCATAGAACCGCAAGATGTACCTCTGAGAAAACAACTTGTAAAACTATTATACATTACAGATTTCAGAAACAGGAAAGACAATGGCTCGCAGTTTGGGATTAGGACTGATTAGGTAGTGATATACAGCAGAGAAAGGGAAAAAGTCTGAATGTCTAGATAGTCTGAGGCAGATACCATGTGCTGCATTAGAGTCATCTCACTCAAAATGTTACATGCAGAAAACATCCAACTGTAAATATTACAGTGCTGTCGACTGGGATGGAAAGCGTTTCTCAAGCTCCTCCACAACACAGCTCAAGTTGCCATTCTGCTGGTTGTGGTCAGCCACAGCTTCTGGAGTTGGCAGCTCTGGTGTTGTAACCGGTTTGAGCTTAGAAACGTGCTTGGGCAGAACGTGGTTTTTGTCTATTTGGCTATACATATTGGCCACCGACTTTTCAATTGCTGCTAAATTCTGAATGTTTTTAAGAATACCTTTCAGCTCCCTACGGGGAGGAGGCTCTGGCACTGTGGCTGGTGGTGGTACAGCTGGCTGTTTGGCAGGGGATTTTGTATGCTTGGCGGGGAAGAGGTTCTGGGTGTTAAGAGGAGATGAAGAAGAATTAAAAAGAGAAACTGTGGGTGGAGGTGGAGTATGTGGTGGCAACAGAGGAGGGGATGGAGGTGGTGGTGCCAGTGGAGGTGGCAGCGGTGGAGGTGGCAGCGGTGGAGGTGGGGGTGGGGGAATCTTAGGTGGGTCTGGAATGCTTTCTATAACTTCTTTGGTCTGAGGAGCTAGAAAACTTTGGCAAACTGATTTCTTTATCCTAAAAGATGGAGGAGTTGGTTTGCGAGTTGGTGGAGGAGAAAGTTCTTCAGGATAATCATGGTGAGTGATGATTACAGAGGGGACCTTGGAGGTCTCTGGTTCAACTACTTCAGCACAAGGTGTTGGAGAGGACAGAGGAGAACAGCGAAGGCAAGGAGAAGCAACCATGCTTTTAGGAGACTGCTCTAGCACATTCTCTCCTTCTTGGAAACAGATGCTCTGTGTTGGTGATCGGATGGATTTCACATCAGGAGATTTCACTTGCTTCATTTCCTGCAAAGCCTGCTGCTCAAACTGTCTCGCCTTCTCTTTTACAGTTAACTTGGGGCCACTTATTTTTTGAAATAGTGGACTGCTAATATCCACACTGCTATGCAGATTTTCAGTTCCTTCCTTCTCTGCTTTGAGTCTTTCCTGTTGCCACTGAATGGGGTCCATAATAACTGGCCTACTCAGAGAACCAGGCGCATGTCTCTTAGTAATATGAGTTGGTACTGTCCACGCACGGTGACTGCCTCCTAAAGAGGTATCTCTCAAGACTAGTCTTGAAGGAGAAAGAGTATCTAGAGTATCTTTTCTTTTCCGTAGAAACCCAGCATCAGCAGGACTTTGAGTGATACCTTCCATATATAGTGGGTTTTGAGTAGTTAATGGGTTCTCATCAGATAAGAAAGTGATGTTACTTGAAGATTTGGGAAGATTATTGTTCAATGATCCATTGATATTAGATTGCTTGTGAGCCTCAATAGCACGGGAAGCAAAGTTGCTTATAACTCTTTGACGGTCTCCTTCTTCTAAGACTGACTTTTTTCCCCTGCTTTGTTGGAAATGGTAGAGAAGAAAAAGACTTGAAAGAAAAGAAGATAATCACATGTGAGGAAACATGCATGGACATAGATACTTATGAGAGAGAAAAAAAAGAACTCATGATATGAATCAGAGACATTAAATTACTTCTAGCAAACTACTACTATCCAACAGAAAGATCACATTTACTAGACTACTGGGCAAGACATTTACTTTAACACCTTCTTTAAGGGAGAACTTGATGAAGAAAAATTAAAACAAGTTTTCAGCTACTTGGCGAGTTCAAAAGTAAGTTAACCTCTTCTTAAAATAACCCCTCAGATTTTAAAGTATCAGTCAATACTGTACCTTATCTCCATTTACACAGTTATGTGATACAATTTGTCTGTGAGAGATTGATGGTATGTATACTGTTATGTACATATAATTATGTTTCCATCATTCAGATGGCAGTGTGACTGTGCCATACTGCACACAGCCAACAGAATATTGACAGGGATTTTTATGATAAATATATTTATTATAATTGTGCATCAAAACTCTGCTATTCTATCAAGCACATGTATGATTAGGTAGTGTTTAAGTGTGCCTGCATTGCCTTTTAAGGACTGGCCATAAGTCATACACAAAATTAGAACTGTGATTCAAACTCATGGTGTGAAACCATGGCCCCAGGAGGTGCACCTGGGCATACCTGAAGTGCAGAGCTACAGGGTCTCTGTGAGGTGGGCAATGGGAGCTGAAGCCAGTCAGTTGATATGCATGGGAGACTCAGACCATCCTCCTGATACTTATTCGAAAAGAATTACCATGCTGGGCATGATTTTCTTGCATTCATGATACTCATATAGAGGTAGAAGTATGAATCTGTGTATGAATTTAATCTCTGTACCATGTTAAACCAAATGAGAAACTCCTGCAGTTTGATTACATTGAACTTCTACACTAAAAGTAGGTCTCACCATTTTCTGGGATTCATCTAGCACCTCTGAGTGCCTCATTAACCTACCTTCCTAAAATATTTTAATACCACAAGCTTCTAGGCTGATTTTGAGATAAACAGTATTTTAAAATCAATATCCCCAAACTGTCTGCTACAAAAGTATGCCTTTAGAGCCCTACTTTAATTAATGTTCACCTGAAGCTGAAAAAATAAATGTATTTCCCCTCAGCCTGTGACAAATTTAGGATATTGGCCAATGTCAGATACAGCTAAAAACAAATCCCTTATCCTTTCAAAGAGAAGTTTATGCTTGTCAGCAATGAGATTGACTAAAAATGCATTTCCATTGCTGCCATGTACAAGTTTTTGTAACTAAATAAACATGCTCTCTAGCATGCGGATACAAAAAAACCCTAAGCCCAAACCAAGAATACAGTCTTAACAACAACACCTACTCTAAAATCCCTCTGAAAAATTAAACATATCTATAAGACAGGCTATGGTGAGCACCTGATGGCATAAAGGAATGCTATGGCAGAAATGGTGTACAAAGATTGAATTCCACTTTTGTACAATTCACTTATAGCTTCACTACCTCTTCCCATTGCTGGTATTCCACAATTTGAATGCCATACTTAAAACCTTCCTATTTTCTCCAGTTAAGCAACTGTTGCTAAAGTATAGCATGTGTAACACTGACTTCTTTGCATACACACAAATTAAAATACCACATAAAACTATTTTTAGCAACTTAGAGCCATCCAGTATTTTCACAAAACCTTCTGAGTTAAAAATCCTTGTCTCTACCAAAATTTGAGTCATATTCTTCAGATAAAAAAGGGTTAGGCTTTATTACAAAGGAATAGGGGAAAAACTACGTTTTCCAAGATTACATGAATGTTGGAAGGCGAAATTTTAGATCCCTTGGTCAGATTGTTCCAACTTTTTTAGTGTTGGTTTTTTTCATATCTCAGAAAATACTACCAAATCTAAACTAATGGCAATTTAATCTCTAGTGGTTAAATATTCCCTAACAAAACTGGAAGAGAAATTTAAAAACTAGATACTGGATAGAGGTTGATTAAGGGATAGTAAATCTCCTTCAAGTTATTTAATATGTAAAAGTCCCCCAGAGGCCTGTATTTTGTTTTGAAACACATCTGCTGCTAACCTTCTGTTTCTTGTTTTGACTGGGGAGACTACCCACACAGAGAAACTACAGCTCCCTAATGGTCACAGGGACTTGAGAGGACCAATGAGAAGAATCACTGCACAAAGTACAGGGATCACTCTCCCATTTGTGAATGACACTCAGCAAAGCCACAAAGGTTTATCCCAGTGAATAAACTCTCCCCAACCACTCAATTTCTCAAAAAAACCCAGTATGCCTAAGGCTTGATTTTGGGCAGAAAATAGCAGTATGAAAAAGAATTTGCTCGCACCTAACAAATTAATCCTTTACTCTAGAGCAGCATACTTTGAGGTTGGTCAAGCACGCTCAATCTATTTAGAGGTGAGAGAAATAAATGATTCTGAACTTGAAGGAAACCCTCCAGTAGAAGGCTCATGCAAGACATAACCTTTGTGCTACTGGAAGAGATTATTTCAAAAGCTTCTTGGTTCCTCCTTGCTTCACATGATGCCTTTCAAGGATAAGGTTATCATACAATCTTATTCTGGATATATACAGGTATTTGAACCAATGAGAAACATCAGCTCACCAGTTTGAAGCACATTTGTGTAAACCAAAAGAAGTGTACCTGCCTTGCAAGGAATTGCAAATAGCAGACAAGAAAGATTTTGTTTGCATCCAATTGTGAGATCTTCAGTCTATGAACTGAAAGCAAGCCTCTGAGAATGCATTCAGCATTTCTTTTCTTTTTCTATTTTTTTTTTTTTTCAGGTAGTAGAACTATTCGGCTTTAGAAATAATACCATTCAAGTTCAGCAATCATACTTCATCTCTGCTTCCAAGAAAAGGATAAAGAAGCATAGAACTATTGAGATTTCACAGTAAATGTCTTTCCTGTACTTGATCAATGGACAAATAAAATATGTGTTTTGGATTGCAAGGTTTAATGGGAACTACTGAAAGAATAATTAACTAGCGTTTTCTACCAGCTACAGATATTAAGACAATGAAATGAGCTTACTTACTGATGCCTACGTATCCAAAGACAGAGAAAAATGAAAATTATGAGACAGGGTAGATTTAAAACTAAAGAACTTAGTTCCATTTCATTTGCTATAAACACCAAATTAAGAAAACAAGACACAAGGCAGCACTCTAAATGAAAGATGATTGTCTTAGGACAACTAAAGACAGGAAATATGGCATTAAAATTCATGAAAAAAAAAAGGTATTTCCCAAATAATAAGTTCCTAAGTTACAGCACTGCCTTGAAACCAAATATTTTACAGAGAAAAAAGAAAGTTTGTAATTATTTTTATTGAAGCATACTATTTTCTTTAAAATCCAAAGTATATTAATTTGTCGTAGAGGATTTTTACAAGCTTATGTTTAACCAGTTCCTTAGCATGATGAATATGAGGATATCTTACCTATATGCAAAGATGTCTGAGAGAAAATATTCCAAATATGGCACCTTTATTGGTGCAATGAAACCTATTTTTAGTCAAAATGAACATAAATCTAATCCTGAAAGTCAATACTGCAAATCTGTAAGTTTGCACCTCTATATTGCCATACTAAAACATAAAAAACCCTAACTTTGCAGATAAAAACCCAGCACAATGAGGCTTGTTCTGGGTTTAGCATAAGGTATTCTTCACTACAAAATGCAGATTCATTCACTGGGATATCCAGTTCCCACAGATAGTCAGCTTTATTATCACTGCATTAATTTTAGTAGGAATTTATTTAAATGCAAAATAAACAGGAATTTTATCCAGCAGGGCACCTCACTGTATGTGGAAGTGCACAGATGTGATCTTATGTGGTTCACAAGCAGAAGTGCTCACATTCAATAGTCACTATAAGCTCCTGTCAAACATACTTTTTTCCTCACTTCCTGCCCAAGCAGTTAAAACTTCAAACAAGCAAAAGGCATGGGAAGAAGTTCAGCAGCAAGGAGAAGCTATTCTTGCTTCAAGCATAGATCCTCTATTTATGCAGACAAGCTCAAGCTCTGGAATTATTTCAAACGCAGAGACTGTGCTCAGATGGACAAGAGTTAAAGCAACAGTGGTACACTCTGTAATGCATCCTTAACATTTTACAAACACAGTCACAGCATCTGGAAAATTTCAACTTTCTGAGCAAAACAAATAATGACTGAAAATAGAGCAAAAGTTGGGCAATCTTCCAAACCAGCACCTCACTCTCTACCTGCCTCCAAACATGTTATTAATGCTATGCTTTTTAGTGTTACTTGGTTTTAAAATATAAACATATATGAGTAAGTAGGCAAGCTTATCAACACCCCACATGATCCAATTATTAACTGGCTATTCTCCACTGTAATATCTTCACGCTGAGAGTTAAATTGTTACTGTAGTCCATAAACTTCAGATTTACAGAACCATGAAAAGAAAGGCATATTTGCAATATTATTATTTTAAGAGCATGTAAATAGGTAAAAGATATATACACTGAACTGTCATTGATTTCTCTATTTTGATAGTTTCTTTAACTTTAATGCCAATATTCAGTTTCAAATTTATAGCAAAAAACATCCACTTTACTCATCGGAATCATAGAATAGTTAGGGTTGGAAAGGACCTTAAGATCATCTAGTTCCAACCCCCTGCCATGGGCAGGGAATGTTTCTTACTATAGCAAATGGGGACTTTGGGGCAGCAATTTCATTGGATATGTTTTGTCGACAGCTTTGAAATATGTGGTGTGCTGGTCTGGATTTGCAAAGGCACTAGAAGATCCCAGTTCTAGCTCACCCTGGTAGCAATAGCCTGCTCTAGGATACTCCTTTTGAAAAAAACCCGTCTGGTTATACCATGTTTTTTTCCAACTTAAAACCTGTTAGAGTCCCCCATGCACTACAAGAAATCCCCATTAACAGGTTAAACTCTTTTATCTCTCCTTACAGACTTATCCAATTTATTTCCTGGATGTCTGAGACCCCCCTTTCATGAAGAAAAGCCTTGGAAAGTGAATTATGGTTTTGGTCACTAACAATTTTATTGATTTGTCACAAGCAATACTTACATGGTGTTGTCACCAAGCTCTTCATAGAGGTTATTAGCAGTGGCGCTTGCTGGTTTGCCTGCTGGTAAAGCCATCTGGATTCTTGCAGTCTTGGCACATTCAGTTTGCCGTCTTTGGTAAGCCACGTAGGGAAGGAGAAATACTGATTAGAAACCCTAACATAAGCAGAGGCATAAAGTTTTCTATGTTGTTTTGTTTTTTGTTTGTTGGTTTTAGCTTTTTCCCCTGCAGTTTTCAAAACATCCCTGTGTTTTGTCTTCTTTAAAGAAAAGTAATAATGTGATAATCTTGTTTCTGGATTTTTTTCAACTCTCTAGTATTTGTTATCTCTTGGTGGCATCCCAGAACTCCCCCTGGACAGAATCTCCTGACCAAGCAGTATATCACCGAAACAGCAGAAAATAATATTTCCCAGGAGATAATATATGTGCTAGCTTTGACATTTTTCTCATTAGGAGACTTTTCTGTTTTGGCTGCCAAAGACGAACAATGGAGAGAGTAAGCTTTTTGGTCAAGTGCTTCATTCAAGCCAAGAAAATGTCCTTTTAAACACACAAAAAGTCTCTGGCAAAGTTAAAGTTATCACTTACGACTTCTTTCTCATTAGAGCTGGCTGGGAAATTTCTGTCTCAATTAACAGTTTTCCTGAAAATAGTACTCTTTTTTTTTTTTTTTAAATAGGTAAATTCACTATGAAACAAATTTATTTTTCTATCTAGAAAACAAAGCCTGTGTTCCCTCATGTGTGTAACTTGGGGAGCGCCACTGAGGTGACATGACTGATCTACCTTGTTTTGGTTTTGAGGGTGATTGATACCTGATCATTCCTTGGGAAGTATCTCTATGCATGCCAGCCTGATATGCACTTGCTTGCTTGAGAAATACCACAGACATGGAAATATATTTTTTTAACTCTGCATAACTCTAACACTTACTAAATGTCAAGTACCCCTTCTTCTTAAAAATAAAGACTGGTAGGCTGATAGAATTCCTATACATGCTGTTAGAAACAAAACTGAAAATAAGTACTTACTCTTTGAATCTGTTTTGTTATGCAAAGAAAGATAAAGAGATAAAAAGGAAGGTTAAATGAATTCTACTTGCAACAATTGTCTTAAACAGTGAGCCTATCAGGAGCATTAAGCTAGATGCTACTTAATTGTTCCCCACATAAAATTACAGAATTAATGACATGTTTAAAGAATTGTGATTTCCAGAGCTGAACAGTGTTTAGCTGCTATTTGTGATACTCTTGAAACAATTTTGCAGTCAGCATAAACATGAATTACAGCAGAGAAAACTGCTTTGGGCTTAGAGAAAACAACTCCCTGACACACACACACACACACACACACACACACACACACACACACACAAAAGGCATGAAGGCATGAATATACCTGATGATATTTCTTTAACTGTTAGACTACTAAGGATGCATTTTTACACATAATTTTAACATATCTCAAGAATGCTATAGGAACATCTTCAGTACTGAAGGAGTATTACTTCTGGTTACTATTTAGAACGTAATTGTCTTTTGTGATTAGTAAATAATACATTATTTATAGTTACCTGTGGGGCTGTACTGGATAATGTATTTCAAAGACACTACTTAATAGAAAAAAATAATGATAGCTTCTGGATTATTTACAGGTCAAATGTAGGCACTGAACCACACTTCGACAGTGATAATTTTATAAATTCGTTTTCTTTTCAGTAACTATTTTTTTTACAAAATCTAGTTCACTGATCTGAAAGCACTGAAAAATGGACTACAGCACCTTAAAAGTTTCATCAGTGAGAAAATCTTAACATCATATGTGCTGTATGACAGTTATATTTATCCTGCAATAATCTCTACACTCAGTGGCAGAGTGGAGCACCTTCTTTGCCAGAATGCTATCAGGAAAAATATCGAATTTCCTTTTGAGAAGGAGAAAAAAGGGTGCAATATGAAAACAAACCACAAGGCTCAGGACAACTTTTGGTGTTGATATTAACACTACAACTCTTCTTATTTTCCTTGACGCTCTTCAGTGACACATTTTTCATAAAAGTATAGTTTATTCACATTGGTCTTCTATAAATCCTATTCCAAGTCATACTTCCAGACAACAGAAATGTGACTTTTTTAATGAAATGAAGTTAGGCATATTCCTTAAAACTTAAAAAAGATTGATAATCTTTTGATAACCTAACAGATGTCCAGGAAAAATACTGCTATTAGATTTCTTAAGAAACAGGCAATTCAGATAACAACAATCACCATCTAATTGTAGGTTGAACTGGTTCAGTAGCATTTCACTGGAAGCAAATTTTATATACAATTTTGGGAGAAGTAAAGCAGCTTTGAGATGCACTGCCATCCCAACAGTACAATTTGTTAAGCTCTTTCAAAATCATTTAAACAGACTTTTTCCTTTGACCCAAATTGTTTGGAGACACTGGATGTAAATATAAACCACAGAACGCACAGCGGCTATCAAGATATGGCTATCATTGGCTGTTTTTCTGGTGTCACTAAGGAAAGTGCTCTCGGGCAGACTGCTATTTTTTTCATGTAGGATACGCTTTTTAAATGATGACTAACATAGTGCTTTGCTAACTCCTAACTGCAGTGCAGAAAGGAAAAATGCACAGTTTAACTCTCACCATGTTACATCTATTGTAGCATTCAGATTATAACTGCTTTACTGTAAAACATGTATACCAGCCCCTCCATGCCCTCTCCCTCTCTGATGCAACACTGCAGCAGGAGTCTGTAGAAGCGGTGACACTTCATTGGCCTCAACACAATGAAGGGAGCAGGTACCAAAGCAGTTTTTGCAGAAACAAAACAAATAAAAAAGAAATGCAAACAAACAAAAAAATCCATCATGGCTCTGGAAACTCCTTCTTAAATGGTCCTGTGGAGCAGAGGTTTTCCATTATGGGGTTCTTACATTCCAGCTAGTTCAAAAGTTTTCAAATCAAGATAGGAAGCTATGAAGGTACAGAGCAATATATACAGATGTTAAATAAAGCCAGTTAATGGGGAAAATGCACGGAATTATTGATGTTTTGATTTTGCAATCATTGACAATTCTTTGAGTGCTCAGAGCACACACATGGAATTAGAAATCTTTCATGAGAAGAAATTAAAAAATAATTATACAGTTGAGAGGAACTTGTTAGTGATGTTGATCCTTTAATTAGTCTATTGGCCCAATTACTTAAACCTCCTGAGTCTATAGGAGGTGAGCGAGTGGAAACATCAAAAAGGTTCTCCCTGAGGTAGGCTGCTTTAGACAGTGCTAAAATCACACAAAGTCATTTTTTCATGAAACATCGGCAATTAAGAATCAGACAGCTAGAGAAAAAATATAACTGTATTTTAGGATAGAAACAAAAAAGTTGAGGGCTCTTATTTTGCCCAAGCTATTGTACATTTCGGTTTTTGATACACTTATTGAAACAGCACCTTTTTCCTCCTTTTTTCCTTTTTTTTTTTCTTTTTGGCATGGAAGTCAGCTCTGAATCAACACTCGCGTTACAAACACCTGGATTTTGATCTTGTGTTTGGCACATATTCTAAAACAGTTACTGCACTGCAACTATAAAAAGGATAGCGAGACGTACTTCCTGTGCATTTTCTCTTTTCATGCACACCCCACACCAAGCAGTGCCCAACTCTTGTGATAAGAAGGAAAATAAAAATTTCATCTTTGTAGAATAATTTCTTTGCAATGAAGGATAATATTCAAACCAATTCTGTTAAGAAACAGCATGCCTACTACAACATTGCTACCACAAAAAAGGAGGAGGAATACTTACTGTCTGTAGCTGACCATAACTATTAAAATTGCTGGCATACAGCAAAGGATGATTATGACGGCCAGAGCAAGTAACGCGCCTTCCGTGAAGCCTACAGCTTGTGCCTGCTTCTTGACATTCGCTACTACATCCGGGGTACGGATCTCCAGGATGCGTCCCCCCTGCCCCAGGTATGGCTGAAACTCTTTATTGATATCCAGCAGTTTGCCATCCAGGAACCTTCAATGTCACAAAAGAAAACTATTACGCCCAAGTTCATTAACTGTGTTTGAATTACTGCATATTTGGGTTAATAGCTGTGGTCTGATAAAGCACATACCTCTTCTTTATGTGTTGAAGAATATTAGTAATTTCCTGTAATCCCTATGTCAGTGATAACTCCAATGTACTTAATACCAGATCACAGTTCAATCACTGAAAAGGAGAAGTCAGCTGAAGTTTATCCTAATTTCTAGGGGCAAAATGCTCTTCATGCAGTTGACAGAAGCATGGCAAATGGCTTGCTAACTGTTTTTTCCTTCAGGGTTCTATCACAGACAATTAACTAATCCTCCTGCACACATTACAAAAGACTACTCTGGCCTAAAGAGCAACTGGATGCTACTCTAAAAGTGGGTAATTTTTAGAGGACTTTCCTTAGCCTCTGAGAGAAAGTCTTTAGCTGGAAGGATAGCCTACAGTTCCCTTTTGACTTCCTCTTCAATATTAAGAAGAAAAGGGATTTCAAAAAACTATGCTTTTATCAATCCCCACCCCCTTCCCCCAGTTGTATCAATTCTGAGCCTCATTCTTGCATCTGCTCTGTCTTGTTAGTCTCCAGGTCTCTGCTATTTTCTTAGATTGTAGTGCTGGTATTAAGTATTGAATTATTTGAGTAAGACTTTCACTTATAGCATGAATGTTTGACAGCAAGAGGAAAACAAAGAGGGACAATGATCAGATGAACTCATGTCTAGTGGGAGTGAACATTACAGTAGCTGAAGGATGTGCTCTCTCAGTGTTTGGCATACTGCTGAGGGAATTTATTTACTGGCTTCCTTTCCTTAAATGTTTCTTTTGTGACTTTCAAATTGGAGATCACAAAAGATGACAAACGGAGATTACAGTAAACTTGCCTCCCATTTTTTTTTGGAGAAGATGCAGGCCATTTCTTCCGGAGTTTCACACATCTTCTAAAAGAAAAACCACTAAATGTTTCTAATAAACTGTAATTAAACTCTATGGACTCTCCAAACACTGCTAGATACTAGAGCAATCTTGACTAACATTACTAATTACAGGAGCAATAGGCTATCTATACAGCTATAAAGAAAAATGTTGTCTTCAATTTGTCCTACAAGACACTGTTAAGACAAGTTAGGTCCTAGGCAAAAGTAGGATACTAGCTAACAGAAACACGTGGCTGCTGTCACTGCTTACAACCTGCAATTATGTCTGTCTTCTGTCTGCACATCACCTATGAGAGGAATTTGGAACAACACAGTTACCAAGCAAAGGACTAGAACAGTCTCTGAAAAAACAAACGCAGTGGAAGAAGTTTAGTATCTGATCTGCTAATTGGCATTTTAAAGATGGGTAGCCAAACATAAATCCGAATCAAATGACCTAATTTCTCATACAATAGAAAATTTCCTATTGGATGACTTTTTAACAGTAAACAACACGTTTGTATTGTGGTTTAGCCCCTGCCAGCAACTGAGCATCACACAGCTACTCACTCACTCCCCCCTCCACAGTGGGATGAGGGAAAGCATTGGAAAAGTGAAAGTGGGCAAAGTTGTGGGCTGAGATAAACACTGTTTAATAAGGAAAGCAAATTAAGAACTTTGTTCACTCCTTCCCATCAGCAGGCAGATGTTCAGCCATCTCCAGGAAAGCAGAGCTCTATCACACTTAATGGTTACTTGGGAAGACACATGCCATCACTCTGAACTTTCCTCCTTCCTTCTTCTTCCCCCAGCTTTATATGCTCAGCATGATGCCATAATGCATGGAATATCCCTTTGGTCAGTTAGGGTCAGCTGTCCTGGCTGTGTCCCCTCCCACCTTCTTGTGCACCCCCAGCCTATGCCCTGGTGGGGTGGGGTGGGAGGCAGAAAAGGCCTTGATTTGGGTAAGCACTACTCAGCAGTAACTAAAACATCCCTGCGTTATCAACACTGCTGTCAGCACATAGTCCCAACTAGCTACCATGAAGAAAATTAACTCTATCCTAGTCAAAACCAGCACAGATTGTTTAAGAAATTTACTTTAGGAGTTTGAAACAACATTTTGGCAAAGGCTTTATTTAAAAAAAAAAGAAATAAAAAAAAATTGGGCAATGGTTCAACTTCCAAAGGAAAATCAAAATTCTTGGATCACTTTGAAGTGAGGATCACAAGCTGCCAAGTAGTAGGCTTCAGCTATAAAGATCAAAGTAGGATGCATCCATTGGGATGGTGGAGTATCCTGCTGGCTCTTAAATATAGCAGCACCCCACACCCTTACATGTACGATGGTTCTCCCGGAAAAAGTCAAGTGAAAAACACTGAGATAAAGAAAACCAAAAACTCACAACACACACACAAAAGAAAAAGCTGAAAAATGTTCTGGAAGCATTTCTGCATACAAACTCTGAATGTTTAAAGAAAGTCTGAAATAGCTTCCATTTCCTTAGTCTGATCCCACAGCAGAAATTGCACTCCTAAAAGACCATTTCTTAAAGGGTGTTAATTTCTTAAAATTCATTTCCTTTCAATTTACTGATAAGCCCTCATTGCACTGTTTGTCCCCCATTGTTTGGGGGATTTTTTTTTCCTTTTTTTTTTTTTTTTCCCTCTCTGGGGAGAATGCACTCTGTGTAAAGTATCAGCTGAATTTCATAACATGCAGAACAATTCATCCCCAATGATGAAATAGTGCTGGTATCATGATACTAACTTCAAAGACCAGTGGCTGCTCACTCATGGACCCACACTCTCACAAAAAGCAACCCAAGACGATATGAAGAATAATTTCCCTTGTATTAGTATTCTCTGCTGTTATTCACAACTCATTCCCTGATTTCTTCTGCAAAACATTTGAGCAAAAATCCTTTTTCACAGCTTAAAGATCTGCAATGATGGTTCGCAGTACATAAATCGAATACAAAAGGAGCTCTAATTCTTTTGTTGTACACTAGATGTCACTGGTGCATGCATGTTTCACGTCCTTTCAGCTGGCAAAAGAATAGTATTCAAGTAGGATAGCGTTAAATCTCTGGATGATTTTAACAATCTCTCAGTTAACATTCTGTTAGCATTTTCTTGACAAACCCTATTCTAACAGGTTCATAACTCAACCATGCGCATTTACTCTCTGATGAAACTGTGCAAAAGACAAAGACATGGTAAGCATTTTCTTTTTAATGGTGGACATTTTCCACTTAATATATATGCAGGAGAAATTTTCTGGATTCAACTGTTTTTTATGCTCCAATACATCAAACCCTCTCTCATATAAAAGATAAAAAAGGAGGCTGTTCATTTCGGCTCTGTAAAATTATCTAAGTGGCCTCAAAGTCTTTCAGGAGTTTAAGGTTGAGGAGGAAATAAAACACAGTTACTGTTCAGATTCTTCTTCTGGTGTAACCAGACAGATTCCTGATTAATAAAAACGTCAGGTAATCAGTCATAAAAGCCTTAAGGAAAAGTATGAATCTCTCCTTGTGTATCAGTCTTACAAATTACAGGCTAGGGAAAAATCAGCATGTCTTGAGAGACACATAGGCTTTCCCCAGCTGGCAGTGATGAGCACAGTATAGCCATTGTGTCCATGACTTCTAAATTGTCTCTGTTTTCTAGCCAAATATTTTGCTTGAATCCAAATATGTGGGATTGGGTGAGTCATCTGGGACTTCTGGACGTGAGGCAGCCCATTCAAAATATTAGTAGTGAGTATGGTATGGTCTACACACGAACTGTTGTGCATAGCAGTATTAATACAGCACATCCAGAGCACACTGCATCTCTTTAGATGTCTTAATTTCATAAAGGACTGTTGGACGTGAGCTGACATACTGGAACAACACTTCCCAAAGTGATTATACAACCTCAAACATGAGCTTTGGTTTAACAATTTACCACTCGTAGAAAAGCAGCTCTGTAGCTGGTCACAAGTGTGACTTTGCTGATGGGCATTAGCACTCTTGACTGTCCCTTCCTCCCAACTGCAGTGTAAATCCAAACACCTTTGGGACCCCAGCAGTACTCTGACTTGTGCCTGGCTGCCAGCATCAACCAGGATGAGTCAGCAGTGATAGTGATATGGGTCTATATCCCAGCAGCACTCCCCCTGCAAAGGGGAACAGGTTGTTCTGCTCGCTCTGTCTTCAACTCACCTCCACATTCATTAAGACTTTTGCAGACAATTGTTTCCAAACAGTGACAGGTTTAACTCAGTTGAAATCAGGGCCTCCACTCTGTTACATAAGTAGAAACACAAGACAGTGTTCCCAAAAAAGCCCATTTAAGAAAAGCCACACGTATCTTCAATACATGATCATTTAATAAGTTGTGTTAAAATAACAAGTGGCAGAATTCACATGCTAAATCTGTGCCATTGGTACAGTTCATGCCTCTGTATCCATAATGAAATTTTTCAACACTTAGAAAATACTTTGGCTAAATTTATCTTCCTTATTGCTAATTAAACTTTTAAAACAGAGGTTTACATACTTTCTGACTTCCCTACCTTTCTCCTATCATATCAAGTTTATTAAATAATCCTTTCTCCTATCTTTTCTGCTAGGATCTGAATCAGATTCCTGTCAAGTAGAAGGATGGTTGTGACCCTTAGTAATCTCTTCACAGTGAGGGGACAACAATTGCAACTGTGTCTTGTGGCTGTAACAGGAAGAACATTGAGCTATCCCGCTAAAAATCAAAACTGCAGGGAAGACGGCCACAGAATAAATTTCTTTTTATATTTGGGTAAGCACTTCAGCTGAGCCAAATCTCAAGGTTCACCCACTTGCTAGTGAAAACTTGTTAACTTCAGATATTAAGCTACAAAACTCTCACTTCATTTTTCTCTTTATTTCTAAGCTGGTACCCCATACATTTGCAGACCAGGCAAATTAATAACCCACCCTTCACATCTGATAAATAGTTTTTTAACTTAACTCTATTCTGTGTATTTCGCTAGACACACAAACACCCCTAAAAAGACATTCCTATATTTTCAAAGAGCACCAAAATGAAGAGAGACACATTTTATGATGATGAAGACAGTCTGCATCAGGAAAAGATTCGTTTTATGTATTTGAAAGAGCAAAAACTGCTTCTATGCATGGATACTAGGTTACTGTCATGACTTTTACATTCCTACTTCAGAAAGTGATGCTGGAAGACTGGAGAGGGTTCAGAGAAAACTGTAACTGACTAAATAAAAAAAAAAAGCCTGATTTTTTTCAATAAAAATAATTACCCTGCAATAACAACACAAAGCTTGTAATAGACCAGATTGTCTTAAGCAGTTGCTTTGCTGAAAGATATGCTCAAAGCAGAATTAAATTTGGGAGTGCCCATGGTGTTATTATACTAGGTCAGACTGATCACTGTGATCCTTTCCAACCTATAAACTCTGAATATATGTAGAGATTTAGTATGCCGTAATTCATCTGTTCTAAATTAAGAGCTCGGCAGAACAAGCCCTTTTTCAATCACAGTTCACTGAGATGGCTCATAGCCATTTGCTTTTTAGGCTGCTGACTGACATGCTGCTTTATAGCATCATGGAACAGTCTGGTCTAGTTTTCACCAAGATAAAAAGCAAACACAAAGGTGAAACACATGCAGAATTCCAAAAGATAGGTTGTGCTTTAGAAGAAAAGCCTCATTTGCATTTTCAGTCTTAAAAAGCATATGCAGAATGCTGAAACACAAAAAACCACAGTTTCTTACAAAATGATTCTACAGCCATGTTTGTACATTGGCAGCTGAATGGGTTGAGATACCAATTTTGTCTTAGAACCTACTTGCCACTAGTGAAGACTCAGAAAAAAATGTAAAGAGATTACCTTAATTTAATTTCCTTACCCACGTAATGTCTGGTTTCTCCTCTTAGGTAGGCAGACCATGCCAGAATGATATCCCACCAGAGCTGTACTAAGGTACAAAAGTCCAGGCAGAGTGGCACCCTACCAAACTGCTCTATTGAAGTGAACAGGGCTGGCCCCCTTACTGACAGCGTGCTCTAATTACAATCAGTCAATAAAAAGCCATCTCGTGTTTTACGTGACACTGGAATTTAACTGCTAATTTGGAAGTCAATTGAAAAGGCAAAACAATATCAAATTATGTATATAAGTGGCCTGTCTACTGCTGTTTACCATTTCCTCTAGCAGCTGGGGGGGAGAGGCCCATCCAGATCTGTCTGTTCAGCTCACTGGGCACCTGTGAGCCCTACTGATTTCTTGCATGTAGATGTAAACCTGGGCCATGCCCTGATATCTATACTTCAGCCAAGGACCCACCACCTCTCTTCCTTTCCCTTCCCTCCCTTATTCAGTTTCCTCAAAAAAAGAAAAGAGAAAGAGACATGTTCCGAAAGGAAACTGCAGAAAGCGTGAAGGTCAATGGCTGGAGCACCAAGCTCTTGTTTGCAGATCACAGAAACATTTTAGTACTTAGAAAGTAAATTCCTTCAGAGGAATTCAAACTGGAACCTCTTCCACATGGTGGACCAAATATACTGCAAGCTCTTATGGTGACAACATCTAAATCACACATGCTGGGGCCATTCAGCTCAAGGGAATGGACTGAACCTAGCAAAATTGCAAACTCCCAAGCTCCACATAAGGCAGATGTAGGAGCATGCACCAGCTGCATCAATAGATTTTTCCATTCCTGTTGTGTTGAACCACTTGC
This sequence comes from Pezoporus wallicus, assembly GCF_028554395.1. Taxonomy (NCBI): domain Eukaryota; kingdom Metazoa; phylum Chordata; class Aves; order Psittaciformes; family Psittacidae; genus Pezoporus; species Pezoporus wallicus. The sequence continues at coordinate 4,247,573 of NW_026639744.1, forward strand.
TGAGATAGACGAACAGGCTTTGGAATAGTCCATAGAAACACAGGAAGAGCAACAAATAATACACTTACTTAAAAAGTTCGTTCCTCATTATAGCTCTATTTGTTTGAGGGTCAATTGCATAGACCATGAGGTCAGACTTGGTATAATCCTCTTCAGAGTATCCATCCCCAAACCTCCGTGCACCAATGGATTCCACCACGACTGTTGCACCAGGAATCTGATCTTGGACATAGCGTTCCAAAATCCTAAAGATGAGATAGAGCCAGAAAGCTGCAGTGATTTATTTGCACTAATTAAGACTGACAGTAGCCTAAAACAAGATACTAACAAATAAAATCCACAGGCTTTGAAGGATGGCAACCTTCAAAGCACTTAAAAAAAAATCTCTGCTTCAATATAACCTCTTAAATGCTGAACTCTTGGGAAAAGCTTAGCAGTGTTAGGAGAGACCATCAGAAATAGTGTTCTTAAGTCTTGCTTTTTGTATTTATGACATCAGTTGAGTTTTAAATGGCTCATGGGAAACACCATTTATATTTCACAAAAAAAAAAAAACACCTGTAATCCTTTTATTAAGCTATATGATTTCAGAGCTCCTCAATTCCAGCCTTACACTGGGTGCATACAATACATTTTGCCCACAGAAACAACTACTACAACCATGGTTTTGGTGGGCTATTTCACTGGCCCTCCAATACAGCACAGCATATCAGATGCCAGCATACCTGCTACTCCAAAAGACATGAACAAGTTTTACAGCCATAAGAAAGTTGGAATATCAAGCTGACATGTTTACCACAGGAAAAAAATAAACTGCAGATGTTCTGCAAGCAGCAGAAAGACAGCTATGCCTGAGATAACAAGGGCATAACAACAATACACCAAAAAAAAAATTCTTTTTCTGAAGAGAAGGAATCATTACAAAATGCCATAGCATTTTGCACAGAATGGCATGCTCTGCAGATATGTGTATGAATCACAATGTGTCAATACACAAGGTAAATGCAATTCCAGGGGATTAAAATGTATTAGACAAGATGACATATACTGGTCATTTTATTAATTCTTGTCATATGATCAATTTCCAATATGCTTTATTACTGAATTTTTAGTTTTTCTTGGTTAGTTGGTTGCTTTTTTGTTTTTTTTTTTGGGTTTTTTTTTTTTTTTGACAACTGAATGCCTGCAGACATCTTAGTTTGTGCTTTGGGAAGCCTGTGTTTTAATTCAAAATCTTTTATTTTTCTACAGTTCTCCATGCAGAGCTGTTTATGGGAAAAGTCTTAAAATGTGATGCCATTCCTAAAATATTAAAAAAGGCAAAAGCAGAATGACTGTTTGCAGAATGTTCCTCCAAACAAACAAAAAATACTCATGCCTATATAAGTTTGAAATGTCTTCAGTGTAGCATGCCTGCAGATGTGCTAGACTGATGGGGAAAGGACTTCACTGAGCACCTGAGAAGTTTCTGCATTGACAGCAAGCACACCTGTACCTCAGATACGGAGGGTTTATGGAAAAGCATAAGCATAACTCACTAGTGCTCTAACAAGCTGCTTTAGAAAGGACAGGACCTTAATAAAGTTTTTTTAAAAAAATACTCCCTTCCTCCTTGTCTGGTTCGCTTCTCTAGTGGGGCCCATAAAATTTGCTGAGTTCTTGTAGCAGACTGTTCCTCTATTATCTTCTGCACTGTGCGTCCAATGAAAAAAGGAGGTTTAGAAGTAACACAGCTGTCCTGGGTTCAGCAGTAGCAGTCATTTTTTCTCCTTCTTAGGAGCTGGTGCAGTGCTGTGTTTTTGACTTTTGGCCTGGGAACAGCCCTGATAACACCGATGTTTTTAGTTACTGTTCAAATGTTTAGTCTGACCAAGGGCTTTCTGAATCTCATGCTCTGCCAGGGAGGAGGGGAAGCCAGGAGGAAGCAGAGACAGGGCATCTGACCCAAACTGACCAAAGAGGTATTCCATACCACAGCACATCATGCCCGGGATGTAAACTGAGAGTTACTCAGAAAGGCTAGTTCACTGCTGGGTTGGGCTAGGTATCAGTTGGCGGGTGGTGAGAGGCTGTATTCTCTTCCCTTGTTATTTTCCTTCTCATTATTATTATTGGTGGTAGCAGTAGTGATTTGTGTTATACCTTAGTTACTGGACTACTCTTAACCCGTGGGAGTTACATTCTTTCAGTTCTCCTTCCCATCCCTCTGGGAGCAGGGGGGAGGGAAGAAGGGGGGAGTGAGAGAGAGACTGCATGGCTGATCTACGGCTGAGCTTAAACCATGACAACAACTCAGCCGGATGACCTTCAAATTCTGTATGCAACAGGGACAACTGCTACCACCATTAAGGCTGAAGCTGAGGCTGGCAGCCAAGATGGTGGGGACCCCAGTTCTCACAAGAATAGATGAAGCCAGAAGAAAAATGGAAAGCTGTTCAGACACTGTAACAGAAGATCTTTAACCATGGCTGCTAGGAAAGGACAGAATACATCTCAGAGAACACAGGTCTTTACACACAGCTAATGATGTGATGAGGTTTCCAAACTGGGACTGAGAAGAGTTCTGTTAAAAACAACAGAAAGTTTTAGAAACAAAGGCATAAAAGCAAATATCATTAATACTGGACACAAGGGCAAAGAAGTACAGAGAAATAAACAAGAGAAGCTGGTAGTCTAAACATTCCATCACAGCAATGAGTTATGGAACTATGTAAGATTCTCTGTGCTAATTTATGTGATCAGAAGATCAAATAAAAAAGAAATAGTTGAGTTAGGAGGCAAAAGCAAGGGAGTGAGAGGAAGCATGCTGCCTAATGCACTATGTTCTACCAAGGATGCACTAGCATGCAGAGGAAGACAAATCTCATAAAAAAGGGCATCAATGACTTTAAGAACTCACGTGTCTTAAAATCTTTTGCAGTTGCTGAGGTTACATTTTGCTGTTGTTTTATTCCCTGACACAAGATTTCCAAAGTACAGTAATGATGTCAAAGCAGTATTACCATCTCATAATTTTTCAAGACCACTGATTCACATTTATTCATCCAGTTTCCCTATTCTTTGTGTGAAAGTTTAGTGTGCCCTTAAAATAGAAGCTTTTCTATTAGATTTTGAAAAATCCAAGTCTGTCAGATCCAGTTCTTACCCTACCAGTGAATAATACTTTTAATGCAGTACCATTTTTGTGGGGAAAATAAAAATACATATTTTTCTGACACATTGCTATTTAACTGGTGTCCTCTAAACAAGCACTTGTGTTGTTTGCAGGTATGGTAAACTCTACTCACCTCTACATCTGGCACGCACTTAACTCCAGCTAAGGTGATTGATAACCTTTCACAGACAGCTCAGTAACAATAATTCTCCCAGCTAAAAGTTGATAGAACAAATCTGGGAAATGCAGATTACTATAAAGATATCTCCAAACATTATGTGAATGTAAGTGACTAAAAGAAACCATAATGACCTTTAGAATTGTGTTTTGCACAATGATTCAGATAGAACAAATACGTTTTACCAGATTTACTTCCCTATTAGTATACAATCATCCTCTGTTGCTGCAGGGGTTTGCTTGCATAGAACTATAATTTCACCGGAGCCAGAAACACCCTGTGAGGTTGGAAGGTTACAATGAAGAGTCACTTTTAGCAGAATTTATAACAACATTCCCTTTTCTCAGAAATTCCTGTCATGGCTTCTGCTACAATTCATTGCCTTTGAAAGTGTCTCTACTAAGAAGAAGAAAAATGACTACTACAGCTGAACCCAGGACAGAAAGCATCTTTGTCTAAAACATGATTAAAATTGAAGAACAAATAGCATACTGCTTTCTGATTATGAGAAATAGGTATGTCACAGTCACTAGCTTTAACTGACATTGCAAGAAACACCACAAGTATAGTGAAATGACAGTAATATTTCATCTGAAACACACAAATTATATGCTTAGGTTGAAATACGTAATAAAAATGTACTGAAGACTGAAAAGTAGCAATTAAAGGATGCACTTAAAAATAGGGCAGTTCCACATAGTTACTGTAAAAGTCATTCAGCTGAACTTGTGATGCTGAAAACTAGTATTTTAAAACTTACTGAAAGTGGCCACCTGCTTGTAGCACTACACACAAGAACTAATTTTTAAAATACATACTTTAAGTAACAACAGAATCTGCAGTTTTACTTAACATCTTTGTTGGCGACATGGACAGTGGGATTGAGCACACCCTCAGCCAGTTTTCTGACGACACCAAGTTGTGTGGTGTGGTCAACACACAGCAGGGAAAGGATGCCATCCAGAGGAACCTTGACAGGTTTGAGAGGGGGGCTCATGCAAACCGAATGAAGTTCAACAAGGTCAAGTGCAGAGTCAGGGCAATCCCAAGCACAAACACAGGCTGAGCAGAGACTGGATTGAAAGCAGCCCTGAGGAGGAGGAAGACTTGGAGGTTCTGATTGATAAGAAGCTCAAAATGAGCCAGCAGCATGCACCTGCCTCCCAGAAAGCCAACCGTATCCTGGGCTGCATCACCAGCAGCATGGCCAGCAGGTTGAGGGAGATGATTCTCCCCCTCCACTCTGCTTTTGTGAGACCCAACCTGGAGTACTGTGTTCAGCTCTGGGGCCCCCAACACAAGAAGGACATGGACCTGCTTGAGCAAGGTCAGAGGGGGGTCAAAAAGATGATCAGAGGGCTGGGGCACCTCTCCTATGAAGCCAGGCTGAGAGAGCTGGGCTTGTTCAGCCTGGAGAAGGGAAGGCTTAGAGAAGACCTCAAAGCAGCCTTCTAATACCTAAAGGGGTCCTATAAGAAACCTGAAGAGGGAGTTTTTACAAAGGCATGTAGTGATAAGACAAGCGAGAATGGTTTTAAACAGAAAGAGGGTGGAGTTAGATTAGATAGTGGGAAGAAATTCTTTACTGTAAGGGTGTGAGGCACTGGAACAGGTTGTCCAGAGAAGCTGTGGCTGCCCCATCCCTGGAAGTGTTTAGGGCCAGGTTGGATGGTCCTTGAGCAACATGGTAAGGTGTCCCTCCCCATGTCAGGGCATTTGAACTAGATGATCTTTAAGGTCCTTTTCAACCCAAACAATGCTATGATTCTATGATTTATGAGCAACAGTTAGCTTAATTTGTCTGTCACTTGTTAATGCAATGAGGGTAATTACTGTCCTCCCAGTAGTGATACAGTGAGAGGTAGAACCAGCAACTTAACAGGTGACAAGACTTTCCTCCTGCTCTAACTCAATTTTAGCTCTCCAGACATAACGTAATGAACAGAAATGCCTCCAGGTACATTACCATCATGTTCTGAATTCCCATGAGTGACACCAGTAAAAGCAAATTAAGACCAAGAGGATTTTCACTGTCATTGTGGACATGTGGCCGTAAATATCTTGAAGACTCTGAGATTTTTTTTCATCATTAAATGCAAAAGAAATGCAAAGCCAAAACCATACAGACAGAATCACAGAATTATAGGATAGAATAGTTACATTTGGAAAGGACCTTAAGGTCACCTAGTTCCAGCCCCCCTGCCATGGGTAGGGACACCTCGCACTAAACTATGTCACCCAGGACTCCATTCAATATGGCCTTGAACAGTGCCAGGGATGGAGCATTCACAACTTCCCTGGGCAACTCCTTCCAGTGCTTCACCACCTTCAAAGTAAAGAACTTCTTTAGATCTAACTTAAACTTCCCCTGTTTAAGTTTTAACCCGTTACCACTTGTCCTATCACTACAGTCCCTAATGAAGAGTCCCTCCCCAGCATCCCTATAGGCCCCCTTCAGATACTGGAAGGCTGCTATGAGGTCTCCACGCAGCCTTCTCTTCCCCAGGCTGAACAGCCCCAACTTTCTCAGCCTGTCTTCATACAGGAGGTGCTCCAGTCCCCTGATCATCCCTGTGGCCCTCCTCTGGACTTGTTCCAACAGTTTCATGTCCTTTTTATGTTGGGGACACCAGAACTGTACACAATACTCCAGGTGAGTTATCACAAGAGCAGAGGAGAGGGGCAGGATCACCTCCTTCAATCTGTTGGTCATGCTCCTTTTGATGCAGATATGTTGGTTTGTTGAGCTGTCCCTTGCCTTGTGGCATTCTGGTTCCAAGACATTTCTGCAAACAGCAGACCAAAATCTGGGATAAGGCACGACATTCCTGTGCCACACTTAGCACTATGTCTATGAGCTGCTAGGCACACCTGAGACATCATGCCACATGGCATGGCTGAGGTTGCTACACCCCATTATGGGTAAAGGAGACCCTGCTGTGCACAGGACTGAACTAAGGGCCACACCCTGGCATCATAGCATCATGCTGCTTTTTCCCCACTGCTGCACAAATCCAGCATGCCAGGTGTATGCCTCAGCATAGGAGAGATCCTGCTACAAGGAAAAATGTAAAAAACTACTTAGAAGGCCCTTTGGAAACTAATGTGAAAGGTCCATACAAATCAGTTAATTCATCTCAAAATATTAAATATTGAATCAGCCACACTGGGAGAATTCAGCAATGACAATTCAACTAGACTAATAGTCATCGTGTAAGACTTGGTAAGTCAGCAGTAAGGTTTAATGACCCTCCACTGTCCCTGGCAGAGAAGATGCATGACACGGCCTGAAAGAGCACCGCAGTGTTCCAGTAGTTTTATACCCTTGAGCTGAATTGTCAAGTTGTATGCATATCCTTTGAATAAGCACAAACAAAAGAAACAATTCAATCTGTAGAACATTTTAGATCCTCACTAGTACCTGAATTTAATTACTGAACAATTACTTAGCAGAAAAGTCTATGGAGAAAAATTATTTAAATTATCCAGCAATTCAATTGTCTGCTATGTTCCTGAAGCACATAAAAATATTTTAAGAAATAATAAATAAAAAAAAAAATATCTTTAAAAGATCCATTTTTTTCTTTCAGGACTCTAAAATAACCGGTACCATAGACTTGGACCTACAAGTGTTGAAGAGTACACATCCTGCATAAATTTTGGCTCCTTCAATGAAAATTCTAAGTCCACAAGACAGCTTAGTAAAAAATGATAAATTCATATTCTTGATATTTGAAAATGCAAGCAAATTTGGCAAAAACGCACAGACAAGAGCATTCAGTTCTGCCAGTACACATCAATACAGACTTTTCAAGTGTTTCATTTAATCCAAGGACGCTCAATTTTGCTTAAATTCTGGCTGTGTTGAGTTTTTGCAAGGTTAATAATTGACAAAATGTTGGATTTTCTACTGTAATTTCAGTAGCAGATAAGTAACAATTTCAGCCCATCCCACACAGATAGCAATAGATTTGGGGGGAAGGGGTGAGTGATACACTTGGCCCCAGATCACAGATGCCTTATTACAACATTCATACAGCACAGGTAGGTTATAGTACTTCTGTGGCCTCTGGAGAAGTACTGAGCTGCTTTGGAGCTGCCGACACAAGTCAAGAAACCCTTATTAGTCATCTAAGTCAGCCTGCTCTGTGCTGCAGTGTAGAATAAAAAAGCCAGAATGGGGGTTTATTTCTAGCCTAAGACTATTCCTTCTTTATAAAATAGTCTTTTGACAAAGATTATCTCTACGTTTACATCACACAAAAGGCATGTGTCTAGCAGGAAGGAGCACTAACAAGCCAATTTACTCTGGATATAACATCTAAATTATTTAGAAAACAAGCCAGAGACAATGTCTTTATACCTACTTATCTTAATCCTATAAAAGTATATTTGACTGTACACCATAAAGAAAATTTTGTTTCTTACATGTTGCTAAGGTTTTTCTTCTTTTTGTGCTCATCGTGTATAATCCTGTCCTCCAAAAATCCTACATGCACTCCAACTTTTTATTTAAGTATCATTTTTCCCAGTCACAGAAGGAACATTACTCTACACTCACCTGAAGAGTAATACAGAGACATCTTGACTTTGACCCAGAAGACGTTTCTTTGGATCTTAGCACAAGAGGGTTTTTACTGCAAGATCAAGCAATTTCAGAATAAAGCAGAAGTTTACAGCTTTATCTGAGAAGCCATGCACTGCATTATAGCGCTTTAGAGAAAATACATTAACAGAACAGGGCTGGGTATTATTGAGAGGAATGACTAGAAGACTGCTGAACCAGTGCTTCCTAGCTGGCAGTGGAAGTAGCAAATGGAAAAGCTGGAGTTGAATAAGTTTTGGTCTCTATCACCTAACTTAATAAAGGTGGCCTACTGTTATTAATCATCCTGATTATAGCAGAGGGAGGCTAAGATCAGCTAAGAAACAGAATGGGCTCTGTTAAACACTGTGCAAAGTGAGAACTTTGCATTGCATTGCATTCTCCAAGCAAAGCCGAATGTAGGGTGGATATGAAATATAGTGCAGCCAGTTGGTGGCAAATGTCCCTCTAATCTACTTATTTTATCTAATTAAATATAATCTAATTTATTTATTTGCTAACTTTGCAATTTAATTTAGAATGAAACAATACAGTGCAATGAAGTGGAAGGGAAAAAGGCAGAGGTCCGAAGGGCCAGGAATAAAATGAGCCCATAAAACAGCATCAGAGAGTGCTGAGACAAGGAACAAGGCAGCTACAGCAATACGCGAAACTAAAGAACATTTAATAATGTTGAAGAAAGTAAGTGCTAGCTATGAAGAGTGCTTAATGGCAAGTTCAATGCCACCACCCCAGTATGCAACAGTCACCTGTAATTAAGTTTAATTCAGTAATCACATGGCAAAAATCATAAAGCAAGCAACCGAATGGTACTTCTATGGCAAAACTAGGTAAGGTTGAATATTTTAATACACTCAGTGCTTTCAGAGGTACTGTGCTTCCAAACAAGCTTCTCTAAGGTGTCCCACCCAAGAGATAGCTGTATCTGGCTTTACTAAAGGCACCAAGAATGCTGGAATCCCAGTGATGACTCATAACATTTGATTTCATTATACACAGCAACATCTTGATAAGTATGTGACATTTCACAGGCATTCACTCATGCTCCCGATTACTGAACATACCAACATTCTTCCAAAAAAGAAAGCAAGAACAGAGATATAAAATACAATGATACACACAAGTGCCATGTAAAGCACTCACATCAGCTGTCCTTTTTAAATGCCACCGGCTGGCTTCTGCAACTGAGATTGGAAAACACCATTTGCTATACTGTCAACAGCAAAATGCTACTGAAGGGAAATGATCCATGTTTTGAAACAATTCCCTAAAGAGAGGACTGTGCAATCCAGCTCCTATACATAAAATATATTTTCTCATATGCTATGATTATACATAAAATTATATATGATGTACAATGTTCTTGTGATGTATATTATGATATATAATTTATAGCAATATATATTGCTACAGTATATATTAGGACATTCCTTTTAAGTGGACTACAATTTCTATGCAGCAGAGCAGACACTCCTTTGAGAAATGATGGCAGTCAACTTTATCTATGCAAACTATTAAGTTAGCAAGCTGAACTTCTGTATTCCAAAACACTCACTCTATATATCTCCAAGGATCAGCACTTTGGATTTTCCACTAATGAACTTCCTGGTCACTTCTACATTGCATTAGAGGTTTTGAGTGTGGATTTTCTTGAAGTATGGAACTGCCGCTTTCTTTTGTAAGCATTAAGGTATAAAGGATGGCAGTCTATAACAGGCTAAAGTACACATGGAGAAAAGTTCCCCGGAATTATCACATGTACTATTTCCAGTAGTTTTGTCTTGAAGAGTAGGGACTAACCTCTATTAAGATGCACATGATACACATGAACACCCAGAAGACAGATAAAATTGCTACACAGAAGCATCTTCACTTGGATTCCACTCCCAGAGGCAGGTCTGGCCAGGAAGCTGCATGCACCTAAAATCCTCAGCCCAGGAGAGCACAAAATGCTTGAGCAACACAGAGAGAAGGCAAGCTTCAAAGCCCACAGTATGCAACTAGTACAAGCATTTTGGGATCTCTGCCTTTGTACTATAACAGGCACCATGACTTGTCTGTTTTTCAGTCAAGATACAACAATCACCACCAAGACCCCACTGAAAATACAGGAGACTACAGAAACTTCTTGATGTGGGAGGTTTAGATTTCAGTGTTTAAATATTTATACTTATTACATAATTTCTCATTAAATAATAAACCAATTCTCTATTGTTTTATCCTTGCATGTTTATTAGCCGTATGAGGTCATTCCATCAGACCCTAATTTCCAATGAAATACTCCTACACTACCACTGGGAGATTTTCTTCATGTGGATGGAAAAGAAACTGTGTTCTTTCCAGGCTCACTTTTCACTACAGGGAGGAAAGAATAATATGGTAAACCTCAGTTTTTTGAAAGTGAGGAGACAATCTTCACGCTCCTCTTCTTTAACAGCTCCAGAGGAGTCCAAGTGCAGCTAAATGTGCTTTCTCTTGATTAGCTTAGAAAGCACACACAATGTGAAAAGCATCAACATTGAAAATGATGCCCAAATGGTTTTGGCTAGCTGTAGTTCAAGTAGAAAGAATTCCCCAAGCAGTATTATCTCATTTTGTAGGGTTTGTAGGCTGTAGGGCAAACCCAGCCTTTTCAAGAGGAATGTCTATGGAGTATTTCATCAAAGCACTCATTTTGAGCCACTCCATTATTCCATTTCAGAGGAAATTATTTTCCATCTATAGAAGCGCGTACAGAGGAATTTTGTTCACAAGACATTTCCATTACTCACAGGATGAAAGAAACAGAGGTCTCTCCGCTAATGTGGCATACCAATTTTAGCTAGAAGCTTAAGTTGCAATCGCATGAAACCCAAAGAACTAAACACTCCGAGTATGAGGTTAGCTATTTTACTCCAGTTGAAATGCTGTTCCTTGCCCAACAAGTAAGCAATCACAAACATTGCCATATTGAAAAAACACTGTGTTGTCTGCCTTCACCAGATTTTCTGAGGAACTCACACTGAAATTTCCACTAAGCCTCACTCCATTTTCTCTGTCATCTTCTGCAGCAGACATAAATGGATCTGTCTGAACAGACATAACTATAGTGGGTGAGAAAAATGGCAAATCTGACATTGATGTACAGTCTGGAGGATATGAAAAACTTGATGAAATTAAAGCAGTTGGAGGAAAACCAAGATCCCTAGTGAATGACTGCAAAGGATCGCAACACTATTAGAAACATTAGCTAAAGACATAGCTAAAGACATAGACATTGTAACCCTCAAAAAGCCAAATTCCTAAGCCAAATAGGTAGTGATGCTTTAAATCTTTTCTTCTATGGTACGCTTCCTTTATTTGGACCATTAACCAACACAAGTCTCAGGGCTATGCTGAGTAAGCCTTTCCAGGGTGGCAGAACAGAATTATATATTTCTCAATACCTTGTATCCACCCTGTAGTGAAAATGACAGGTAGGGAGAATCTATTATAACTGGTCCTCCAAAGTTGTTTAAATCACTATTTATTTTATTGTGAAAAATCATTATAATTTCAAAAATGACCCAGCTACCCACTTTCCTATTATTCCCCATCACCAAGTATTGCAATTAGTGGTTAAATGTTGTATTTTCAGGGAATACTTACTATGATTCAAGTGCCAAAATGAGAGGAGAAAGAGCTGAATAACCTCTGTAGTGACCAATTCAGTTAATGATGTAGTCTTTTTATATGTTAATGAATTACACAAAGTCTTCTAATTTTATAAATTAATGAGTTATTTGAAATGGCTCAGAAACCTCTTTGGACAAAAGTACTTCAGCCTGAAAAGGTGTCCAAATTATTTGATTTTCCTTTGCCTGTGGCTGTATCTTCTGTATAGACATGAAAAGAAACAAATTCCTATTGATTTGTTTTTATGTCCTACATGAATTATTAAAGCCTTTATAAAAACAGGGAAAGAGCAATCTTTTAAACTTTAGGGAAAAAAAAAACAAAAAATTTGAAGATAAAAATGAAATAAATGTATTTCTATTTGAAACAGACAAGTACAAAGATGCAAACATATTTCTGAAACTTTTGCTCTCTTCAAATATTTTCAGAAAAATTTGCCATTTTTCAACACTTTTAAAACAAACTAATGCAATCTCTTCCAGCAAAGGCTGTCTTTAAGAGCTTACCCTTATAAGTGAAATTCTTATGCTACACACCTTTGCTGGCCTCACACTTTAAGTTCGTCAAATCCAACCATTGTATTTACACATCTGTCAGAGACTTCCATGCACAAGGGCCAGAACAGCATGAAACAAGTTTTACAAGACTCCAGCCTGGCAGAAGAGTTTTTTTTTTGAGCATGAAGATTGATGAATGTGGCTCTGGGCCATTTTCCAAGACTGTGGCAGGATGTGCCTGCTACTCCTCTTGGCCCCAAAGGAGAGGAATGAGGGTATGGTTAGGGCACAATTCATTGTTGAGGCACTGAACACTGCTGAGACCTGCTAGGAGCTGGAAACAAGATGCTCCAGTGTTTGTAAAAGCAGCTCTTCACAGGGATTGTGAAAGGGCAATATGCTATCTACGCTTCCTGTTCTTGCCATATCACCTGTTGCAGCATTCATGCTCTCAGTCCCATGAATAATGTCATGTGGTTGACACTCTCCATTGAAGCCAGGCTTGTTTCATTCTGCTTTTAAACCACCTTCTATAAGGGACATCAGTATTTTGCTGGTGGTTCCTTGGTACCAGGACAGACCAAAACTGGGAGGATCTCAAAGACAGCGTTAAGTCCAATTTAGCCTGAGATTGTCCTGTGTCACTTAGAAACAAATGGCACTTAACAAGTGTTCATCTTCACCACTCAAGAAAGCAGAAGCCCAGAAAGGCTATAAACTACTCTGTGAAGAAAAAATTGCACAACGCAGCACACTAGGGTGAACTTGGAGGCTTAGTAAAGCAGAAACAAACATTTCCTATTACTGTCCCTAAAGATATATTGTTCTTTTGTCTCCCCAGCCAACACAAACACCTGACACTTTTGGAAAGCTAGATCTTAGGTGTTAAGCAAGTAAACTCCTTTATTATTCTTAGCTCCATGAAATGGAGTCCCTGTGAATACAGACTATTGTCTGAACAACTTAATTAGTGTTTCTGACGTTAGAATCTATCAGAGCTAACTTACACCTGGCTAAAAATAGAGGAGGAGAAGGGAAACATTCTAAATCTTCAGAAGCAAATCCACTGATATTTTTTCCTAGCCCAGCGAAGACATGAGCCATTTACAGACAACACATTCTTTTTCAGTGACTGATTATACTACCATCCCCAAGGTATTTCAAATTACGTGGAGAGCTAAAGGTATGATAACAGGTAGGATGGAACAGACCTGTTGAAATCTGAGAAATGCCATTTATCAGTGTGTAATAAAGTGACAGAAGAATACAAAGAAATGTTTCTAAACTATTTGCTATAGTATTTTCTTCCTCATATTGTCTAAATCACAATCATATGCCTAATGACACAAAGTATAGGAAATTGTCCTTGTCTTACAAAAAGACGTTGGAATTGAAAACCTGACTCCTGGCAGCTGATGATGCTGTGGTGTATGAATGCTATTAAAACATATCTTACTAAAAGGATTTTAGCTGGTTTCCAATATGATACAATATACCCTTTTTGTTGCAAGGTATTAGGGTTTCTAATTACCCATCCCCCCATCACAACATTTTATGCCTGCTAGGCTCTTATATTGACACCCTGTAACCATTGTTTTACAATTAAAATTTTATCATAATAACATAGAATGGTTTGGGCTGGAAAGCATCTTAAAGAAGCTAGTGGTATTAACTGTACCACTACAATGTTTCTAAATTCTGCTTTCCCTTACAGCTACATCACCCAAATAAAATCATAGTGAAGCAATGCAGCTCACTGAGACATGCTGCCTCAACCTTTTGGAGATGTGCTTTGTTTTATATCCTGGATTCTGACAGATGCAGTTTCTGTGCCCAGTGTTTGGAGGTTCCACTATGGTCTGTATTAGGTGCAGCTCTAAACCAAGTTTCAGTCTGCAAAGTGGGCAAATGTGCAAGCAAAGGAGTGCTGTAGATCTGCCGTCTCTGGGGGAGAGACAAAATGCGGATTTGGAGGCAGGGGGAGCAGTGCTGCCACTCAGGCAGTTGTGCTCCCCATCAAAACACCTGCTTGATCATTTTCAAGTCTTTGGCAATAAAGAAGATCGTGGCATAAAAGGGAGCACTCTTTGCTGATTTAACATAAATCCAGTGAACTGTCTGAAATTTGTAGAGTAAATAAATTTATTACCCTATAAGTTGGTCTTTGTTTTGTTCCACAAGGGTGGGAGGAACATTAGAGACGATGACTTGCATATCCAACTGATTGACCACAGAGACCTGGAAACAAAAGAGTGAAATTCAGTTGGCACTCCCATGCATAGCATCCTCCCCATACAAAAAGAATGGAATAATTACTTTCCTGTCATCATAGTCATACCCTGATATACAGGTTTCTCATTTTAATTAGGAGTAAGTGAGCTGGGAAATCTTGCTTTTCTTGGCAGCCAAATCCAATAAACAGCAGGCAAAGATTTAACTGGAACTGTAACTGCAGGACTGCATCAGAATTATAGGGACAGACTATGAAACCTGGTCTTCACAGTTTAGACTTCACTTACAGAATCATGGATCTGTAGATTTTACATTACCATGTAGATTTTACATTTTAACCTTTTCCTCTAAAAGGGCCAGAAAAAAAGTCTCAAATACATTCAGTACTTGTGTTTTGTTAAAAAGAAAAAAAAAAAAACTAAAAATTCCAGAATTCCACCTAAGAACAGACTGACCTCAGAACAAATTTCTCACATTAGCATTTTCTACTACAAAAGCAATGTAACCCTTCTGTTTCTCAATGGCAGGTTGAACAGGGTGCACAAGAGACTACGCGCATGCATTATATTCAGCACAGATGGTAAACTCTGCTTTACTTCTCCTGATCTAGTCTCCGCAAGATATTTTTTATCCCAAGGATGCCTTCCAGTAAAATGACTGCATGCTTTTTCCTCCCTTTCAAATATTTTTTCATTTTGTAATAGCTCTGTCTTAACTAGCACAGCCAACCTCCCCTTAGGTTATGAAAGGAACCGTTATTTCTCATAATGCTGGAGAAAATAAAACATTTCTTAAAACTTGTCTAATGTCCATATAGACATGACAGCAGACATTATACTCCAAAACTTACACTCCTTATAGAGGATTCTGGAGGCCAATTTGGGAAAGTAGGACAATGCTAAACCTTATAAATTTAAAAATCAGAGTTATCCAATTCAAACCTAAAAAAAAACAACCCCTGATTTTCAGAAGAGAAGCCTGAGCCCTGTAAGTACTTCAGCAGACAAACCATAATGTATTTTCACATCAAACACTGATTCACCAGCTTTGAAGCTTAATTCAACTTTAAATATTTAAATGTTCTTGAAATGTCATCAGACTCACTGAATAGCATGTGCACACTTCTGTGTAAGAAAAAGAGAATTATAATGAACTCAAATTTTAGACAAAGATCATTGAAAGGAACTCTAAACCAATGATCTATTTAATAGAATTAACTACACTAGCCAGTCATTGTGCACCTATGCATGGAGTACTGCATAAATACAACACCTAAAAAACCCTGTAATAGTTCTTGTGATATTCAAGGAATCACAATTATAACTACTTGCTCACATACAAAAATATGAATAAGCATGACAAGTTATAGCAAAACAAGTGTGTTGAAGAAAAATCAAGATAAAGGTAAGGTTTCCATAGTAACATTAACTGGCTTGCTATCCACGTTTGTAAAAGCTTTCATTTTTCAATTATTAAAAACAGCATTACGCTGAGGAACTAAGTCCAACTTAACCACGTTGTAACAAAAGCTGTGGGAAGAGAGTACTCCCTTCTGCTCCAGGAGAGATGGAAACATGCTGGGAGCAGAGATGGAAGGGGTGGGAAACCAAAGGCTCCCCCTGAGGCACCGGGGTCACTGCTCTCTGCAAGCTTTTGGGGACACAGTTACCAGAGATCATTTAAATCACTGTTCTTTAGAATGCTTTTTGCTACTTCCAGACTACTGAAATAGCAAATACAGCCAGGTACTGTGATGCTAAATAGCAGGCACCAGCCTAAATTATAGGGCTGGAAGTCAGCATGTTCAGATGTCTCATGTCCATAAATATCTGAAGAATACATTGGTGAGAACTAGATAAGTTCCAGGTTAAATTAAATAAGTAGCACAACAAACTGGAAGTTTGCAGCAGAGGCAAGGAAAACATGTTAATTGTTGATAACTGCTAGCCTGCAAGTGATATCCCTTTGATCCCATGCTTCATTCATTAGGCACTTTCCAATTTTTAAATCAAGCAAGGCAGAGCCTACATTCCTGATCATTATACGGCACCAGTGGGTTCCTGGGAGTAGCTTATGCTGAAAGCTGAATGAGGAAAGGGCCTTGGGACACCTCTCAAACCCCAACAAACATTTGGTTAAAAATATCATAGTGAATATTTACTATCCACATTTACTACCTGTAAGTGCTTGCCTGCAGCAAACTTGGTTTAAAATATAATTTCTTATTTCTTTCGTCTCACAGAAGCCAAAAAGGGAAATTCCATCATGTGGGATCAAACAGTAGATCTACAGATGTCTAATATGACATCCTACCAGTCCCAACCAGCAGGAACAGACTGGAACATGGAACGCATGGACCACCCCTACTGTGTGAAGACATTTTACCAGTGGATTGGCGGTTTATGCTGCTCACAGACCTGTGCCAGGGCTGTGAGGAAGTTTCCTGACCAGAGTTCTGAAGGATACCTTGCTCTGCTCAGGTTCTTCCCAGTACTGTCCCCCTGGTGTTGTCGTCTTCTCCCTAGTTCTCCATCCAGTGCAATCCTACCTTCTTCCCCTGTATCTTATTCTTTTGCACATGAGTAATTAAATTAATTTCCCTTATCTATATGTGCTTCCTGAGCTTGTATTAAATAACACCTCCTAGTCTGAACAACTGACACCAGTGACAGCAGGACAAATTCTATTCAGATCATGAAACTGGGAACAGCTTAGTCTAGCTAGAAAGGATCTTCACTTTTGGATCATGCTCAGTGCAAACCCAAACTTTCATGGTGGGATGGTGTCAGTCTGTTAATTTTATCTACAGCTACTCTGAGCTTTCATGCATTGCTCAAAACCACTGAATATATTGTTCATCACTCAACTTTGAGATACCTCTATAAATTAATGAGACATACTTCACTTTCTAATTTTAATGTCGATACCTTCTGGCTATATTTTAATATACTATTACTGCATAAATTGCATAAGAATGCCCAATCATTTTGGGAGGTCAAGAATGAGGACATCTTACATTATGTTTACTTGCTGAATTCCTGCATAACTCAATATACCAAGTATTATGGCTATCATCTGTATCATTTGACAGTGTTCCCATGAAGTAGATAATGCACTTCATCCCTATGACATTATGCTAATATTAATACAATCCATCAAGTTATATAGCCTTTAAAGAAATTTAGCTTTGATAGTTTCTTTGTCTGGACTAAGTCAATGTCCTTTACTCAGCACAAAACCATGAGCTCAAGGACTAAAGCTAGTGCCAGTTTTTAAATGTTGCTTCCCTGAAAACTTAAAGTACAGTCTTAGCCCAAAATTATTCCTTGTGTTTCCCTTCTAGACATAAGCAATTAAGACATAGCCAACCAAGACATGGCCACTTTGGCTCTCCCCAGTAAGTCAACTGACTTCTAGCTTTCAGAAACTGCTAGATATTTGCCTGAACTACACGATCACCAGATGTAACTCCAATCCAGAGTCTGTGTTAACTCATGTTAACACAAAGCACAGTTTAGCAAGCTTTCACCTTGGCTTATCAACCTGGGTTTAATGCAATGCTAACCCTGCTTCCCCGATTTGATACAGGAGCTGGCTGCATCTTGCTGGTTTAGAGATCAGGTGGAGATGATCTGTAAATGCTTGTGTCTGACCACACAGATGTGACCTGCTTTATACTTGTAATGCATAAACCCAGCACTTTTTTTTCCTGCCATCTGAGTCCAGAATACCCAAAGCATAACTTACGTCCATACTTAATGCAGACAATTAGAATCTAAATTGAACTATTAACAATGGCTCATTGAATAAATACAATACTGAATATCATGTCTGGTGTAGTTACAGATATCAGCATCTCTGCCATGAAACATGAACATATGTTTCAGATTGTCAAGACAGCTTTTGGTTTTAAAAAAATAATGCTGTATTTCAGTGACTTAAAAAGATAAAATAAACACAGTTATGGTCTTCTATAGTTCTGCCGGGAGTTAAACTTTATGTAGTGTTTGAATTTCCTCAGGAATTAGTCAGTAAAGATAATGCCTGCCTCATACTTACAAGTACTTCTGCTTTGCTGCTCAGTCCTTTTCCATAATCATCAGTTGCAATGACCTGAAACTTGAAATAAGACCTTCTCATATTTTTGAACAGCATAGCAGTTTTTATTAGCCCGGTGTAAGCTTCAATCACGAAACCTTCTTTACCATCCTTGATTGGAGGAATGATGAGTCTGTATTGCATGGCACTGTAATTCCCAGTATCTTTATCATCTGCCTAATAGGAAATAGAAAACAAGCAGAGGCAAAAAAAGTAAATACGCATGCAAAGAATCATTAACCTCGTCCTTTATTATAAAGTCATACTGGTCCTGCAAATTTCTTCTACTCTGATATTTTAAATGATAGATCCCAAAGAGCCAATATTGCTATTACTTCAAATGGTTCATTTAACTTTGATGCACAGTTTTGCTATTCCAGCAATTTCTTTCTCCTGTGTTGGCACTAAACTGCTACAAAACAAAGAATAGAACAAAAAAAAATTTAAATGGACTTTTCCAGTCTGCAACAAACTGAACAGGTAAGAACAGTTTAATTCTGAGAAACCTTCAGTGGCAAAGTCTTGTCACAATTAAATATCAAACAAAAAAAAACCCAGCAATGCAAACCCAGTTCAGAAACTTATATAACCAGAATGTCCTCCCTCTTCTTAGACATATTCTGCACCCCCACTGAGTGCGCAAAAAAAAAAAAGTAGCAGTCCATTAATGCTGCACATTGGACCTGATGTACAGATTCAGTGTAGGACAAAAAGCTGCCCTGGCATTCTCCCATTGCTGAACTGCTGCAGAATTAGGACACAGTACTGGCATCAATAAAGCAGCCCCAGGAGCTATGTTATTTCACCTACCTTGTGCCTGACAACCCTGTGTAGCCCTGTTCTGGCCTTTCCAGACCTACTCCATTGCACAAATCATGCTCCTGTTCAAAAGGCAGTACTCATATTCAGATAGGTATGCTTTAGAGGACCCTTATAATGCTTTCATGTGCTCCATCGAGGAAGAGGTCAGCAAGATGGCAACTAATTACTGCCTGTACATTTACTCACTCATAAGACTTGGGCACTGCCTCATCTGGGACACCAGCTTTTATTAGCAGGCTTTTATGAAAATATTGGCATAACTTCTTCAGCCTCTGACTTAAGCTAATGTTGGACAGAAAAACATTCTTACCTTTAAAAAGGTGCAGATCTTTGGGTAAAATCTGTATTTCACCATAATTTATAAAGAAAAACAATAATCACAGTCTAGTCAGGGTTTATGGTAGCATGAAGAGCTGTTTATTATGATACACCACTGCCATCTAAAAAATATATCATCTGTGCAAGGTCATTAAGCCTTCAATAGATGGCCATTTATCATTAAATGTTTCCTCACCATCAGTAAACAAGATCTATAAGGTGAAAATTTTCACTAACTCTATCTTTAGGAATAGCAGTGAGATGTAACAAGCGAATCTATGCAGCCCAGTGATTGCATTGTGCACCACCAAGCCATAGCCGTACCATATGAATAATCCAGGTACTCAAAGCTGTATGTGCTTTTCAGGCTACACTGATTGGATTAAGATGGAATAGATTTAACTATACAGTGCTTAAGCAAAAATATCTGGGCTGGTTTAGCTAGAGGTGGCAACTACGTTTCATATAGCACACCATTGTACTGAAAAGCTGCCCAAAAGATGAGCTCCCACAATGACACTGGTGCTACTCATCACAGAGACAGACTGTTTAAAATGGTTCTTGCATCCTTTGTAAATGTTTTGATGTTTTGTTTTCCTTTACATTGACAAAACTTTATCTGGCTTGGCTGTGAGAAGCATAAATATAAAATGTGTTAAAGTGCTTTTGTTTTCTAGATCTATAGCTTTTTTAAGGCTTTTAAACTCAAGATTACTACCTCTTGGGTGAATCTCAAACCCCTTTATTAGCATTTTTAGAAAAGATTGGGAAGGATATGAGATTTCTGAAATTTACCCTGTTTTGTCAGTCAAATTTACCCTGTTTTGTCTGTCAGTAGGTAAATGTAATCAGTGAGCTTTTTCAGAGCACTCCTGCTATCCAACTGGTAGGGGTAAATACAACCCAAAAACATCACGGAGACAGCAGACAAGAGCTTGACAGATGGATTTTCAGGACTAGGCTCAATTTTGGCTTTCCTTTTGACAAGTAAATTGCTGAAGGAACAAAAAAATATGAAAGCATACTATACGGCATGAGTAAGCGAGGAAATGGCTATACCTAAAAATCAGGTTGATATGCAAGAGCTAACAGTCATCATTATTTGAGAGCTAAATGTCAGTGTTCAGTACCAAGTTCAAGTCAGCCCTTTCAAAAGCTGCATAAATGACTGGAATGAACAACAGGTTACCTTCATTCCTTTAGCAATCACACTGACTTCAGTGACCTTATCAGATATTAACTTCCACCACAGTTTCATCTGATGTACTATCGGATTAATATATCGTGATGATCATGTCCAGCTGCCCAAGGCCCACTCAGGTGCTCTCTCACACCCTCCTCTACTGGATAAAAAAGTTTGTGGGTTGAGATAAGGACAGGGAGTTCTCTTACCAATTACAGTTACTGCCAAAACACACTCAACTTGAACAAAACTAAATTAATTTACTGCCATATAAAAAATATTTGGTTGGTGTGAAACAAACACAAAAATCAAAACACCACTTCAGCTGTGCCTGGCCATAGAACCATTGGAAATGGCTGTGCCCAGCCTGGGACAGACACAACCTCTCTTCCCAGAGACCCCTCAGCCCCTGCCTGGGCACAAACACCTTGTGCACATATAAAATCAAGTATTTCACTTGAAGTACCTGCTCTTAACCAAATACAAAGGAAATCTTAAAATGACAATGAAAGATTCCATGTAATTAGTATTACTAGGTTATTACTACTAACATTACTAAGGAAACATTAAAAAATGGAATAACAGAAATAAAATATCCTTGAAAATATGCAAACTGTAGGTTAAAGAAACATTCGAAGCGGCTTCTCTTGGTGCTTTTTCGATAAATTTTGCCAACATGCTGTAAGAGAGCTTCAGATCCTCCACGTATTCAAAGATGAGAGCCTGCCTGTAGTAGGATGGGACACATGACTTTTGATGCAATTAATCTAGAAGACCAGCTATGTGCTACCTGGGAGACAAGAAATGAACCTCTTTGGAAATTATTTCCTGGTAATGCAGAGCAGCTAATTTAAAAAAAAAAAAAAAAAGAATAAATTACTTTCTTGCCACATACCTAACAAATCACTGTGTGCATGCATTTAAGCATGCATTTAAGCACATACTAAGCAAGTACAGCTTCTACGACATAGCTTAGGTTAAAGGCATGAACAATACAGGAAAGACCAGTCTGACAAAACCCCCCTGGCTTATCCACACTCAGTTTCATGTGTTGGTAATGAAGCTGCGGGCAAAAAAAAAAAAAAAAAAGTAGTTTCTATAATCCCATGCTGTATGTGTTTTGGCACGAAGCACATAGTGGCAGGTAGGAGAGCAATATATGATTTGTATCCTTAGGAGTCTTCACTCTAGCGAGAGAGCATTTACAGTGACTGCCTAGCTAACTGCCAAAGGCTGTCTGGAGGTGCCCTGCGAGATGCACACTACACCCTTCCAATAAAAAGTCAATTTCTTTGTTAAAATGGATTTATTAGGTTACTTCAGTGGGGCCACAAGCATATCCTTTTTTTTTATATATATATTAGCAAATTCCATCTCAATGTAAAGATACAGCTTTTAATAGTAGTTCATTTCAACAACAACAGAAATCATAGAATCATAGAATAGTTAGGATTGGAAGGGACCTTAAGATCATCTAATTCCAACCCCCCTACCATGGGCAGGATCATCTCCTTCGACCTGCTGGTCACACTGCTTTTGATGCAGCCCAGGATACGGTTGGCTTTCTGGGCTGCAAGTGCACATTGCCAGCTCATGTTAAGTTTCTTATCAACCAACACCCCCAGTCCTCCTCCACAGGGCTGCTCTGAATCTCTTCTCTGCCCAACCTGTAGCTGTGCCTGGGATTGCCCCGACCCAGTTGTAGGACCTTGCACTTGGCATGGTTAAACTTCATAAGGTTGGCATCAGCCCACCTCACAAGTGTGTCAAGGTCCCTCTGGATGGCATTCCTTCCCTCCAGGGTATCAACTGAACCACACAGCTTGGTGCCATCGACAAACTTGCTGAGGGCGCACTCAATCCCACTGTCCATGTCAGCGACAAAGATGTTGAACAAGACCAGTCCCAACACTGAGAGACACCACTCATTACTGGTCTCCAGCTGGACATTGAGTCATTGACCACAACTCTTTGTGTGCACCCATCCAGCCAGTTCTTTATCCACTGAGTGGTTCACCTATCAAATTGATTTCTCTCCAATTTAGAGACAAGGATGTCACCTGGGACAGTGTCGAACGCTTTGCACAAGTCCAGGTAGATGACATCAACTGCCCTACCCCTGTCCATCAGTTCCGTAGCCCCATCATAGAAAGCCACCCAATTGGTCAGGCAGGATTTCCCCTTAGTGAAGCCATGCTGGCTGTCACCAAGCACCTTGTTGTTTTTCATGTGCCTTAGCATGCCTTCCAGGAGAATCTGCTCCAAGATTTTGCCAGGCACAGAGGTGAGACTGACTGGTCTGTAATTCCCTGGGTCATCCATTTTCCCCTTCTTGAAAATGGGGGTTATATTTCCCTTTTTCCAGTCGTTGGGAACTTCACCTGACTGCCATGATTTCTCAAATATGATGGACAGTGGCTTAGCAACTTCATTTCCCAGCTCCTTCAGGACCCCCAGATGGATTTCATCAGGTCCCATGGATTTGTGCACGTTCAGGTTCTTAAGATGGTCTCAGACCAGATCCTCTCCTACAGTGGGCCCAAGGTCTTCATTCTCAGTCCCTGAGTCTGCCTTCCAAGACTTGGGTGGTGCGATCAGAGCATCTGCCAGTGAAGACCGAGGCAAAGAAGTCATTCAGAACCTCAGCCTTCTCCAAATCCAGGGTAGCCAGTTCTCCCGATAGCTTCCAGAGAGGGAAATCAGAGAGAAATCCTTTGCCCTGGTTTTGGCTGGGATAGAGTTAACCTCCTTCCTAGTAGCTGGTGCAGTGCTGTGTTTCAGCTTCAGTTTGAGAATAATACTGATAACATACTGATGTTTTTAGTTGTTGGTCAGTAGCGCTTACTTTGATCAAGGACTTTTCAATTTCTCATGCTTGGCCAGTGAGGACAGGCACAAGAAGCTGGGAGGAATCAGAGACAAGACACCTGAACCAAACTAGCCAAAGGGGTATTCCATACCACATCACATCATGCCCAGTGGGGTGTTTACCTGTAAAGGATTGATCGCTGCTTGGGTCAGGGTAGATATCAGCCAGTGGGTGGTGAGCAACTGTATTGTTCATCACTTATTTATTCCTTCTCTCTCTTTCCTTATTTCCTATTATTGTATTATTATTATTACTACTATTATTATTATAGTCTACTTTTAATTGAAATTATTAAACTGTTCTTAACTCATGGGTTTTTACACTTTTCTTCTGATTCTCCTCCCTATCCCACTGTGGTGGAGACTGAGTGAGCAGCTGCATGGTACTTAGTTGCTGACTGGGCTTAAACCACAACAACCTTTAGTATTTCACGCTTGTTTACGTTTGCAACTAAGGACAAACAAATTTTGGATCCAAATTAGGGTATCAATATCACAGGCACAAACGTTAAAGTCAGTCTTTCTGAACAAACATCACAACGCTAGTGTAGTTGATGAAACTCCAGTGAAAGGGGAAATTTGAAATTTTAAGCACACAGTCTGCAAAATCCTGCAGTTCAGACGCCCAAAGCTGGTAGACAGGCTATGAGCTGATTTTCAAAGTTCTGAGAACTCAGAGGCACTCCAGAGAAATCAATGGCCTTAGCATCATTTCAGTTCAGGCTATTTCCATCCCAGAAATCATATACACACAGGTGAACAAAGCCAGGTGCAAAACAGCCTGAGGAACTTGGAAAAAACATCAGATTCCAATTTCAAATATTTTAACTTTGCTCTTTACATTTCCTCCCCTTTCACCACTATTTCTACTTTCATCAAACCTAACGACACTTCCTGTAACATTCAGCTTTTCAGGAACACCAGAGAGAGCTTGTGAGCTGCTGACATTAATGTACCAACTTCTTTAATACAGAGTAAGGATGTTTGCTATTCTTGTAATTTGTCCAGAGGATAAATATTTTTGACACTTCATTACGAAGAGATATATAACATCTCAAGAGCTGCATTATGACTGTCAAAGAAAAGAAAGAGCTACACTTAATATCAGAGCAGTATATCTTCCTTTTGTTATGTGCAAGAAATACAGATGTCTCCTAAATTCTGCTGTGATTGAGTACTGACAAATATGTATGATTTTAGGAGTTACCAGACTAAATTCAAACCTCCTGTAACTGAGCATAAGCCTGCCTACATAAATAGTGTTTTATGGCATCACCATATGCTGCCTCCAACCCACAAAGGAAGAGGCACAACTGTTACGGTGCTCTCCAACCCCACCAGAAAAGCATGTCACACCAGCCAGGTATCAACTGAAATATGCTGCTCTTGGCCCTAACATTGAGGGCATTTACCACAGTCATTAACAGTTATTTTTTTATAATTTTACTGGCAGCTATCTCTCTTGGAGACAAAAAGACCAATAAGCCAAGCATTCCTGATGGTTACATCTTCTACACAAGGACCTTCAGCACAACTTGCAGCAAATCATTAGAAATGTTAAAATTCCTGGCACTGCAGGGGCAGCAGAGACACAGACGTAGTCAGTGCTGGGTTCTAATTCAGCCCAATACAGCAGGGGCGATGGGATGAATTGCACAGCTCCTTTGCTGCCAACAAAAAGTGCTTTTAACATGTCACTTGCCTTAAAACAGAGAGGAAGCAGAAGGGTACTTTCTGTTCAGTTTGATTTTCCCCTTTACAAGGACTGGCAGGGAATAAAGCATTAGCTAAAGTCTGGAAATATATAGGACTCACTAGGGCTGAGTCAAGCTGCATGTCTGTAAGACAAAAAAATGAAAATACATGAGCTGAAAACTAGAAGTAGTAGAGATCCCTTTAGTGCCGCCTCTGTAAGCAGTAACAGTTTGTTCAAGTATATATATGTTGCTTCTGGTGTAACTAGTACAAGACTCAGGTTTCATGCGAGCACTCAACACAGCAGCTACCCTAAAGGCTGTCCAAATATTTCACAGTTGGGAATCCAGTGGAAAGAGGTCTGTAAAGGAGGTTAATTTTGAGGAACAGATGCCAGGAGATGCAAAGCTATGAATTTCTAAGAAAGTCAGTGGCAAAACAAACTGATGACAGTGAGTTCAAAAGTGCTAGAGACAGGTAACTGTGTGAAAGAGGACAGCAGTGAAGAAATCCAGAGAAGAAAAACAGAAGAGGAAAACAGCTACAACAAACTTGCTGGTTTAAGTGTCCAGCCTCCAAAACAGTACAATGGCAGATGTGACTTCAGAACTGAAAATATTCAACAATCTGCAAATTCCAGCAAGCAAAAATGGTCTTGCCCTAAAACCTAGTTTATGTGCCAGCAACTGACGGGAAACAGTTGAACCTGCCATCTGCTACAAAGGAAAAAGATACCCTACCAGATCTATCCCATTCATTTTAGCATCTCTGTTAGCATCCTCAGGCTCGTGATTAAGGGTGACCCTGCTAATGAGACTGGAAACTGTTTAAAATTAACAATTGCATTTAAGCAGGTAGTTTGAATTTAGCTCATGGTGATAATGATAAAAACTGTAATCGCCTTACGACTATGCAATAGCTTCAGGAGTTACAGTTAATGAAGATTCGAATGCTCATCCCAAGCAAGCCACTGGCAATTTTGGTGACAATATCAGAGTATTATTGCCACATGGCATTGCTCATACATGTCTCTCTGGGTGAGAGGATAAGTGCCCTACTGTAACACTGTGCCTGTGCAGTCACATAATTATGCCTCACACTGCCATATTCCCTGTGGAAATGTGCAGACTTGAGAAATGTAAAATAGTCACCTTTCATGAGGGCTGAATGGAGCCAAAGATTAATTAATTCCTGTTTTAATTGTATAATTTGTTAGGCACACTTACAAAGGTACTACAACAAAGAGAAAAAAACTAAGCATATTGCTGATCTCTGCCCAGTCCAATCAAGTAAACTTCAGCCCCACAGAAACTTGTAAGAAATACAGGTAGTAAGAAAAAGTGAATGAGAGATCACTTTTTCCTCTGATGGTGTTGAAAAACTGAAGGTGTGGAAACATGGATCAGTTTTGATAGGCTGTCTTATGAGAAAAAATGTTGAGTAAGAGATGTTCCCAAACTTGTATTTTGAAAAAAAAACAACAAAACCAATTAGAAACATTTTTACACATTTTTTTTTGCTATGCCAATAGCTGTTAGTGCTGGATACAGTAGATTTTCCCCTTTACTCCCATGAGACCCCACTTGGAGTACTGTGTATAGTTCTAATGTCCCCAACATATGAAGGACATAGAGCTGTTGGAGCAAGTCTAGAGGAGGGGGGGGTTGGAACTAGATGATCTTAAGGTCCTTTCCAACCCTAACTATTCTATGATTCTATGATTCTATGAATAGAAAATAATCAGAGATTTAGCATGGATAGATTTGTCTAGGCAAAACCATAGTATTGACATACAGAAACCCTGGAATTTTAACCATTTTTATTAATTGCTTTAGATCAGTATACAACCACTAAAATAGCTTGCTTTCAAGGATTATGATTAAGGAAAGCATAAATCCTATTCCCTTGTGTGTCATTAGGGTAAAAATTTGTAGTAATAAAATGGCTTTGTTTTATTTTGCTGTTCCACATATTAA
This sequence comes from Pezoporus wallicus, assembly GCF_028554395.1. Classification (NCBI taxonomy): domain Eukaryota; kingdom Metazoa; phylum Chordata; class Aves; order Psittaciformes; family Psittacidae; genus Pezoporus; species Pezoporus wallicus. Next base: position 4,274,854 of record NW_026639744.1, read on the forward strand.
GATAGTAAAACAGTAACAAAGGATGAAGTTACATTATGAAGCCTATCAGAAAGGGCCACAAAATACAGAAAATGTCTGAAATGAAAATCTGATCAACCATATTACAAGAGTCAAGTTTCTTGCAGGATGTAACTGCATTATAGACTCCATTGGTTCCTATTGTTATCACCAAACCTCTCTGCCGGCTTCATATTAGGGCCATTTCTATCAAATATAGGTCACCCACTTCTACAGAATTTGATTCACTGGTGTTTATTTTGGGAAGCTTTCTTTTCTGCAAATAAATATTTTCAGTAAAAAAATGCCTTTATAAACTGAGACATAATTTAGAAAACCCTCTCATTTTCTTTACTAGAATTAGGACCTCTGATATTTCTTCATTTAAATGCACTTCAGTAAACAAGAAAGATTAATAATGTAAAAGAAAATACTTAAAAAGAAAGGGCTAATAACACACCATTATAGTGAAAAGTCAATTTCCACCAGTAATTTCCCTAAAGATTGTGTTGATTTTGAGTTTGTTTTTATACAGCAGATTAAAAATATTGTGTATGTGGCTGAAGGAAATCTGGTTCTAATTCTGAGGGGAAAACTAGCTGTTATATGAAACTACCAGTGGCAAAGCAAAAATACTAATTCTAATATAATGAAATGCAAAGCAAATCTCAAACCACAAAATTCATAAATTAGTAGCTTTGAGTATTACATCTGGTTTTAATTAACATATTTGTAAACAAAAAGCACAAAAAGGTCTTTAATCACGGAAATTGGCTCTTTTATACACTGAAAATTCTGGGGAAAAAGGAGAATTGCAGAAAAGAGGAGAGAACATAAAAGGTTATTATAAAACCAATCCCCATCAGGATTGTCCAAAACCTGAAACCTTTTTCTGAGCACCACCAGAACTGTAGTTAAAATGATTATCCAGACTACTGTTCCAGCTTCCCCACCACTTCAGGCCCAGGACAATGGTTGTAGAGTGAAATGGAAATCCAGATAACCAGCATCCAAGACATACTACAGCTGTCCTACCACCATGGCTTCTGACCACTGTTCAGTCTTCCATCAAATCATCAGCCTGGACTCAAAAGCTCTCATCTGTGTTTTGTGTATCTTTGATAGGTTTGGGGAAAATAAGTAGGCTTGAAAAGATGGCTGTGTGAAACTGCCTGTAGATTTGAGATTCAATAATCAGCCTCAGCTGTCATTTCAAGAGAAATGGTATTTAACATAGCTCAGTATTTCCTGCTGAGCTATTAGTAATATGAACATGGTCTTTAAGACGCAAGAACTAAAGCCTCAGTTAAAAGTGCCATTTGAATAAATATAATCCTTTTATTTTTTTACTTCAAAGCATTAGTACTTAACAGCTGTACTAGCCAGACACTAGCCTTACCATATTCATATAGATATCATTAACCAAATTAATTCTATTTAAAAGTGACTTTTTAATAATGATTTGTGGAATTCTTCTAAGCTAAAGTTTCTCCTTTATCTACTCATATTAATAACTCTAAAAATCTAGAGAAAGACAACATATTACCCTATCCTAAAAGGATTTTATATTCAAATGAATATATATAAGTGAATGGTTAATGCTGCCAGCAAAACTGTGGCACCTTGTAGAGCTGGAAAAAGCAATCTAGAGTATTTGCCTTATACATATACTGCCAAATATATATATATATATATATATATATGTAGCTGTTCTGATGATGAGAGAAGTGTTGATCTGATATTTTATTGGCCTATTTGTCTCTAAATTCAATTTGTGTGCAAGGTTTTGTACTCATATTACCAGTTTTTTTCTCTCCCTGCATTTTTTTCTGTGTTTGACCCATGGCAGCTAGATTATTTCTTACTCCCAGTGCTACTTGCTGGGCTTGTATGGCATAATTAGTGCCGAGACTGGGGTGCTTTACAAAATATTTTCAAGAGGGGAAGAACTGTGCTTTGATAGGAGGAGTGAAATTTTGTTCATGATAATTTAAGCAACTAAGTTTTTAAGTAAATTACTAATTTAAATTACTAATTTAAGTTAAACATACAATGTTCAGCAGTATATTTGTCATGAATTTATCTAAAAATTATTTACATAAACTACTGTATTAAAAATGACTACAGCAAATAGTGAAGTACTGTTAAAGAGGAACTAATTGTGGTGGATTTGTTTCTTTTTTGTTTGGTTGTTTGGTTTGGGGTTTTGTTTTGTTTTTAATTTGAAAGCTGTAGGTTTTGCATAGGGCCATAAAGCTTGATGTATTATTTTTACATAAATTAAAGTCATTAAAAATGACCCATTCTTATGTGCCAACACCACTGTACAAAGACAGAGGTAGTTGAGAGTAACTTACTAAATACTAAAATGAGACAGAACTGGAAATCTCCCTACAGCTGAGTGCTGGGAGTGTCAGCAGGACACTGATGCTGCAAAGGCTGAGCAGAAAGTGACCCCTACACACATCTGCGCTTACCCCTGGGAAAACACAGGTGCATGGCTGGGAAAAGAGCTGTGAGCAGCCTTAATACATCTTTTAGCCTGGACAATTGGTGGAAAAGGCCACTGCAGATCTTGGTGGGGTGGGAATCACCTTGAAGTGAGGATCTGGGCCTAAACACAGCTGTTAATTCTATCCTGCAATATAAGAACCTCTTAGTATTAACACCAATGCTGTTCTGACATTTCAGATTATTTTTCTTTTTAAACTATTGCAAAACTAGAATTTTTTTTAACTTAAAATGTTCTTTACCTCTTGCTTGATGTAACCCACATACTCTCTAAAATAAAGACACAATGAATTTCTACACAGATTATAAAATAATTTTTGAACCCTCTTAGTAGCTACACTGGTAACCACCTACAATTGAGTACTTCCTAACTACCTTCTCTGAGTTCATCTTTTCTATCTACTATTTGATAAAAAGGAAAAATTATATTAGCTTAAACTGCTACTAAATGATAACTGTTGGCAAGTGCCTGCCACTGTGATTACTATTCTTAACTAATTTAATTACAGCAATGGCAAATAAAAGCAGTCAATCCCTGTAAAACACATCTAACTGCAGGGGCCATATTAATAACTAAATACCAGCAATTCTGATTACTGCAATTAGCCCAGCCTTCCATTGGTCTTTTCCCATGGCTATTCCGCCCACAGTGACCAGACAAAGCAAATTTGTTTGCACAGGCCTGCTCCAGCCTTTCTTCAGACAACAGGAACTGGGTTAAAGCTCAGGAAACTGAAACTGATCTGAACATAAGAACAGTGTGGTGTTCATTCAAACCCCCTGCTAAAGCCACAAACAGCTTTGATCTTGAGCTTTAAGGAGAAAGGAAAAGTTTCAAGATAAGCCTTGCTTTTCTGTTATGATACTTTTCTCAAAAATAAATGTATGGATAAATGGTAACAGCAACCAAATCACTTTCTGACATTTGAGCTTAACATGAAATTCCTGACCCTGATCTTCAGGTGTAAAAGGCTGAAACAGATATAGGTATTCAGACCCCTCCTTTGCTTTCAACATAAATAAACAAGCAATGACAGCTTCTTGCAATAAATCTGACCCTTATTTTCAATCAAAAATATCTCCTTCTGCTATACAGTAAAAGGCATTTCTCGCTAAAGGAGCCGGAGCTGGTGTTTCCGAAATCAGGGCTTCCAGAAGTAGCATCCTCTGCCAGCCTGCCAGAAGGCCCTGTTTGGGGAATTTTTATTGTATCCATTGACACAAATTAAACACACATTTGTGCTTAAAACATAAAAATACAATTAATGAATGATATTTATTTTTTTCTGAAAGTCTGATACATAATGGTTAGCTAGTAAATTATGTAATAAAAGTTGTGTTATAGAAAACTTCTTCCTGCTATATGATGGCAATCACATAAAATTCTGAATGCCTGTCTGCCCTTAATGCTTCCAACACTTGGGCAGGTAGGTCACCTCAAAAAAGAACTTTGCTGTATTTTATCACTTTCTCATGAGAAAGTAGATGTAGGTGCTCACAATGCGAATTATCTTCATCCATGACTTAAATATCCCTTTCCATGATCTGTACCATCTTTATGGTATATAATAGGTATACAATTCATGAAAGTCATGTAAAATAAATCACCATTCACTTGAGTAGCATTTTTATATTATAGAAGTAAAAGTTGGATCCTATCTCATCTTCAAGCAAGTGCTGTTTTTTCCCTTCTTATTCTCTCTTCCGTGAATTGGGTTGTCCTCATTTGTCTTCTAATATGCCCTACTGCTTTACAGACTAAAGTTATTCTCTTCCCTGTAGAATTCCTCAAATATCTCACCTCACAGAACCAAACCTTAACAACCACCTCTATATACTGACAGCACACTAAATGTCATGGTACAAAACAATGTTATGATTTATATTGGTCCTGTTCACAGATGTAGGAACTGACATACGTCATTAGGAGCATGGATATTCACATGGAGGGATATAAATATAAAGGCCTTGGAGAGCACTGAGTAGGAGCTGGTATTAAACATGCATGCACACGTAGAGACTGACAAAAAAAATGGACTTGGAATTTTGAAACAACTGACTTGACTATCCAAATCATCCACTGCCAATAGAAAACTGTGACTTTCAGGTTTTCAAGCATAATCTGCCACTTACAAACTAGAATCAAGAGAAAAAACACAGATGCTAAGAGTTAATCAACAAGGTTGATAGTGTATCTCTAGAATGACTAGTTTTGTCTAACACAATGAAAACACTGGTTCAATTCAGAGTCCATTCTTTTTCTGGTAACAGCAAACTTGCACTTTAAAATAAGCACTATCTTATTCCCTCAGGATAATGGAATGCACATTAGAAAACAATTTAAAAGTTAGCATCACTTCTACTCATTTAGCACCTATTTATTGCTGGTATCTCCTTGAAGTACAGTGGAAAAAAATGACAAGTTTCAGGCCTAGTGTGCAGGAAGTGTTGCATACTTTGCTACAATATTGACTATATGGCACTGTTGTGACAAGTAATGTGACACTAATGATAATTAGAAAATGTTGGTTCACTCTAGGTCCCAAGAACAATGATTTCAACCATCTATATTATGCAGTTTAATATCTTTCAGTTGTAAAAAATATTCTAACTTATAAGCTAACTAGTACCAACTGCTGAAAATGCTTGGTGCTGGGACAACAATTTAAAGCCTGATTTTTTACAACAAGCTGTTGTTATAACTGTTTTTCTAATTTCACTTTAACTAAGCACACATTTATGTTTGATATCATCCACTAATAAAAACTTTTGTCTTATATCTTGCTCTATTTTGCCTGTCAGCAAAGTCAGTAAGAATTCTCTCCCAAGTTTTAACAGAAACAGATCAGAGACATAAACCTGTGATCTCTTTTGTGTCCTCCTATGACAATGCTTTTCTGTCCCCTGGTCACCCCTTCTGAGTAAAATGTTTCTGAAGGGTAAAGCCAGATTCCCCTCCTCACCCCAAATATCCCTTGCCTGTATGCTGCTCTTTTTCACACAATCTGGGGACAAAAATTTGCCAATGGTAAACACTATATAAAAGAAAGAAAGAAAAAAAAAAGCAGCAGCAAACCAAATACTCTGGACTAGTTCACAAAGTAAACAAATTTCACCTACAGAAGCTTCTGTCCAATAGTCAATATTTAACAGTTTCTCACTCTTCTGCCATTTCTGGGCTTACTTTGGGAAGGACTGCTATGAAACAAAACAGCAATGGACAACTTTAATAAGCTCTGATATTTTCTATCAAAGATATTCCACTAACTCTTAAGCTGAAAGAAGGTGCAGGAGGCCTGCTGAGGTAACAAAATAAAGGCAGAGGAAACAAGCTGACTTGGAAAGTTCCTGCAAGTCAAGCTGCCTCTAGCACAAAAAAAATTGCATCACAAAGCATTTTATGGAAAAGAAATAGCTTTTATTCTAAGTTAACTTAATGTCTGATACTAATTACATTCTATATATTACCTTTCCTTGAATTTTCTCTCTTTTTTGAAGGTTAAAAAGATAAATAAAGAAACATCAAAAAAAAACAAACAACCACCCCTGCAGATAGCCAATTTTGCTCACCATTGTGTCACAGTGCACAGACCTGAAATTCCTCTGCTGACCTGAAACGGAAATTGTTTCTTTCCTTTTTAAAGCATAAACATGCTGCTGCCAAAGAAGTAGTAACTAAAAATTAAGGTAAAAATTAGTGCTGAGCATAAAAGAATCCTCCAAATGGTAACATATTTAAAATAATAGGTACAAGTCTTCAAATGAAAGATGAGCATCGATATAAATCAACACAAATAAACCTGCCTTTTAAGCTCAAAATCAGCCTTGCTGGAATACTAGGCCAATGCATGTCACTTACACACACAGAGATAGAAACCATCACACTCATGTTCATACGCAGTGATTTCGTTAGAAGAATTACCCATTCTGTGCTCACTATAGTTTTTTATGAGAATAAATCAAATGACAATTACTGCCAGTACCTGAGAAGCTCAAGCATTTTTAAAAGAAACTTATTTTGTAACTTCCTGGAAAAAAAATCAAACCAGTAAGTAAATATTTTCCCACTGCAAGTGAATGTTATTAAAAAAAATAAAAATCAGTCTTACCTTAACTTTAAGCACAGAAGAAAACATTTTAGCATCTTCTGATACCCCTCCAATGTACATTTTTTTTGTAAAGACAGGCGCATGGTCATTTTCATCCTTCACTTCAATAAATACCTTGGCTGTATTACCTAAAAGAGAGAATGGAAAGTATACATCGAAAATTTTTCAATAAACCCTTAACACCTACCATAGTTCGTACATCTGCAGCCCAAACAGATCATATAAAATAGGTGTATGGATAATACTGTAAAAGTAAATTCATTAGAAAAAATAACACATTTGCTATGAAGGGTATGAACTTGAAGGAAATAAAGAGATTTCATGCTTTCTTTCTTTTTTTTTTTTTTTTTTTAAATCTACGTTCATTGTTTCTGCATTTGCCAATCTTGAATTTAACTTGGATTGAATTCATACTTTTAGAGAAGACGTTTCCTATTATCTGTACACTTGCACTTTGCTATTATGGATATCTGAATTTTCTTGTAATAAAAAAACTGCCATGGCTTTCTTTAGAAACCCAGATATTTGGGGAAAATATAAGAAAAGGCCTGCAACTAATTTTTCAAATAATTGGAAAAGCACAATTAAGGATCTCATACTTTACACAGATTTTGGTCACATGAAATTCTCACAAGTGTTAGAGATAATGAGCAGGTAATATATACTAGCAGTTATACTGCAAATATCAGCTTACTTTTTCCATTTCCTGTGCAGCTTGCTTTATGTATTTTAATTAACTCCCACACAAATACTGAACGGGTCACTCTGCTGTGGTATCTGTAAACTCATAAACAGTCATAATTTAGCACTTGGCTAAGCACCCTAGACACCTAATGAATTTACTGTATTAATTGAATGCATGCCTAAGCCTGTCTTCATCAGAAACCTGGAATGGCCCATGGGAGAAGTATCACTTTATCCCTAGGGGTTCGACACATCTTCAACCAAAATACTGCTGTTAATTTGTGTTTTATTAAACAGTTACTGATCCACTCCACTGAATCACAGACAACTTCTGCAAGAAAAAAAACTTCTAGCAAAAACTACAGAGCTAGTGCAAAAAAGATACAACTGCACATTAATCTACACTAACATCTGTTTGTCTCTTACAGAATTGTAAAATCCAGAAAGACTGCTGGAAATTATGATATCCAGTTCATTAAAACCACATTTTCAAGTGATAAATTGCCTCAATTCAGAGTTGGTTTTCCCAGCTTTTTTCAGTGCCAGGGTAATTTGAACACTGTACAGGTGCCATGCTGATCTGAGTTAAGCTTCAAAACACAGTCTCATTAAGAAAGTACTTAGTAGCTGTACCTTTAGGGGACAAAAAAAGCAAACAACACAGACTATTTTTTAGATTGCCAGAGTCACCACAGGTGACTGATCTATCTGATCAGGTGATCTATCTGATGGTTCAACTGGTGAGAAACAAATGAGGAATTCATAAATGTAACTGAAGTCTGAGAAAAACATTTAATATGCCATCCAATGCACTAATAGGAAGAAAAGCATTAAAAAAAAAAAAAAAGAAAGAAAGAAAAAAATTACATTTCCTCAGAGGAATAATCAATTATTAACCTTTCACATTGATCTGTAGAGATATGTTAAACAACTTTCAGGTGCTGTTACTTCCTGAGAAAATGACTTAATGACATTCATTCTTTTTACAGACATGGGAAAAAAGACATAACCCAGCATGTGAATACATGTAATGTGGACATAATGGCCTGTTTGAAAACATCTCCAGTTTGCTTGTTTTCAAAAGAATGCTTCTTTATTTATTACAGTGAAGAAAACTGTAAGTCAAACAGATACCGAGAGGTCCCATGAATAGTCAAACCTCTCCTGTTAAAATGTATCCTTAATGTTTCCGGCTGCAATACTGAGTTACAGTTAGAAACTGCAGCTACACCCTTTAGGAAGAAGGCAATTGAATCAGGATTACAGGCAATGTGTGCAACTGACCTTGACCTGCTGAGCTAATAAACAGTTACATCAATGGCTGTGACCAGTTTACTGCTGTAGGGAAGATCATAATTGTATCACATTCAGTACTGGTAGGACTAAACATTTGCAGGCTTGCACTAGCTCTAATGCAAATTAAACATCTTTTTCATAGTGCTTACTACCTTCATAATTTCAAGCCCGTTTTGGTGAGGTGGCTTAGCCTGATGCAAAGTTTGCTTTGCAATTTGCTCAAAAACATTTGTTTAATTTGCTGGTAGTTCTTTGAGCTGCCAAAATGCTGATTTGTTTTTTGATGGTTGAACGCTTTGAAAATGAGAAATGAAAGTTATTACATTGAGCGCAAAACAAGTTAAATATCCTGCACATATAGAGACTAACATCAGCATCGTTAACGCTAAATTAAACGTATACCTTCATTTTATCTTACTGCCCGATTTTTAGGCACAGCTTATATTTCATTCCCTCTGGTAGGTGGAAGGGAACATGGCATCTGTGAACTCCTCCCTACCACGTGCTTTTTATCTGATTCCAGTCTACAGCTGGCCACGGTAAACAACCCCCAGCCACTTACAGAGGTTGCCTTATCTCGTATCAAATAAGCCTAGAAGAAGCACACATTAAAATCTCTCATCAGAAACTGTGCCATTTTGTGTGAAGGTTGTGCCAGAGCCTTCGCCATGGGGATTTCCCCAGCCACCTCACTTGATTCAGTCAGATATCCCCTGCACATGGAGATACTCTGGTACCCAGAGACACATGGTATGATGCTCCTACATCTACCACCCCTGCACCTTCACTACCCTGCATGATTGAAACAGCCACCCAACCTGAGCATGCTCTTACAAAGCCTGGTTTAGATTCTGGCATTAGACTAATTTTTTTCTTCGTATTCCAAATTTGTTAATGCTTGTTCTAACTATTGTTTCTGTGTGTCTCTAGCCCTCTTTTCTGGTACCTGAAGGCAGGCAACAGGACCCACTATATAACGTGCACTAAAACTCTCACAGGCAGGACACTGAATACCAAAGGATACTAATATTTAACATTCACCTTCCAGAAGGGAAATTTTGTATCCCCATGTATGCAAAACCATGCTGCTTTGGTATTCTAGATCTGGAATCCAGCTCCAGTTACATTCTTTTTCATGGATTCCAGGAGTTGAAACCAGAATTTATTCCTCTGTGGTACACCTTGTGAGACCTAATCAATCCAAGTAGGATTCTTATTACTGTGACTGAGTTACCTAAATAGCTGGCCAGGTGAAAGAAGAAAAAAACATCTTTCTCTAGACAAAGCAACACAGGACTGACAAGGTGGCCAGAGAGAGCTGAGAAGAAATTTGATTGAGTGCTACAATTATCTGCCTTCAGCTGTAAAGAAAGTACTTCTCTGCATAGTAAGTATGCAGATGATACTTGATAAGCAAATAGTTTCTTTAGTTTTACTCCACATTTTTATTGCTAAGGCACATTTATTGTCTGGATTTTTCACACCAATTAGTTCAACAGTCACAAAGGTCAAGTCAGCCACCCAGACAATGCACTGCAAAGGAATTTTCTTCACCACAATCTCCTGCAAGGTGTCCTGTGTCCCATTTGCCTCTTCTAGTCCCACACTGAGATGAGCTGCAGTGGAAAGATTATACAGAACTTCAGCTGCTTGTAAGTCATCTTCAGCCTAGAAGAACCAAGCATACTGCATGCACTGCTCCAGCTAAATAATCACTCCCAAAACTAGAAGACGAAGTATTTGGAGCTTTCAGCTTTTGTGATTTACTTTAAGAGAGTGAAAACATCCTTAAAGGTTCTCTAAAGGAAACCTAAGCACCCTCTGAAGCACATAAAACTAGTAGATCATTACTAATATGGAAAACAAAATGAACAAACACTCCAGGGAGCTGGTCAGAACTAGTGCATGCTATCACTTCCAGAAGTTTTTTCCTGACATGCTTGTTGAAAACTCTTTCCCAGTATTACTGCTTATCTAAGTAGAACTAATAATATGCCTGTGTCATGTGAGCTTGTAGTTTCTTGCCAGATTTCAGAAATGAAGTTGAACCAAAGCAATGCTTTTTGAATGCTGAGACAGTGTCAACTATGCTTGCATTATCACTAGGTTTTTTTTACATTATGCTTTCATCGTTGATGCTGTACTTGTCTTCCATAATATACCAAGCCAGCCATTGATAGAGCTGCTTTTCATGCATCAATAATTTTAACATAAAAACCACATAGATTAAGCAGTGGCTGTTTGTTCTGCAGTAGGTAACAGCAAAATCTTCTCTTCTAAAAGTTCATTTTAATCAAAATGGGAATAAGAATTGTAATTCACTGCGGTTCAATAGCACTTTGCATTACTACTATCTTAAATCTGTTGAGCAGACTTTGCGCTTTGGCAGGTAAACTAAACTGAAGTGAAGCTGCACTCAATCTCACCTTACTAAATTTGGCAGAACCAAATAGGAACCAGCATCAAGTATTTTTCAGTGGCATTTTCATTCTAAATCAGCATTTGCCCATAAAGCCTGAACAAGATCATCATATGCTGAATCTGACCAAGAACAGTGCAAAAAGAAGCTTTGACTAGATGTAAACAGCAACGTGTTTGGAGTAGCACTGATGCAAGGTCTCATTTAAATCAATAAACCCCATCTTTTTTACCAAATAAAAGCAACCATGGGAGATTTAAGTGTGGTGAAACTGGAAGCAGCACTTGGTCACGAGGTGCACAGCTGTGGCAATGGCAGGCTCTGTGATAGGCTAAGGTGCAGAGCAGGGCTCCCCAGGAAACCTGAGGAAGAGCAGGGAGCCCCACCTGGAGCCAGCAGCTCTTGTGAGCAGGAACAATGTGGGAGATTTAAGTGGCCCTAGGGAGCTGCTTGACCAGAGATGTCAAAAAATACAAGGAAGGGCTCTTCAGGTACATAAAGAGCAGGGAGAAACAGATGGAAAATACTGGCCTGCTGTTAATCATGAAAGATGAATTAGTCACCAAAAATGCTCAAAGGCAGAGATTCTCCACACTTTCTTCACCAGCACTCTTGAGCCCCAGGCCTTGGGATCAAAGAATCCAGGTTGATGCAAACACAAGCCAACCATCACTGAAGGAAGAGCTGGTATGTGAACTGTTGCAGGAGTTTGACCCCTACAGATTAATGGGCCCTGACAATATCCACCCAAGGCTGTTGAGAGCTGGCTGACATCACTGCAAGGCTGCTTTCCATAATCTTTGAGAAGTCATGGAGATCGGAGGATGTCCCAGAAGGCTGAAAGAAGGTTTATGTCACTCCCATCTACAAGAAGGCCTTAAAGGATGATCCAGGAAATTATAGGCCCACCAGTCATACCTGAGTTGCTGAGAAAGTAATGGAATGAATCCTCCTGAGGGGTCTCACAAGTCAAATGAAGCATGTGACTGGGAAAAGTCAGCACAGACTCACCAAGTGCAAATCATGCTTGATAAACATGGTTGCCTTCTATGACAAAGTAACCTGCTTGGCTGATGTGGAGTGAGTGGTGGATATTGTCTACCTAGATTTATTCAAGGCTTTTGAAGCAGTTTCCCACAGCATCCTCCTAGAGAAACTGATGCATTACAGTCTTGACAAGTGCCTTTGTGTGGTGGATGGGGAGCTTGCTGACAGGCCACACCCAGGTGGTGTTAACAGTGATGTTCAAACTGGGGACCTGTCACAAGTACGGTCCCCCAGAGATGAACATTGAGCCCAAGGATATTTAATATCTTTGTAAGTGATCTGGATGATGGAATCAAGTGTACCCTGGCAAAGGTTGCTGATGATACCAAACCCAGTAGGGAAATGGACACCTTGGAAAGGAGAGCCACCCTGCAGGAAGACCTGCATAGGCTGGAAGAGTGAGCTAACAAGACTCATGAAGTTCAACAAGCACAAATGTAAGGTCTTGCACCTGGGAAAACATAATCCAAGAGAGCAGCACAGGCTGGGATCCACTTGGCTGGCAGCAGTTCTGTGGAAGTGGACTGGATGTTCCTGGTGGACAACAAGCAGTAAGCTGGTGTGGCAAAGAAAGCCAACAGGATGGTGGGCTGCATCAACAAGGGCATCACCAGCAGAGATAAAGATGATATTATCCCACTCTGCCCAGCGCTTGTCAGGCCACAGCCAGAACACTGTTCAGTTTTGGTCCCCACTATACAAAAAAGACATGGACAAGCTGGACAGGGTCCAGAGAAAGGCCACAAAGATGATAAAAGGAGTGGAAAACCTTTCGTATAAGGAAAAGATGAGAACTGTCAGCCTCGAGAAAAGAAGGCTCAGGGGAGACCTTATCACCATGTTCCAGTATTTAAAGGGTGGCTACAAAGAAGACAAAGACTTCCTTTTTATGAGGAGCCAAGTAGAAAAGATAAGGAGTAATGGGACCAAGTTACTCCTGGGGATATCCTGATTGGACACAAAAGAAAAACTTTTCACATCTAGAGCAATCGACCATTGGAATAATCTCCCCAGGAAGTGACGGACTCCCCAGCATTGGACACTTTTAAAGATTCTATGATTTAAAGTTAGCTCACATTTTAAGCAGAGTCTCTTAAATACATTGCTTTGCTGCCCACAGAACTATTAAATTTGTCCCAGTGGCTTTCAGGGAAACTACCCCAGAGCTGTGTCATAGAGAAGGCAGATTAGCAGCTCTTTAGGCTCTGCAGCATATTTTGTTCAGCTATCACATCTGGATTCAGGGACTGGCATGGCAGCCTATTTATAAAACCATCAGCACATCAATTTGAAAATAAAAATGTAATGCTGCTTGAAAAATCAATAAAACAGGGATAGGGAATTCATTTTCATATTTAATTTAGTAAAACTATAGTTCCTAATTAGTATGGAGCAGTTGCGGAATTTTGGTTGAAAAATTAGTGCTACCCCTTTTTGCTTTATGATTCTTGAAAGTTCATTTTTTTAATCAGAAAATGAAAAACATTACTTGGAGACAGAACTATTCTTTTACTCTCCAACACCCACAGAAAAAACCTGTCTTACCATTGGTATTATAGCAACAATTTGACAACAGAAATGACCCTCCTTGAGCAGTGCCTCAGCAGATGTTTGGGGGATCGGTATACACCAATTCTTGCTTGGGGCTGTGTCAAAGGCAAAACAAATAGTTCTAGCAATGAATAAACCGTGTAAACAATCAATTGAAAGGTGCATTTTTGCTTAAAAATCTTTTAAACCCCAAATAAATACCATCTCTACCAAGATCATATATATTCACACTTGGCAGTGAATGTAATATTTAGCACAACTGATTGAAATGAAGAAAATGTCAAAGTGTTATTTCCCCCTCAGCTGATCTAACACTCTTGAGATACCTTACTTCTTGCTTGTTGAATTCTTCTTCTAACTTGATTTTTAATAAGAAATTGTGCTACTCTGAATACATCCATGAGAATTTGGAGGGACACCTGTTTTAGTTCTCACCTATAGCAGGCTGGATGCAAACGCAAAGATAGCACTTGCCATTTCTAAAAAAGAAATCTGCTTATCAAGCCAGTATAATCACAACTGTAAAAATATCAGATTCATTGTTTGCAGTGCTTTTAATTTATTTTAAATTCTTCTTAAAAGACAGTAGAACCATCCATGTGGTACTGCATCTCTAGAAATGTGAAAGATGTACCTGCTGTTTTTCCTTTCCCTACTCTTTTAGTTAGACCCAATCAAGTCAGCAAAAGTAAGAAAGCAAAAAAAAAAAAAAAAGAGGATGTGGGAGGGATAACAGTGGGATTACAAGCCATGACAGAAGTTTCCTAATGAAGATGCAGGTGACAAGATCATGGATGTAGGGGATTGTTTCACTGCATTAACAACTACATGATACAAGGAACCCTCTTTTTTACCCCTGCCACAAGAATATGATTTACTTGGGTGGCAGCAGCATCTCACAGTCAATCTTAGACACTGTCAAAACAAGACAAAATCTACACAAAAGCAACCTCAGACCAAAATACTTCCTCTGGCCTCCCTCTCAACAGCTCATTGAACAACAAAGCTGTTAACACAGGTAACTTCTAATGAGTAAAAACCTTTCATGTGGCACTGTACCAACTGGTAACACCTTTGCCTGTCAGGTTTAATTTTTAAACAAGCTGTTTACATCCATGTCCCTTTGCAGACAGACACTGGAACAGCCTGGGGGTTACTGTGCTGAGCAGCCATGAAAGATGGGTGAACTTATGCATAGATGGCAATGGTAAGATAACAGAGCACACGGCAACTGCTCTTGGCAGCAGTTCAGTGAACAAGAGGGCAGTGGCAGGATGAAAGGGTCAGATGTACGGAGCTGGGGGACGAAAAGATATCCTCTTCTCAGCTGCTGGAAACTATGAACAATGCAAACCAGGAAAATAAATTGCTCACTTCTGTACACAGAGGAATTTAGAGGGCCCTTTTTCCTGCGGTGTTCAAAAGCAAACATATTCCGGCTCTTTTGTAAATATACCATTTTTCCCATGTCAAAGCAGGAAGCCTTGGTGTCTCCTACTACAGTGCACATTTCGTCTGTCTGGCACAGAGACAAGATGCCCACTAATGCTTTAATTCATAAAACTAAGACCATGGGTTTTTTTTTTTTTGGTAAAACCCTCTCTTTGCCCCTACCTATAACCTATAGTTTTTTTCACCCCTATACTGCTCCACTGTTCTTTCTTATCAGGCTTAGGCAGCACTTTCTCTTTGCTGCTCCCCTGGTTTCCTGTAAACCCCTCTGTTTCCTCCTGTCCCTTCCTTCCTTGCCACAAGATTATTAATCTGACCACGTTTTCCTTGGTATCAAAATGCAGGACAGTGAGATGTAGATGAAAACTTTGCAAACAGCTGACAGTGCTAAATGAGGTAAAAGATGATGCTTCTTTTCTTTTTCAAGAGGCACTCTTGGTTTAGTAAGTGATTAATTGTACTGATACATTTCCTTCACCTCACTAATTCATATCTCTTTCTGGAAGGAAGGAGCTGCTCACTTCATGACAGATTACAGAGCAGCACCTTCCAGTTGTAGAAGAAACCCTGCCACACACAGTTATGTGATGTTCACCTTATGTATCAGCTTTTCTTTTCTTTTTTAATCTTACCCATTGAGGCAGAACTGAAAGCTTCTATTTAGAAGCTAATAATCACAATCCTAATTTGACCTATAGCAAACATCAGGCTAAAGTCCATAGTGATAGACAATCTAAGAAGCAAAGAGCAGTCAGAAAAAAAATCCAGGGCTGCTAAATTTAACTGAATTGGAGAAGTCCATTAATACTGAATGTCTTTCAGGGCTCAGCATCACTAATTGCTGATTCTTATAGCTAGAATTCCAACCTTTTAAATTCACTATAATCAGAAAACCTAACTCTTTTTCCATTCAAACTAAGCAAAAATGCACTGCAAATTCATATTATAAAGATTTAGCAAAAGTAATTCATTTAAGGAGTTCAATTCCACTGAAAGAATGTGATTTTGCATGATTTAGCATCATATTTTAAAAACCCAGTTTAAGTCACCAGTTTTATGTTCTCACACTCTGAATGACATCTCAATTTACTTTCTCTCCTCATTTATAAATTTAATTATTACTACACTATCAGTTGGTGCTATCACTAAATCATAGCATCACAGAATGGTTAGTGCTGGAAAGGGCAGGGACACCTCACCCTAGACCATGTTGCCCAAGGTCCTGTCAAACCTGGTCTTGAACACTGCTAGGGACGGAGCATTTACTACTTCTATGCGCAACATGTTCCAGTGTCTCACTACCCTCAGAGTACAGAACCTCTTCCTTATAGCTAATCTGAACTTCACTGGTTTTAGCATTAAACCCACTACCTCTTGTCTTATCACTACAGTCCCTGATGAAAAGTCCCTCTCCAGCATCCTTGCAGGCCCCCTTCAATTGTGGGAAGGCTGCTATGAGGTCTCCACGCACCCTTCTCTTCTCCAGGCTGAACAGCCTGTCTTTGTATGGGAGGTGCTCCAGTCCCCTGATCATCCTTGTGGCCCTCCTCTGGACTTGCTCCAACAGCTCCACACCTTTCTTATGTTGAGGACACCAGAGCTGCACACAATATTCTAAGCGGGGTCTCATGAGAGCAGAGTAGAGGGGCAGGATCACCTCCTTCGACCTGCTGGTCACACTCCTTTTGATGCAGCCCAGGATACGGTTGGCTTTCTGGGCTGCAAGTGCACACTGCTGACTCATATTCAGTTTCTTGTTGACCAACACCCCCTAAGTCCTTCTCCGCAGGGCTGCTCTGAATCTCTTCTCTGCCCAACCTGTAGCTGTGCCTGGGATTGCCCCGACCCAGGTGTAGGACCTTGCACTTCTCATTGTTGAACTTAACGAGGCTGACACTGACCCAGCTCTCACGGTCCCTCTGGATGGCATCCTTTCCCTTCAGTGTATCAATCAAACCATACAGCTTAGTGTCATTGGCGAACTTGCTGATGCTGCACTGACAAGCTGAGTTACAGTTAACACAGTATCATCCACTCTTCTATTGCACAGATGAAAATTCAAACTTCTACTTGTATATAATTATCTTCTATAATATCATAAAGGTAAAAACAATTTGGTGTCTAGCTTCTGAGTTCTGCAAAACTCAGTACTGTTTTGTGGCTGGCAGTTTGTCAGTGCTGTGCTACCTAGCTCCAGAAGGCTTCACCATTGCAGCTCCAGAGTAGGTCATCAATTCACTGCCAACAAATTCCAGAACAGTTCACCAATTCTGTAGTATCTAACACCAGAACTGGCAGTTATTAATTGCCATTGAGTGTCAGAGCAGTGTATTAATTCAATGTCACATAATTTTAGAGAAGTGCATTCAAAGTCACCTATCTCTAAAGTAGTTCATCATTTCAATGTCACCAAAGTCCACAGCAGGGCACTAATTCTGTCTCATCTCCTTCCACTGTAGCTCATCAATTCAATGCCCTGAAACTCAGAAGTAGCATTTAACCTGATTAAGACTCATCAAGAAAGAAAAAGGTGCTGAGGAAATGGAAAAACATACATCATATAGATGTAGGAATCAAACCTAGAGGTCAAGGGATCTCCACTACAAAGACATACGTGATTTAGTTAGACAGATATCTGTAAAATATTTTAAAAATATACATCTACCAAATTATTTAGCTATCCAGCCAGCACAGTGCATATTCAAAACCTAATACATGCTGTATACTCATGGATATTCATAGAATCATAGAATAGTTAGGGTTGGAAATGACCTTAAGATCATCTAGTTCCAACCCCACTGCCATGGGCAAGGAATTCTCACCCTAGACCATGTCACCCAAGGCTCATCCAATCTGGCCTTGTATACAGCCTGTCTTCACACAGGAGGTGCTCCAGCCCCCTTATCATCCTTGTGGCCCCTGTCTGGACTTGCTCCAACAGCTCCATGATCTCCTTATGTTGAGGAGACCAGAACTGCACACAGAACTACAAGTGTGTTCTCATGAGAGCAGAGTAGAGGGGCAGGATCACCTCCTTTGACCTGCCGGTCACATTTCTTTTGATGCAGCCCAGTATATGGTTGGCTTTCTGGCCTGTGATTCAAACACATACAGCAAGTGCATGTCTTCCTTTAACCTGGACCAAATTCAAACTCAAGTCATTACCAAGTATCTCTGAATGCAATAATTCAGCCATCAACTTTTTAAAACTGCTGTCCATTTGGGAGAGCTGCTCTAGTGCAGACCATGAGTCAGAAGGTGTGCCCAAAGACCACTGCTGGAGCCTGCTGACTCCCTTGTCTGTTCACCTGTGTCAGAGTAAGATTTGGAAAAAGCTGTATGTTGCAGAGAACCTTATTTCCTCACTGCATATGGCCTAGCTGTATTTTACAGAATATAACCTTAACTGGACCTGTCCCAGACACAGAAAATACAGTCAACTGGCACTAGCTCTCTTTTTCTCCCCCTCCAGGTACATCGTTGATGGGGGCTATAACAGCAACAGACTCTTACATCGCTGTTAATACAATTAAACTTCTGATCACTGAATAATGCATATGTGATACACCACACACACGGTCAATTCTTTCATAACAAAGAAGAAATATCCATGATACTATATGTCCAATTTCCAATAATTTTCTGCTGGTCATACTGGAAAGCATGATGAATATATTTTAACTTCCACCCCATGTACAACTTCTCAGGCTACCTTCTATCACCCAATTTTATGTGATGTTCCCAAATACTTAAACCTGCTAAGTCTAATATTTTTAAGAACTTTAAAAATCTGTAACTTTACATGAAGTACCAATTTCAGTATTGCAAGCATGTTCTACAATAGTACCTCTATACAGAAGAAACAGACTTGCACCCTGTTTAAATCACTATTCTGAAAAATCTGCATTTTGATCTCTAATCTACACAAAATACTCTTAACCATAAGCATACACAAACTGGCACTGAAATAAGCTAGAGATGGGTTTCCTAATATTCATAGCTACTACTGTATCCATCAGAACAATGATTAGAAGATTAATTACAGAAAAAAGACAGCAGAATCAGCCCCATTATTTAAAGATGGCCCTTCCTTTTTAACCCTCAGACTATTAACTCTGTGGATCACAACCTGCAGTGTTGAAAAGGCACTGTCTGTCATGGAGCAACACTGTCACCTTTGACAGTAATGGGGTGGCACTTTGGCTCTCTGCCTGCCAATATGCCAAAGACCCCAAAGTGAGGAGCAAAAGCAAAAAAGCTGACACAGCTCACTTTTCCCTGCAGCAAAGGAGAAAAAAGAATCACACTGCGCTCTAAGTCCTAATTTGCCCAGTGCTCTCTGTGCCTGGACAAAAGAACAATGAATTATATCCTGCTCAGGGCAGGTGGAAAGGTGGCAGTCTAACATTAGTGACAGATAAAAAGACCAACGGAAAATTTTTGCCCCTGGTTTGCCATACAGACCTCCTTGGCACAATCCCTATTTTTAAAGACATTAATGCTTTAAAAGATGAACTTGAACTAAAATTGCTCATTATACTACTGGAAGCTTCCAAAAATTTGAAGGAGTTTTTATTATGTACACATTTTAATAAGTGCCCAAATCTCGCTGATGTTTAGGAACAGACTTGTAGTGGCATACTGTTTATGGTATCTCCCCCTGGATTAACAAATAATTGCATATCGGTTATCTGCATAAAACTGAAGTCTGAATTAAATTTGAACTCCATTTGTATTTCATGGTTCCAAAATACCCATGCAATGTCCTTTATTGAATGAATTACACACAGGCATCAATAAAGAGCAGGTGATGAAAGCCTGGCCTTCTGGGGGATTCCTCAGCTCACACAACAGCAAATGCTATGAGGTGGTACAGCAGGGTCCCTTGGATAGACATTTAGAAATAAAAGAGGCTAAACCTATTAGTCCATGGGGTGTTTTTGGTCGGGATAAGCCTGCTTTTTTCCAGTGCTGAAGATTTGCTTTATGATTAACACTGGTGGAAATACAGAGGAGAAAAAAGTGTCAGCCACCTG
The DNA here is from genome assembly GCF_028554395.1 of Pezoporus wallicus. Taxonomy (NCBI): domain Eukaryota; kingdom Metazoa; phylum Chordata; class Aves; order Psittaciformes; family Psittacidae; genus Pezoporus; species Pezoporus wallicus. The sequence continues at coordinate 4,294,956 of NW_026639744.1, forward strand.
CAACAGATCTGGCCCACAGCTCATATGAGTATAACTTGTGACTGCAGACAGATGACTTGAAATGAACTTACATCCAATTTGAAATGAAAGGAGGTAATATTTTCATAGCCTTTAAACAAATGTTCAACTCCTCATTGTTCTTTTCTCAGTGCAACAGTCCACTGCCCTAGGGTTATTTTCATTGCATCCACGATGCAAGAGCAGGGAAAACCTGAGACTCACAAAGACCAAAAATAAATAATAATTAAAAAAAAAAAAAAAAGGAGACAACAAACACAGACTGTGTAAAGATGTGTACCAAAATACTTTTTGATAAGCTTCTTTTTTTTAAACTAGGGCCCAACTGTGGCTTAATAGGAAGTTGTATAGGACAGAACAGGACACCGAGCCAGATGTTTGAATCCAGACCTTCCAGACTTTTTTTTTGCCTTACAGGTAGGGTGATAAAATTAATCAGAAGTCCTTTCAAATTACTTTTATTAGAAAATGAAAACCATCCAAGGCAAAAAAAAACAAAAAAAAAAACAAAAAAAATCAACACCTCACCATGAGAGAGAGCCAAAGCAAACCAGTTTGTAAATAAACTCCTTCCTGCCCAGAGATCCTGCAAGAAACCTTCTTATCTTTGTCACAAGCAGGTCCTTGCCTCCAGTTTGCTCTCAGTCAGGGCTGCAATAAATCCACACAAACCCTCAGGGGTGCTGAAGGAGTGTTTTTCTTCCTGTCACCCTTGCTGTGTATATGTTCCCCATTCCTCTTGGTAGTGTCCCAGCATTTGCTGTGATACCAGCCCAGGAGGGAGGAAGTCTGTATTTGGGCTGTATAATGTGTTTACAAAAAAGTAACTGTGGTTACACCAAACCATAAAAAGTCCTTGTTACGCTGAAAATGCTCAATTCATGCCATCAAAACTCTGTTTATATATAAACATGATTTTAATCTGTACCAGTGAGACTTGTAACCATGTAACATGGACAAGATTTGTAAGGATTTAGCTCAAGACTAATCAGCATGATATACAGAAAACAAGCATAGACATCCACAAATGCACTCTCTGCTGCTCACATACCATCGGCACTGTTGGACTTCTGATAATAAAGCAAGGTCACTACCTAGTGTGCAGCTATCAATATCCTTAAAAAATAACACTACATATGTATATTAAAAATAGATTTAAAAATAAGAACTTTTAAGCTTACTTTTGGAAGGGACACGCAGATTGGATCGTACCACTTGTAAGGAGTCTGCTTGAACTCGAAGCTCATAACTTTTCACACGTTCATAATCCAGAGACTTTTTGACTGAGATCACGCCTGTTCTGTTATTAATAGCAAACACATCTGAAATCCAGCAAAAACAGAAGTAACTTTCTAAGATGCATAAACACTTTTTTTTTTTTTTTTTTTTATTTTTTTAATGCCTGAGTGCTTCTAATTTGGTGATGACATTATTCTCTGAATAGTAACTGTCTTTAGAAAGTCATTTCCATTCCTCCCTCAGGCTTCTAAAAGCCTGTGTAACTCTTCTTTGAAGCTGTCTTCAAAGAAGCACAACAGCTGAATCTGACCTGGTACTGTAATAACTAACTTGAGGAGATGCTGGCAACAGCAGACAAGACAAACAGGCCACCTTCACAAAAAGGAATATGGAATGGGGAATTCTTCCAAATCCCTCCAAATAATTCAGTATAATTTCACAGAGCTTTCAAGGTGGATCATGAAGAGTACTTGAGAAAGATGAAAATACAGGAATGATGCCTTGTTTAAATAGCAGACTCTAATCTAACAGGTGTGTCTCCAGCATGGCAAAGTCTATAATGCCTAAAAATAGATTTCTAAGCAAACGCTACAACTCCATCAAAGCTATTTATATTCTTAATTCACTATGCCATGGATTCACACCATGTGGTAAGGATGTGAATTTTTGCATCAGTGAGAATTTGTCTTCTAATTTTTATTGTAATTCTGCTAAGAAATCTGATCTTTATCTGATCTCTAAAGGCTTGATAATGGCAGTCCCTCCTGCTTGTACAAATGAGGTGGAATTTCACCTTAGTATCTTTATTTCTAATCACTGTTTCTTGAACACTTCTGATGCACTCACTAGGCTCATCATAACCACTAATACTGAAATATTAGCACTTACCCTCTTCATTTCCTGAAACAATTGAGTATACAATTGTCTGGTTCAAGGCAGCCGCTGTAACAACGGTGACCACAGTTCCTTTTGGTGCACTTTCACTCACTGGTGGGGGTCTGCAGAATAGAACAAAATTATTTGTGTTAGCTTCCAGTTGCCTGAACAGCAGATTACTGGAACTTATTCCTCAGGTTAGCAGTTTCATCCGTTAGGCTGCCAAAGTGAGAGGATCTGTTATTACAAAAAGACATATCAAAAAGGCAAACGTATAGCCTTCATCTCTGCAAATTCAAAAACCAGCAAGAAGTCTAACTGACAAGAGGTAACAATATAAAGATGCAACAGTTCTTTGACACAAGAAATGGAAAAGCAGGGAATATTTTGTTGAAAACAACAGAAACATAAGAACCACCATAGACTAATAAATTGCAAGTAAAATGTAGAATATAATAGCTCTTTTATAATACCCCTACTACTAAAAAGCCTCAGTAATCTATCAGAAATGCATGAAAGAAAATTGTTCATGGATAAACCTTTATCATTTAAACAGTAAGCACTTTAAAGCCACCTCCACAGGAATTTCTACTCTTCAGAAAGATCCAAAAATTCTCCTGCCAATCTTCAGTACCAAAAGCCAGGATGCTTTCCAGGAAATCAGCTGCAATCCAAGTAGACATGCGCATCTTTTAAGCATTCACTAAATTGTTTCTAATTCACTGAGCACCAATTTGTGTAATAAAAAAGAAAAAAATCACACTATTAACACATTCTTATCTCATGTCCTTTGTACCCTACAAACACTGAAAACTGAGCATCCCATATTCAGCACAGTTTCATCATGTATAAATAATGAATTTCCTCCTGAAACACAGCAAGGAATTACTTCACTTTTTTTCTTTTATTGTTCAAGTGCTACCTCCTTAGAAAACATGATGAGTAACATTTTGAGATGCTGTTTCCTCAAGGAAACTGTAACTGCTCCAGAACGAACAAAGAGTCTGTGCTGATTTATTTAAAATAAAACCACTAAACAACAAGAAGTGAGACTCGAGCTAATCTCAAGTAAAACTTTCAGATTTTCATCACAGCAACTAAAGGCTGAATTCATGCTTTAAACTATTCATGCTAGTGAACAAAAAAATTCAAAAGGGAAGTTTGACTTGACTGCTACTCCTAAACCCAGGACATGCACTCATTTGTAAATGCAGATGCATCTTTATTGAAACTAACATCATATAGATACTTTACATCTTAAAAAATTACACTAATTAGGTATATAATAAAATAAGACAGCTGAGGATATGTTCAGACAGGCCCTTAAGTAGGAGTAGACTTTAAGGAGTATTTCAGTTTTGCACTGAAAATTTCTTCCAGGTATTTTTCAAATACTCCACTTCATACTCCTTTTTCCCATTCTAAGGGCAGAAAGCTGGAACCCCAGGTTACAATCCTAACTGTTGAACCCAAACTTTTACCATCACACACCAAGAGACCAACAGTCTGCCCTTGACCCGTCTTCCATCTTCTTTGGCATGAATATTGGTTTGAACATCCTAGAAAAAGTTCTAGAGAATAACACTTATCTACATATATGGATATGGATGAATATGGATATTTGGAATTAAGTTAAAAAAAATCAGCTGGTGAATTATTCATTACTGTTTAAAAAAAAAAAAAAAGAAAGAAAAAGACACTGAGTAGTTTGTATCATGGTGCCTGTTACACAACCTCTTGCCCTCGCGGTGATGTACTTTCCCTCATCTTTGTGGCTCTCTGTAGCAACTGCTACAGAACACTGGTCAGAAGCTTACCTATACTTTTGCCTCTTCCCTTGAGTTGCTATTCAGACTGCCTTCACCCCAATCTTAGATTCCCTGACTATATATAATTTATGGGCTTTTTTTCTTCCAAAACCATATAATTTGAACAAAAACCCTCATAACTGTGTATACACAAACCCCACATTTTATCTAAAGCACACTTTCAGTATATTCCTTTAATGGAAATGGCTTTGAAACTTCCCCTCTCACATATCTGAATTCAATGAATTGATAAATCCATATCAATTAGCAAGCAGCTTTAGAAGGAGTGGACAGAAAATTGCCAGAGTGATTGCGTTGATTTCATTTCCCTGATTTAACTAAGGTGATCAGGTTCAATGGGAGCAGTGCATCAGCTGAATTAAAACATACAGCTGGTCTCTTAAGAATATTTTGCTGAATTGTAGAGAAGTGAATCATCAAAAGACAAGGGTATTCAGCTGACAATAATACTGTTCCTTATCCCGTACTATAAGCTGTAGCAAGCTTTCTTTAAGGTAAGTTCGTTATTTTCCATTTTTTTAAGGACTAAGATGTACAACAATGGTGTCTTTTGTTTGTTTGTTTGTTTTGGGTTTTTTTTTATGTTATTGGTAGACCTACTATATGAAGCTGTTTTAGGGGACAGCCAAGGGTGTTTTTATGCAATAATTTTGCATTACTGGATGGTAAAGATTGTTGTGTGTTTTTTTTTGGTGAGAAAATGTGAAACTAGCAAAGCAGTGCAATCTAGTCCAAACCACCCAGAGAAGACTTAGAAAGCTGACAGCATAGTAAAAGGGAAGGGTACTGCTGTGACTTCAACATATGATTATGATTCAGAGCGTCTGAAGGTATTTTTGTCTGATAATGTTTGCAATACCTTATTGAGCCTCTGACCGCAACTGCCAATATAGTCATTACCCTGTCAGTCACAGGCTCTGACCGTACCTAACAGCACATTTCTGTCACCGTCATCTGCATGTGATTGGCACACCACTGCCTTACAGTCCAGTCCTGATTAATCTCAAATATTTTAAATGAAACTGTTACTTTCTGCTCTTCTGAACAAAATACCTTCTGAAATATGTGATTTCTAATATTCCTCCCCAATACTTACATGCATGGCTATCCACATGCATACAGTCACTGAGTGCAAGAAAGTCCTGTGCATTAACACAGTAATCCACTTGCATCCCATAAATCTTCGGGTGAAATGGGATATAAACAGCAACTAACACACACTACCACATTACCACATTACACACCCCACATGGCCACCTCAGCTGCAACTCAGTCTACCCATAATCTTTGTTCCTGAACACTTTCTTTTGCACAACCATTTTACACAATCACAAAATATATTTTTGGACCAATATTTAGTACATTCACATGCTATTTTCCTGTAACAGTCCCAGCAATGTGCAATTTCAGTTGGTCAATCTTCACTTTAATGTCTTCACAGAAATAGTAAACGGTATCTTGTCAGCATGCAAGATAGGATGGATTCCAGGACAGGCCCCCATTGCTGCAGTGCAACAAAACCCCTGTAGGATCCCTGGACCCACTGAAATTGCCCAAACTCTTCCTGACAACCTGTGGTGAGAAAAGAGGGCATGAAAACAGCAAAGCGTAAAAAAAGGGCTTTGTGCCATGCTGAGATAAGATTGGTATCTGATGGCTTCAGATTTGGGAAGAATGAAAGAATTTAAAATTAACAAAATAGATGTTCAATAGTAAGTCCTCTGCACCACTCTTCTGACTTGGTTACCCCTGCACAAATTTAAGATTTGTTTGTATTTCTTTGAGGGCTCTACTGCATTGCTTACTCTGCTTCAGTATGAAACCGTGCCACAAAATGTGCTTGCCCCTTCGGGAAAAAAAAAAAAAAGCAACCCTGAACTAGAAGAACAAAGGGACTAAAATAAAGTCATTGTTCGTACACAAAACACACGGAAAAGAGATACAAATTGAAAAATTGTAATAATTTTAGTTTGCTATGTCTCAATTACGTGTATCTTGATCAGAGGAGGAAATGTAGACAGAACGTGTCATATACATTGCAGAGCATAACCATTAACATCGAAAGTTAAATTTTAACTTTTACTTTTCTGCTTATTTTTTCCCTTTCCAAAGCACATCAGACTCTGGTCAGTTTTTCAATTTGCCTGATATCCAATATGCTTTAAATTCACCATGAAACTTTTCTATCTCCAAAAGCATGAACATGAGATTAAATAAATATTAAATTTTAAACCAGCAAAGCCAGTAATAAATTGGTTTAGTACTGAAGTTTAATAGTGTGATGTGCATGTACTCTGTATTAGAGACTTCAGATGACTCTACATTGTGGATTATTATTTCCATCCATGGAGGTCCATAAACATACCTCAGAATTTAACTCGTTTTGTTTGCTTGTTTGTTTAATAATATTGCTGAGATTCTTAGCTCAACTTGATTAAAATGCCATCTGGACTTCTCCTGGTAAAATCATTTCCCTACCTTCTCTCACATTACAGCTTCTTAAAGCATTCAAGTCTCAAAGGCATTTTACCTGAAACTATTCCATGCTCTTCTATCTGAAACATGTTTCTGAGCAGCATACCCATTCCTGTACAGACACTTTTCATCTGATGCCTCATGGGAAGTGATTTCACTTGGGTTTTTTCTTGTCTGATGCTTTGCATTAAAAGAAGATATATAAGCTATTCGACCCAACTGAATTCATATATTTTTATGGAGAAAAATCAAGCATAGACAGAAGACTAGAGTGTCTAAAGTGAGACAAGCTAACAGTGAAGTTATATGGAAACTAAAATAGCTAATTAAATCTCTGCAAACAGAAACACTTAAGTTGGTCTGAATATGCAGCTGAGTTTTTAAAATTGTGAAAAAAAGTACAAGTTTCTAACTAGTGCAGCAAAATAAATAGTAAAGAAACAAGAAAGCAAGATGTAAACATGATGATGGCAATTCTTTTAAACCTTTCACCAATGCATTTACACTATTTTGGCTTCCTGTCCATGCTCAAAAAAAGAAGGATATAGACACATATTAGAACAATAAACCCCCATTGCTAGGAGGCTAATAGTGCAACTGTAACAATCTGAACAGTTTATCAGAGACAGTGATTTTTTTTTTTTTCCCCTCTGGAAAAGAGTATTTTCTTCTTAATTAGATGTATTTCTCAAGCAGTTTATCTTCAAAATGTCCTAAAAAAAAGGGTCATGTATTCCTTACTACCCTTAATACCCTTACTTGCTGTCTTAATTCTCAGATTGGTTCAAGACATTCTGACCTTTTCATGGTATTTATCTCTAAAACAGATGACAAGGGAATCTGGACACAGTTATAGTGAAGCCCTGTCATAACCTATTGTCTTCTAAGCCAAATGTCAAATTTTGTTCCTGTGAACTCTTTGTCACGAGGCATTAATACGTTTGTGTTATCCCACCAATCTTCCTAAATTAAAGCTAAGGACATGAAGACATGAAAATTTCTGTCAAGATTACTACAGAAGCAAAAAAGGAAAAAAAAAACAACCCCCAAAAATCCCATCAGGCACAATGTAGGACACACTTACATACTTGAATTGGTCAGCCAGACCAATACCAATAGGATCAGTTCTAAGACCAAGGATAATGCTGTGGCTTTGCTCTCTCATAATACGCTGCTGAAAGCCAACACAGTTTAATACTACAGATGTGTATTATTTCTATTCCATATTCACATTCCCACAGTGACTTAGTTCTACATTTCATTAAAATGCAACATGGTGTTGAAAGCTCTGACCCTCATCCTCACCAAGCACAGATATAAGCAGATTCCCTACATGGATCTGGACCCTGTGTTTACTTTTTCTGGTATAACCAGAGAATATGCAGCTAGATTAATTTCACCATAATATTTCATTGGAAAAAAATACTTAAAATGAGAGTTTCCTTTTCATTTCATAAAAAGAATAGAAGTTTTTAATAAAATGCAACATAGCACTACCAAAACAAGGAAAAACAGAGGAAAAAGAACGATCCTTCTAGTTCACTGTCATCATCTGCTAACAAGCTCACTAATTTTTCAGTGGCAAACCACCATCCAGTATCTGCTGTAGAAATAATTTCCTAATTTTTATAACCTGATGCAAAGAGTGCTTTCTTATATTTATTACAAACCAAGTACTGAACACCACCATAAAATATCAATTCCAAAGGCAAAGTCATACATATTTTGCTAAAGCCAAGCTTCCATTGACATCTGAGGCAAGTTAGAAATGCATGTTGGAACCTATGCATCATTCGCCTAGCTTCAGTTTGAGGAAAACATTGGCTATTTCACCTCAAAAACGCTTCATCAAAAATGTCACCAGTGGTATTTCACTTGTTTTCAGGATTTTAATTAATAAAATTTAAATGTAAATTCTGTTATGGGAAAGATGAGTGAAGCAGTGGTAAGATTTGAATATCTTGGGAAAAGGATCACCCAAATGGATGCTCTATATCTTCCATTATCAAACAAAATACTTTTGAGAGACAAAACTAAAACCCCAAGCACTCCTCTTACAGGGGGGAAAAGACCCCTTAACTGAGCACTACTTAAAATGGCAGTGAACTGTAATAGGGAGGAAAAAAATGAGACCTTAACTAAACAGAGGCTTAAAGAAATACAGCTCATGAGCAGCCTCATGAAAAAAAAAAACTGCATCTAAGCAGAAGTTTATATAATGCCACTTCAGCACATGGTTTCATTTAGGAAACATCTTGATTCCCTGAATAACATTATCTTACTTACAGAAAGCAAGGCAGGAATTCCCAAATTACTTCTCAAAGCAACATGTCAGAGAAAAAAGTAAATCAGTAAGAGAATAGCTTTGGAAATCTCACTGTTGCCAGCAACCCCAAAAATATTCCCTTCCCCTCCAAATCCCTGATATATATGGTTTGTTTTTTTTTTTTCCCGTTCTGCTCTTTACTTGAACAAAGGATGTTCTCAGCTGCAGTCCTCATTTCTGACCAGAACTTACGACTCCTTACTTTCTTAAAACTTGCATCAATGATTCTGTTCCTCTCCCTGAAATAACTAATTTCTTTTAATACTTGTCTTTATCTCTCATGCATTGTAAAGAAAGCTGACCGAAGTAGTAGGATACTCATGATAAGAAAAGCACAGCTCCTTCTTGGACGAGGCCTTGGATGATATGATTTAGCATGAGGTGTCCCTGCCCATGGCAGGGGGGTTGGAACTAGATGATCTAAAGGTCCTTCCCAACCCTAACCATTCTATGATTCTATGATTCATGACATTGTGAGCGGTGTTCTGGCACCTTTTCAAGGGAGGCACCAAATGAGAGAGATTTGAAACATTAAATGCTACCTATACCTTCAATGCCACTGTGCAGGATTTCCCATTTCCTATTTCACAATGAGAATAACTATTTGACTATAAATAACTTTTAACAGCAGTAAACCAGATAACTGGAAACAGACTCTTTGAATAAAACTTCCAACTAACTCCTGATATCCCTCCATAATTTTGTTTTTTGAAATCCTCTGATACACAGCCATTTGCTTGGATGGTCTCTGTGTGTAGTATTGAAAGATATAATTAAGTGGAAAACATTATATTGAGTATTCTACTGCAGGAAGTCCACATGTCACAAAATCTTTTTTTAACCAGAACAAATATTTACAGCAGTGCTGTTACTCAGAGAACTAAAATGAGACATTACATTTACATGAATAACCTCAAATTCTTAACTTTGTGTATTTCCTCATAAACTGGAACCAAACTTCATATTACAGGTGGACACATCTTTTCAAACAGGTTGGGGACCTATAACGCAATACTAACAGAAGCCAAAAGTTTCCAGTATTTTCCTTTTTCTGCTATGAAATGGCTGAACACCTGTTTAATGTGCCCACAGGCAATAATTAGGAATCAATGAAGGTGCTTTTGGTTAACGTTTCCTGCTGCAGTAGTATACTGCTATTAGCAATGACCTTCTAGTTGCAGAGGATGTGATATTTATTAACAAAACAAGAAAAAGATTCCAAGTCCCTTTGAACTTCTACTTTTTAAAAATAAGAACATATTCATAAAGAGAACAGGCTTGCTAAAAAAAATCCCACAACTTTATATTCATCTGAGGTTCACCTCACATCTGGTGTTCATTGTTTCGTAGTGCTGCTAATTAGGATCTGTTAATTAAGAACTGAAAGTGCTGCCATTACTTGTTTGGAAGAAATGGAAACTTCAGGATCAATTACTTACTCAGACAAAAGGTGATCTGGGCAGAGCCATCAGGACAATAAAATAATAGGCTGGGAAAAGAGGACTAAAAGCAGCTGATTTGATTTTCCCAAGCAAGTGGGCAATGATTCTAGAATGGTTAGAGTTGGAAGGGACCTTAAAGGTCATCTAGTTCTAACCCTCTTGCCACAGCAGGGACACCTTCCACTAGGCCAGGTTGCTCAAAGTCCTGCCAAACCTGGCCTTAAACACTTCCAGTGATGGGCAACCACAGCTTCTCTGTTCCACTGCCTCACCACCTTCATACTAAAGGATTTCTTCTTAATGTCTGTTCTAAATCTACCCTGTTTTAGCTTAAAACCATTGCCCCTTTTACTATCATTACATGCCATTTTAAAAAGTCTCTCTCCATATTTCCTGTAGGTCCCCAAAGGTGCCCATGTGCTGTAAGGTCTCCCCAGAGCCTTCTCTTCTCTTGGCTAAGCAAGGCACTCTCTCAGCCTGGCTTCGTAGGAGAAGTGCCATAGCCCTCTGATCATCTTTGCGGCCCTCCTCTGGACTCGCTCAAGCAGATCCACATCAGTCTTGTGATGGGGCCGCAGAGCTGTATGCAGCACTGCAGGTGGGGTATCACAAGACTGGAGTAGAGGGGGAGAATCACCTTCCTCAACCGGCTGGCCACAGTGCTTGTGGTGCAGCCCAGGGTATGGTTGGCTTTCTGGGCTGCATGCACACACACCCCTGGCTCATGCTGAACTTCTTGACAACCAACACCCTGAGTCCTTCTCCTCAGGGCTGCTCTCAATCCAGTCTCTGTCCACCCTGTGGCTGTGCTTGGGATTGCCTTGACCTAAGTGCAGGACCTTGCACTTGGCCTTGTCAAAGTTCATGAGACTTGCACGGGCCCACCTCTGGAGCCTGTCAAAGCATCCCTTCTCTTCAGTATGTGAACCACATTTCTCTCCAGTATGTTAATTGCATTTCTCTCCAGTATGTTAACCGCATCACACGGCTTGGTGTCATCAGCAAATTTGCTGAGGGTGCATTTGATATCACTGTCTATGTCACCGACAACGGTGTTGAGCAGTGCCAGATTCAATACCGAACCCAGAGGAACATCACTTGTCACCAGTCTCCACTTGGACATTGAGCCATTGACCACAACTCTCTGAGTATGATCATCCAGCCAATTCCATATCCACTGAGTGGTTCAACCATCAAATCCATGCCTCTCCAATTTAGAGGCAAGGGTACCATGCAGGATAGTGTCAAAGGCCTTGTACAAGTCCAGGTAGATGATGCCAATTACTCTTCCCTTATCTACCAATGTTGTGGCCCCATCGTAGAAGGCCACCAGATCTGGCAGGCACAATTTGCCATGAGCAAAGCCATGCTAGCCTGTCACCAATCACCCCCTTACTGTCCAGTGGCTTAGCACAGTTTCCAGGAAGATCTGCTCCATGATCTTGCTTCAAGCACCAAGGTGAAACTGACTTGCCTGTAGCTCCCTGGGTCTTCCTGTTTTCGCTTTGTAAAAATAGGGGTTATATTTCCCCTTTTCCAGTCAGCAGGAACTTCACCAGACTGCCATGACTTCTCACGTATGATGGATAATGGCTTGGCAACTACACCTGCCAGCTCCCCCAGGAACCATGGATATATCTTGTCAGTCCCATGGACTTGTGCACTTTCAGTTTCCTTAGATGACCTTGAACCTGATCTCCTCCTACAGCAGGCAGCTTTTTATTTCCCCAATCCTTGCTTTTGCCTTCTGTGACTTAGTGTAGCTAGAGCTCTTGCTGGTAAAGACTGAAGTAAAAAAGTCATTGAGTACCTCAGCCTTCTTCATGCTCTGGGTGACCAGGTCTCTCGCTTCCTTCTGGAGAGGGCTCGTATTTTCCCTTGTATTCCTTTTAACCCCAGTGTACCTACAGAAAATTTTCTTGTTGCCCTTAATGTCTTTGGCGAGATTGAGTTCTGTCAGGGCTTTAACTTTCCTAACTTGATCTCTGACGGCTCTGACTATTTCTCTGTATTCCTCTCAGGCTATGTTGTTTCCACCTTCTGCAGGCCTCCTTTATATGCTGGAATTTGCCTAGGAGCTCCTTGGTCATTCACGAAGGCCTCCTGGCACACCTGCCTCAGTTCTTTGTCAGGATGCATCGCTCCTGAGCTTGAAGGAGGTGATCCTTGAATATTCCTTCCAAGGAAGCCAAAGACGTGGCTGTTTCACCAGCACTAAGTAGAATGAGATCAAAATCAGCATTAAAAACCTTACCAAACTGTGCAAATGGCCACAACCTGGTTTGGGCAGCAGTGCAGAAATCTCACATGCCATTTGCTGGCACCACTATCTTCACAACCTTGCTGTACCCAGCAACCTCGGGCTTTTGCTCTCCAGCCTGTCACTTTTGCTGGAGAGAAGCAGTGGCAGTAGCAGCTCAGGCCTTGTCCGTACACTGCTGATAACCACCACATGCATCAGGTTCAGCACTTGTGCCTCCCTTTGCTGTCAGTGTTTTGGAGAACCAGTAAGATCTGACTGCCAACCATTTTCCCGGGAGATGCAGTGAGAAGAGCAGCAGTAGCAGCAGCGCCCTTACCATGCAGCAAAAGGTCGAGTGGGCTCAGAAGTGGACTAGTCATCTACAATTAAATGTCTGCATGTTACAGACCTTTGATTCTTTTTGATTTTTGCCTCTTCACATGTTGCGTTTTTGTGGAACAAGCAAATAATGCTTGGTTTGGAAAACACTTTATTTAGCAGTTACTGCTGCTGTCATCTCTCTGAAAGTCATATTCAATACCATGACAAGGACAGACAAGGATCCAAGTAGAAAGTATCCACATTGTTAATGCAGTTAAATTCTGTGGCTTCAGAATGAAGGTGTAGGCTAGGAACACTGGGATAGCCTGCAGTACCAGCTGAAGTCCAGTGAAGGCAGTCAGGCTCACATCTAAGGATGCACTAGAGAGAGATATCTGTGGGCTTTGCAGTGTGTATCGATGCCCCCAGAAGATGGCCATGTGCAACAAGCACTAGGAATGCATCATCTGGCCCTTATAACTATGCTACTGCTTCTGCCCCTGGGGTGGCATCTTCACAAGCTGCTTGACCAGATCAAGCAGACCTGCTTGGCTGATGCTGCTCTGCTTCTAACAGGACTTGAGTGTACAGGGAGAAACGTGGTAAAGCAGGCTGCACACAGCCTGCTGGGATGCTTGGCATTGACTTCCTAGTTCTCACAAAAGGGGTTACTTTAGCGTCATCTATCTTAGTCATTAGGAAGGAACTGTATTTTATCAATTGTCATAAAGCAACTGCTCCATGTTGTATTTAAGGTTCTCAGAGCTCTTAGGTTCCCTTTCCTGTTTTATATGTATAGAGCAGCAGCATTTAGAAGTCTCCAGTATAATTTACAATCCAAACAAGGATGGTGAGGGGAAAAAGAGACTAATTAATTTACCCCAAATTATGGAATAATGCAGGAGAGGTAGTGACTAAAATCGAAATCTCCAAAGCTCATCTACTTGACTGCTGCCTTGTGTGGAAGTCACTTTAAGACACAAATAATAAATCAAAGCCTCTGTTAGTGTGAACAGGACTCCAAGCAGAGACCCAAATGCACTGGGGTACTTCTGACATCAGAGACCTGCCAGACCAACGGCTCAAGGCAGAATTATACTTTTATCTCCCTATCTGCCTAACAAGGCTATGCCTTTTTGACCATGCCATCTGGTGCCCTCTCTCCTAGTTGTTGTTTTTTTTGTGTGTGTATTTATTTCTGATTTGGAATACATGCTGCAACTGCACAGGCAGCTTTATTCTGTAAAACTGTTCAACTGTGACCTTTCTCTGAATACACAGAAATGAAGTTTGTAAAACAGCTATAAAATGGTGCCGGAATCATCCAGATTATGATAATTATGTAAGCAAAGATCAGTACTAATCCACTCTAAAGCCACTAATTCCCAATCCTTTAAAAATTCTCGTATCCACACCCAGTGGTTTATCATTTGGCAAGCAGCACTATTACTCTGTACTGACATTTACCCTAAAGATACACCATGTCAAATGAAAAACAAGGTTATATGAAACCTGCCAGCTTCGGGTTGCATCGCTGTTAAGAAACCAAACATGAAGTGCAGTTTGCAGAGTGTGACAATCCCTGAAAACCTTAGGAATCAAAACGAGTCCTGCTCCAAAATGTCTGAGGGAAGTTTCAGAACAGAACCAGAAAGTTATGAGGGTTTTTTTTCATTTAATTTCTGACACTGAAGAAGATGAGTGAATGCCTTTGCTGTCTCCAAAAGATTTAAGGAGGCTTTTTACAATGGTGTGCATCAAAGAATTTACCAAGAATGGAATAGCACTATTTCTTTGGAAAGAGAAACTAGGCTATTCAACTAATCTTGATGAATTTGCATGGAAGAGAAGATAACATGGGTTATTCGGTGGTCATCTAAGGGTATTATGGGATATGAGCCACTTATTTCTGCAAGCTTTCTTCACTGCAGTGAGATAAAAGTTTTATCCTACCCTAGGATAAAACTGAAGCTCAAGGTGGCCTCAGGAAGCGTGAGCTCAGTTCATTGTTCAGAAGGCAATGCAAACTTTGCCCGTGCTCCTGAACCTGCAAGTTGCTTCTTACAATCCTGCAAACAAAAACCTTGCGTTGCTTGACATAACTGCAAGATGCCTCTTCTACATTGGAGAGGTGGATCACAAAGTGCTCCAAGTACTTCTGAGGCTGGGCTTGAGCTGGATTTGGCCTGAGCAGTCTAGAACTGAGGCTGCATGGTAGCCTCTTCCAAAACGCACTGTTGGGGATCACATTTGTCACCAGATGAGATTCAAAGACAAGATCTTTAAAGGTGAAGGCCATTTGGAATAAAGTTATAAAAGAAAAAGGCAACAAAGCGCATTACTAAATATGCTTCTAGCAGTGAAGAGTCTTCTTTAGCGGTTCCAATCCCCTGTCTGGCTCCTGAGGCTAGATAAATTAGCTTTTGTAATTTACCCAAAATGTGGAGTATCATGGAAAGGTCTCATAGTACCATATTTTCATATCCTTTGTTAAATGTAGCTACACATTTTTTTTTCCTCACAGCTATGCATATTGGACCTGTTCACTTTTGTTTTGCAAATAGTAGCCCACAAGTTAAGACTATTACAGAAAGGCTTTAAATATTATTCAGAAATTGATGCACTGACATGATATCTGAAATTATAGTAACCAATGGAAACATTTTCAAAGGACTATCTTTTGATACATTACTTAAACTGCACTTCATACATTTAAAGATAACTAATAAAATTAGGGAGCAGCAGAAATTATCCCTCTCAAGAAAAATCTTTCCTCAAAATATACTTTGCACTATCATTAAGTGCAAAGTTTGTAATTTTGCACTATTCCTTCAGATTTCATTTTTGTTTCAAGATTTATTACAACAATAGTAGAGGACTAATAGTATTTTGCTATTTTTAATTTTTTTTTAAGATATTGCTTCAAAATCTTAATATTCTAATCATCACGAAAAATAGCACAAATATAATGAATTTTTGTCTGAACTCCTTAAGACAGGTAAGCAAGTCCTCTCATTAAGGTCTGCTGAAGCCAATAATATTATATTCAGTTTCTGTTTTCTAATTTTCTGCAGTAGTTTGCTTTGAAAATATACTATTTTGAAAATCCCACTATATTCTAATAATGTCACTGCATTGGAATCAAGAGCACATATTGCAGCAAGGCTGCAACTTCTTGATATAAGGAGGCTGGTTGCATTGATCATATAACTTCCTACTATTATATAGATGTCAAACCACCTATGAACACACTCTCTATAACAAAATAATCATATTTTGCACTATTTTTTTAAACTTAATTTTAAGAAAATGGGATTGATTTTATTAAATTGCCAGAGGGTAAACTTTACAAAATCATGAAGCTGTAGTAATAACTACCATCTTCCCTTCTAATGTCAAAGAGTCTGAATTATCTCACATCCCACATAAATGGTTTATAGAATCAAAACACACTCAAATATGACTGACATTTTCCAACAGCTTCTGAGACGATAATTTCAAACAAACCTTTCCTCACTGTCATTGTTATCTACAGTCCAGATCTTTTCAGTTAGAGACAACCTGTTAAGACAGTAAAAGTGCACCACTATCTAATATGATTAAGGAACAGCTGGATGCAAAATAACTCGTGGCTAAGAGAAAGAAGAACTCTCAAGTACTTTGCCACCCTCACTTTGTCAAACAGGAGTGCTGCAAAGAAGTCTTGCATGTAATTTCACACAGTCATGCTTCTGCTGGATTTGAGGGCTGACCGCTCTCTCCTCAGAGCAGCACCCAATTTATTTCCTGAAGAATAGTTCATATCAGTAAATATGTTACCAGTCCTAAGTACATAAGGGTTTTGGTAATTCTGTTCAAACCTTATTTTTGTGTCTTATTGTTTTCCGTGAGCCAAAAATGAACAGCAGAAGGTACAAAAGTTCAGGTATACGCAGGGGAAGCACTTCCACACCCACAATACAGTATTTTTGTATCCCATATATCTTAGAATAGCATTCAAACAGGAACTTACTTCAACTTAAAAAAAAACCCAAACAGTTGTAATGTGAATGAATAGATGCTTTACCTGTATTCATCCTGCGTAAAACGTGGAATTACTGATGGCTGCAGTACAGCAATTTCTACAGTGGTGGTGTTGAACTTCACAGGATCCCCATCATCATATGCAATGACCACTAGCTATAAACAATACAGAAAATCACTCTCTTATTATAGGCATGAATACTTTTTATACTGACTTGCAACAATACTTTTCATATTTTCAGAGTCTAAAAAGTCAGATGAGATTTTATTTCACTGCAAATCATACATTGCATAAAAAAAACCCATAAACTAAAAAGGTGACAGCCACCCAAAAGCTGAACCAGCTGCTAGAAAATGTAGAAATACACAGTAAACTGGAATTAAAATACAACAGTCTTGTAAAAACACCTCTCCAAAACACATCGCCAATCTCAAGTACATTTTTCAGGGGATTTCCTTCACATCTAATCACAGACTGTCTTCACTCAGAAATCCAGAATCAATTTCACTCTCTTGAATGGTATATAATTCTGTTCTACATTTATGCATTTTTTCATTGAAAAATCACCGTATCTTCCAATAAACAGAAAAAGTGTTGCTGACATTAATATCTAAAACCACAGTTTGATATAAAAACAAAAAAAATAACATTACCTTTCCCCCTAAAAAAATCCTCTAAAGAACAGAGATCCTTGCTCTGGCTTCTGCTGGGATAAAGTTAATTTTCTTCCTCGTAGCTGGTGCAGTGCTGTGTTTTGGCTTTAGTTTGAGAATAAGGCTGATAACACTCCTATCTTTTAGTTGTTTCTAAGTAATGTTTACCCTGATCAAGGACTTTTCAGTCTCTCATGCTCTGTTGTATGAGTGGAGGCACACAGGCAGGACAGCTGACTCAAACTAGCTAAAGGGATATTCCATACCACAGAAGATCATGCTTGGTATATAAACTGGGGGGAATTGCCTGGGAGCCACCAGTCACTGCTTGGGGATGGGCCAAACATCAGTCTGTGGGTAGTGAGCAACTGTATTGCACGTTACTTGTGTTTCCTGAATATTTATTTCTCCTTCTTTTTGGGTTCCCTATTATTATTATAATGATTGTTACGATTTTTATGATTATTATATTTTATTTCACCACACCAGCAAGTAGGCTGGAAGTGCACAAAGAAGTTGGGAGGGGGGACAGCTGGGACAGCTGACCCCAATTGACCAAAGGGATATTCCATGCCAAATGGCATCATGCTCAGCATATAAAGCTGGGGGGAGAAGGAGGAAGGCAGGGACACACACACACATTCAGAGGGATGGCATTTGTCTGCCCAAATAACTGTTACATGTGATGGAGCCCTTCTTTCCTGGAAACAGCTCAACATATACCTGTTAATGGGAAGGAGTGAATGAATGCCTTGTTTTGCTTTGTTTGCATGCACAGCTTTTGATTTCCCTATTAAACTGTCTTCGTCTCAACCCTCATTTTCACTTCTCCGATTCTCTGCCTGATTCCGCTGGGGGGAGAGTAAGCAAATGGCTGTGTGGTGCTTAGTTGCTGTCTGGGGTTAAAGTATGACACCTACACACTTCAATTTTAATTTTTAACTACCACCTCCACTTATGGATTTAAATGGGGATCTCTGTTACAATGATTTTGATTAAAATCATAACTTAGTCCATACTATTTACACTTGAGACTCTTCAGGAATGATAACAACACAACAGTAATTTAAATCTCCTTAACGACAGGAGACTTGTGAACAGGAAGTACCAAACTATCCACTGTACAACAACTTTACAAGATATCTCGTTCTTAAGAAGTTCTCACAAAATTGCTATGATGACAGCCCTGTTGAAAACAAAGAGATCAGCAAGGTAACTTTCAAAAGATGAGGTTGCCTCCCTGTTTCTTCCATCCTCCTAACAGTAGCAATCACATCCATTCAAAATGTTTCTGAAATTTAAAAAAGCACAGGATAGGTCCCAGGAAGAAATTAATAAAGTAAAGAAATGAACAAAATCAAAATGTCACATCTTTCTATGCAATATAAAACAACATAGAGAAACACAAAGATAGAAGGAAATCTATCAAATACAGGCAACATTTAATAACAATAAACAGCTATATAAGTTCATACCTTAAACACTGTACTTGGCTCTTCATTTAGGTTTACTCGGGTTACTACACGGCCCGAGTTTTCTTCCACGTCAAAAATGCTAGCACTGTAAGGAAACTGGACAACGTCTACTTTGTATCGGACTCGACTTGCTGGTGTGCCCTGTGAGGCAAGAACAAAGCAATTTACATATTTTTGTATTTTTACACATCTCATTAAGTTAGTAAAGGATTAAAAAGCAACACTGGCAATCAGATCATCACAAACAAAACTTTCTGTTTGTCTTCCTTAGAACTGGATTTGTTACTGAGCATGTCCTCTGTTTCCACCCAAAATACCTTACAGTGACATCTGAGAGGTCCAGTAAGAAAATGACCACAGGTTTGGAAAGCAGAGAGCTGAAAAAGCCACCTACTTAAATACAGGCATAAGCAGTAATCTGCTTTATAACTACTGCAATTTTTAAATAACAGAAGATAGGCACAGCTTAATGTTGGTTAATATACCTTTCAAAAATGCTAGTGTCATAAAATTCCTTTGAAGTTCAAGAAACTTGTAAATATTCTAGAAACTTTAACACTTATCCAGCTTGTCCTGAAAGTCACAGTATCTTGTCGCTGAAGATGGAAAAATGTATGTTATATTATTTTCTGAAATGTCAGACTGCAGTTCTGCATACAAGACAGTCTATGTGACATTAACACACTTCTCTTTTAGAGGAAATGAAATTAAGACAGCACTAGGTTGCCTGGGCAAACTCACCATGAAGCTTAAATGGACTTTTTTACATATCAAAACTGAACACAATATTCAAGGTGTGGCCTCACCAGTGTTGAGCACAGGGAGACAACCCTGCCTTAGTATTGCTGGCCACACTATTTCTGACATGAGCCAGGGTTCTGGGGTGCTTCTTGGCTATCTGGGCACACTGCTCATATTCAGACAGCTGTTGATCAAAACTCCTAGGTCCTTTTCCACCAAGCAGCTTTCCAGCTGCTCTTCCCAAGCCTGTAGCATTGCATGGGGTGGTTCTGATCCAGATGCAGGACATTTT
This sequence comes from Pezoporus wallicus, assembly GCF_028554395.1. Classification (NCBI taxonomy): domain Eukaryota; kingdom Metazoa; phylum Chordata; class Aves; order Psittaciformes; family Psittacidae; genus Pezoporus; species Pezoporus wallicus. The sequence goes on from NW_026639744.1 coordinate 4,314,909, forward strand.
GCCTTGTTGAACCTCATACAGTTGGCTTTGGCTCTTTGACTCAGCCTGTCCAGGTCCTTCTGTAGATCCTTCCTACTCTCAAGTGGATCAGTACTCCCACCCAATTTGGTGTCATCTGCAAACTTACTGACAGAGCACACAATCCCCTTGTCCAGTTCATTGATAAAAAAATTAACCAGAAGTGGCTCCAGTACTGAGCCCTGAGGGAAACCACGTCTGACCAGCTGCCAACTGGATTTAATTCCATTCACCACCATTCTTGGGTCTCAGACATCCAGCCAGTTTTTTACTCAGTTAAGAGTACACCCAACCAAGCCACGAACAGCCAGTTTCTCCATGAGAATGCTGTGAGAAATGGTGTCAAAGACTGTTTCAACCACCTCAATAATCCTTGCATCTTTGCTGCTGCCTGGATCAGCCTCCCCTACCTCCACCAAAATGGCAGACCAACGGACATCGCTAGCACACTGGTATGCTACCACCAGGCTTATTTCTACCAAGCCTGGTTTTATCTCTATCCCCAATCAAATATCACTTAAAGCTCTTCCAATGAGCCCTGCTAACTCCTGTGCAAAGATCCTTTTCCCTCTTTGAGACAGGTGTACCACATATGTTGCCAGCAGGCCTTATGTTGTGCAAACTGACCCATGTCCAAGACCCCCAAAATTCTGCCTATGACACCAGGCCTGGAGCCAGGTATCAATCTGCTGGCTCTTCCTGTTTCTTCTCTCATCATTCCATGCAACTGGAAGGATAGAGGAGAAACTGCTTGTGCTCCTGATCACTTAACCGGTCATCACAATGCCCTGAAGTCTCTCTTGATGACATCAGGCACTTCTGGTGGCAATCACCCAAACTCTTTTCCTACTAGATGAACTGTACCATGGACAGGTTACAGAGGATGTCTGGGAGACATTAATTTTTAACAGGTTACTTTCAGCAAGTGCCCTTTCACTAGAATTGATAGTAATCTACTATTTTCAAAGATTAGAAGGTGACATAACAGCATCTTACAAAAGCAGTGAAGCCAGTATGAATATAAACTATAAAGAGCTGTAAGAAAAAGGGTTATCAAAGAAGGGCTTTAAAGCAAAGAAAGAGTTTTTTTTTTTTGCACACTGATGTCTGAATAATTATTTTTCACTAAACAAAAGTTTGTGTTACTTGGATGTGTAGATATTTGTGACATTTCACAAAATTTACACAATGTGGGAGTAGATTCATAGAAGCACTAAGAAACTTGGGCTCTATCAACATGATTTCACTTTCTTAATGCCTCTGAATCTAGACCTCAGATGAGGTTTTAACCTTGATATTGTATCTAAACAGACAAAATATGAGAGCCTACACTTTCATTAATAGTGAATCAATAATTCTGCATTTAATGATGTGGTATAAAGCAGCTTTGCTGTTATTGAGAATCTATTAAATGTACCATGTCAGCTACTAACTACTAGGAAACAGGAAATTTACTTTTGTAAATAGCAAGAGAAACAGTTGCAGAAGTGGTTTAAGCTCACTGTATCATATCAACATTTTGTTCATACAACAAAAGTGCACTGAAATGCAGTCAAAAAGCTTTACTGGAATGGATTTAGTACAGGCATTTTACACCATGCAACTGAATGCTACAGAGCTGTGTAACATGTCAGATTTTGCCACATTAACTTCTGATGCGTAGTAGGACTATTCAATGAGTAAACTATACTCGAATGAGAGAAAAGTGACTGATTATTAAAGAATATTTATTAAAATTTAAAATTAGAAGTAGCTTGTAAGAATTTTATAGCTGCTATAAGGCCAAGTTTAATATTTCCTAAGACAGGCCTAGTGAGACCTAAGTAATTTGAAGAGTAATACAGAGGACAAGGCAGCCAGGACATCTCAGCCTTCCTCCCCCATAAAACCCTGTGCACATAACACCTTGCACATAAACAGAAGTGAACAGGGCCGGATGCAAGTGGGAAATTCACAGAGTTTCTGGGAAGATTTGCACAGCTGCTCTTCTTGACAATTCTAACTGCAGCAGTGATGAGGCCATTGCCTCTTTGAGCCCTTAAAGGAAATCCAGCCCAGGAAGGGTTTATTAGGCAGTACACTGCTCCAGTGCTGCCTAAAGTGCTCAAAAAAGTGCTCAAAAGTGCTCAGCACCTTTAAGAATTCAGAAGTGGGTCCGACAGATGTGTTTGGTGTTTTGTGAAGTAATATATGAAAGACCATGTTAATAGTTAAAAGTACTTTATGGGTCCACACACACTAAAGAATACAAATCCTTGAAAACATGAGTAATTCCACAGATCATAGCATAACAGAGGTCATTATACTACTTCTCCCTGGCATTCCCTCAGTCATTCATTTTTCTTCAACATTATAATTAAGAGGAAATTACCTGCTGAAATCCACTCTATCTGGTTTCAGAGTAATGTTCCTCACATTTGCTTGGAAGACTAAAAGCTATCATCATCATTAAACCTCCACACACTAGCTAATTTGTTATTAAATAAACAAAAATCTCATCAGGTTATTGTTACTGATACGACTATCAAGAACACTTCTGTCATTTCTGAAAATAACAAAGGAGGGATTTATTTTTTATTTACTATATTTTGGCACCAATGTAATTAGAAAAATCTCCAGAGAGATTTCTCAGAGAAGCAAGTTTTAATTATCTCAAATATTAATCATCTTTTGTCTTCTTTCTAAATGAATTTCGATGCAGTCATATGTCTACAGCAAAACTTGAATATAGTAGATAATATTTTTAAATAAACCATAGAGCAAGGATTGTACTTGGCAGGAACTGCGTTCATTCTCTCAAAACAGATTTTATCAGATAGTTCAAGATTAATATGAAACTTAGATCTAAAGCTCATCCAGCTTCATTTATTTCTTTTATTGTTGCATAATTCCTCAAGTTTTTATTTGCTCTGGGGAAACAACGTTCATTTGTGATACAGCTGATAGGTACAAAAATGTTCCCAACATTTACAGTAGATGATCAAGCTGCACACAGAGGGCTTGGGCAAAGAGGCTGTGGAGGGTACACATGTGCACTGTTGAGATGACTCTCAACAGACATAGACAGATTGCAGAGAAATTGTAATGCAAGAAAGGCAGGAAAAATGGTGAGAAGTACAACACAACAATAACTTCTGAATGTTTTCATGCGTATTTCTGCAAGCAATTCAAAAGAAAGCTTGGAAATGTGACTTCCACTATCCAAGTGGGTAACAAAACCCAAGTGAGGTGGCCCAGGAAAGAGCAGGCCCATGAAAAATACACTTCACTTTTATTTGCAGTCTACCTGTGAAGAGCTCAGATGTGCATCTGACAAAAGACCTGGATTTTATCCTTAAGTACTAGTGTGGAATAGTGCATAATGAATACGGATTAATTTACCAAGTCTCTTTGTTCTCAATGCCACTTTCTTACTGAAGCCAGAAAACTTCTGAGGGTTTTATAGATAAAATGTGACACTGGTAAGGAGTTTAATAAATTACCTCCATCTACAGCATTTGATTAAATCTGAATGATTTGCATTGTGAAGAGTTCACTAAGGCAAATTTTGTAAAAGTAATTCTATAAAAAAAATTTGAAAGTGATGCTAAAAGCAGAATTTACAAGTGGCTGCACATGTTCTAACATACTCAGTGTAAAGGAACTATTAAAAATGGGACAGCCTACAGAGCAAGCAAAAGATTTTGGTGGGCCTTATCCCATTTATGGGTTTTGAATGGTGCACTTATGCATATTCACTTTAAATTCATTCATATAAACTCTAAAATTTGAAGGAGTTAATTCTTTAGTCTGTAACTTAACAAGGCGGCCTGGAATTCTGAATTCTAAATCTGGAAATTCTGAAGTATTAACTATAACAAACTGGACAAAAAGAACATGAACTTTTTAAACCATGAGATAAAAATACTGTAAGAACTAACTGAATTTGCAGCATGATTCATATACAAATCCCCAGCAGACACTATGAAACCAAACAGTAACAGTTTTTAAAAGATCAAGCCCTGGACTGCCTGAAAATGCTTTTATATCCAATTAAATATATGTGAAATCTCTAACTAAATATGTGTTAGCGTCCTACTTTTAGAGGCTTCCTGTAGAACAATAAGGACAATTACTCTCAATTTGACAAAAGTGCTCCATTGAACAAAAACCTTAAAAGATTGGATAAACCATTAAATCAGATGTTCTGGAGCTCTGGAAGCTGGCTGCTCATTAAAATTAGTGTTCTGCATCTGTTTCCATTGACAATTCTAAATCAATAAAATCAGAATATGCAGGCGAATTAACCATGGAACGAAAACAGCATTTACAGGGGCATATACAGGAAAAGCAAACACCTCAAGTTACACCAATTCTGAGAATATTCACCTTCTGACAAACAAAGCAAGGAAACTAAGCATCTATCAAGTAGCTCATGTTGGTTTCTTTTCAAAATATTTGGAGAGCTAATTTGCAAATGCAGTCACAATCATCTGTCACTTCAATAAAGCATAAACTGTTCACAATGAAGAAAACTCCAAGGATGATGGTCTCAGGTGTCCTTGAATAACTGAAGTATTTGTACAGACATCTGTACAGACCTGCTGAACATAATTACAGGTAGCCCCTTTGACAAGCAAAAAAGCAACCACCATTCAAATCCCTCTACACACAACTGTCTCACTTAAAACACAGTTTTGTAAACTTTGGTACATAATAGAAAATAAACCTCGCTTAAAGCTCTTTCTCCGGAACCTTCCCAGCTGTGATCAAGTTTGACATCTAAAGTTTTGAAGTAAACCACTGCTCTGCTGTCCATTTGATTTGATTATTCCACAGAGCCACAAGAGTCCTTTTGCTTTCCTTTCTCTTGCTCACAAAGAAATAGTCCCTGTCATTTTAACTTAGAGTATACATTAGCTTGTGTAGGAAACAAAGATACCACGCCTTTTCTTTGTGACCACATACAGTGTGGGCTAGGATTTATTTATAGTTTAAGCAAAATCAAAACCCAAGACAAAGAATGAAAAGGCAGCAAGAAGGAGGCAGTTTAAAAGCAATTTCAGCTGAGTCTCTATACAGCTGCTGAGTGTAGAAGTAGTGAGTCACTCAGATGGCCCAAAGAGGTTATAGACACTGGTTCCACACGTTTTCCCTTGCCACTCCTGAAGCATTTTAAGAAGCTCTTACTTTGGCCAGGCCACTTGCCATTTTTTGAGAGCTAAGTTCTTAAACTGAGCACTGAGAGGGGAAAAATAAATAGTTCTGAGGACTTTGTCAGTGGTTGAACATCATTAAATTGAGGGACTTATGCATCTGTACCAACCCTGATACAGGCTTCAGATTTCTTCAGCTACAAAGAATCATCTCTTTGCCCCAAAAATAAATGACAATAGATGCTGGCTGGGGATACTAAAGACTGTGCTAATAAAATTCAGAAGTGTAGGTGACTCAGATACTGACTTCATACATGCTTTGGAGACGCCAAATATCTCTGCCTGTAAAGACTTGAAAACATCTGAGAGAAACCAAAGCTGCATATCTTTGTGTTAGCTAAAGCAAAGTAGCACTTAAAAATAAATATTTACCTACATGTCATTATCACATCTTCCTTAGTTTCTAGAAGCATTTCTTAGGCACCTCCAGTAGAGATGCAGCATTTCTTTAGTTTCCCAGCCACACAAAACCCTTGCAAAGTTGTGTATTTCACACAGGATACCTGTTTGCACCATTTTTTTTACTTTGTCTTTTGGTCAGATCACTGCCTTCAACACAAAAGAGTCCATGGGGAAATTAAACTCAAATAGGGTCAGTAGCACACACCCAGGAAAGAAAGCAAGGAGTTCATAGTGGAAAAATATTGTCTCAGTTTTATTGTATTTCTGCTTGAGATTACTTAGATATCTGCTTACATTGTATACAGCAAGTAAAACCAAACTGAGACTCACTGGAGAAACTTTGGCAACACAAATACAACAAAGCCTGTTTGAGTGACTCTGTACACCTCGTGCTCGGGAATTCCAAGAGGGTTTTGGAGGCACAGCTTCATTATGCAGGGCTCCAGAGTTGCCCTGAACATGACACCTGACCCTAATGTCCAACAGCCTAAACTTATCCACTCTTAGATGCTAAGGAACACTAGATAAAAAGACAAAGTCCTTAAACTACATCTTGACAACACTTACGGTAAGAAAACTCAGGATGATATGAGAGGGAAACCTTTGGCACACAACTGTCTGTGCTCTTTCCCACTCAGTGCAGCCTCCTAAACCACTGTTATCACACTTTTAGCTCAATTTGCACAGTGCCAGTGGTGCCTCACCCAACTGCTTCTTCATGGTTAACCCCATGCACACAATACAACTTTTCTCCTCTTCTTTCAAATCTCTACACAACAAAATATTATGAATGCGTAAGTACTTACACCTTAAAGGGATTATTCAAATGCTAGACAGAAATTGTTCTCAACTGTCTCAACAATTTCAATTGCAATGTTTCTAAAATATTTTTTTTTTATTATTTTAGTAAGGTTTACCGGTTATTTAGAAAGATTTGAAGCTGCACTCAAGCTTTTTCTTGGCAGCCATATAACCATGGCTCTAGTCTATTACCATAATTACCTCTGGCTCCCTTGGACTGTTTGTGTTGCTGTTTAGTATTTTCTTACCCTTTACATGTAGTGTCCCTAGAATTAGATGCAAACTCCTCTGGGAAAGACAGGGTGAGCAACTATAGGATGTACTAAGTAATTTGAAAAATCAGATCCCATATAACTATTTTAAAACTGTAGAAAAATAGTCTGTGGATTGTTCTGATAAACCAAAGGACAATATGTTAATTTACCTTACTTCATGAAACACACACAAATCAGAATTTACCAGCTTTCATGGACCAGAATGGTATTTCAAATTAGAGTGTCTTTAACAAATATAAAAGCAACGTGTGAAACATAATTTATACTCTCAGTCACTGCAAAAAAAGTGAATTCAAACTGGAAAAGAAAGAAAAGGAAAGATTTAAACTGAAATTTGCTCAAGACAGCCCTTCAAATCTTGTGCTGGCCTTTAAGTGAAAAACACTGGTTTCTGTGTTTTAAGTGACATTTTACTAAGGACTGAAGGAATAACTAAGAGAGATCTGTTATGCCTTCAGGACAGGTTCTTTTGACCACTTTGAAATCCACAGATCAAAATAAAAACAAAATACTTGAAATCATTTGAATCTAGCACAGATAATTTTTGATTTAATTTAGTAACTGTCAAAGGTAACCAGAAATCCATTGGTTTTTTTTGCAACCAAACCAAGTCCTATTATCACCAGTTGCATTCGAATAATATATGTATCTTTATAAATATATATGCTACCTTATATATATATGTATATATAAAGAAATATATATATATATTTTTCTTTTCCTGGCCTGATAAAATAGATGTATTAGTACTGTGCAAACAAGATTCCACCAGGTTAAAAACCACAAAACATGCAACTAAAATATTGATGATTGATAGGAATATTCTTTCCTTTAAGGCAAGTTTAGAGGAAGGTACTCTTGGTGAACAGAGAAAAACTTGTGTGTTTTTTAAAACAGTTTCTCGTAAATTCATATCAAATACTTTGTGAAACCACTTAATGTCAAAACCAGCTCCAAATAAATAGAGATTTGCCAACAGCACAGAGCATCTAACCATGTTGGCTCAGTCAGAAAAAATAAGTCATTTATGCTTGATAATTTTCTCTCTGCTTTTTATTATTATTATTATTTTAAAAGTAAAAATTAGCAGCTATTAGTTTGAAATACCAACTTTCAAAAACTATTTTAGGAGCTTTCCTCCACCGTTGGCTAACTTTTATGGCTATTGTATTCACTAAGAACCTAAGGCTAACTTCATTTTTAAGTCTGCATAAAAATCAAAGAAATGAAAAAGTTGATTTTGAAGTACATTATTTTAACATTACTGTCATATGCATTTATGCCTGTTATAATGGTAATAAAAAGGATCTCACATTCAGTTATTTTGATCTCTCATGGAGGTGCACCAATTTCTCCACAGAAATGGAAGCAATCCCCACCTCTTTCAAAAATAACACTCAAAACCATATAAAAGAAAGCCATATAAATACATGAGGAAATCACAAGAAAGGCATCTGGGGGACATAAGCGCTTTAGTCAGGTTTTTATTCTGCCGTTCTCGTAACACTCAAAAGATGGCCATTTTTGCCCACTGTACAAAATAGCACAGAAGCTTACCCATGTCAAGTTTCTACATTTATCTGTTTAAGTGATAGTAACAGAAATGTTAGAAAAGGAAAGACTTCAGAAAAGCTTTTTTTTTTAAATGAAAAAGTGAAATAACTTTGCATTACAAAATGCTTATTCCACAGGACTAATAATTGTTATAACTACATGTTAATCAGTTTCTGAACTATTTTGTTTCCTCCAGTATCTCAGTGATATCTTATTTTTTAAGATTTAGACACGTTACGTCCATGGATTATAAAATAGAGCTTGTAGGCAAATACTTTATCGGGACCAAAATATCTTGTTGTAAGTTAACAGATACTATTAAATGAAAGCTGCACAAAAAACAAAGCTAAAAAGTGATTCTCTAGACCCAATGAATATTTTTTTCCTATCTTCACTAACCCATTTATGTCAGAATTTCCACAGAACAGAAATCAATCTTCTTGCCCCATTTCATTGATCCATAGAATCCTTTTCTGTATCCTTTTCTCAAGTTTGGTATGATAAACCTGCTAGAAGCAAATGTGTACTGGTGTAAGGGGCAGAGACAGCTCCACAGGACTGTGACTAGTGAATTTAATATTTTAGATTTCTACTTTGGCAATCAAAAAATCATACACTTTCAACACGTGCACAACCAGTTTTCGCCACTCTCTACTGGCAGATCAACCTGAAGTGACTCCACTTGTGATAAGGACAGAGGGTTTCCTTTTGAATTATTTGCTGCTAACTGCAGAAGATGAGAGCTCTTGAACCTCCCTGCTTCCTAAGTCATTCCTAGGGAGCGCAACAGAGGATTTTCTCCAGCTAAGCAGCTGGAAATCAGGAAAGCAACTCTCTGAACTGCTGAATGCAACTCAGATCCATTTACACCCAGGTAAGGTTTACTTATTTGGTGGCAGTACTCCAGCAGTACAAGTGCTTTATTCAGGAAGAAATGCTAGGAAAACCAGCTACTACCCGTCTGCAATATATAATGTAAATATGAACCTTGTAAGCTTCTAATGCAACATAGAGACTTTGCCCACTTTGATCTCTATCTTTATTCTGTAATCCCTAGGCTATTGCACCTAACATATGGAAGAATAAGACATTCATGAAATGCACCAGTAAAAGTCATTCACAGAGTAAAATTAAATAGTCTTAAATAAATTTAAAAATTGGTTTCCATTACAAAACCAAACCAAACCAAACCAAACCAAACCAACCAACCAAAAAACAACCAAAAAATAACAAAACCAGATATAAGTAGTCAAACCTACTTTCCCCTGCAAATCACTGTTTTAAAGTGACTAAGACAATGGTGGAAACCTAGGCCTGGTGTGCCTCAAGGAACAGTGAAGGAAATAAAAACCACTAGACTCCCACAGAGCAAAAAGGCAGTCAGAGTAAGAGTGTAAGTAGGCCACAAAAACATGAACAAAGCTTTCTGAAAGGTGGTAGCAGGGAGTCCTACATTTTAGACTTCTACAATGCTGTACGTCCCCTTGCCTAGGCAGAATGGTCCAAGTCCAAAAAAGGACTAGGTGATGTGGGTACAAGTCTGGTTAACCTTGCACGTCCCTGATCTTCACAGGTGCTGCCTTTTTACCTTTATAGCAATTTCCTTGCTTGGAAGACTTCTACACACCTGCAGATATACCTCAAGTTTCTCATGAAATCTAGCCATCCTCTTTCCTGGTTGTTAAAATATTTTGTACGGAAATAGAGTCAAAAGTTTGAATCCTTCAGTCAGTGGACGGAAGGTAGTCTAGGCCTCTAGTGTCCCATGGAAAGGCTTTTCCTAGCAAGACTAATATAAAAAGATGCAAAGGGAGGACAGTAAGCACTACCACTGCCTCATCTTTCTCCTGCTGCATGCTAAAAGTATTCTCAGATGTGTACCTGAAGGGGAGCATAGGTACCTGCCAGAAAGAGAACAGGCTGTGCATTTTTTTGAAGCATCTCTAAAGCAAGACATCTCTAAAGCTGACTACTCTGCTTTTAATTGGGTTTGTGATTAACATGTTGGGCTGGTTGTGAACCTATTCTAATATGCCTATGCCCTGTGGAAGGAGCTTAACCCATCACACCTTGGGTTCCACTTGCAAGCAGAGGACTCAAAATCAGGCACCAATGTCTCTTAATACACCTCTTAAAATTGCCCAAAACTGGCCACTAAGGCACACATCTGTTTGTTTTGTTTACTACTCAAATAATGTCTATATCTTCTGCTGCCACATTCCTTACATACTCTGTTCTGCTATTAATTGATAACTACTGCTATTCATTATCTACTTGATGATACTACTGTCTTTCATATACATTAAACAAACAATAGTCCAGATCTTCAGCTGTTATAAATTACCTTAAATACCTCCAAGTTCAGTAATACCCTACTAGAATATATCACCTGCAATGAATTACCTTTGTCTATTAGGACTTTTTACAAGGGCATAGTAGGACTGTCCTTACATAAACACTACTTTAGCATTTCTCTTCCTGGGTGGTAAATAAATTACTATGTAGCATATTTAGCTAAGCTACATTTGTGTCAAACAATGCCACTGGCTTTTAATGTGCATGGCCATTCTCTCTGAACTCTTCTCCCTGAGGATTATTCTCATTAATATGCCAAACACTAACAATTAAAAATTAAACCTGACTGGCAGAACATCTTTGGCTTTTATTGTCCTCAGTGTATCATCTGGTCACCAATGTTCACCAACCTCTGATTATAAAAATTGATATTACCCTTCAGGAGAGCTAACAAGTCAGAAATATGTGCCCAGTTCTGTCAATCAAGTGCTTCATCAGGGAACAGTGATAAAAGACAGTGGCAGAAAGAAACTTTATCCCCAAAACAAGTGCACTCAGTTCAAATACTGCACATTCAACATGGCTGACTGGTGAGCTGTACAGTTCTACACGACCCTGTGATGTCTCAGACTGGAAATTCATAATGACTGTGAAATCAACAAAGAAATAATCTTACAAAGTTGTGGTTTGTTTCCTCTTTAAGCTGCAGAACTGTACCAAAGACAGGCATGGCCTCCCTTCCCACTTAGTCCTCTTATTTATCTACACTGTAAAGTCGGATAAAGAACTTTCCAAAAATCTTCCTAACAAAGGAGCTGTATCATTGATTTGCCAGATTCAGGAACAACCATTGTAAATGCAGTCTCTGTCCAGAATGACAAATGTATGACATAAACAAATGTATGAGTTACTATTCTGTAAAACTCATAGTAATCATCTTTGCTGTTGAAAAAGTTAGGTCACTTGTAAGGGTTAAGGATTTTTTTCCTCTTGGGTGCAGAGTGTTAATATAACCTTTTTACTTACTGGAGGATCTTGATCCTCAGCTGAAACGGTAGTGATAACAGTGCCCTTGACTGCATCAGGAGCAACCATTCCTCTGTAGAGTTTTTTGCTAAATATTGGAGAGTAATCATTCATATCCTGCAAAACATAATTAAGAGTTTAGTTCTGAAATTCAAACAACATTATAGATGCATTCACAATAATTTCTTCAAACTATCAATCGCTTCGTACTCATTAGAAAGCCTATTTGCCATTCACAGTCTTTCTTGGATCTCCACTCCTTTACCACTGCACAAAACTAGCACACCAGGAGAAGATGCCAAAGTTTCAATAAAAATATTCATGTGAGACAGATAACAGAAGGAGATTTTGCAGAAAAACACACAGTCTCACAAGTAAACAAACCAGAAATTTCCATGACACCTGCTTCTGAAGCAGTGGACCACAACATGGCTTTACTAATTTTCTAAAATGAATGAGCTGCTGTTTTTTGACAGTGTTTGTTACCTCTAATATGCAATAAATGAAGGGAAAATATAATGTCAGATTAGTATCAACACCTCATGAGAGCCTAAGATGGTGTTATTCAGACTGATGGGTATGTTATCAAAAAAGAAGCTTCAAAGGCCTAATTTCACTGCTGTAGTAGTGTGTGCATGTACATATGCATACTTTCACATCTAGACATGCGTGCACAGATATGTAAACAATATACCTTCATGGGTACCTCGTTATGTGAAAGATGCATCCTTACCCAAACACCAGGCTGTGTGGAACTCTGTGAGCTGTGCAGTCAGATGCATGACCATATGTTGCCCCATGCATCAGGGGCCATGAACATTTAGAAATCAAATACCTTCATGGGTTATTAAAAAGGTAATTATTCTGACTCCTAAATTGTCAGGAACTTACTTTTTGTTTTTGTCAAAATTCTCTCACAGAGAGTTCCACAAAATTTATCTGTATATTCCTTTCAAATAATTAAACATACCGCTGTAAATCAGTCTTTATTCTACTAATAAAATTTATTTCTCTTTTTTTTTTTTTTTACATATGGATAACATAGATTAAATTTTCTGGTTTGTGGTTGTTGTTTTGTTGGTTTTTTTTTCTGAACAAATAAGCAGCATCAGATGCCTTCAGCACACAAGACTGAATTTACTGATCCACAAATGAAAAGCATACTTTTTCCTCCTCAAAGCAGAATTTGTTTCTGAGCTCTGGGGGAATGCAGGTGCCAATCACCTCTTAGGTAACACCTTTCCTTCCTCCCAGTTACTCACAGTTCATACAATGTCTCTGCCTGTCGTCACAGCTCTTCATGCTGCAAATGCAACATGCCGATACTGGCTAGCACACCATATTACACAAGCATTTAAAACACTCATCCATACCTCCTCAGAGAAAACAACAGTATAATAAACATCTATATATGAAGAAGAATGGCTGTAACATGTCCATGAATGTTCAGTGAATGCCTGAATAATTAATGCATTGTGTTCTGCTGAAATGTCTGCTATTCAGGTCTTCAAGGCACTGGAAATGCTTTTTCTCTCATTTTTAGATTTTCAAAGAGACAACTGGATCATCAAATTAAAAGTGACTACTAGGCAATTCAAACTAGGAGAGAATTCAGATGAAAACATTTTGGAAAAACATTCAAATTCTAACAGATTAGCATTTCTGCATGGAATTACAGGCACTGAATCTTATCATCTCATTTTCTTGACCTGTTTGCAAGAAAGTAATTTACTTCAGCTGAGAATTTAATACCCAGGACTATTTTACATAAATAACCATGTTTCTCATCACTCTTCAAAGTGGCGTTGTGCTTGTAAAAGAAGCTATCCTTTGTTCCACTTTGCTCGCAGAAGCTCCACTCCAGAGCAATATTTTGCTCTGGTAGAGAAACCAAGATCATACAGTAATCTCACATTGTAAGATTTCATTCATAGCCATTCTACCTCAAAGAAAAAATGGGAAACTACATTATTTGAAGCAGACACCCAGAAGTTATTAGTACAGAAATCCTATGCAGTTAGCAGTGGAACATCAAAAATCATCTCCAGTATGATAGCAGAAATGTGATACAACACTACATGCATAGGTCTTACAACTGCGTAAATCGATGTGTTTGAAACTGCTTTGGTTCATAGAGCTTGAAAGGTTTCCAGTGGGACACACAACCTTTTAAAAGTGCATACACACAGAGAAGACACTTGTCCCATCTCTATCCAGGGTAATGACCCCCCTCCCCCTTTTTTTTTCCTTCCCAGTTTTTGCTTCCCATGATTCAGATGATCATTTCAATAATGCAGGCAAAGTTTCTGAAACAACCCAGCCTTTTACATATATTTATTAGTTTATTTTGAATCCATCTCTTCCTGTGCACCTGCAAATCCAGAGCCATACGTGGTCTTTTTTCTTTGGTGTAGCAGCAAAAGAATTCTCTGCTGTTTGCTCACTGGGGAGCAGGGAGAATCACCATATGATGCTTTTGTTATCTTTTGAATATATCTAAGTGCTCTTAGCACTTGAAAATCCATGACTTAGGTATTGGAAAGCATAATCCTGTTTAAAGATGGTAAACTATATCCTTAGCTATAGAAAAGGACTGAGACATCCTACCTAACATACCTACTTTTCAAGATATATGGATCAGTACAAAATACACAGGAATACAAAGCAAAACGTAAAGTAGGACACAGGAAGCTCTCTGCCTCCCTAATTTATCTTTCCTCTAAGACAAGCTTTATGTATGATTGTGCCTCATAAATCTTAGCTGAGCCGAATGAATAGCCACCAATTGTTTCAGTAGTAACTAGACAGAAAAGCTCCATGTGATTTTCTTTCAGGCTCATCTCTTCATGAATCCTAAACCAGACACTAATTTTTTTATAGCACAGCTCAAGTTTAACTGTTCCCATTTTTAACAAAACTAAGGTTCCCCATAAGAATCTCCACAGGTCTTCTTATTGTACAGCTGCAGTAAGTGTACTTCAGAGAGAGCAAGGCTGTCATTATGGACAGGTGATCAACTCTAATGTACTCATCACAATGTCTATGGTCAATAACTGCTAGAAGCAGAAAGAGGATGCTTTAACATGCAAAGCATGCAGTTGGCATGGAAATTAGGGTGGTTTTTTGGGGGGGTTGTTTTTTGTTTTTTTTTGGTAATACTCTCTTTTTCTAGTCAAAGTCTTGGTTCAGAGATGAGAGGAAGAAATGACTCTTCTGGACAATTTCCAATAAAGGAAGTAGAGATTTTGTTAGACACATTTTGTAGAAATTAATATATTATCATCTCCTTCAACTGGTGTAATTTCTCTTTACATATTATGGGCACTTAAAGGTACCAAAAAAGTCACATTTTCTAGAAAAAATCATGACCATCAAGGACAGAATACAGTCTAGAGCTGATTCTGTTAGAGCACAGAAAGAATGCATATGTGTTTTCTGTGAATAGCCCAAGAGATCGCAGGCATGAACCACTCCATCCTACCCCCAAAACTTGTGCCTCCGTAGCCAAGGTCCTCAGTGCAATTCTGTTAATTGAAATGGACTTAACAGTGAGTAGTGTTCAGCATTCCCTGACAGATGCAGAGATACTGTTTTCAGATTTTTATCACAGGGGACTTTAGGCAAGAAGATAACATTTAGAGAAAGTACTGAGGTTATGTTATTGCTGGAGACCAAAGGCATAGATCTGTTTTTGCACAGCTAAACAATTGAAGATTACTCTATATGTCTGATGGATTCTGCTTGAAACACCACTAAACCTGACTTTGCATAGAAATGGATGCATCACGAGTGCAATCCCTAACCACAGGTTAGAAATAGGGTAGTAAACTTCCTCAAAGTGGTAGTAAGAAGTAATGTAATCACCTTTTAAATCTGGGGCATAATCTTACACATGCTCTTGTGGCCAGAATGCAGCATGTTACAACTGTTCATTGCTTCAGTCACATAAATCCAGGCTGCTATTAACTATCAGACACACACAAAAAATATGTGAATGGAAAATATAGGTAATGAATTATCTATATATCTCACTTTAAAGTACTTGGGCTGACAGTAAGGTAATAGTAGCCATATATTTATAAACACAAAACAGCCTTTGTCACTGCTCATCTATCTGCAGATTTATTATCTTTTGATACATCACTGTTTACATAACAGAGTGAAAGTCAAAGCATAAAAACCCCAAAGCTTTCTCCCTGTCATAGATGATCTTTATCTACACCTTTTTGGTCCATTTTGTTTCACATTGCTCATACTGGGCAGCACATAAAAGCAGAACAGGACACATCCTTACATCCTTACATCCTTCCCTTGCACAAAGATCAAGAATCAAGCATGAAGAAAGCACAGTACAGTAGTGATGCTCAAATACTATTGTTCTTGAGAATCCACACTAGCACTTTCAAAAGCAAATTAAGACATTTTAAGAAATTTCTTGTTTGTTAACTCAGACCTCACTCTTAACATGTGAACAATCCCACTTTCTGACCAACTTCCCTTTCCTCTGACCAAGGAACATCTCATTCACAGGCTTTAAAAAGTTGCTGTTTAGCAAAAGGCTTGCAGGAAACAAATATTGACCTGTCTGCAAAGATTATGAAAATGCTGAACAAAACTATTGGTGAACTAAGTCATCTAGGAATGTCAAGGAGGAGAAACAAAGCATGGGGGAGGAAATGCATTAAAGAGGAATCGATATGTAATTTAAAAATCATTAAGACACTCACTAGCTGTAATGCACTAATGCTAAACTAGGTGCTTCAAGACAGGTGGTGACTGCCAACATGGGAGGGCAATACACAACTAGAGCAGAAAAATATCTGCAGTACAGTGTTCCCAGCATAAAATTAACTTGTAAAATTAAATGGAGTTCAGAGACATTAATGTATTTTTTGATTTATGGGGACACCAAGAGACCTTTAATACTTGTACTCCACTAAACTGAGAATATAAGCATTTAACATCTGGTGAAATAATCGCTTCTTCCTCCTCATTCACTAACTTGGGAAACACACAACTTGGATTCAAATATCTGCCTTCTTCCTTGCACCATCACTGCCCTTTAACTTCCACTGAAGTGCATACAGTGCTGTGAGTCCTGTATGTGCAGCACAGCACAGACAGCACAGATCTGTGTACTCACAGGCAGCAAGCAGAGGAGCACTTTGCCAGCTCCTGCATCCCGAAGTCATTAGGATTTATGACAGTCTTTGTCACAAACTGGAGCCAGTGCTCCTCTATGACTTTGCAGTGGATTCTGCAGATACACTTCCCAAAGGATTAAGATGTGCATATGAAAATAAAATCCCACATTTCAAAAACATAACCTGAACAGCAAAGACTGGGAAAGTCACCTACACCAAGAGTTGCTATGGTAATTCCAGGATATTAGGAAAATCATACCTGTAGGAAGGAGCTGGATACACTGGGATTACAGCTCCTTCCTGCTGGTTGATGAGAGCAAGGCAGTTGCGGTGAGCTAAGGGCTCCTTTTCATTCCAGTGAACTACAGCTGCGCCTCATAACTGTTACCATGTGTCAATTAATAACATGCAACATTAGTACCAGTGGCAGACTTGTCTGATTTTAGCATTACCATTAACCTAAAGACTTTCTAAACAATGATATTTATTTTTTAATGTGTTTTGTTAGAAATCTGGTTTTGTAAAAGAAAAATGAAGCATAAAACCATGAGTTATTTTTTCATCAGCTATCTCCACACAAACAGAAGCAACTCCAGATGACACTCCAATATATTTAATATATATTTACACGTATATATACATGCACTTACATATACATATCTGTATCTATTTCAGGCACAATAATTTGTGCAAATGTCTTTTATCCTACAAAGGTAACCCTGCCACTGCACAGAAAAAAGTGCTGTCGTTAGCCTTCAGTGCACTAGAGGGCAGCTCTACCAAATGGGATTGAAGACTCTCTTCCCCTAGCACCCACAAAAATAAATGCATTTTACCATCTCACAACTTCCTTCCTATGAAAATGGGGTTATACTTTTCCACATCTAGTCATCGAGGTTTGGGTTGTTGTTTTTTTTAGCAGCTGATAAAATGAGTCTGATTTTAAAATTCCCCCCCCCTCCATTTTTTTTTTTTTTTTTGTAGATTGTGACCCAACTATAAGCAATATTGATTATTTATTAAAATAGCTGTAAATCCATGACGGCAAAATCTAATTATTAATCTGCTGAACAGTTTCAGAAGGAAAAGTTCCTGTCAAGGAACACTAAAATCACATATTCTGTTGATTTATCTAGACCACTAAGAGAATCAACACTGCTCGGATGATTTTTACCATTATAAACTGTATATGTGCAGAGGCGCCTACCTGGGGAGCCTGCATTACAAACGCAATTTTGCACAAGGCTTCCCTTTCTTCTTGCCTCTATCCTCAACAGTTAAGCAGAAAGCATCTTATCATAAAGATTCTAAAAGTCCAAGGAAATGTTTTACTCTCCTATTTCTGACCTGCTGAAAGAAATCCTCATTTTTGTTAAAAATGAATGTTAACATCGTCTTTGTTTGTAAATACTTATATAAAGAGTTTGAAGTATATCCATGTGTTTTTCTTACCGCTTCAGGATTACACCTGCTGATACCAAGGTTTCCAGTCAACTATATCTAATTAGAAATCAACATTCTCTTGCTATAAAAAAACAGCATGACTGAATAGTATCTGAGCTAATAAATGCATATTATGCATTTAAAGCTTCTTTTGCAGTCTGCTGGCTTTTATGACAAGCATAATAAATATGCTGGAAAAAAAATGCATTTTTAAAATGATCCCTCTTTCCAATAGTATTAAATGTACATAACATAATCCCACAAAGGGAGAAGGAAAGAAGGTTTACTTCAAAGCATAGCATATGTCACACACTGAAATTTTCAAACCTTCCCAGTCTTTTTATACAGCTACAGATATGTATCTGTAATTTTCTGCTGTCATTTTGTTTCAAACATCTGCCAATTAAGTCTATGTGCACATTACCGGAGCTGGTGGCTTCCCATCTGAGCTGCCTACAAGTGTTATTAATCCCCTGATGTCTGGGGACTTCCAAGAGCACATTTAACATTCCTTTGCATATCCATGAAACTCTCTTCTACAGAAAGGAAAGCAGTGTTTTAATATCACTGTATTTGAAAACCATTATTCCTCTTCTGTATCCTTTAACCATAGAAAGATGTCACTCAATACCTTATTAAAGAAAAAAAAAATCTAAGATGTTTTATTGTTAAATCAGCAGAGAAAAAAAACAAAAAGTCAAACAAAATGTCAGGAGATATCACAGACCCTAAGGACATCCATACCCTGGACTAACCTCACCTAGCACCGCCCCCCCAGCACCCCTGCCCTTGGGCCCAGGACTGCATTTCAGCCCAGCTGGGGCCCTGAGTCCTGCTCCAGTTATTCTGTTGATGACTAGAAAAAGGGAAATATAAACCCCATTTTCAAGAAGGGGTAAATGGATGACCCGGGGAATTACAGAGCAGTCAGTCTCACCTCAGTGCCTGGCAAAATCTTGGAGCAGATTCTCCTGGAAGGCATGCTGAGGCACATGAAAATCAACAAGGTGCTTGGTGACAGCCAGCACGGCTTCACTAAGGGGAAATCCTGCCTGACCAATTTGGTGGCCTTCTATGTTGGGGCTACGGAACTGATTCACAGGGGTAGAGCAGTTGGTGTCATCTACCTGGACTTATGTAAAGCGGTCGACACTGTCCCACACAACATCCTTGTCTCTAAATTGGAGCAACATCAGTTTGATGGATGGACCGCTTGGTGGATAAAGAACTGGCTGGATGGCCGCAAGCAAAGAGTTGTGGTCAATGGCTCAATGTCCAGCTGGAGACCAGTAATGAGTGGTGTCCCTCAGGGATCAGTGTCGGGACCAGTCCTTTTCAACATCTTTGTTGGTGACATGGACAGTGGGATTGAGTGCACCCTCAGCAAGTTTGCCAATGACACCAAGCTGTGTAGTTCGGTTGATATGCTGGAGGGAAGGAATGCCATCCAGAGGGACCTTGACACGCTTGTGAGGTGGGCTGATGCCAACCTCATGAAGTTTAACCATGCCAAGTGCAAGGTCCTACACCTGGGTCAGAGCAATCCCAGGCACAGCTACAGGTTGGGCAGAGAAGAGATTCAGAGCAGCCCTGTGGAGAAGGACTTGGGGGTGTTGGTCGATGAGAAAATGAACATGAGCTGGCTTCAGTGTGCGCTCACAGCCCAGAAAGCCAACCGTATCCTGGGCTGCATTAAAAGCAGCGTGACCAGCAGGTCAAAGGAGGTGATCCTGCCCCTCTACTCTGCTCTTGTGAGACCTCACCTGGAGTATTGTGCGCAGTTCTGGTGTCCTCAACATAAAAAGGACATGGAACTGTTGGAACAAGTCCAGAGAAGGGCCACGAGGATGATCAGGGTACTGGAGCACCTCCTGTATGAAGACAGGCTGAGAAAGTTGGGGCTGTTCAGCCTGGAGAAGAGAAGGCTGCGTGGAGACCTCGTAGCAGCCTTCCAGTATCTGAAGGGGGCCTATAGGGATGCTGGGGAGGGACTTTTCATTAGGGACTGCAGTGATAGGACAAGGGGTAATGGGTTAAAACTTAAACAGGGGAAGTTTAGGTTGGATATAAGAAGGAAATTCTTTCCTGTTAGGGTGGTGAGGCACTGGAATGGGTTGCCCAGGGAGGTTGTGAATGCTCCATCCCTGGCAGTGTTCAAGACCAGGTTGGAGGAGGCCTTGCGTGATATGATTTAGCGTAAGGTGTCCCTGCCCACGGCAGGGGTGCTGGAACTAGATGATCTTAAGGCCCTTTCCAACCCTAACTATTCTATGATTCTATGATTCTATGATACCAGTTTTCAACTCTGCTTCTGACCCCACCCGTTTTTACTCCTGGCTGGATTCCCTGGACAGACCACAAATGGGGTTTATGCCCTTACCATGTCTGGAGCTATTGGTGGAGGCTGTTGATCTACCTGCCTGGCTCTGTTCGCACAGGGACTGTACCCAGTTGAGGAAGGAACTGCCCACGCTGAGTCACATTAAGACCCTGGCTCATCCCTTTCTATGGAGCATCCTCGCTCACATTAATCTCTCACAGTAATTTCCAATTTCTTCATCTCTTTACAACCAGTTCATGAAAAAAAATAGGGAAGTGGGAAGTGAACCCTTTTTAAGAAGTAGCCAAGGAACCAAAGAATCTTTGACCTCTGCCACAAGGCCTGACCTTGCCTTTCACCAAAATGGTTTTTGGGCCCAGATGAGCAAGTGCTTTCATTTTGATGCAATTATGATTTGCAATGGGTTCATAAACCTCTGGTTAGCTTTAAAGGAAATGCCAAGTGCAGGTTATCCCTTGGCAGAAACCTTTCCAGCATGGCACTCATTGATGCTGGCACAGGATGACATCTTTGCTACCATCATTACATTTCAGCTACAGAATTTGTAAGTGCTGTACTGTCTTACCATCCATTCCTCTGATCCATGCTAAGTGGTAATAGCCATCTAATGCCCTCAATTCTTTCTCCAAGTCCTCAATTTCTGTAAATCCTCATTTGATTACATTCCTATTATTAAACTTAGTAAGTTCCAAAGCCTTTCAATATGATGCTAATCAACCTTATTCAGAACAGTACAAATGTACTAATTTAATACTAAATATTAAAATGCAAATTTCATATGCTTTCATGTCATAGTGATCTTAAATTACATGATAATCTAAAAATAAGTTTTAAAGCTTTTTTAATGCTCTTCTAAAAGTCTCTGGATTTGGAGCCACAGACTCAGCATAGAAGCAACCGAAAATTTGAGCTGTGACTTCAGAAAACCATTCTCTTACAAGTCAGTTAATTTTTCTGAAAGAAAACCAAAATGTTATTCAACTGTAATCCCTTTACTAGAAAATTGTCTCAATTTTACATTTACATTAAGCCCACTGAAGTAAGCCACGACCTGAAAACTACTCCTAGGTTTACTGCAAGTATTTGAAATATCGTTTAGTTTATGTATCAACTGCAGTGACTAATTTCAGACTGAGGTTAGAGAATCAAACAATGCTGAGTAGCTTTGAGCAGCAAGTTCAAAATCTTTGTGATGATGCTGACAAAATACTATGACAAACTGTATGAAGTGGCACTTTGAATTTTTTCTGTAATTGGGTGCAGCGCTTCTTTACACACGGTTCTCTGTCTGAAGCTATACAAACCAGAGGCTTGTTAACACGGTATAATTGCCTCTTTTTCATGTTTAGTGCTCAGTAAGCCCTAAAGTAGCTCATAATGGAAATTAAGGGATAACATTCATAGTGGAATACATGAGGCAATAAATGGCTAGCAGATGATTGAACAGATAAGTTGATATTGAAAAAAAAAACCCAAAATAGATCTGCTACTAGCACCATAGTCCAACACCATGCCTTTTACATCAATAATGACATTAGAAAATAGATAAATAAGCAGTTACATTTTGGAGGCAATACAGCTAGTTTTTCAAATCTTCGTGTAAGTTATGTGCAACTGCTGTTCTGGACTGCTCTGTTACTCTTTAAATGGGAAATGTTTTTCATTGCATGCTAGAAAGGAAGGATTAACTTCATGGATATAAGTTTAATGAAAACCCATACATTTGATTTAAGAAATATTAGAAACTGATGTTTTTCAACATTAACTGATTCACTAATGGGTTATCTTCCATGTATCCTTCATTACCTGTATAATTTCTGCCAGAAAATCCTCATTATTATTGTAATTAAGTCTCATCTTAACATGAAATCCTGCCATAATAAAGTAATGATGTATTACTGCTCAGCTGCTCATTAGAAACAAGGCTTGACTGAATTTCTAGTAAATACCTGCAGGAAGAGAAAGCAGTGGCAGCTACACATAGATTTTAACATCTGGTGGAGCAGGATTTGAATCAAAATGTACCCCCTTCTCCCTAATGACAACCTGTGGATCACTCTTCTCCCATTCTTTCCTAGTGATAATTTAAGTGTTTTACAGACTAAAGCCACTCACTCCCCAGCTCTCTGCAGCAGTACAGTAAATGTACTCTGTGAGAGGAGAGGGTCCTGCTGTAAAATTTTATTCCAGTTGTTTCAAATGCTGGGTCCTTGCATACTTTCTCCAACACACCTTGATTTCTTTGCTTTGCTGTTGTCTCTGTTTGGTTTGAAAGGGTGATTCATCCACAAACATGCAGCTAACCCTCCCACCCTAGAAAAGTAAACAAGTTATATTTCTCCTTGTTCTGATTCAAGCTTTAGCTGTCAGAGAAACAAAGTGAGCTTCCTTCTGTGAGCACATTATGCTGTAGCAGTGCAGGGCTCCAATGACAACCAAGAAAAAGCCATTTTCTTCCAACTTGAATATGCAGAACTGCAAGAATTATCATGCTGATGAAGGATCATTCAGAGCAACCATGACAAAGATTTAGCTGCTACACATTTCAAATTCATCTCAACAATAAGTACCTATCAATGCATGTAATGCATGATCTAATGCATATGAAGACAGTGGCATATTTCTCTTGAAAATCTAGTTTGACAGTTGCAGTTTGTGTACTCTCTGATAATAGCAATATGTTTATTGATGTTCATGGCTACAGTCAGATTTCCTAAATCTGGAAATTCATTGTTTAATGTTTATAACAGTACACTGGGATTAAGGCACAGTAGGAATTATATGAAATACTTGCTTGGCACTTGTAACATGGCACTGATAGAAAACATATAAATCATTTTTATTTATTCTTGTTGCTTTGAATCATCAGCCAGAGGTTATGGCTTCATTACACTACACACTCTCATGAAAAATTAGAAAGAAAACCAATCACAGAACAAGGAGAAAAAGCAATTATAAAAACCAAGAAACAGACAATGCAAAATAATGCTGGTAATAATAATAGGACACAGCATAAAATATGCAAATACCTTACAGGCAGGCCCCATGATACAGAAATTCTTACCATATGCATTTAGGAACACCTTACTCATTTAACAGCATACAAACTGGAAAAAGGTTAGTCCTGTTTCTGTTAAGAAGCTCTATTACCACAGTAATTGTTTCCAAATGCTAAATCATAATAGTAAGTGCATCATTTGAACAGCAATTATTTTCCTTCTTCCAATACTGGGAAACATTTGTATTTCCCAGTGCATATACTGCAATATGCACTACAGGCATTCTTAGCACACATTTCAGCCCTCTCAGACACAGACTGAATGCAAATCTCTGCCATCCTTATGGTGAGAAAAATTATGCCTCGACAGTGACAAACCACTGAAAAATAGCATACAAATAGTTTCTTGGAGTTGCTAATGTTTTTATCCCTGAAACTACATTGTCAAATTGATAAAATTTTCTATGTCTAACCTGTGTAATTATATATATATGTATAAAAAAAAGCCCACACCCAACAGATAAAAAAGTTTTGTTTTCTCTTCTACAGATCAGATTCCAATCATCAATTATTCTGGATGAACACTTGTGCTATCTCCCATGCCAAGACAAGATGACTCATTACTACTTTCAGGCTAAGGTGGAAAGTTATAAAAACAGCAAAAGGAATCTGAAAGCTGGGGAAAAAATAATCTCAGTCTGCTTGAGGTGGTTTGCATCTTTCTGATGAGAAGAAATAAAATGCCACTTATACCATTCTCCTTAGTAATACTAGAAAGGATGCAACAATTCATTAATTTACCTTTTGCTTTCTTTGACAAGAGAGTTCATAAGACACCCATACAATGTAAAGAGCCATGTGGCTGCAGCAGAGGCCAATAATGTATTTTAATACTGACAAGCACGTAACAGATTAAGTTATTCTTTTCTACAGTGAGCATTCTGCTATGTAATCTGACTTCTGATCAAGTTCAGGAAAGGTTAATACAAACTATTTGTTACTTGTCATGCCAAAGGCTGAAAGTGAGAGTCTAAAGAAAATCACTGTGAGTATCCACTCTCCTCCTAGCCACAAATATCAGTGCGATTATGGGTATACTGCACTGCTGTTCATTCAGTTTTATATCACATAAATGATACATGACACCATCAGATGTTGTCCATAGCTGGTTAACAGAATCCTATTACACAGTAAAAATTACAATGCTTTTGGTCAAGAGCTGGACTGTGAAAAATAACAAATGTTAACAGAGCAGCATAAGCCCAAAAGCACTTTGAGATGTCTGTGATAATACAAATAATGCTCTGAGGATTATAGGGGGCTGAATCCCTAATGGGTTACAAGAATTCCCTGCTTGGACCCACTATTGCCTTAATGCTTGCTTTTGGGTTTCTCTAGCTCAATTTTGTGTGATTAAAAAGACTGAAGTCTGAACAGCTGTTATGTTACGGCCTACAGTGTACCTTCAATTGTTTTATTTTTCTATTTGGGGTCACATACACTGTATTAAAATAATTACTCTAATACCATCTTCTAAATAAAGTGAAAGAACATTTACTACTAGGATGAAATAGACACATCCATTTCCTGGTCCCGGAGCAGGAGCAAAAACCAGGCTGAACTGGAGATAACAACTCCTCCAGAGCCATGGCAGAAACATGTACATTCCCATGAGGGAGCACCCTGTCTCTGAACAGAGGCTGTAATTTGGCAGATGGTCTGGCAGTAATTGTGAGCTTTAGAACTCCTTTGGTTCCCTTTGTAGACATCTTAACTGGTCAATCAAAAAATTATAAATGAGACTAATGAAACAGTGAACATGCTCACCAGGAGTTATCCATTTAGCTATGCCCTATTCAGAACCTTGGACCACTGCTAAGATTGCTGAGAAATAAAAGCCTGGATTGGAATAGGCAATACATTGCGCATGAGGCTCTAGACCACTACATACCACGTCATTTATGCCATCATGCATTCAAAAATTTGGGCCTGATTCAGTGCCCTGTAAACAGCCTCACTGAGCTGCTGGAAAGAAATCAGTTCCCTCTGTAAGGCTAGTAGGATGCGCTGTTGGCCCCGTACAAGGTGTATGCAGCCTCTATCCTCAAGGGAACTTTAGTGCCTTGCCCTCTCTGTGCTCGTTGGGACTTTTAACCCTCATCAAAGGCATGTCAGCTCTCCCCCTTTAGAACAAAGGGAACAGGAGTCTTTTCCATTAAGAACAAAACCAAACTGCATTGCAACACACTTTTTACTTCTGCTGTTCTTGTTCCCACTTGGCTTCTGAGTCTCTGCACCCTTCTTCTGCTGCTCTGTGTCTTGAATCAACCATTCAAGGCCCTCTTGTGGATCCTTATAATCTCACCAGAAATAGCACAAGGCTCTAATTTCAACCTCCACCTTTTCCTCCACTGCCCTTGTAAATTCTGTACCTGGAAAGCTCACCTACAAGCTCAAATTAAACCATTCTTTCTATTCCAGACATCCCTTGTTCTGAATTTCTACCATCTGACATATTACCCAGTAATGACATCTGCCCAACAAAATGAGATATTCAAAATGTTTTTTCCACAAGTCCTCTCCCATTTCCTCAACTGTCACTCAAAATACTACTGTTCTCAGCAACTCATATAATATTTTATTATGTTCACTGATCAGCCTGTCACACTGACTATGACAATACTCACTTAATTTCTTTGATTTAATTTCTTTCCTTTCTCATTTGAAATACAAGCTGCTTGATCTTACTTTCAGGCCCTGTTCTGTCCCCAGCTTAACACCTTTTACTGCTGAAATTGTTGCTTCTGGCTTCAGCCTTGTATTCCAGCCTCTCACATACTGCCTTTCCAAACAAGTATCATCATGCTCCCTTTTTATCGCTCATATGTGGAAGAGTTTCCAGGAAAGCAAGACACCTATTTTTTGATTCTGCTAATCCTCTTCTTAAATTCCCTATTTCCACATCACCTCCTTCGACAGTGCACAAGCTGCTGTTATGCTAAGGCCACCATGTTGAAATGTCCTGCTTCCCTTTACCCTGTCATTAATGAATACAATACATACACACAATCATACAGCTAGGTCAGCCCTATGATACAGACTACAGTGGTTTATCTGAATACAGTTCTATTTGAAAATAAGTACCTTTAAAAAAATCCAACAAAACCACCCAAATATATAGAAATGCTTAATTCTTTCAAAAATTCACTGTGCTGGGAAAAAGTTTCTTTTAGGAATAAAACAGATTTGAGCAACTTCCTCCTTAAAAAATGTAAGTAAAAATGCTCAGGGAACAATGACAAAAGCTGCATTTCCTTTGATTGACTTGGAAATTGCCAGCAAAGAGTGCAGACTATTAGGAAATAGGTAACCTGCATCTCAGGATGAGAAATTTTGCAGAAGCAGAGAGGTTTTGTAGAAGCCTTCTTGCATTGTCATTGAAGATAGTAATTGGAGACATTTACTGTCCCTAAAATAATTCTGAGCTCAGAAGAGACTGACAAACAGAATTACTCAAAATCATGTGGCAATTCATAGCATCTGCAGATACACAGTAAGCTGAACCCGAGACTGATTCATATATGCTAAATATGTTCCACAGACTTACATTTAAACTGAAGTTGCCAGATATGAAGTTCACATTTGTGAGCTATGCTTTTGTTGCTGTTACAATTTTTTGCCTCTTAGCTAAAATACGAGTAATTAAACACTCTTCCACAGCTCACAGTTCTTCACTGACAAAGTCAACAAAAACGAAACAGCTGCACAAAAGGACTTGACTGACTGGCTCCAGAACGGCACCTTTGTAAATGCAAGGAGGCATGATTTAGAGCACCTAAAATATCCTATCCTCTTGGACATGAATACATCAACCAAATGAAGATGGGTAAGTGCTAATATTTCAGCTACAAATGCTTTTCATTTGTGGATCATTACCAAACAGAATACCATTATCCCTGTTACTGCTGAGATAACTGAAACCCAGAGGTGATGCTGTAACTCACTGTATAAAAACGATTCATTGTGCAAGACCACTAAATAAGCCTGTTCCATTGCAGCTCTGTATTTTCAAGTAGCAGAGTCTGAAATATAGGATGTGGTGTGCCACTTCAGCACTCGATACACTTGAATGGTTCATAAAATTACAATTTATGAGAGCTTTAACTGCAACGTGATGGTGTCATTTTTGCAGACAATTCCATTAGGTATGTATTTCAACCTTTCAGGGATTCTAAAGGACTAAATATTTATATATGTGTCAGGTATTCTTGTACTTTATAAATCTGCAATCCAAAATTTAACTACATAATGGCATAATAGAAAAGTAATTATAGCTGTTATAAGGTGTATGTTTAACTGAACAAGTTGACAACATTAAAAGGAAGTAGCTCCACACAAGTGAAAGAGCAGGAGAGCAGACATACTGCTAGCATGCTCTGTTGTTTCCTCAGGTCACCTGTAAGGGTTGATGAAGTATTTCATAACAAGTAGAAGAGGATGTTATCAACTGAAAAGTTATTCCTCTTACCTTTACTCTCACTGTGACAGTAGCAAGACCGGGTGGCATAGTGCCCTTGCTGTCGAAGGCTTCCACAAGAAAGGTGAAAGTTGCTTCTGTGTCAGAGAATGATTCATAATCCAAGGACTTCAGAAGTGATAACTCGCCTGTATACTTGTTCAGTGCAAAATACTGTAGTGCTTCCTCTGTTCGTATTCGATAGTTAACATCAGAACCAAGATCAACGTCCTTCGCCTAGAACATGCCACACAGAAAAGAAAAAAAGTACTTAAAACCAAACAAAACCCATTTGCACAAAAAGTCCCCCCTAGATTAAAAAACACAGAAAAAACAAACTACTGCAAACAAGTTTAGTTTTGTTATGTTATCCTAATAATATTGGATGCATTTAACACTATTACACAACCACACGGAAGACAAGTCCAGCTAAGGTTGTAAAATCCAGAGATACCCATTGCAAGGAAATGAACACAATATTCTGGGAAGGATTCTGGAAGCTCAGTCTGTTCTTGTTCTCTTCCCTGAGCATCTGATATTGGCTACTGCCAGGGAGAGGATCCTGGGCCAAGCAGATATTTTATCTCACCCTGTCTGGCAGCATGAATGTTTTTATTTTATACAACTATTTAGAAAAAGAATCTAAATTTTCATCAGGATAAGAAGTATTGTGATTGCTTTTGCTGTAATTTGATACTAGGTTTATCTGCAGTCAGGTTCAGAGAAAACCATTCTTGTTGAAATTGTCTTCGGACAGGTTCTTCTCATTAAAGGATGCTGACCAAAATATCAGGAGGACATAGAATGCTTGCAGGAAGTGAATTTCATCTGTCTTTAGAGATCTTGCTCCTCCTTGAACAACTGTCACTTCTCTGAGTTTAGTCAGTGAGAAGAAGACAACACCTCCAGGTGTTCACTTGACTTTACCCTGGCTATCTTAGATGATGATCTTGGTATTGGATGGAATGCTTCTGGAAGCAAATATTTTTCTCCATTAACTGCCTAACATGAGGCTAGACATCTAGATTTGACTTAAGTGTCTAAATCAGTCGAGATAAGGCTCTCTCTTGTTACTAACATAAACAGGTAGAATTAATGTGATCAGCTTCCAAAAACAAATCAAAGGTACTTCAAATGTGTAAAACACTATTCCAAGAAATTACAGTAGCAATGTAGGTTTTGTTGTTTCTTTGTTTTTTTAATAATTGCTCTTATCTCCAAATGAACCTCAATTTCAAAGTATTTTTAGGTATCTCTCTAAATATCAAGCATTTTTCAGTCTGTTAAGTGTTATAACTTTCCCCACTTCAGTTAGCAATCTCTTACTGCAGTCTCACTGACAAGTTATTTAAATAGGAACATGCTTAGTATTGCAGAACATTTACAAAACGTCTTATCTCCATAATGCTTTCTTACCTCTATTTGCAGGAAGACAGTGCCTGGTGGCAGATTTTCTGGAACACAGACAGTGTAGGAAGCATTGGTAAAAACAGGACTGTTGTCATCGATATCCAGTACCTTGATCGCTA
Organism: Pezoporus wallicus; assembly: GCF_028554395.1. Taxonomy (NCBI): domain Eukaryota; kingdom Metazoa; phylum Chordata; class Aves; order Psittaciformes; family Psittacidae; genus Pezoporus; species Pezoporus wallicus. The sequence continues at coordinate 4,344,446 of NW_026639744.1, forward strand.
AAGTTAGTGTTGAACGGCGGGGGTCCACAGCTCCGTCTGTTGCTTCGACAATAAGTTCATAGTAGTCCCTTACTTCTCTGTTCAGTTTAACTGCTGTATAAATGCTACCATTTGATGTGATTCGGAAAAGATTGTTGAAGTTTGCCAAACTGTAATGAACTTGACCATTAACACCAGCATCTGGGTCTGTGGCCTAAAGAAACAGAAAAAAAGAACCATGTACTACCACATATTTTAAATACCTACAAGGGGTGTACCTACATGAGAGTAACAAGGTAAGCTAGGGTTATAATCTACAGACTAGTAATGCTTGTGTGGCTATTCAGCATCTCTTGTTTACGGCTGCTGAACTCTCTTTGATGTTTTAAAATAAATAAATTTCTTAATTTGCAGTGACAGAAGGTAGGTTTACTGGATCACAACTGGACGTCAGCAGAAAATACACATTTAGTTGCTCAGCCTTGGACAACAGTGCACTTAAGCAGAAGACAAACTAGATGCTTATGAAGTCAACCCCTCAGATACTTCTAATGATAAAGTATCTTCAATATTAGGTAGTGTCTGAGGAGAAGTTTTATTTCACACTGATTTCTCTTCATCAGGGACTGTGGTGATATGAGAAGGGGGAATGGGTTTAAACTTAAACAGGGGAAGTTCAGGTTAGATATAAGGAGTTCTTTACTGTGAGGGTGGTGAGGCACTGGAATGGGTTGCCCAAAGAAGTTGTGAATGCTCCATTCCTGACAGTGTTCAAGACCAGGCTAGACAGAGACTTGGGCAACATGGTCTAGTGTGAGGTGTCCCTGCCCATGGTAGGGGGATTGGAACCAGATGGTCTTAAGGTCCTTTCCAACCCTAACTATTCTATGATTCTATGATTTAGGTGTTTCACTGCTGCTCAGATCATTATGTAGTACATACTTAGATGAAAGATAGATGCAGTCAGCTGATAGCTAGAATGCACACATTAGTTAGATTTTTTTTTTTTTTTTTACTTAACATGTTTGTCAATGATATTTTAATTATTCCTCTCTGAAGACCTAAACTTTCTATAGTTTATCATGATCTTTAAAACCAAATGTAACCGCATCTCATTCTTATTCTCCTTCAATCAGAAGAGGCAGATGATTGCAATAGGAAACTATTCAGATTTTTGTTCAGTTGGTATCTTTTTTCTCAGATACTTAACTAAGTCTCAAATTTCAGTATCAGCCAAATGATTCTTGCTATTACATAACTGCCTTTACAGGGATAGGAAAAATTCACGTTTTTTCCTAGAGCTACCAGGCCCATAACATAGGTTGAATGCTGACCTGTTATTTTTCCTCCTCTTAATTAAATTATTGCTTGATAAATAAGGTTATCTAAATTACACAAAGGGCATTCTGTGACCAAGGTATTTTCATTTGACTTTATAAATGAGGCTACAGACACCTGAGAAGATCGTAAGAAATTTTCATGTTTTGTTATCTGAAAAACTGTCAGGAAGTTTCCATGAATGTTTAATTCCAGTGAAGGTGTTCATTATAAGACTTTGTAATGAAACCATTTATCTTCCTCAAAATCAATTAAAAGCTAATTAGAACTGTTAATAAGAAAATTTTCAGTGTGCTTTCCCCCTGCACTATATCAATGTGCTAAGCAGTAATGACTACAACTTCATAATGACCAGTCTATGGATAACACATCCTGTTAATCAACATCTTTAATCGACATGGCTTTAAGCTGAAAGAGGGTAAATTTAAATTAGACATTATCATGGAATCACGGAATCATGAAATGCTTAGGGTTGGAAAGGACCTTAGGATCATCCAGCTCCAACCCCCCTGCCACCCTCACACCCTGGACACCTCACACTAGACCATGTTGCCCAAGGCCCTTTCCAACCTGTCCTTGAACACTGCTAGGGATGGAACATTTGCCACTTCTCTGGGCAACCCATTCCAGTGCCTCACCACCCTCACAGTAAAGAACTTTTTCCTTGTATCTAACTTGAACTTCTCCTGTTTAAATTTACACCCATTCCCCTCCCTGTCCTATCACTACAGTCCCTAGTGAAGAGTCCCTCTCCGGCATCCTTGTAGGCCTCCTTCAGATACTGGAAGGCTGCTATGAGGTCTCCACGCAGCCTTCTCTTCTGCAGGCTGAACAGCCCCAGTTTTTCCCAGTTAGGAAGAAATTCTTCCCTGTGAGGGTGATGAGGCACTGGCACAGGCTGCCCAGAGAAGCTGTGCATGCCCCACCCCTGGAAGTGCTCAAGGCCAGACTGGATGGGGCTTTGAGCAACCTGGTCTAGTGAAAGGTGAGGTGGAAGTGGAAGGTCTAGAGGGGCTGGATCTTTAAGATCCCTTCCAACCCACATCTTTCTATGATTCTGTGATCTTTCAACATATGTTTGATTTGCTTAGTTTATAAGCAATTCTATATTCTCCATAGAAATAACTGATTTCGGCCAGAAAGACTTCCTGGATGACATTCTCGAAAACGACTAGAAAGCTAGTCAGGAAAAGTTTAAACTAAACAGTAATGGACACGCAGACCCACTAAAAGAAAAAGTGTAGGAAACACAGAGTAAGTTTCAGAGCTTCTGGATAAGACACTAACAGCACTATTCACCTTCATAAGACGTATTCTCCACCACATGAGAAGTCAGTCCTCTTACTTGGCCTCTAATTTAAGCCAAAACTCTATTACAGCAATTGAATTGATACTAAATAGCCAGAGTTAACAAACAAACAAAAACCCCACAGGTATTTCTAAAAGTAATCTGAAAGACTGCTACCATTGGAAACTATGAGAGTAATCCAGGTAACATCCATTATATGCTCCTCTACTAATCTCTGAGCCATACGCCCTCAGCCAGACAGCAAAACCGTAGAAATCCTGGACCCCAGCAAGTCTCAGGCTTGCTTCAGTTCAGACCATCTTTCAGGGTCCTGGAATTACGATATTCCAGGCTCTGTCTGAGCTTCTGCACAGAGACATCACAAGTATGAATCCAGTCTTCGTGGGAAAACCAGGCTATGTCAGCCTTTCCAGAAATAGACATAGAGTAGATCTTTAAGGGACTAAGCTCCACAAGCTGACCAACAGCACACTACAAAATCAGATCAAGAACCTCTCCCTGATGTTTTGATTCTGCCACCACCTGCTCCTGACTTTTCTAGGCAGCATTTTCTCCAAATGCTCCCAAAATCTATCTGCTAGAAGGTCTGAAAGGATGCAGCTCTGAGGTCTCTCCAGCAACCAGTTCCCTTGTCTATTTTCAGCTATAACAATGAAATAAAAATCACAAATACTATTTTTCTCCGGGTTAAACCAACATTCTTAATAATTTCTTCTATTACATAAGGTCCATTAGGAGAAAAAAGATCAAGGCAAACACTGAGCACAAAATTGGCCAGATTTCTTTCTATTCCCCACAGTGCAGACTGTCTCATTGTAGCTTCAAATCCCTACACATTTGATCCTGAGTGTATGTGTAGGATATGTGCAGAACATATTCCCCCCGACACCATTATAAATCAAAGCTGTCAAATTCGAGGGCAGCACAAGTGATAATCCACATTTTCAAAGACAATCACTTGCTCTTCACCCATCACATCTGGATGTCAACACCAGACAACTGAAAAAAAAGAACCTACTAATTTCTGCCTTGTTTTTATGCTAGATTTCTTTTTTCTTGCATCCAGCCCTAACCCAAGTCTTCCTTCCCCTCATCCCTACAGTTTTGAAAGGGAAGAAAATTATCAGTTCAAGTGCTTGTAGAGGCAGAAGAGAGCAACAAGAGAGCTTGTAGAGGTAACAAGCAAGAGAGCAACTCTCAACCATCACGCAAGCACTACTGCAACACTTGAGTTCCCACCCACTGTGTTATCCCCAAGATCTGTCAACACAGTGCAGTGTTTGATCACTTGCAATCACATGCAACACACTTAGTAAATCAGGACACGAAACTAAGATGATTTTGCTATTCCCTGTAAAAGAAAAATTCAGAACCATCCCTCTACATGCTCAGAGGTTTTCTTCTGTTCTTACTGAAACTGGTTCAAGCAGCCTGATAGGCAAATTTCCTACACCAGTGTTACAGAACTGAAGAGCTCATAAATTCATTTAAGTCCACGTGGCCTAAACAAAATGGATTGAGTCAGGACAGAGGAGACTGCTTTACACAGGTTGAAGGTAAATTATTTTCTTTAACCTGAGAGCATCTGCAGGGGTATAAATTGGATTTAAGAAAGAAAAGAAACAAAATTATCCCTTGCTGACTGGCTGCTCTTGCCTATGCTGCAAGAGATGCAGAAAGATGAGATGAACATTTCTACCTCTCCCATCTCATTATGTTTACTCAGAATTAGGAAAAGCACGTTCCTTTGAAGAGTGTCTAGTAACTACTGCTACCATTCTAGTAACTCAGATCTACATGACTAGTCTCATTTCCATCTCTCTTGGGGCTAACCTAAAGTACTGCCTGATGAGAAAAAGCTGGAAACCTAGGAATATCAATGAATCATAACTTTATTTCCCCCAGAAAACATATCCCACATTTAATGGAGATACAATAACCTACAAGGTGAGAGCCTTTATCTGTTGTGCTAAATTTGAATTTGCATTACCGTGTTTCAATATCATTAAGAAACTCTCATGAATATAAACCAACAGTGTTCCAGAGTAACAAATTATCTTCCTCCATCTCAAACAGCTTGAAAACATGAATCTGGGAGATCTGAATTACAAAAATATCTCTTGAAGAATCATTAACTATGAAATATAATGACAAGAGCTTAAATGTCAACAACATGAATTATATCATTATCATTCTTTTCAAAAGAAACCTCCTGCTAATATCCACAATTTGTGCTCACAATGGGTAACAGGATTTAGGAAGGTTAATTGAGGATTTATGCTCAGACTGATGGAGCTACAAACCAGCAAAATAAGGCAGTGTGTTGTTATTAATACTTGTATTAATACTTGTCCATAAAGGAGAGGCAAACATAACAGGTATCCCCCTCATTAAAGCTGCAAGTTGAAACACTTATTAAGGACCACATTGACATCAACCTAACTCTCTCCAGATTAAGTTTTCGTTTGGGTCTTTCTGAGGGGCACAAGTTCCCCACAACACCTACCCACCCCAGCAAAACTCCTGATCTCTTACACAAGACCAGCATTCCACCATTCCACCATTTCAGGAGACCAGCATTCTCCAGTATTCCAGCAAACTCTGCAGCTTGAGGGAAGGATGCAGATCTTTCATTTCCCTATTTCATTCATTACATGCTCTACACAAATGAAAATATCATAGAATCATAGAATAGTTAGGGTTGGAAAGGACCTTAAGATCATCTCGTTCCAACCCCCCTGCCATGGGCAGGGACACCTCACACTAAATCATATCACCCAAGGCCTCGTCCAACCTGGTCTTGAACAGTGCCAGGGATGGAGCATTCACAACCTCCCTGGGCAACCCATTCCAGTCCCTCACCACCCTAACAGGAAAGAATTTCCTCATTATATCCAATCTAAACTTCCCCTGTTTAAGTTTTAACCCGTTACCCCTTGTCCTATCACTACAGTCCCTAATGAAGAGTCCCTCCCCAGCATCCCTATAGGCCCCCTTCAGATACTGGAAGGCTGCTATGAGGTCTCCATGCAGCCTTCTCTTCTCCAGCCTGAACAGCCCCACTTCCTCAGCCTGTCTTCATACGGGAGGGGCTCCAGTCCCCTGACCATCCTCGTGGCCCTCCTCTGGACTTGTTCCAACAGTTCCATGTCCTTTTTATGTTGAGGACACCAGAACTGCGCACAATACTCCAGGTGAGGTCTCATGAGAGCAGAGAAAAGGGGCAGGATCACTTCCTTTGACCTTCTGGTCACACTCCTCTTGATGCAACCCAGGATACGGTTGGCTTTCTGGGCTGTGAGCGCACACTGAAGCCAGCTCATGTTCGTTTTCTCATCGACCAACACCCCCAAGTCTTTCCCTGCAGGGCTGCTCTGAATTTCATCTCTGCCCAACCTGTAGCTGTGCCTGGGATTGCTCTGACCCAGGTGTAGGACCTTGCACTTGGCATGGTCAAACTTCATGAGGTTGGCATCAGCCCACCTCACAAGTGTGTCAAGGTCCCTCTGGATGGCATTCCTTCCCTCCAGCATATCAACCGAACCACACAGCTTGGTGTCATTGGCAAACTTGCTGAGGGCGCACTCAATCCCACTGTCCATGTCAGTGACAAAGATGTTGAACAAGACCGGTCCCAGCACTGATCCCTGAGGGACACCACTCGTTACTGGTCTCCAGCTGGACATTGAGCCATTGACCACAACTCTTTATGTGCACCCATCCAGCCAGTTCTTTATCCATCCAGCGGTCCATCAATCAAATTGATGTCTCCCCAGTTTAGAGACAAGGATGTCATGTGGGACAGTGTTGAACGCTTTACACAAGTCCAGGTAGATGACACCAACTGCTCTACCCCTGTGAATCAGTTCCGTAGCCCCAACATAGAAGGCCACCAAATTGGTCAGGCAGGATTTCCCCTTAGTGAAGCCGTGCTGGCTGTCACCAAGCACCTTGTTGATTTTCATGTGCCTTAGCATGCCTTCCAGGAGAATCTGCTCCAAGATTTTGCCAGGCACTGAGGTGAGACTGACTGGTCTGTAATTCCCAACAGTTTTGAAAGATTTCTGTCACCTGGGCTTAAAATAATGTCAAAAGTTTTAAAGAAACATGGAGATGTTTTTGTCCTTCCAGTGTTACCAACAGTTTCACACACATTTTCTCTTGCTTCATGCAGTTAAATTAATAAATCATGCTCCTAAACATACATGGTATTGCTGTATGCCCATTACAGATAGCTGCAATACTCTGTCACAGCCCCCAAACCTACAAGAGTTAATTTCTACAGACCATCCTATAAAAATGAGATTTAAATTATACTAAACAAAGAAAAAAAAATTTAGAGACTTGCAGGTTTTCTACAAGTTTCAGATACAAAGGCTGTATCTGATTCTGCTATATAAATTCTGATATGCCACAAAACTCAGCGTTACACTGCAAGAAGAGTCTGAGACTTAAGTACAATGTGTGATAAATCTAAAGTGTTCTGAACGGTTGGCCTGCACAAGATTACTTGATGAAGAAAGATATAAAGAATATAAAATAAAATTAGGTACTGTAATATCAGGGGGCAAATTCAGTGATTTATCACTGGCTGGGCCAATCCAATTGGGTGTAGCTGGTCTAAAAAAATCGAAGAGGCAAAAACGAAATACAGGCAGCACACTTAAATTTTGGCTATCATCTTGAAATTCCAAGCCAGCTCCTTCTTCAAGATGACAACTAATGCCTTACCCACACATGCTTTTGAAAAACACTACAGGTTTTGTAGTATGTCCTCCAGGAGCTTTTCAAAAGAAAAAGTATCTTACCATGACTTACCAAGTCATACCAGCTTATAAGTTTTTTCATAACTATATTTAGTGTAATTTGGTAGGGTAAAAGTAACACATGGTAAATTCTCAAATACTGACATATTTTAGCCATTAAAAAAGAAAGGAAAACCTTTGATAATTACTTTCATAGTCAATGCCAATTCCAGTACATCTGGAGGGTTAGTTTGGAAACCAGTTAAATGTGACTCTAAATAAAAATATACAGTAAGAACAGTTAAACTCTACAAGCAAGTATAAATTAAAATAAATGAAAATCGGAAAGCTCATGGTTGCAAAAACATGATTTAATGGATTGGGGAACTTCCTACAAAAGTTAATCACATTGTAACACTTAAAAATAGACTTTCTTCAGTCTGGCATGCAATCAAATCCTAAACAGGAACTTGCAGTGCCTGTTTTTAGTTGAAAGATGATTAAAAATTTTGCTTTTATGATGAGCATGTTCTGTAGCAATGATATGATCAAGTAATTCAGAGATTAAACCAATGAACATACATACCAGCAAATATAAAAACCAAAGCTGTCTAAACCACAGATGAAATGTACTGTTTAAAATCTCCACATTTGGCTGGGCTTCCAAATATTTCTCTAATACGTTAATCCATTTTAAAGTTATTTTTGTCATTTCTCTAGACTGCTGTCTCTTGTCATAAAACCACCTAATTAGAAGGGATTATAATTCAAGATGGAACATAACAACCAACTTTTGGATTTGAAACTACTTATCGCAGCAGTCAGACCCCTAAAGCACTTTCAGTTGTGTTCTATTGTCTTCTCTTGTTCACAGAAGAATACTTGGAGGAAAATAGTTTTCTTATATCTATTACATATATAAAGGCCACAAGATATGAATATTAGAGCAAAGACATCTGATGCAGCACAAGAAAAATCTTCAACTTCTCCTTATATACCATTCAAAAAATGAATCACTAATCTAGACAACTGTTCAAGTCACAGAACATGTATAATGACAGACTACAGTCACAAGTTTGGCAGCCCAGTATAAACCATTCTAATCTGTAAACTCAGGTAAACCATAGTTTCTTACCCTAGTGACAGAAATCTGAACAGCCAAATCTAAACAAACAGAATCAGCCATCAAAATACTAAATGGCCATGTATTAGAGACATAAAACAACGGATTCAGAAGATTTAATACACATCAGGCTGAAATAGATGAAAGGGCTTAAACCCACACTAGGATGCAGCAAGCTGTCAGGCAGACAAAAATAAGAATTCCTTTCATAACAAAAATCCATGGACTCTCAACTATCAACTACTATGAATGCGAAAATGGTTGAAATGCTTCTCTGATAACAAGTATCAAAATTTCCACTGCATTAAAGCACAAATATTACTACTATAAAGACAAAGATGTAAAATAATACACAAACGTGTAACCTAAATGTTAAACCTATTTGATTTGTCTCTTAAACTCACCTAAGTTCAAGAAACCACTGAAAAGCAAAGGGAGTGTGGCTGCAGCCGCATGCTGCAAAATACCCTCCACAAACTATACAACCCCTCATGGCGTTTGCAGAAAAAAGCTAATCCTGTCTAGCACTATTGGTCTAAGATGGAAAAAAAACAGGACAAATCTACAACCACATCTATTTCTTCTTATGCCACAGGTCTGGACTTCAAGCTTCTATTTTTTTTTAAGAGGCTAAAGGAAATTGCTTGTTAACAAAGAGGTAAAAATCCAACTAAAATCATATGGAATGTTGACAGAGTTCAGCAACAACTGTCATTTCATTTCTTCCCACCATCTAAGTAGAGAAGCTGCCTTTGATAAGTATTGTGACAGCTAATTATAAAAACTGAATGACTATTAAGGGGAAAGAAAGATAAAATTCAGTTAAAATACATAGCGAAATCCATAGAAATTACCGTTTTCCGTATATTTCATACTTCCAGGTCAAAAAGAAGATATTCTCTAAGAATTTTCATTTTAAGGAAAGCAAGATGCATATCATTTAGCTTAAAGCAAAAGCAAACTCCAGCACCTCTTCTGCACACAATTTTAAAAAGCAGCATTCAGACAAGCTGGCACAAGCTCGCCCTATCATGCACATCCAAAACAGTGTTTTAGAGAAGCTACCATTCTTTCACCATGATCAGGTATTAAGGGCTGAAAAAACTGATATGGACCAGACAGGAAGAAAGATTAAAAGCACTTGCAACAATATTTGAGCACATCCAAGCTCTACTGGAAATAATTTTTATCTGACGTGAAAATATGAAAGTGTTTGGCACCAGCATCCCTACAAGGATCTTAAGGGAGGTGATGCTGAAAGCCTTACCAAAGATCTCTCTAACCTACCGTGTAGGCAGATTTATAAGCTTGCAAGGAAATGATACCATGAAGTCCTATCAAAATGACCTTGTGATGATCCAATCAAGAAACTACATGGAATTTACAGAAATGAGCATAAGCCAAAGCTCAAGAATAAGTTTAAGAGCTATTTTGCACTGGAAAGTCGCACCCCATCCCTACACACACAGACACAGTAATAGTCATACCACCAAGTGGTAACAGATATAGTAGTGATACAGATGCACATATTGCAACCAAATACAAAAGTGAGAATTTTCTGTGGTTGTGGTCCATCTGCCATGCTATTATTCTGTGATTTTAGATTTGGATTAATTTTTTATGGATTCTGACTTCAAAATGCCAGCCGTTTTCATTATTTCTACCTATATTAGATGGTAGTTGTAATGCAGGTAAGGTGCAATCTACAGTGTAGGTTGTGGGAAATCACACCCTACTCTATGAGCTTCACACAGAAAACATGATAATGGTGATTTAGGTAGAGATTCCTTTCTAGACTTTTAAAAGAAAATCTTGTAATGTAATACATCATCAACATTTCAAGCAGTTTTCCTGTATAGTGAAACACAGAATCGCGTAGTTTTAAGGGCTCTCCAGAGTTCCTTTAGTCCAACACCATAAACTTTACCAACATCTGTGAAATTTAAGCTAGGCTTTAAATCATGAGGCTTGCACAGTTTACCACCCGAAGAATTTAAATAAAAATAGAAGCTTGTAAGTATTCAATGATATTCACAGACAAAAGGCTCTGTTAGGAAATTGGCATCATAATTACATTTCATTAGTATTCAAAAGGGACAGTTTGCTTCTTTACACATTTTAAATGCTTCTATGCCATTAAACGAAAATGTCTAGTCAGTAGACTGATGCTATATACACTGTCTCTGCCTCACTTTTTTGTCTTGCATTTTTGCCTTGCTTTTTTTCTGTAGTGCATGGATGTTATCAGATATATATCACAGGTATGAATTTATATTTATCATGTAAATAGAAAAGCAAAATATTTCCAATGTACAGTACAATCTAAGAAAGTCCTCCAAAGCCCACTTTTCCAATAGCTAGAATAGTTCTGTCCTAAATAGCAACTTACTTTCTTTAAGCATTTCTTTTCTCACTTAAAAACTAAACTAGATGACACAGTGTTTGCATACCATTTTCATTATTGGAGCTTATTTACACTGTCTCAATTTTAGGGAAGATCTAAGGTCCAGTGATACTTGAATATCTGATCAGGGGTTGGTTTGTCCACTATCATGTAATTCTTTATCTGTATTTGCCTTCTCATTTTCTTTCATCTCCCCTTGATACCAAAGCGTTAACATTGGAGATTTCAAACAACGCTGATCAGTGACACAAAAATATGCCTACGATAAACAAACAATGGATGTGTGTGAAAGAATATGGATAAATATAAAAAACAGATGATCAAAAACTTCAGTTGAGTGATTTGTTTTTCTCTCCTGGGCCCCATCAGGTCAACAGCTTCTTATTTAACCACAGACTGCATTTTTGAAGTCTGTAACAAACTACTCAGGACTGTCTTTCACTGAACAAGAATGTGATTTTGCAGTTGATACATTGATCCTCACCTAAATTTCATTCCACTTTTTTACCTCCTATGCACCTGGTACTGATAAATAATACACTATACTACACGAATAATTCAGACTATCTTCAGCAGGACCTCAGCTGTTTTAGACTGCAGTAGACAATAAGGTGCCTGCATTTAATTTTCAATTTTCCCATTTGAAGCATTTTGTTTCCTGTTGGTCTTTTGTAGAGAATTTCATGCAGCAATTTTCCTCCTGTCTTGCTGGGGGTCCCCATAATCAGACATGAAAGAACAGCAGGGAATCTAATACACCTCCAGCTGCCCCAATTTAGGCAACACTGTGTAAAATAAAAGGGATTTGAAATACACCCACTACACTTCCAGCCTTATCCTTTCCAGCTTTTGTTCTTTTAATATTCATATGCTACTTAAATCCTTAAATCCCCACAGGAAGCACTTCTATGCCTGTGTAGAGTGCCTTCAGGAACTCTAGCTGGCAGACAAAGAGCCATCAGAGTGGCTAGAGTGAGAGCACTTCATACTGGGACTATTGTCTCCCTGCCTGTAATGACTTATCCCCTTTTTGACAGAAAATCTTTCATTGCCCTTGTTCTACATCTACTTGGGAATCAAGTTAAGTAAGCTCTTTTAGGAATGCCTTTTAAGTTCCCACTCTAAAAAAAGAAAACAAAGCAGAGCACAGAAATCTCTTGTCTGCAGCAGGAGTTATTCACGGGAGCATTTGACCTAATTGGTTTTATACCCCAAATTGCTTATAACCTTATCTGTATTAGGAGAGAGAGAACAAAATAAGGGTGGTGAATGAAATTCACCACTTGTTTAGAACAGATGAGCAGACAAGATACATGAAGTTTTGTGGTCTCATGAGAAGAAAGAAAGACAAGCCCTATGTCAAGAATGGGAAAAACATTTCAATAGCTTTTCACATTATCCAGACTATTTCTAACATTTATTTAGGTACTGATAAATTTCTTACGGCTGACCCTTTCTACTTATTGATATCATAGAATGAATGTATTATCAGACCTACCAGCATTACTATCAAGTCAACTAGCATTTGGGTCTGGGGGAGGAAGTAGCTGCTCATAACAATCAAAGCATTTAAGAATTGATTTTCGTGGATCTTGCATAAAGAAAATAATGAATTTCACTATAAAATACATTCAAATAATAAGCTGATGAGAAACAAAATTAATTTAGTTGAGAGGAACCTCTGGAGGCAGTTTGGTCAATCATTCAGCATCCAGATCATTAGGTGGTATTATGCTTATGTCTTATTTCCTTAAGCAGCCCATAACTTCAATGGGTAATGCTTTCTTGCCCCAGACTGACAACTGGGCTCAGGCAGCTGATGATCCTGATACCAAACCTTACCTGTAAAAAAAACCCTGAGGCATCAAAGTAGTTGAGCACCTCTTCTGTATCTTTCGTCACCAGGTCCTCTGTCTCAATAAACAGCAGGGTCCATATCTCTTTGGGTTTTAAGGTAGTATATTGCTATATTTTTCCCCATAAAAAATGGGAAGGCAGCATTCAAAGGGGAAAGAGACACCACTGAACCTGTTTGGGGGTTTTGTGTTTTTTGGTTTGGGGTTGGAGGGGTTGGTTGTTTTTTTTTTGTTTTTAAATAATTTATATCACTGCTTACTCTGGTGGATTTCAGGTTTCTGTTTCAAATGAATATAGTAAAAGGCATCCTGAAAAGCAGACATGCCAGTCAGTGGTTCAATTCTTGGTAGTGAAAATGCATGACATAATAAGGACTACGTTCTTTTACCAGGCTATTTTCATCTAAAATAGGCCTTTATATTTTACCCACATTACAGTTTCTAATACACAATGTATTCCCGTAGAAACCTTTGCCATACCTACTGCAGTTCTAATGTACTGTGAAGCACATCATAACAAAAGCTATTACAGATTTTAAAGAATATCCTCAAACAACATAGCTACACCTAAATGCTTATCATCATTATTTCAATAATCTTCCTGAAGCAAGAAAAAAATTTCCAAATGCCCAAATCACTCTTTTCTATACTATCTATTAGCATTTGTGAATATGAAACAGTAGAAATTACATTCAGAATTTGTGCTTTAAAGTGAAAGCTTTTTCCATACAGATACTGGTGGCCTGGTTTCATCTGGACAGAGTTAATTTTCTTCCTAGTAGCTGGTGCAGTGCTATGTTTCAGTTTTAATCAAAGAATAAATGTTGATAGCACACCGATGTTTAGTCATCGTGAAGTAATGCTTACCCTAAGTCAAGGACTTCTCAGTCTCTCAGGAGGGGCACAGGAAGCTGGGAGGAAGCAGAGACAGGACACCTGACCCAAACTAGCCAAAGGGGTATTCCATACCACAGCACATCATGCACAGTACATAAAGTGGGGGGAGTTACCCAGGAGGGACCAATGGCTGCTCAGGTCAGGATGAATATCTGTCAGAGGATGGTGAGCAATTGTTTTGTGCACCACTATTGTTTGTTGCTTTGTAAGTTTTATATCTCTCTCTCCTTGTTATTATCCTTTTCATTAGTATTATTATTAGTAGTAATATTCTATTGTACTTTATTTATTTTAATTTTTAAATGGTTCTTGTCTCAACCCACAGGTTTCACCTGTTTTTTGATTCTCCTCCCCATCCCACCAGTGGTGTGGGGTGGGTGAGCTAGAGGCTGCATGGTATTTAGTTGCCATCTGGGATTAAACCACAACAGCTAGGAATTAAGACTGGTGATAAATGTGACAATGAATGACATAACCAGTTTCTGTCATTCCACAACTAGGAATAAGCTATTACAAGATTTCATTATATATTTTCACTTCAACACAACTTAGAAATTATACAAATTTACAAGAAAGAGAGGTTCTATTGCAATAACTTGTTTTATTTATTGAATATAGTGTTTGAGTAGATTATTGCACCTTGAGGGCACCTGGAAAAACTCAAAATTAATTTTAAAGATATTTGTTACTGATCTGAAATATCACGTCCACAGAGTTTAGGATGTAAAATGAAAGATGACCGTATAAGATAAATGCAATCACAAAACCTAAAGCAATAACTTACCAATTTATGAAAACTGATTTAATTGTGGGGAATCCTAATTTGTGTATGTCCAAGGCTTCAAAACAGCCTTTGACATGCCTGAAATTTCAATCAGTCAGTAAAAAAAAAATAAAAAAAAATTAGAAAAATTGTTGTCTTCACCAATACTGACAAAAGTTATTTCCCTTAAAAATTACACCTGAGCTTGGACTGCTTCAGCACAGTACCCACCTTTAATGGTACCAGCAAGCACAGCACAGACATATGTAGAACCATTTCAGCATAATTGGAACTGTACTGAAGAAGTCTACAAAACCTAAAGTATAACTTGAATGAACAAAATTGCAAGGAAAGTCAAACTTATCCCAGAAAAGCATTTTTTTAACTTATAAATACCAGAAAACAATTAAAGTTCACACAAAAAACCCACAACATTAACAAGAAAGATGATAGACAAGAAACACTGATGGCTGTCGTAGTGAACAATAAAAATTTGGAAGGAGACATGGTTATTATGGTTATATGCCTCCCAATCTGGTTCCTATGATACCCAAAATGTTATATTCTTTCTGAAGGTACTGCTAATACGGCAGTTAAGGAGCTCCCATTTTTTTATTGATATGGTTGCTACTGGAAAGAAAGGCAGATTTTTTTTGTCTAACGTCCTGAAAAAACATGTTTCCAAATTTATCTTTTACCTGCAGCTCTTACTGCATCCAGCTTTCATGGTAACCCACAAAGTTATTCAATCATTGAAGGAAATATGAAACACTATATTCAACTAATAGTATAAAACACCCCAAACAATTCATACTTACTTCTTTCACCTGATCTTAGAAAAAAATAACTTTTCCAAAAAAAAAAAAGTGATGCATGCTTCAAGCCCCATCTATTTCCATGACAGGTGATCAATTATTTCAGTCAACAGTTTAACCTTTTTTTTTCCCTTTAATGCCTTAAAATTTTCTAGATGTGTGACAACTCCATATACATACATATCACTCTTTCAGTACGTTAGAAAAATATTTTAAAATAAATCAGTGAGTGGCAACAACATTGTAACACTGTAAATCTGTTACAAGAAAGCTCTTACACTGGTGTGTCTTCAAAACCAGTATTTTAATGTGCTATTCATAAATGAAAAAAAGCTCTTTAGATATTAAGCATAGAAAAGAAGCATAAAAGCATATTAAGCAAACGGACAACAGACAGTTTGCGTTTAAACCTAACACGTTTTTATATGAGCTGATCTAAGGCACAATTGTTTTGTGGTCATTCCTAACAGCCTGGGAAGTTTGGGTAATAAACAATTTAACTCTTCACAGTCAATAACTTACCCTTACTTGACCAACAAAAGCATTGGCTTCCTCTTCCTGTACAGACAGGTTTTTAGGTAGAAACATATCAAACACTGGTCCATTGTCATTTACATCTGTCACCACTATATTGACAGTAGCAGTTGAGGTCTACAGAGAAAGATAACATTATGAACAAATTATCTTTATTTTACAATTGCACAAATTACAACTGACCAGCAACCTTACTGCTATGTATTACAATGATCCAGTACAGAATCACAGATAAACAGGCTATGAATTTTTTTTCACGGTTTTGTGAAACAGGAGTCATTATTCATTTGAAGAGTTTATTTCTACATGTCTTAGAAGACAAAACAGGCTTGAGACTGAATAATATATCAGAGATGCACAAAGGATATCAGATAACTTTATTTCTTATATGTTTTTTAAGGATGATCCATTCTGAGTGGGGGAAAAAATCTAAAAATATTAAACATTTGCCAGAACTATAAATTTGGAAAGAAATTACTGATTTTACTAACCAAATATGACACTATAATGATTAGCTTAGATGATTAGTCAGCCTCTTAGTTGGCACAATCATGCTACCACAGCGTTATGGGGAGCTCAGCCAGCATCAGCTCAGATCTCTGCATCATCCTTCACCCATATCACACTGACATGCTATTAAGCACTGGCACATCAACTTTAACATAGAGAGGTGCCTACTGGGTACAGCATAAGCAACTATATTTAACACATATAGTATTTCAACAAAACGTATCTGTGCTCCCTAATGAAATTTTCTATACAAATCAAAGCAACTGGGAAGTGAAATATTTTGTTTGCAGATCTTCACAGCTCAATTCAGATCCCTTTTCACTGGTCCTAGATACTGTTACAGTCACAAAATGCCACACTGTTGTATTTAACACATTATTGCTATACATTACTATATCTTAAATCAATTCATCAAATGCTAACATCTTTGCTATCAAAGACACTTTTATTCCATAAATTCGAATCTAGCACAGCGGCAAGTATCATTGTGAACTATAACTTCAGGTTTATTACAGTTTAAGATCACAGCAGATACATCCACTAATGCTAGTTATTTCAAGCAGTTATTTCAGAATAAGCCTAAGCATTGGCATCTCTTCTCTGTTTCTCAAGGTGAAGAGTTTTGCATTGAGATGAAATAGCTCAGTTTGAGCCTCATGAGTTTAAGCATTGTGGCAAGAGCAACAAAAACATGCCTTTCTTTTTGTTGCTCAACCTTATTATCTGAGGCTAATAGTGCAAGTTTCTGTGGCCTGTGACAAGGGCTGCAAACAGAAAGAATGATCGGCAGTCCTCATCCGCCAAAGAGAAGTGCTCCTAGGCAAGAAACACAGTAAGGAAGACTGAAATTATACATTAGGAAGTAACGGAATTACAATTAGGAAATTGTATTTCATTGCAAGAACAGAGAAGCACAGGCACAGAGTCCAGAGGCTACAGCATCTTTCCCATGAGCAAGACATATTAGCACCTGGCAATGACTGATAGTGGTGTAAACCAGTGCTGATGGAACAGTGGATGGGCAGGCTAACCTGGCATTGTAACACAGTGTCAGTAGTGCATGAATGCTTCCTTCAGTGTTCCATTCAATTCATATGAAAAGAAAATAAAATTATCTTATTCTATAAATACAGCTTGTTAGACAAGTATAGTAAGGGAAATGGATGCCAGAAGCATGTGAAGTTTAATACTGATGCCTCATTGCTGCAGATCGCTAATGCTGGCTGTCCAGACATTTTTGCACTATTCCCCTAGTGACAGTAATATTTGTAATTATGTCTACACTGTTACTGTGAAATGCAGTGTAAAATCAAACACGGTGTATTAAATTGGCTTTTCTGTGTTGTATCTAGATGCCTTCTGATACCACACTACTTTGTATCAAGCTACATTGAACGAAATCCATATGATATTACAGTTATAGCAATTACACTGTGCAGGTGCCACTAACCCCTGAAAAAAGTCTCTTGCTTTAGCTGAGACTAACCAACCTGTTAGTGGTATCTCACAGTTTTCATAAAGAAACCTTTAACCACCCTCCTTAAAAACAAAATAAAAATTACAGATTAAAAAGTCTGAATATGAACCTGCGTCTTTGTATGCCTTTTCAGAAACAACTTCCGATGCAGTACCTCCCATGTAATAAACCTCAAGTAGTTTTACACCTTCACAGGTTCCCACAGTAACTGCCCACTTTAAATGAATGCAGATTACTGTCTAATTTTCATGAAGGGGCAAGTTTCTTGTTTCTGCCACATGGGAAAAGCGTTTGCAAAGAACAACTAATGTACTCGTGATCTTAATAGCATTTGGTCATGCTTTCATTGATACATCACCAGTTCAATCTGATAACTTACTCTCTGCAGGAGAGATCTGTAACAGGTCAATCTCCTTCACCTTCCAAACCCTCAGACTTGGCAAGCAGCCCAGCCAGTGGTACTGGAGTCAGCTGCCTCTTCACAGCTATAAATCTGGCTGGTGCATTTGCTGTGTCACACATATTCATTGAGGCAATACCTGTGCTACAAGGCTTCCTTAGCAATCCCTCTTGATACTGGCACAAAAAAAGAGCAGATGCCAAACACACACAAGTGGCATAAGTAATACCCAAGCACAATACAGCTCTTTCAGAGTGGGAGTTTTGCTACAGTTTTTCTATGGAAGCAAATGCAGAAAACATACCTGTTCCACAATAAAAATACAGTAAGTACTTAATATTGAAAAAGTAATGAATACAGAATATTTCAAATCAAACAAAAAGATGCTTTCAAGCTGGCTTCTTATAGTTGCTTATGCTCAGTTATTTGCTAATTTTTTTCTGAAACTTCCATTCTCACATTCAATTTATATAAGGAAAATGTACTTTACAACTTATGTGGCATTGTCACAAAAAAAACACTCTGAACTTTTGCTCTTACAAGCAACGCTCACTGAATGTAAATCAATCTTCCGAAGCTAACTTGATTCCACAGAATACAAGGTAATAAAACCTCTTGGATTTCATAAACTGGGAGAAATATGGCATAGAAAAACCCACTGGCTTAAGACAGTGAGTAATGCTCATTTTGAAAATCTTTTTCATTCAAGAGAATTTTAATGGGATGCATCTGATAATCTGTGGTGTGCGCAGACTCATAGAATCAACTAGGTTGTAAAAGGCCTTTAAGATCATTAAGTTCAACCATTCCCACAGGACTGTCAAGACCACCACTAAACTATGTCACTAACGGCCTCATCTACACAGTTTGAATGCTTCCAGGGAAGCTCCGTCACTTCCCTGGGCAGCCTGTTCCAATAACTGACTACCTTTTCAGAGAAAAAATCTTTCCTAATGTCCAGCCTAAACCCCGCCTGGTGCAGCTTGAGGCTGTTACCTCTTGTTGTATCACTTGTTACTTGGGAAAAGAGACTGACCCGCACCTCACTACAGAGGTTCCTTCTGAACTCCCTTCAGATAGTTGTGGAGAGCGATAAGGTCCCCCCTTGAGCTTTCTCTTCTCCAGACTAAACCAGCTGAGTTCCCTCAGCCACTCCTCATAAGACTTGTGTTCCAGGCCCTTCACCAGCTTTGCTGTCTTTATCTGGACCTACTCCACTAGTTCACTATCTCTCTTGTAGTGAGGGACCCAGAACTGAACACAGTATTTGAGGTGCAGCACAGGGAGATGATCACTGCCCTGGCCCTGCTGGCCACACTATTTCTGATACAGGCCAGGATGCCGTTGGCCTTCTTGGCTGCCTGGACACAAGCTGGCTCAGGCTGACAGGCATGTAGTTTCTGGGGTCCTCCTTCTTGCCCTTTTTCCAGATATTTTAGTTTGGATGACACTCACTCAAAGTAGCACTCAGAGCAGCTGCCAAAACATGTCTTTGCATCTGATAACTTCTGAATCAATTGCTGAACATAAAATCATGGTTGTAAATTACTTACAGGTCTAACTTTTGTACCTAAGTGCATGCCAGGGGGGCAGTTCACATACTTTAGACAAACATAGCAGCATGTTATAAGGAACTCTTACAAGCACTTCTCCTAACTGACAGTGTTTTCCTAAATCCAGGGAACTCTCTGCTCTGGAAGCGCGCTGTTAACAACACGACCCTGCAGCAATACTTTTATGACTCGAACACAAAAGGGAACCTTTCTTCTCCTTCAAGTCTTCTTGAAACACAAGAATTATAATATTAGAAATACAGAGCTTCCTGAAATACTGGAATACATGTAGAAGGGGTCATTTGAAGTATCAAAAAAGCCTCAGATTTCACCTAAGAGGAGACTGTGGAGGCAGCAGTGGAGGCTGAACTCTGCCTAATACAGCCTCAATTTTAAGATTTTAAGGTCCTTTTTAAAATCTTTATCAATTATGCAGAGGAGGTAATGAAGCACACTCTCCTCAAGTGTGCAGGTGAGACTGAACTGGTGATAACAGTCAATACACTGGAGGGCAGGGCTACCATTCAGAAGGGATGTGGAACAGCTGAGAAATGGGCCAAGAGGAACTGTGTGAAATTCAGCAAAGACAAATGTCCAGTCCTGGCCCTGGAATGGACCAAGCCCCTCACAGGGACCTGGGCAAAGGCCTGCCTAGCTGAGAGCAGCTCTGTGGGAAAGCCTGTGATTACCAGCAAACAGTGAGTGGAGCAGGAGCAGCTGCGTGACCTGGCAACAACACAGATCAGAAGCTCATGGGCTGTATGAACAGGAGACCAGCCTGGAGATCCAAGGAAGGGATTGTCCTCTCTGCTCAGCCCTCAGAAGACCATACCTGTATACTTAGGTAGTGTCAAGAGACAAAACAAGTGTAAAGTGATACAAGAGAGGTTCAGGCTGGACAGAAGGAATAGCTTCTCAGCATGTGGACAATGAGAGCATTTCAGCAGGATGAAGCAAAAGTGTTTTCTACACACTGTGCTCCAGCTTGTCTTCACATCATAGACAGGTACAAGGAATCTGTCTCAGTACTCCCTGGATAAGAATATAAAGAATCAAGGTTTTGATGACTTTATATCATTAGATAGGGATTATCTGAAAAAAATCAATAAATCAACTACCAGCCTGACCTGTGTATGTGAACGCTGAAAGCTTTTTTGAATTATTCTATAGTTTATTCTGTAATGTAGGATAGGACTTGTCATGGGTGCTAAGGGATTCTAGGTCAGATTAACCCCCAGACCTGCCAGCCAACACAGCCACACAGGACAGTGCTCCACTTGTTACTGAGTCTCAATTCACACAAAGTTTTCACTTATGAATTAAAAAAGCAACCTTTTTTTTTTTTTGAAAAGGAATAACATTTATTGAGATACCAAACAGGAAAATTATTTTATAAATTGAGTTTTCTGTTCTTCTTAAACTTCCAAAGGTACTAAAATAAGATCCTGTAATAAGAACAACATTTCAAATAATACTTCTTTTCGTATTAGTCACAATTTAGCAAACTATCAGAAGTGAATTCAGGATCACCAAGACGGGCATTCAAAACAAACTCTGGGTTAGCAGCAATGCCCCTGTGTTCTCTTCCAATCACAAACTCTGAAACTGAGAAAGAATAATGGAATACTCGAAAGATTTGCTATGGGAAACATTTATTATCCCACTGATAGAGCAATGTCAACCTTTTACACGAAGCAGTCATCCATTGGCTACCTTTATGTCCTTGAGATGCATAAAGCAGAAGTTCTGCCATTAACATCAGAAACTGCTATAACCAAAGATTATTAAATAAAATCGTTTTTATATCCCCATTAGATGGCTCCAAAGATTTGCTTAAGCTCTCTGCAAGCTGTAGCTTAAGACTGTAATAGCCTTTATTAGACAACTAGAATAAATTACAGTGGTTTATTCAGAACTGCAGCACAGATCAGTATTGGTAACATCATAATCATCCATCCTGTAGATAATGTAAAAAGTCACCAGCAACACTAAAATTGCATTGACTAAATAATCATTGTTTAGAAGTTCAGGGCTAGCCATAACCTTTTTTCAGTCTGTCACCGGAACAGAAAAAAAGGCAAGCAAGTAGACTGTGGGTCATACCCTTTCTTAAAGCAGTCAAGTAACTATTTGGCATACTAGTCAAGAGGCGAGAAAGACCACAGGTTGGATGTTTTGGGGATGGATGCTTTGGGGATGAAACGTGCACTGCAGAGAGGGTGAAAGTAAACATACTGAGAAAGGGTAACTAGATTTTGTATGAAGCTCAGTTTCTTGTACTATTAGAGAAGCCTGCCATTTGTTACAATCACTTTCAACTGCAAGTAACAGTGGCTGCCTAGGATCATTCCCACTGTCACATAAACCCCACTTCATTTTTTCTGTCACTAGCCTCAAAACTTCCCCCAGGGGAACCTCAGCACACTTGCAGGGAGGTAGTGATGCTTTTAAGTTTGCCACAATATCACATCAAAATTTTTCAAGTCAGCAATGAAGAGCACGAGGACTTGTAAGAATAGTTTCCATCTTTGACTACCAAAGCAGCAAAAGTTATATTTGAAGACAAGTTCTAATTGGGTGCCTATTTAGTTCTGCAAAGCCAGCTTTCTTGTTTTGTTAGCAAAGGAAAAAATACAGCTGCGTTGGATATCTCATACCCTCAAAATACAATAAAAATTTGTAATATCTCTTCCTTCACTGGTTCTCATATGCCAAGTGCTGTGACGTGTATCTGTAACCTACATCCCAACTCCCTAAAACATCACTGTCCTCTTTGTTTGCCTCTAGTCTTGTACCATTGCAAGGTGACCTGCATATGTCAGAGTAAAAATAAGTCAATGCTTACCAGCATCAGAAAGCAGATTTTTCATTGCAAATCTTGGGGAAAACAAACTGAAAAAGATGTTGTTTGAAGAAAATATGTTTGGATAAAATTGTTTGCAGCTAGTTTCATTTAATTTGCCCCCTTGAAGGTATACACACTATTTTGTTCATTATGTACTTCAGAAAAAAAGCAAACTTTACAGATTTCTAAAGGAATTGTGAAAAGTTGCAGTGTACTTTAGGGGATCCTAAAAGACAATAAAACAAACTCTCATGTAACAGAGCTGCTGTTTCACTCAAGCTCTTGACATATGTTTAACTACAACTAAAATCTTTAAACAAACTCGAGTGGTTCCCTAAAGTAATGAGAAAGACACCTAATTCACAACTTGGTTTTATGTATTAACTGAATGGATACTCCTCATGCAAATACTAAGATAATACAGTAAGGATAAAAATCTGCCTTGGCTGTTTAAAAACTAGACATTTCTACAAAGATTTGTCAAGTATAATTTTGAAAGGAGTGTTGAAGCTATTACTGGAAATTCATGCAGGGAAAGAGTAGTACAGCCTCATATCAGGCATTTCCTATTCATTAGTGATGTAAACCTGTTTTGGGTTCAGCTGTAACAGTTGTTTATCTCCTTCTTAGTAGATGGTGCGGTGCTGTGTTTTCGACTTTAGTCTGAGAACAACTCTGATAACACCAATGTTTTTAGTTGTTGATAAGTAATGTTTACTCTGATCAAGGACTTTCTTGTCTTATGCTCTGCTAGTGAGAAGGGTCACAGGAAGCTAGGAGGAAACCAAGACGGGACACCTGACCCAAACTAGCCAAAGGGGTATTCCATACCACAGCACATCATGTCCAGCATATAAACTGGGGGCAGTTACCTGGAAAGGTAGATTGCTGCTCGGGTCAGGCTGGGTACTGGTTGGCAGGTGATGAGCAATTATACCTGTACACCACTTGTGTTTATTGTTTGCTTTTCCTTTTCCCTTTTTAGATTTCTCTCCCCTTGTTATTTCCCTTATCATCTTATTATTGGTGGTAGCAGTAGTAGTTTTGTATTATACCTTAGTTACTGGACTGTTCTTATCTCAACCCATGGGAGTTACATCCTTTTGATTCTCCTCCCAATCCCTCCATGAGTGGGGGGGAAGAAGAGGGGAAGTGAGTGAGTGGCTGCATGGTTCTGAGTTACCGGCTGGGCTTAAACCACAACAAAACTGTATTTACTTCTCTTTTATAATAAATACAAGTCAAACAAAAGATCATCAGCTGCAATTTACAGCTTTCTTAGGAACACTAAAATAGTTCTTACATATGTAATTCTTCCCTAAGCAAATGTAACCCCTAAATGTAACATTTACATCACTACCACAAGTATCTTTTGTCCTATGTATGCCAAGCCCTGATAAACATTATGGATGATAAATTTGAAGCAAATTTCACTTGTGACTTATTTTATTTGTACCCTGCCATTTAAATTGAAGTTGGATATTGATGAAAGCATTCTATGCCTTGGAGAGGAAACATTCTTAGCTCTGATGCCAAGCAAGTTTATTAATTTAGACAAACTCCAAGATAAACGTTATTGTCTCTAGATGTGAGTTTGCACATAGTAAGATTTGAGGCAAAGCCCAGGGCCTTATTTGATTAAAAAGAAACTGCAAACAATGATTCTGATCTACATATCAGTACTTGTCTATACTCAGTTCAAGAAAACTACATTTAAAATTATGATATCCAAAATAATGGCTATGCTTTACTGAACAGGGGAAACAGATGCTTAGATCTTAAGATACTAGGAGTGATAAGTACCAGAATAAAATATACAATAACTATATAACAGATAAATTGCATGCTGCCTAAGTTCAGCTCCAGGAAAGTGACAGCTAAGATGCTGTTAATGGGAATCTAATATTGCTTCGTAATGAAGGATGACAGTGAAGTGTCAAAGTCAGAAAAAGCAATGAGTATATATGCACAACTTGTTACGGTCCTGTTCACTAACCTTTTTGAATGCAGAGAAGCTGCATACCCACAACAATGTCCACTAGGCCATGTGGAAACGATTTTCCTATCAGCAAGGCTGCAAGCCCTCAGTTATTTTCAGACCTTGATTCCTTCCAGTGTAGGGCACCAGAACTTTAAAAGAGGTATCTACTGACCCTCTACTCCTCTCCAAGTTATAAAGAAGAAATGGACAGCTGAAATGCAAAGAAATGCAGGAGAAAGAAGAGAGTAAGGCTGAAGGGAAAGACAAGGCTGGAGCTTGTCAATAATTACATTAATGAAAAAAAAGATTAGAAAAAGCCAGTGAGGAGGCGAGGAAAAAAAAAAAAATTACAGAAAAGCTGTCAAACACAAAAAAAAATAAATCTCTAAAGGAAACACCCCAAAACAAAAACCTCACACATCTGTCCTGGGTTCAGCAGTAGCAGTCATGTTTCTCCATCATGGTAGCTGGTGCAGTGCTGTGTTTTGAATTCCAGCCTGGGAACAGTGTTGGTGAAGCCGATGTTTTCAGTTGCTGCTAAGTGATGTTTACCCTGACCAAGGACTTTGTGAGGCTCATGCTCTGCCAGGGAGGAGGGGAAGCCAGGAGGAAGCAGAGACGGGGTGCCTGACCCAGGCTAGCCAAAGAGGTATTCCATACCACAGCACGTCATGCCCGGGGTGGGGGGTAACTGGGAGTTACCAGGAAGGACACAGGCTTCTGGGTCGGACTTGTTTCTTGGCCGGTGGTATCGTATTCTCTTCCCTTGTTATTTTCTCTTATCATTGTTGTCGGTGGTGGTAGCGGTGGTGATTTGTGTTGTACATTGGTTGCTGGACTGTTCTTGTCTCAACCCGTGGGAGTTGCACTCTTTTGATCCTCCTCCCCATTCCTCTGGGAGCGGGGAAGGGGAGAGCCCCGGGGGGGGGCCTCAATTGCTCTCAGCCTGGCACCACTCACTGAGAGTGAGTGAACAAGCTGTCTGGCTAGGGTTTAAACCACGACAACATCCAAAAAGTAAATATAAAAGATGATAACTTTAGTAGGAAAGGAAGATAAACCCATGTATGTTCAAGAAATGTCTTTGACAAATTCATGGAACCTATGGGAGAGGTCTCTACGGTTATGTCAGTCACCAGCCATGTAACCCCATAGGCTCCAAACCCATGTATCTATATGTGGAAGAGAAAGAGTATTGATCTGCTGTCCACACAGCTGAAAAACATCTCAATATAACAGGAATGAAAAATTACTATTTCTACTGGGTGCACCAGCAGTAGCTGGTAACTTATAGCCCAAGCTATATAGTCCAGGCTAAACAACCCAAGTTTAGAGCATAATGTGCGCGACACATCACCTAACACAGTTGGAGGCTAATGTAAAAAGTAGGCTACATTTGTCATTCACCCTGGCAGAGACAAAGCTGTGGAAAAATGGATCTGCATCTATACGAAAAGCTCAGAATTCAGTGTCTTAATCAAAAATGGATGAAGCTGTGGCATCTCTACATTGATCTTTATATCATAAACAAAACCTAAGAACTTAAAAACAGGTGAGGAATTTGGGCTACAGTCCTCCTATCCTTCTTGCATGGGTTATCTATTTACTTAGAACTGGAGAATTCACTGCTGTTACAAAACCAGCAGAGGTTTCTGCTAACCTGCAAGATCTGTCTGAAAGGCACGCTCAGCTACAGAGATTTCAGGGCAAGGAGCTTTATGTGTCTGCTCTTGAGCTCTCTACATTTGCACGTACAGTGCTGTCTGAAAAACAGTCTACCCAAATTATGTTTTCCAGTCTAGCTAGAATTCATGACCGTGATGTTTACTGTCATGACTGTGGTATTGCTGAATGAATATATACAATAACGTAATGTATACATAATGTTACACTATAAATTACTGTTTCTGTAAACTCTGATGTAAGATCCATTTTAACATAGTTCTACATAAGCTTATTTATAAGGGCATACAAAATCTTCAATAATCCTTGGTGCAGAACTTTTTCTCATCTTAAAATAATTAAAGTAATCTTTCAAAATGGAATTAAGATCTGCTCAGAATCTTTGATTGAAAACTGATTAATTTTTTTTTTTTTTTAATGAGGATTACTTAAATCACTCCTTCCTTGTTAATATTTGAAATCAAAGCCTTTATGGGGAATTTTATCTATGCAATGCAAGCAGACAAGTTGCACAAACACTGGTCATCTGGCAGTCTCCTAAAGATCGTCCTAATAAAAGAGCTAATGCACAGAGAAGAGGAAATCAGTCTGGACAATTCTTCTCATGCCAACTGAAATTTACAGGTCAGCTTAAATTTTTAAGGCTTTCTCATATGAAGTACATAACTTGTAAGGAAAATAGTAATAGGCAGCATTTCTCTTTTATTACAGATTGCATTGTTGAAAAGAAAATAATTTAAGGAGTGTTTTAGAGGAGGAAGTACAAAATAATTTATCTATTTAAATTCTTCTTTTTCATATATTTAAGAACATTTCCTTCCCGCTGCACCAACAGATCAAAATAAATGTCCCACATTAAGGTAGCATTAAAGTTCCACAGTATGAACAGATCCCACTGATTTTTTTTCTTTTTTTCAATCTTGTCTTACTGATTACAAAAAGTTCAGTTAAGTAGAAGTCCTCTTCAATACAAGCCTTTTTGTATGCAAAAACCTCTGTTCAGTAAGTATTTACTGAAAGAGGCATGCATACTTTATTCTTGATAGATAATGGAACTGATATGGAGCAGATATAGGTAATATTTACAGGAGTAACAGAAAATTTACTGTAATTAATTTTCTGTATGCTATTCAAATAGTAAATCCTTGTCTAAATTATCTTGATCTAGTGCTGCCTGTTTGCTCTAAGGAAGTGAATTAATCCAAGCACCATGGGAGACAGATGCTCTAAATTATTAATGATCATCTAAGATGACTGAAATAACCAAGTCTAAATTACATGATGAAACACAATGAACTGAAATAAGGCTACTTATGGTTCTCTCAGTGCATGGATACCTTCTTGAAATGTTGGTTTGTTCTGATCGATAATGAGACAGTGCAGAGGCATCTGTGTCTACACAACACATACCAGTGTGCCTCAAGGCCCCTAGAACAAATTGGCTATTAGGCTGCCCTGCTCTGACACATCTTTGTCTAGGATCAATTGTATACATGTATATGTAATACTCGACTTTCATTTAAAGCCTGTGGCAATTATTTAGCTAGATAAACATAAGGTGATAAACACTAGTTTTCAAATGCTGGTTATTCTGATGGCATTGTTGTGGCAGATTGACTACCATAACCTTCTACAAACACCATACTTCTGCATACTGTAGCCAAAAATATGATTTTCAGAGTTTCTAAGTCCCATTCATTTAAGATCTTGTGCTCAGTACAGTGCAAAGCCATGAATGTTCTAGCCACACTTAAACATTGCAGTGTCTCACTTTTATGCATTAGACATTGGAATGAAATTTGGAATCCAGTGCTGGGTACCCAGAACCCCATATACAAAGCACAAAAAAATCCCTGCATTCTGTACCTAGCTGATCTGGGCCAGCCCAGACCACAGAGAAAACAGTTCTCTCTCAGACTCCTTCCTAAGGGTCACCTGATGGTGCCTCTGTCTCCTCAGGAAACATGGCCCTAAACTTGTTGTGGGGTCTGCAATGCTAAAATTATTCATTTATTTTCCATAAAGTGTTCATTGTAGAAGAAAGGGGAACAGTGTGAGATTAATGGACAAAGTCTTGGATTCATGGCTTTCAGAGAAACACTTCCACAGCTAGGTCGCCTCGAATCTTTCCCAACCAGCAATCTTGGACTAGACCCTGAAAAGCACAACTTCCAAAGAGCAGATAGACAACAGCTTTTTCTGGACTTCCAAAGTTGTTTAGTGGCTTGGCAGCTGAGTCTTCTAAGCCGTAAGAAAGCATATGAACCCTGTCAGTATTTTCTGAGTACCACAAAGTAACAGTGAATAGGGACATCAGTGTTGCTGCTTTCCTTCAGCCTCCCTGCCTGGGAGGTTTGGGGAACAGCCCCTGGATGACTGACAGTTTTTAAGAATGCCTAATTATTAACTCTCAAATGACTTTATAAACTTGAGCAGAAACACATTTCTGAAGTGTTGGGTGAATATCTTCATGACTAGATGCTTGTATTTGGAGGTTTGTATTCTGCTTAAATCACACAATACACACTAAGGCAAAACAATGGAGCTTCCTGTTTTATCTATATAAATGAACTGACACACACATACAAGCCAAAAATAAGTAGCACAGAAAGCATTTTCTTTCTTCTAGCAAAAGTCATGCATATTTATTTGTTACTTCTCCCTTTGAAATGCAAAGACACGAATTCTTGCCTTGAAATCCCATCTGAACACACCACAATTTGTGACAAAAATTGAGGTTGATATCTTTTTCTGAATTGCACGTCACTCTTCTGCCCATCTACAACTAAGTTTAATTATGGAAATAAAAATATTTTCCTAACTACTTACTTAATTCACACTTAATCGTTTGTTGGGCTGTATTGTTAACAGTGATGGGTGGTAAGTTGTACCATTACAGGGTCAGAGAAAAACCACAAGCCTGTTAATACTCCACGCTATAACTCAAGAACAACAATAACTTGGGAAGCATAGTTGAGCATTTTAAACAATCAAGAGCATTCTAAGCCATGCAAAAGTGATGAAGTGGTGTCAGGTAGGG
Organism: Pezoporus wallicus; assembly: GCF_028554395.1. Taxonomy (NCBI): domain Eukaryota; kingdom Metazoa; phylum Chordata; class Aves; order Psittaciformes; family Psittacidae; genus Pezoporus; species Pezoporus wallicus. The sequence goes on from NW_026639744.1 coordinate 4,373,698, forward strand.
CACAGCATTAAACAGAAAGCAGTATTGCTTAGTGAAGGCATAAGTAAGTCTGTATTGATTTTGATGGAATAAGCAGTCCCTGAAAGTCAAAAGGTGTCGACATGACTGTCACCACACAACATTAGGCAGTTAGATAAGACTTGGAGCTTAGAATACAGAAACCTCAACTACTTAGTGCCATAACAACACTATTAAAAGTCTCTTAGACCCTTTGTTAATGATACTGAAAAAGCAGCAGGAAAAAAATAATACCTTTAAAACACCAAAAACTTAAGGTGTGTGGACCAAAGACTTCAAATGCAAAAAGGTGTTCAACAGACTTCATAAATGATGATGGTGGGGAGCAGTTAGTTTTCCCTAGAGAATGCTGAGAATAAAAAGGAGAGCAAATACCACACTGTAAACTATGTACTAGTCCAAGATCCAATGGGGTTTACAGCCGAGTGGAACAGGCAGGGTGCACAGTGCTGGCCTGTCTTGGTTGCAGCTGCAGGGAAAAGTGTTTCAAGCCCCTAAGAAGATCAGGAATCAAGTAACTTGTGAGTTTAGAAAAGTAATCGTTTGTACCACCATTATTATGGGAAAGGCACTCGGAGGAAATGTTGCTCACCAAGAGACTGGTGTGTGGGCTCCTATACCCCAAGCAGAAGTGTGATACTATGTGGAAAGTGTGTTGCTGCCCCATGTGCTAATTTCCAAACTCCTTGAGATACCAGTAGTGGAAAAAGATCCATTTTGGCATGTCTCCCTGGGCCAAAGAAGATCCTGACAGGGGTGAAGATGGTAACCAGTGTGTGAACTAAACTACTGTTAAAGGTAGGAAAGATGATGAATCATTCTGGCATTTTCCTTCTGTTTGCTTCAAGTGAGTCAATCCCAGAGACTCTGACACAATACTGAAACACAGACTTCAACCACCTAACAAGCCTTATTTATCTCTATGGAGGAAAATATTCATAGAGAACAATGCTGAACAGATAAGGGTGCTCACCTTGAGACAGACAAATTTAAAAGTAGCTTGGCATAAACTTCTTTCAGAAAGCTTCAGCAATTTCAAAGCATAGCAATGTTTCCCATCTGAAGTATTTAATCTAAAATGCAGTATTTTCTATACTATTATTTAAAAATCAAATGACCTGAAGTTGTGCCCCTTTGAAACCTTTGTTATGATGGCTAGAAGCCTTTGTTCAAAACAAAATTTAGCTGGAAAATGTTATAGATACTGAAATATCTTGAGTACTGCTCACAATTTGTGAAGCAAATTCACTGACTGAAATTACAAGACTGGACTTTCTCAGAGAAGTATGAAACATCAATGAAAATGTTTTCTTTCTTTGCACTATATAAGGATATTAACATGGCTTTTTATGCATCTGTATACTTGAAGGCTATGAATTAAATAACCTGTTTCACAGTTAAATTCACAGTACAACCATAGATGACCATGATTGAGAAACAACCTAAAACTACATCACCTACATGTAACCTGCATTATCCTGTGATCCTATGACTGTTGTTCATAAAACCTACTCACAAAAATGCACAAATGCCAAATTTTCATGTTGTAACTGGATAGAAAAGTTCTACTTAAAAATAAAAACAATCAGCATCCCCCCAAACACACTAATAAAGTCTTTTCCCATTAAATTCCTTTCAAATTTTAAAGAAACAAGCAAATATAGAAAAGACTATATAGAATACAAAAGCTTAATTCAAGTATATTGACTAATAGCTTGTTTCAAACAGGTCACTGTTGGGTGGAAAGAAATCAGGTTTTGTATGCTACTAGCTAAAATATTGTAATGTCATTTAAATTAAGTTGCACCTACATGTGGAATTAACTGAAACAAGTTCTTCAATCAGATAACCAGTTTTCTGTAGGTGCTAATAGAACTGCTCAAAAAAGCAAACCTTCATGGCAATTAGCAAGTGAATTACTTTGGGGAACAGCAGTTTTGTAATTGTAGGAAATTTTCATAGACACCATTGATGCTTTCTGATATAAACTAGTTAAAAAGTCCTCCATGAAACTGCACTAACTTGCTTTAAAATCATTCATGTCTTTAGAACAGTTTCCCATGTTACCAGGTAGCAACTTTAAATGAGTCCTTGGCCCATGAGGAGCCGTCAAATAGCAGGAAATAAGTCCAAAAGAGCTGCAAATCAAAGAAATTGTGTAAAGACATAAGGAAGCCTGGCAAATGAGTCAAACTCACTGTTTCCTGGCATGGAAAAGGCATGGAGATTTAATGGTTTGAGGTGCTCCATTTCATCTGACTGTAAAATAAAAGCCAAGAAACTTAGCCTCGACTGTGATACTGGCAAGCCCAGCCAACCCTTTTGCTTCATATACTGTCATCAGAAGCTTAAGGTGCAAGAGCAGTCCAGCCAGCTTCTCAAGTAAGCCATATTGCTGGACAAATTTTAAGAAGAAAAGTGCTCCACCACTGGCAGTATCATAACAGAAGAAGACGGCTACAGGCAGGTAGGAGATAGTGCTGAAGACACCAAACCAAGCAGCAGGAAGGAGAACACACAAAAGCTAGAAAACGTGACCATGTTTCACTGAGAGAACAATAAACACATACGCCTGCAGATACAGAACTCCAGGAAAAAAACAAACAAACAAACATATGGCATCAAGGAAGGAAAGCAGGTAATGAGACAGCAGAGGAGTGGATTTTTTTAAGTGTATGGTTTTGTTACAGGAGCAACAACAACATAACACCACCACGCAATAAGAGCATTTAGTACCAAAGGGTCAAGCGACCTGCTGCTGGTTTGCTCATCTTTCTGCTTGTCAAATGACAGCTGTACTAGTAAGAACCGTTATGCTTATTGAGAAATTATGATTGTAGTTTTATGTGAGTATTGGAAAAATCACAACTACTTTTCATTGATGTTACAACAGCTCTTTGGACTCCAATTATTTGATTTCCTTATGGGATACTAAAAAAAAAGAAAAAAGAAAAACCCCCAAATCCCACCAAAAAAAAAAACAACCTGCACCTCTAAAATAATGCTTAAAATTTGCATATTATTAAAATTGGTTTTGAGAATGCTACTGTTCTTATTTGTATTATCACACCTCTAGGAACTTCTAGCCCTATCTTCACTGGTTTAGGTAATGCATGAAGAACAAAAGCACAGTCCATTCCCCCAGCAACATGGCCACTACTGCTCCAGCCTGGCTACTGAACTGCCCACAGTCGTATCAATGACTTCTACTGCAACAGATAGTCAATCCTACATCAGCATATTTCACAGACAATACTAAGAAGCCCTCCACAGTTTATTTTTGGTGGTTTCACACTGTTAGCTTCAAAAACTACATCTCACCTTACATATATATCTCACCTTATATAGAACTATTTTATGTTAAATAGCATGCAATGATTAACTGGAACTCTATTTAAAAAAAAACAACACAACTATTATCTTCTGAGTGTTAAAATGGATCAGATGTCCAATTCAGTTCCAAGACAAAGAGAATGATTCTCTAGACGAAAGGAAGCAGAAGTATATTTTCAATAGCTTTTCTATGCCCCAGATAGCATTTAAGCAGCATTAACATAGTCTGAAACAGAACACAAGACTTCTATTTAAATCTTCAGATTTCACAGCTGGAAGTCAGGGATTAAAACAACTGAACTCACAGTTATAAAGAATAGAAATAGCTCAGAAGTAACAAAATTCAAATTTTAAGATGAATTAAAGAAGATAACAGTAACCAAAATTTTAATGGAAAAGGCACAGGCTCTGTTATAGTTACTCCATATTGCCACAGAATTATATAAAGCATCTAAAACTTCCTCAATACTTCAGAGAAAAAAAAACCAAACAAACCAAACTCTGAGTAAACACTGAGCAGGAAGTCAAGCCTTATAAGCTGAAGAAGCTAAACTAGGGAACAGAACGTGCCACAGGAATAATACATAAGATTTTCTTCTGCTGTGGTGAAGACAGGGTGAACAAAGGTCCAAATCACAGAGCTTTCACGATAGCTCCATAACAAACTGTTAGAAATTTCTCTTTCAATCTCAAACTGAATACTGCCTGCTAGAACAGCCCAGATAATGTGGATATATTATTTCAGATCTGCCCTTATACACTGTATATTTAAGGTCAGATACATTAAGACTTGTTCTCCAATTATGCTATCACTCCATGGCACAAGTCCACAGCAGAATTGCTGTGCTCCCATATACCTTGCACAATCCAACTCCAGTAAATTCTCCCTGTTGGGATTGCTGCAAACTTTCAGAAAAACTAATTTCATTGCCTCTGCTTGATAAATAAATATATATCTTTAAATAGCCCTCCACTTTTTAGTATAGAAATTGAAAGTCACAATTTTGTTATACTAAACACAAATGTGAGCAGCAGTTGTTTGCTTTGATTGCAGGGTCACTGTATGCCTGATCAATGCACACATAAAAAAAAATTAGAAATGCCTCCTGATAAAAGAGTTGTCCTTTTTTTAAGTTAAGTGACATGGGCATTTTCCCAGAGAAGCTTTGAGAGCTTAAAAATATTGAAGCTGGACAGTGCTTTCATGTATCAATTCTGATAAAAGTGCAACACATTTTACTAGATAAAGTACAAATCTATAATATAGCTGCCCACATAACTGATCTTCAGGAGAAAGTAAGAAGCAAGATAGGTTTCACAACACGGAGAAGAAATAGTAAGAAGATGCACATATCTGAATAATGCAAAACCTTGACTGCATTGGTTTTTGTGAAAGAATAACAAAAAGGCAGAAGTAGAAGTAAAGTCACTTTGTTTCAAGATCAAAGACATTACTCCAGTGATGCATAGGCTTTATCTACACAAATCTTTTTGAGTAGACTGTTGCAGATTACAGAGATATTTGGTCAAGACCCATCTACAATATGCTACCAATTAGACTCCTTCAAGTGCCTAACTACATACTGTGTAATAGCCCATTTTCTTGAACTTTCACAGGAAACTCACCCCATCTGGTCTGCCATCCGAGGCTGTAACAATCAGAATATAGCGATCAGTGCTTTCTCTGTCCAAGGGTTTTCCTAAGGCTAGTAGTCCAGAACTAGTAATAAAACAAAAACATAAAATATTATCACAACAGTTGTGAGATACCCACAAGCATTTTTGTTCCACTACTTTGTGTTATACAAATGTTTCCCTTTGAGCAAGTTAATAAGCTTTTAGGCTTTATCAGAACTGAAAGCATGCTCCATGGTAGGTAAAGGCTAATAAAAACAATGAACCACATTCTAATGCTTTCTGCTTCAGTTCTTGTATAATTTAGATTTAAAGAACAACCTAGCAATCTAGAGGATTCTACAATAGATAGGTCTACACTGAACACAGGACCCTTATTTGTTAGACACTTGCACTGCTGTAATAAATGGGAGAATCACAAGCAATCTATTAATCACAAAGGAATCGTGATACCCCTGACAAGACTGCAGCAGTAAGATCTGGGAATACAACACACATGGTCTTGAGTATAAATTTTCTCCAAGTTTCATAGGGAAAGGCTACTCACTTGCATGTTGAGTAACTTCAGGAAAAGTGCTGCAATGAGCTAACGACCTTTCAATGCAAGCACAGATAGACCACAATCCCTAATAACATATTAATATAGGCACAAATGTTTTGGAAAATAAATCAGGATATTGTGATTATTGATGCCCATTTTAACAGATATGAAAGAAGAGCTATCTGGAATCCACATATACAAAAATAAAATTTTTCCAAAATGCTGTTTGAAAATGTTGCAAATTCCCGTAACTGCTGACAAATAAAGCATTTTAGATTTTTTTTTTCTCTAGGATGATCTAATTTCCTCATGCATGTGTGCTGTAGGTGTGTGCAGCAGTACAGAGACAAGATCCCACTGTGCCACTGATCCCATACAGCGTTAAGATGACAATCCTGTCAAAGCAAGCTAGACTCTGCTTAACTAAAGTGATACTTCCCTGACAGGGCTAAAGCTCTGCATTTCATTTACAGGATTTTGGTGTCTACTGGAACCTGCTTATGTATGTAACAAACTGATATTTCTCCTATATGCCACCCAATCCATTGGCTATTTAACAAATATGCACCAACATGGATGACATTTATCCTCCTGCTGCATAGCTAAGCAGTTTCTCCCATGAAACTCCACCAAACACACAGTAATCAACTCGTAACATTTTAAGAAAAGTGTAACAGTACACGATTTTGCAGTGCACAATCCACATGAGCTGGGATCTTAGTATTACTCCATTTTTCATGGAGATTTCAGACATAAGTCCTTGTCAGTCACAGCTATATATTTTACTGGTTGACCTACATTGTATGTTCATGACCTAGAACCTAAACAACTACTTGTTCAGAAAAGGATTTTATTAAAACAACAACACAACCAAATCCAAACAGAATCATTAAAGTCCCACCTGTGAGGTTTCATTAGCTGTACTTCTCCGGAATGCTTACATGTATTCCATCTCTACCTAATGATTCTTCTTATAAATTTCAGCTTAGTTTCTGCTGTAACTTCTTACTCAGAGAAGACCTCAGCAAACTGATTCAGGCCAAAAATTTTTCAGCAAATACCAACACTTACTGGCAAGCTGTTACTGCAAGGAGTTTCTTCAAATAAATAACTACAGACATAGGTGAAACCAGTGAGTGGGAGCACAATTCTCCCCTTGGAGTGAAAGGCTGGTAGGTAAAATAGCATACAAGCTCAGTAATCAAATAAAAGAATATTTCAGGAGATGCTACATTAGATCTGCCTCGTTACACAAGTAAAACATAGGCATAAGTCATGTTTAGCTTCCTCAAAAAAGGAAAAGTTGCAACTTCATTGTACCCAAATTATTTAATTATTTTCTGGAGGTTTTTAAAAACAATGGGACACACAAATATTGTGCATAGTTTTTTAACACAGTAAATATGGAGCGGACATGTCTTGTTTCAAGCCGCAAGTGTTGTGCCAAGCTACAAAAGGGCCTTGGGACCTACCATGCTTCTTTGCATGGAATTGACTTGGCCTCCTCAGAGGATGGTTTTAACTTTAAACAGCAATTATCTCATAAGCATGTACCCAACACCAATGTTGGTTTGACTTTTGCTTACTTTTCTACAATTTTGTAGTGTGCTGCCTATTTTTCTATATATTTTTCTAAGTAATAGCTAGCTATTATATGGCTATTGTGTGAAGACTGAACTATGTACAGAGCAGTACAGGCACATGCTGAAGACTTCACATAGACTCTTGCTCTATTGCCCTGAGAGCTCCAAAGGGAAAGTGAAAGGGTAAAGCACAACGCAAGATCAAGGGACAAACCTTAGAAAGTTTGTGCTTCTTTTTAAACATAGCCACATATATAGTTATATAAATGAATGTAGCTATATATAGCCACTTATAAATGTGTTATATAAAAATATATACAATAAACATAGCTACATATCATTAAAATACATGTGCATATATACATATATATGTGATTATACATACATAAATTATAAAATTACATATTATAGGCATAATAAATTACATTCTATATATTTTTATTTACATACACATAGTAAAATACAGGTATATTTGCAATTTTAGCTATTTGCATTAGTGTTCTACCTGGACTACTAAGACTGTAATTAGACTAACAGTAAATTCTTGGCTTTGCATACATAAATGGCCCACAAGAAAGCAATGAGTTTAAAAGTGGTGGCATTTCCAGCAAGCCATCTTGTAATTTGTGTGTAACAAATTAGTAACACTGTGCACCTCATTTTTTCTTCCACTCTTATGTACTGTCTTCTGCTAAGGAATATTCGGGTGAGTGCAAGTAATATTACTGTTATATTACTAACAACCATTTAACTTTTAATCTACACTTCTTAAACTTAGAAGACGCTCAAATGGTAGTGATGCTACTGAGAAAGGCATTAACTTCCTTTGTGGGCTGTAGAACGGTCAGATGTACTATTAACTGTCAAAATTGCTAAATTATGGTCTGTATTTTAACAATTCTCTTACTTCCAGGTGTTTCTGCAAATCAATTAGCTACCATAATAGATCATATATATTTTTCAGCATTTGTCCAAGACACTGCAACAAAATATGAACAGAAGAATTTTTTAGGAAAGGAACAGTGAATAAAACGCTTAAAACTTACGTGGTAAAGTACTAAATATCTAAGTGGAGCTAAGAATAAAAAATTGACAGCAACTGACAACAAATACTGTGTTAATGACACTGACCTTTAGCTGCATATATCCATTTAAATTTCTCCACCAGTTTTGCACTAACATACCACCTTTTTTATCTCCTCCTTCCTACCACTTGAATAACTGCAATCTACAGTCTCCATTTCAATAGATGAACATCATTTATAAAAACTTCCAGGATTCCAATGTATTCACATTCATTTAATACCCCAACTTTTAATCATCACTGTCCCTAGGGAACATAAGGAGGTACTGATTTACTACAGCTTATGCTCACTTTGCATTGCCAAAGAGGAAGGAACAAAAGGATCCAGCAATCCTCAGACTCAAGATGAGAGATCTAGTAGGTAGATGTAACACTGGTAATATTCAGTACTCATGCTGCCAGTTAGGGAATTACACAGGAATTAACTGATGTGCTCTAGGATACAAGAAAATAATCCAGATGAGAAAAAGAAAGAGACAGAATCATGTTCATGGTCTCTGTCTTGGCTTTAAAGTGTTTAAAATGTATAAACGTAACACTGAGATAAATTCCAGCAGCCTTAATATGCCACTCACATTGACTATATGCTTTGTTTAATATTAATCCTACTTTAATCTCCTATCAAGGCTTTTCAGCATCTAGAAAAAATGTGTAAAAGGCTGAAGAAAATTTTTCATGAACAATTTCCAAGGAGAGAGGTGCAAGGAGGGCAGGAAGGAGAGAATCACAGAATCAACTAGCTTGGAAAAGACCTTTAAGATCATCGAGTCCAACCATTACCCCAGGATGCCAAGACCACCACTAAACCTTATCACTGAGGGCCTCATCTATGTAGTTTTTGAACACTTAAAAACACTTTTCAGAGAACACTTCAAAGAGCTCTTCTTTTTATCAAGAGGCAACAGACCAAAAAGACAAACACACGCCTAAGTTTGTGTTGAAATCCTCAATGCACAGTGGTGCTCAGATGCATGTAGGGGGGATGTGAGGCTGGGGGATGTCAGGCTGCCCATGATGGGCCACAGAGGCTCAGCAGGATGGAGAAGGACTCCCAGGCTCCCCGGACAGTCCCTGGGAGGTGAAACCTGCAACTGCTTCAACACTACCCAACAACATAGGGGTATGCTGTACCTGAAGCCTTCAGAGAGCAAACTGGACATTTCTTAGTTATTTTCAGACTGAATTCACAGCTGTGAATTCACATGCCACCTTTAACAGCTTGATTTCTGGCTACTGCCACACTGTTTACACCCAAGGCTGGACAATACAGGTGCTGCCTAGGATCTAACTTCTAGAATTCCTTTACCTCACGGGTTTGGCAGGCGAGAAGTTGGCTTGAATTTGTACACATTTTTTAAGTCTTTCTCTGGTATGGAGAACTATCAGGATTTTTATGCTGCAGTGTTAACAGTATTGTGATAAGCATGAACAACCCAAAACAACTACCCACAAAGTGATCCCCCCCACTTCACAGCACCTCTCGTGTACCCAGGCATGCTTCTTATTATTCAAGTTCTAAAGTCACAGAGTGGGTCAGACCAAGTTTCTTTATGTTTCTATGGGAAGGATTGCTAACATCACTTGTACAAACCGTACAAACCATACAAACCAGCTATGAATCCTAGCGCTCCCTTTGAGCTGATAAGCAAAGCATACCTTCCCTGATTTGCACTGAAAACTCCAGCCCTAAGCAATGAATAAACCCAGCACCCTAACGTGATTTCTTGCTTTTGCCATCTCAGCAGAATAGTCTCCTCTCTAAGCTTTCCCTTTCATTGCCTGACAAGTCTTTATTGTTAGAGGGCCCAGCAATATTGGTGGACAACAGCATCAGCATCTCTTGGGATGTTCAAGGCTTTTTTCACATTGTTTCATAAGCTATTTGATTCTCTGTATATGGGAGATTAGTGAGTAATGTAGAACTTATTCAGAAAATATGGACCTGTTTTAGTACAATCGCTTCCTCACACCAAATTTGAACAATTTTTTACAATTACACCTGCACAATGAACAAATAAGCTCCAGATTATTTTTGTCCCATCATCTACCACAGGAAGTCAGTTTAGCACCCTCCCTTCCTCCTGCAAAGATAAAAGATACTTTGGCATGTAAATAATAGCTGCTTGGGTAAAATAAAGAAGGGAGTGGTGGGACAGGCAGAGACCTACCTCATGCTTATCATTTCATAACATAACCTTTCTTTCTAACTCTATTTAAGTCGGCATTCAATTTAAGAAAAACAGGCTTTACAGCAGAATACTTTCCACTGTAGACTAAAACACTTGAAGGAAAGAAATTAAAAAAAGAAAGCAAAAGCTGTCCCTGACGTTAGTCAAGAGCTGACAAGTATAAAGTTATTAATTAATCTCTGGTCACTATTTTGAATAGAATGTTTCCACCTCAGTGATCTTTACCTACAAAAGTGTTTAAAATAAACAGTCCCCTGTGAAAACCTCCAGAGTACAATATCATTTACAGAGCTCTCATTAACATCTAAGAGCCAATCTACGGAACAGCTGAATAGATCTGATTACAAGTCTTTCTTTAGCTCTCAACCCACATTTTCACTTGACTGAAAAGTTACAAGTCTATTTTCTAAAGGTTTTTCCACTTACCTTTGAGAGAGATTAAAAACTTGTTGAGGATCTCCGTTCTGAATAAGGTATCTTATAGGGTCACCCTCTCTATCAAAAGCCTTTAGGAAAAAAGAGGATAAAATTAAGTCAGTTACAAAGCCTTCTTTTCTTTCCTTCAATTCATAAACTGGAAAATTAACTCCTGAAGTTCTCTTAAAGTTTTCTACAGGGACGACAAGAATCTGTTTGTAAGGCAACAGTGGGAATTACAGATGGGCTACTTAAGATAAAGCTGTAGCACATCAGAATTCCTATGATACATAGAAACAACAATATCCTGAATATAGACTTTCAAATTACTGCTAAAAATAAACACAGAACACCAAAAGTATGAAATTCAGGCTTCACAGAATTACTTATATTTTTCTGTGTCTACAGACTGAATAGACTGAACTTTTTGTTTCTTTTGTTCCTATTATTCATTTCCATTTCTTTTCTTATTAGTTTATTACAATCCCAGTACTTTTACTGATGCTCCATTGAGCAGTTTAGACATTGCAGCGCTCACCCTCCATAATAATTTGTTTCGGGGGGGAGGAAGGGGATGAAGATTAGGATGAGATGTTTGAGAAAGACTATTAAAAGCATCAAAGAAAGTGTATTCCACCTACTAGATGACAGAAAAGCTTTTCAGAAGCTGAGTAAACTACTTTTGAAGTTATGCTTCAGCTAACCTATTTATAAAAATGGCCATAAATATACCACATCATTGTTACTTTTTTCATCAAGTATACACACACCTTTTCCCCAAAAAGACTATCAGGAATTTTCCTGAGAAAATATTGTCTCTTGAACTGTCTCACAGTTACAACAATTTAGCATTCCAAATCCAAAGTGATTAAGCACATTACCACAGGAAACCCAGTACATAAAGGGGGCCTACAAGAAACCTGGAGAGGCACCCTTTGCAAGGGTGTGTTGGGATAAAACAAGGGGGAATAGCTTTAAACTGAAAGAGGGTAGATTTAGATTAGATATAAAGAAGAAATCCTTCAATATGAGGGTGGTGAGACACTGGAACAGGCTGCCCAGATAAGCTGTGGCTGCTCCATCCTTGGAAGTGTTCAAGTCCAGTCTGGGCAGAGCTTTGAGCAACCTGGTCTAGTGGAAGGTGTCCCTGTGCAAGGCAAGGGAAATGGAACTAGACAATCTTTCAGGTTCCTTCCAATCCCTAACCATTCTGTGACTCTAAGAATCTACGATTCTGTGACAAACAATAAAGAAATGACTAAAATAATTGCAAGAAGGCCAACCAACAAGTTCACAGAAAGATAGATAGGATTTACCAGGAGACAGAAAAAAAAAAGAGTATTTTTGTGTTTCTCATCTTTCAACAACGATCCTTTTCCTTATCTATTTTTTCAAGCATTTGCTGTACACCATAGTCAAAGCTGTGTATCTTTGTGACCATCTAAAGAGCAGTTCTTTAGAAAAAAAACCTAAACAAACCCAAAAAACCAAAAACAAACTCTCACACACACATTAAGAACAGAAGCACAAACTATTCCAGCATGCAGGCAGAACAGAGGATCTATTAAGAAACCAGCTTGCCTTAACCAAAGGAAGCACATAGAAAATAGTGGCTAAGGCAGATGAAGGGGGCCAGTCTAAAGAAAAAGCAAGAATAACTATATGAGGACAAAGTCAGAAAAAGTCAAGGCAAAACTGAACACAGAAACAGAAAAGCATACAAAGGATAACAAAGAAATGTTTAAATTACAGAGGAAAGCTCAAGAGAGTGGCACTTTGTCACAATATAAAAGCAGAAAGTTTGATGTAGAGGTCAATGAGCTAACAATTCTTGCATTTCAGCTTCAATCAAGCAGCAAACAAAATTGTGTGGCAACAAAGGGGTAAAATCTCAGATGAGAACTGGGAAAAAATAAAGCAGAGAATAGGTACATAACTAGAGCATCTTTAAATCATCTGCTGAAATTAAAGCCTGATGAAATTCATCCTAGTGTATAAAAACATGGGCTGAAGCAATCTCAAAGCCATTAACAGTTTTCTTTGAAAACTCACAGAGGACAAACTTGCTGAAGGGCAAACACCAGGTACATCTTTCACAGAGGAATGAGACAGGAAATCACAGACCAGACAGGTAAAGCCCAATTCCCAGAAAAGCACAAATAATCAAATTATGTGTAAGTACCCGCAATGACAATATGGAGATGGATAACACAAAGCTAAATTTCTCAAAACAAAGTATGTTGAAGCAATCTAATCTCATTTTACAGAAGACAACAGGTCTTGTATATAGGGAAAAAGATGTGGATGTATTAATGAGTCTAAGCCATAGCAAGGCTTTTCGCACTATCTTATGTAACATTTCCATTAAAAAAGTTCAGACAACATGGTCTCCAAATAGATAACAGGCTTAATCAAGAATAAAGTTGATCATAAAAATTAAGGTCAGACAGCAGTGGGCAACATTTAGTATTGACAAAATTCTAAAAGGTTGTGCATATTTCTGCCAATACTGATCAATATTTTCATTAACAACATTAGTGATAGAATAGGAAATTTGTTTATTAAATCCATGAATGGCACCAAATGACAGGAGGTGCCAGCACATTAGAGGTTATGAGCAAAATTCAGATAGTCTTATGCTAATGATATTAATGGTTAGGAGCTGACTTTAAAATAAAATAAAATAAAATAAAATAAAATAAAATAAAATAAAATAAAATAAAATAAAAACCTGAAAAAGTGCTAGCCAAGAATACAAAATTATACAAATACTAGATACAGAAAATCGGACTAGCTGTCATCTCTGTGAACTATCATAGATTTTAGTTCATCAGAATCACATTGTTGCTTCTATATTTAGTGGTCCTTTGTATTAATTTTACCTTACTTGAAGGTCATCCTGTCCTCACTTCATATTTCATGGTATCTCAGGGGTTTACTTATGGTCTGCATTCATTCATAATAAGTCAGGAGACTTTCAGAAAGACAGAAGGTAAAAGACTGGTTCTAGTTAATTTTCTTTTCCTCTTTATGTCCAAAGAAAATGTACCTTTCAATAAACACACTTAAAAAAAATCACAAGGGAAAGTTTATCATTGTTTAAAAAAACTAAAATAAATCTGTTTCTTTTAAAATGAAAGAAGAGAAAGTTATTATGTGCATAGGAAAAACACTGAAGATTGTACATGAGGAAAAAGCAATCTATAACTACTGTTTTCCTGATCAATTGCATAGTGACTTCATAAACTGTACACTGATTTTATGTTGCCTCCTTGTTCAGCACATAACTGGACCACGATAATGATCCTATTTGTTTTGCAGACTCCCAGAAAAAATCACTATTTACATATTTTAATTAATAATGGCTGGCAGAACATGAAGCATAAACTCCTCCCAGGCATGCAATAAACTCCGAGGGTTATTTACAAATTAGTACTGTGGAGATCATTTAATATTGCATTCCTTAATCTCAAATGTTGTTAATTAAAACACCAGTCACAATCAACTGGGTACATCATAAAATAAATAATGGTGTAAGAAAAAATATAACCTTCCATCATCTCTATGAAATATTTTAATGGAAAAGAAAAATGTAAATTTTATTTTTAGAACATGTATTTTAAAGTCTTATTAGGCAAATTAGGCAAATTTAAAACAGCTGCATTTGCATTGACACTGGTGTTTTGAAGATATTCAGATTTGTCGACTCAGGAATATTTAAAATAAGTTGCTCACTCTCTCCCAGTGTTTGTAATCCTTATGCTGTACACAACACTAACAAAATATTATGAAGGGTCATAAAAGCATAACCTCTTAACCCTATGCATCAACAAAAACCTCAATACCTTAATTTCAAAACACTTGATGTATTGATAAGACTACTAATGAAAGAAAAAGTCAGTGTGAAAGTTTACACATGAAAACACTTGTTAAATATTTTAGGAACCTATGGAATACCTATGGAACACAAGCAATACCTTAAGCTATTGTTAAAATTCCTCAAAAAAAAAAACCAATATGACTAATTGCTAAGTTTCTGTTTGCCTGGAAAAGACAGCACAAGAGTTCATAAGATTAAAATACTCAGTTTCTGATTTTTTAAAATGTTCCTTATTACACAGAGAATAAAAAAAAGGTGAAAACCAAAATCTACTCCACACAAAGTTCTTTAATACAGATGGATGTTTTAATTCAGAATGAGGCAGATGAACTTGCACAATAAAGACAATGCATCCATATTTCTGGTTCAGGACCACCAGCCCTACAAGAGGTATAGTCTTTGCCAGTTCCCTGAGATGAAGCCATGCATCTTTGTGATTTAACAATTAAGTATTTTTCATAAACAGAAATTGTCTACCTAAATTCAATCATTCATAGCATATTGGTAATACAAGATAAGTTTATATTGCAATAACAATAAGTAAAAGATAACATTTTCTACGCATTTCCAAAGCTCTTAAAACTAACTGATGCATCTCACTCTTTCCCAAACAAAGTAAATTGTCATTTCTGGGGATCTGGGGCATATAGCAAGAGAACATGTACTACTGCATCGTTAAAATGCTTACTAGTGACCGGGCTACAAGGATAGTAGCTGTTATGACCATTTTGCATCACCCCTGCCCTGCCTGGCATGAGCAGTCTTTTCCAGATTTATTCAGCATAACTTACCAAGGATCATTTGAAAAGGAAGACAAAATCTGGGTAAAATGCTTGGGGTTTAGCAAAACCTTAAAGCACACAGATTATTTCAACAATGGGGTTCACTTTCTAACAACATCTAAATTTCATAAAATCCCTAAATACTAAAACCTGCTAATAGTTTTTGTGCCTCCAAAGATCACTTAGGCTTTCAGCCATAGATTCCACGCCTGTCAAGTAAACACAAGTGTTTCTGCTTCTCAGCAAGCTCCTGGCTTGCATTACTCTTTGGGGTTTCTAAAACAAGCATCTCCCCTCCAGCGAGGAAAAGGTTTCTGAACAGCATGGCTCCAATTCTGAACTCATTGCAGGCATTAAAGACATAACAAAAGTTAATTTTCAGCACTGAGTTAAATGAGTCATCCTCCCTCAGCACAGGTGACTGTACCAGTTTAACCATCCATAATAATCTTAATCTTCCATCATCAAACAATTTTAATAGAAATTTACCCATTCACCTGCATCAGTGACTCAATTAGAGTTCCTTTATTTCACATACTTTGGTTTAAATTATTTTTTTTTCTGTGCATTTACTGAATACGCAAAACACAGAGCCATATGCTTCAGCTGCTCTAAACTAACCTAAATTCCACCAAGTTCAACATGTTTCGATAGAGCTACATTGACTTAAGGCAGATAAGACTTTGCTCTGTATGGTTTCTGTTTAGCTCAGGTATCTCAAGTCAGGCATTTCCAGTCTTCCCCCTTTGAATGGCTTTGTGTGAAGTTTGAATAACTATGTTTACAGGAACCATGCTCAGGAGAGCATGCTGTACTGAGTTTGTTTTAGACTTGAGGCCATAACTATTTGACAATAATCCCTCTCCTGATCAATCTGATCCCTCTCCCCAAACATCTAAAGAGTTGTAATTTATCTACCTATTTTGCACAGCTGGCTTTCCAGGCATGTGGACAGAATGCAATGCAGCAAAAGCTTCGGAAACAGTAACTAAGCTAGCAGAAAGCTGGTAAGTTAATCATGCAACAGCCCGCAGAGAAGCAAGTGGGCCTGCAAACTATGTCAGTGCAGCATTATTTAAAAAGCAATACTGGACTAATGTGCTTTCACTGCTTCCACTAGCAGAGCTATATTGTGTGATCAGCTGTACAGGGACCTTTGCTTTTTGTTAGCCTGTTAACAGCAGTTGTTACATACACCAAGGGGAGTAAATATCTTCAGATGCTTTTCAAATACAACAGGCTAAAGAAGGCTGAATGCCAAGAGCCTTGTTGAAATTCCATGTGAATTAGGTATGGGACGTTCTAAGCTCCTCTGGTTTGCTGGCAAATGTACATATAGAGATTTTAACATATGAAATCACAGGGCTTTCAAGTTTTAACCATTCATGGAATATATTTTCTTATGTACTTCAGTCCCATATGCAGCCTACAGTACCTTTCCAGGCACACTTAACACAAAAAAAGAACACACACAAATATCCAAGCAAACACTTTTCCTATATGATCCATGTAAAAGAGGCTATTTATTACAGCTAAATAATTTTCAATACTTAGAAACTGTCCTTTCCCCATGTATGCAAGGACTGGCTTCTGGCATTGGTACAAACAGAAGGAATGTGGTAAAGGCTTACAGGGAAACATCTCTACCTGCAGGTTTAACAAAATGGCTCCAGTTCTCATGGCCTCACTGACTTCAAGGCTGTACATCAGCTGGGGAAAGCGGGGAGGGCTCTGGTTGTTAGGTGGAAGGACCTCAATGTAAACAGTAGTAATAGAGCTCCTGAAATGTAAGAATTAAAAAAAATAAAAAAAAAAATCAAAGTCAGTCGAAATCAATAAGTCAACAAACACAAGGCAAACAACAATGTATTTATGTATTTTATCCACTGTGCGTTCTCTGGCTCTAGCAATCTCCCCTTGCTCCTTTAAAAGCTTTAGAATGTATTTTTCATTCTGCATCAAAAATAAAGCAGGTTGCCACGTTAACAGAAGAAAAGCTAAATGATTACTTTAAAAGTAGCCTTAGCGTTCTTTAAAAAAACCCAAAGCAGCAAGATTTCAGTGCACACTCCACATACAAAAAAGATTCATAATCCCCCTGGTAATATTGTGTCCTCTAGAAGAGCGTGACAAATTCTGAGATGGTAACTCTGCCTGCCATGCACAATAGCCACCCCTGGGGGACCCCTGCTATTGTTCAGTTTGCTACCTTTCTTTGAAAGAGAAGGAACAGAAAATATTGATGAAAAAAATAATGCTGGGAGAAGACACAACTCTTTAATAGGCTACACCAATACTGAGGTTCACACAAATAAAATCTAACCCACTTCAATCTAGTGAGTCATGGCAGTACAGGAAACTATGAGAAAACCTGGCAAACCCTTCAACTCCACTGAACCCCTAACCCTGCAAGCAGCATTCCAGTTTGCAAGTTGAAGTCTCTTCAGCAAACACTGACACTCTGTACACACCCTGCGAAGACTATGCTGTCGACATGCTTGCTATTCAGTTGCTCCAAACAGAGAAAGGGAGACAAGTCTCCCTGAAGTTGAAAACCATTAAAAATCTAGCTTAAAGGGACCTTTATCTTGCATCTTTGCTCATTTATCCCATCTGCCTTCTCTCCTGTATGTTAAACAGTACCCCTGCCCCAAAACAAAATCCCGAGGAGAGCAAGTATAACACAGGCACAGATTGCCCTTTGACAGAACTGGTAAACCTCAGGCTTTAGGGCTTCAGGAAAGACACCGCTTCAAGAACAAAGGGATTTGTCCCAAATTCTGTCCCCCCCCTTTTTTTTTTAGGGGGTGGAGGTGTGGGTAGGGGAAGAGTGTAAAGGAGGGGAGGGAAGAGAGAAAAGAAAAACATGAACACACAATGAGATGCTTCTTGCACGGCTAGCAAACAGCGCATTTTTAGAGGTTCCTCCCAGAAATTACCAGATATCTTCTGTGGTAAATGACAGAATTAATTATTACCAAAATGACACATCACTGATGGATATTTTTAATTAGCTGTACAGGATTCTGACCAAGCACGGTCATCACTGTGTTACAAATGCTTCCCATTGCCCTTTGCCAGCGGGTTTTATAGCTCCATCCCACTGATTAGAGCTGTGCAGGCCATCACTTCCACAACACCATGACAGACAGCTGTGTTTTAGGGGCTGTGTCATGCAGTGTGCTGACCGTAAAGAACCATTGACATCCCCGTCCAGAAAGACAATTCCCACCCATACGTAACTGCTGCAGAAGTAGCTGCTTCCCTAGGGCCACATCCACACATGCAGCCCACAAGGCAGGGATTAAACTCAGCCTGGGACACTCCATCGCTAACAGCTCAGCCACACATTTTGGCCAGGTTGGACACACACTGAATGTTGCTTTGCTGCTGCCTGCTTTGAACAGGAGACAGACGCATTTATCTATTGTACTGCATGGCGTACCAAGGGGTTTCTGTGAGAAGAAGCTGGGGCTCCCCAGGGTGGCCATGGCTGGTTTCAGCCATTTTAACAGGCCATGGGCCAGGTACAGCCCAGCCTCACAGCCCCGGTAGTAGTGACTCTGGGGGAAAAGATTTAAGAAAGGGAAAACACACCAAATGGGAGGAAAAAAAAAGTGTGAGAAACAGCCCTGTGAGCACCAAGGAGGAGAAGAGGAGGCACTCCAGGCAGCAGAGAAGAGACTCCCTTGCAGCCCATGGGGACACCTCAGTGGGCCAGGGAAAGATGTGGGGAGGAAGGAGCAGCAGAGGGCCTGTATGAACTGACTGTAACCACCACTGACTGTGCTTCTCAGAGGTAGAGCAGTTGGGAATGAACAAATGAGGCTGGGAAAAAAAAGGAGAGTTTGTGGAAGTTGCTGCTTTAGTTTTTATTTCTCAACATCTCACCCGCTGATTGGCAAAAAGTTAAATTAATTTTCCTGAATTCAAGTTGGTTTTGCCTGTGATGATAACTGGTAAAATGACCTCCCTGTCTTTATCTCAACCCACAAACTTTCTCACTTTATTTTCTCCCCATCCTATTGAGGAGGAAAAGTGAGAGAGCAGCTGGCCAAGGTCAACCAACCACTTAGAGATTAACAATATATACAAGTTGACTCTAACGAGCCTTAAACGTTGAACTGCTACACCCTGGCTACCAGCTAGTTGAGGGCATGGAAGAGATACTGTGGAAGCTACCCTTGCCACAGCCAAGTGTTTTTGGAGCAAGTGCAGGATTCTCATTCATCTACAAATATAGGAGATGAGGATCTTACTGCTTGGAACTTACATAATAGCCAGGTCCTTATTTGATTTAATCAAACTTCAAACAAATGTATAATTCGCACTGAAATGCATTAGTGAATGACTGAGCCTTCCTATCTATCATATCCTTGGGCATTTAAGAAGCTGAATTTGCAGTTTATTGACTCAGTGAATATAAACAAAACCAGTGTAATCAGGGGAAGACAATTACAACTAAAGCCGATCATTCTGTGTAAATTACCTCCTTATGAACTACAGCCAGTTACCTGTCTTCTTCTCTGTTTTAAAATAGTCCTTCATATTCCACTAATCTTAATGATGTTCCACACTTACATCCTCGGAGTAAACAAAATACCATCATCAAATGCTCAACAACAGACACAATAAATTAACAGACAAAATATCACTTAAGCACTGGTGCTGCATATTTTCGTGGGATAGCTGCTGTGTATGATATACACATCCAAATAGTTGCAGTTTAGTGTGCATTTTTCTTCCACTGATAAGTATTTAATAAAATATATTGTTATATACCACTTTTTTCCTGATCCTGCTATATCTTAATAATACCCAAGCTGATTTATTGTTTACCAAGGTCTAAAACAAAAAGAAAAAGGTTTCTGTTCACCACAAGAGTAAGAAATTTTTTTACCAAATCTTTAAGATGAGATCACAAAGTAAAGCACTAGTAATCTGCAAACTAAAAGCACTATAATATTAAATGGCTACTTTTTCATTTCCAACCCATTTTTGATTAGCACTTTGCAATTTTAGCCCAATCATTTTGTGTGTGTTATATACAGCCCATTTAGGTGGCTGGCAAAATCTACTTCGGCATGGGAAAGGAAAGGAGAAGAGCTAACCCTTTCTACGGCTGCAGTTGGTGTTTTAACGGTGCAGGGACAGGTTAATACCCTGAGAACAGAACAGAGCTCAGGAATTAAGCAGTGCTCACAACCTCCTATAAGCATGGAAATACGGTTTTATTCTACACCAGCTAAATGGTAATGCAAGGAACACATGGTCAACAAGCCACTGAGATTGCATTCATGTCTCTCCTTTAACTCTGTGTGATTTCCACATACAACTATATTATTTAATGTATAACGAATATATTTATATACATGTAGACTAATATATCTTTGGACAAACGATATCTCTATATGCAACTCAAAAAGAAAGCATACTTTTCCACTATGCGGAATAATAATTTCATAATTGGGTAGTTTCTAGATTGGACTTCATCTAGCAGATGACTGTTGTCACTGACATGCTTCCATTGTATAGAAATCTGAGGTCAACGGTGAAAAGGTTTAGGTCTGAAATGAAATGGATTTGAGAACTATTCTCACTTATTTCAAGAACAGAAACTGATAATCACTATACGCTTAACTACACCTTCAGTTCTAAAAAAAATAGACTTAAATATACTTAAGGTACTTAAGTGTATTTAAATGTACCTTAATAACTGAAATTAATGGTGCTTGCTACATATAGAAACTTTAAGAATACTCAAAAAAAAATCTTGCCTTGTGCACAGTCAACAGCCAAGAATTTAATGAGTCATACCATGCAAAAAAACTACACAGAATGCATTGCGATTTAAATTTGTGCATACAAAGGCTAGAGAGCTACATTTCCTAGCCAGGTTTCGTAGTCTGGTCTTGCTTCATGCATAATCAAGGTGATAAATTCAAATCCAGTCAGTTAACACATTGTCTACAGTTAGCCTGATATGTCTTGCATCAGAACACAAATTTGGGAAAAAAATCCTTAATATTTCAAATTACATCCAAATACTTATTTTACAAGGCATACACCTTCCTGCCTGCTCAGATACATAATGGCTGGCTAGACCAAGGCCATTCCCAGAAGTCTCAAATACTGGTTACTGCCTCCAGGAAGGTGAATCACCTAACATAATGTGACAACTTTGCATTAGAAGCAGCAAGAATTTCATATAACCCCAACTGCAAGATACTAACCACCTCACAGCCAAAAGGAAGGCACTAAGGAGAAAAAAAACAACAGTTTTAAGGATTTCAGAGCTGTAGCTCACATGATCTCTTCCTGATTTTTCTCTGTGTAAAATGACAAGAGCCTGCTTCAAGCACCTCCAGCTGATTTCTGGTTTTCCAGCCTTACAGACTAAGAAGGCAGCAAAAACTTTTTATCCAAATATTCCTTACCAGCTACTAAATCTGGTTGTCCACATTCTTGCTCCACAGCACCTTGCTGAAGTGTCAGTGTCCTTCCCACCTCTTTCCTCCCTGCTTTTTTAACCTTCACAAACAAAGAACAGCTCTGGGCCCCAAATACAGGCCAGCCTGAACCCAGAGCCATTCGCCCAAGCTATGGGAATACTGCATAGATCAAGTGTTTTTTTGAACACATATTGAAAGCTATGAAGCAAATTACTTGGAATCCTATAAAAAGGGAGACAAGCAGAAATGACAAGAGAGGAGAGCTTTTCCACTTTTGAAGACTGCTGCAGTAAAGACATTTTCAGATGAGGAAGTACATGCTCCCAACATACATCATCAGAAGCATGTATTTTTAGACAGTATAAAGATTTCTCAAACATAAAAGGAGCTGATAGCAATCAAAGCTGTATTGTAGGGGCTACTGCTGCTGGGGCCACACTGCTGGATTCTGAAGCTCTCTGAAGTAGCATTATTGATTTTTGTCCTCCACTTTAAAACTATGATAGTACTATACAAAAGCAAGTACATAATAATCCACAATCCTCTCCTCAGCACTATTAACAGACTACTATCAACTACCCTAAGAGAAGGCTTATCAAGAAAGCAAGCAAGAGGGGAAGGAGAAATAAATTCAGCCAGAAGACTATGTTCTCCAGTATTAGTTTTGTGAAACATCTAACAATCTGAATACTTCAGTTATTGGAAAACATAATTATAAAATATGAACACAACAGTATGAGCTGCTTTATTGGAGACATGATAGAAGCAGCAGGTCCTGAAAGAAAAGATGCATTTGTGTTATTCCCCATTTGAAGAAAAGATAAAAGATTGTTCGAGATTTAAGTGCTGGAAACTACTGCCATCCTCTTTGGGCAATGAGGTTGTCACATTATCAATACCAGCCCAAGAAAATGAGAGCTGCTTTTACGCACACAACCCTCATCCCACCTTTACATTTATGCACAATTGCCATATGCAGAAAACAAACTCAAAAGAAGGAGATAAGTGGGACTCAATGCCTTTATCTTTTTTGAACACAAGAGCATCCTATTCCAACCATACTAAATGTGCAGGCTGCTCTTCCTTATCAGGTGGTAGTGAACAGAAATAATTCTGCTGATGGGAATTTAAGTCTTAGTGGGGGCGCTGCTCACTACTGGGACAGCTTGCCAAGTATGTCCACAGCATGCCAAGTCTGGATGACGTTGCACACCCCATAGCTGGAGAGAAGGTCTCCTGCTCAGCCCCAGACTGTTTGGGATCCTTTCTGCATCACAGCAAGCTCCATTCTGAACAAAAAGCATCTCCCTTCTCACTTGCTTTCTTCCTTACATCCCTTCACTTCAATTTCTTTTAACAAATGGGCATGCACAATGACAGCAGAACATGTCAACTTAAAACACCCAGACCATTACAAGTAAATTAAACAATGAAAACTGCATACCGTAAGGAAAATATAAATAAGGAACAAAAAGTGAAAGACTTCTAATATGAAATTTTTCCAAAATGTGATCCTTATACCAAACACAACATACTGAATTATGATTCAGTGCAGATTTATAGACATAAGTGTGTGCCACACTTCTTACGTGCTGCTAAGCACTGATTAAAACATTAGTTTCATTATAAGATGAATTACCTTCTCTGTGCAGGAGGAGCACTATCAGATGCTTTTACAGTGAGAGCATAGGATTGCCCCACTGACAATACAACTCCTGGAGCAATGGTGATAAGGCCTGTTCGGTCATTGATGACGAAGTCTCCCTTATCCCCAGCCAAAATTTCATATACTATTTGTCCATTGGGTCCCTCGTCTGCATCTACAGCGGTGAGCTGCAATTAAAAACCAGAATGTCAGCATGCATGGTCCAGTGTTGTAGTTTAATAGGTTTTTGTAAGGCAACCCAGTAGGGGTAGGGGAAATAGAGGGGAAACTTGAACACCTGTTACATGCAGTAATTTCTAACTACTGTATGACAAGGATACAATTTAAATAAAAGATAATAGGTTTAAAAACATCATGAAGCAGAGAAAAACTGCTTACCTAAAATTGCAAGCAAATTATTTTAAGAAAGATATGAATTATGAAAGCTAAGTAAGACCAAACTTATTCTCTGTGGACTTAAACTTATAAGACTTCCTATAAAGGGGGAAGAGGGAGAGGGAAGAAGATAGTTATTGTGTTGAAAGTATAACAAGAGGATTGTATTTAAATATTGAAAGTTCTCACTTTCTCTCTACAATCTTCAAACTGTCAGTCTTGTTTCTGCAGGAAATTCTAACATCTAGGGCTTATATTACAAGCCCCCAGTGTGGAGGACTGGAGAACAATGTCTGTATCACTCATCTGTGTATGTACCATAAAGGAAGCCACGTGGAAGGGAAATAGCAGCTTTCTCATATGAATACACACCTAGGAAACACAACCATGCACATGACAAACGTGCAAGGTTCTTTTGACATGGGAACATGACACTGCCTACCTGAAAGGCTGTGCTTGTGGAATCTCTACACAGTCTATCTACCAGGACTGTGACTATTCTTGCTTATACTGTTTCTTTTATATGTGTATAATTTTGATTCTAAGCATGAGAAAAATTTAAGGCCTAATATTTTAGACCCATATTACAATGATAAATATAATGAAATGAGTGGGTTCTTATTCTGCCCTGGGAAAGGCAATGGGTTTATCCCACTTCTGTAGGGTGCCATGCTAAAATAAATATTTACACATACAGACAGAAAATATGGCTCAGTGATCATATTTGTTTGCTTTTAGCCAACTGCCAAGTAGCAATGACTCCGACTGATGCACCATAAAGCAAGTAACTAGAAATCTGAGATTTCAAATCAGACCTCTGTTTTAACTTACACATATAGAGAATAACACAGGTTATTCTATATACAATCTATAATCACACAGCAAACTGCTCACAGTGCCTATCACTTGACCTGTATTACTACAGTTAAAATTGCATCTTAATTATCACCATGCTCAGAAAACACAAAAAGAACACAGCATTTTGTTACATTTAGGGCTTAGTCACCAAAGTACCACCGAACTATACCAGTACCTCTGGATTTTCTAAGGTGAATTTCTTCTTTCCATAGAAGTTATTTGGCTTATACCCACTCTGATTTCTCAGTTAGCTCTTAATTTCTTATAATTATACATTACACCTCAAAAAGCACACAGGATAATAAAAGTGGTATGAGTAGTACTTGAACATCTAGGAGGCCACAGCTGCAGCAGGCAGTGGAAGCACTGTCTGTGCACCCAGCTGCCTGGTACCAAGAGCAGACAAGTGGAAATGACAGTGAACAATGGTACAACGGGGTGCTGCTGCTCTCAGCTGCAGCTAAGGAAGTCTGAGGTGAGAAATGGCAAAGGGCACCAGCAGGTACAGCAGCAGAGCCCCCTGGGGTATAAAACCAATAAGAAATCCCAGCCAAGGAATGATTCCCTGCAGGGCTCCTAAAGTGAGTATGAAAAAAATAATAGACTTGTAGCTTCTTGAAAGGTCTCTGCTGGCCTCTCTGCTTTAGCTTTCTTGACACACTCATGCCAGTGGGCTTTATTGCATATAGCATTGCAAGTTCAGGATTTAAGTATAACACACACTGACAGAAAACGCTAGCAACAACTGCAAAGCTAAAAGCAGGATCAACAGACATTATCTCAGCCAGGGCCAGAAAACACAGCAGGCTAAATGTTTGCCTGCTAGACACCTTTTTCTCATCCCCGTGACACTCTCAAAGTCACACTGCATTGCAAGCAGGTAGAAGAACTCACTGAGGTCCGCTATATGAGCATATAATGTAATCTATTAATCAAAATAGCATCACACTAAACCTTCAGCAGGTCACAGCCTTTCAGAGCAATACCTTCAACTTTCAAACCACCTTTGCCCAAGGATAGCTAAAAAACTGGAAGAGCAGAAACTAAACCTTGCTCTCTTTTTGAGAACATATCCACCTCATCCTGTATTTTGAAATTCTAAAAAAGTAATTCCATGAAGACTACACTTTTGGAACATTCTTTGCATTCCACCCATGTGATATCTTGATCTATATATGCATCTTAATATCTTAACTTGCAATGGTTCATCTGAACACACCAAAACTCAGATTTTCTGCACCCTCATAGGGTTTAGAAATTAAACCCCTCTCAAACTCAGTTTCTTTAATCGCTTTTTCTATCATTTCTATACACGACCAGATGTATTCATTAATCTTGCAAAAAGTAACTATCAAACTAAATGACAGAGTTAAGAAAAGTGTGGTAATAACCTCTCCTGAACTTCAGAAGTAACACACACAAAAAGATAAATAAAGGCTTTTACACAAAATACAGGGTCCTAAGTATTTAATGACAGGATTTGGAACAAGGCCAGTTCTTACTGTGACAACATGAAAAAGGAAATTAATTGACTACACAAGTATATAGATTAATAAGGTTAAATAAATTACAAATAACAAATGCCTGAAAAGATAAATGACTTGAATAATGTTTTGGGGGCAAAAACAGGACTCAAAACCAGAATTAGACAGAATTAAAGTTTAACAGCTGCCATAATACACGAGTCTATAAATTCCATCTCCAGCTGTCCCAGAATCATAGAGCTTCACAGTTAACAAGATTTGAGAAATATGGTCTAAAATATACGGAAAGAAACACAAAACAAGATTTATTTTACTTTCCTAAGAAACACTGCATTCAGTTCTGGGCTCCTCTTTACAAGAGAGAAATTGAGTTGCTGGAGCAGGTCAAGAGAAGGGCAACAAAACTGGTGAAGGGCCTAGAACACAAGCCTTATGAGGAATGGCTGAAGGAACTGGGGTTGTTTAGTTTGGAGAAGAAAAGGCTCATGTGGGACCTTATCACTCTCTACAGCTACCTGAAAGGAGGAAGGAATGAGGAGGTGGTTGGTCTCTTTTCCCAAGTAAAAAGGGATACGACAAGAGAAAATGGTCTCAGGCTGCACCAGGGGAGGTTTAGATTGGATATTATGAAAAGTTTCTTCACAGAGGGGTAATCAGGCATTGGAACAGCCTGCTCACGGCAGTGGTGGAATCACTGTCCATGGAAGTATTCAAAAACCGTGTAGATGAGGACCTCAGTGACATGGTTTAGTGGTGGCCATGGCAGTCCTGTGGGAATGGTTGGACTTGATGATATTAAAGGTCTTTTACCACCTAGTTGATTCTATGATTCAATGTACTGAAAGTTTTGTGAAATAGGTGTATATTATGCTGCAGCAAGAAGTGGCTTTCTTGGAAGGAAAAAAGGACTTACAACGATGCCTGACAGCTTACAATGCCACACTCTTCGTCACTATATAGGCTTTCTTCGGACTCTATACTTGGAAAAACCTGGGCTTCACCTTTTGACCTGCAACACTTCCACAGTAACACTTTAAGTGAGCTTGCCCTGAGCAGATAAAGAGATTACTAACCTTTCCAGTAGCCCTGCATTTTTCAAGAAATTAAATGTTCAACAATGTTGGTATGACTTGTACTGACCTAAAGTGAATTCTGCAGAAACTATGAGTAACGGCAGGTCACCTCTCAACAGCTGTCATCAAAATGAGTGTTACAGTCAACTGAGTGCAAGGCTCCAGAGCACATTCAGTACGCATTTATGTTGTATAACAGTGTTGAGGAAACAGTATAGTTGCTCTCCAGAGCAGCACACCAGTGAAAATCACTGGGCTGCCAGAACTTAGATGGCAACCCTCCTCATCCTTCTATGGCTCAGCAGTACAATTCAGCTATTTGTTGCGCTAGGAAAAGCAGTAATGAGTTCCTATGTGTGAGGAGCACACAGGATGACGATGAAAATATTCCTGAACTTGAGCCAACAAAACATAACACTAAAAGCAGGTCAAAACACTTCAATATCTTCTTCAGACACTAGGTCTTTGTCCGTTACTGTAACCTGTATATAGGTATATTTATTGAGAAATGCAAACATAAGCCAGTTTTGTTTTCTGTTTCTGCTAATAATGTTTACTTTGTAGATGGAAATTAATATGGCGACGGACTGAAGGCAAAGCGTTGTAAATAACCACATAAATAAAACATTAGGTTTGGTTTGCAGATGACTATTACAAAGATTTCCTCTAAATTCTGTGGATTTTCTCTAAGTTCTGTGGTTTTATAGCAAGATGCATTTTTAACAGCTGTATGCAGCTGTATCAGCATATGTTTAAAAGCTGCATGAGCATATGCCAGGCTGCAAATACCCAAACATGTCTCTAATACATAATTTAGCATGTGTCTGTATGCAAGGATGGCTTCAGTTACCTGTGCACAAGTGCGGGGAATGAAAAGAAACTGTTTAAAAGAGACAAAGTGACCCAGCACTGAGAAGCTGCATTTGAGGTAACGGCAAAACAGTCCCAGAGGAGGCATTTATTTAATGGCTCTAGATAATTTTTTTCCTGTGTACAATTTAAAGTACTCTTACCGCTCAAGACTAATTCTAACTGCAAGCAAGACAAAGGGGTAGAAACTTTACTGCCTGCAGTTTTACTACCTTTTATCATTTTGCTTTCATTTCTGACCTCCAGCACAATGGTTGTCTATGCTGTGAAGTGGGAAATTGAATGCACTTTGTAACCAAGATCTGGGGCAGGACCTCCAATTTAACTTGCACTGGTCATCTTAGGCAGAATTGTTTCAGCTCGCACAAGATGAACAAACAGGTAATGCACTAATACACTGCAAAGCTTATTTTCCATTTTTAATCATGTCGTTATTTAGTTGTTCTTATAAGAGAGCCCTTGAACATCAGTCATAGCCATATAGGAAACTAGGCAGAAATTAAGATACACAGATAAATTAAAATAGGTTATTTTTGTTTCATAAATTTAAAGCGGAGTGAGAACAGCATATACTTCTTAAGGCTAGTTCACAAGTTATTCTGTAAAGAGAACATATACAAAACCAGAATGGATTTAAATTATTTATGTGAAATATTTTTGCATTATTATTGCATACTCCAACCATCAATGTGTAAGAAGTTCAAATACCTGAATTGCAGGAAGAAAATATTAATAGGAAAGTGGAAATCAGGGCATAAAAATTATAATAATAATATAAAGAAGATGGAATTGAGTACTTTAATAGGTTTAATATTCATCAGTCTATCTTGTGGTAATTATTATTTACAACATTTAACTGATTTAAATTGCAGATATATCAGTCATCTATTTTCTTTCTTGGGGAGCACAATATAATACCTATAAAAGCAGAAGGAAAAATCAGGTAATTCTCAAGCTGAAAGAGACAGAGTATACAGACATTTGAACTTAACTGAAAAGGTACTCTTCTCAACCAAGGCCTCAATCTCACAAGTACTCAGAGTAGGCAACTGAAATAAGAACTTCCCAAAGCAGTTGTTTTCAGCACCCCAATGGTACTGCATTAGTGCCTGCTCAAGTCAGGAAGCAGGTATTTCATGCTGCATGCTGTATCCTCAGAAAATGGAGGGATATCTCTAACTTACTTTCTCTGATTACAGAAAGTCTTTTTTACAGACCAATCATATCTGACCTGTGTCATCTCCCTCTGGGAACTTTCAGAGCTGATGGTCAGCTCACCCCAGACAATCTCAAATGATTCTTAAACAAATTATGAGATAGGGGTACAAGATTAATTTGTTCCACATACAGAAAGCAAACTAAATTTATCATCAGAATCACTGTATTAGCAGTTAAGAAGGGGGAAAAAATAGTCTATTTTCCATTTGGGAAGATATTTATTTATAAAACTGAAGCAAACAGTGATCAGGCAGCACATACCTACCTTCCTGGCCTAAGGAAACCCATGGGTACTTGTGGCACCACAGAATGGTGGCTACTCATAACTCCACAAACCAAATCCCATTTCTCATACTCCTGTAACACTGAATGAAAGACTTGGTGCTTGCAGCCCAGGCAAAAGAACAAAGTAAGCAACCTCCCAAATACTCCAGCAGCCTAAAAATCAGTATTACTGGCATTATCACAGTATGCAGAAATCTGAAGATGACTCTTAGGTTTTTCTGTCAGTTTATAAAATCAGATAATCTTGTGACGTAAGATTAGTTGAAAACAACCCCTCTTCTAAAACAGACAGAATTTTCTACTCTCCGTCTCTGACCACATTATAAACTCACATATTCTGAAAGTAACCACATGCTGACCAAACACGTACAGACAGATGTGTGGAGGAGGGAAAAAACTCCTTCTCAGAACTCTCATGTTTTCTGAGAGAATATTAATTTTTAGCAAAGGCAAGATTAAAGCCTGACTTTCTCTACTAATTTCCAACTTCACAATGTTATTCTAGAAGGTACCTGTTCCAGATCTACTTCAGGCATTAGCTAAGTTAAAATGCTCTGATGATATTTGCATCTAGACTTTTCTTCTGCTGATTTCTGCCCTTTCAATTTTTGGTCCTTGCAATGTTTCTAATCTGCATAATTTCATTGATCTGTCTGAAGGTTTTTATAATGACAAGCAGTCACTCAGCATCAGTGCAGGAATGCAAAAGGTAACTGCTGCAATGAGCGCTGGAGGAACAGCAACATAATGGTATCTCAGACCAAACCTGCTCACAAAGTAATTTGTGTCTCCACTAAGCTAAGATGGCAAAGGCTACTCCAGATGGCCTTGAAGAGCCGCCCCCTTGCTTTTCCCCAGAAGGAACAGTTTACTAAGGAATTTGTAATTTTGTTCTTTGCACGCCTTCAGAGTCTGAAAATACTTGCAGTTGAAACACCAGGAAGTGTGCACATTCCCTTTGCACACAGAAATACTTTAGCACTGTAGCTGTTTTAGAAAAGCATAGTCACTGCTCTACTTTCTCCTAAGTTTCATAAACAAAACACAGGCAGCTCATAGCATCTTTAAGGCCAACTTTTTATACGTTACAATCTCATCTAGTAGCATCTTTTGCCTTGTTTCCTGGCAGATGTACCTTCAAGAGGAAAAACCATTTAGATACTCAAATACTTTAAACCCATAGCACCTCCTTTGCTTTTGTGCAACCAAGGCCACGTGACAATGCTAATGACTTATTTTTGGACTAGACTGCTTATGTTTCAAGATAAATAAAAAATAAAAAATTCAGCACTGTATATATCTCTGTACCTTAAATATCAAGTAAATGTTATTTACTTGCAAAATCCACATGTTCATACAGGGAGATAAGAGTTTTATGAGGTATCAGAAATACAGCTCCTCATGTCAAACCTTATACACCTAATTATATTACAGAAAATTATACTTTATTATGTAAGTCAGCTGATGAGGGTGTTTTTTCCCCCAGTATTCCCACTGCCTTATACCATCCTTGAATGCCAACCTCCAGTAACAGCATCTTGTCTTCTCGTTCATCTAGTCTAGAAGCCCTCAGGAGTATGGCAGAGATCTTAGAAGAGTTACAACCCAAAATTCTTTTTCAAATTATTCCAGTGCAACCAGATTCACCTCCAGTCTGTGATATAAATCAGTGCTTGCAGACTTTAATTAAAACTGTTTTTCTCTCTGGGCCTCTGAAAAATGTGTTCAACACACATTTTTCACTGCTCATTTGCTATACAACCAGCCAACTTAGGCTTCTGTAAAAAACAGTTTTGTGACATGGTAAAACATTTCTGGTTATGTTCTACTGAACTGTTCACCTGTGTTTCCAAAATTTTTTTTAAATTTTATTTCAATATCTTGCTTCTCCTTTTGAGATTGTTTGGATGAAAAGGTTTTGTGAAACTTCAGATGAACAGCCTGAACAGGCCTATCATTTAGTATTTAGCAACTTTTTAATAGATATGCAAGTAACAAGGTGGATGGAGATATACAAACTGTATTTCTAGCTGTTTTCAATGCATTTCCAATTTGAACTAAGACCACAGTCTACCGCTAACAAGTGAGTTAAAGCTAATAAAAAGACCTGAAATTACCTTTATAATGCCTTCCCCAGGCCTCATATCTGTATAAATCTTGACATTGTATGATATATTGGAGAAGGTTGGGGAATTGTCATTTGCATCAATCACCAGGATATTGACTGTCACTGGGATACTCTCCTGTACACCATCGGAAGCTGTCATCTTCAGGGTAAAAAAATAAAGCAGAACAAGAACATAATTTAATGGTGTGCTCTTAACATAATCCCAACTATGCAAAAATACAGTATGACAACTAAAAGTCAGCACTTCATTTTTCATTTTTGTCTTCAATTACAGGAGGCACCAGCTAAGCCTGAGCTTGCAGTATGCAAGACTTGGGGCAAAAGCAAAACAGAACAATGCCTTTAAAACATACTTTGTCAGATCAGCAAGAGCAATGAGAGTGAATAAAACTGTTTCGCAGGATTAGGTCCAGAATCTATGCTGCAGTCCATTGCTGGAAGGGCAGAGGCTGTCCCCAGCTGTGCTGAACACCCTCAAGGAGCAGGGCCTGGCCACAACAGCTCACAAACCTATCTAACACTGCAATTCCCACCTGGTCACACACAGGAGCTGCTATACATATATTAAACTCCAAAGACAGCATTTTAAGGTGGGACTTAAAAGAACCGAAGGCCTTCTTACTCCACAAAGGAAATCTGAGCTCTCCTTTCAAATGCTAAACGGACAGAAAATGCCTTAACTGGGAACCCCTGGAGAGGAAAGGGGCTTCCCTATAACACATTTGCAAATTACTTTAAGGCTGTTAAGATGCTTACTGAGAGCACAGCAAATGCCTAAGGGAGTATTAAGTCCATTTAAACCTTTTTTTTTTTTTTTTTTTTTTTTTTTTTTTTTTTTTTTTTTTTTTTTTTTTAAGGCTGCTGGCTTTTTCTGTTAGCCTACTTCTTTATTTTTGTACTAAAATAAAATGGAAAGGTGTCACACCTTCCTAGCTCAAGGGCCAAGAGAAGAAAAGGCAAAGGTAGCCTCAAAGACTATGCCAGGTACAAAGGAGAAGGGTCAGACTGGTATGGGAGGGTGTTGAGGAGCAGTGTACAAGACTGGGATCATGGAGATGATGCTGGTAGGGGGATCTCAAATTTTACTATCACACCAAACACTTGCATTTTGGAAGAGAACAATACCCAAGATATCAACTCCCCAGGCCCTGGTATTGCTGCTGCTCATCGTTCACTGTTTTTCTTCTTCTGTGCCATTTTAATTATCTACAATGATGATATAACTAATGATTTTTCAACACTTGCTCTGAACAATGCCCAATGTGCCTTGAAATGCATTTAGCTTACCGAGAAGGTGTAAAGTTGCTGGACTTCTCTGTCAACAGGCTGCAGCAAGGTGAGGTAGCGGGTGATGCCACTCTGAGTCACAGTGAAAAACGTATTGTAATCATTCAGAAAGAGATGGAGCTGGGGATCCTTGGTCTTGAAATAATATTAAAAAAGAGTATTTTATTATAAATTCATATATATCATTAAGTTTCCAATTACTCAGAGCAAGTGCTTATTTTAATTGAAATTTATATAAGCAGAAAGTACAAATAACATGACGAACTGAATCTACAAAACTGTTAAAAACTCTTCAAACATGGACAGTGGGATTGAGTGCGCCCTCAGCAAGTTTGCCGATGGCACCAAGCTGTGTGGTTCGGTTGATACCCTGGAGGGAAGGAATGCCATCCAGAGGGACCTTGACACGCTTGTGAGGTGGGCTGAGGCCAACCTCATGAAGTGTAACCATGCCAAGTGCAAGGTCCTACACCTGGGTCAGAGCAATCCCAGGCACAGCTACAGCGTTGGGCAGAGAAGAGATTCAGAGCAGCCCTGCGGAGAAGGACTTGGGGGTGTTGGTTGATGAGAAAATGAACATGAGCCGGCTTCAGTGTGAGTTTGCAGCCCAGAAAGCCAACCGTATCCTGGGCTGCATCAAAAGGATTGTGACCAGCAGATCGAAGGAGGTGATCCTGCCCCTCTACTCTGCTCTTGCGAGACCTCACCTGGAGTATTGTGTGCAGTTCTGGTGTCCTCAACATAAAAAGGACATGGAACTGTTGGAACAAGTCCAGAGGAGGGCCACGAGGATGATCAGGGTACTGGAGCACCCCCTGTATGAAGATAGGCTGAGAAAGTTG
This sequence comes from Pezoporus wallicus, assembly GCF_028554395.1. Lineage (NCBI taxonomy): Eukaryota > Metazoa > Chordata > Aves > Psittaciformes > Psittacidae > Pezoporus > Pezoporus wallicus. Next base: position 4,407,698 of record NW_026639744.1, read on the forward strand.
TGGCTGTTCAGGCTGGAGAAGAGAAGGCTGCGTGGAGACCTCGTAGCAGCCTTCCAGTATCTGAAGGGGGCCTATAGGGGTGCTGGGGAGGGACTCTTCATTAGGGACTGTAGTGATAGGACAAGGGGTAATGGGTTCAAACTTAAATAAGGGAAGTTTAGAGTGGATGTAAGGAGGAAATTCTTTACTGTACGGCTGGTGAGGCACTGGAATGGGTTGCCCAGGGAAGCTGTGAATGCTCCATCCCTGGTGGTGCTCAAGGCCAGGTTGGACACAGCTTTGGGTGACATGGTTTAGTGCGAGGTGTCCCTGCCCACGGCAGGGGGGTTGGAACTAGATGATCTTAAGGTCCTTTCCAACCCTAACTATTCTATGATTCTATGATTTTAAGCGTATAACACTTATCTAAAAATCTAATCTTCTTGATGAAAAATGTATTAAAAATACACTCTAACCTACAGAGTAAGTAAATCCAATGGTAAATGGATGCCTGTATCTGCCAGTTTAAATTATACCATTTTTTCATCAAAGCAATCATTTTTAAGCCAAATATAACTTGCCAATATAAGAAACCAGATTCAAGCATTGGTCTTCGACCACATTAAAAACAAAACAAACTTATCTTAATTAATGGAGCAATAAAACAGTTGAGTTGATGCAATGAAAAAAGATAATCATATGTGTTAAAGCATATCTCTAAATAGATGCTGTTCAGAGACTCTCTTTATGTGTCAAAAAGAATCCAGATAAATTGATGCAGAATTTGTAGAATTATGAATCTCTCAAATGATCAGGTGAAAAACATAGTAAGCCAACTGTGGTAAAATTTTCAATAGTAAGTAACAATTTAAAGTAAGGAGGAAAAAAAAAAAAAAACAAAGAACCAAATGAAAAACAAATCAAGGCATTGTAAATTTTCTACTCATGAATTCTCTAGGTGGCCTGCTAGGAACACAGGTTTCAAGTCTGGATTTCAAGTAACAAAAGCGTTGTACATGTGTTGGTGAGCACCAAAAGTGGTGCTGCAGTTCTAATGCTGCGTGCAAAACAATGTGACAACATAAAGAAAGGGTAATGCTTTGTGAGATATCCTGAGCAACCACTCAGGAACTCATCCTTCCATTTCTATCCTCTCTCCTACCATGGTTGGCAGATTATAAGAGTATGGGGAAGAAGAATGAAATGTTGCCCAGGGAAAAAAACTGAGATTAATTTGTGACCAAATGGAATTTCAGCTAACAAAGAATGGGAGGAATGTTTCTGCCACGGACAGAATCAGAAGTTATTACTGTATTTACAGAAAACAGAGTAAATTAATTAAAGTCCAGAACTTCAAGCCAGTTTCTTCCAATGAAAACTTACCAGAGTGATATAAAGCTGCAAAATGGACTTCCTACCTTTTGTCCTTACCCTGTAGTCTGCTGGATGCCAGCACAGAGCAGGCAAAAAAAGAGGGTTTAAGTTCTGTATGGCCTGGTAGTTCTGAAAAGCCCTCAAACTCATTTATTTGAGACGTCTGTGTTGTTGAAATGACAGAAATGTGAATGGTGACCAGGATGAAATATTTCAACGTCTTCTCCCACTTCTTTAAAGATGCTATTGAGTTATTAAACTAATTAGACTGCAAGGGTCACATTACATTACATTTAAATTTTAAAATAAGCTACATTACCTTTTATTGCCTACAGTATTCCAACCAGCCTTTCTGTGCCCTGGTAACCTGTAATCTGGTTAATTTAACCTGACTTAATGTGTTACTCTCTGTCATTAGTTATTTAGTTTCTTTCTGTTATATGAGGTGAGGTTACAAATGAGGAATGCAAATGTGATTGGGCAAAAGACAAAAGGCTGGGAGACAAGTCCTATAAAAACTGTTTTGAACTGCCTCAAATAATGTGAAGATGAGGAATCAGAGGACTAGTACCATGAATAAAACATAATAGAGAACCCAGCGGCTGCACAAGGCATAACTTGAAAAGTATTTTTAACAGTTATTTTCCAATACAATTCTACAGAACCTGTCTCTAGTAGGGGACACAGTGCAATCAGAAATAGCTGAATTTAATAAATTCTCCAAAAAGTAGCATTTCATTCTTCTCTGAACATTTCCTTAACCTGAATCCAAAATGCTTCTAGAAGGTTAACTCTTGCATGAGGAAAAAAATTCTTTACAATGAGGATGGTAAAATACCGAAACAGGTTGCTCTGAGAGGTGGTAGCTGTGCCATCCCCAGAGACATTCAAGGCCAGGCTGGATGTGGTTCTGGGCAACCTGATCTAGTTGAAGATGTCCCTGCTCATTGCAAGGGGGTTGGGTTGGATGACCTTTGAAGGTCCTTTCCAACCCAAACTATTCTATGATTTCATTATTATTGTCATTCCTACATAATTAAAAAAAGGAAAACAGACCACTAGAAAGTTAACCAATCCCTACAGTATAGCAGGCATAAACATTGAAGCTAACACTAACATGCGCTAAAGTGTCATAATGAACAACTATGAGGATAGATTAGTACAACAGAAGGAGAAAGAGAAACTTATTTTAGCAATCCAAAATACTCTAAAGCACACATTATGGAAGGCTGAGATTATACTATTTAAATGAGAAACCATTTCAGTTGCTGAAAGCTATGTGAAAGAAATATCAAAGTGTTCCAAATGAGTGGTTTCTTATTGCCTAAAGCTTTGCTGCAACTATGCCAGCTTTCAGTAAAATTAAAATTCATTTTTCTGCTAGCAGTGGAAATGGCACTCTCTCTTTTCCATGAAAAATTACAGAAGGTAATTGCCAATAATTGTTCACTTTGTAGACACTACAAAGTCAGTCAAAAATTTAATTTACAAAACCCCTGGTTAGTTGTTACAGTTCTTGCTTGTCATGCCATTTTGAACACTAATAAACAGTATTTTTTCTTAATTTGTTCTTGAGAAAAAATCAGTGATGGAGATTCCATACACTCCACAAGCAATCTATACTATCTCTCAGCTATTCTTGTATTAGAAATTTTATCCTAATGTGTATGTTAAATTGTCTTTCCTGCAATTAATGCCAGTTTCTACCACCTTCCATGCATGTTGGACACACAAAACAATTTATTTTCTTAATTTTGGCATTGTTATGCTTTTACATTCTTATCGCAGAGTATGCTGAGAGTCTATTCAACTTAACCAAACATTTTATGTTGCGCATCCTCTGAGAGAACACAATCCACCTATGCTGCCAACAGTATTTCCAATACTTTAATTTTTCAAACTAGCATTTTATTTTTGAGGCTTGGACTTAAACACTATGGTTTCTGACTACATTAATGGGTCAGTAGACTAGCTTATATCTGTTAAATTGTTTAGCATACAATTTTACGTAGAAAATCAGAATCCACACAAGAGAAGATACATGTAATCTGCAAAGACCATTTCAAGGACACAGTTCAAACCTGATAGGGTTCACATGCTTCGAACCAGCTAGTAATTATATCTTAAATTAAAAAAAAAACAATGCAACAACTTCTTGTTGCATTTAAGATTTTTATAAGGATATGTAATTATTTAATCAGCATAAAGCAGCCACATCATAACCACAGTACAACTTTATACCATAAATGAATTTGGTATAATGTGTTTTAAGGGCTCTTTGCAGGCTTTTCAAAACAAGGAACGTTCCCAGTCTCAAATCCTGGCAGGGCAGAGAAGAATGAAAGTGAATGGGGGAAATAAAGAAACTGCACAATTATAACAAAAAAGAAATTTTGCAAACATATTACCAAATACCTACAGGAATGGTACCTGGTGCAACCTACAAAATAAAACAGGATAAAAAATGAATATAGGAAACACAAACCTGATATTGATGGACATCATAAAAACAGTACATTGAAAGAAAAAATAACGGTTATAAACAAAAATACAACAAAATGAGATAAGCATGTGCTCCAACGCAATCATGATATAAACCAAACCTTAGGTTTGAATTGCTCTACTTGAAATTCTCTGGAGAAGTTTGTAAGCTTGTGCGGATGTTAATGTTACATTTCTGCTGCTTCTTTCCTCCCACAAGGGCTTACAAACTCTTTCTAAAGCCAATGGTTTTCTACATTTTACTAAGATTAAACCAATATTAAATGATATTGTCAAGAACAAATAGACAATGACACTTATTCTGCATGTTTCAACATCCCCGAGGACTTTTTAGAGGATGTATATTTGGCTGTTAAATTCTCCAGGGTAGACAGAACAAACTCCAAGAGTATTCAAACCACTCAGGCTTCCTGATTGCTAGCACAGGCTTGTCTCCAAATATCTGTAGTAGTTGGAACTAGGTGATCTTAAGGTCCTTTCTAACCCTAACGATTCTATGATTCTATGATTCTAATTTCATGACAATGTCTTGATTTTCCTACACTCTTCATGTAGATGATAATCAGCACTTGAAACACTCATAGGAAAAGAGCTGATTTTTTGAAGAGATGTTTCCAGCACTTGCCCTCCTCATTTCTACTTCAAAGTAGAAAATCTTTTCCACTCACATCTTTCAGTGGAAAAATCTGAGATTCATAGTCTCACAGAGGTGAAGCAAGAGAGATCCTCAGTCACACTTGGAAGGAGTTTGCAATCAGACTGTACTGGCGCTGACCTCATTGCTTTTCTCTAACCTGCACAAGAACCTTCTCCAAGGCCTAATGAGATGGTCCTCCAGATTCACAATAGCTTGTATGGAATAAAAAACAAAGAGACAGCCTCTGGAATTAATTTCCTGTATATTTAACATTATCATTAGTATCAGAAAAATAACATGAAGCAGAGCTTTCTGAGAAGTCTTTGTGATGGCTTTAGTTGCAAAACTGCTTAGATCAACAGAACCTAAGGAGAAGAACAAATCAATCCAAAATTCTGAGCAACTGGAAAACTGAAGGAAGTAAAACCACTCTGAGAAGACTGCATAGGACAACATTTTTTTTTTTCTTTAAAGTGAGTTCATTTAAAAGGTTTTTAATTGCAATAATAATAATAATAATAAGAAGAATGCTCTTCACCATTTATGTCACCTCCATTTTGGAGGAAAAGATGTCAAAAGATTAGCAAGAGAACAAGGATGGTTGCTGAGCAGTGCTTTAATTCTGAATTATTTCAATCATCAAAACCTTTCCAGTCCCTGCACAAAGCACAAGCAGGGTTATAAAGTCAGACATTAAAAAGCGCTACAATTTTTACTGTTTTAGGTTGAGGTTGAAAGGGCCATACCCTTTCCCAAATGAAAAGCTGACAGAAAAGTTTCGAAAAAGTATCTTCTGTTCCTCATACAAATGAGCCGCTCCTGGGTGAGGGCAAGAAACAAATGTCAGCATCTTCTGCACTTCCACTAATTAGAAATAGCATTTGCTTAAAACAGGGCAGATATAAAAAAAACTAATTCCCTGAGGACTTTAAGGAACTCAAAGAGAGAAAGAATAGTTTCAGAAGGCAGAAGACATTAGATATTCATCCTACCCAAATAAAGGAAGAAATATAATGCTACAATAATGACTCAATGTAAAGATTTTTATTTTTCTTTCTTAAGTGGAAATATTCAGGAAAGGAAAAAACCCTATCTGCATAAAACATAAAATATGAGAAGCAGCTTTTTTGCTTTGCCTTTCCCTTTTGTTTATTTTAATAATGATATTAATATGCTATTACATTGGGGAAGAATATTTTCCGAATTATTATTTCGTAATGTGACTATGAGAGTGTCACAGAAGTGCTATACAGGGATAGTAGTATGAGAACTCTATTCCTGAGAGAATACTGGCTGCAAAACAAGTCCAAAAAGTAACAGTGGAGGATACAAACAATTAGGCAAATATTAGAGAAAAAATGTTCAAGTATTCAAAATGTTTCAGTACCCCTGGTTAAAAAAACAAAACAAACAAACTTATTTTTCCTTATCTGGATATCACCGAAAATCCATAATCTGTATTTTCAGTTATATTTATCAGTTACTTTATCCATTATTTGCTCTGTCCCCTCAGATTGCTACTGAGATACCTTTATGTAAAATGATCGTTCTTTAAAAATTCCTACAAGTTCTCTGGAAACACTGAGGTTGAACAACCATCTCCTTAGTTTGACTTCAACTTCATTGATAATGGAAACATAAAACAAGAAACTGGTCTGGTAGAAAATGACCTGGAGAGGAACCTATGGTATTAACTGACATGCTGCCCAGGGATGCAGCACTGGACTGTAGACATCCACAGAAACATGAGGGTTACTGCACAGGTAGTTTTCCAAGTGCATGCTGGGACACACAAAATGCTTTTAAACACATGCTGGCACACCTTATAAACATGACACCAACTTTATGATGAGCAATGCAGAAATTACCTTACACCTTAAGTTTATTCATCAAAACACTGTATGTAGTATTGGTAAACACCCTGCTAGTTGAGTAGTACATAATGGATATGAATGTTGATTAGCTTCTTTTAACTTGGAAATTAAATCCTGAAGTTTATTTATCTCTCTCTTTTTTTTTGAGAGATTCAACAAGATTTGTCATACAAGGCAATGAGGCAGTTACTATATAGCTTTTTCACCAACCCTGACTACCAGAGCAGAAGAAATTAGTACTCTCCCATGGAAGCAAAAGAGTAAGGAAGCAAGTGGTTTGAGAAGCCTTATGTAAACAGATATCAGATCATATGGTTTAAATTCCTCATCTCAGCTTTGGTTTGCTCAGGTCTTAAGGTGCTCATCTGGATTAATTTAATTTATGCCATTTAAACAGACCACTTAATTATATCAGCACTTGGCAGTGCTGCTCTAGTTAAAGGTCTGTTTGCAATGTCACAGCTATAAATTAATTTTTGGAGGGTTTGTAGCAGGACTCCATTATATTTCCCACAGCATTTAAACTTAGAATGCATTTTCTTTTTTTTTCCTAAGATGAGTTAAAATCTTAATTTAACTAATTTAACTTAATTAACTTAATTTCCTAATTTAAGTTAGGCAAGTTAGTATGACTGCTTTCTTTATGCATTTATCTGATGACAGCGAGTTATTTTGATATCAAAATCAACTGACTTTTCAATTAGAAGACTGAATAAATTATGTTTAGCCAGTGTCAGTACTGGAAACTAACATGCACAAGCATGTAGATGTTATATGTCGACTTCTCATCAGCAATCCCTACTTACTTGATATATTAATTTACTAAGATACAGTGAAACCATCATAATAGTAAGACCTGCAGAATTTAATAAGCATTACCTGTGCTTACTAACCCATCCTGAGCTACCAGGTAGTCCTACTGAGAAGGTACCTGCTATTTTAGTTTGTTTGGCTGTTTTATGTATGATTTACGTGCAACTGCTGCACTCCCAGCCTCACTCTGCTGGAAGTCTCATGTCCGTAACAGGTTATAAGCACTACATGCATCACTGATAGCTGCATTAACACACAGGCAGTTAAATCTGATTTTCTCTCTCACATCCATGCTATGCATGCATTATGTCAAAGAATTAGAAAGAGTTGTGCTGGCACAAGCCATGTGATGCCAAAGGAATAGCAAGTTTCACAGAGCGCTTCCATCCAAGGACAAGGTCAATGATCATATCTGTGGCGGCAGGCAGATCTCTGCATGTCTTGAGATAAGTCTACAGCATTCTGGAAAGAGGGCACATCACTTCCAGCAGATCTGATGGATCAGATCTGGTTGGTCTTAAGCATCAACAAAACATGCAAGAGAGAAGACAGATACAGTTAAGGTATCTGGCACCAGATTCCATAAGTAGTTCAGTTTGCTGAGACGGAGCAACCCTTCCCTCCCCCTGTATCTCCCAGGCTTGGTAATGACCACTTATGGACATGTCACTGGCCTGTATCCCCCATACCTAAGGAAAGTGGCCTTTCAGGTACAGAGCCATCCTAGTAGCAAGAAGGGCAGAACATGGCCAGGTTCCACTGCAGCCCATGTGCTCCAGCACACAGCATTACACTCCAGCAGTGGTGGAGATCCTCATTATTTTGTCCTCTTTGTGTGATGGGGTGGGGTGTCAAAAATAATGACACATAATTTCCCACTCTAGAAATCCTTGGCAATTATTCCTCATGCAACAGTGAAATATTACAATTTTTCAATAACAAACAAAAATAATTCACTGGAAAACTTTTGTTTCATTTTGTGCCATATGACTGAACTAGCTATTCACTAACTACAAAGACAACAACAATAAAATGTAGAGCCCTATGGTCAAACTGCTTGTGATGAATTTCAAAGCACCTCTTAGAACTTAAGATATTGAACTTGTACTCTTAAAATCAGTAACAGAAAGCACTTTTGGCAGGTCAAATAAACACCAGGATTATATTACAAACCTTATGAAATAGTTTATATTAATGGAGCAAATTACTTTTTGATACAAATATTTCTGAAATTAAACATTTACAGTTTGAGAGTATACAAATATCATGTGCCACACTGTAACTAGCTGGTAGTTACACGATTTATTCAAAGAGTGAGCCCAAATTTGTGATTTAACAGTTCATAGTAATCTTGACTTTCAGTCTCGTATGTGATCTAATATATAGTTACATCAAAGAACTCTGTATTATCTGTCTTTGACATCTTGTGTGTAGAGTTGTGCAACTGCCAGGGAAAGGTTAATCCGAGCACTATTAACTGCAATTTGAAAAATCTTTGGAGGTTAATAATGTCCAAAGTCTTTCTCGTCATTCCTTTAGTGTATGTAACAAGATCACCTACCAGAAAATAGGAGAGAGTCCCTGAAATAAAAAAAACCTGCATGGAAAACTGCCACATAAATTTAAGTGTCTGAACTAGGACATTGAATTCTAAAACTTTTGTTCTGAATTGCTTCAAGCATAAAGGATTCAGCCTCTCCCTCATCAGCCAATGCTGCAAGAATTCTTTTACCACTCTGGGCTTTGTATTCACAGTAGGATTTTCCTAGGTCATTGCAGTTACAAAGCATCGAGGGCAAATATCTCAATCACTGAAACACTGGTGGACTTGCAGACAGAGAAACATCAGCTGCACACTGTGGATTAACAGTGATTATTTTGTACTGTTTTTGTCTGCCCATTGCCCAAACTGGCAGTGTAGCAATCCAGGCAGAAATGGTTCGCAAGCTCTCCAGCTCACCAAAACCCCTATTCTGATTTTCAGACCATATCTATCTAATGTGCAAGTCTTATCAGTCTTACAGACTTGCTCAGTTTCAGTCTTCCACCCTTCAAGCGATTAATAGCCTCTCTTTCAATTCTTGTAAAGTTATGACACAGTCACGTGTATTATAAGGTGGGCATAGTGGTCTAAAATTCCATATTTATGTAACAAACAGATATGCTCCAAGGCATACTTGAACTAAAGGGTTTTACTAATACTACCAAGAAGGTGTGGATAAAACAAAATAGATAGCACTTTGCTTAGGCCAAAAAAAAAAAGGAAGAAAATTCTAAAAATATCCCCATATTTTTTGTTTAATGTACATAAGGATAGAGAACTAAAAGCAGCCTTCTGAGAAAATCTCTCAAATTAGTAGCTTAAAAATTACTTTCAACTGTGGACACTAACTCATACGATTTGATTTTTGTTGTGTTCAGGCACACATTAAACAAATATTTTATACAATACAATCAAAGCATTTTAAATATAAATGCATACCCGATGCCTGAACACCTTTCATTTTCCTATATTAAGCAACCTACAAGATCCCATTAATTTGATCAGACAAGAAAACTGTTTTGCTTTTAACAAAAGCAATGCTGAACAAGCGTTTTACACAAGTAGTATAAATCATCAGCAATGCCTTCTGATAACTGCCACATGCACTTACTCCACACCTTTTAACCAGTCCCTACGAAAGCCAGATCCAATTGCCATTTCCATTTGCCTTCCAATTATTTTTTATGCATGCCTGTAAACTGACTGTTTTTTTAATAGATAGGAAGGAGATATTGTACATGAGTTTTGGCTTTGAAATACCTTCTTAGGACAATAAATCACTCTAAGGCAGACAGTGAGGTAGAAGGCATCTTTCAGGGACAATGGCCTCTTTTCTTTCTCAAAAATTAATTTGCCTACATCAAAAGTGAAACTTTAGAGAAGTTAAGAACTTTTATCATGTTAAGAACTTTATTAAAAATACATTGACGTACACAATAAACATTCATAGAATCGTAGAATAGTTACGGTTGGAAAGGACCTTAAGATCCCCTAGTTCCAGCCACCCCCTGCCATGGGCAGCACTAAACTATGTCACCCAGGACTCCATTCAATCTGGCCTTGAACAGTGCCAGGGATGGAGCATTCACAACTTCCCTGGGCAACCCATTCCAGTGCCTCACCACCTTCAAAGTAAAGAACTTCTTCCTTAGATCTAACCTAAACTTCCCCTGTTTAAGTTTTAACCTGTTACCCCTTGTCCTGTCACTACAGTCCCTAATGAAGAGTCCATCCCCAGCATTCCCATAGGCCCCCTTCAGATACTGGAAGGCTGCTATGAGGTCTCCACACAGCCTTCTCTTCTCCAGGCTGAACGGCCCCAACTTTCTCAGCCTATCTTCACACGGGAGGTGCTCCAGTCCCCTGATCATCCTCGTGGCCCTTCTCTGGACTTGTTCCAACAGTTCCATGTCCTTTTTACATTGAGGACACCAGAACTGCGCACAATACTACAGGTGAGGTCTCGCAAGAGCAGAGTAGAGGGGCAGGATCACTTCCTTCAACCTGCTGGTTATGCTTCTTTTGATGCAGCCCAGAATAAGGCTGGCAAAACTAATGCCTAACAACTTAGTTTTCATCAAGTATCTTAAGATAACAAGTGAACAGAAGAATACAAATGAAAAAGAGCAAAGGGGACAACTGGAGAGACAACAGTAATTAATGGAAAGAGAAACATTATCAAATAACACATAATAGCAACAGCCTTGGTGAGAACAGTAGAAACATTAGCCCTAGAGTCAAGGCATTGTTACCACTTCTCTTGAAGATGCACAGTGTTTACTATGAGTAATGTTAGTTATAAAAATCTGGGCATAGCAAAGAATGGACTGAATTTTTAACCTCCTGCCCTCCTACTGCTCTTCCTCCCGGCTTGTTCAACTACTACTTCCTTCCATTTTGAACTTCTACCATTTCCTCACACTGTGTGGTAGATTCATACTTCTCACAAAATGCATTTTTTTTCCTCTTCATACTAAGTATTCATCATCTCTAGCAGAACACAATCTTAAGGACAGCCAAGTAAAACACAGATTAATTTTTCAGTTCAGATGCACTTTAAAATCAATTTGAACTCAGAACGAAAACAAAAAAAAAAACAAAAACCATAACAATGATATTAAGATTTCTTTTTCATTTATTGATCAAATCAGTTTTGTCTCAAACAAAAAAAAAGCACCCCACAAACAAAAAATAACCTCCCCCCCCCCAAAAAAAAAAAAAACAAACCAACCCACAACTCTGAAAATAATACAAATGTAAGCACAATATGGTACTCTGAATGAATGAAACATACCTCCTCCACATCGTTGTCCAACACTACGATTTGTAGTGGAGAAGTCAGATTGTGGTTGTCAGAGATGGTAGTCCCGACTGGAGAGGATTCAAGGATGAAGCCCTCATACACAGATCTTGTGAAGTAAGGCTTCTGATTGTTCTCATCAAGGACTTCAATATGAAGATTGGCAAAGGCAGGAAGAGGATGGCCATTGTCTTGTTCAGCCTAAAAAAAACACCTAATTTGTCAAAAGCTCTCAGCCAAGTAAACCAGCTACTAACTGGTGCTGTCTTATATTTCAGAATTACACTCTAGTTATAAAAATGAGTAACATTGTACAGATCCCAATTAAGAAACTTAGCATCGTGAAAAAAAATCAAATAAAAATTAGCTAGGATAGAAGAACAGAAAGACTTTCCATCACAATAATCTTTTAAATAGTCACACTGAAACTCAAAGCTATACAGTACATAGGCTAAAATCAAAAGATGATGACAGTACACATGGACATACCGTACTTGCTTCAGATTACTGGAGGAGCATATTGCCCTAGACTTGATTCTTTCTCCCTCTCTCCCAAAATCCTTCTTTCTGTTATTAGATAAGTAGGATTTTCATTTTTGTTTTGTCTATTTTTGGATATCAAGCAAATTTCCTTGCTTCAATTAATAACCTCCACTTTCTCAACAGCAACACCTCACCCCAAGATTTACACACTGATACAGTTTCACCCAATTTATTTTCAAACTTCCTAGGCATAAAAGCACTAATTTCCCATTCCAGTGTGCTAATAAGTGTAAGATGCTGCCTTTTTTAAACATTATTACTTATGACTAATTAAATAGACAAGGGAAGCAAAAACAATACGTAACTTATTCTGTAATTTATAAAGCACAGTCCTGCACATGTCCCTATAACAAGGCAACAGTAGGATGTTGTAAGACAGCCTCTTGCATGCTTCACTGTCAAAACTGTAAGCACACAGACCCTGGGACTGAGACAGTAGTGCACTATTACCTTTCTGTAGACATGGTATTATGCAATGAACTCTTCAGGTGTAAATATATTTCAGAAGACAGACCAGTACGTAAATTATTGTTGTTAACAGTATTTTTTGTTTGCAGAGATTTTATCTTCACTCTGGTGTTTCCCCATTCCAAATCAGGATAATTCCTCATTTTTCAAATTCAACATCCAAGGAGTTTTCTTCTAGAAACATGCCATTTTCATTTCATCAACTAGTTATTTTTAATTTCTGGTTTAGACACTTTTTTTTTTGTCTGAAAAATGTTCATTCTGTATAAAGCTTTGCTTTCTTTATACAGCAACAATAGGATGGTGTTGATGCTAAAAATATTCGAGTTCAAGTAAAAAGTATACACATCAAAAATGATTTTTGTGTTCAAAGGAGGTGATGACACCTCTAGTAATTCAAAAGAAACTAATTCAAAACATTCAGTTCTTAAGAAAAATGTTTTTTCCTCTTTAAAATACATCAAAATTACTTTTGCCCAAGAGATAGGCAACAGTGACACTGGCACAGATTTAAAAGAAACCACTAACCCATATGCTTGTACGTGGCTATTTTCTGACTCATGATTATAAGGTGAGATCTGGCAAGTGGATTTACATAAGCAGGTGCTACTATCTGAAATTAATATGGCTTTTCCTAGGAGATTATTTTTTGTAAATGAGACAGAACTCTTGAAGAAACTGGGAGTTCTGCTACTTAATTCACTGGCATATTAAGATTTTGCTAACCATGGTGCAGGAGGCAACATATTTATCTAGCGCTGTTCTTATATGCATCTAGGACACAGGATACTACTGGTGATCAAACCTGTAATTGCCTCAAAGAATTACTACTATATTAAGTATGAATATTTTTTTCCTAGCAAGTTTTAATTATTCATATTCAAATAAAATACACAATAGGAGAACAGTACACCAGGCTTCAGTCCACCCAAGGAGACTGATGCTTCTGAGTGATCCAACCAATTTTAGACTTTCTCATCTAATGCAAATCTCTGTCTTCACACCGATCATAGTAAAGAGAATCACATATCTCTGTTTTATTAGCATTTAGTTAGAAACCTTCCGATTGCACTGAATTTCATTCACCAGAGCAGCACTCAAACATTCCTGGGGAAATCCTCGTTTTGCGGAAATTAACAGCAACATATTTCAAATCCAATATAGTAGTAGCTGCTAATAGCATTGGAGACTGGATAAGTGACTTTGAAATGCTGAATATAAGCTGCAGAAATGAGATTCATTTTGAAGCTGATGCTCCACTGAACAAAAATCAACTTAACGTGTAAAAACTAACATTGCTGAAATTACTGTGAAGTAATCTGGCTACTGACCCCCTAGGATTTAATGTAGGGAGTTTTGCCTAAGTTAATATACTGAAAGCATGAAAAAAAAAAAAAGACAAAACCAAAAAAACCTCACAAAAAAGTACCCTCTATGAGCAAGAAATAAATACTGATCCAATTATATTTTATAAGCAGATCTATGGCTAAGCATCTTTAAACGCTGTTCTGTTTCAAGAAAAGGAGTCATCTTTACACTAAAAAGTTTATATACAACTGCTGCAAGTTTCTCTATAACAAACCTTGATGTTCTTTGCAACTATGAAGAGTTTCTTAAAAAGCAAAATGCAAAGAACAGAGGCTTCCAATGTTCTTAACAGCTTACAATGCTGCAATAATGGCCTTAAAACATAAGTGAGCACAGACCCCATCCCAGGTTAAAAGAAGAAATATTCATCTATGAAGGGTGTTTACTACATCATCATCACAGTACTGAAGTGTCTTTCTGAAGAAAAGACAGTGCTCTAAGTTGCAGTTATGGTCAAATACAAAGCGGATATGTGCTCGTAAGACTGAACATAAAATTTTAAGCCAGGAAGACCAAAATTACAATGAAAAGCATTCCTTCCTCAGTGGGCACTTCAACTCAAAAGCCCTTCAACTTTGCAGGTGCTTTCCTTTTTGTTCATCAGGTTGGGTAGACAGGTCAAAATAATTAACTTTGGCCTCCCCCTTTGAGAACTGGACAAAATTAGACAGCCAATTCTTCAGAAAGTCACAGTCATTTTCCACCCATTTGTTACCAGCAACAAGCATTTCTTGCAGCACCAGGACACAGCTCAGCTTCACTCCTTCACTTCTTCAGGAAGTGTTTAGCTGCAAAGCTATCAAGAGAAAGCCACCACAATCAGCTCACCTCTTTTGCCACTTAATAAAGTTTGATTTCCAAAGACACCTATAATTAGGAAAAAAAGTAAGCTTTGGAGGCTGCCAATGAAAGCGTCTTGTTTCCAGAACTAACCCAGAAATTGATGTATCAGGGTAGGACTGGAAATCTCCAACGCATCAGAGCTCTGTGCTCAGGCACAGGAGGTGAGACAGGTTCAAATGCACTTGCTCTGCTGCCCTACCCACATAGCTCTTCACCAGCACCAAATAGCAAACCTCAGTGCCAACTTCAGGACCTGAAATTCCTCTTTAAGAACCAGGCAGACTTTGATACAGCAGTCCTTTGCATCTGACCTTATTTCCTACTTGCAAACAATTTCCTTTTACAACAGCAGAAGAAAGTAAAGCAGAACACTTCTGGTAAGAGAGAGGGAAGTTTTTTTTTGAAGAATAATTAAAATAGTGTTGAAATTCTAGCCGTTTCTCAGTGAAACTTCCTTTAATGCATTTTTTAGTAGATTTGTAAAATTTCTGTTTTTCTAATCCAACCTACCTACTTGTGGGACTGTTATTAAAACTCAATCAGTTTTACAGACTAGTGCTGTCGCTTTACATTGAAACTGCTCTGACCAATAAAAAGGATAAAATGCAATCTCCATAGAGAAACATATCTTTTTTTTGATCCTTATAGTACACAGTTACATGTTAAAAAAAAACCACAACAACAAAAGCCTCTACTATTCATAAGAGCAGAACAATATATGCTCTTACTCTCTTCAAAAAGATTTAGCTGAAAGCTGGGAGAACAAATTGTTCATTTCCTTATAAGGCCTCTTCTGGAGCTGTTGTGTTTTAAGCCAATGGAAAATACAACTGTTGGTCTTCCTTTGGCCTTTACACATAATGATGAGTCCAACAAGGCAAATTAAGAACCAGTGAAGAAATTACTAAGATGCTAGTCACAAATATTTGCTTTCAAACAACATTCTTTTTAAGAAACCTCTTTCTCTAACAGACATTTCTTTTTTCTTTTGTTTGATACAAAGAATGTTATATCAAATATGAGAAATTGATTTGTTTTTATATGTTACATAAATGCATTCCCAGAAGCAGCTCTTGGCTAGGAGCAGTTATTGTACTTCTGAAGCATATCCTTCATAATTTACCAAAAAAAATAGTATCTGCAATATTGTCTATTTTCCCCTATTCCTTTTTTTTTTTTTTAAGAGATGAAGTTACGTATAATATAAGTTGTTCCAGACATTCAATGCTGTTACTGAAAACAGTGTTTCCTCTTATTGGCCTGTTAAACACTTGCCTGGGCTTGCTTGCCACAGGCTGAGCATCTCTGCTTCCTAGCACATATTTTGGAACACAGGAATAGACAATTTACATTTGTTTCAGAAATAAAGCCACTGGTCCCACAAATAAGATTCAAGAAAACCAGTTTGTACTTTAAGACACTTGTTGCTGTTTCTCCACAGGATTCAGAGTTGATCTCCCCAGAAAACTGTAATAGGCTAATTAGAAATAAAAAGAAAAAAAACAAACAAACAAAACTATAAAAAAAAAACAAAATACCAAACAGAAAAAAGAAAAGAAACCCACAACAAAAGTTCCTAACAACCCTGGTGCTTATGGCTCAAGTATTTAGCAGAGCAGCCAGATAAAGCACACCTTTGACCTGCCACACTGAAGACATATTTTCCCTTTCCAGCTTTGATTGTTTTCTCTTGACAGTAAGTTACATCGCTTTTTGGTCCAGTTACCTTTTCACAGGTACCGTGGAAGAATCATAAATGTCAAATTCAGTAACCATAATTGCTTTCAGTCTTGTATTTGTCTCCTTTCCAAAGAAACCAAAATCCTCCGTGCTTCCCCTGCCATTGATTAAACCCCAGCATTTCAAGAAATACAGTAAAAGAAATAAGAAAAAGCCTCTGGCAAACACATTTGATAGCTCACTGAAGGTGAATGTGCACTGGAGAACTGCAGGCAGGTCACTTCAGATTTCCTATTTAACGCAAGAACAAGGAATACCCTGGGAACTTCAGACACTCAAACTTAAACTTGACTTTAAGCTGTGAAGAAGATTAGACAGTATATAGTATTTAAACCAATGCAATTAAAAAAAGAACAGTCAGAACAGATACAAAGAAGGCAGGTCAGGTCTGACAAAGTTGTTTCTTTAAAGTGTATAATGAAACTGGGAAATAAAGCTGAAACTGGGGACATAATTTGTCTAGATTTAGGACTGTATATCACAGACTGGATTAATTTACAAGGTCAGAAAGTACAATTAAGAAAGGAACTAGTGAAATGGATTAAAAATTGGCTTAAGAACAAGTAGCACAGAGTATCTTTAGAACACAGAAGTCTGACTTTACTGTCACTGAAGCTTGTGATGTGGCATTGAAAAGAAATTGATACATATTGTGTCTAGACACTATGCTTAAAAAATCCCAACCTAAACCATACATTTTTTTCTTCAGGTATCAAGGTTAAGTGCCTTTAGTTTTAGTAAGGCATACAGTGCTGTACTGCAGTGAACAGTAATACTTAAACTACTAAAGCTATTCAAAGCTGTCCACCTTTCCAAATAATGAAGGTGATCCTCCCTTCAGTTAAAGAAAATACCAACTCTGAAGTCATTATGCCAAATTTTAAGTGACGGATGCTTAAATTTTAAATGGCAAATGTCTGTTTACTGATGAGAAGAAGTACAGCTATTTCTGTAAATAAAAGACATTACAGAGCTTACCATTTATGGATTTTAATGTTTTCATTGCTCTGAGTGACGACACACAATTTGTAGTCAGTCTTAACTCACAATCACTGGTCTTTCTAATATGCATCTGTGACAATGCTTTAAAAGCAAGGAAAACATTTACCATGCTGAGATGCTACTAAACACAGGAAAAACTTGTTGTTTTTTAATATGTATGTGATAACATTGGAGATAGACTGATATGAAGAAACATTTTCTTGATATTTAAGAAAGGCTTTGGTTTTCCTACAGCATTTTTTTTCCCCCTCTCCTTATTAACCAACAGAAAAACTGTCTCTGAACTCAGGTTTTCAATTCTATATAAACTCTCATCACTGCATTACACACAAGATTGAAAAAAAGACTCGTAAAGAGAACAGAAATTTCCAGACTATTTGTACTCGGTACACTCTTGTGACAATGACAAGCCAAGAGGAGTAACTGAATACTGAGCTCACATGGATATTTGAAAAGCCATTTTAAAAAACAGTTATATCACCTACAGGAGATGCACAGCAGCTCAACCAAATGATTTTGAAGATTTCGTCATTGTCAGGAACTGTACTGAGCAACTATTTAATGAAAAGACATTTCTTCCATTCTTTTTCTAATCTGTCACCATGATTACAAAAACACTCATTTTTTTAGTTCATGTTCTATCTTGAGGCAGAGCAATCATCCTGTTTCCTGTTATAGCTGATACATCTCTACCATGCTGGAAGAATATCAGAGGAGACAATTTTCAGTTGCATGTCAAAAGAGAGAGACAAAACCAAAGCAGTTCCAGAACAAGGGCAAAATATTTCTGGAAAACCATACTTGTCATGAGGTCTATATTTTATTTTCCACTTCCTTCTCTGAAATTTCTCTGAGCACACATCAATTTTTAGGAAGATGAGCTTTTTAACATATAGGTTACTTTTTAGAGACCTATTCAGCAGCAATCACTGTGAAGTTTTCTCAGAGTTCTCAGCTGCAGCCCAGACATACTTCAAGCTAATCAGTCTCTATCATTGATTAAACTAAATAAATGGGGCATAACACTTTGTGCTGAAATCCCTATTTGCACCATTTTAAAATTTAGAAGAGCAAAGAATAAGCAAAAATCCTTCTAAATGCAAAAAATGCAATTTTTAAGATACACTGGATGAGAGGGAAATTAGAGCTACCCTGAACAAAGATAACAAAGGCCAACAGGCCTTTGGAACCAAGAGATCAAAACAGGATGAGAAGAGTTGGAGGATGACATCATTACAAAATCCCACCAAGCATTACAAGTCTGAAGTTTCTGAAGTTGTGAAAAAGTCAGATATTTCAGGACATTTTAAGTCTATAAAAATAATGACTTTGGACCATTCCTGGACCAGTCCAGGAATTTCCAGTCTCATGAGCCTCAGCTGATGCACATCATCTTATTGCCTGATAGCATCGTGGTTTTTATGAAACTCATAATAAAAAAAAATCATAGGAATAATTTTATTAGATCAGACCAAGAACCTACCCAGTGCAAAATCATGCTTGCAGCTGCAGCCAAAGACAGAAGTCTAGAGAAGAATGTAAGCAGCTCAATTTCTCTGGATTTCTCTTTAAAGCAACAGATTTTTCTTCACAATCCAGCCTTGCCTCTCCTTGAGCTCATGTCAACTTTCAGCCCCACATCCCTGCTTGTCAAAGCAGACAAACTATATTTGATGAACAACCTTATTTTGTCTGTTTTAAGCTTGTCACGTGCTTGTTTCATTACATCACAGAGACAGTGAACTATTGATTCCTCTTCATTCTTGGAATCATGACATTATATTTTGTGGATTTCTATCATACCTTCTCCCTTCCTCACTTGATATGATCCTGCTTCAGTTCTGCTCTGCCCTTTCTGTGATAGAGACAAGAGCTGTGCACTGTAGTCAAGACACAGATACAGGCTGGATCTGTACAGTACCAGAGTGATTTATTTTTTCCTTTGTTCTGTTCTCTGTTTTTCATAACGATTTCCAGCATTCAATTTGCCCTTTTTTGTTTCTGGTTTTGTTGCTTGTTTGGTGATTTTTTGACAGCCACAGATCATTGAGCCAATCATCACACTCAGTTTTCAGTTACAGTGCCAAGATCTCATTCCCAGCCCAAGCCAGAACCCATCACAGAATCATGGAATCATAGAATCATAGAATAGTTAGGGTTGGAAAGGACCTTCAGATCATCTAGTTCTAACCCCCCTGACATAGGCAGGGACACCTCACACTAAACCATCTCACCCAAGGCTTCATCCAACCTGGTCTTGAACACTGCCAGGAATGGAGCATTCACAACCTCCCTGGGCAACCCATTCCAGTGCCTCACCACCCTAACAGGAAAGAATTTCCTCCTTATATCCAAGCTAAAGGATACATCTTATGCATAAGACTAGGATGACCTTCTCTGACTTGCTTCACTTATTTTTAAGCTATGCCTAATTTTATCAACCATTTTATTACTAACTCATTTGGCCTTGCAAGGTACTACTGCAATTCTACAGTCAATCCTCATCCTTACTACCAGAATGCCCAGGTGGGGCAACAACATCTACGCTGCTATTATTACCAGCTAATCAACGTGGCAAGGGGATGACAACCAACAACCAAGTGAGGAAGTGGTGGACCCAGGCTGGCCACAAAAGCCTGCAGGGTGATATGAGCAGGAGGAGCCCCATATTCATTAAAGTAGGGCTGAAAATCACCTTCTCCAAGTCCAAAAATGGCCCATCTTGGCAAACAGTAAATCATAGAAAGCTGGTGGCAGGCCTGCATAGATAGGCAAGAAGTTCCTGAGAAAACTCAAACATTAAAAAAAAGAAGCCTACTGGAATTGGGTACAGGTGATGCAGGTTTAGAAAAGCCAAAGCCCACCTGGAACCAAATGGCAACACGAAAGTCTCCTAACAGGTTTAGCAGCAATAAAAAGAACACTAGGTAAAACGTAGGACTGTTGCTGAATAAGACAGGGTGAAAGGGGACATGGAAAAGGCTGCCATACTCAATGTCATCATCTTCTCAGCCTATACAGGTAACACCTACGTTCAGTAATCTCCATCCCTGAGACCCATTGAAAAGTCTGGAGCAAGGAAGACAGAGGAGGATCAGGTTAGGGATATATTTTAATGTATCAGACACATATGAATCCAGGGAATCTTGTAGGATGCCCTCACAGATGCTAAGGCAGTGGGCTGATGTCACTCCAAGACCCTTCTCTACTACCTGAAAGGTTCATGGCAACCGAGAGCTCCTGAGTTTTATAAAAAAAACAAATATCACTTCTATCTTCAAAAAAGGCAAGCGGAAAGATCCAGGGAACTACAGACCTCACCTCAATGCTAGGGAAAGTCCTCATGGAGCAAATAATTCTGACAACCATTTCCCATCATATGAAAGACGAGGAGAAGGCTGGGAGTCATCAGTGTGAGTTTATGCAAGGCAATTCATGCTTGACCACCCTGACAGACTCTACAATGAGATGAATGACTTGGTGGATATGGGGAGAGCAGTGGATATTATTTATCTTGACATGAATAATGTTTTTGTTCTGAGTCTGTTCCCATACGATCTCATATGCTTTCTGCCTTCAGAGTGCACATTTGTCCTCAGTTTGATCCTGAGACTGTTGCTGAAGCTCTGCCTCCTTTTCAAGTAAGTAAGCTTTCAACAGCCTTGAGAGCAATGGACAGGAGAGATCAATGAAGTTCCCAACAGGAACAGAGAAACCAATTAACCTCCAGTGCAAGTAGTAGGAGAGCATCACTTCCTTTAATTTCTGCTGAGATCCGTATCAGAGAAAATCATGAATACTGCAAAGGGCTTAACTATAGAGGAACAGCCAATACATGTACTGTGAGCATCTCTCTGATCAAAAGCACTGCCATAAGAAATCAAAAATGGTCTTCCCAGCACCCAGTTTCTTGAGATGGGCAGGATAGCAGGCATGCAAACTCATGCCATGCCAGTATCACAACAGTGTTACTGTAACCAAATGTGAGCCCCAGTGGATAGTACTTTATGTTTGTAGCCAAGCTTCCGCACAATCTTCATTCATTAACATGGAATTTGATCCGGCTGATACTCGTGCTCAGTCTTTACATGCACATTCAAAACAAGCACAAGACTTATTTAAACCTCCTGTGTCTAGTCACAGCCTATAGAAATAAAATGGCCAATTAGGCAGGAGGACGGTTTCTAAAAACTGGAAAACACACTCCATTCAAAGGTTGAAGCCTTAAGACTAAACAGAGTAGGTATTACTGTTGAAAAGTGCTTGCAGAATAGGATCCCAAACCAATTTTCTTTCAACACTGGAATTTCAGCCTGTTCAACTCTGACACATGGCACTGACCTCCTCTTACCACCTAAACAACAAGGAAACACAATCCAACTACAGAATTGTTTCTATGGCATTATGTGTCATGAGGTTAATGCCAGTCTGACTGAAACACCACCTGGGCATAATAGATTTTTGAGATAGGTACATAAGATACTCTGTAAGGAAATTCTTCAAAATATGAAGGCTGTGGCATGATGCTGAAGTACTCTTCTGTTACCAACCCTATTGGGAAAGCACCATAAAAAACAAGCAACTGTGAAAAAACAAATTTTTTTGTAAGAGTCTCTTCCCTAAGAGCCATAAAAATCTCACATCCACGGAAAAGCCTTATTTGACAATTCAGGCTACAAATGCTGTTTGAACCTGGGAAACTTATTCTCCCAACCTCCCTACCCTCCCCCAACCTTTATTTTTTGTTTTGTTTTTTTTTAATCTAATTGGACTTTTTACTGAAATCTACATGAATCCTTCCCGAATTCCCAATGGCACAATCAAATGCAATAGACAGTGGTTTAAGAATTAACCATAGAGGTTGTATGAAAATCTACTCTAAAATGACATTAAAAATTTACTTTCCCCAGTATGAAGGGTCCACATGAGATTAACAAAACATTTGTCTATTTTTTCACTTCAGGTCATAATATTTCAAGAGTTTTTAGGCATTAATACAAGTATTCCTATGTAATCAAAAATGGAAAATCAATTCTTGCAAGAGAAATAAAATTCCTCTTCTATTTTTGAATCTGACATACATGTATTTTCTTATACTGGAGAAAATCTGAGGTATTGATTGTTCTAGGTATGTAACATAGACCAGAGAGATACAAACAAAGTGAAAAGTCTATGCCTGTACTTCATCAGCCTCTAAATATTTTCAGCCTTTTTTTCTATTGTAAGTCCTGCAGGTTTTATAGCAAAATGAATGAACAAAATTCTTGATTCTTCCTCACTTACTGGATACCAACCCACTGCAATATTGATGTGTTGATGAACCAGAGATGACTTCTCACATACTATCAACCAGTCACACAACAGATGCTAATAAAACACTTTCCCTACCTCCTTTACACTGTATATACTATTCATATATTCAGTAGGAACACCTTGGATCTTAACAGAGTTGACAACATTTCTGTAATCATAGTAAATTTCACTATTGGTTCACTTAGAGGAAGATCACTGTTTGCTTTACAAGACACTGAAAGAATCTAACTAGTCATGATGTTTTCAAGTATTTTATTAAAACAAAAACTCTTTATGACTTGCTAGTGACAATTTCCCCCCCAAATCTTCACATACTTATTTTCTGGACCAGAATGACAGCCATTGTGGTAGTGTAACTCTTACTTCTCAGCCTACTCCAAATGCCATGCAAATGCCTATGAAATTAAAATTACTGCTCAGCATGAGTAATTTTATCAGTCTGGTCTCTTACTGGTGTGGTAAATTCCTCTGTAGTGTAGCACTTCAATTCATTGGTATTTTGTTGACTGTGTGAGCACATCTAATCTAGCCTTCAGTAGCCCATCCACTTAGCAAATTGATTTTAATAGAACTGTCAGGTTAGATTTTGTTTGATTGATAAATAGCTGATGTTTGAATAGGAAAGGATCAAAGTGCATCAATTTGGCTATTTGTCTCCTTTTGATATACGTACTTCAGAAAAACCAAAACAAACCAAGTAACAACAAAAAACCTGACTGACAATTTTTAGAGCTAGTAACAAGAATGTAGTCTCATGTCTACATGGTTATGGCTTTTTCTCAAGAATGGTGATCAAAGCTTCTGCCATTTGCTTTAAGCAGCTTTATCCCCTTCTACAAGCAAAGAGGTATCAGAGGTGAAGTTAACTCTACTGAGGACTAAATAGATGACATGCCTTCCTGTTACAAATCATTATCCTCCAGGAGAAAGATAGCTACCATAGTGACAATGTTAAGGAAATATAGTTTGAATAGGCATATTATTTTATTGAGTATATTAGAAGATGTTTCAGCAAAGCTGCCGATCAAAGATACAACTACATTTTAGCCTTCAAGGTTGCTGAAAGTGTGCTCCCTCTGCCTGCAGCTTTGGTTTGATTTCTCTAGCAACTACTTTCTGTAAAGCAGGACCACCTGCTTCAGAGGAGATTGTTCTCTTACCAAATGGTCTGCTCTCCAAAGAGACATGCAAGTCCTCTATGGACATCAATCTTCAAATGACTTTTATTTATTTAGAAATAAAACTTACTCCAAAAGCAGCAATTGATGTCAAAAAAGGAATAAGTACTATGGAGTGTGGTTTTGCATCCCAGAAACAATCTTTTATAATAAAAGTAACAATACGTAAAGGAAAAGAACACATTATTCGTGTTTACAGCCTTAAATATTTTAGGTCTCATATAGACTGTATGTTTAGTTAGAGTATTATTAACACTAGGAAGCCTAAATACACTTGCTTACTGTGACAGCCTTGTAACTGCCACATGAAATTTCAACAGGAACACACACACACAAAAAAAAATAATAAAAAAAATCCCCATGTTCTTTTCTAAAAATCCTTGTTCTTTTGCAGGTAATGGCAAATACAGGAGCTTCCCTAGGATGGCCAACAAGTTTGCCTCTTTATCATCAAATATCTTCTGGAGATAGCAGAGAGGCTGAAAACCAGCATGTCTTACTAAGAAGTTTAGCTTTTCCCATTTTGATATTCAACATTTATCAGCCATGAAATTTTATACCACAGATAAGTGAACCCAATTCCTGTCCATCTTACATCATGCATTCTAATATTCATGTACTGACTTAATAATCTTTTCTTTTTCACTGTTCTCCATGGTTTTTTTTTTGGCACAAAATAAAAAATACACTTGATATCAGAGGGAATATTTTAAAGATTAAATTTACTAAGCCCTGTAAAAATACCATATTTTTTGTTTAAAGGGAAACATCACACATTGTGCCCCTCCAGATAAAATAGAATCAGATTCAACTTCAACACGGTGAGAAATACAAACTTGAGAATGTGCAACACAAGAATATGAAGACCTGATTCAGTACAAGCCTGAGACATACCTGTTCAAAATGTCCCTGAACAACACAGCATTAAAACTTCAATTACTCTAGCAGGTGGCATATTATCATTCTTACAAACTGATAATTTTCCTTATTACCCTCTTGACTGAACATGTAACACCGCAATATGAACCTAATAATGCCTATAAACAGTTCCATTAACAACAAAGCTTGCTATTTAAGTGAACATAATGTGGTACCAGGTGTAACTGATTTATTTTAATTGCTGTATTGTGCTACTGTATATGGCTGCTGAATTTTGACCATTACAACAATGAAATCAAACAAAGCACTACAGGGCTTTAACGTCTAACTTCTTAGCATATTTATTCATATGTTAATCAACCTAAGTTTCTTCATGTGTCCTAGTCACAGCAGAACTCTGCTTACCAATAAATATAGCAAAACCTGAAATACAGAACAAATGCAATCTCTGGACAACTGAGTTCATAAAAAGCAAACTCACTTTTTTCATGCAATTATCACTGTAACATGAAATGTTAGAGAACTCTACCATGATTCATTCCCTTTCCAAAAATACTTCACACCCTTTTTCCCTGTGATTGTGCTAAATGAGTCCCGAAAGGCAAAATGCAGGAAATACAAACAAGTCCTCCCTTCAGTAGAGCTTTTTGTTACTAAGCAGGAAATATAATTTCAGCCAAAATTACCTTAATAACCAAGTCAAACTTCTGGTGTAAATCCCTGTTTATTGGCTTTAGTAGTGTCAGTACTGCTGTTGTGAGATTCATATGGAAATACTGTGGATAATCTTCAGGAGTACCTGTAAAAAAAGAGCGAGGTTTGAACAAATGTTTTTGAAAATTTAGTTAAACAATATATTTGACTTATTTATTAGCCCAAGAAACAAAACCAAATCATGTCATTATAAGGATAAAATGTTGTTGTGTGTGCATGGATCTTAAGGTTACTACTAACATTACGTGTTTAATATTATCATTATTTCATTACACTCCCTAACCATGAAGATGCTCCTTAACTGGGAACTCCTAAGGACTTAACAAGAGCCCAAACACACCTACAGATGGTGGAAATTCTCCTTTTCAGCTTCCAGGAGATATCTAATCAGATAAGAGGACATATGGAGAAATGAGCTTTCACTGCAAGTCATGTTCCACTCCTACCCACCACGTTCCTGAAACCCAACTTGCTAAACACATACCACTGGGATTTTCTTTCTCCAGCTTTGAAGTATGTTTCTCCTGAGGTATCACTGGACATATGCTGACATCATTCACAAAGCAATGAGCACTATGAACCATTTTTCGAATGTACACATTTAAACAAAGAAAATATACAGTGAGTTTATGTGATGAAAATGTTATCCCTAAGTTCGAGACAGCCATTTTATTGCTCACAAATGATGCCCTGACATTTTCATTTTAAAATGCACATTTTAAATACCTTAGATCTTCTAGCCCTCTGTTGTACCCATGGACAAGCTCTTTAGACACATTATTAATAATATATACATAAGTAATAATAGCAGATACATTATTTTAGAAACCCTTCTAAGAAAAGAAGTTTCTCATCTGTGAGGAAGCACCAGATGAAACCTTATCTAACCATCTCCATTTATTGTCAACAGAAAATTGTGTCTTCATGGCTGTAAATTTCCAGGATACTCTTCAACCTTCAAAACTCTTCAAAAAAAGCAGCAGTCAGAGCCTGAACAGACTTGTGAAATCATGGAGATTCAGCAAAGGCTACTGCAAAGCATGACGACAGTCATGACCTCTGCCTGGACCCTAGGCTGGTCCACCAGGCAGCTGCAGCCCAAAAACATGCCCATGGTACTGTGCTCAAGCCAAAAGACTGTAGCAGTACAGCCTGACGCAGGAGGAGGTAAGAAATACACTGCAGCCAGTTTGAGACAGAATTCTCAAAGACAGTACACACAAAAAAAGTAGCAATGGTGGAGCATTAATTACCAGGGCAGGATGAGGCATTAAACATATGGGATACTGTTCAGCAATAGTCTCTTGCTAATCAAGGGAACAGAGGCTATACCTTTTTTCATTTTCCTTTTTTTTTTTTTTTTTCCTAAGACAAAGGGATATTCTCTCCTCATTTACATGGCAGAAAACTATCCATCTTCTCCAGTCTCTGTCTCTAGTTTATTCTGGTTTGACTGACTTGCCATGAGCCAGCCTGGCTCAGCTGGGGAGGTGTGAGAGCACAAACCTGAAGAGGGCAGAGCTCAGAAAGCCTAATTGCTTAGAAACAGCATGAACTCTTGCATCTCACATCTTGTCAGTATTACTAGAAATATCCAAAGAAACCAAAATACTGACTACAGGTCTAAGATTCTGAGCATTTTATGTCTAGGTATAGTTCTGTGTAGAAGCTGAAAAGCATAAAGCAATCCTGCATGATGATATAAATGCCCCAGTAAGTTCTCTGACCTCATCAGATATGGTATCTTAGAGCAGCCATGAGAGCAGGACAAATATTGCCATGCCAAATCCTCAATCCAGCCTAATGGGGCATAGGATTCAACACAGACAGACTACTTTTCTGATAAATGATGTTTTTATTTGTTTACCTTTCAAGTGGAATGATTAGAAATTTATGTGAAATAATTTAATTTTGCAACTCATCAAATGATAACCATTTTCTAGATATATATTCTGCAACCATCTCTGTATACATGTATTCCATAGACCCAGAGAGTAGCAGCAGAACCATTACAGATTATTTTTACCATTATACCACTAACATAAATGCAGAGTTTCCAGCTCCAAGACCAGTTTCCCCCTGCCCCACCTTTTAATTTCTCCTCTTAATTAACTAATGTAATTTTTTA
Source organism: Pezoporus wallicus (assembly GCF_028554395.1). Lineage (NCBI taxonomy): Eukaryota > Metazoa > Chordata > Aves > Psittaciformes > Psittacidae > Pezoporus > Pezoporus wallicus. Next base: position 4,435,396 of record NW_026639744.1, read on the forward strand.
TAAGCACTGGGCATCCAACAGGACCTCCAAGCTTTTGGCAGGTAACAGATTGCTGTAGTCTTAGGAGGCTACACAACACAAGGGCTGATACTGAAGCTAAGAAAAATCAAGAGATTGAGGACTAGATGCAAATCCAACAAAAAAGTAGAAAATAAGAGGTCCCCTGAAGAAGAACAAATACATAGGGGAGAATAGAGGTAGCTATAAGAGGTACAAAGTGATCTACAGCAGGGAAGATGAAGCTAACATTGTATAAGGATGTCAGGAAAGAATCCAAGGGTAAAACAAACAAACAAAAATTCGAAACCAAAGAGGTAAAGGAAAAGACAGCAAGAACCATCAGTCAGTAAAAATTAGAGTACAATAGATCTGGATTGCCTGAATCCTAGCTGATGATGCCTGCTCAGCTGCTGCCTCCCATAGGAATGGTCCAAAATCCAGGAAACTTTAAACTGTGAGAGTAGAAGTTTTCCAGGAACAGAGATATCTGCTTCTGCATAGACAAAATATTTGTATTTTGACAGAGCAGAGCAACCCTCAGTCCATGCCATTGCCTTGATCTGCTTCCAGAAAGGAGGAATTTCCTACTGCAGCTGTAACGGTGGGCCTTCAAAATGTGTCACCTGCATATTATGACAAGCATTACTGGCTGAAGAACTGTTTGCAACATCCCTAACTGCCAGTTTCTCATGAGTCCAACCTGTAAGAAAATGTAACCCAGGAAAAGCAGAGAAATTTAAAGCTGTCTAGTAGCTGGGACAGGTGACCCCAACTGACCAAAGGAATACTCCATGTCATATGGTTTCATGCTCATCATATAAATTTGGGTGAAGAAGGAAGGAAGGAAGGACGTTTGAAGAGATGGTGTTTGTCTTCCCAAGTAACCATTACATGTGATGGAGCCCTGCTTTCCTGGACATTGCTAAACATGTGCCATGGGAAGTGGTGAATGAATGCCTTGTTTTGCTGTGCTTGTGTTCATGGCTTTTGCTTTACTTATTAAACTGTCTTTATCTCAACCCATGAGTTTTCTCACTTTTATTCTTGTGATTCTTTCCCCCAACCCACTGGAAAGAGTGGCTGTGTGGTGCTCAGTTGCTGGCTAGGGCTAAACCACAACATGATTTTACCGAGGTATGTCCCCAGAATGAAGAGCACTCTTAGGTTTGCTTTTCTTGGAGACAGAGGAGGCCTTTTCTGGGGCATGTTGCCTGCCAGCAAATGAATCAGGGAGCTCACAGGACTGGAGAGACACCCCCCCCCCTCCCCCCTGCCCAAAAAAAAAAAATGTTGCTGTGCTTTTTTGTCTCTTCATTTAAATATCAGCCAAATACACACTTATTTGTCCATAATTTGCAGCAGAAATCACAAAGACATTTCCGGGGTCAAAACCAGAAGATGATGATTTGATGAAAAAATTTACCTTTCCCAAGGGCCAGCAACAGAGAAAAGGAAGCTTTAAAATGACAAGGAAAAACAGCTAAGGGAAAATCTCTGTACAGGCTGAGCAGCAGTTACCACTAAGGAAAAAAATAGGGTGAACCTGAAGATGAGAGAGGGTGAGCTAGCTTCTACCCCTTTTTTATTGCGCACATGATACATGCAAACAGGGGCCTTGTTTACATACTTGCATAAGCCAGACACTATATAAGGGTTTATTGCAATGATCCAGAAAAATCGGTGTATGGAAAAAAAATAATTTCCAAACATCATGCTTCCAAATGTAAAGACATCAGACATTTTAGAAGAAATGAAAAATTATAGCATGGCCCCAGTCCAATCCCATTTTCTGAAGTACTTTATTGTACTTGGTAAGGTAGTACTTTCATTATGTATTTTAGTCAATACTTTAAATAGAAGACAATAATCCCAGTAGTACAATGTTGTAACTAGTTCTCTAATACTAGAATGACCCTCAAGAATACTTAAGACCTATTCTTCTATTGTTTTATCAGTATCAGTCCCTAAACACTTGAACAAGTAAATTCAGACATCTCGGTATATTCTTTGAGAGGACTGCACTCAGAGGTCAGAATGAGAAAGCAAGCAAAAAATAACGAGCTACTAACACACTTGGGCTATTTCTCCATTTCTCAAGTGCCTTACCCTCAAGTTAGTTTTGTGTTCAGCAGTGTTATGCTCATGTGAATGTGTAACAAGACTTCCACAGGCATTTGTCATTACCTCACTAAGTGCATTGTTTAAACTACTTTTCAATGAACTGCAGGGTAACCTGTTGTTTGAACTGGAGCGGTTCACCTGTACCCTCCACATGGAGAAGATCACTAGACTCAACAAAAGAAGCCTTAAGACAACTACCTGAACACTTGAAAGATTAGTTAGCTTGAAAGTTAGACAGGCAGAGATCTTTATGTGCACTTAAGGATAAGGTTAGTAAGCCACATCAAATAGAAGTGAGTTATCACGGCAGCAATGATGGGCTTTGTTAAAATAAATGTGTCTTTACAGTAGATCATAAAGACACTGAGAAAGATCTGCAGATTTCATACATAATATCCATAGTGCCTAAAGCATATACCAGGACTTGATTTGTACAATTGTTCAGAGAGAGTAAGAAAACAGGGTAAAAGAAGAAAAAAATTATAACTCAGTCAAATCAAATACAATTAAAAATCATTCTCATACGGTAACTAGCTTATTATTTTATGCGCATAGTTCAGACTAAGAAGACATATCCAAAGATATAAAGAACTACATTTAGATTTAAAGCAAGGGAAAAATCCATATAACAAGAAATAGCTGCAAGGCCTACTTCCTGCAAGACTATTTTATATTTTCTGAGGTTAAGGTTAAAATATAAATAGCACTGAATACTGGAAAAGATAAAGACAGACTTAAAATCTAAAAAGAATTCCTTTTGGAGAAAATGGGAAAAAGAAAAAAAGAAAAAACAATGAGAGAGAGAAAAAAGAGATAATCTTTCAATTGAAAATTCCCCAAACCAAATTGCTATAATACATCTTTCTGAATTATTTCTTACAGGTCAAAACAGTCACCCAACCACTGAAAACATCACAGGTTAGTGAAACACAACTTTTAATTAGTACACTCCTGAAGAACTTTGCAAGTTATGTAAAGAACTTGAAAAAAAAAATGAACTAAATGTTGCACTAGGGCATAATTGTCAATAGCAGAACTTACAAAGGCAGCAAGACAATTTATAAATAAACCAAGTCAAAGCTTGCTTCATGGCTATCCAAACAAAACTTGATTTCTTTTCTTAGAGGATGCTGAAGTCTGCCATGCTGAGGCTGATCTGCCATGGCCTTGTCCCTTGCCATGGTCCTGGGAGTAGGGCCCTGGAAATGCTAGAAGACCAGTTCGTTGTCACTGAGAGGGTTCAGGCTCTTGCATTTTGCACACAGAACTCAGGACTTGCACGTTCAGTACAATGATACCTGCTACAGTAGTGATTCATTTGTACCCTCTGAGATGGCTCTTAAAATGACAGACGTATCAAACCATCAAACCTACTATTTTTCTCCCTTCCCCCTCCCCCCTATTTTTTTTTTTTAATTACAAGCAAAGTTACTCAATCTGCGCATTCAAATTTTTACTTCTACCTGTCCATGGGTGAGAAAGCCATGTAGCTGCAGTTTAACACAGCAAACATTAAAAAGATAAGATTTCATAAAACACACAACTTTCAAGTCCCATGCTAGTCACAGGGCACAAATTACGACATCAGTCTCTTTGGGAAGAGTAGGGCAGGTGGAGGACAGCAAGTGCAAGCTGCTCCCTTAGGCCTTTCCATTTTCAGATCATACAAGCTGAGCAATAGGAAATTAATGCCAAAATACAGGGAACAAAATAAAACAAAAATCTATAGCAGAATACAAGACATCCTCCAGCAAAGTAGCTATTATTTGAACTCTTTCTAGAACTGCATTCCTTTCTGGCCAGAAAACAGCACAGTTACTAAACAAACACTAAATTACAAGGGAAAGCATGCAAGCATACAAGCAACAAAATTCAAGGTGGCTGCAGTAAGACCCTTTAAGTTGCTTTGCGCCAGAAGACTTTTGCAATGGAACCTGTTCTAATTGCTTTTCTTTATCATCTTTTATTGTGCCTTTGCACCTGGGAATGAAAAACGCACTACAGCATAGCTATGAGCAGACAAGTCTCTCCCCTTTTGCTTGCCATGTGACTCCATTCACTTAGCCAGACAATTGTGAATCTAATCTGAATAAATTATAATAAATAATGCAACCATCTAAATTGAAATTAAACGTAAATAGGTAGAACAATGATTTCAAATATCCCACCAACTACAATATGAATTTTTATGAGGTTTCCACTCTCTCAGTCAATCTTTTACAGGCTAGGCATAATAAAGTGGCTGATTGTGACTGACAGCAAGAGTAGCAGACACCAACCTACTAGGATGGAATAGAGGATGCCCGGTCGATCAGAAGGAGGCTGGATGTTTCGGTCCTGATCTATGGCTTGTATGGGTGGAGTGACACTGATGGGGTTCACATGTTCCTGAAATGAAAAATCAGATAGGTTTGAAACAGAAAAACCAGAAAGCCAGTAGCCAGCTCTTTACATTTAACACAAAAACATCTCACTGAAAGGGACATTCACTGAAATTTCAGGAGAAAAAAATACTCATTTAAAAGAATACTTACAGCACATGTCCCTTTTGAAATCAAAATTAAGGCAGCAACATATATTTCTACAGCAATTGCCTGCCTTTGAGATAGATCTTACACTATAATAGTATCTTCAAGGAAAGGAAGCTCACAAATGTTCAAGCAAATCTTGACTATGTGTCTCTACAAAGTCCCATGAATCAGTCATTTCAGACATCATTCCTGAAATACAGGAAATGCTTCAAAAAAGGAAAGAAAACAAAACTGAATTTGAGAATCATTAGGAGCTAGAGTGGCTCTGATACATGAATACATACTGCAAAAGGAATTCAAGCTGAGGTACAGACATTTCAAGGATAGGTATATTTGAAAAGTTTGGATGGAAACTGCAGTAATTCACATCATTATTCAGAAGTGATATTGCATGCCAAACATGGAAACAGAAAGCCAGAAGAAGTATTTCCAGGCTTTCATCTTGTTTGGTATTCGTATGTCCATTTCTTCACCTACCAACTTAATAGCATTCCTGTACCTACTCAATAGCACTTAGCCCTCACAGTTGCTTCAAATACTTTCTAAAGTTTTCCTATGCTGATGCAGTCTCTACTGGTAACACCAGAGGTGCCATTCCCAACTGCAAAAGAGGAGTTTCAGTAACCTTGGCTGCTTAATCAACTAGAAATGTAGTTACTCCATGAATGTATGTGCAGAAGTCTTTTCCTTCCCCTTCTTGTGTGGCAAAAATGTTTAATAACCTCTATGAAAAAAACAGACACCTATTTGTGTCTATCTATGACTAATCCTGGCAGCCTTTCCTTTGGAAAACTCTATTACTCCATGTTCTGCAAGAGAGAACTTGAAATTTAGCACAGGGATAGGAATGAGACAAGTGCACACACTTGGCCAAGTTTTGGCACAGCCTTTAGAAATCCTCCTGCTGAGATCTGGAAGAAAGCTGCAAGAGCTTTAGTGATGTCTGTCAATAAACCTAGAGGGAGAAGAGCTGAGCCAGAATGAGGAGACCAAGACAGGAATGGATGTAAAGTAGTTTGCAACAGGCAACAGTTAGTAACTCCTCCTGTAATTTTGGATATGCAGGCATATGGTCATCAGCAATAACACAAGTTATTCTGCCCACAGTTTGCCCACCCAGAAGTCATTTTCTATGGGTTACTGAGGTCCACCAAGGCTTCTCCAGTCTCATGATCCAGGGCCTGGTACCTCCTCACTTTACCTCTCTGCTCATGTCTTTTTCCACACTTCCCAATGAGAATGCAAGTTCCTTCATCAAATGCCTGCTTCCACTTTTGACTCTTTAAAAAATTAAACTCTTAAAAGTGTAATGAGGAAGATGATCTCAAAATAGGTATAGAGAGAGAAGATATATTTGACATATATTTGAATTTTTAAAATGCTTTAGGACCGCATAAAAGTTACATGCTGAGAGATAAGATTGCACATAAAATCATTCAAGACTAAAATGCCATTTTTAAATTTGGAGATCAATTGAAGCACTTTCAGACAAATCAACGTTATAATTTAACACATATCCACAACAAAACAGTCTCATTTGCTTAAGCTGGCTAGGTTTTAAACTCACTAATATAATACCACAGGCCAAGCTGAACACATCCAGAGTATATGCAAGAGAAACAGTGAGGGATTTAGCCTTGTCAATAATGAGATATCAGTACCAAAACTAGATTAAAATAACAAAAATAATATAACTCAGATAACAAAGACATGTGCTTTACTTTCCAATTCAAGAAGCTCAAGAGCAGCATTTGGAAAAACGGCATTTGAAATTAAACAGGTTCTTCTTGGACAATGATATTTTATCTCGCACTGCTACCATTACCATTACTCCTCCAACCAAATGGATCAATTGAACAGAAGCAAGTTATATAAGCAAATGAAAAAGTATAAGAAAACTAAGAATGAAACATGCAATCCATTACATTTTTATTTATATAAACTGTACTGTATGCATCATGAAATAGGCTGCTTAAACTAAAAGATATCAAGGCAACAAGATCAGGTGCAAACTGCTGAAACATTTAGGGATAATTTAAAGCTGTTTTTAATCAAATAGGCTGATGTGCCTTGACGCAAAGCTAAAGGTACTTTCATATTGTTTTAAAATAGATAATGCAAGGACCTTTTTTCACTTAAATTTAAATTAGAACTATGAAAACAGCTTCACAAAGACACAGCCATTAATTACGTTAATACATCTGTAAAAGCATGTGAAGGATTGTTTCAGAAGGTATATGTATACTTTTTATGAAAAATGATTACTAAAAAAAATTATAATCAAAACATGCTTTGATCAATAGTAGTAATAACAATGATCATTACACAGGGATATTTCTTTCTTTCCTGAGCCCTTTTTTTGTTGTTGTTGTTTTGTTTGTGTTTTGGGGGTTTTGTTGTTTGTTTGGTTTTTTTTTTTGGTTGCTGATTGTGGGTTTTTTTCTTATTTGTTTTGTTTCTCTTATAACCACAAAAAGAGTTGATAAACTGAGGTGATGCTGCTTTGATGAGTCACAACCCCTTCAGCTGTCACTTGCCTGCCCTAAGGTGCTCCTGGGAGTCAGTGGTCAGGGCCTCTACAGGCAGAAGTAAACATTACCAGCTGCTGTAAAAGATAAAACCACATGGAAAGGAAGAGCCCCCAGACTTTCGTTTGGATTCAAAGGCGAGCTTCCCACCCAAAGAGCTCCTATGTCTATTAGCCTATGTGAAACGAACTAACAAAAGAGTAACAAATGAGACAAAAACTACATCTTTAGAATTTATTTTTGCATTCAAAGACAGCAATTCTAGCCCTAATTCACATGAAAGTCTAAGTTACTAAGACATACACAAAGGCTGTTAAAAATAAAAATAATTTAAAAAAAAAAAAAAGGAGGAGCATCATGAACCTATGTATTACTCCAGACAAAACAGGATACATTACAGTGCCTTGGGCAACAGCCCACTAAAAAATCGGAGTGTTCATTTACACTGATATTTCAGTTTGACAGTTTGTGGTGGCATTTCTTAAGTAGATACAGTTAACTTACTTTTACCCAATATATGCATTACTAACATGGCTGTAAAAATCCATTCTAAATCACAACCATACCGAATCAATCGACATTCTTGTAAAATAATTTTCTAACTCATAGTAAACCCTGTGTTTGCTACAATTGTCCTAGGAGCTATAAGGCACTCATATACACATATACGATCTGTTCCATGGATGCAGGACATGTATAAGATGACTAATGCTGAACAGGTAAGCATTTTCTGTAAGGAGTTCAATAAGTTGTCTAATTTTGAAAAATCTGAAACATCTCCCCGGGCATTTTTCTCTGAAAACATAAGAATATATATTTGATTGTGAAAAGACCACAACTAAATACTAGATTATCAAATTTATTCATATTCAGCAGATTATAATATCTATTAACATTAGGGGAGAGTTTAAGAAAGATACTTTTATATGATATCAAGTAAGTATTTTGATCTGAATCAACTCAGCTGACAGCTTTGCAACGGACATTGCTTCCAACAACATTATGTCACTCGACTGGCAACAGATTATAAAAAAGTCATCCTTTACCCTACATTTTGAAGTACTTCCCTTTTTTTTTTTCTTCTCAGTCTTGACATTTACTGTGTCACAGTAGTGAACTTCTCCCACCTCCTTACCCCACACCACCATGTGTACTCACATTTCCCATCAATAACTGCATGCTGACCTAGTTGCCCAGTTCCCTTGCCTGCCCATTTTCCTAGCTGCCAGCAATTACTGTTTCCCTGCTGCTGCTTCCAGACAATCACACCATGGTGCCTTGCACTGACTTTGTGTCAAGTGGCATGCACTGCTACCCCCAAGGAACACCAGTGTCTTTACTGACTGGCTCAACTATAAAAATTGAGGCCAGGGACTTGTATGCTCGAGAACTCCCCACTTTACCCAAGCTGTGGGCCTGAATCATAGAATCAGCTAGGTTGGAAAAGACCTTTAAAACCATTAAATCCAATCATTCCTCCAGGACTGCCAAGTCCACCACTAAACCATATCACCATGGACATCTACACAGTTTTTGCACACTTCGTGGGACAGTGATTCCACCACTTACCCGGGCAGCCTGTTCCAATAACTGACTACCTTTTTGGTGAAGAAATCTTTCCTAATCTTCAGCCTAAACCTCCCCTGGGGCAGCTTGAGACCATTACCTCTTGCCCTATCACTTGTTACTTGGGAAAAGAGATCGACCCCCACCTCACTACTAACTCCTTTCAGGTAGCTGTGGAGAGCAATAAGGTTCCTCCTGACTCTTCTCCAGACTAAACAACCCCAGTTCCCTCAGCCATTCCTCATAAGACTTGTGCTCCAGACTTTGTTGCCCTTCTCTGAACATACTCCAGCAATTCAATATCTCTCTTGTAGTGCGGCCCAGATCCAAACACTGGATTTGAGGTGCATTCTCTCCAGTGCCGAGTACAGGGGGATGATCACTGCCCTGGCCCTGCTGGCTGCACTATTGCTAACACAGGCCACGATTCTGTTGACCTTCTTGGCTACCTGGACACACTGATGTCTCATGTTTAGCTGGTCATCAATCAACACCCCAATACATACAATCATCCAAATTTCTAGCCTAGGAATTGAAGTCTTCACTGATTCAGTGGTTCAGTGATTTTCAAGAAAATAAGATCAGATTCTCTGTCCCTCTGCTGACAGGTTAAAATATATAAATAGAGTCTAGCAAACTGGATTAAATCACTGAAACACACATGCTATTCCTTGCGTTTGACAATTTGTAATCTTTATTACTGATCTGAAAAAAACTAAGGAAGATGCACATTATGCTTTGCAATGCCCAAACTGTATGAACATACAATACATTCATTTTTTTTCCTACCTTTTTTTGTGCGTAGCATGTTATTTTCTAGGAAGCGCTGAGAACTGTATTTTGTAGTAATAACTTTTCATGACACGAAATATTCCAAAGAAAACAGTGGATCACATTTAACCATCAGCTTTTCTTGGGTTTCTCTCACAGTGTAAAGCAATATAGGTACATCTATTTTATCAGAACAAGGTGGTCAATATCATGATTAGTTAACATAAGATATTTCACACTAGCTTTTTACATCCTGAAAAGTATTATTTTTATAGCCTTCCCAGTTAGGGAGCTCTAACTGTAGCCAGTGGACTCCAAACAAAGCCTAGGGGCCTTCAATGCACATCATACTCATGGCTTAGCTGATGAATTTACTGATAAAGACAGTGGAACTCTCATCCCTACGCAAATAAGGGCAAGAAGCTTTTCAGTAGATAGAAGATATTAGTAAAACAACATAAATTACCCTATGCTGACAACCAGAACCCTTTCAAAGGGAGCTCTATAATATTAAACCAACAAAGTTTTTGATGAATTGAAGAATCATTATGGTTACACCGGCTGTCTTTGTGCTCTCTTGAGAAACGTGTGAGGTTAGAATACAAGCTGTAAATTGGAAATTGTCTAAGTTATAGCCATGCTGTGCAGAAACGCATATACTATTGCCAACACACAGTTCTAAAACAGCAGGAAGAATTGCAAAACCATTCCAATAACATCTTCTGCTGCTGCTTCAGATGCTATGCCAGTACAAGGGCTGTGACAAAACACTAATGAGCATAAATCCATCATAAAGTACTTACATGTTAAAAAAATGCACAAAATATTTCAACTACATTCTCCAACCACAAGTGAAGTAAATGCAAAAAGTAAGAAATCGACTAGAAAAGTATATTCACCTGAAGATAATACACAAACCCTTGTCATTAGTCAAAATGAGTATATCATATCAAAACTCCTATTTGGAGATCTCACCATTGTCCCCCTCTTCATGCCTTCCTTTTGATAGCTACAAGTGCCTAGAGATGCTCCCTTTGATCAGTGAGGAAAGACCAGGGAGAGGCAGTGTGTCACATCAGGAGAATTTCCTCCGCTACTCTTTGAGGGCTAATGTGATACTAAGACATACACAAATATAGGGTAAATTGGATCTTCTGACCCTCCTCTGGCACAATACAGAATCCTGAACTTTTTGGCTAAGATCTCAACTGAAAGCCAATATAGAGAGACAGGAAGAAAACCCCAAGCACAGATTTAAAACACACGGTGAAGCTGAAAGAAAATAAGAATAAAGCCTCTGCAGAAAATTGTTCTGAACAAACGGTCACAGGTGCTAAACAAATTTATATGGCAAAAACTCTGACTTGAAACTGCTCCCTGAGTACGGGCAAGCCTATATGAGGAAACAAAGTCCATTAAAATCTACATTGCTTAACCCTAAAGATTTGCAGCCAACTTACCTAATCCATGCTTTTTTACTGGTTTGCAACACTGCGTATATCTGATGATTTGTGCTCTGTTAAAATAATACTTCTTACCACCAGATGATGTAGAGTCCAACCAGACAGTGCAGAATGTCCACACTTGGTATGTAAATGAAATGTGAGCTGTATTCCTCGATTCACAGTGTAGCAAATTCAGTATTTTGGGTGAAAGGGCATTTTTTCAATACCACTAGTAAAACAGGAGCTATGTTATAACAGTCCACCCCTAGGGGAATGTCAACTAGCTACTAACAGCAGAGAGTAAAACTGGTATTATGAAATCATAAATATATATGCAGAAAGTAATTATAATGGGGGGGGGGTGATTTACAAGTTTAAAATAATTCTAACTATTTATCTTTAAGTTCACCTTCCTTTCTGAAAGCTGATAAAAAACAACAGTGGAAAATTTATGCAGTTGGTGTGTGTGAACTAACCTCCCACATCTTCTCTGGGGGTATAAAAATGTTTTACTAACTGATGGGGAAAACTAAGACATGAGATTGATTACTAAAAAGGGACCTACTTTCTAAATTCAGCACTGTACTTGTCAAATAGCTTTTAGCACCTTTGTTGTTCAATACAGTCCATGGTTTCTGTGTTCTTAGTTTTATGTTGTGTTCAATGTTTATGCAGTTTACTAAAATGAAAACTGTAAAATTGGAATATCCTGACAGATCATGTTATTAACAGAGTAAGCTGTCAAAACACACAATTACTTTCATTTATTTGTAAAAACAAGCCAGATTTGAGGAGGAAAAATATTTTGAAAGAGCATCAAGATAGCATAATGACTCAGAGAACAGAGGAAAATAGAGACTATTTTTATCAATGATGTAGTCCATGAACAGCAGGTCCAAAAAAGAACTAAATATCATCGGGATCTGATCACAGTGCTTACTAAATCGCTTTTTCTGTATCTGACATGCTTTATAAGAAATGTCTCCAACAGAGTAACTGTGCTGGAGACTAAATGAAATGCATTATGCAATGGGCCTCCTGCCTCGGCATGCAGGCATAACCTGTTTTGCAATTCAACAAAAAGCAAGAATTCAATCTGGAGGTTCTATTTGTTCCAATGTGATGACTGTGATTAAAGAACAAAAACATTTCTTTTTTGACATTTCCCTTTTTTCCATGCAAACTATGAAGTGTTTTTCCTTGATTATCCTTAAAATTCTTGATAGTAGGTTTCTTATCTGTTCAGGATTCAGAATGAGGCAAGAAAATGGTTGTAGAAATGCAAGTTGCAAAACTCAAGACAAACATGCCTACTTCTTTGAACTGCGCTTTGGTAGAGCCAAGTTCTCGCCTAGAGGGACAAACAAGTTCAAAAGTCTCAAAGGAGAGGAAATTTTGGTATTATTGAATCTGCAGCCAAGCAGCATTTCCATTCATCAGGCTGATACAAGAATTGAACATTTGTGGTTAGCACAACACCCCTATGGTCCACCACTGTCAGCTTTGAGAAGAAATATTTATATGTTCTTTACAGATTTTTAAGGTTTTTTGGTTTTGCTTGCAACTATATGGGTACTTCTCTAGTTTAGGCATGGGAACATCAGCTGTAACTACCTCACACCTGATTTTCTCCAAACTGTCCCTTTCTCATTAGTCTCCTGTCAAGAGATAATTTTAGGCAGAGATTTTGTGCTCAGAGCCAGCTACAAGTTCTATATCACTGTTATCATAACCACTTTATTACTCTGCTTTAATGGTTACATTAACAGTGGCATTAATGTAAGTGAAGGTTATAGGGGGAAAAATAGTTTTACTAGGTGCATTTTCAACAGGTTTGTGCATTTGTGTAGAGATATATGTGTACACATACACATACAACCTGCAATGCTCACATACTTCATGTATAAACTCATCCTCACATCTTTTTACGATATAGTGAAATTTTGTGTTTAGATGCTTTTCTTAACAAATCCCAACACTCTTCCAGAGCAAAAAGCAGGAACTGTTTACAAAGCTAATTGCTACCTGTCTAGAAATATGAGCTGCTTTAAACTTCAGCACTGCTGTACTTGACAGAGGTATTGATGCAGAGTCAAATGCAAACTAAGCACATTTTCTTTTTTCAGAAGAAGTCATTGCAGTTCACCATGAATTTTCTTATGCTCTAGAGGAAAGACTGCTAGGATTTTAAGCAAAGTTTTCTACAGAAATGTGATCAATAGCACAGAGACAAACATAACTGTACTGGTAATGGCGATGGTGAGCTGCCCCTTCCCTACTCTACACTGCCTTGTGCAGCCCACAGCTGGAAGCAGGGAAATGCTATTTAGCATGGCACAAGGAATTCTTTCTGGCTTCTTCACATTTTAGATGGGGGTCAGGACAATGGGAAAAAAACCCTAAGCTGCTGGGCTCCTTTGGTGGCTCCTGCCCTGATGTTATGAAGCAGCCCCACTGTGGCTGCTCCATCATGATCGATGGCACAGCTGGGAGGGCTGCTGACCCCCTAAGGGCAAACACTGCGTTGGGGACACAAGAACAAAAAGTGGAATGAGAGCACATCTGTATCATAGAGTGCAGTGGACCAAGGGGACTCTTAAGTTATCCTTAGAAGACCAGTGACAACTGAAAAAAAAAACAGATAAAGCAGTCCAAGGTGAACTCTGAGTTGCTACAGCTACATTACTAATCAAGAGCCATACCATGAAAAGAGAAGCAGCACTCAGAGTGACTCCAAAGGTTAACACTTCTGCCTCAAAGAATAGACTCCTTCTACTACACTTGCAAGTGTACCTGCACATGAATCACTATTTGATTAATTGAAGAGCTATTATAATCTGCACCCTTTGCATTTTGACAACAAGCTGAAAAGAGAAATCTTTATTTGTGACCCTTAGTGAACAGCTAGTTTATAGTTTAATGGGATAGCCTAGTTATTGAAATTATAATTATCTCTATAAGGATCCGTGTTACAACATGGATGAGAATTCTTCTGAAATGAAGTTCATTGATACAGAATCGCTGCAAAAGTATTTTGTCTAAATGTTAACATTTAAAACCTTTAGATGTTTCTAAATGACATTTAAGGATCAAATAAATTAATACATATGATTTCTCTTTGACAATAGCTCCACTTCAGGATGTAACAAACACAGTTCTATGAAACAGAAAAAGAAGAGCATATTCTGAAAGTGACTTTTTTGTTGTGGCAAATATCCAAGATAGCAATTAAATCACATAAGTAGTTGATTGCATGTTCAAGATGCAGACCAGAGCTCAGAATGAGACAGAGATGGTACTTTCTCAGGCATTCTTTCCTCTCCTGAATTTCTAGTTTTTCAGGAGTGAAAGGCTCTATCACTTCATATCCAAAATTCCTTAATGGCCTTATGGAAAGCAAGACAGTTTCAAATCCCTGGTTGTGAAATACCTTGTAAAAGTGATGAATCATACTTTCCTACTGTCCTCCTGTAATTATTTTTGTAAGCTTTGTGATCTCACGCATCATGAATAAATCTTTGCTCTGAGGCAGGTGGGGTTTTGCTGCTGTTGTTCTTTTAAACTAACTTTAAAGTGAAAACCAGAGAATGAAGAAAGAATACAATAGGATGAAGCAGCAAGATCACTTCAACAAGGTGTTTGGCACTTTTTGCATTTCATTAATTCAAAAGATTTTTGGCATCAGTTCTGCCACACAACAAGAAGGTGTGTTTATGCTAGTGAACCTGTACTACTGCACAGATCAAACCCAAACAGGCATCCTGGAGACCTGTGTCGATCATTTTATGCATTTGACTTATGTGGCTGATGTGACAGACTAAATTTTGAATCAAAGCAGATTGTCTTCATTTCTGAAAGCAAATGACTTCTAATTACAGCTCCAGTTACTTCTTCCAAGCAAAATTAGGACCCTTTTTCTTCTTAGCTTCTGACAAAGCTATAAGAATTCAGTATTTTCCTATTAGCAGTCCCAATAAGTTACTAACCGTGATGATAAATATCAAGCAATTAATGGAACATTTCAGTTTTTGGAGAAAAAAAAAAAAAAAGAAAATTGTGTAAATGATAAAATCAGCCATTTTTACCAGTTTATTCCCCCTTCACTCTTGATAATTAAAGGAATCAGATCTGATATGAAGTCTCTAAAATTTCAATTTACAACTTGATAAATACATAGAAAATGTCACCATCAGCCAAATATGCAGCTAGACTGGGTCTCTGGTGAGCTACCAGTGTCCTTGTTCCTCTTGTGCAAGCAAGGGAGCCACATAGCCACTCTGTATCATGGGCCACTTGACAACCAAGTTCTAGCAATAAACCAAATCTGTTTCTCTCAACCCAAACACAACCTTCAAAGATGATTGACAATTATATTTTTCTTTAGTTCATTTTTTGAGTATATATTGTCCAAAACTTTTTAGTTTTCAGTCAAGTTTGATCCCTTTTCCCTTAAAACCTCCCTTTCTCCATTTTAAGAAAGATTAGTATTAGTGAGACTCTAAAGCATATAAATTATGCTCAATCAATTATTTTCACGTTATTAAAAATGTCTATGTGTCTTCCTGTTCTGTCTTTCAAGAAAATCCACTATTCTCCCTGCCTTTTGTGCTATGTACCAAATCCACAAGACAAGTTCTCCACTAGAGCAATCCCACACTTAAATCAAGTTTCCTGTACTCAAAGCAAACTGTGACTTTATTGACTTGATTCCTACCCAGAGACACAATCTCTGTTTCTGAAACACAATCTGGCTAAAATAACCAGCAAGAAGGTAACTCTCAGACTATATTCACTTCTTCTGCAGCCTTGCTATAATTTTCTCAACCAGAAAGAATGTTTTCAATAATTGAAACATCTGGTTTCTACAAATATTCATTACATTTCATAACTGAAAAGCACAGTTTTGTTTGTTCTTGAACTGAAAAGCAGTCAACTTCTCCTTTACTTGAAATACAGCTATATTTAAAATCACAAGTTAATCTTAGATATTAAACAGTGACTGTCCTGCCCATTCAATACATCAAGCAAGTGAAGTGCTTGCTTGCCTGCTAAAAGATTACATAAAAACAATTCTTAGGTTCATGTATACATACTAAAATTACTGAGAATTTACTGATAATTATTTTTAGTTAGCCATACTGTCTTGGTACACTCCCAAATACATAAAAATTAATTACCTGAAACATCGTATCTTTGTAATTTTAACCTTTTCATGCTTCAGTACATGCTTCAGTGAGATTTCTTTTTTAAAGAAAGGTTCTGCTTATCAAGACACTGCATATGGAAGACAGCCAATCAATCACAAAAATGGAAAAGATAGGGAAAGTCATAACAAAAGCCTTAAAACACCTTTTATGACTCCTTATCATGCACTAGTGGATAATCAATAGCTTATCAAAGCAGCCCATTTGACTTTGCTGGAAGAGTCATTTCCATACAGTTAATTCAAAATCACCAAGTCAAGTTATGAAAAAGCCTACACTACTAAATCTACTGTGAATGATATTGCTTGTTTAACATTGAACTTAGTATCAATTTGATGACCTCTGTATGGCTCCAGCTAAAGAGAAAAAAGGTACACCCCTCCCCCCGAAAAAAAAACAAAAAACAAAAAACCCCAACAAACCCCCAAAACAACCAACCAATGAGTTTATCCTTAAACTTTAATGAGGGAACTGAATCCAAGAAGGGATTTTTTTCATCACTTTTGAATTGTTTTCTGACTTCCAAAGCAATTCAAGATTGTCTATAAGTTCATCATGCATCTATGCTTAAATTTAGTTAGAAAAATTGCTGACTGCTTCTCAGCTATACTGCAAATAACTTGGCCACAACAATTCAGCTTTTTAAATAGAAAATATATTGACACAACTGCATACATATCATGAAAATCAATCTTCATTTTCCCTTTCCTAATCTCAGTTTCAGGTTTTACCTAAATTGCTAATGAAAAATTAATACCTGAAAATGGGTCAGTTCGCTCATCTTTTGGCCAGTGGCAAAAGGAGTATTCAAAGCCTCAGATATTAGAGAGACTCACTTCTAAGTTACTGAACAAGCAACAACCCAAGAATGTATAGATACAGCCAGGATTTTTAAAGCACTTCTCTGGTTAGTTTTTGTAGTATGGCTGAAATGGCAACATTGCCCTGTCTACCAAACAGTTTATGGCTAGTAAATGCACAGGAACTCATTCATCTTACAGCCCAACAGTTGACAGCACATGCTATCTTTCACCAAAGATTTAGTTAAATTAAACCCAATTGCTAAGCTTCTAAGTAAATATTTTAAGACACAATACACAGATAAAAAAGTACATAAACCTTTTAGTAGCAAATAACACTTTGCAAGTACTATTTTGTCTAACATTTTCTCAGATACAGTAGTATTTGTAAAGAAAGCGCAAATTAATTATGGCATTAAATATGAGTTCATATAGAAAGCTGGACAACATATGTCTACACTTAAAACCAAAAGAGTTAACAGCCTAGACTAAAATGTACGAGAGGCCTGATTTTCTGTGTTCTGGAGCTACTACTTTCATTAGAGAATGGCTACAGAAATAATAAACAAAATAAAAGCTTTTACCCTTAATCATCTATTTATTGACAGTATAGAAACTCTGAAATAATAGCTGTTGATCTTCTCAACTAAACATTTATTTAAAACCAAAGCATACTTAAGTCCTGAAACCACGTGATAGAAAGAACACATGGGTTTATCATTGGTAAATGTAAGAGGGGTCCTCAGGCAACAGAAATGTAGTTAAAAGTCAAAGATAAACACAGCATGGTTAATAAGGAATTTGTTGCATTCCCTTGTATTTATTCCTGAGAAACACATATCTGAAATCAACACTAAGATCAGTTTCTTATATAGGAAGGGATAAAGAAACAGATGGGGGGGGGGAACAACAAAAACATCTACACAAGAGAGAGACACAGAACAAATGTACTGGGTTAGGCATCAAGAAGTATCCCTATAAACAGCCAGCCTACTTTCCTACAGTGTGCCAGCACACCTTCAATTTCAACATGAGTCTCAATGTCAGGTACCATTGCAGAGCTAGACTCTGCCTAGTCAAAATGCAGTCACTTCTTTCCCTACTGAAAATATTTGTATAAAGAGAAGCACGTAGTTCTCCTAATGATGAAAGCTCTGTTTTCTCAGGAAGCCACAAACCCAAGCCACACTTTAAGCATTCAATTATGCCAGCTGATATAATTGTGCTCAATCATGGTCTAATTCCAGGATGAAGCATAAATACCATCCCCTACAAGAGCATTTAGCATCAGTCTCCAAAATTGGACAGCACCTATTTGCTAAGAAAGGAATAATTAGAAACAAATTAAATCTCAAGTAATTTCCTGATGTTTGATGCAACTAAATCACAGGCAGCACTCATAAGACTATACTAGACAGAGTAACCAAAGGCTCCAGTAGAAGATTCCAAATCTTAATAAAAATGAAGCAAAGAAAGGACATCTTGAGATACAACTGTTTCAGAAACTAACAACTTCCTAAATTGCCCATGAATATCTTCAGTTTTAAATGTATCATATCTAACCAGCTTGACTGTTAGTAGTGGTTAATTCACCACCATGCACATTTGACTTCAAGCAGTCATGCTTACAAGAAAAAGCAAGAAAGAAACCACTTTCATCAGAGATAAGTATTTCTGCTATTCTATGAGATTTTGCTCTTCCCCCAGGTAAACGAGGCAGCTTCCTCATATGTTGGAAGGTTTCACTGAAGTTGATTTAATCACAAAAATGCCACAAAAATCTTACTTAGCACCTGTAAAAGTATCTGTATGGACACTTGGCAAGTTTCTCTCAAACCTCAGGAAAGGTTATTTGGTTTTAACTTGCACGGTAGATGCCTGGATAAAGTGTTTTTTGTGGATATGTATTTCCCACAGCATACATAAAAAACACTAAAAGAAATCCCAGAACATTTTGATTACTATCCTTGACCAATACGTGCTATTATAGCTAAGATTAGGAGATGCTGTTTCCAGAAGTTTCAGATTTTACTTACTTTGCAGCAAGTTTTATATTAACATTTACCTATGAGAAAATTTCTACTAGGATTTATGTTTGGAAGGAATTGGGATCTGTACTGTCAGATAGCATGGAGGTACAATGAAATTATGTCAGAAAGAATTGTTTAGTGCTTGTAATCCTCAAGCCCAGAGGTAAAAAACAGCACATCCTCTGCAATGTTGATTAGCTATAAATAAACACAGAACTGACTTGTATAGAGCTGATAAAACCTAGTTACTAATGAAGTATCCTGTGTTTCCAACACCGGCCCCACCCACTGATCAAATTACTTCTGTCCTCCACCGAATTCCTTTTTAACTCTCCATCACAATAAAACTAGTGTTTCCTGTGCTGCTGGTTCCCTCCTACACCATTTCCATTTCTCACACACAGAGAATAACCCATTAATCTACATCTCACAGTCTCCCTTCTGCAACAGGTAATGGCGCCCAAAAGGTACCATAAAGGGTCAGTCCCCAGGATTCAGCATTCAGGATTAAGCATTCAGAAGAGCTAATGTGCTACAAAAACACCCAAAGTTTGTTTACTCTGAACTTTGATTTTCTGTGTCTTCTACTAAGTTGCAAGAGCACTCACAAGCATTTGATATCAGAGACATTGATGTTTCTATGATCTTAGCTGTGCTCCCAGAACTAATAATGCCATCATAGCAATTAATTACAGCAGGTCATTGGTGACACTGCAAAACTGACACTCGTGAAACCAGGCAATCACCAATGAAGAATGTCACATCCTGGGGAAAAGCTCAGTCAGCTGCAGGCAGCACCTAGCTAACTGAGAAGGTACTATCACATCATTTCAGTCTATATGCACACCCAGAGAGGACTATCAGATAACCTTCAGCTCCGCTTGGAAGATCTGCAGTTTTGGGGGAAATTACACTGTTTGTGCGAATGGCAGAAATACAAAACAGGCTTTCAGAAGTGTATAAACTGCAATTATACAACACTGCCCAGCCTGGAGCTTATTTAATATTACAAATACTGCTATGAGTCAAAACAACTCTCAGAAGGCATAGTATAAACCCTGATATTGTTCTTCAGGAAAATAAATTGCTTCTCTGGTAACAAAGAGATCCATTAATTTCAATGGCCTCTCCAATCTCTGCCCTTCAAAGACTGTAAACAAAACACACGCCATAGAGGTTCTTCATTCCCAAAGTATCCAACTGCCTTAGTGCATTTAAGTGAAGAAAGAAGTTTGGAAAAGAAATACAATTTTTACCTGAGTAAATTCATGGCCAGCTAATTGTGCAAGAAGAAACAAAAATATTATACTTGCCAGTTACATTAAATGCTTTGCTTTAAGGGTCAGCAGAGTATATGTTTTGCCCTGTAAAATAACTTCTTTTTCAAGCCACTGCTTCCAAATAACTGATACTTCAACTTTGTCCTATATTCATTAATATTCCTTCTCATATTCACTGAAAATTGAAAAAGCAAATAAAAATAAATGTTGGACTAAAAATAGCACCTTAACCTACAGTGGCTATCATAAAAAAAAACAAAACAAAACACAAAACCAACCCCCCCCCCCAACAAACAAATCAAAGAAACCCATCAAAACCAGCCAAGAGCATTCTGTTGTACTTGCTACACACACACTGGAAGTTCAACACCTATAGCATAGTAAATTTTGATCTTTAAAAAAAAATCAACTAACTAGGTCAAGTAACTTCAAATAAATCATTCTGAGGAGTATATTGGTTACTGTGAGCTTCTAAATAATTTGAGATTGTACTTTAAGTCTTACAGCTTTACAGACTCAGATGGGTCTTGTCTATGTGGTGCAATCCAATGGTTTCACATCATGCAAAAGTCTTCAACGTATCTCTGAGTGAGGTTCTCTGCCCAGGCTGCTCTGACAGGTTAGCATATCACACGAGTCCACTGCTAGCCCCTGGCTATTCCAGACAGCTCAGGCTTCTCTGCACTTTATCACTGTACTGTTTGCAGAAAGAAATGTAACACATAAATTTACTAGCTCAATCTTTTTAGGTACCATCCATATCTTCTAAAGGAATTACCATTTAGAAGTCAAGTAAATTATTTGAGATACCAAGGTAAAACTTTGAGTTCAAACATCCTTCTTCCACTTACCTTTATCAAAACTGCTACAGTGCTACAAACAGATAAACAGCAAATAGCTGGCAGTTTATCAACAGAACCAGTTTCTCATTTCCTAGATCAGATTTCTTAAGGTGCAGTTTGATGCAAAACAGACAAAAAGCAAACAAAAGCCCCTGACACCTGAACAGATTGCAGATTATGAAGTTAAATGAATACATTTTGCAACTCAGCACCTAAATCACAGTTAGATTTTTCCCACCCTAGACACCTTCTTTGGCAGACACTGCTTTCTCTTTCAGTGCAACGAACTAAGGCAGGAGTGGAGACAGAGCCAGCTTCTTTTAATCTCTGAGAGCTCTATCAGGAAAATTGAATTATTTTCATTATATATTAGAGATAACCAAATAAAAAACAAGGTAATGATGAAACACTGGTTATTAATAATTTCTGGCTCACCTGCCTGTGTATTGGGAACTGTATCAGATCTGCGCAGATAAAATCGGGTCATGCTCTACTACCCTGCATAGTTTGGGCGCCCTAGTAACCCTAACAATGTTGCACACTCGGAAAGTAACTTCTGGTTGCCCAGACTCCTTCAAATGACACTAGGCTCAAACAAAATTAATGTAGAATTTTAAGTAAAAGGATTTATTTGAAGTCCAAAACAGACAACAGGGTTACAAAGGGTTATCAAATATCAAGGTGTAGAAGGAAGGGGAAGAGGGGAAAATGATAAAAATAAAAAAAAAAAAAAAAAAGTGTAAAACAGTATGGCAAGGTTAAATATGGAACAGCTCTTCCCTTTCCTTTCACAACCAATTTGCTTCCCTTACAGGCTGAATATCAAGTCTCCAGTCTTGACACAACTGCAGTCATCAGGCTGCATTCTCCAGCAGACAGAATCTCCTTTGAAGGTATATGTAAGACCCAATCTTCTGCCAGAAGTTTGCCAAGGGGTCCAGATGGACTTACACCACCTCCCTAAAATTTGTTCTAGCTCTCCCTTACCCAGAATACATGCGATACACTTATCTTAATTAAAATAAGGCCTGTTTCACCTCTTTGAGATTTCATTGGTTATTAAACCAGACCTCTGCAGGACGAATCAATCAACTGATGTATATTAGAAACAATTTCCACTAGACCTAAAATGGATAAAGCACTGTGAGAGATTTTGAAACTCACTAAAAGCATCATCTGAGTCAACCAAGCAGGGTGATGGCAGTGCTTGGTGACTCAGCTCAAGCATATTTGCAGCAGCACCACTGAGCAACAAAGGAAAACACAATATGTGGGATGGGAAAATACTGCAAGTCACAGGATGGCAAGACAAATAAGACAGAGAACTTACAGTTCTCTCTCAGAACACACAGCCTCAACCTTCTGCATCTCCTGGTCAGAGGAAGCAGGACAGAGAACATGTCTTGCAATAAACAATAGAAGTCATGCTCTTAATGTCAATGCATAACCTTATCTTAATATTCTCTTAATGTCAATGCTAACGAGGTGGGGTAATACCAAGTGATTCAATTGGTTCTTCCTTTTTATATTCTCAAATATATATTGATATATAAAGTCATATATCAATATCAATTAAGAAATTATTATTTCGGTTTCACCCACCACAGAGATGCACCTCCCTATTATACCAAGAAGCAGCTCTCCTGTAAGGAAGAGAAACTGACACCATTTTTCACCAAGAAATGATAAAGCTCTCACCTCCTCCTTTTGCGAGCCACTGTGTATGTTTCAGCATGAAATGGGCCTTATACTGATCTTTGTCCCTATTTTAACTGATATATTAACCAACACACTTTGTGCAAGCATCTGCATGGGATAAACACACATTGCTTTTTAGTGCCTCTTGACTGAAATGCAATAATAGTAACAAATAATTTTTTCAGGGAGTAGCTAATGCTTCCTCTTCCAAAAAAAAACCACTTTTCTCCTAAGGTTTATACAATCTGGAATGGAATAACATGTCAAGTCCTTTCTCAAAAGGGTTCTTGAGTATATTTTGAGAGGAAAATGTGGTCTGATCAGGAAAAGCAATTCCAAAGTTATCAAATTATAGCAAGACTCAGCCATTGTAGTGAACAAGCAGTTTGCCATTTTATCAAAGCTAGAATTTCAACACCAATTCCTACATGTATCTTGGTTTTCTTTTATTTAGCATATAAAACATGGCATAAATAATACATGACCTTTCTAGTTACAGTTCTCAACCGCATCCACAGGAAAAAAAAAAAAAAGACAGTTGCTTGCAAACCAAACATATAAAACTTGCAAAAAATCAAGAGGACTTACAGGATCAGTCAGTTCTGGCAAGCTCGCTTGATAGGTGAGAGGTCTACAGTCACGAGTATTGTTCACCAAGACACAAGGAAGAAACATTGGGCCCAAGTCATCCCCATCAAGCACATCTACTGTCAGGGTGGTTGTACTTGTCCTTCTTTCATGAAGATTTTGGGCTCGGTCCTATGGAGCAAATCAGTTATATTTGGCGAGACTTTCTAAATCAGAGAATCTACAAAAAAGTTTATAAAGTTAAGGGCAGAACATATAAGCATCATAATTATCCACATTCTGGGAAATGGGTAATTATAAAAACTTCAGCCTCAGAGCTATGGCCTTAAAGGCTGAGGAATAAAATTGAGGTAAAAGTTTATCTCTTGAATTAAGAAATATTCTGAGACATCTATCACTTAGAAAAAAATGAAGTTTTAATAAATTAATTCTCAGAAAACGTGTGAAATGAAGATACATGTCTTGTTAATTCTATAAAAATTCTATAAAAAAAATCTGTTTAAGATAAAAAGTCCCTCATGCTTTACTTATAATCTGAATTTGTTGTGGTTCAACCTGGGAGGCAGCTACATATCGCACAGCTCTTTGGTCACACACACACACACACATCCCCCACACCTAGTGTGATTAGGAAGAGAACTGGAAAAAAGGTAAAAATAATGTGTTAAGGACAGTTTAATAGAACAGAAAAGAAAGGGAAAATAGTAACGATTAAAAAATATACAAAACAAGTGATGCACAATGCAATTGCTCACCACACACTCACCAGTGCCCAGCCAGTCCCTGAGCAGCAGGCTGCTGTGCCCCTGCCAAACTCCCCCTAGTTTTATTGTTCAGGATGACATTATACAGTATGAAATATCCCTTCAGCCAGTTTGGGTCAGTTGTCTTGGCTGTGTCCCGTGACAGTTTTTTTTGCAGCCCCCAGCCTCCTCACTGACATGGCAGTAGGAGAAGCTGAAAAGTCCCCATCTTAATGTCTTAACTTACAGAAATGAAAAGCATAATCAGTAACTACTTCTTTTCTTATTGGCAGTGGAGAGGTCCCAAACTGTAATGCTCAATTCACCTCTGCACACCACAACTTAAGAAAGATTTATCACCTGCCTTCTCCCCCTCCCCCCCAAAAAAAACAGCCAGGGGACAGCAATAAGGTTGATCTAAGATCTGTACTCCAAGAGGACATTTGATTAGTCTAGAGAATGAGTTATACTGTTCATCTTTTAAAAGGATGAAGAACACTTCTGTCCACAGTAAAGCATCTACAATGCTGCATCCAGAAAGTCTTCATGCTTCATGACAGGCTCCTTTCTATCTATCATTGTCTGTCTGGTTTCTTTTTGTTTGTTACTTTTTGTTTGATTGTTTTAAAATCTTTGGGTACACAAGACACCATTGAGTATTACAACTTGTTTACTGTCTCTTCTTTTCTTTACAAATGGTACAGAATAAAGCTACACTTTTCTGAATTGTAGGAGCTACCTGGATTATTTTATACACTGAATAATGTACACACTAGCAACAGTTCACCTTTTCTTTCTTCTGTTATCATAGTGAAAAAACAGCATGACTACCCAAAGGTCTCTTAAAAACAGTCCAAAATATTTACATTTCCACAGAAGAACTGTTGTGATGGCTTTTCTTAAAAACAAACAAACAACAAAAAAAAACACAAAAAAACCCCAACCACCTTTTTTAAGTATTTATGCTTTTTAATATTGTCATCTGTGTAAGAGGAACAGGTCATTGCTCTAAATCAGACCCGATACATGTTTTTTTCCTCTTTTGCAGTCCAGTCAGTTCTTGAAACAGTCCCACATTTACAGTTTCTAAATATGGGAATACCTCAATTCAGCTTTCTTCATGGTCAATCATGAAAAATAATACCACCTGCAAGGAGAAGCCTTCATCATCAACTGAACTTTTTCCCATTCCCCTAATGTGTCTTTGAGAAATACTGACTCAAAGAAGATACAGTCTCACCTCTGTGCCTGGCAAAATCTTGGAGCAAATTCTCCTGGATGGCTTGCTAAGGCACATGAAAAACAACAAGATGCTTGGTGACAGCCAGCATGGCTACACTAAGGGGAAATCCCGAATGACCAATTGGGTGGCCTTCTATGTTGGGGCTACAGAACTGATGGACAGGGGTAGAGCAGTTGATGTCATCTACCTGGACTTCTGTGAAGCGTTCGACACTACGTGTCCCACACGACACCCTCGTCTCTAAACTGGAGAGACATCAATTTGATGGATGGACTGCTCGGTGGATAAAGAACTGGCTGGATGACCACACATAAAGAGTTGTGGTCAATGGCTCAATGTCCAGCTGGAGACCAGTAACGAGTGGTGTCCCTCAGGGATCGGTGTTGGGACCGGTCTTGTTCAACATCTTTGTTGCTGACATGGACACTGGGATTGAGTGCGCCCTCAGCAAGTTTGCCAATGACACCAAGCTGTGTGGTTTGGTTGATATGCTGGAGGGAAGGAATGCCATCCAGAGGGACCTTGACACGCTTGTGAGGTGGGCTGAGGCCAATCTCATGAGGTTTGACCATGCCAAGTGCAAGGTCCTACACTTGGGTCGAAGCAATCCCAGGCACAGCTACAGGCTGGGCAGAGAAGAGATTCAGAGCAGCCCTGTGGAGAAGGACTTGGGGGTGTTGGTTGATGAGAAAATGAACATGAGCTGGCTTCAGTGTGTGCTCACAGACCAGAAAGCCAACCATATCCTGCGCTGCATCAAAAGGAGTGTGACCAGCAGGTTGAAGGAGCTGATCCTGCCCCTCTACTCTGCTCTTGTGAGACCTCACCTGGAGTATTGTGCGCAGTTCTGGTGTCCTCAACATAAAAAGGACATGGAACCGTTGGAACAAGTCCAGAGGAGGGCCACAAGGATGATCAGGGGACTGGAGCACCTCCCGTGTGAAGATAGGCTGAGAAAGTTGGGGCTGTTCAGCCTGGAGAAGAGAAGGCTGCGTGGAGACCTCATAGCAGCCTTCCAGTATCTGAAGGGGGACTACAAGGATGCTGGGGATGGACTCTTCATTATTAACTGTAGTGATAGGACAAGGGGTAACGGGTTAAAACTTACACAGGGGAAGTTTTGGTTGGATATAAGGAGGAAGTTCTTTACTGCAAGGCTGGTGAGGCACTGGAATGGGTTGCCCAGGGAAGTTGTGAATGCTCCATCCCTGGTGGCATTCAAGGCCAGGTTGGACAGAGCCTTGGGTGACACGGTTTAGTGGGAAGTGTCCCTGCCTATGGCAGAGGGGGTGCTGGAACTAGGTTTTCTTAAGGTCCTTTCCAACCCTAACTATTATATGATTCTATGCAAAGTAATTAATTTCATGTAGTATCTTTAGGATGCAAGAACAATAAATCATGTCTGCTAATGTAATCATTGGTATAGAAATATGATTGCATAGTACATGCAATAGATTTAAATGATTAAATGTTGCCAACAATATTTTGTAAAATAAAAAAAATAAAAAGTTGCATATAGAAATCTCCTAAAAACGCTCAGTTATAAAGCTTAATTAGTGCCTTTCTTTGAGATCTAGTTTCTCATCTGTGAGTGATGTAAATTTTAGTACATTCAGTTCTCATTTGGGTATATTTGAGAAAACATATGTCCTTGCAAGTCATTTCTATCATGCAAACTGCCCCATTATGCATAAACATGTATTAGCACAAGTCTAGACCCAAAACCAGCACCGCAAAGGTGATAATTTACTGTGAAAGGACACATATTGAAAGGAATGAACCAATCAATGAGATTGCTTTATAATACTGCCACCACGCACTCCAAGCTATGCCTTCCCCAGTAGCTCCTGCAGAGTGACAGGCTTCCCTCTTCATGTGAGCTGTTCACACTGCTGCACACCACATCTAGCTCTTGAAAAACATGACCTATACAACTAGCCCTGTTATTTTTCTAGGAGTGCAGTGTCTCATGACACTGAGCTCTGACATCAAAGGAAAAGAGCTGTAAATGTGCAGTGGTGATCTGCAGAATAAATTACTGATAAAACAACAAGGCAAATCAGTTCTGAACCTTCCTGTATTCCTGTTCAAGAGATCAGAAAATTATATTAGCCAGGAAAAAATGAGTTGTTCTAACAGCCAGGAAGCATCTTTAGACAGACCTAAGTGTAAAAAGCACTAAGACACCCCTGGAGCCTTCTTCTGTTGGGAGGAATAATGACAATGCCACAAAATATTTAGCAAAATAGATTGTAAAATGTTATCTACAATTCTGTGTCGGAAAGATGACAGTAATATAAATGCGTGAATTCAGGAGTAAGCTATCTAAAGTTGCTTCAGAGCATTCTAATTTTCCTCACAAAACAAATGGTATCACAACAGAGGTAAACAAAAGAGCAAAAGTTTTCATTTCAGCTATTATCAGAAGGACAAAAAGGGAAAAAAGCTTTCACTGCCCTCAAGGGCACCAAAAAATTTCTCTGATGACAGATACGTTCTATGTAGTTTATGCATCAGTTTTCTTCTCAGTATGCCTTATCCACTGCCAGACACTAAAAAAAAAAAAAAAGAAAAAAAGCCCTAAAAGCCCTCCACATATGCTTGCCATATGACTCAAAATTAAAATCACCTCTTTATAGAAAAATCCATTTCAAACCTCAAGGATACAACTAAATTGTACCCATTAAACTCACTTAAGATCAAATTAGCATCACTATATTTGTCAGAAAATGAACACTTAGTGACACTAGAATGCACTTTTCTGCATGGGCTGTACTTCAAATTTGCAACTTGCTCTTTTTGCCAAAAAGGCTGTCTTGTTACACACACTGAGCAAGCTTCCTTTAACTAGTAAGAAAATGCTTAAGCTTCCTACAACCTAGGTAAATGTTAAATAAGACCTTCAAGGAAGAGTATTATCATACCTGGTATTTTAGTGAGACTTTCCCTTTCCTTACATAAATCTAAATATGCAAACTAAAACCCTACCTAAATCAGCAGCATAAATGGCTATTAAGAGATCTATACTTACATTTGCTTGAACAATGACTAAGTAACGAGTCTTTTCTTCATAATTTAGTCTTTCCCTTAGAACTACTGCTCCAGACAAAGTGAGAGGAATATCAAAGGTCCTGTTGGAAGTCTGCAAAAAATTAAAACAGTATGGTAAAATTAAACAAGCTTCAAATTTAAAATATGTTTCAGATAAGCCACGAGATGATCGACTGAATGTAATACCAAAATGGTATTTCCAGATTAGAGATTTTAGATTTTTATGTTTTCTCCTTACCCAATTTACTCCATAAGTCCTGGGTTCAGCTGTAACAGCTATTTTTAATCCTTCTTGGTGGCTGGTGCAGTGCTGTGTTTTGGCTTTGATTTGAGAACAATGCTGATAACACACCAATGTTTTAGTTGTTGCTAAGCAGTGCTTACTCTGATCAAGGACTTTTCAGTCTCTCATGCTCTGCCAGTGAGGAGGGGCACAAGAAGCTGGTAGGAAGCAAAGACAGGACCCCCGACCCAAACTAGCCAAAGGGGTATTCCATACCACAGTAGGTCATGCCCAGTACATAAACTGGGGGGAGTTACTTGGAAGGCCCAGATTCCTGCTTGGGTCGGGTATCAGTTGGTGGGTGGTGAGCAATTGTATTCCCTCCCCTTGTTATTTCCCATATCATTATTGTTAGTAGTACTAGCAGTTTTGTATTATACTTCAGTTATTGGACTGTTCTTATCTCAACTCGTGGGGTTTACTTTCTTTTGATTCTCCTAACCCATCCCACTGGGAGTGGAGAGGAAGAAAGAGGGAAGTAAGTGAGCAGCTGCATGGTTCTGAGTTACCAACTGGGCTTAAACCACAACACCCCAACAATAAATAATCTGTAACATAATAGAAATCTCTGTGATTCTTTGCATATACATTATTAATTCCAACCACAAACTGAAGAACAGATTTGCAATGCTGAATTTGCACTGGTGTGTTCAGAAAAGCTTTCTCCATTTCTCATCTGAGAGTTCAGGTCTTCAGTTTCTACAGTTCGGCTTGCCATCATCTACCTTTTTTCTCACTATTGTAGAAAATATCAAGTATTAGGATCACCTGCTACAAGCTCAGGAGTGTTGCACCCCAAATAGAAGGAAGTGCAGCAGGAGGGCCAGGAGACCTCCTTGGATGGATAAGTCGCTCCTGAGAAAACTTCGAAGGAAAAAAGACGCTTATAAAAGGTGGAAGCAAGGACAGGTGGACTGGGAAGAATACAGGGATGTGAAGCTAGGGACCAGGTTAGGAAAGTTAAGGCCGAGTTAGAATGAAACTTGGCTAGGGATGTTAAGGATAACAGGGAGGGATTATATAGGTACATAGTGAATAAAAAACAGACTAAGGACAACGTAGGCCCCCTCTGGAAGCTATCAGGAGAACTGGCTACCCTGGATTTGAGAAGGCTGAGGTTCTGAATGACTTCTTTGCCTCGGTCTTCACTGGCAAAGGCTCTGACCGCACCACCCAAGTCTTGGAAGGCAGACGCAGGGACTGAGAATGAAGACCTTGGACCCACTGTAGAAGATCTGGTTCAAGACCATCGTAAAAACCTGAACGTGCACAAGTCCATGGGACCTGATGAAATCCATCCGCGGGTCCTGAAGGAGCTGGGAAATGAAGTTGCAAAGCCGCTGGCCATCATATTTGAGAAATCATGGCAGTCAGGTGAAGTTCCCAACGACTGGAAAAAGGGAAATATAACCCCCATTTTCAAGAAGGGGAAAATGGATGACCCGAGGAATTACAGACCAGTCAGTCTCACCTCTGTGCCTGGCAAAATCTTGGAGCAGATTCTCCTGGAAGGCATGCTGAGGCACATGAAAATCAACAAGGCGCCTGGTGACAGCCAGCATGGCTTCACTAAGGGGAAATCCTGCCTGACCAATTGGGTGGCCTTCTGTGATGGGGCTACAGAACTGATGGACAGGGGTAGAGCAGTTGATGTCATCTACCTGGACTTGTGCAAAGCATTGGAGACTGTTCCACACGACATCCTTGTCTCCAAATTGGAGAGACATCAATTTGATGGATGGACCACTTGAAAGATAAAGAACTGGCTGGATGGCAGCACACAAAGAGTTGTGGTCAATGGCTCAGGGTCCAGCTGGAGACCAGTAATGAGTGGTGTCCCTCAGGGATCAGTGTTGGGACCGGTCTTGTTCAGTATCTTTGGTGCTGACATGGACAGTGGGATTGAGTCCGCCCTCAGCAAGTTTGCTGATGACACCAAGCTGTGTGGTTCAGTTGATATGCTGGAGGGAAGGAATGCCATCCAGAGGGACCTTGACATGCTTGTGAGGTGGGCTGATGCCAACCTCATGAAGTTTGACCATGCCAAGTGCAAGGTCCTACACTTGGGTCAGAGCAATCCCAGGCACAGCTGAAGGTTGGGCAGAGAAGAGATTCAGAGCAGCCCTGCAGAGAAGGACTTGGGGGTGTTGGTTGATGAGAAAATGAACATGAGCCAGCTTCAGTGTGTGCTCACAGCCCAGAAAGCCAACCGTATCGTGGGCTGCATCAAAAGGAGTGTGACCAGTAGGTTGAAAGAGCTGATCCTGCCCCTCTACTCTGCTCTTGTGAGACCTCACCTGGAGTATTGTGCGCAGTTCTGGTGTCCTCAACATAAAAAGGACATGGAACCTTTGGAACAAGTCCAGAGGAGGGCCACGAGGATGATCAGGGGACTGGAGCACCTCCCGTATGAAGACAGGCTGAGAAAATTGGGGCTGTTCAGCCTGGAGAAGAGAAGGCTGTGTGGAGACCTCAGAGCAGCCTTCCAGTATCTGAAGGGGGCTATAGGGATGCTGGGGAGAGACTCTTCATTAGAGACTGTAGTGACAGGACAAGGGGTAACGGGTTAAAACTTACACGGGGAAGTTTAGATTGGATATAAGGAGGAAGTTCTTTACTGTGAGGGCGGTGAGGCACTGGAATGGGTTGCCCAGGGAAGTTGTGAATGCTCCATCCCTGGAGATGTTGAAGGCCAGGTTGGACGAAGCCTTGGGTAAGATGGCTTAGTGTGAGGTGTCCCTGCCCATGGCAGGGGGGGTGGAACTAGATTTTCTTAAGGCCCTTTCCAACCCTAACTATTCTATGATTCTATTAGAGGTTAAGAAATCCACATAATTGTATTTATTTTCTCTTTATTTCATGAGGGCAATGAAGTAGTAAATACGCAGGGAACACCAACACTACACACTTAGGTGTCAGTTCTTAGCAGCAGTTATGCGTATGTTCATACACTAGTAAGTTCAGATTTCAGGGTAAATCAGGTGAAATCCAATTTGCCTTGCAGAGTTGCTTTAACAGACTGAGATTACAAAGCTGCGGCACTGAATGGCAGGAGGGTACTGCTGGGTTGCATACACCTTTAAAGGATTCACTTTCACTAATGACTCATTTGGGAGAAGGATTATAGGCACAGCACAGGTTTCTGATATGTAACTTAGTTCCGGTTCTATTATTAATCACATAATAAATATCTTTACATGCTTCAATCTACCTGTGCAAAATATAGCTAATATTCAAGTATGTTGAAGGGATAACAGATATACCAAATTCCACAGTAACTCCACAGAAACTGCATAGAATCACAGAATCATAGAATAGTTAGGGTTGGAAAGGACCTTAAGATCATCTAGTTCCAACCCCCCTGCCATGGGCAGGGACACCTTACGCTAAACCATATCACCCAAGGCCTCATCCAACCTGGCCTTGAACACTGCCAGGGATGGAGCATTCACAACCTCCCTGGGCAACCCATTCCAGTGCCTCACCACCCTAACAGGAAAGAATTTCTTCCTTATATCCAACCTAAACTTCCCCGTGTAAGTTTTAACCCGTTACCCCTTGTCCTGTCACTACAGTCTCTAATGAAGGGTCCCTCTCCAGCACCCCTATAGGCTGCAAATGTAGACAGTAATATTCTTTCCTTAGATAACACACCAACGCCTTTTTTCTCTAAAAGTGGAAATATCTGTTAAAATCACAGTTTGTTTTTCAGCAAATAAATTATAATGATTGTTAAATTCTCCATGTTGCAGGTGTTTGTGGTGTGCAGGAAAACAGGACTGGGAATTGCATCACAGACTGCCAAATAACTGGAGACTATGTCACTGGTGTCAAACAGCATTGTGGGCACCTTCACCACACATTATAGGAGGATCCCATAAGTAAAAAAAATAGAGATACTTTGCACTAAACTGTGCACTTCATTTTTGAGCCTGGTGTAATTGTTTCCCAGACTGAGGACAAAAATCCCCTTGTAGCAGATATTATGTAGTAACTTTCTTGCAAGCTGACAGATGAGATGAAGTAGCTTACCACGATGAGAAGTCACCTCTGTCAAGCATACTCACAAAGCACATCCCTAGGTAAAGCAA
Source organism: Pezoporus wallicus (assembly GCF_028554395.1). NCBI lineage: Eukaryota > Metazoa > Chordata > Aves > Psittaciformes > Psittacidae > Pezoporus > Pezoporus wallicus. Next base: position 4,468,211 of record NW_026639744.1, read on the forward strand.
CATTATGTACATCAGGGCTATCTATAGATGAAAGAATCAGATTTATTTAATCTGAAATATGAAAGTAGTAAGGCAAAGATGCAATAAAGCAACTAACTACTCCAAAGAAGTTGTTTCAGTCAGGGAAATCCCTCACTGTTCTTCACAGTCACTGGGAGAGCAAGAACAAGTAAGTTTCACCAAGTAGTAGATGAAAAGTTTTTTAACTCTTTCTGTGGCAAAACACCAGACCAAACCACTTCAGCATGCTGTGATGTCCTTAGTGGTTAGATGAACCTCGTGGCTGAACTTGATGTTAATGTGGTTGTGGGAGATGCTTTTTAGATTAATTTTCTAGCATGCTTTTGAGCAATATAATGCTATGACTTAATAGTAAATTAAATACAAAGAAGTTCTTACATTGCACTGTTCTGCAATGCATTTTAACAGAAATAATACTCGTGTGTGTGTGTGTGTGTTCATTATGCCAACATATTCAATGTATAATAAAACTTTCACTTTTCTAAGGTTTTCCAGGAAAATATTGTCTAGAAGAGGTATTTTCTCAGTACATTTTTCATAGTCTTTATTGAAAGAGAAGAAATTATTTGAGCTGGTTTTGTTAAGTACTGTAAGTTAAAGGTAAGAAAAAAAGAGCAGAGAGAAAAATTTAAATGGTTTGGTTTGATTTGGCTTTGTGAATCTGAAATGCCTTGTCCTTTCCTTTCACTTCTTCCTGCTTTCTGTTTACTTTTCAAGTATTTGTGATAGTGGAATAGCATTTATTTATAACACTTTTGTCATGTAAACAGTTAAAAGATCATGTTAGCATAACACTTTAGTATTTACTGTTGCCATAGGAAACCTTTGCCTATAAATTTTAGGAAACTCTTCAATCATACATATCATCAGTACAAAGAACAGCTGAGAATGTAACATGATGAACCTGTGCATCGCTCGCTAGGAATTTTACTCATTTAAGGAGCCTCACTGAGTGCCATAACTAAAGAGACCGCTCAGTCTTCACAATCAAATTAATCTTTAAGAAATGACTGCAAACATTTAAAAAATGAAATAATTCCAAATACCTACAACTTAAAACCAGAAATTTGCTATCTCCGCAAACCCTAACATCACAATCACACTTTTGTCAAAAAGACATAGCCTCTTTGCAAAACAATGCTCCCCAGAAAAGGCCATGTTTTTTCAAGAAACCATCTCTTACCCCAATATATGTAGATACAGTGAGTAAACACTATTCCTCAGCATATAGCTATGCAAAAATCAAGAATTAACCCAGTGAAAAGTAAAAAAAGTAGGGTTTATATATTATTCGTTCACACTGAATTATTCTTTAATACAAAAGAATTGTCATTTACAAAAGTACCTATTCTACCTCACAAAAAGTACAAGTACTAATTGTAATGTAGTAGATATTTACACTCTTTCTGACTTCAATGAAAACAGAATTGACATCTTTGAGATGTACAGCTAAAATGGCACAAATTGAATCAGAACTTGTGTGCCTACTCTTCTAATTAAATTGAAAATTAGACTGCTGTTTTCCCACAAAACCATTCCTGCGCAAATTACCTTTAAGTAGGGAATGTCAATGAGAGGTTACTAAATCTTTATTTTTCCACCCCACACACTTTTAACTTCTGTGCTACCTTTGGGATGAATAAAAAGGTTAGCCTGCTTAACAAATTATCACACCACCTGATCCACAGTACCTGCACCCTTTGCCCGTGGCAAAATAGAGTCTGGCTTGCAAAAAAAGGATTGCTAAATTACCTCAAATTTGCTACAAAAATGCATAGGGACATTTCACAAGAATCAGCTATGCACAGAACCTTTTTATAATAGACAAATTCACACATTTGACCCCGAAGAGAATTCAGTTTAATGCTTTAAGATTTTTGTCTCTAAAAGAATGTGTTTGCAAACACGTAGAGATCACTAGGGTTTAATAATATATAACGCTTTAAAAAAAAACAAACAACAAAAAAAAAACAACCAAAAAGCAACAGTGATCTTTCAACATAAATGACTCCATGAGAAAAGTCAGAATGTCTCTTCTGAGAGCAACTTAGCCATGTCTACAAATATTTCTTAGCTGTCAACCTATTAGGTGTAAATGTGTAGGAGTAAATACAACTACCTATCATGGACTGAAAAGGCATGTCAAAACCAAGATTAAGTGTGTGAACACTGGAGAAGACGGGATTATTAATGATTGATACTGAAGTTATCCAGCTACTATGAGCATGACAATGAAAGGGAAGGTAAATTAATCTGTGTTTACAGAGTAAGCAAGGATCACAGGCAGAGAGTATATTCTACATCATGAAGAAAAGGATTTCTTTATGAAGTCCATTAGCAACTTCTTGTTCATTTGCTCTTTGTGTATGTGTGTGTATATATATATATACATGTAATACATATACACACACAAACCTCTGAAGAGGAAAAAAAAAAAAAGAAAAGAAAAAGATGAAATTCATTTACCTTATCATTAGGATTGTACTGGATGACATATTCTATCTGGCCGTTTGGACCATCATCAATGTCAGTAGCACCATTGTTTCCAGAAAATCCTGTAAAAATAGTTGTTCCAACTGGAGTTAGCTGCAAGAACAGAGACAGACAGATCCCCATTAAAATCTTAAGGAATACAAGAAACAATTAAAGAACTGTTTGCAAAGCCTTCACACCTGCAATATCTCTGGCGTATAATGCAGGGTTGACATTCTCTTCTAGCCTTTGTTTGGTCTGGAATCCCATGTACCAGCAACTATTTAGACACAGTCTATTCAGACTCTAACTGATGCCAAGCATCACATAGAGAGTGAAAACAATTTCCATTTTTATTCCACAGATCCTCTGCATCAGGACAGAACCCCATTTGTATTTAAAAAGATAAAAAAAAAATAGTCTTAAACCTGAAATTATTAATGAAATAAATATAAACAGATCTGAAAAATACAAGCTAGTTTTTTAGACTCAGGGAGAAAAATAAAGATGAGCTGCAAAAGTAAACAGAATTTATTTAACAGTGTCTTAGTGGCAATGTGAATAGCGCCAGATAAATATTATTGCATCTAAACAGAGACACCAAGAGAGCTTTATGGATTTACCCAACTATAAGGATGATGCTGTTTCTCCAATATTTTGTTAGCAGCAACTGAGGACTCATAAAATTATATTTTGAAAATGAATCAATTTATAAATATCCTAGCGTAGATAAATAGCATGAAATCAAGACCCTTTAAGACCAAGTACAAAAGTCCAACTGACTTCTTGGGGTCATCACTTCTAAATTTTAATATTCAGAAAACTTTGTGAGTAATCAAGCTGAAAAAGAAAACCAAATAAACAAACAGTTCAGGATTCAATATGAACACTGCTTCCAGCCATGCTTCCAGCTGTTGCCCTCATCACACCCAGAGATTTCGCCCACTGACTCCTCTTCTTTACTCCAAATTTTACATTGTTGCACATCATTAAAGGTATAGGGTCTAAAAACGTTTGAAACACTGTAAAAAGGTGGCAAAGGACAAAGAGTCCTTCAAATATTTGTTGCAAATGTGGATACTATTTCACTATTATGTTTTGTAGTTCACACCAGAACCCAAATAATTAACTGCCCATTTCCTCCTATAGTAATAGTTCCTTGCCTTGCTTTATTTGTAAAGCTGCTAATTACTTTAAGAGTTTAACTCCTGCCAGAGTTCTCTGAGAAATGTTTTCAGGCCTGAGAACCCGAATCCTTCAAAGCTTTTCTTATAACAGGTGGGGCTTAACTTACAATACTTACTCACATTATCTACACTTACGCCACAATGAGTATGAATGTTTATGCTTTGCTAGGAACCTGACTTGCTTTCTATTGGTATAGATAGAAGTGTCACATGTGGGTGTATAAAGTTGAGTGTTCCCTAAAAATTGCAAGAGAATTACCTCGCAGAGAGTCTGTGCATTGTACCTCTCACACTGCATCAGCCTTTCAAGAATATAGGACAGAAATCACCTCAGAAACACGAGCCTTACCTGACTGTATAAAATCAGAGGCAACTGTCATAAACCAAGCAAGGTAACTTCCTGTTTTATGACAAAGTGCATGTATAGGGGAGAAGGAGCTTTCTCATGTTTTTATATGGGATAGAAGACCAAAACAACCTGAAAACCAATTTGGAAAATTTGAAGGAGGGTTTGTAGGGCTTCCCCCCCCCCCCCCCCCGCCAACACACACACTAATGATGGGCTGCCCTTGGCCAGCTGCCAGACACCCAGCCCCTGCCCTCTCACCCCTCTCCATAGCAGCCCAGGGAAGGAAAATGAGATGAACATGTTTAGGAGACAAGACAGGGAGATCACCCATCCACTACCCTCCCAGGCAAAACAGATTCAACTTTGGGAAAATGAATTCAATGTACTGCCAATTAAAATTGCATTTGGATGCTGACAAACAATGACAAAACAGCACCCTTCCCTATCCCACTCGTTTTCCAAAGGCTCAGCTTCACTCCTTTGCTCCCAGTTCCTCTCCTCCTCACATTTTTTTCCTCACTCCTTATTGCTGCACAGCATTTCTTCCTTCTTAAGTCCATTTCCCTGAGGCACCACAGGACTGGCTGAGGGGTTGGGCTGTGCCCTGTGCTGGGGCAGTTGGAACTAGCTGGAACTGGCCAGAACTGGTTGTGGCCAGCCCAGGGCAGCCACAGGCTCTCCTCACAGAGACTCTTCAGCCCCAACCTGGGCACAGCCACCTAGTACAACACTTAGTTTAGTCAATTAATCATTGGTTAAATGACACAGTCTCGTTAGCGGAAAGACCCAGGCACACTGCTGGCTTGTCAGGGGTTGGCACATGATGAAAATCCACCATGTTTCTGTTGTTAAAACAAAAAAGTCTTAGTGCTCCCAGAGAGGAGCAGCTCTGAAGATACTACATGTGTATAGCAAGCCACAATATGGGTTGGGAATACACTGTCAAGCATTATGCTCATTAGCTACACCACTCCATTAGGGTGCCCACAGGTTTCTCAGCACTTGCTGTGATGGAGCATTGAGATCCCTGCTCAACACCTTGCAGGCAGCCGTAACACCAGCATGATGTCATGAGAAGGAGAAGTTACTGTTGGAAACCAAAAAAAAATCTCTATTAAAAAGATTCTGTCTCATCAGAACAGCCCAAGAACTAACAGACACCCAAGGAGGTGTTTGTACTGCTTCTGCTAGCTGGATAATGTAATGCCATGTCCTGCAACGGGAGAGGGCAGAGCTCCAGCGCAATGTCCCAAAGGATGAGACTGCCCTAACCAGCTACCTCCACGGCTGCCAAGAGGCAGAGAAAGAGCTGGACCTATACAAGTACTCACAGCTGAAGGATGCCAAAAACTATGTTGGTTTTCATAAGCACACAAATACTTGGTTTCCATTGAGTTCAGCCAGCAGCTCTGCTTGGCAATAGTTATTTGCTCCGTTCCACCAAGAGCTGCTGCATCAGGGTCTTGACAGGGTGCAGATAAATGATGACTAACATAAAAAGACTCCACCACTGTAAAGCACATCATTAAGTGATAACAAAGGAGAGAGTTGTAAAAATGAAATAGCAGTAAACACCAGAATTACAATTGCATGCTCTTGCAGCGAAAAGTCAAAAGCTTTGGTCTTGGATTTAGTGTATTACAACCAAAATAACTGACATGCAGACCTTCATGAACTTAATACACAGGTTTCTATTTTATCTACATTTTCCTTTATGCAATACAAATGATATCAGAAAGGACACTGAAATAATCCCCTGTCACTCCATCATTTCATTCAGCTTTCCAGCCTGCCCAAGATGTCCCATTACTGTAGCCTCTGGAAAAAGTCAGATGAGCTCTTAAATAAATGTCTTAAACTCTACCTTTAACCATTTGAGAGAGGAACTCAGCATTCAAAGCTACACAATATTTTTATACTGAGTGCTCAACATTGCAACGATTTACCATAAGCCAGCAGTATCAGTTTTACCCATAATTTGTGACGGCTTTCTAACAGACTGTTGTCACAATTCACTTCATTGTTAGAACTCAGTTCACCTTATAAAATGCAACTGTATATAAATTATATATGTACATATATTGTTATTTATCAACATGAACAATCGCACTGTTCTTACTTAAATAAGGATTACTTATTATGTGAACACCCCATGAAGAACTGCATTACTATAAAGAAAGACAGGTAACATGGAAATGCAAGGCAAATTTTTTAGTGAATGTTATGGAAGTATCTGAAACATGCATCCAAAAGCTAAAAGAGCAGGCTGAAAGCTGAATGAAATGATGGAGTGACAGGGGATTATTTCAGTGTCCTTTCTGATATCATTTGTATTGCGGAAAGGAAAATGTAGATAAAATAGAAACCTGTGTATTAAGTTCATGAAGGTCTGCATGTCAGTTATTTTGGTTGTAATACACTAAATCCAAGACCAAAGCTTTTGACTTTTGATTTCACAGACATAAAATGGGCATGCCATTTGAATAAATGCATATGTTAGCAAAAGAAACTGGCTAATCATTTTTTGCCATTGGCAAAAAGCAGAACATAGAGATAGTTTTGTATTATATACTATAAGATAAACATAATTTCTGAAACCAGTTATCAAATATGTTTTTTTAGCAGATACACACATTCTCTAGGCAGTAAAGGCTTACCTAGAGCTCAAACCACCCCACACTATTTCCATGCCAATCTGTAGCAGAGAGATTCTACACAGCAGCTGTTTTCCCCACAGTTTCCAACTCTGCTCATTCTCTGAAAAGATCTTCCACCCACCAAGTCTTCTGGGAGACGAGAGAAGCTGGAAACATGTCTGTGAAAGGGTTCCCCACTCCTTTACTTTTCTACCCTTGAGAAGGAATCAAAAATGGCTCCAGAAAGTATTGCTTGAACTATCTGTACAGCCCCACTTAATCTCCTTCCCACTAGGCATGCCTATTTCAGAGAATACCTTTGAGAGGAATTTGGATTTCTCCGTATTAAACTTCAGTATCTCTTACAGAAAGAAACCGAAGTTATGTAATTAAACTGTTGGACCATGCTGACTGTTTTACCTTATGCAAGAGATAAGGTTAGGAATTATAAACAAAAAATTCTGAGAGTGTTAATGTCAGTCTGAGGATAATAATCTTTGCGGGAATTCAATGTGGTAAAAAAGAGCCATGATGACAAGAAGCAAGTAAGATTTCAAAAGAATGCAATTAAACAAATAGAGATGAAATGCACACAATAAACCTTATTCTTCTACAGTCAACAGCTGAAACACTTACACATTTCCTTAAACATGATCTATGTCTATTAGAACTCTAGATGCAGATACGAATGTTCAACAGTTCCATAAAACATTTTTAAAATAACTTTTCCTATTACTGCCTATTTACAAAGTTTAAAATTAGTAATTTTTCACGGTGGCCCCAAACAGGTCAGCAAAGATTTACAGTTAATAATTCTGAGCTAATATCCTTTTGATGATGTCTACCTGCAGAGAATAATTACTTCAATACTACAATGAAAAAATATGAATAATTACACTAGAAGAAATGAAAATACACCATATGTTACAATTTTCAACAGCCCAAAGCCAAAGTTTTAAGACTGAGGGTTCAAGAAACACTCATTTTACAAAGGATTCCCATCTCTGCCAACTTAAGGGCTAAAAAACCAACCCAAAACCAAAAAAGCAAAGGAAGTCTAAAATTTTGATTTACAAGCAGTTATAAGGTTATGAATATTTAAGAAAGTAATACTGACTTCTAGTAACTCCACTACCGTTTCAAACAAAACCTGTTACGAAATGTGCCTGAGTTCACCAAGGCTCATATGAAAAACTAATGCAGAAAAAGTCAGTCTTATAAACCCCAGGCAATGCAGAATCAGAGTTGCATTTAGCTGAGACAAAATCTGTTAAGATAAAATTGTGTTCAACACAAAACACAGACAACAACAATAGTGCCTCAGCAGCATCGGATTTTGGTTTCTAGTCACTGTATTAGGTTACATGTCTTTAAAACACTTTCGGCAATACTACAGATTCACTTGTTGAGTGTTAATTGAGTTGCATAATTCTTCTGAATTTCAACCTGACTATAGACCTTTGTTTCAACATACTGAAGTAACTCATATCTTTAAGTTACTAATATTCATGGTCAAATTTAGCACCAGAGTAATACAATTTTGTCAGATTTTTTTTTAATAAATATGATGTGACATTTTTATAAAAGTATATAAAATACAAAACAAAGGAAAGGAAATAAGCCCATAGAGTCTTTCTAATTATCATAAGAATGTTAAGGTTGATACATTAATTCACTTTTATGAGAAGATTCATAATGCTGTGAATAGCAGTTGGATTTGCTTTTGGCTGAGACACATTCTTTGTTTTGAAAAAGCATTAGAAAGAGAAAAAAGAAACTTGCTCCTAAATGGTAGCACCCATTTGGAGTGCTACTCAAAATGGGCTTTTGCATTAGAGTTTCACTAAGCTGTTGGTGATGCTGGAACCTGCTATGTACTAAAGACAGTGGTCCCAGCCTCACAAACATGGATGCCCAAGCAGCAAGGGGAAAGGAAGAAAAAGATGAAAAAAGAAACGGAACCTGAAACCCCGCACTCTTAACAGGGCAGTGGCACTGGGCCAGATGTGACATGAAGGATAAGAGCCCATTTCTGTCCTAGTGCTTGCACAGGCTCTGTGGCATGCTATGCATGGCAACAACTCAATAGTGATGATCAGCTTAGTTACTTCCGATGTCAGAACAGCATTACTTAGGAGTTTTCTGAATTATGCCCCAAATTTGTTTCATAATCCAATTATAAAAAGTAAATAGTTTAAATACAATGTCACTTTTTTGACTATAGCTAATGCACAAAATGCCAGTTAATTTTAAGCAGATGCTTATTTTGTGTCTGCATTAGCCTCCTGCTATGACTATTGAGGACCAGGGAGAATGAAGACTGTTTATACATGTATGTGAATACACACAAGTGTGCACATAAACACATATGTACACACATACATGTGTAGGGTGTTTCTTTTGCTTGCTCCCCAACCCCAGCAGGGTTTTATTCCCTATTAACTCAAACTAGCTATTTCATTTATAAATGCTTAGATAATAATATTTTGCTTAAAAGGCAGTTATTTTAGGAGAACAGACACTCTATTTTAGACTTTAAACTAAGAAGCTAAACTTGAAAACAAATTTTAACTGTAACTGTCTATGAATACTAGAAGTGCCACTCAAAGACACCAAATCGAAAAATTATCGTCTCCATCAACTGCAGCTATGTATGAGAAGCCCATACATTTAACAGAATAAAAAAGATCCTCCTGAAAAAAAACTTCTCCAATAAACATGTAATAATAATACTTAAATGCAAAAGACACATTTTCAAAACACGCATGCACTGGAGGGAAACATTAAGTTCTCTTCATGTTGTAATTTTGGATCACCTCACTCACGGGTCTTCTACAAGTAGAAGTATGTGAATAACAGAAGAAAACATTTAAATCCCCCTAAGGGTTGTCTGACAACATGCAGAATAGATCCAAATGCTACAGACGCTATCTATGTAAAGAGATTTCTTAGGATTTTTAGGATCCAGATGAAGGTATTTGAAGCAGTAGAGTGAGAAATTATGGTATTTCTCATCTCAGGCAGAGATGAGACAAAACATGATGAAAAAGGCTATGCAACATCTTGTGTAGGTAAGGAGACAAGAGACCTGTATTTCATAAGAGAAATCACATAGTTACTAGACTAATGAATGTATATATTTTCAAGGATGTGGAAAGCTTGCTTTAAGGCATGGAATTTGCTTTGTTCTTGTTCAGGCACTTGAGCAGGAACCTAGAGGTAGAAGAGAGATTGAAGGGAGTCTTAACCACTTGGAAATACAGAGACATCAACAAATAGGTGTTAATGATAAAATTCTCTACTCCTAAAACTGAGGGGTGGCTTTGCAAATCAAGTAAATGTTACCATGGTATTTCTGAACTTATACCCATGTAACACCTGATGCTGTGACTGATGTCTGTGACAACATGTGAGAGGCTGATACAGATTACTCAGTACTTCTTGCAATAAGAATTTTAATATATAAAATTATAAGAAATGGGAAGAAATAATTGGTCAAGAACTGTTACATACACTGCCTATGGTCTCATATATTTTACAACTGCAAGTGACTGGAGCTGATTAGGAAAGCATCACTTCTAGTTTCCCAGTCCTTATGCTCCTCTTTGAGCATGTGCAAGGGCCACTGAGAGAGAAAATACACTGTATTAGGGGAGCTTTTCGTCTAACTCAGTGCAGATGTCCTCCTTTTCTAATCAATCAAGTACAAAAAATTGAGATATCATTTGGTGTAAACCAAAACAGACACTACCATACCAAATCCGTCTCATTCTAAGCCTTCTGGAAAAATATGGGCTTAATTTTAAACTATGTCTTTTCATGTGCAGATGGAAAACAATTGTGTGAAACCAGCATTTATGTTGGCACTATAATTACCCTCAGCTTCTTTTTCAAATTAATTTTAGTATGTTGTGGACAGTTGACATATAAAAAATATTTGACATAAAAATACATTCTATTTCTCAAAAACATATTTTTACCCCTTGACATTTCTGAAACTGAAAAAAAATACCTAATAAAGTAAAATCTAGCTAGTTATTTGTCTCACATCACAGATGCTAGCAATTATATAAGAGTTTTGATTACTTGGGAAAATCATAGCCCTAGACTTTAATCCCTTAAAAAAAAAAAAACATTTTAGGGTAAATTGCAAGCCTGGGACATATCTTCCCAGGATTTCCTTATGGTAGATGTATACAAAAGCATCATGCTTTTGGGGAGATTTTACCATCATGACAGAGCACACAACTGTCACTCTGGTTAGAACAGGACTTACTGTGTACATGTAGATGGGTTAAATAATATGTGTGGAAAGTCTACCTCGTGTTTTGTGCAAGCACCAGGGACTGTAGTATGGTTATAATGGCACAGTGTGTACGTTCTTCATTCCATATAGGACAACCAGAGAAAGGCATGGCAGCTGATAAGACAAACTATCAAGCACAGCCCTGTAAAGCACCTGAACAAGTACTTATATTGACATGGACAAAATTTCCTGGTTAGAAAAAGAATTAGTTGTGACACTCGCATGTATGGTAGCTGTAAATAAGAAAGTCTACTTGTACTTTGATTTGCTTTATGTTACTTATGTCAGATAAACTACTATACTTTCTAGTTTATAAGCAAACTAAACCCAGAAGACCAGAAGTAATCAAAAAACAACCACAAACCCCTTATTACAGTGCATTCCTGTAGTTAAATTCACTAGAGGCAGTGCCAATTACTAGCAGAATAAACTACCATTAAAAGATATAATCACTTACTAAAACCTTTGAGAAAGTTTGAGAAGCTTTATGAACTTTTTGTTCTTAATTAATGAGAGCATTAACCCTGAAGGGCACAGTGGTGACATGTCAGAAGCTATAAGCATAACAATGATAAAATTAAACAAGGCAGTTAATTAAATCATGACTGCAATTGGTGGAAAAAGCAACACAGTATTTTGCCCAATAATAATGCAGAAAAAAAACCCAAAACATTGAATGCACTTGGAACATTGCTAAATCTTTTAACATAAATTTAAATAGTGCATTTTTCACTCAGCCTCTTGAACTTTTCAATTATGGAAAATCCTTGCTTCCTTAGTATTACAGCACTGGCGCACTACCTGCCTTCAGTTTTAGTGCAAAAATTATGCAGGTCTTGGAAGTGATCCGGGACCTGCATCACAGCTCATACAGGCACTTCAGACTAATGTTTATGTTGCTTTTAGTGAAGGCAAGAAGGCACTTCCATAACAAGTCCGCAAAAACATAGGAATTACAATTAACATGTAAAGGCCAACCTGAAAACAATTTAAAGGGATAAGGAGGGCTTTACTGATATTGATACAGATGGTGTGTTCTGTGACCTCAGATTCTGGTGGTAAGAAAAACCATCAGATGGATTACCAAATTTGCCTGAAGGGAGAAAATTTCAATTTAGAAAGTGTCATCACTAGGGACATTTTACTGTAAGAAAAACCTGTATACCATTATCTCAACCTCAGGTCTCTCCTCAAAGTTAATATTTGGGGCTTGGTTGCGGCTTGTCTGTTTCAGGGTTTTTTTTAGTTTCTTTCATACATTTGGCTTAGTTAGGGCTAAACTCATAAAAAACCCTCTTCCACTCCTTTCCTGGGGCTTACAAGATGACCTGCACATCATTATATGCTTGGTCACTTAGAACAATGTAGTGATCATAACAATATGGACACACACTGAAAGGCTGAATCTCCCAAACACACAAAATTATGAAAGTCTTTTTTTTTGGAAACAGTAAATCAATTCTACTAAAATCACTCAACATAAAAGCAATCACTCTCTTTCACAGAAGAAAAAAAACCCTCCACCCAAAACCAAACCCCAACAGGGACTCAATGCTCCTTACGTATTTAAAAGATTTATTTTAATAAATGTGACTGTAATTCTTTCAATCTTTACCTGCAAAAGACTGACCCATCTTTCCATCTCCTTCTGTGTCAGCTTATATATCACTACTTGTCCTCAACATAAAAAGGACATGGAACTGTAGGAACAAGCCCAGAGAAGAGCCACGAGGATGATCAGGGGACTGGAGCACCTCCCGTATGAAAACAGGCTGAGGAAGTTGGGGCTGTTCAGCCTGGAGAAGAGAAGGCTGCGTGGAGACCTCATAGCAGCCTTCCAGTATCTGAAGGGGGCCTATAGGGATGCTGGAGAGGGATTCTTCATTAGAGACTGTAGTGACAGGACAAGGGGTAACGGGTTAAAACTTAAACAGGGGAAGTTTAGGTTGGATATAAGGAAGAAATTCTTTCCTGTTAGGGTGGTGAGGCACTGGAATGGGTTGCCCAGAGAGGTTGTGAATGCTCCATCCCTGGCAGTGTTCAAGGCCAGGTTGGACGAGGCCTTGGGTGATATGATTTAACGTAAGGTGTCCCTGCCTACAGCCGGGGGGTTGGAACTAGATGATCTTAAGGTCCTTTCCAACCCTAATGATTCTATGATTCTATGATTCTATACTTCTGCATGTAATTTCCCACTTCCACCTCTTCTTACTAAAGCTCCAGGATACTAACTTACAGAAAACACAGATCCTTTGTACCCATTATTAGCAGATTATTCAATCCCTAATAGAATAAAAAAACCTTAATCAGCTCAAAAAAGAAATAATTTTTTTTCTTCAAATAATATGAAGTCCAATCCACAACTCTCTATTCCATAATTAAAATAAAGCAAAAGGATTTCATTCACAGACATCATTTAATAAAGAGAAATAGCATAAACCAAAACTGCAGTTTGCCAAGCTTCAATATATTAAAACCTTTTGAACTATTTGCTTTACATAAATACATTTGGTTTACTTCCAGGTTTGTTGATACAACTGCATAATGTAGCAAAACATTTTGCAAATTTAACGGAAAACAATGCTTTACTCATTGAGATTTCATTCAGATTCTAGTGTCTTCTGCAATATTACAAGCATCCTGATGGAAAGCATGCTTGTCTTTGTATTAAGAGAAAGAAAGAACAGCTAACATTTTAAAAACTGAAGCATACTGTTACTGCTTTTTCTGAAGTGACACAAATAAAAGGTATTTTAAAACAACTGAATTTACTGGGTTTTCAAATGAGAAGAGAAAGAACCAAAAGCTGGTATTTAGAAATGACACCACACAAAAGAGAAAACAAAAAAAAAGTAAGTGGTTCTGACCTCATTTACTGCCACATAGTATTGCTGCTGCTGGAACTGAGGTGAGTTATCGTTCCTATCTCTCACCACAATCCGTACTTCATGGTTGATAATGGTGCCAACCTTTTTGTTAACACACTGGACTTGCACCACAATGGACTGAATAGACATTGGAGGCTGTAAGGGAAAATACATTTTTAAAAAGATACCTGCAAATGCCACACATTATAACCTCTGGTTTATTAATATTTGGATTGAAAATACCAAATATCTGTAACTTAAATTAAGCCTCAAACATTCTCATCTCCATTTATTTTTCAAGCTGGCATTCTCCACAAAAGATCCAAGAGCTTTTAGATCACCTTTAATAAACTTCAAATTCTAATTAGTTTACCTAGATTTATTAGCAATGGCCAAGAAAAAAACATAGTTAGTTGTAATTAGATAGATGTGTAAAATACATGTTTGGTCTTTGTCACAAGAACATATGAAAAAATAGTTTGTCACCTTTGATAAAATAGGACAGGGTACAGGACCAACATTACTTTCACATTTGTACCACTTCTGCTGGGTCAATGCTTAGATTTAAAATCAGTTCTTTAAACAAACACTTAATGTAGGCTTTCATAGACAATAAATGTAAATACATAACGGCACAATTTAACAAATAATTTATGGTACTTGGGACAAACTATCCCAACACCTTTTAGCAGTTTCTTTTGCCTTCAGTTCTGATTTATCATTATTCATCCTTCCTAAGTACTTAAAGTTTTGGAAGAAAAGTCTGGAATTTTCTTTTTACCTGATTTTGTTTGGAAAACATACTGTCAGTCTCAGTAAAATCAATCAATGGAATCTAATAAGATTTTCTTTCAAGAAAAGTAATAAAAAAAGAACGGATCAGGCTAACTGAATCAGCAGGGAGTTGAGAAGTGGGCACATCAGACAGAAAATTGGGAAGGGTACCCAAATATATTGAATGCAATTGTATATGCACCATTTGTGAACCAGACTACATTTTTGCTCTGTAATAAAAAACTGAATTTTAAGGTTCAACTTAATAAAACCCCAAATGTTATTGGTACTACTAAGTTTCGCATAGTTTTAACTTGAAAGATGAGAAAAAATAGTTTTGGTTTTTTAATTAAAAAAGGAAAAAAAAAAGAACACACTCTTGACTGATTTTGCATTTTAGTGGTTAGTACAATTCTGGTTCTGAATGCTGGGAACAGCCTTCAGATAAGTCCATTACATAAATTTCAACTTTTTCATTCTATACGTGATTTGTTTTTTTACCTTAAATCTCAGATTTTCTTTTCATATCCACTAAACTTAACCACAAATACATATTTTTTCCAAGCACTACAGTACTAGGGATAAGAAGTGTTACAGTTCATAGTAAAAAATGAGGAAATAGCCCTTAAATACCAATGCAAAATATCAATATTACCTTTACATAACGTAAACCCACAAATATTACCTAGATATGATTAAGAAAACGTGCACGCACCCTCCACTTGTTTCCTTGCAACTTGAGTCTACTTGCAAAGAAAGTCACTGTAAAACATCGATATGTATTCATAGGAAAGTAAAGCATTCATGAATTTAGTCAGGCTGTTGCTAGTAACAAAAATCAAACAAATTGACAAGGTTGTTTTGGTAAAGCACCTAAAGTTGGATCAAGCAGCTCAGATGAATGAACCTGTAAACAGAAAAGTGTCACTAAAAGGGCCACTGAAATGAGAATTAGCACTGATCTAACAGGAATTACTTCTGTTTCCTATTGCCATATGGATATGCCAAGTTGTGTGGGCTGCTTGAAGACCTGACCTTACATTTCTTGAGAGTGGTTCTCAAGCCTCACCTCGCATTAGGGGCTCTTGCATTTTGCTCTGACTTCAAAATAAAACTGAAAAGCCAAACATGCTCCATCACGTCTGCCTCCTCAAAGGCAGCCAGCCATTTGGCACTTGAGGGAATGACGACTTCTTTGCTGATGCTTTAAGAATTCTTTTGCCACTATGTCCCCTCTGCCATGTTCTGTGCTGCATACCTTTGCTTCACATATGAAAACAGCTTCTGAATTAAAACTAAATTAAGAACAGCTGAATTCAATTAGCAATTTGAAAGTAAAAATGGAAATGAACAAAAATTTGCATGTTGTTTCTGGTACTTATGGATATATCTCAAAACACATGGAGAAGACAAATTAATCAATCAAGCTAATACAAAACAAATGTTCATGCACTCCGAGGGGAACTGATCTTTAAAGCACTCTTTCCATGTTGATTACAGTCACTTTTGAGTCAATATTCCTCTCCGATTCTGATGAGTTGCAGCAAAGATACAACACTGTGATAAGCGTCTCTATTTTTAAAATGTTTCTCTTCAATGAAATTAGCATAGATAAGAACATTCCTTGTATTTTGTGCTTTTAATATTTCTTTTTATAAAAGTCAAACTTAGCCTGGCAATATTTCTTTAATGCTATTCAGAATGGGCATATCACACAAATTTTATGCTGCCTTAGAAAAAGGAATCTAAACTAGCATATTTTCAGTTGAGTATGTCAAACCTTATAAGTGAATTGTAATATTCATAATTCCTTTGCTCTATCTCACATCTCATATGTCAATATACAGAGATAAAGCAGGCTTTTAATAAGTGTCACAGGACATGAGGCAAGCAGTACTTCTTCCAGACAAAAACAAAAAAACAGTATAAAAATGTTTTTAATTCAGTAAACAAGACAAGTTTCTTTCAATATGTATATTTCTTTCAACCCACACATCTATTTGTTTGGCCCTTATTGTTGTGCTCATGCACATATAATTGTACATGCCGTCAAGTTTCTTCATGCACCCAAGAAGTCCTAATAAAGAATCAAATTAACTCTGCTCACATCCATCTGGGACGATAGATGCAGCTATTATACTCTAGCAGATCTTGTGTTAAAGTCTATGAGCACTCACAGATTTAGAAATCAATGTCTATGGGGAACAAAAAAACCCAAACAAACAGCAAACCCCACACTTACATCTCTGTCCAGAATTCGGCCAGTGCTATTTAGGTATAATGTCTGTCTGATAGGATCGAGGATCACCCAGTAATCTACATTGTCCTTTAAGGAAAGTTCAATGGTGGGGTCTGGCCCTCCTGCTGTCCCTTTGATCAGCATATTGTCAACCAGGATAGTGCCTGCAAAAAACAATAAACACACAAGGGAGAAATTTATATTGGCATCTACATTTTTATGTATTTTTCATAACAACTGCAATGCTAAAAATCCTGTTTTATGACTAAGGGTCCTTGTACTTTATGTTTTGAATGATGTTTAAAAAGTCTGAACCTTATTATCTGTAATGCAAAACTGCCTTTGACACTGAAGTGATTTCAAACAACATCAAACCCAGCTACAATGCACAATAAGTTGATGATGAGAGCCATCACATATAGCTATTTTTAAGATTATGAGTTTTTTCTCCATTGAGCAATCATCACCCAATCTCACATCAAACAAATAGTACTGAAATAACAACAAACCCGAATAAATTTTCTACAGCAAGAGTGACACATCAAGGCGGTGGGAGAAGGGTGAAAGAGGGAAGGGGGAATAAAAGAACAGTTACATAAAGCTCTCTAGGCAAAAAGGGGGTTTATACCTTGAGTTGCTCTGCAACTGAAAAACTGAATTTGCAGCACAAAGATATGAAAACCATGTTGACCAAGACAAACATAGTACTTAAGTCCAGTCATCTATTCAACATGTATAACATGCTTTTTCCTTTTCTTGTTCCATCTTGTCAGTTAAAAGTCTTGCCTAACAGCTCTATTAGTCAGTTCACAGTACCCACGATGTATGTTATCTCCTGTGTAAAACACTCCAACTCACTTTCCAAATGTCAAGCATTGCTTAACTACCCTAAATGTTGCACTCTGGTGCCTCAGATTTGCATGCACAGTACTTATTAACACTTCTCTAAGATTTCATTTTTCTGAAAAAGTAACACTATCCAGTTTTCCTCACACCAAAATATTAAAAAGAAATTATTTCTGTTGAAGTTCATTAACAGTGAAAATCCATGAACATCACTAGCTGCAGAACATTTAACATAGTTAAAAATATTTATCATGTAACCTCCTGTATTAAGGGCCCAAATAATTCATTCTAAAGTGCAGAGTAAAATTTCTTTAGAGATTCAGTCTAACAACAGCAACTCTATGTAAAGATACTCCTATTATATATAACACAACAGAAATGATGGGAAGAAATACTTCCAAACAGGTAACTTTGCACCAAAGACTGGTTTTAAAGTTATAGTAGCACTACCCTTAAAACCACATGGGAAACACAGTCGCTACCCACATGACTTATGGCTGTCAGCATAATCTCTTCTGCAATACCATTTATACAATTATACTATGACTCACTAGCTCGAACTGGCATACAGCTTTTGAGAGACCACCACTATTTTTAATGTAAAGAGGATTTCCCAGGAAAAACAAGCTGGTTACCACCCCTGTGACAGTTCAAAGTGTTTATATCTAGTTACCAATTTCTCTATAAGAAATCCACCAGCTTCTCTGTATTACCCTCATTATTGGGCCTCAATGATGATGCTAAGAAAAGTCAGCAACCCAAATTTGAAGTCAACTGAACAAAAGTTGCCCAAGAAAAGTCTCCCTGAAAAAAAAAAAAAAAGACAACAAGGTAACATACATCACAATCACCATAATGGCTTCAGTTGTCTTGACTTATTTTCTAGTCTTCTTGGTCAAACCTAAAGGCCAAGTCTAAGTTCTGGCTACATTTTCACCACCACTGATCCCAGTGAAAGGTTCTACACCCCCATTCAAATGGCTCTCAAAGGAAATGAAAATCTGCAATTTCCACAGCATTAGGTGTTTTATCAAAGGCCACCTGGGCATAGCAAAGCTGGTGTTTACGGAAAATGTTGTACACAAATCTTTGCTGAGAAAAGCAGAAGTTTAATGGATGGAAGAATTGGGGCAGCTGAAGTAACCAAATGGTACAGAAAAAGGAATAGGAGAGGGTTGTGAAAGTAGTGTAAAAATAAACTGCAAGGGATAATTAGGAAATAGGGGAGGGAAAAAGCAGCAACACCTGTCTTCTCATCCATGCTGAAGACTAGTAAGCCCATGAGAATCAAAGGGGCATCATAGCACAAGTTACAAGGACACGGAGCTACTGTAGCTACCCACCAATACACTGCTTTCAGATGCTTAAGCACTCGTGACATATAAAAAGGGTTTATTTCTCACCTCAGAAAATTAAAAAGAAAAACACATAAAAAACCAACTTAACCCAAAACCCAAACAAACAAAAGATTACCCCAGAATGAAATCTGGTCCCTGATTTATAGAAAACTCAAAATTATGAATATAAACTAACAGTAGGTCTTGATTGATATAAGAGACAACAGAAGCAAAGGAAAATTACTTTTGGACATTGAGTTGCACTGCTTGTCAAGAAATGCAGCATATGCCATGCTAAAGGAATTAGACCAATAATCATGGCAGAGTTATGACTGCTAATACAATAGTCTGTGGGGCCATGCCCCTGTGAAGGAAACAATTACTGTGCCATGAATTGCATGCTAGTAATCAGAGGAAAAAATTCATACTTCAAAGGCACACAGATTCCTCATGGCAGAGTCCATATTTGGGAGGGGCCTTAATAGGGAAAGCACTTTCCACATGTTAAGGATTGCAAACATAGTGTAATTTTAGAATGCAACACCTACATAAAAAGGAAAGTGCTGTGACACAAGTCAATAGTGGTTGTAACACTGTTCTTACAGTAACATACACCAGTTATTTTACTACCTAGCATTTGCAGGCACTTTTGGTTCAGTATAGGCTGCGTACACCACGGTTTGTTGTTCTTTGTCCAAAGAGCCTTTATCCTCCCTTGTCTAGTTTTCAGGAGATGGATTTCTGCCAAACTCATCCTTCTGCAAGAACTAAAGAGCTTGAATAACTTCAAATTTTAATGAATCTAAGATTAAATGATTCTTATTACATACTTAAAAAACAAAACAAAAAACAAACAAAACACCCCCCCCCCAAAAAAAAAAAACAAAAACAAAACCCACCTTAAAAATCTTGATTTGATGACAAATTTCATAGTCTCCATTAAACCACTGCTACTTAACTGGCCCAACTGCTTTGAATTCTGCATATCATTCAACTTTCCTCTCTTACAATCTATAAACAGCAATATGCTTGATTTAACAAAGCACTTCTATTTAGTTTGTTGGGATAACAACAATTCTTTTGTTCTTAAGAATGGACTGCTTTTTCTTTGGATACTCATGAGGCACTTGTACTCTGTCTTCAAAGGAGAGCAGTTTTCAAATAAGCCTTTCAATAACCATCCTGAACGTATTATTCCTCTAATTTACAAAGAATCTGGCATCGGGGAAATTTTTTCTTTCCACCATTTAGAGATCTATCATTTTGTTCCTTACATCCTGCCTCTCTCCTTGGCCTAAAATGCCAGGGACATAACCCATAACGATAAATCTGAATACATGCAGTTCAATGTGACTGCATCAACAGTTTGTCCATTAACTCTCCATATACATGAGAACAAAAGCAAATGCATCCCTTGATATTTGCAACACAGTAATACAATAAGTTTAGACACAATTTGCTTGTGTCATTTTTTTCACAGGCAGAAGCTTAATGTTGTAGCTAAAGTGAAATCTTGCACCTTGTTATAAGAGTTACATTTCTTCTTCTGTAATTATATTAGAGGTTCAACCTCTAAGTATTGGGGGGGATGAGGGTTTGGTCAAAGTCTGCTGAGGGTAAAGATGTTGGCTAATTGCAAAAAGACTGATGTGAAAGTTAAATTGCACATCAACACAACTAGATTTTAAGAACAGCTTTTCGTCTACTGTGGATACCAAAATTTGGCTACCTTTCCACCTTCACTGAAGCCTGACTGATGACTGAGGTGTCTTGTGAAAAGACTGTACAGATTTTCAGGGGATTAGTACAGAATAAGTCTTAAGGAATCAAAGTCAAGCAAGTTGTTGGCTAGAAAAACAACAAAAAAGCCAGAAACCAACAGACTGCACAAGAGAGGAAAGGTCTATTATTGTCAGGTATAATACTGTTTTTCTGAGAATAATGGCGTTTACTCAGAAATGTTACTTGAGCTTGTTGGGAATTATACAAGTACCTAAAAAACAAGACAACAAAAATAAAAACTGCAGAGCACTGTAAATATTGTAACAATAGTTCTACACTAGATTATCCTTTTGAGAGGAATCCAGAAGCCAAAAGTCTTCATTAGACTAAAATAACAGGGAAAAGTTTGTGTTTACAGATCAGTCTCTGCAGAAGGTGATCTTTCTATGGGAAGGACGTTACAAGGGACTTGGGTGCAAAAGCCGTGAAGTACAAAATTTGCAGTTTATGCTCTACTAAAGACAGTAGATGTGCAGTGTTCAGTGAGGACTTGCTTGTTAAATGATTTAGACACATCTTGGGATTATTTTAGTTGAATGTTCTAGCAGATCCCTTTTTTAAAGGATGAGTGAATTATGACTGGTCTGGGAATAACCTTTATGCTGGCACATTAATCAGAAAACAGGATTCTAGTAGAATAATATCTGCAGCACTTCTGGGAATTAAAAGACATTCAGGGTTTGTCTTTCTGCATTTTCTGAGCTCAAGGCATGTGGAGCATGTCCCACCTCCCCAGTGACACTACTAAAGCAGTGCACTGGACAAAGGCTCAACTTTGTGCCTGATAGTTAGACCAGGAATGTAACAATCATAGAATCACAGAATCACAGATTCATAGAATAGTTAGGGTTGGAAAGGAACTTAAGATCATCTAGTTCCAACCCCCTGCCATGGTCACAGACACCTCACACTAAACCATCTCACCCAAGGCTCTGTCCAACCTGGCCTTCAACATCTCCAGGGATGGAGCACTCACAATTTCCTTGGACAACCCATTCCAGTGCCTCACCAGCCTTGCAGTAAAGAACTTCTTCCTTATATCCAATCTAAACTTCCCCTGTTTAAGTTTTAACCCATTACCCCTTCTCCTATCACTACATTCCCTAATGAGGAGTCCCTCCCCAGCATCCCTATAGGCCCCCTTCAGATACAGGAAGGCTGCTATGAGGTCTCCAAGCAGCCTTCTTGTGGAGACAGTGTTCTCATGGGAGAATGCATAATTAGTACATAAACTCTGAATAATTCTGAAAGATACAGCATGGCCATGAGAGGCCCAAAGAAGCTTAAGCAAGCAAGAAGCTGGAATTCACTGAGTTAATGAGAACTGTGGACTGTTGGCAAGCTTTTGAGGTCAAGTTCTCACACCTGTGCTTAACCAATTATATGTTAGTCACTAAGGGTCTTCAAGACATGTATCCAATCATAATATGCCAAATCACTGTAAGTGCATGTAAGAAATAGTATATAAGGAGTTAAGGCTTTGTAATAAATTTGGCAATCGCTTGATCACATTGATCGTCTCTGCGCTGTCCGTGACTCTCGCTTCAACACCTTCTCTTCTCCAGCCTGAACAGCCCCAACTTTCTCAGCCTATCTTCATACGGGAGGTGCTCCAGTCCCCTGATCATCCTCATGGCCCTCCTCTGGACTTGTTCCAACAGTTCCATGTCCTTTTTGTATTGAGGACAACCGACGGTCAGTCCCAGTGGCTTCAAAGAGATGTACCTAACTTCAACCAATTAAGCAAAGTTTATTTCTGCAGTCATGCAAAATACAAATTTCACAGACCTTAATTCTCACAAGGCTCTTGTACACAATAGCAGAGTGTAGCCTTCCACATCAGTACTACATGGGCTGTGCTCACCACAGAAAACAGAGATCCCAGAAACACCTGAGTGCTCACAAGCTACAAGGCTGAAGCTGAAGCCTGAAGCGACGCATGTCTGAAGCAGAAGCCTGAAGTTTTTTATCATCTAAATGTATTTATCCCTTCCTTCAAGAACAGTCTACAACTTGTTATTCTTAACTTTCAAAATTGATGAAAAGATTAAACCACCTGCAACAGCATGATTAACCTTCAATATTGCCAAATTGCATGAGCAGGTGCTTCAGATGTATGATATACAAAAAGGCTAAATATAATAAAGTCGTATTCTGTTGTTCACAGAGAATGTATTTTTAATTTCACCATACTAATCAAGTTTGTATAACAAGTCCACATTACATGCCAGGGAATGTACATTAAACACACACAGTATTTCCTACCCTGGAACACCAGTTGTGAATTTTTCAGCCAGTGGTATTTAGCTTGGGAGAATTATGCATAGTACCCATCTGGAAGGAAAGAATCAGGTTTCCAAAAGACTAGCGAAAAGAAAAATTGGTACTTAAAAGGTGCTTATGTATATACATACACACTCTCTAACTCTTTGAGCTGCAGTAAGGGCGAGTACCAATAGTTGTCAATAGATGGAAAGAAACTCATCACTTCTGCATCAGTGAGGGTTTTTCACACCTAGTGTATTAAAAAATGAAAACCAACCCAGCAAGAATAGGGGGCCTAAAGAAATGAGAAACTCATGCTTTGTAAAGAGCCATTGAAGCTAGCACCTCTGATAGCTGCAAGATGGCAAGCTCAGACTTGGTGTTGAGTGAGTGCCAGCTGCGCTGACATACAGATGGGCATCTTCACTAGAATAGGAAGATCCAATATGAGACAGACCACGCTGTTATAAACCTTCTGCCAAAGGGTAAATACCATTCCCATTAGTGTTTCTGCACCTGCTTTTCTGTTGGTCAAGTTGAAGAAACTGAAGCAGGCAGAGCAAGATCAGAGATTCAGGAAGGTCTCCATGAGCCAGTCCCACCTCTGTCTGCTCAGGATTATTAAGAATGTAGTGCAGAACCTGAGATCCATCTGAACGCACCAGATAGCTGCTTCTCTAACTTGCTGACTCCTAAGAAAAGTTTACACAGCATGCAGTATGCCAGGTTTCTTTCAGACAGGACAAATTTGCATTAAAAAAACAATTTGAAAATAGGGATTATTTTCTTATCAAAAGGCATTATATGGCTCAGCTGTAATGGTAGCTGCTTTTTTAATATTCCACAGAGTTTTCATAGTTAAACCTGGATCAAAAACTTATTTTTCTGCATTTGAAGATGTATGCCTGTAGAATAAGATGGATTAAACAGCAATAAATTATAAAGAATGGAAAATGAAAACCTTATTGCAGAAGTAAATTCCCAACATTACGGCAAACTCGCTTAGGCCCACATTGCAGGTTCATACACAAACCAGGATAATTCTACAAAGCCACCTCCTGGATTATATATTTCCTATTTTCTATCCTCACATCATCAGTAGGGATCTCTCAGAAGTTTCCAAGGTTGTTTCAAGATTGTTCTCCTGCCATGCTGGCCCATCTTCTCCTGTCCTGCTCCATGTGCCACACCACAGACTACAAGCAACTACAGAAAATACAGCTCATTATTATAGGAGTTTGACAAGCTCAGATTTAGGACTTTTATTCCTAGTCCTCCCCCATGGACCTTTTGCCTTCCCACCCTGAGCCACTGTAAGAATTTGTGTACTATGCCATCTGCCCCTTATTGTACAGCATAAGTTCGGATCTGTTGTAAGTGAAGGTGAGCCATTTTTTTGTCTTAGTGCTTCCCAGCCAACATCAAGACAGAGAACGAGCACCAGCAACTCCTGTCCCAGATTGAAACAACACAGTAATATGATGGAAGACGTTTTAGAGGCAGCTCCCAACTGGAGATCCCAGCAGCACTGGGATCATCATCAGTTCAGAGCATATGTATACCTGTCCTGTGGGACATTAAGAATCACAGGCATTCCTGCCTACCTTCCCTCCACGTTCACAAACAATGAGACCAGAGTCCCATAAAGCTACAGAAGAGGCACCTCAGTGCTTCACATATACAACTCACACGTGAGTTTGAGAAATCTGACCCCCAGCATTTACACTCTATATCAAAACATAGCAAGGATGGATAAAAAGAAATCAGAAGAGGCAAGGATGATGGTCAAATGCTAACTACTAACTCCACTAAATATTTGGTACTCACCTTCCCAGGTGTACAAACCTAGACTTACTTTTTTAACTCCTTCCCCCTGCTTTAAAAGGATGAACAAGAGGTGAACAGATAGAGTGACTGTGGAAAGGCAGAGATGGATGCACAGGAGAAAGCAAAGAGCAAAAAGCAGGAAGTGAGGCAGAAAGCTTAGGTCACAGAGCAGCACTCCAAGGACAGACATTTAAAAAAGCCAGTTATTCTGCACAAAGCCGCATTCTGTAAAACTATGACAGCAAAAGAGCATCTCAGACAAAGCCCAGTATGCCATCCTTCCTAGCATAGTTAAGAGAAAAAGCTAAAAACAATGGATTCTAAAGCCTTAAACGAGGAAAAGATGAAAACAATTTTTCAGAAATCCTTTTTCAATTTTTTTTTTTTTTTTCTTTGTATGCTCTGGTTTGCAGCAGCAGGATGATTGCTTGGTTTGCAGAAGGATCCTCTTCTCCTTCAATATTTCACTGTGGGAAGGTCACCACCAGGCCCCATACTGAGGAGACTGATGTTGATCTTGCATTCACTTTCTGCAAGTGTTTCTGACAGAAAGCCTCTCAGTGCTGCAATACTTAAGTAGGTGAAGCATTCCAGAGTCCAAGGACTTACTCATGTATGTTGATTTTTAGCACACCATTATTTTTCCATGCATCAACAGAACCCAGTACTTCTACCAAAAGTTTTACTATATTTGTTGGAACTCAACAGACTACATTTTTCCACAATGCTTTGACAAACTACATAGGGCAAAATTCAGAGTCCTACTCCCAATTATTATAACAGCAATCTAAGGTAAATGGGAAAGAGATACAGCTCCATCCCCAGAGTACTGGAGCCATGGCTACACTGGCTGCTTTCTACCCCATGCTCCAGGGGTCATATTTATGAGACCTTAAATCAAGAAGTGAGTTAGCAGAAGGACCCTTTAAACAACGCCTTTCATTTCTCTTTCTGTACCCAGCTCATGAGATGCACTTTGCCATGCCTACCCACCCACATCATCAACAGCAGCACATCTCCATCACTTCCCCTCCCTTCAAAGCTTTCTGCTTCTCACACCTTACCCTCTCTTTCACCCAGCACTGGGTCAGAGGCAGCAACATTGAACAGTGTCTCTAAACAGCAAAGAAGGTTTTTCTCTATATTTAGCAGTATTTCTGTAACACAGGACCACAGGAATGTCTTTATGGGATTTATGGGTCTGCACAGTCCTTTATTTGCCATCTGACAATATTCTGCATTGCAAGTGGCAAAGCAAAACAAATCTGCAGAAGCCCGGTGAGAACTGAATGTCTTTCCCCTAGAGGGAATATTTTTTTCTCATTTCAGCCTTTAAACACTTCTTCCAGGAAAAGGAAAGAGATGCTCCTTAGCATTTGCAAACTCTTTTGAACCTGTTCTGACTGAATGGTACGGAAGGCAAATGCAATCACTCTCTTTAAAACATAACTGAAGGTTTAAACTGAATTGCTATAAAAATTAAACCCCTATAAAATATAATTTACAAATGATTGTTTTTAAGATATAGAAGTTTCAGTCATACTTCATCATATTAGCATATATATGCATGTGTATATATTAGTATATATACATATATCTATATACACACATGCACAAATACCAGTACAAGATCAGACCAAAGGCCCATCTAGCCTGGTATCCTGGTTGCAGAAGAGGCCAAGAGGATACGCTCAGAAGACATCTAGATCTCAAAGTGACTTACAGCTCCCTCTTCTGCATGCTCCTTGGCTCTTCCTTGTCTGTGGGCTTACTGCCTTTATAGGTTAAAAAAAGACACTTGAGGCATTTACAAAACACAGAGGCTCTTCTTCCAAAGCTTTTATAAGCTCACAACTGCATACACTGAGAAGGCATCAATCGCATTTTGCTCAAGGGACTATTTCTAAATAGCTAACTTCACTTATTTTCAAAACATATCAACCTGCTACCAGAATAAGAACTAATCTGACCTCTCTCAAAGTCAGCAGACATAGATATGCTAGGCAGTAGAAGTTCTCCAAACAACTGGAGGAGAAGTCAAGTTCACTGTCTGTGGGGCAGCCAGGAGGACTCTCCAGGGGCCCAGGAGCTTTTATAGCAGCCTCCCTGGCCCCCAGACCACCTGCTTATCTGCCAAGCAAGCTGCTGACTCTCTGGCAACCCCACAAGGGTAACATGCCTACTGAAACAGAATTTTGAAAGATCTTGAATTGTGGCATTCTTGTTTTATTTTTTATTTTTGCAAATGAAACCACTGATGGATTGCTAAGGTTGACTAAGATTCTCCATTATCTATACAAAAAGCTGCCAATTCTTGAAAAAAAGAAATCCCCAGATCAGTGCACTCACACCAGACAACATGTACAGACACAGAGAAAATGACCATTAATGAAAATGCTACCTTATAAAGTAGCCCCACACACAATAGAAAGGCTATTAACACACAAAAAAAACAAAACAAACTCCAAACAGACAGGCTAAAATTTCTGGGAACATTTGAAAAACAAAAGAAACAAAAAAACATTCGTCTTCTTAATAGTCAGCATAGAAATAATAAAAATGCACATACTACAGACAGTAGTGAGATAAAAGATCTTCAGGCTATTCCAGCAAATACTCTGTTTCTTGTCTCGCTTCCCAGAAGACCTTGGCAACAGCAGTTCTTGAAGATGATATAGATTTTTAAGATGTAATACACAATAACAACAGGTATATGTATATAGAGGCAGAATGCAACCACTTTGAGTTGGGCTTTTCAGGGATGAAGCTATCTGGAATTAGAGAAACTTACTCCAGTTCACATCATTTGAAAGGAAATGCATTAGAATCAATAATTTCCCTGTAAGCTTTTACAGTACTTAAACTCTTTTGTGAGAAATAAAAACCAGCATGGAAATTATCCCTGCATTTCATCAGAAGCTGATGATAAAGAAAATGCTTTCAAAATTACTGAATGCAATCTAAAGAAGGAAAGCAATGCTGTACAGCAGAAACAAGAGCAAACAGAATGTCTTTCCCTAAAACCAAAGGAAATTTACACACAAACTAGTCTAAGATTTCAAAGGCAAGTCAGACAGTGAAAACGGAGGAGTGATGTTAGCCCTGGATTCAGACACTGGAATAAGAACCAGATGTACAAGGTCCTCACCTAAACCGAGGAAAGATTATGAGGCTTCTAAGAAGGGGAGAGCTTCAGCACTGATGTCTTTAGGAAGACATCAGAAAAACTTTCATTGGGAAAAACCCCAACCTACTCTTGGAGGCAGACGAATGGACTGACAGCTCTTCATTCTATGATCCTCTTATTTTGAGAGATGGAACAGAAACATCAGCAAGTTTTACTTCCATTCATATACTGGACCTCTTCCTGAATTCAGCCCACTTTAGGAAAGTCACAATTAGAAAACTATTTTTTGCCTTAGTAAAGACTCAGAGATGAGAGACAACCAGTACACGGAAACCTTGGAGCACAGGGGGGCACGGGAACATGAAAATTTACACAATTCTGAGGTTACAGAATGGTGATGTTCTGCCATGGTTCACAAAGTAAAAATTATCCCAAAGTAAGAGATGTTTCTTGCCATGGTACCTAATTCTACAAACTAGGTTTTACACTGAAAGTTACCACTTCTGAGTGTAAGTTTATTACATCTTGCCATGTTGAAAACTCCTGATTTTATTTTAGTACTTTGGGGGAAAAAAATATGTGTATATTAACAAAGTTTTTGTATGATCCCAGATAGAACTGAGTTCCTAGGAATACAAATTCTCTGATAATGTGCATCAATTAGTAAATTAGGTAACTACAAACAAAATAATTTGCATTTAAAAGGAGTCATGTGCTCAGGTATATCCAAGCTTTTCCCTTCGAATATATCATCACAAATGCAGTTTTATTTCTATTTCAGACCTGTTTTATTTGAGACCATATTAATAAACATTAATAAGCTTTGTATTTATTCTTCATCTGCCAAATATATGCTAAGACAGGACAAAGCAAAAACAATTTCAGCTGCGTGACTACCGAGACATTAGTGGAAGCCCAGGAGACCCATAGCAGCTGTTTTCTTGTATAACACATTTCAGATTTCATTTACTACGTATGTGCAATATGGTCAAGCTCCTTATAATTACAACAGACCCACACATCCCAGAAACAGTAAAGTCACCATGCACACACACTAAGTTTCAATTTTATGCTATGTGCCTGAGAAGCTCCAGCACCTAGGAGTTTCGTCACAGTTTCTGCCCAGAACATTTCTGGGAGGAGATGTGTTTCATATAGCAAATAGGATCAGTGGCTTCTGCAGTCAGGAGAAAGACATGGAATTTTCTCATTACCTATGCATAGGACTGCAAAGATCACTTGTAAAACACCCATCTCTGGCATTTTCCTACTCCAAACTTCTGAACAGACATCCTCACCTGCAAGCACACCGGTTTTTATCACACATTTTTTTGTTCATCTTACTGAAATCTGTGACATATATTAAACCCAAAAGCCCAGGTACTTTCCTTTAAATTAATGTTCATGTGCTTTAACTTTGGGCTTTCTCTTCCCAAACCTTTTCTCAAGTTAGTAAGTTCTGTCTCTTTCTTTCAGTGCATCAAACTGTATCTGCAGCTTGTCATAACTGAGTGCAAATATGCCAGATTTTAAAACCAGATACTGAAACAAACCACCAGCACTTTTAAAGTGTATGCTGACCAGTCCTTAAATGAGACAGAAATTTGAATGTATAGGTTGAAAAAAATGCAACTTTGAAAAATATTTCTACTGAAAACTGGAAGTGCTCTGAGTTAACTTAGTGCCGACTGCAATAACTTTTCTTTTTGGGGCAACTACAGGCCATGTGTGATAACATTTGTATTTGCAGTCATTCTGTTTCTTCTCAAGATCCCCAGTTGATAATTTTCTGATAATTTTAAGTTCCTGGAAATATTCTCTTTTAGGATTGACAAATGCTGCTGCAACACACAGGTTTTCTTGGTGATTTGCCTCATTTTTTACTTTCTCAGTTGCTGGGACTATGCCACCAGGCTCACAGTGCATCAAAAACACGGTGGAGCCTGAGCCAACACCTGTGGTGTCACCTTGGACCAGCTGAAAATGCCGAACTTGACCCAAAATTCCCATAGGAACATGGGGAACTCCAGGGTGAGACCACAGCTCCTAAGCTCTGGGGCACAGTGACCGGGAAGAAGGGCTGCAGCCAAGGCTCTTCAGGCTTTTAAGTTCCTCCGGCCACATTGGAGAACCTGCAAATCCCCAAAACTCAAAAGTTGGAGCAATTAGCAAATAAGCCTCGAGATTTTGGAAAACGGATGTGAAGTAAAGGTCCTTTGGTTCCTCCTCCTTGACCAATACTTGCTACCTGGGTAGCAGTTTCTTTATGTGTGATTTGAAGAGACTGGTTGTTCTGCTTCATTTGTATTTTTCTGAGAGGATACCACATTTCCATTTCCAATCTCCAGAAGAAAAAAAAAAAAATCTAATTTTTATTCTGACTCTAGAAAAATTACTTATTTGGAATAAAAATTACTTATTTGGATATCAGTCACTCAGGAAATGTCCAGCTTTGCTAGGTTTGCCTCTCAAAATAGAAACCCATATTTCAAAATTAACCTAAAATACATTGCTGGGATTGTGCAGATAAGGTAGGACTTGAGCTCTCAATACAGGCAAACCAGATTGATAATAAAGAGGCAGGCATGTGTGTTGGGAAATGCCTTTGACCAGGGAAATTCTAATGCAAACTATCTGATCAAAATAAGCATTTCAGCATGCAATGCACTGAGATGGAGTGCAGGGCAGCTATCCATTCCTCACATTTCCTTGGGAGGACCACATATTCAGGTAATCTGTTTTAGAGTTCTTGGGTTCATTTCAGAGCGTGTCAGTTCACAAATTTATAATAAAAACTGGCTTTGTAAAACTTGTTTGCCTTCCAATTCCTTTAGCCATTACTCAAGCAAATCAACATTGGGGTTTATTAGCTCTCTGTTTAGAGAAGTCTAATTTACACTTTAAACACTCAAGGACTTATGAATAATGAAACAGATGAAGCATTTATTCAGGACCACCATTATCAAGCAATGACCACCAAAGGTGTGAATTAAATTACTTGAATATTGTCATCTTAAATTGGAGGCATACTGGGGCCTGTTTGCATACGAGAGGAGCAGCAGAAGCATATAATACACTGCCCTAAAGTTGAATTATTAAAATTCTGAAAGGCCTATCTAAATATTGCTTATGGCTATTGCATAATTTTAAGAATTTCCTATGCATCTACTAAGCACAGTAATAACCATATACATCTATTTTTCTCCTTATAAAGAAGGCAAAAAAAGGATGACTTGCTGATGCTTATCTAGCTTCTTTATCTAATGCTACTTTCAGCAGGGAAGTATCCTGGGACAAAAAAAATGAGCATTACCAGCAAATGTGGATTTTTTTGGTGTATCCCATTTAATAAGAGTGATTATATCCTTGTTTGACAAAAGCTTTCCCCCAGATGACTGTCTGAGTTTGTCTCTAGTGAACCAGGTGCGGGTGTTGGACAGCCACAGTCATTGGCTGAGCCTTGACAAACAGGAATAAAAAGGTGAGTGTGTGGGAAATGCAGGGAAGAGCCATCATTGAACATTAGCTAGATAAAAAAAAATTATCACAGACCTAAATTTGTGTCTTTAACTTGATTTTGATGCAAGTCTTGTTAAATAAGAATTCAATCTTATTTTACTCTCGCTACAGTATCTGTCCTGTTCTCAGTGGCAAAAAGAATCTTTGAGGTATGGAGTAGAGCACTTCAGATCAAGTGCATACTGGACTTTATAACAGATAAAGGCACAATTTCTTGGAAAACTCCTTCCATGTTTAGAAAAGTGGGAGGTGCAATTTTTCAGAGAATGAAGAAATTTCTTGTGATCTGTAATAGGCTGGGTTTGGAGGAAAGGGGCACTTTTTTTTAAATCACCTAAGCTTTCTATGCAATACTGCCTAGCATTCCACTTCTATGAGGGCAGAAAACCACATTTCCTTCCGTGAAGAGAGAGAAATCCTTTCTTTTCCAGTGAATCACTTTATTACAGAAATAAAAAGCTTGAGAATAGGGCTTCATTATTCACAGAAATGTACAAGACCATATGTAACTTACAATTGTGCATAAACTGCCATGAACGGGGTTGATAGCAAGGAATCAGAATTCCAAAAAACTGATGAAAGAGTGGCTAAGAAAGAGCCACACCACCTGTTCTAGAGTAGAACACTGAATCAGGCAATTTTGATAGCAAGCAGAAAGTGTGATGGATTGCAATGGACAGACTGATACAAATGTGAGTCTAACATCCCTTCATATTATTTTATTTTCATTACACTAAAACACACAACATTTAGCTGATTCATTGTCACTGGTATCAACTTATGGTCATGTTTGCAGACACGGTCATGTTTGCAGACATGGTCATGTTTGCAGACATACCAAATTAGGAAAACAAGAAATACTTGCACTCCATCCAGCCTAGAAGCATATTTTTTCCTATTTGAGGACATTCAAAAGCAAGCTCTAAGTAGTTTTGCTTTGCAACCAAGCACTGGCTTTCTCATAATTCAGATCTCAAGTCCTTAATGCCATTAAACTGTTACATTCAGAAAACAATATTAAGCAGAAGTATTGTAGTTATCAGAGGAAAAAGCCAAACCTGTTAATAGTCCTAGTCCTTAACTAGTTCCTAGAGATAGTCAATTATTTCAGATTTCCCTGACTTGGTTGTTAGGGAAGCAGCAAGGACATATCCAGCCTAGAAGTGAAACATGAAGATCAGGTTTTTAACCTTTTCATCACTTACCTTGCAAATGATGATTTTTATTTTTTTTCCCCTTTTTGGACGGAATCCTTTTCCAAAAGGAAATCACACTCACTAAAAGGCTGTCTAAACAGGTCTTAGTATAAAGAAAATGTAAGAGTGAACAGAAAACAAACATTTGAAGGAGGCTGCAAGAGGGCTCCCAGCAATTGATTTTATTTGTAATCTGAAAGCTTTCTTACAGAAAAGCTGAGTTAGAATCAAATATTAGATTTGTGATTAACTAAGTTTTAGCTGTTCCATTTTATGCCCTATGGAAATTAAAACTTCAGGCATTTGTTTTATCAAGCGGCTGCAGAAAATCCTGAAAGGAAAAAGCCTCAGCATGCATTGAAATAATAAAAAATTATTATTAATAATAATAATAAAATCACTGAAATGCTAAGGCACATTAATGATTAGATACATGCATAATTTATACCACTTGACTTGAGCATCAGCCAAGCTTCTTGCTATCATACCACCAAGAACCTCACAAAGTTTAACCATCTGAGATTACATTTTAGTAAAACAAGGGTGTTGTCTTAAGACAGTAATAAAAAAAAAACAAACACAAACAAACCCTGAAAATAAACCTTTTGCACCTTTTAATAGTTCCAGATCACCTTTTATAGAGAAGGAATTTGAAATGAAGCAAATCATTGAATCCCAACAGTGATGTGCCTTTTATCACCCTGTGAAAATTTGCCCAGGTGCAAGCTGCTGGATAAAACAACTCACACATGTTCAGAATATGACTTACGAATTTAGCAACAACAGCGTTAGAAAATGCCATCATCTCTGAGTACACTGGTCACTCATCCCCCTCCCCACAGCAGACTGATCATGCGCCAGCCTCAACACAACGGCACACTATTTCCCCACATTGGCCACTCAGGATTGCAGCTGGAAATCTCCAGGGTCAAAACTAAGACTGTAAATTGAGTCAAGAACAGACCTTCTCCTGACGCAAAAACCAGACAGAACTGGGACACGGTTCCATAGGGCAAGTCCAGGAGGCAAGCAAGAAGAAAAGTCTGAACATATTCACATACAAAATATTTCTAGTAAGAGACTGAGAGGAAGATTCTCACATCTCATCATTTCTCTGCCAACAAGATGCTCCCTTGTAAACCATCCACAAAATATTCACCTCAACCCTTCACTACTGAAGCCCACAGCCCACACTGAAGCAGCATCAGTCACG
This sequence comes from Pezoporus wallicus, assembly GCF_028554395.1. Lineage (NCBI taxonomy): Eukaryota > Metazoa > Chordata > Aves > Psittaciformes > Psittacidae > Pezoporus > Pezoporus wallicus. The sequence continues at coordinate 4,502,174 of NW_026639744.1, forward strand.
TGATTGCTGGCTCCTGCACAGCAGATCTGTATGTTCCACTTGGATGACAAGAAATCACACCACCTCATGATGCAATACCCGGTAAGTTTTCCAGGACAAAAAAAACAAACAACAAACTAGAAAACCAAAACCAACCAATCAACCAACCACAAAAAACCAAACAAACAAACCCAAAACACCCCAAATATTATGAAAACTATGCCAAATAAAATCAGTTTAGTTGAGTTTTTTTTCATAATTTTTTTGACAATTCATGTCCAAGGCATTTATGTACTGTACTGATGGATTCAACTGAAAAGAAAATTGCTGAAGTAACCGACTTCCCTCAACTGAGACCATTTAACACTCAACTGCTCAAAGTCATGGTATTCCTCAAATTTCAGTGGTAGCTTAAAATGTGCATGATGGAAGTTAAAAAATTAATTTTCAGAATTTTGTTCTATTTTTAAAATAAACACAATACAATTCAGACTTTTTCCATCAAAACTTTTAGTGAATAATTTTTGGTTTAATTCTATACTAACCTGGAGGCTGCTATATCCAGTAAGTGCTCAGGATAAGGAAGACCATAACTGCTTTTTTCCAATAGTTTAAAACACAAGGAAACTACAGAATTTTGAACTGCATGATTTCTACCAATAAAACAATGAAAAGCCTTAAAGTAGCTACCTTAAAGTAGCTGTGATAGTCTTTTCAACATATTTATATATTTTTTCACTTACTCAACCAGAAGAGTATGAGGTAAAAATGACGACCTGAATGCATCTAATTTCACAGAATCATAGAATCAGCTAAGTAGGAAAAGACATCTAAGATCATCAAGTCCAACTATTACACCCAGAACTGGCAATTCCACCACTAATCCATGTCACTGAGGTCCTCATCTACACAGTTTTTGAACACTTCCAGGGACTGTGATTTCACCACACCCCTGGGCAGCCTGTTCCAACGCCTAATTACCCCCACTGTAACTACAAGAAAGATACTGAGTTGCTGGAGTGGGTTCAGAGAAGGGCAACGAAGCTGGTGAAGGGCCTGGAGCGCAAGTCCTCTGAGGAATAGCTGAGGGAACTGGGGTTGTTTAGTCTGAAAAAGAGAAGCTCGGAGGGGACCTTACCGCTCTCTACAATTACCTGAAAGGAAGTTGTAGTAAGGTGGGTTTCAGTCTCTTCTCCTGGGTAACAAGCACTAGGACAAGAAGAAATGGCCTCAAGGTGTACCAGTGAAGGTTTAAATTGGATTTTGGGAAAATCATCTTAAACAAAAGGGTTGTCAAACATTGGAACAGGCTGCCCAAGGCATTGGTAGAATCACCATCCCCGAAGGTAGATGTGGACCTGGGGACATGCTTTATTGGTGGACTTGGCAGTGCTAGGTTTATGGTCGGACTTGATGACCTTGTTAGAAAAGGGTGAAGTTTTTACAATAAAATAATCATATAAAATAGTAAAATGATTACATTTGAGAAATTTATAAATCAATAGTAAGGCTTTGTATATTAGAAGACGTTGTAACTTTGCCGTTTTGTATCATAGTTACTCTATAACTAAATGTTACAATGGTAGTCTTGGTAGCAAGAGCTAACTATATATGGTGAGGGGAGTATGGGTGTATTTAGGGAAGTATGTATTGTAAAACTCTACCCAAGCAGAACCTAAGTTTAAGATAGCCAAAAAGGGCATACCAGAAGCATCCTGGTGAAGATAAGAGAATGCTAACGTCCACAAGACAACTGGGACCTAGCCAAGTAGAGAAAAGGTGAAGAGGACAACCTGAGGAAGACTTCTTACTTCATCTGAGGAAGACTCCTTACTTCATCAGGGCGACCACCAGAGGGGGCTACGCAAGCTCAAAGGAGGCTGATGTAATAGACTGATGTAGCAATCCTTGATGCATATGTATTAGTCAATGATGTAATCTGTGTTGAATATGTATTAGTTACGAAATTCTTAGCGTATAAATTGCGAAAGCGATGTGACGGGAGTCGGAACCAAATTTGGGTGCGTACCCCTGGTTCCCGGCGCCTCAATAAAAGCACCTCATATAACCATCCTGGTGGTTATGTGTTTGTCTTGACGCTAACAATCTGAAAGGTCTTTTCCAACCTAAATGATTCTATGATTCCATTATTTGTTACCTGAGATTTACACAATTACTACACATATTTCCAGGAAAATCATGTGAATCTTTGCAAGCATAATTTAAATCTTGATTTCAACATGAATAATAGTTTATTGCTGTCAATAATGTATGCCTGAGACAGAAATAATACTAAAAAAAAAAAAAAAAGGTTTCATTCTACTTATGGGAGATTAATCATGCTTACATATAGAGAGCCAGACCAGTATTCTATCCTAACAGCTGGAAGTGAACTATTTACTTTAGTGTCTGTACTCAGTATTTTCCCTGTCCTTACTGCTCTATGTCCTTTCCCAGGTCCCCCCTCAGACACACTCATTTCCTATAGAATAAATAAATACAGCAACAGAGAAACAGAAACAATCCCTTCCTGTTCTGAAAATCACTGAACTTTTCTTTACACTAATCCCCAGCTAGGTTTTTGGTTAGCCTTTAAGTGGAAATTGGCCACATGAAACCAATATCCATGCATTCTCAAATTCCCCCATAATAAACTAAAACTCCCCTTGGTCTGTTTCAACCAAATGTAAAACATGGCTGGAAATCTTAAATAGTGTTCCCTAGGGGTGCTGTGAGAAACAGCTGAGGAAGTTGGGGCTGTTCAGCCTGAAGAAGAGAAGGCTGTGTGGAGACCTCATAGCAGCCTTCCAGTATCTGAAGGGGGCCTACAAGGATGCTGGAGAGGGACTCTTCAGTAGGGACTGTAGTGACAGGACAAGGGGTAATGGGTTAAACCTTTAACAGGGGAAGTTTAGATTGGATGTAAGGAAGAAGTTCTTTACTGTTAGGGTGGTTGCCCAGGGAGGTGGTGAATGCTCCATCCCTGGCAGTATTCAAGGCCAGGCTGGACAGAGCCTTGGGTGACATGGTTTAGTGTGAGATGTCCCTGCCTATGGCAGGGGGGCTGGAGCTAGATGATCTTAAGGTCCTTTTCAACCCTAACTATTCTATGATTCTATGAAACAAGGGATTTTGTTTGAGGATACTGTCTTCTCCACAAAAGCAAAGCCTGGCTATGCAACTGGAGCACACGGCTTGGAAGCCAGTTTCACATGTTGCCATCCTATGACGGGGACAAGAGGAGATAAAATTAATGACAAAACACTCAGTACTTGTGGCAGATCTTATGTCAGAAAATAAATTGTCAAAAGAAGATACCTACACATCATGTATTCCTACTAAGGCCCAAATACTTTTGGCCAAATGGGTAACACACTGTCCTGGGTTCAGCAGTAGCAGTCATGTTTCTCCTTCGTGGTAGCTGGTGCAGTGCTGTGTTTTGACTTCCAGCCTGGGAACAGTGTTGGTGATACCGATGTTTTCGGTTGTTGCTAAGTGATGTTCACCCTGACCAAGGACTTTGTGAAGCTCATGCTCTGCCAGGGAGGAGGGGAGGCCAGGAGGAAGCAGAGATGGGGTGCCTGACCCAGGCTAGCCAAAGAGGTATTCCATACCACAGCACGTCATACCCAGGGTGGGGGGTAACTGGGAGTTACCCGGAAGGACACAGGCTTCCGGGTGGGACTCGTATCTTGGCCGGTGGTATTGTATTCTCTTCCCTTGTTATTTTCTCTTATTGTTGTCGGTGGTGGTAGCGGTGGTGATTTGTGTTGTACATTGGTTGCTGGACTGCTCTTGTCTCAACCCGTGGGAGTTGCACTCTTTCGATCCTCCTCCCCATTCCTCCAGGAGCAGGGAAGGGGAGAGCCCCCGGGGGGGGGGGGGGGTGCTCCATTGCTGTCAGCCTGGCACCACTCACTGTGAGTGAGTGAACAAGCTGTCTGGCTAGGGTTTAAACCACAACACACACTTAATAAAACCTACAGAAGAAGATACAAGGAGTATAGAATTAACTCTTCTTGAAAGAAGAACCAACCAAGGAAGTATCCACACAAGTCATCAAATTTGCACAATACTAACAGTAATGGGCAACTGCCACTGCTTTTATATGATTTACTGGTTTGCATCCAATCTAGTTATGATCTTGCACAGTTTGTTGGCACTGTTCACTGATAATGCTTGGTTTAGCAGTCCTTAAAATCTGTTAACACTTCAAGCCTGAAGAAATCAGCAAAATCTTCACATGCTTATTTTCTCCATGTTCTCACAATGTTTGTTGAACCACAAAAACAAAAGGGTCTACGTTTTTAGACTTTTTTAAAACAAAAATAACACAAGGCAAAATAAGAGCTTCTGATGGAAGAAAAACAAAATAAATTTCAGAAACCTAATGATATTCTCTGATGCTTTTTCGAACACAGCATGCTTTTATCCTCTACACTGAGCAATTACAGCAACACACTGTAGGAGCAAATTTTTTGCACAGTTGAGTATTTCTTTCAGTGGTATTTCCCAGATTGTGTCTTTCCTGAACACATGCTGCAATCTCTTCCTTCCTTTTGACAGAAATACTAAACAGCAGAACATGTAAGCAAATTTCAAAGCTAATTGAAAATAAGAACAGAGTCTAAAAATATTAAAGCAAAAAACCTGTCAAGTTTAGCAACAGATCATTTGCAACTCCTCTATTTAGTTGCACAAGTTCTTTGCATAGAAAACCACAAAATAGCTGTCAACTTGCTTTGTAAACGGCTGATACCCAATAAGGATGAAAACAGGTATCTCAAATGCTAATGAAGCATCTGCAATGTTTGTTTGCCAAGCAAATTACTAAAAGGCAAATCACTCTGACACTAGCAAGAGGGAAGAAAGGCAATGAGAACTGACCCACTTGTCAACATTCCCACATAAAGTTAGTATTTTTTTACTATATTAAGCAGTGCCACATCATGAACCTGAGCACCGGAGACCAATAGGCAGTGCTGGTAAATGTTACTATTGTCTCCAGGACATTTTTGGCCCCAGCCAGTTACTATTTGCCTAGACAATGGCTAGGCACAGCCTGGGATGTGCCACCATCCAGGCTTGGATGTAGGTACTGGCTTTGGAGGCCAAGGGAATGTAATTGTATAGATGCAGTCAGGCCATGCCAGCTGGCTTCAGGGCCGAGGAAAAGGCCCTCATGCTGTGTAACTTACCCGCATAGATACACCCACAGAGGCTCAAAATTAATAGCACTCCAAGTATAAACAACTAATTAAAACTTTGGCTACATCACTCAAATTGCTCCCAGGTCTCATCAGTCAGTCACTGATGACTGAAATGAATACCCAGCATCATGTACTGGAATCATTATCTATAAAATTCTTCTTCCCATTTTCTCCAGCTTTCTAAGGCAAGGCTTGAAGCAACACAGTAGAAGACTTTTAGGTTTTAAATGACGTTTAGGCTTGACTATTGTCCTAGATCCAGCTGTAAATGCATTAGTATAGAGATCTCCAACCAAAGAGTGATACAGAGATAGTGACTGGACACAGAATATGATAGTGTTGTGGTTTAAGCCTAGCCGGTAACTCAGAACCATGCAGCCACTCACTCACTCCCCATTTCTTTCTCCCCCCGCTCCCAGAGGGATGGAGAATTGAAAGAATGTAACTCCCATGGGTTGAGATAAGAACAGCCCAGTAACTGAGGTATAACACAAACCACTACTGCTACCACCAATAATAATAATGATAAGGGAAGTAACAAGGGGAGAGAATACAACCACTCACCACCCATCAACCAATACCCAGCCCAACCTGAGCAGTGATCTACCCCTTCCAGGTAACTCACCCCAGTTTATATACTGGGCATGACGTGCTGTGGTATGGAATACCTCTTTGGTCAGTTTGGGTCAGGTGTCCTGTCTCTGCTTCCTCCCGGCTTCCCCTCCTCCCTGGCAGAGCATGAGACCCAGAAAGTCCTTGGTCACAGTAAATATTACTGAGCAGCAACTAAAAAACATTGGTGCCATCAGTGCTGTTCCTAGGCTGAAAGCCAAAAACACAGCACTGCACCAGCTACTAAGAAGGAGAAAAATGACTGCTACAGCTGAGCCCAGGACAGATAGCTCTGTCTCACACATCTTCTGTGAGCAGCACTTTTATTGTTCAAGTATACAGCAATTCATTAACTAGTGCAGAAACTGCTCCAGTATCAGTTCTTCCTCTAAGAAGGAAGCACAGTTGCACTGCAAGAGGAGCTGCAAACAGCACCACAGAATCAGTCCCCTGCTTGCCTACATATTTTACTTGCAATTGCAACTGAAGTTTATCTTAAGGTTTTCTAGTATAACCCTTTCATGATTGCTGATATTTCATACATGACACTGACAGAGTTGCTTTTTCTAACATTTTTAATTTCTGGCTCAAAGAAGTGAAGAGGGCAATTTAAGAAACAATGCTTTCCAACAGCTGAATTTTAGTTTGGACAGCTCTGGCTAGTTAATCACCATTTTTACCTTTTCATTCAGGCAGAAAAGTCACTTTCCAACTAGTATTTGGTCTCCATTTTGCTCCTGGCATTGAGCAATAATGTGGACATGGTTGCATTTGTTTAAAGAGGCCAGGAAAAATAAATTCCTTCAGCTGTTCAAACCTAACTCAACCAGAAGTTATGAACAAGAAGGTGAACTTAGAAGTCCACTCAAAAATTTTAGGTATTGTGAATTCCCTTCAATATTGTAACTACATTTTAAAACAAAATTATTAAGCTTTTACAAAGAAAACAACTCACATGATACTAAATCCACTTCCTTACATGGAAATATTTCTCATCTAAAATATACCTCTGCTCATCTATAAATATAAAACATCTGAACCTATTAAATATCCAGCCTATTAAGCCACATGTGATGAAGAGCTGTTAATAAATCAAAGAGATTGTTTTGGGGAGTAACTTCTCTAAGCAGCTGCAAACAAATGTATAGTGGAATCCTTAGACCAAAACTAAAGCTTGCAGATTTTTTTACAGGAAGCAGACCCAAAGTATTTAAAGGCTACTTGAAACAAATGGAAAGCATCTGAAAACCAGGAGATGTAGTCTGTAGTTACAAAATTAAACACTCCTTAGTCTGCATTGCTTCTAAAACTATTCAGAAATCCTTGTGGGCAAGTTACTCTGCCTGCCTTCTCAAATAGTAAATCAAAACTGTGCTGTCCATAGACTTGTTACCAATAAAAAAGACAAGAAACAGGGATGTCAGCTTAACTCTGCACAGCAACACTTAGCCTCAAACTGCAAAAGTGACTATGGCTGTCCTCTCTGCTTGTTAAGAAACTGATAAATGGGAAAGGATACAGTAAAGAAAATAGATAATGTAGCATAAGTGATACTACACAAGAATGAGTTGGAAGATCTGAATCAGTCTGACTATGGGAAAGAACAAGAACTTACCCAATCTGTCTGTAGGAGCACTGCTAGTAGGTGGAAGTATCAGTTATGAAAGGTAGAGTTAGAGAAGAACAGTATGAAAACCACGTCCAAATACTAAAAACATATCCTTAAGGAACCAAGAGAGAGAGGGCAATGAAACATTGAAATTAATCACTAAGGTTAACCAAACGTAAGTGTAATGTAATAAATGCAATACAATAAATAGGTATTATCCCTTAAAGGTATTTTTTTCCAGATTATATAGTTTTTACTGTACTATAATACCCTGGCGATACAGAGCTAAATGTTAATTTTATAGTCTATAGTGTGTAGATCCTGAGAGGAATTTTTAACATCCATTTTGACTCTGAACTCCACTAAATTACTGGAAACAATATACATGAAACAGTGTTGACAAAAGATCCCTTTGTTACATCTGTTAATGTGTCTCCGTTATTCACTTGTTGGAACAAGTCACAGAATACCAGATTTTTTTGCTACTACATTTTCTTAGAAGTTGCCAGGACCTTCAACAGTTATAAACATCTGCTACTTACATGTAAGTCCAAAAATAACAATCAGCTGTTACAGCACAGGATTCTGAAAAACACTGTCAAAGGTGTTACTCCAGATGAATGTTTCTAAATTCAAAGGATGAGGATGTTTACCTCATTTACCTGGTGGTTTATTGGCTTTGGATTTTTTGGTTGGTTGGCTGGTTGGTTAGTTAGTTTGTTTGTGGGTTGGTGCGTAGGGTTTTTTCATGTTTAAATAAAGCTATTTCCCATAGCCAACAACATATTGAGGCAGATAATTCATGTGGTAATATAAAACAATCTTTATAGGCCCTTTAGATTTGGTCACCCTAAAACCTTTTGAGTAATTCCATTCAAACTATAATGTGGTAACTGCACAAGGACCAGGAACTACAGAGCTACGAGGTGGCATTCACAGGAGTGAATGGTGAGGGGGGACTGAGGGCTGGTATATTTTATTTCCAATTTATAACCCCCTAATTTTTTAACCCCCTAACAAACTGCAAACCAGAAAAAAAACATGCAGAAATCTGTTTAGAGGAATGAGATTTCCTGATACAGCATCATTATTACACATTCTGGGTTAAACAATCAATTATGGAAAGCAAGTACACATCTACTAGCTTTGACAAACTAAAATCTAGAATTTTCTTGTATTTTGTTTTTAAATATGGGAGTCAGAAAGGTGTGAATACCTATCTAATATAACAAAAAAAAAAGTACTTCTCTGCAGTCCTTTCTTATCAGGTTAATTTCTGACAGCTACTTGCAAATTACATCTTTTGAGTTATCCTAGTCTGAATCCAAAGAATGAGAAATTAAGTTGAATGACAGCATTCAGTGGCACTGGCTTGCTCTGTTTGACACCCACACACAGCTCCCAGGGAGACAAACATCAGGCATTTGGTGATCACATCTTTAGCCAATGCATCCTCCCTCTGAACTGCAAAGAAACCATTTGTCTTTTTGCAGCACACAGACAGTTTTTAAAATGCACTGGAAGCCCAAAGCAGCGCATGGAGCAGTGACATCCAGACAGGAAAGGTACCCCAAGCCCAGCTATGGAAAGTGCAGGAAGGCTAGGGGAATCCACCCAAAGCAAACCCTGGGGAAGACGCGGGTCGCAACCCAGATATGTTTGTCAGCTGGAAACAGTATGCTGGTCAAACGCTGCGTAACAGTATCATAAATCTATAATCCTTTCTCTCAAACTATATTGTTGTACAGTACATTAAACTATCTCTTAATAAACTGTACTATTTCCCTTCTTTCTTACCTCCCAAGTGCATAAAATAATCGCCTACAAATGGAAACAATTTATAAAATGAAGACCATTATTTTTTCCCAGAGAAAAACATAACAATATACTTAGCTATAAATTTTATTCTTACAAGGCTAACCCCTTCCCCCAACTTCTCTTTTCTGCAGCATCATTACCATGCCATCTAAATGAATTTACCTACCCCTGTGCAGTCACCATTGAATATTCAGTGCTGCTTTCCATTTTGACATGTTGCTACAAAAGATACTGTTTAATTTTTTTCGCAGTTTGCATAAGACAATCCTTGAAGAGGTCAAAGAATCCCAAGAGAAAAGCAGTGTCTTTTGAGAAGCACAGTAGCTGATTACATAGGCAAATAAACAGTGTTATAAGTAATTCTTCATGGGCATTCAAACTTTAGCTTTTCTTTTTCTTTTTTCTTCTCCTCCTTTTTATTATAAAGAGAATTGTCATTTCCAGTACATCCTCACAATAAAATAAAGAGCTTAAAAACTAACTGGTGTTTTGTTTGAATGAGTATGACTGCAGAAAAAAAAACAACTCCATTATGGGAAATTAACAACTAACCTCAGGGACTAGGCATGAGTTGCACTCAATATAAAGTGTTAACTTTGTTCTAACCCTTCTTGTTTAGCTTTGAAACAAACAGTATTTTGAATTCTTGTTTTATCCCCAAAAGTATTTCTACATAGTGGTCCAAAACTCAGAGTAAATTCTGACTAGTGCCATGGTTTCTACAATTTTTCTTCTTTGGTGTGTGGTTCTCTACAGTCTTTATTTGTCACACACATTTCTCTTTAGGTATCTTTAATGGCCATCAGCCACACAGTTTTGTTTCTATTCTGTTTGCTTTTAATTCAGGCAGTGCAGAGGTAGTGTGCATGTATGAGGACTGGAAGGAGCTGTTTTCCTACAGAATCAGTCACACTGGACAAGTCACTTACTGCATCAGCTGCAGTACCGGGACCTGGCAGCAGCCTGGGGAAGAACTTCGGAGAAGTAATCACTATACACACACACCTAGCAAAAGAAGCTAGGAACAAAAAATCTTCTTAGGCTAATAGTTTGCCTGTTCTGTTTCTATGCTGAAGATACAAAGGTTATTTGGTTGTGTCACTCCTAGCTTTGCTATAATTCACTTATATAGACATCATGTAGCTCCCTTGCCTTAAGTTTAAGGTATCATCTTCACCATTCTTGGTTATGGCCAAATCAATGGGATTTAGGAACTAAATATGTGCAAACAGGAAACAACACTGACCTCCCAACAGAGGTATGCAAGTCCCTAGCTGGGGTTCACAGTTATCCAGCAAGTTCCTGGACTGCTCCTAGCCTTTTCATGGCTGTCAACCATGGACCTCTTGGTGAGAACTACTGCTAATGCTCTGACATGCTTCACCTCACATCACTGGCTATTTTAATTAATTACAGTATTTACAATCCACACCTACTGACTTCTCCATTTTTAATGAAAATATAATACTGAAAACTATCTTAATGGAAAGGGCAAATGAAACCAAACCACAATATTCAAACTGAGCATTTAATTCCCCCCAAACAATTCAACTGTGCGACTTTAATAAAGACTTAATGACAGAATTTTCAGTTCAGATCACAAGTGAATAGTAGCACCTCAATAGTAGCAACTGCAAATAAAAAGATGTCTTTCAGTTTAAACATTCATAAGTCCTGTTGCTGGTGCTTGGGAAGACATGCATAAAGATATCATTTAGAACAATGCAGTCAACTTTGGAGAGTGATGGAATGTGCTAACAGAATTGTAGAAAACACTGAAGCAGACTTTTCAGTGCATTGGATGCAATACCGGGAAAAAAGAAATCAAATAAATATTGAATAATGAAAATGTCTGTGCAGTTGAGTAGTACTCGGAATGTGCCATCAAAAACTAATTAACTAATGGACATTTGGGGATTTGGGCAGAAAATTGATCCCACAGTCAGAAGTCTGTCAGAAAAACTCTTGATCAGTTCTGCAAAACTGAAAGAACTTGCTCAACTCAGAAGAGACTGAAAAGCACATTCAGGAATGCAATAAGAATAACTGACATTTACACAAATGAATTTACGTGACCTGATTTGACTGAATGGCACATGGAGCAAGTAATAATATAGTTTATTACTGATAATCACATTATCTGAGAACTCTGCCAGAGTAAACTGAAGAAAGGAGTATGCCTTAATACATTCATTTAGATGATGAACAGCGTCACTGATATATTACCTCATATATATATATATGGGGGGCATATACCATGAAAACTACATACATGCAATTAAAGCTGTAGCAGACCCACTTAAATGACTCCCTGCCCATTTATTAGGAAGAATGAAAAGAAAGATACAGTGAAGAAGATTTGGTGGTGGTAGCACTCTGAAGCCTGCTGGAGGGGGCCACTCTCCTATCTGGGAGAACTCCACTGGGCTTGATGCAAAGTGACATCTCTAAGTGGTAATGTGCTTTTTGCAATCATTAAGGTGAAATGGAAAGTGAGAAATGTTAATGAGAATTTTTCAGCTGTTTACTTAGATCCAAAACCATCAATTGCTATTGTCCAGAATAGATGAAGCAAAACATTATTTCCTGTTCATATGGAAAAAAAAATAATAATCAGAATTTTTAACCTCCCCAAAGGCACAAACCAAATTGACACAAATTCTAATCTACGTGACACACAAATCTACCAAAGGCACTTATACCAAGTCATTCTTCAAGGCAAGAAATGGCTCAATTCTAACAGGTGGTTTTACTGACAGTAAAGGGGTGTTTTCCAGTTCCTGTCATGTGTCAGAGGTACCAATTCATCAGGATACACAGCTTTAATGTTAAACCACATAGGCAGAATTAAAACTGTGAAGTTTGTGTGGTTTGCTGGGATTGCAATTGAAGTCTGCTTTCCATGCAGATCGCTTTCTTCTGAGTCGCTTTAACCAAGCTAAACAAAAAATGCATTAGTAAACCTCCAAAGATACTCTTTCTCCATTAATTCCTCTGGCAGCAGCAGGCTGGCATGCAGATCAGTGCCCACAGACTCACCACACTGCAGTGGACTCCCATTTACCAGCACTACATGGGCTAGCCACAGTGTGTCCCCACTTACTGAATTTTTTCTCTTCTTAGCCTCTGAGGTGGCCCAACTGGCAGGTAGGGAACAAACATTCAATTTTGCTTTTCAGGCATGTCACTATGGAGCCTATGGAGACACTAGCATATTTCTTGCCTTATTATCCTCTCATAAATCCGTGCTTTCTTTAGGGCTTCACCAGAAACAACCCACCTTGTTACTGTCATCTCATTTGCTCTTGCTATAAGAATTTCATTAATTCTCTACCCAGCAAGTTTCTTATGCATCTGTTACAACAATAATTTTATATGTCCAAAGCACACAGTTTTTATGATTTCAGGCATTAGTAGAAAAATCTGCATATTTGGTCTTGCTCTGGTTGCGCAGCTGGTCTAATCAGAATAAAATCTCACTTCCCAAACCACTTTTTCATTGTTTTCTACCTGAAGTTAATAAAATTCTGTCCTATCCCTGAATAAGAAAGCCAAGTTTCAATTATTTCCTCCACAAAAGATGAATTCCCTCAAACTGCTCATTTGTCAGAACCATTCATTCCACAAAATCCCTACAGACTTCTAACTTTAAATGGCATTTTGGTTTAAGTTAAAACAACCTCAAATGGCGACTATTGAAAGAAGCTATGAAAATCTATGAAAACCTAGATGCACTGCTAAGCTTGTCGTTTACCTACTGGTTACTTCCCTTGTTTTATTTATCAAAGTAGTTAAATGAAAACATACCACATTTAGCCTTTAGGTAATATCAACTCACTATGTAATACATGCTGGCCAGGGAATGCACACGGCAATTTTACACGGTTGAGAAATGAAGGCAGTTTTACCCTACCCTCTGGAAGCTTAAAGTATCTGAAACGCATGACTACCAGCCTGTTCTTTCTCAGACTTTTTCCAGTACAGCAGTGGCAGAGAGATACAGAGCCTGAAGCCATTCCTGCTATTTCAGGCCCGTTATCCCCTTTTATTAGGGTAGATTTGGATCAAAGAGCTCAGACAGGGTGCACAAAGGAGTATTACACACTGTTTTTCCTTTCTTTTCTAATTCCACTATCTTTTCACCATCTTATCACTAAATATACTTTGGCAATATGGCTCTTTCCACAACATCCTCCTTGCTGATTTTTTGACAGTTCTTTTTGACAGCAAGTTTGAAGATCACACAGGTAAATGTCTCATTCCAGAGCACTCTGCACTCAACATAATCACACACTTCTCAGTTTGCTGGAAGAATATTTACCAGACAATTTTGGACAATGCACCATGGCTTCAAAGAAAGTAATTCCTAGCTCTCACTCTGATGGTAATGGTGGGTATGTCACACAAGGGTAGCGCTCTCAGACTTGAATCCAAATCCTCTCTGCTGCAACCAGCCCACTCCATTATCTGTAACCACAGAGGCTTAACAAAGAAGCTTGTAAATCAAAAATTAATGAGAAAACGGAGCCAGCTTTTAGAACAACATTAAACAGCCGGCATTCTTTCACATCACATGAAGACTGAGCTCTGGATGCCCTTTCACCTTGCAATCCTATAATACTGCCGGCAAGTACTTGCATTTATGGAAGAAGTTTGGTCACCGCCCTAAGCAGTACAGACAGCAATTCCAAAGTTATCATTCTCACAACCACAACTTAAAATGACATTTAAATACTGCTACTGAGAACATTCTCTATTTTCTTTCAACAGTCCCAGAAAAGAAGTATTTCAATTTGGATTCAATTAAGATGCAATCAATGTTAACAGGATGTGTTCTGAGTAGGCATAAATATTTCTCATAAAGGAAGTTTGTAAATTTGATTGATATAGATTAATACAAAGAAAGCAAATTACATTACAAACAGCTGGAAATTAACTTTGTCCTTGCAAGCATGAGATAATACCAAAAGTCTCTTGGCCTTCAAGCACCTACAAATCAAAGAGGAAGAAGAGTTTTTCAAACAGGGCAAAAAGATCCACTTAGCATAGTAGGAATTTAAACATTGGTATGCTAACAGCTTGCTACATTTCCCTACCAATGACCTGTCAACTTTGAATTTAAAAATATAGCTCTTGATTTAAGTTGGAGAGTGCCCTAATCTGTATTCATGCCTTTGCTTCATATTTAAAGTCCAAGTTCTCTTTCTTGTTTGTTTTCCCTATTATTAGTAGTAGTAGTATTATTTCATTTAACACCAATTGTGCCACATACACCGTACCAGTATTGGTACTCCCATACTGTTCATGAACTTCTCTTTCTCATCTGGCTATTCAATTGTTGCTTATTTGGCCAGTGACACAGACCACAACTGAAAGTATGCTAACCCAAATCAAGAGTTTTTACTTGTCTTCAGTTGGAAATTACCTGAATATACATCACAGGAGACAGTTTCTTGCCTTTATACAGTACATCCATACACCAAGCATGCACATCTCTTCCCTGAAGACTGAAGAATTCTCCCTTAAATACTCACAGAAGATGCACCTTCAAAACTTACCTCCTTCAGCAGGCATACTATGCAGTGGAAGGAAGTGCAATGAAAGCACACCATCTGCTCAAAGGAATAATTATGACCTAACTGAAGCTTTGGGAAAGGCACAAAACTTGACCAAAGGATGAATCAATATCTATGCTGCAAATTACTGAAAAGGATCACTGCCCCATGCTGTTACCACAGCCAGGTGGGCTTTAGCAGAAACATGTTTCAGCAGCCACTGGGATTCCATTTGCTGTTTCCCCACAGGTTTAGCACAACTGGAAATCCACTTACACTGGAAACAAGCTGCATGGAAGACTTCTAAAGAGGCTAATTAACATCACAAACAGCTTAAAGCACTAGAAGATGAGGCATTTGGTGAGATTAAAATTTAACCAGTACCTTTGAAAGAAACTTAAATGTCTGTCACTCTGGCTGATACATTACCAATGAAGAATATCAATTCCAAAATAACAGAAGAAAAGGGAGATGAGTCTTCTGTAGGGTAACATAGTCAGCACACACAAATGTCGATACACACATACCGGGGTGGGGAACTCTAAGTATAAATACACCAAGCTCCAAGGAAGCCATTTCCACTCAGGCATCAGACCTTGGAATTGCAATCAGATTCTATGAAGGCACCAGTCCAGCATTTAAAAGGGGTTAAAAAAAAAAACAACACAAAAAAAAAACCAAAACAAAAACCCAATTAAAAAAAAAAACACAACAAAACCAAAACCCAACCCCCCTCCAAAAAAAAAAAAAAAAAAAAAAAAAAACAAACAAGAAACAAAAAAAAACACCACACCAAACAAATAAACAAAAAAATCCCAAACCACACCACCAAAAATAAAAAGAAAAACAAAACACAAACCAGAAAAACAAAAAAATTAGGAAACAAAAACCCCACACCTCACCTCAAACATTTTGCCATTATATATTCTTCAGTGGCCCTTCATCTGTGACAGTTTGTAGTTCTAGCCATCACACAGCAACAGCATTCAGCACATTTTGTCTGGGCAGAACTGGGTTTGCCCACTCCTGGAGACAGGAAGCTGGCAGATAGCCCTTGGCATAAGACATTGAGCCTGTTTGATTCTCTGATTCTCTCCCCTTCCCATCAACTATAAAATATCTATAGATTACTAGTCGCAATTAGCAGTTTATGTTGATAAGCGAGATGAAGCAAGGCCTCACCATAGGGTTTGATGATGACAATCACAGCTATTTTTTCATCCTACTGACTAAGAAACCTGAATTACCCTTTTCATTAAGTTACATCTGCGGTTTAAAATTAGAGGAGAAGGATCTCACTTTTTTTTGTGTGGCAACAATCCAGATATCTGCACAGGAGCAGCTCCCCCTAGGTTGCTTCTGCAGTCAGTGGAGACTTCATTCATATGGACAGTGGTGTCCATGGCACACTACATCTATTTATTTGCCTTTCCCATACCTTCAGCATGTCACCTTCTCTGTACTTCAGTAATCTGAAGATTTTTAATATATGTTGCTATTGATTTTTCCCACACTTCTAACAATATCCATTAGTCATTTTTAATTCAGCTGTATCTTTCACTGACAAGGGATGACCAGAA
The DNA here is from genome assembly GCF_028554395.1 of Pezoporus wallicus. Lineage (NCBI taxonomy): Eukaryota > Metazoa > Chordata > Aves > Psittaciformes > Psittacidae > Pezoporus > Pezoporus wallicus. The sequence continues at coordinate 4,518,537 of NW_026639744.1, forward strand.
AGAGAACAGGGCTGTCAGACTTACTTAGCTGCCTTTGTTTTCTGATTTTTCATCCCTTCTGGTGTCAGACATGTATTTTCACCTCAACTGAGAGGACAACACAACTCTTTAAGCCATCTGTCAATGGCTGCTAAGATTTTCCTATTGTCTTGATGTTGTTCACAAAAATTTTATAAGGGCATATTTATATTACTTAAAAAGACAAGGGGGTATAAGACTTTACGTTGACAAGCACAAAATTCTAATGCCACACATCTCCATATGACCATAAATTTAAAATTTACTTCATCTTCATCTTTAATTAGAAATGTAGCAATGTGGAGAAGTATCTGCTCTGTCAGAAGCCACTGACTACACATCTCTGCTATTGCCCAGTAAGGAAGTAATTGGAAATTTGAAGAAACTTGACTCTTTTCGGCAAATGTGGGTCTCAACATACTGCCATGATTTTGCTGGTGAGGTAAACCATGTTTGGTATAAGTTAACCTGCACCTGTGAACTTGTGCCAATGCACAATATTAGCAAGTCTTTAACAACTACCAGTAACCAAGCAGTCTTCCCTTGGGTACCTGTAATCACCTCTCATTAAAACAGTAGGACGTATTTTCCATGTAATTTTAAGAGGTTACACAGGCACATAACCCTCAAGGGTTACATGCTGAATACACTCAAGGTAGTAATCAGCTAAAAAACAAAACCAAAAAAAACACCAAAAAAAAAAACAAACTCAACTTGATCAGGGAAAGCAAACACTCCAGCAAATGGAAGACACGGAACACTGATGGCGATAAAGAAAGTAATGTAAGACAGAGGTAACACTTCACACCATCATCAAGAGAAATAAAAGATCCTGAGGGAAATCTATGAATAACCAAATTAAGTCATTGAAAGTAGCTTCTAGATCTTGCTTTATGTTTCATGCAAAGCAAAAAATCTGAACCCTGGTGTTGCTTAACATGCCTGTCCACAAGACAGAAAAGTCAGAAGCACTGATTAAATAAACATACATTCATTAGTAGAAAAAAAGGTGATTTAGACACAAGATGCCAAAGGAACACTTATTATTTACATTGTAACAGAGGACAATGTCACAAGTGATGACGTTTTTATGCGTATAGTCCCAGCATGTGGAGGTGGAGGTGGTTTGAAAGAGCTGACTGGTCATGTCACTTGGCAATAGTCCTGAAACACAGGCAAAGCAAAGATTGTGCCATTCTTTAAAACTGCTACGTAGACACATCAGTTGAACACTGACCCCAGGAAAACCAGTGAAAGCACACGACAAGACTCAATGTGTTCTACAGGAATATTATATGAATATGCCTATTAACAAGGGCTTATAGAAAATACCAATAACCTACTTTGTATTATTTTTTAACAAAATTACAGCCTGGACAGGAAATGGAGTGCAACTTACTAAGTTTTCATGGCCTCACATCATAAAAGCTGATTGAAAAATTATGTAAACAAACCAGACGACAGTTGAATGGACTAAAAGCTAGTTAGCTGAAAGGTCTCAAAATGCATCCAGGAGGAAATCAATGCATTAGCCTCGCATAAACACACAGGTCAAGGTCTAGAAACATTTTGGAAATGCTAAGTGTCCTGACTGGGAAAGGCCTGGCCACCAGCAACACGCTGCAGAGCCCCTTGGGTACCTTTTTCAAGATGAAAACAACTGCAGACTTTGAGTATACTCGGGGCAAATATCACAGAAGAGCATTCCACGCCCATTTTTCCTGGTCTGCAGCTGTGTAATCAAGTGGATAACAAGGATGCCAGCAGGGTTCCGCTACTGCTTTATTTGGCATTAGCATAGCTAAGTAGAAACATTGGTTCCATAACTCATAAAAATCTATTTGAGTCCTTCAAGAGAAGTCAGAGACAGGACCAGATCAGTGACCCACTCAGAGAACCTTTAGTACTGTAAGACATACTTTAAAACTCCCTCTTTCTGTTTCATCAAGCTAAGACTGAGGAATGACCTGATCAGATTTGCCTTAAGCAGCAGGCCAGAAACCACTTTTACTGTGGAGAAAAACAGTCCGGCATGACTGGATTCTCACAGTGAGAAGAGGGAAGGTGTATTTTCTTTCAGAAGTGGAATATTTAACTTTTCAATCAGTTTATCAACAATGTGAATGGATTGTTCCTTAACAGAAAAGTTGTTAGATGATGACTGGAAAAATAAAACCTGTGCTGTGTAAGGATATTCACACACCCTGAGAGACAAGAACTTTACAGAAACTTTATAATCTATTCAGCCAGCTAAAGCACTTTCTGATTTTCCAGTTCCAAGTCTCATCCTCACACACATCTAACAGTATGGTCAGTATTTCAACTTGAGCTGGAAGAGCATTCTCCTTCACTAATACTCTGATGTCTTTGATGTGATGAAGCAGGAAAGGGCAAGAGGCTTACCTCAATTCATAGCTTTTCTTTCTTCTTCATTCTGTGTGTCTAACCTAGCAGATAGCAGTCACATACAAAAAATTGGGCTGACGTCTGTAACTCAGAAAATACACAAAGCTATTCCACAGTTGTCACATTGCTCATTCTGCTTAAACACTTACTAAAGCTAATAGAAATTGTTCAGAAAAGTTCCAGGGCTATGTTCAACTGCTGAATGCAAAGGACAGTGCAAATCAGTACTGAAGTGAGAGTAAATATATATTTTCAATGTATTACAATGTTTACCAACCCAGCATACACTAGGTTTGAGATAGTTGACAAGGCAGAAGACAGAAGAACTAGTTGCTGAAAGGATGATATGAAACAACAGCCCAGACTGCTCTGACTTAAGCTTAAATTGGCTACACAGAGAGTGTTTTTTACCAGGGCATAAATATGTCTTTTGAACACCATTTGCAGGCCACAGAAACAGCACTCACCTCTATTGTTTCTTGGAGAAATGGATAATTATTCCATAAATAAATAAATAAATAAAAAACCAACACACCAAACCAAACAAAAACAGCAACAAAAGAAGTAACACTTGGTTATATGAAATTATGTCACAAACTACATTTTATCCAGAAGCAGCAGGTTGATCGCTTCTGATTTTCACATATCACCCAGGAGCCAAACTCTACCCAGCTCAGCCCAAGCCCAGGGCAGAACTCCCATTAGCATCAGGAAAAGCACATCTGCTACCAGCCATAAGCTCAAGTGAGGATCAACCTGTCAGTTTTATAGTGACCTTTTTTTCAGACTGTTTCAGTCTTCTGACTTATAAGCAGCATACAAATATTACCTTTCTAATCTGAGATATTTACACCTGACACTACCAGGCATATTTTCAGATATACAACTGTCCAAGCTGAAATCAGCATAGATCTTGCCACAGATTATAAAGCAATTAAACAAAAGCAAGGCAGCATATTTTTCATATTAAGGTTTTATTTTGTTTTGATTTTTTTTTTCAACTATGCCACACCATATTTCAATAGTAATCTCTCCAACTTTCAATGTACTGCCAGTTGGATAAAATTGCCCTTGGAAAAAAAAGCAACTACCATTTCCCATCTGTCAACAGAATAAAGGATTAATGAAAGGAAACCCTTATTCAATTTAAAACTAATGAGACATCAATATGTAGCTGCTTCAGCTCATCTAGCTGAATCAACAGTTCATGGGTATAGTTACTTTTTTTCCTCAATCTCCTCCAACGTTTATCTTTCTTCAATACAATCCATACTAAAAATCAGAAGTCCTATAAATTAACAGCTCATAACCACTTAATCCTTTGTCTGTTTACAAACAGCTAAAATTCCCTAAGTACTTAGCCTTACTAAACTGGCAAATACAACTAACCCAGCTATGGTTTTTGATACCTCAATTCTAAGCAGGTATCAACTGCACCCAAATATGAGAAGGATTTGGGTTGTTTGGAGCAGAAACCTGGCATAAGCAAAGGAAGCAACAAGAGTAGCCACGCAGCAGCTCATACACAGGTTAGCACTGCAAATTGGGAAGTACAAAGTGCTTTTCATGTTCAGGTTTGTACAGTCACCTGCAAGCTCAAGTCGCTTCAGGGGCAACACTGCTCCTCTTGACCATAACAGATTCAGCTGATTAACATGAGCTACATCTAGTTGCACTCAATGTTAAAACAACTTAAAATCCCCAGATGGTACAGATGAAGTGTTCCAGGAAGATCCAAACACAAGAAAGCATGGCAGTCATACTGAACAGGTTGTGAACCCCTCAGAAGTATCTTTAATCTTATTATCACACAGTTCATATAGTTTGAATGAGTAGTGTAAAACACAAGCAGACAAAACCCCAAGCAATGCTATTAACATATAGTTTTATCATCCATTTCTTCTCTACTCCTCCATGCTGACTGACTGAGACCCAATAAAACATATATATTTTGAATTAACTCTTAAAAATATGTCCTGATAATATACCTTCCATGCAGGCATTTACTGGTGCTCAGGAACATTTTTAATCTGGTATTCTAACCATTACTAATTATCATAATAAGGTTGAAGTCTTCACCTACTGTTTCATAAATAATGCATGAGAGAGCTTTCAACAACAAGCAAGAAATATAATTTCCAAATCTTTAACACCTAATGTACAATATGTAGTAGACTGTAGGGACCCATACAAAGCATGCTCTCCAGTTCCAGCATCTGGTCAAAGAAAGGTGCTCTTTAAGTGCCTTTTACGGAACTTGCAATTATCCCTAAAGGAAGCTGAAAACCTATTGTTTATCATGAGATGCTGTCAATAAATAAACCTAAATAACAAAGTATAATTACTATATATATATATATATACTATATATATATATATATATATATAATTACTGATATTCCAATAGGGGAGGGGAGAATAATCAACATCTCAATAAGCTGAAAGCTCAAAGGATGGTTACCATATACATTGTTTAAACATGTATTCATTCATACTTCTTGTGGAAATATATTTCGCAGTCCACTGTTATTGGATTTCTTCTTTTTTTTTTTTTAACTTTTTTCTGTAAATAACCATAGCACATTCTTCTCCTTCAGCTCCTCTCAGCTACAGATGCTTAAAAGCAGGGGCACTCTGTAGGAGAGGCAGGGGTAGTGAACACAAATGTTGACAACACAACTATTAAAGATAAATAGTTTCTCAACTCTGGATTAATTAAGTGCCTGGAGGGGGATCTCAGAGCACCTGTTGACTGAGGGGCTACACATTGCTTTGTACTGCTTCAACAGGAGCATTAATGCTTAATAAAATGAAACAAACTCCATATAGCAGCTTTGTAAATTTAACGTGTTTATATCTTATGTGTTGACAATACTGATGTCACTTGAGCTGCAATTTAAAAGGTTTTAATGACCCAAGGCAGTCATCCCTAACCACTTCATGCCAAAACACAGGTAGTGCTGAAGAAGGCAATCCCTTCCAGCAGTCTGTAGTAGGCACAGAAGCATGAGGAGTCTGGCAAAAACACACAGCCTGCGGCTACATAGCAAAAAACACGCTTAAGATCTGACAGCTTTTGCCGCATAAGTAGGTTAGAGAAAAGTGCAGATGCCACTGCATTCATAGTCTAGCAAAAGTCCAATGTAACATTAGTTCAATGTTATGGAAAAGATATAAGATTTTATTCTTTCAAGGCCCTTGCTTTTACAAAGGAAATGGGAGAAATTAACTGCAAAGTGCAATTGCTTCATGGACAAAGACAATGACAAGAGGCTTCAAGGACTCTTCCCTTTACATATGAATACTATATGAGTATGAATTTTATTGAGACTGTAAGGTCCTATTGAGAAGCAGTCTCTAAATTGAACTTTTACTTCTTTGATTTAGGAAAAAAAAAAACAAAACCTACCCCCCCAAACAAACAAACAAAAAAACCCATAAACAACAAGCTTTTTCTTTCCCACAGAAAAGAAGTGCAAGTGGGAGCACATGAGTGTGTAGAACATCACCCATTTGGTCACCTTTTTTTTTTTCCTCCCTTACAGTGGGCAACTCCTTACTATCAGGTAAGATATAGTTAACCAAAATCTCATTCAGTTCTAACCCTAAAAGTATTTCGAATTTTCATCAAATTCCTTGCTAAAAGATCTGGAAACAAAATTAGGGTTCTTGTTCTCAACACATAGCTGCTGGAGGTTTGACACCTGTACTTCATGGCTCACCTAGCAAAGCCCAATACCGTTTTACTTGAAGGAGCTCTTCAGACAAAACCAAATATACAGGAAATGAATATACCAGTGCATACATCCTACTGAATAGCCCAAGCTATTCAACTGCCATACTGGAGAAAGAAAAGCTCTGGAGCAAAAGGTTTTATACTTCTTGCAGACCATTCAATCAATCACAGTTTATCTCCAGTCCTGCAATACATTGCTAAGATTATCTTATTACATTTGATCTAAAAAAAATTAAATTACATGAATCATCTACCAAAATTTAAAAACTTGCATACTGCATCACTCTTTGATTGTTCCTTTGTGTAGATAAAACTTTACATCTATTTTCTTATTGCTCTAAAGCGTGATAGTCATCACCCAAAGAAGTTGCAATGCAATACAGAGAAGAAATATGCAACAAGCATAACTGACAGTCTTTATTAAAAATACACTGATACAGTGACTAGATGCTTCTGGAGATAAGCAAACCTCAGCTTTCAAACCTCAGAGCAGAAAATACAATTTGGAATTAAGTAAACCCAAGTTGCAAAAACATGAAATGGGCTCCATAGCAACACCATTCAGATCCCAGCCATGGGCAATGGTCTGAAGAGAGTCGGAAACCTGTGCAGTGCAATTCACACAGGTAAGGAGAATAAATCCCAGAGATAAGTCTTCCTCTTCTTGTTTACCATAACATGAGACCATGAAGACAAGCAGACCTAACTTGGTATCGTCACAGTAAGCTGAACAGTAAGCTCCACAGAAAAATTCAGTTGTTGCATATCCACCTGCCTCACAGAAACACTTCAAGTGTGATTATACAGAATTGTTCCTATAAACTCCAGAGGTTGCACAGGAATTGGAGGAGACTTCTCTTTCATTGTCATTAGCAAAAAGGAATGCACTTACTAAAAGAGTAGATACACACTCAAGATAAAAAGCTGATCTCTTCTGCAAAGCAGCCTTGAAGACAGCAGTAAGGCAGTCTGAATTGTAGCGGCCTGGTTGGGAGAATTGAAGTTTGCCTAAATGGTGTTGCAGTCAGATGATTTCCAGCCACTGGCTGTGGAGTTACAATTTTACATTAGAAGACCAGAGAAGGATAAGCTCTGGTGCTTATAAATATATCTTATTAATAAATTTGTTTGATATGCTAAACTGAAAAGTAGCAGAGGAGTGAACTGGCATCTGATGAGCTCCCCCATGCATAGGCGATATAAACTAGATGCTCTTTCAAGCAATGTCAGTTTTATTACAGAGACCACCAGATGAAAGAGTGTCTCATACTAAGCAGGAGAACAGACTTGGTGTGGGGAGCTTTTACTGCTATGGATGGCATCACTGAATATGTCTGGTCCCAAACCAGGTCTCTGATGAACTGCTCTGTCTGATGTGCTCATTGACAATTGTGCACATAACCTGTATTGTTGTTGGTTTTTTTTTTAACTATATTTTCTCTTCTACAAAGTCATGGATTGATGTCATATCTGGTGACATCAATCAGCAATATATTAATTTGACCTAGACTTCATTTACCAGCGTGCTTTTACTTTTTCCTACATAATATTGAAATCAGGTCCTGAATAATTTCTGTTCCTTAAAATTGTACGTTAAATTGGTTATTGTTCAGCCAACACATATGACAATATATTTTCTAATCATATATTATTGCTGTCCTGGGTTCAGCAGTAGCAGTCATTTTTCTCCTCCTTGGTAGCTGGTGCAGTGCAGTGTTTTGACTTTCAGCTCGGGAACAGAGCTGATAGTGATGTTTTGGTTTGGCCAAGGACTTTGTGAGCCTCATGCTCTGCCAGGGGGGAGGGGGAGCCAGGAGGAAGCAGAGACAGGACACCTGACCCAAACTGACCAAAGAGGTATTCTATACCACAGCACGTCATGCCCAGGATGTAACTGGGAGTTAGCCGGAAGGGCTGGGAGACTGCAGGGTTGGAGGAGGTATCGGTTGGTGCTTGGTCGGGCTGGGGGGGGGCGAGTTATCAGTCGGCTGGTGGTGAGGTGTTGTATTCCCTTGTTATTTCCTTTATCATTATTATCATTGGTGGTAGCAGTAGTGATTTGTGTTATACCTTAGTTACTAAACTGTTCTTATCTCAACCCGTGGGAGTTGCATTCTTTTGATTCTCCTCTCCGTCTCTCCGAGAGCAGGGGGAGGGCAAGAAAGGGGGGGAAGTGAGCGAACGAATTACCTGACTGGGTTTAAACCACGACAATTGCCAAGCTTGAAAGATTTATTAATATCCTCATTGTCTCACCCTGATTTCATACACCAGCTTTTTCACCACTGTGGGAGAAAAATTATCATCTTTCCTTCCTGCTCTTCCTCTCCTGTTTCGAGAACAGACAGCTAACTGATTTTCATTCCACCTAAATGCAGTCACTTCCATTGCTCCTATGCCTTTTCATCAGCTGTCCTGCCCTTGCCCTCAATTTCAGCATGGTCCTCCTTAATTACAACTCAGACAAAGTGTGCAGTTAGGTTTGAGGCAACATTTAAGACCACCTGTAACCTTTACTCTCTCCTGAAAGCATAGCCATCCCACTTCATTTATACTTTTTCTTCTCTTTGCTGAAAAATACTTTTCTTTCTTAATATATACTTTAATGTCCAAGTCAATGAGATTTTGATAGCTCTCACTTTCTGATGTCAAAGCTTTCTTCCTTGGTTGTCCCCTTTCTCCACTTACCATCTACATCCCAAGTGTTTTTCAAGAATCTCATTTAACTAGCTGGTTCAATTTTAGCATCTGAAGTTAAAAAAATAAAATGTTATTTGTTCCCTAAAATAGCATTATTTAAACTGGAAAAAATATTTTAAATCATAGTGATTAAATAATGATCTATGAATATAAATTCAGTTGAAGAGCTACACTGACATTCATAAACCTCAAATTTTCAAACACCAGTTCTCCACTGTGATAAGGAACATCCCAGACACTGAAGTCTGCTGTCCTCTTTAGGAAACTTTTGCTCCCATTTTCTTTTCTAAAGCTGTAATTACTGTCTAGCTAAGAATAATGAGGTATAAATCAGAACTTGAGAGAGGTATACAAATCAAACTATCAGTAACTCATCCAATGGAACATGCTATGTAAAGTCACTGCACCTTTTTCATTTCAACCTATCACACTAACAGTCCAATAGGCTATCACAAAACCTTTCATGAGCCCCAAATGAGCACTTAATCTCATGCACACCATGTCATCACAGAAGGTCCTAGAACTGCAATGATATTTAGTAAGAATTATTTTAGTGGCAATTATCTTGTTCTTTTTCTGTTTGATTCAGTACTTTCAAATCTCATCTACCTCAGAAGTAATAAATTACTAGCTCTGATTTGCAATGAAGGGCAAAGATAAAATATTTCCAGTCGTCCACTACAATCCAGAGCATAAACTTCCCTGGACATCCCCAAAATTTTAACAGGCCAAGCTGTGTAGTATGCAAAGCTGAATAGAACATCCAGAAGTCCCTCTGAAACATTCCTGGCAATTGAACATACCATAAGCTTGTCTCTCTAAATAAGATCTTGATCCAGAGATTTTCAAGAAAGCTTATAAGAAACAGGAAGTATTGTATTTAGAGATATTTACAGAAACTAAAGTTTAATATATCCCAACATTATACCAATTTAAATGTTAACAAATTAAGAACAATGAAGAAGAAAAAATTGACATGACTCCCTTAGAGCTGTTGGTAAAAGAGTAAAGTAAAAACCAATCAGACAATGAGCACACCATCTCATTTATTTTTCTTTCCCTTAATGATCAACATATGAGACTGTATAACATTTTGCCCCCAAAAGATGCAAACAATTCAAATCTATTTGTATTACAAACTAACCATGTTGCTTGCTAATAAGGTAGGTTTTAGTATATGCCCAAAATCACAGAATAAGTATGTTTTGAAGGTAGTGCCAGAGGCCAGAAGCCCCTGTTCAAAATAGCACCAACTTCAGAAAGCACGAGTAACCTTAATTTCAACTTAAGCAATTCATAGCTTTTCCCAGTATTTTGTGTTAGACTGAAAGCTAAAGCAATAACTTACCCATGGGTTATTGGTGCGGAAGAGTGCATGGGGAAATGTGGCCCAGAAAAATTAATTCCTAGGAGCATGCACACAGGGCCCACATCCTATCAAGACCCAATATTACCAAACGAGTTTCCAAATTTTATACGCAAAAGGTCTGAAGTTAAAAGGATAACAAATATTCTTCATAAGGCCAAGTATAAGAAAAATGTTAACCTCTTATAACACTGTAGCCACTGAATTCCCTTGGAAAACCTTTCTCAGGGCTGACATCTTCTAGAAAGAATTGTGCATCCACAATCTATACAGTCTTTAAATGCTAAATGGAATTATATCAATTGCGCATTCACATTATCATACACCTGCAAATATTTTGGCTATGTAAGTCAAGACATTTGTCAGAAAACCTACACAGCTGGTGAGCATCCTTGTCTCGTACCAGCTACAGACTTGTTACCAGTATCTTCCAAAGCCTGAAGGCAGATTTGTATATACAACATCTCTTTGACTGGCTTATGTGCCTAAACCTCTCGAAAAGCTAATGAAACCCATGCGTCACCACAGCCTGTGAGGTGTGCCCAGTGTGTGCTCAACAGCTAATCTTTCATGCTTTCAGTCATGACTGTTTCACTAAGAAACACAAGGGAGATGTGGCATAAGTATGGTATTGAACTAAGATGAACTGAAGAATAAATCCATTCAGGAAAAAAATAGAAAGTAGGAAAAGTAGTAGAATGCAAAGAGAACAGGAGTACTAGTGACTTTTCAGTTTCTTTTTTCTTATCTACACTTTAAAATGAATATACCATGTTTAAGTTTTTGTATAAATCTGCATATATAAATATAAAATATAAATAAATATATAAATATATTAATTAATATTAAAATATATAAGTTAATATAAATTATATATATAATTAATATAAATATATATAAATTAATATTAAAATATATAAATATATAAATATAAAATCTAAATAGAAAAGAACAGCAAACCTGACCATCAAAGGAATTGCCACCAATATGACACTCAACTGTACCAAATCTACCAAAGGATGTGTTTGAGGAACATGACTTCAGCTGTACATCAAATTTCCTGTTTTAACACACACAAGTAGCACCTCTGAAGCCAAGTGCAAAATTATAAGCAAGAGGATAGCAATATAACACATTACTGCACTTACAGCATTTTGGGAAAAGAAAAAAGGAAATTAAGCTGATTAAATGCATTAAGAGTAACAGCTCAGAAAAAGAAATATAAAGCTGACAGGGGGGATAAAAGGAAAATAGATTTTTGTTGTTCTAATATTTTATTTATTTTTTCTTTTTCAAAAGAAGTGGCAAATAACCAGTTAAGTCAGGTGAAAGCCACTAAACATTTCCTTAAGGAAGGCAAATTTCATCTTTGAAATTTCTATCACTTCAAACCAATAGAATTAAACTACAGAATAATCAGATGGGGAAAAAAAAAACAAAACCAAACCAAAACACAAAAAAACAAAACCAAAACAAGACACCAAAACAAAACCCAAGGAAACAAAACAAAACAAAAAACCCCACCCTGGGAGCTACATCAACACAATGCAAAAAGGAAATCAAAGCAAGAGATAATGATCTCTGTTAAACTGAATGAAGAGGAGAGTAAGGCTAAGCCAGAACTGAATTTCCCAGGAGTCTCTGGTATGTGATGTAAACATAGTTAATTCTTGAAACTGAATTTGACAAAAAGTGAACTTTGACAGACAGATATGGGGAGAAACCTACGGGCTCCAAAACTTAGAAAATTAGGACATTCAACAGATAATTTTAGAAAGATAGCATAATTCACAAAAGGATACCCAAAAGAGCCTAATGGGATTTTTGCTTGTAAAAGGGAGTAGACACGAGAGGCAAGAGTTGACCAGAGTTGACAAACAGGTGAAAATGCAACAAGGAGGGAGGAATCAACATGATGAGGTTTACCTACCAGAAACAACCAGAGAGGGGAAGTACCAAAACATGACCTATTGCTCAGGCTGCCTCATTAGCCAGTGCTGCACCCGATCACCCCACCACTTTGCACACTTCGTGGAACTATGGAAAGACTTAAATGTATAAAGCAGTGGGTGGGGAGCTGCATAAGAAGTGTAATAGCATGAGTGATTAGGAAAAAAAACAAACAAGAAACTATCAAAACACAGAGACGCACTTTAAAAGTTAGGTGGAATCCTGGAAAGAACTAATATACATTTGGGTTGTGTAGAACCCAGAACTTGTCATGGAAAAGTAAATTAAAAAAAAAAAGTCCAAGAAGCCTCACACTCCATAGAAGTTTGCTTTCATTTTTATTCCAAATACATTCAGTCCTCCAGTACGGTACCACAAACAATAATAAAACACCTGGTTTATACACAAAAGAGCTCCATCCCAAGGGGCAGTGAATCAAGCTGGGTCTTAAAACCGTATATGCTCATGATGAAAAACATCATAAAAGCATTTCAGAGTTCAGAGCTGACAGCAGCCTTAACTCCCTCGTCAAATACTTGATCAAAAAAAAATATATTGGCCCTTCAAATCCTACAGTTGACCACTGTTCCTCAGAACAGCTACAGATGAAAGGATGGGCTTATTAGGAAAGAAAATTATCACCGGGATTGTGTTAATGGTATAAATTGGTGGCAGATACCCAGAAGGTCAAGATTTGATTTATTATAAGCAGGCTGTATTTTACTGAACAGTTGTGTCAGTAGATAAAATGCAGAATACCATAGTAATGATGAAAAATGGTTAAGTGAATAAAGCAGAAAAAGAGTAATATCAGAGTCATGGAGCATAACATTTGGCTTGATTAACATGACTTTGAAAATCTAAAAGGATACAAGGAGTTTTCACATGAGACTATGTAACAAAATAAACCAACAAAAGTAATTTATGTTTAAGCCAGCAAAGCTTTGAAATCCATCATTTATTGAATTATTTTACTGTCACAAGCACTCTGCTGTTCAAAACAAGCAATAACTTCAGTGTTATTCTTATTAGCATTTCAATGTTCAAATAAAGCTAAAATTACTGATGTTTTCAGAGGAACCTGCTTAAAAACACAGAGACTATAAGGGAAAAAAATATACCCTGAGTTGCCAAATAGTTATCTGTCTTCTCAAGATCAAAGCAAAATAAATGTAATTAAAGGAAGCTGGGACATGACCATTCACAAAACTTTTTCTTCCACCTGCCCCCGTTTTTTGTGGGGTTTTGTTTGTTTTGGTTGGGTATGTTTGTTTGGTTTAGTGTCTGTTTTTTGTTTTGTTTTATTGTTTGTTTTTTTTTAAGGTGTTAATGCGATGAGAGCATTGTAAACAACCCATTACTCACCTGGTCCAGTTTCATGCTACCAGTAATCATTTGAGGCACAGGTTGACAAATGACAGATGCAAAGACAAACCTCCTCATTCAGGTGTGAAAAAAAAGTATTAGTTTTATCATCATTTTAAACGAAAATTTACTTGAGGTTTCCTTAACAGCAGGGAAATCTTCTAAAGCTTTCCTCGCTTACAAAAAGTGCTTCAGAAAAGTAATGGAAATTTATTTCCAGGATAAAGACTTTCCAAGGTCCTCAGGTACCTCCTGAGGGAGACACAGTGACGCAACTGTCATTTGCTAGATTTTCTATAGATTCTGTATATTATGTTGTGATAAAAAGTGAAGCAGGGAAGGTAACTCTATCTGAACACTACCCTCTACATCATTTTGAATTATTTGGATAGCAAGCGGAGACAACAATGTCCACCATGGCAAGAGCAACTGAACATGATGAGCTTCCCACAGGATGGATGGCAAGTAGAATCCATGTAAATTTGAGCTCCTCAGGAGAAGCAAGAGAAGCCAGTCTCCAAGCACTCAAACCTTAAACCCTACAGACAACTGGTTTTTTGGGTTGTTCAGGAAAGGCCTGGGAACAACTTTTTGTTTGTTTTCAATCTGGGATATCAGCCACAAATGAACACTGCTGGAAAAGACATGCTGAGTATGAATGGGAATTCTTTTGACACATAAAAGAAAGGAGGCCAGTTTGGAAACACAGCTCACACTGTTAAACATATAGAACTAAAGAGGCACAAACTCTCTGTCACCCAAACCAAGTAGGCTTACAAACCTAACATGCTCAATCTTTCCAAAAAGCTTTTAAGATACCTATCCACAAACTTATGTTCCACTAAATGACATTGTGTCGTGGTTTAAACCCAGACAGGTAATTTGTTCACTCACAACCCCCCCCCCTTCTTTCCCTCCCCCTACTCCCGGAGGGACGGAGAGGAGAATCGAAAAGAATGCAACTCCCACGGGTTGAAATAAGAACAGTTTAGTAACTAAGGTATAACACAGATCACTACTGCTACCACCAGTAATAATAATGATAAAGGAAATAACAAGGGAAGAGAATACAACACCTCAGCACCAGCTGACCGATAACTCGCCCCCCAAGCCCGACCAAGCTCCGACCGATACCTCCTCCAACCCTGCAGTCTCCCAGCCCTTCCGGCTAACTCCCTGTTACATCCTGGGCATGACGTGCTGTGGTATGGAATAGCTCTTTGGTCAGTTTGGGTCAGGTGTCCTGTCTCTGCTTCCTCCTGGCTTCCCCTCCTCCCTGGCAGAGCATGAGGCTCACAAAGTCCTTGGCCAAACCAAAACATCCTTGTTATCAGCTCTGTTCCCGAGCTGAAAGTCAAAACACTGCACTACACCAGCTACCAAGAAGGAGAAAAAATGACTGCTACTGCTGAACCCAGGACACATTGGCTCTCCATACTTAAGTATTCTGGGATGCATACTAATCATCTATGGCAAACAGATTCCCAAGCTAAGATTAAACTGAACATACTGTAGGTCCAGCTGCCAGTTTGCAGTGCCGTGCAGATAACACTGTTTCAGTCCAACCAAGCACAGCCAGCTTTGACTGCAGGCCTCTTTACAAGCTTTCAGCAACAGCTTCTAAGTCTAAACAGCATTTTACATGTGCTAATGTTGCTTCCAAACCTATGCCACAGACAGTATTTCTTGGTATCAGGCTCCACAATAAAGCATGCATAAAACCAGAGAAAAAAAATCACTGTACTCCTTGAAGGCATGTCAGAAGGTTAAGTTTAAGGTAAGTTTAAAAGGTACCCAATATCTCACCTACCTTTGCTACCAAGAAAACAAGATTTTAAACCAACCCTTCAAATTAATATGCCAAGAATCTTATATGCAACCAAAATATGTATTTTCATAGATTAGTGAGAACTTTTACTACAGCTCTGCCAGATCATTTCCTCATTCAAATAAGTCAAGGGGTAGGTGGGGAAGTGAGCCCAGAATAAAAATATGTTTCAAGCATTATTAGACATTATCAGAACAGACCTTGCTCTCAAAGGTTTCCTCTGGTCATCACCTCTCTTCAGTATGTGCAGTCAATGGCATGTCCCAAGCCACCACCAGAATCTGAGAACATGGATCATTCCAACCCAAACTAGTGAACAGCTCCAGCAGAGTGAAAAATATTTCTTGACAGTATTTAGCAAAAAGATACCATAAGAGCTGCAGCATCTGACAAGTCCAAATTCATCTTAGTTCACATGGATAGAAAAAAAAAAATCAACTTCTGATTTACATGAGTTGTAAGCATTCAGAAGTATACAGAAATGAGCAACATGTTATTAACCATACACAGGATTGAGTTGAACAAGTGGTAAATTATATGGGAACTGAGTCTGTACAGCTCAGCAAAGCCTAAGTGGATAATAAAAGATGATTCCAAGATCAAGTAGCTCAAGCACACAGAAACCAGCAGAGTGATGGCTTTTAGAAAGAAAAGCACCTGCCCAATGTACAGCTCAGAAAAGCTACATGAAAAAGGAAAAACAGACTCTGACCTGCAGATTAGGAACCCTATCATTTGACACTGAACAAACACAAAAAGCCATTCCCCAAAAGGCAGAAGATCCGTTAACTTTGACAACAGTGGCAGACCTTTGCCAGTGGCATAAGAGGAGACCCGAGCTCAGCACTGTAAGTTCTCTGTAGTAGCCACTACATTCATATTGCCTATAGCAGGGCCAGCTGGGACATACAGAACAGACCCAGGTTTGATCTTTCCTAGAAGGTGGTTGTGGCAGGCTCATCCACACCTATGAGCCCTATATTCCTGCTTTGGAATACTTTTGTGAGACTCAGCAAAAACATTTCTCCCCCTGCCACTTGCTACAATATGCTTAAATCTATTCCTGGCTCTGCCACTCTTTCGTCTTGGCATTCACATAAATGCCACCAATTCCCACATCAGGGTAAGCAGGGTAAGAAAGTTGCTTATAGGCACAGGCAGCAGAGAATATAAAACAAGAACGGCTGACTTATTAGTCAATAGTGTAACAATAAAAGATATCCATTACAGTGACAGTGACATGCTCTGGGGAAGAGATTTTCTTCCAGATGAGCAGTGTGCCAAATGTAAAATATGTTTCCACAAGAGGAAAGGTTTCACAAAAGAAGAACTTGGCAGGAATTAATTTCAAGTCATGGCCTCAAAAGCACTATCACTTGCTGAAAGTAAGGTAAATATTTAAATGCCATCATCTACCTTATTGGGCTTACCCATTGTCCTGGTTTCAGCAGTAGCAGTCATTTTTCACCTTCTTAGTAGCTGGTGCAGTGCTGCGTTTTGACTTTCGGCCTGATGTTCTGGTCTGGCCAAGGACTTTGTGAGCCTCATGCTCTGTCAGGGATGAGGGGAAGCCGGGAAGAAGCAAAGACAGGACACCTCACCCAAACTGACCAAAGAGGTATTCCATACCACAGCACGTCATGCCCAGGAGGTAACGGCGTATGCCCAGAAGGGCTGGGGCTGCTGGATTGGAGGAGGTATCGGTCAGTGCTTGGTCGGGCTGGGGGGCCGAGTCATCGGTCGGCTGGTGGTGAGATGTTGTATTCTCTTCCCTTGTTATTTCCTTTATCATTACTATTAGTGGTGGTAGCAGTAGTGATTTCTGTTATACCTTAGTTACTAAACTGTTCTTATCTCAACCCGGGGGAGTTGCATCCTTTTTGATTCTCTTCTCTGTCCCTCCGGGAGTAGGGGGAGGGCAAGAAGGGGGGGAAGTGAGTGAACAAGCTGTCTGGCTGGGTATGCTACTCTTGCTTCTGAAAGGATTGTCACAGTACTATTTTTGAGACATGCCAAAAGGAAGTGAAGTACATACTTCATGTCAAGTTTTGTGCAAACAGTATTCTGTATTCAAAACCACACCATGGGAAGAAATTTTGTTTATGTTTCAAATGCACTGTGAACAAAGATTTCAAAACAGGTTTCTTTCAAAGTTCACCAGTGCCCCCTCTTTGCTTGCAAGGAATAGAAAAATTTAGGTATTGTTAATCTCCTGTGGGCATACATGTTAGTTAATAAACAGTAACTCCAAAAATAAAGTGATACTAAAACACTTAGAACGCACAACATAACAGTTCTGGCAATTACTACTGAAGGATTGATCAGAACAGTCACCTCCCAATCCCTGGAGGAAAACTGATTTTAAGCAGGCTTAAAATCTATCAAATACTCCTATTCCTGCACTGCTTTACTGGAACTGTAAAGGACAAGACAGTCACAGACTATTGCTAGTAAAATGACATTTTCTTTTTAAGATTATATGAACGAATAAATTGTTAAAATATGCAGTTCTTCATTTGTAAAGGTAAACTGACAACCCAGGAATATGAATGGATCGAGTATCATAATTTGCATAATTTATTCTGAATACTCAAACTATCAAAGATGACCTGTTCAGAAAATTTTCAATCACTCTGAGGAGAATTTCCAGTAAAAAAAAGTGAATCTCAAATACATTTTGAAAAGGCCTTGGCAATTACAGAGCGGAATCATTATTCACAAAAGTTATACCTACCACAAAATGAAATTAAATTCCCCATTTTTTGTCATTTTAAATATCAATACTAGGGAAGAACTCTTGTCTTGTCTGATTTGCTAATTACTCATAAAGTTATTCAATGTTTAGTGAACAAAACTCAATAGCTTCCCACTGAATCAGTGCCCGTGGGTACATTGAGACAGCTGCAAGTTGCCAGCAGAAGAAATATTTCACCAGATACAACATGAGCCAAGATATGACATCTATGCACAGACAATGCAAGGAAAAACAAAATTGCTTTGATGATTGCGTACAAGTCCTAAGAACCTACAGAGGTAGATAAGACCACCGGTGATGTAAATAAGGGGGAAAAAAAACCTCTCACACCTGAAGGCAATTTAAGGGCATCTATTTTTGCCTCCTCCCAAGAGCGCCAATACCAGGGTAGGACTGGTGCTCTGTATTTCTAGACAGCTGACAGCACAAAGAACTGTCATTTAATAATTTAAATAATAATTTCAAATTATTCCAACTCTATCCCTTACTAACTTCATTTTCTATCCTTAAGAATAACTTAATCAGTTTTCTAAAAGGATTACTTCCTTTCTCACCTACTTCCACCCCAAATTATCTCCTGCTTTTTGGCACTTTAATTAAAAAAAAACAAAAAACAAAAAACACTGAAAAAGGAGAATTGTAGAGATCTTTAACAAAACTTCTGCTCAAATACTGGCCACAGATAATGTCTGTACTCATGAATAGAAGTGGAATAATAAGCTCATCCATTTTACAGCTTCTTCAGTCTTTACACAGTTGCCCTCCATGGAAAACTTGTGTGAATTTAAAGCAGTGGTATAAAAATAGCATTAGACATTAAATTGATTCATGTCTTTTCAATGAAATTGTTAATTTGAAAATCCTATCAACACATAATTTGAAAATGGAAATAAACAGGCTTGAATGAAAAAAAAATAATTTCCATAAATTCAGGCCTCTCTTTCAATCTCATGAATTTATAACATAATTCAAATTGTCAGCAAAGAAGTAATACTTTCTTGCATTAGCTTACATTTTGATTTAAACAACTTAGTCCAGTGAGCTGAGCACCAACATGTACATCCAGCTCCTAACATGAAGAACTGGAGAAAACACACAAATCTAAGTTACAAAATAAATATTCCATCTTGTTGAAGGCATTTATTAGCAGAGTTCTAACTAATCAAGAGTCTAGAACTCTCGATTCTTCTTACCTGACAAAACCAGCTATACTCTTCCAGGAAATTTGCCCTTTCTTTAAATACAAACTTGTTATGCTCTGATAACATTCCTGTTGTTTTACCTAATGATTCCTAGGACAACTGATTAAGACCAAATAAGCATTAGTTTTAATTGGCTGTATATCTGAATACAAAAGAAGGAAGTTTCTAGCTCTGGCAACCAAGTATGCAAGTCATGACAGAAATAGTCTAAAAGTAGATTATTAAGCTGTGACATATCAGCCATTTTTCCTCCATTATGGGGCAATCTGAGGACAGTACTTAGACCAGAGCATTCAGAAAATCCTTGAGTGTGAAGTTCTGCCAGAAGAATAAACCAAGTCAGCTACAATTGGGTCTCTCTTGATACTCTTGCACTTTTACCCCACTGCACACTTGGTACCTCAAAGCTAAGGAGCACAGCAGTAGTCAGTAAGGCCCTTTCTGATGTTATTGCCTGAATTGCACACCGTTCCCAGTGGATTTCTATGCCCAAAATGACCACTTTCTCCAAATCTAACCAACACACTCCTAAATGGCACAGAACTAGATCCAGAACTTGAGCCAGGGCTCTGAACACCAAACTGTGGGTTTTCTTTTCAGGTGACCTCAGGATCTGACTGTAATTTCAGAGCTACATCTAGACTCAAGCTAAAACAGCCCATGCAACAGTTGCTTATCTGTATGACTTTGAGCAGCATTAACCCAAATTAGTCCAAGTGTAGGAAGACAGAATTGAAATACACACCACTCCGCAATGTGGTAAATTCAGTCTTCAGCCCTTACCAGCAGCCCTAGCACTGTGCAGCAACATAGAATATGCAAATCAATACAAATCCACCGATCTTTTTAAAATTTGTTCAAAACATGCTGAAAGGGTAAATTCTTCCGATAGAAGAAGTTACTTAATCTGGCAGATATTAGACCTAATGTATCGCCTTTCTTCCTATATAAAAACATAAAGCCAGAATAAACTCCATATTGCGTGACTTGATTTGACAAAATGCTATTATATGCCTGGGCCTGATCCAGGTCAGACTTGTATTGCTGGCTAATCTAATACTGCACAGACACATTATTAATGATCACAAAACGCCATCAGCACACACAAATTCAGCAAAAGATTACTGATTCTTAATGCTACAATCATATTAGGCATCTAGACTGCATTAGAATCATAGGATAGTTAGGGTTGGAAAGGACCTTAAGATCAGTAGCTGACTGACATGATGAGAGTAAATTGCGGTCCTTGGCCAACAAATATCTACTTATTTAAGCATTCTCAGACCTATCCAAGAATTTCTCATGGGACCCAAGAAAGTGGCAGTATCTGTACAATAGTTTTAAAACTGAAGAAAAGATGCTGGTTTAGAAGCAACAATGTTTGAACTCCTCTTTGCCTTGTACAGCAAGATAATATTTAACTCAAAGATTTATTGGCTTCAATAACTTAACTTACACTTTATCATATATATACACAACACATCACATTGATGAAGATATATTTGAAAAGATATATTTTCCACAGCTAAACACTAAACATTTCCACAGTGAAAAATGTTTCCAAATACTTTAGGAAGCTTTAAGATTGTCCAAAAATGTGTGAAAAATCTATGTGTGGACACAGAGGCATACAGACAACTGCACAACTTAGACTGGAAATCAACTGAAGCAGTTTCACCATAATATTTCACTGTAATGATAACAATATATAAGCTAATATCTGATATTGTTTCCATTACAGAAATGTAATTGTTAACTGTTACAAAAGAAAAAAGCAAAATTTAAATACAAAGAGTCCTCAAATTGAATTTATGGAGAAACTAAGAAAAAGTAATAAAAAATTATAGTACATTACAGCTTTTTTTTTCCTTTCCACATCCATACAAACATCCCAGACAAGACATTTTTCTCAGAACAACTTGAAATAGTAAAACTAACATTACTTTCATAATGCTACATAAAACTGATGTTTGAACGACAGGAAGTAATAGGTAAAAATTTATTGGTTTTAAATTGAAGATAGGCTTATAAAGACTAAATATAACTGACGAGGATATATAACTTTATAAATTGTTACACCTCTATACAACATGCTAGCATCTGTACAGCTTAACAGAAAATCAAGTCCTCCGACACCCAGAGTTAATGTTGAATCTCTATGCTATTTTAGTCCTGTTAATCCCCATGGAATAGCTTTAAGTCTTGTTCAGTTGCTGGGTACACAAGGCTGCCTTCGCCTCATTTATAACTTCACACACACACACTGTTAACTGATTCATCTGATTCCTGGTAAACACAGAACTACTGCAGACAGTGCAACAAATCAAAGAAGTGAGCCTTATGCGCGATGTAAAGACAACAGGCCTACAGACATATGAACTTTAATGTTCCATGCAGAAATCTTCTACAGAAATAGCTATTTCACCAGTCTTAGACTATTTCCTTCCACCAGTGAAGTCCCTGGGACAATGTGCTACACTACCATGAAATGGGCCTTACTTCCTTTCCTTCCCACTGCAGAAAGCAGGAGATTGAGATGCACTGTTTTACTTGTCAGTATACAAAATAAATGTGAGCTGTTATTAGATGTACATGAATGTACAAGAATAGTCTTCCAACTTATCTTGGTTTGTATATTTGTCATACACATGTAAAGAGAGTTAGGGGAACACACAGGACACTAGCAAGTTGAAACTCCTTTGCACATCTCAGCCTGCTCTCCTTGCCAAGGGTGTACAGGATCAAATCTCAAGATTAATTGCTGCAGATTTTTTCTACACTAATTAGAACTCAGCAACTCTTAGGATGTACAATAACACAACATTTCTCACAATTCTGATACAGGGTTAACCAATGTACGGGGGGTTGTACAGGGGGGTTAGAGGAATCTGCTTGCTTAAACAAAAGTATTGTCTGTACCTATCATGCCTACTAAGCAGGACAAAGGCACTAACCATTGATAAGGAAAAACAGACACCTGGTTCTATTGACAGGGAAAAGCAAGGCCTGATTCTACTGATAAGCAGCTATTGATAAGGAAAAGCAGACACCTGAAGGGGGAGATGCAGATGGTTTATGGCTGGGACACCAACCAAACCCTAAGGCCATATGTGAAGACTAAAAGGTGAAAAGTTCAAGAAGAGGAAGACTCGTTTACTTCATCCTGAAGACCCCTACCCGCAGGAGGAAGACTCAGTTACTTCATCTTGAGACCCCTGCCCATGACCAGAGGGGGCACTGTGCAGGCGCAAAGGACCTTCTAACTCATAATATGAAGCGGGGATAGGACATGAATATATATATAGGCGTATTGTGCAACCTTATGAATATATATAACTTTAGAGAATAAACGTAGAGGGAAACAACACTGAAGTACGCATGACTTTGAGGAATTATCCCCGTGCGTCTCAGCGCTGAATAAAAAATATACCTACTTTACAACTTTAACGAGTTGTGGAGTCAATCCGCGCATCAATTCAATCTGACTGCTTGTTGAAAAAACATGTTGGGTTTCAATAACCCAAATACCTTGAGTAGACCTGAAGTGAACTTCTGAATTTAAAAAACCTGCTAAATGGTATTTTAAACCAATTACATTGCCTTAGTGGCATGATCAAATCTCAACTGCAAAAGTTAAAAAATTCTCCGATAAATTCTGAAGGTGCAGTAATACCAGAGACATTGTCTCTGTAAGAATAGTGTATCTGAAGAAATTAAGATGCTGAAGCACCTTCCCACCCCTCAAGTCATTAATTCATCCTTTTTCTGAAACAAAAGGAAAAGTAGTAAAGGCCACTGAACTTCAGCTCTTCAGAAATACTATTTTCAGCCTGTGTTCAATCACAGCAATGCCTCAAATCAGAAAACAGTATTTTACAAAATCAATTTTTTCCCCTTAGCCAAAATGTCTTAAGGCAGCCAGACCAGAAGCAGCATACAATCCACACAGGAGATGGATAGCAGGACCCTTAATCTTTAAGGCTCATTAGTTTAATTCCAGCCCACACTGGTAGTCACTGAAAATTCTATTAAGTAATGACTATTTGGAAGCCATCACACACAGTCCATAAGAAATGTATTAGTACACTTAAGCCCGTCTCAGAAGAGAGGCTACAGATTTTATGCCTCTTGAGACATTTTCTTCAAGCTCTGTCAGTTGCCCCTGAAAAATAGCTTGAAACAGCATGGAAATTTGCAGTGATATTGTCAATGCCTTAGTAATCAGGTCCATTCTTCAGCATTACATACAATTAAACTGAAAATAAATTGGTCCAATAGTAATGTGGAAAAACCCCACAGCCTGGTTTCCTGCATATTTATGCCCTATTTCCCATTTAATCCCTCACCACAGGGACTTATTGATGGGGATTTGTAGAGTGATCACACATCCGCTGCCTCCCCAGGAAGTCAGGCTGACAAAAGATTGCTGCCAAGATAGCAGGAAGATGAAAAGACATAAAAATACCACCAAACCCACCTACAGCCATGAAAACGCATTCCTGCATTTACCTGTGTTTGCATAAATACTAAACATCCCCAAGGAGCATTGAGATTTATGTACAGAGAGGAGAAAGAAATCGTGTAAAGTCTGGAGATGGTCCCACTATTCCTACACTCTACAACATCAGTGTCTGCGTGCGACACACAACATGTACCATAATAAATCAAACATAAATCATAAGCAGAACAACATTTACTGATTTAACTATGCTAGGCAAGAACAGAAAGAAAACATTCATAACTGCAAGGTTTTTTGTTATGAATGTGTTAACGAGTCAACAGTTCTTATTCACATTAAGGTAGATCTTTTAGTTAACATGCTCTCTGTCGCACTCAGCTAGCATACTGGCTGTCAGCTAAGTATGTAACTTATACCCAAAACAAGTACCTGTTAGAATTTGCCCAGTACTTGCCCATATTCTACTACCTTTGCAGCTATCCTGAAATAAAACGTGTAAGGGAAAATATCAAGGAACAGGCAACAGAAGTACAGCTGTTCTCTCTACCTATGTTGTACATGAGGTCACGCAACTCCCTGCCAAGAAGCCTGCAATGCTACAGCCTACTTGGTCCCTCACTCCAATGTCTGCATTTTGTTCAAAATGCAATTTTAATCAGCCATACCCAACAGATTTTCATTCTGCCTCTTTTAGAAGTCATTTCCTAACAGTCTACTTTCCATTAAAACCCCTTTTTAAAGATTCAAAGCCGTTTAGCATTTTAGTATGCCTGTCTTACGGAAAAAAAAGCAGCTCTACATGAAGGCCGCCAAAATCATGGGGTGCAGTTGCAATGAAAAAGTCTGAAGTATGAATAAGTCTTATTTGTTCAGTCTTTAAAACAAGTCAAAACTAAGTCCCAAATTCAGTAATGAAAAATAGCCATGGGTGAAAACAAATCTTTGCCCCCCGCCCCCCCAAAAAAACATTAAATGAAAAACCAAAAAAAAATACCAAAACCTGTACATTCAGAAGAATGAAATTTTGCTGTTAATATGATGTCAAGTACTATAACCCATTCAGTCAAACAAAAGAAAGGCTCAAAAAGTATTCATCTGTACCTTGAGAAACATAGAGTTCACCCTTTCATAGGATTCTTCACAGGCACAAAACTATAATATCACACTATTGTACCTAAATTACTTGATATAAAGATATATTAATTCAGTGGTGGAGAACTGTCAAATCTTAGCAACTATGCTGATCTCTGAAGGAGACTTCTGAAGGTCAGACACGGTACCTGTGTCTGACTATGAGAACAAAGGATATTTATTTTGTAAAGTATTTTTTATTCCCCAAGATTTGCTGGTCTCCAGACTTTTTGTGAATTAGAAATTATTGAAATTGTCATGCTGAGAAGTAACGTTCAATGCAGTGAAACTAAAGATTTACTTGTAAAAAGCAGGATTTTCTTTTTATTCAGTTGCCAGGACTTGATGAATATGTGTACTGGATGACAAAAACTGTCACACGGAGGTGTTAACTCAGTTACTGTTTTGAGATCTTCGTTCTAAAACCTTTGAAGAGGTAGTCCAACATCAATAACAGACCCTTGAAAACTGCAGTGCAGTACAAGAAAATAGAATAACCTGATTAGATTTCATTCTTTATGTGATCTAAAGACATATTTGCATGTATTATAACAAAAATAGGTGGATTGTTTCTCTGCATCTATTGGCAATTCCAATTAAAGTTTGCTTGGTCATTGGAAATATTGTGTGACATATAACCTTCATATCATCCAAATGTCTACTGCTACTTTGCTATCACTTTTAACAACTATATAATGACAATTTTGAGACTGAATGGCAAATGATTTGAAGTATTTTTTGATAAACTGTTCTAGTGAATTCAAACACACAATAAATACATTCACCGTGGCATCAATACCTATGACTTTTATTTTCAGGCTGTATGCTCTGTAACACAGAAGCACCCAATCCCTGTACCAAAGCTACCAATGTATCAAAACCTAGTATTAAAATATTTTCCTATCATAACACACTGACTTTCCTTATTACCCTTTATGTACTCTGTTTGCTGCCTTCTCAAAATTATTACAAAGGTTTTTACGGTAGAAAAGCTGTTTTGACTTATTCATAAGCCCTGACCAACTATACAGATTCATATTCTAATGCACAGGAAGGATGAAAGGCTACAAGAGATGAGCTCTGGTAACCAAACCATTCCTACTGAATGTTACAGGGGTCATTCTCTAAATGTAACTGAGGCCCTGCTGGTGACGAATCCGCTTTTGAACTGTTTTTTTCACCAGTTGTTTCAAACTGTAGGTGTAGTGTAAAACATGTAAGGAAATCAGCTGAGGGCAGTCCTTTAGAACACAAATTGATACTGTATCAAAGTGTCACACAAATGGAAATGTGATCATTAGGATACAATAGCGGTTTGCCGAGAACCAAAACATCAGCATATTAAAAGAGCACAGCTAGCAATAGTGTTAACGTTTTGCAACACTGATGGCATAACCAGACACTACTTATAAACACCTCCTGTAAGTATGTGAACATGACCAGAAAGAAAATAAAGGTGCAGTTCCATCCACGAAGCATGCAAGTAGCAAAGACTACCTGACCCCTTAATCATTCAATTTCCCCATCTGTATGTATGTGTGTACACACCTGTGCACTGGTACGTACTTGTATGCATTCAGTTGCAACACCATCATTCAGCACGGATCCAAATTTTACTCTAGCAAGCTAAAGCATTTGTCCTGAACCTGAAGACAGTTGGCAAGGCACGCACACAGAGCTGGAAAACAAAATCTGCTGGTACCTGGCTCTGCATTGTTTGCTATAGCTCTTTTTCTATTTAAAAATATGCAAATTGAGTTTAAGCACAACTCATAGAAAAACAACTATTTAATATGAAATACACAAATACTAGCATTGATTCACCCCTGAGCCTCTACACTGTACTGAGATTTACCTTTCATTAATTTCAGTCACATGTGGTAGTGGGAAGGATACAACTTACAACTTCAACAAAGACAGCAAAAGATTTAAGGCCATTTCAACTCAAGAGCTGGCTTCCCAGAAGACTCATTCATTTAATGCATATTGTGACTTACAGATGAGAAGTGTTGCTTCCATTAACTGCAATGTGTATTGAAGTTTCTACTTCCAATTTTATTGCTTTAATGGGGAGTTAATACTTTATAAGAATTCAAAGCAAAATAGACAAATCCAATCATTGCAAATACATGCCAAGCTTTTAGGAAATTCACACCTCTCCCCATGATATTTGATTTAACAGACTCTTCCTTAGGGACTGTAATGACAGGACAAGGGATAATGGGTTCAAACTTATACAAGGGAAGTTTAGGTTAGATACAAGGATGAAGTTCTTTACTGTGAGGGTGGTGAGGCACTGGAATGGGTTGCCCAAGGAAGTTGTGAATGCTCCATCCCTGGCAGGGTTCAAGGCCAGGCTGGACAGAGACTTGGGTGACATGATTTAGTGCAAGGTGTCCCTGCCCATGGCAGGGGGGCTGGAACTAAGCTATCTTAAGGTCCTTTCCAACACTAACTATTCTATGATTTCATGATTAACTGTCTTTCTTGCAGGACCACTTACGTATGAACAGAAATCTTAACTTTCTATTTTTCAGCAAACACTGAATCAAGCATTAAAAAGCTGAGAAATTCAGTTAATTATGCCATTTAATTAGAGAGATACAAGCTTTTCATTTCTCTAAATTTTTATGCTTCAAATTACTATGGTCAGAATCTAGCCTTAGTTTTGGCTGTTGTTCCCACCACATTCTCCAGATAAGTAACTTGAGTACTGTTAACACAAAGTGAGAGAAAACATGCTGGTACTAACCATGTGCAATCAAGAATACTTGATGCCTTCACAACAAGGTGATACAAATATTTCTTAGCTATCAAATTCCAAGACTGTCTTTAAAATGCATACATTGAAAAAGACAAAATAAAAAAACACACTATTGATTCTGGACCCTTGAACTATTTAGGTATCACATATACGAAATTATTCTCATAATAGTTGTCAAATATTGCAGCACAGATTACACATAGGAGTTCTGCAATTAAAAAATTAAGATCTATCATAGATGTTGTGATCACACACACCATTTAAACAACCTGACAGAAAAAAAAAGAACTTTTTGTCTTTTTTTCCCCACTTGATACCAGCATGATACAAAACTGACACAGGTTTCTACTTAGATTAACCTTGCACTTCAGTTACTTTTATGGCTCTTGGGCTGCATTAAAAAAAAAACCCTCCAAATAAAACAAATGTAAAAAAATTATTTTTTAAAAAAAGAGCTCTGCTGAGCATGTGGACACAATTACCAGGGCAATTTAATTTTGCTGAGACCAATCATCATTTTTTAGTTTCAACAGACATAATTGCAAGAAATAACGAGTGGTGTCTGTCAGGGATTGGTGTTGGGACCGGTCTTGTTCAACATCTTCCTCGCTGACATGGACAGTGGGATTGAGTGCGCCCTCAGCAAGTTTGCCAATGACACCAAGCTGTGTGGTTCAGTTGATACCCTGGAGGGAAGGAATGCCATCCAGAGGGACCTTGACACGCTTGTGAGGTGGGCTGATGCCAGCCTCATGAAGTTTAACCATGCCAAGTGCAAGGTCCTGCACCTGGGTCGGAACAATCCCAGGCACAGCTACAGGTTGGGCAGAGAAGAGATTCAGAGCAGCCCTGCAGGGAAGGACTTGGGCGTGTTGGTCCATGAGAAAATGAACATGAGCCAACTTCAGTGTGCGCTCACAGCCCAGAAAGCCAACCGTATCCTGGGCTGCATCAAAAGGAGTGTGACCAGCAGGTTGAAGGAGCTGATCCTGCCCCTCTGCTCTGCTCTTGTGAGACCTCACTTGGAGTATTGTGTGCAGTTCTGGTGTCCTCAACATAAAAAGGACATGGAACTGTTGGAACAAGTCCAGAGGAGGGCTACAAGGATGATCAGGGGACTGAAGCATCTCCCATATGAAGATAGGCTTAGAAAGTTGGGGCTGTTCAACCTGGAGAAGAGAAGGCTGCATGGAGACCTCATAGCAACTTTCCAGTATCTGAAGGGGGCCTATAGGGATGCTGGGGAGGGACTCTTCATTAGGGACTGTAGTGATAGGATGAGGGGTAACGGCTTAAAACTTAAACAGGGGAAGTTTAGATTGGATATAAGGAGGAAATTCTTTCCTGTTAGGGTGGTGAGGCACTGGAATGGGTTGCCCAGGGAGGCTGTGAATGGTCACAGTATCACAGTGTGCTAGAGATTGGAAGGGACCTCGAAAGATCATCTAGTCCAATCCCCCTGCCGGAGCAGGAACACCTAGATAATGTTACACAGGAATGTGTCCAGGCTGGTTTTGAATGTCTCCAGAGAAGGAGACTCCACAACCTCCCTGGGCAGCCTGTTCCAGTGTTCCGTCACCCTCACTGAGAAGAAGTTTCTTCTCAAGTTTAAGTGGAACCTCTTGTGTTCCAGTTTGTACCCATTACCCCTTGTCCTATCATTGTTTGCCACTGAGTAGAGCCTGGCTCCATCCTCGTGACGCTCCCCCTTTATATATTTATATACACTAATAAGGTCACCCCTCAGTCTCCTCCAAACTGTAGAGACCCAGCTCCCTCAGTCTTTCCTCATAAGGGAGATGTTCCACTCCCTTAATCATCTTCGTTGCCCTGCGCTGGACTCTCTCCAGCAGCTCCCTGTCCTTCTTGAACTGAGGGGCCCAGAACTGGACACAATACTCCAGATGCGGTCTCACCAGGGCAGAGTAGAGGGGAAGGAGGACCTCTCTCGACCTACTAACCACCCCCTTCTAATACACCCCAGGATGCCATTGGCCTTCTTGGCCACTAGGGCACAGTGTTGGCTCATGGTCATCCTGTCGTCCACTAGGACCCCCAGGTCCCTCTCCCCTACACTGCTCTCTAACAGGTCGTTCCCCAACCTATACTGGAACCTGGGGTTGCTCCTGCCCAGATGCAGGACTCTACACTTTCCCTTGTTATATTTCATCAAGTTATTCCCTGCCCAACTCTCCAGCCTGTCCAGGTCTCGCTGGATGGCAGCACAGCCTTCTGGCGTGTCAGCCACTCCTCCCAGCTTAGTGTCATCAGCAAACTTGCTGACAGTACACTCAATTCCCTCATCTAAATCATTGATGAATATATTAAATAATACCGGTCCCAGTACTGACCCTTGAGGCACTCCACTAGTTACAGGCCTCCAACTAGACTCTGCCCCATAGACTACAACTCTCTGGCTTCTCTCCTTCAGCCAGTTGACAGTCCACCTCACTACCTGATCATCCAGACCACACTTCCTCAATTTAGCTGTGAGGATGCTGTGGGAGACTGTGTCAAATGCTTTGCTGAAGTCAAGGTAGACCACATCCACCGCTCTGCCATCATCCATCCACCATGTTATTTCCTCATAAAAGGCGATGAGATTGGTCAAGCATGATTTCCCCTTGGTGAAGCCATGTTGACTGCCCCTCATAACCCTCTTATCCTTGATATGCCTTAAGATGGCACCAAGGATAAGGTGTTCCATCACTTTCCCAGGGATGGAGGTGAGGCTGACTGGTCTATAGTTACCCAGGTCCTCCTTCTTGCCCTTTTTGAAGACTGGAGTGACATTTGCTTTCCTCCAGTCCTCAGGCACCTCTCCCGTTTCCCAAGACTTGGTAAAGATGATGGAGAGTGGTCTAGCAATGACTTCCGCCAGTTCCCTCAGCACCCGCGGGTGCATCACATCTGGACCCATGGATTTATGGATGTCCAGATTGCTCAACTGGTCTCTAACCCATTCCTCATCGACTAAGGCAAACCGCTCCGTTGACCTGACTTCATCTAACGTCTCAGGGGTACAGGGCTCTTCAGGACTGCCTGCAGCAGAGTAGACAGAGACAAAGAAGGCATTCAGTAACTCTGCCATCTCTATCTTCTGTCACCAGGGCACCCATCCCGTTCATCAGTGGGCCTACATTGCCTCTGGTGTTAGTTTTGTCTGCCATGTATTTGAAAAAGCTCTTTTTGCTGTCCTTGACCCTTCTCGCCAGGTTTAATTCTAAGGATGCCTTAGTCCTCCTAGCTGCCTTCCTACATCCTCTAGCAGCAGCCTTATATTCCTCCCAAGTGGCCAGCCCCTCCTTCCATGACCTGTAAACTCTCCTCTTCCACTTGAGCATACCCAGCAATTCCCTATTTAGCCACGCAGGTCTCCTAGCCCTCTTCCTTGACTTCCTACGTGTCGGGATGCTCCGATCTTGAGCTCGGAAAAAGCAATCCTTGAATGCCAACCAACTATCTTGGGCCCTTTTACCTTCAAGCAGCCTTGCCCATGGGATTTCCCCTAGCAATTGCTTGAAAAGTCCAAAGTTTGCCCTTCTAAAGTCCAGGGTTGCAATTCTACTTGGTATTCTACTAGTCCTGCCACACAAGATCCTGAACTCCACCATCTCGTGGTCGCTGCAGCCAAGGCAGCCCTCAACCCTTACTGCTTCGACCAGACCCTCCTTGTTAGTGAGGATGAGATCCAGCAGCGCTCCTCTCCTGGTCGGCTCATCCACCATTTGCAGGAGGAAGTTATCATCCATACGCTGGAGGAACCTCCTGGATTGTGGCTGGGTTGCTGAGTGGTCCTTCCAGCAAACATCAGGGAAGTTAAAATCCCCCACGACGACCACAGCCTGTGACTGTGAGGCCGCTCTCAGCTGCCTGTAGAAGGCCTCGTCAACTTCCTCACCCTGATCCGGTGGTCTGTAACAGACACCCACAACAGTATCTCCCCTGCCAGCCTGCCCCTTAATTCTCACCCACAGACTCTCAACTCGCTCGTCATCTGTCATCGTCATGCAGTCAACATCCATCCCTAGCAGTGTTCAAGACCAGGTTGGACGAGGCCTTGGGTGATATGGTTTAGTGTGAGGTGTCTGTGACCATGGCAGGGGGTTGGAACTTGATGATCTTAAGGTCCTTTCCAACCCTAACTCTTCCATGATTCTATGATTCTATGAAAAATCTGTACAGAAAGAAGATAGCAGCCTCTTTTTAAAAGACACTCCAGTTCCAAGAGTTCTTCAGCACATAGGAATATTAACCATTTTTTTTTGTTGTTGTCCTCTTACCATTAAAATGTACATACTCTGTCTGACCTCGAGCAACTCCAACAGCAAGCAGTTCCCCCAATGTTAACAGCAGAGAGGTTACACCAGCATGACCTGAACTCTGTTCACCATTTCAAGCACCCATATGTGATAAATCATAACCATATGAAGTACAACTGTGCCTGCCTTATCAGGTTTTAAAAAAAAAACACAAAACACCAACACAAAAAAAAAACCACAGAAAACCACAAAGTAAAAAGCAAGAAAAAACATTAATATCAGAAATAACAGCCACCTGTGAAAAGCATCAACTCTAACAGGGTAAAATCACATTACAATATGCTGCATAAATGCAGCGCTGAGAGTACAGATCAACAATTAGAGAACTGTATTATGTAACAGGAGAATAAAAAATAAAGACATTTATTTTCTTTTGAAACTTCTACGACTACATGCAAGCAAATTCTGACATTTCAAAGATGTCCATAAATATGCACTATTAGAGCAAACCAACAAGCAACCTTCTAAAAGCTGCATGTGAAACCCTGCAATATTGTGACTCCTATCGAGCTTCAGAGAAAGAAGATTTCAGCTTTACCTAACCACATCAAAAAACAAAGACCAGGACTTTATCTTCCAGTAACATCATTCTGATAAGAAGTCGGACAGCAAAAAGTTGGTATATCAGCAACATGGGAGCCAAACCACTGTACTACAAAAGATTGTGGTATAATTACTTGTTAAAACTAAAAGCATATTTGCATGAGCTATCTGTAGTCAAAGACCAAAGTTATTAACATGTAGAATTTTCAGGAAGAAATGACACCTCTCTGCATTTTGGAGCACTGTCACCTTTCCACCCACAATCCCCATTAACAGCTGCTCAGAGACTAGTCCTCACCACTGAGCCAGATAAGCCACTTTCCTGCATGTGCCTCCACACCGTGACCAGATGATGGAAGGTAACCAACGGGGTGTCATGGAAAACCAAAGTGCACTTACCGTTCCGACTTTCTTCATCAATAGGAACTATTGTGGCTGGAGGACCTGTTCTGGCCAATTTGCAATCTATAAAGATGAAAAGAGAAGTTATTTCTAATTCCAGAAGAAGGATCTTGGCAGTTTAATTGCTGTTGTTTAAAACAAGTCAGCATATTTGATATACTGAAGACAAGCGTCCACTTAAATGTGATGTAAGTTACAACTCATAGCTAAATTGCACTAGCAGAGGATTAAAATCTGAGTTGTTTGCTTACCTCTCACTCGGATAAACCTTACAAAGCAAGAGAGAATCTGATGACAAAGTACTTAACATCTCAGGCACCAATTAATATTTAAATACTCAGTAAAAACTTACTATGGTTTGTTCTGTGGTAAGATCTATAGTATGTCAGCCTTCCTTTCCATGTCATGAATGCACACCCACACATCCTCCCCCAGATCATCACATACCACCACAATACAGTTTGATGGCTACACTAATAAACTTTTTCATGTCTTGCTCTAGAGATAGCATCAGGGATCTCAGTGAAGCAGAAGTCCTTCAGGACAGAGATAACAGGATGGTAAATTAACCCAGAGAAATAACAAAGGAATGATTAAAATGTATGAATTGTAATTGAAGCTTCACAACCAAAACAAACATAACTTGAATTTAACTGCAACAGAAGAGTCTACTTAAAGAAAGTGAAAAGAATTTTAATAATGTTCTAAGGAAAATAAAAATTAAAAACAGACAAGCAATGTTCAGGAAGTCACATTTTGTCATCTTACCCTCATATTGCCAGTCTGGAGTCAAAAGTTTAGAGACGTCAATGGAAGCAGAGCAGAATAACGAAAGAAAATAAGTAAGATTTTGTTGTTTTACTCAAAAGATAGGTTCAAAGACATAAAGCAGTACATGCAGAGCTAGCAAATGCATAGGTGTAGTCTTAAAATACATAAAACCATGTATAGTAGATGTGATGTCTGTACTTTGTGAACAATTTCATTTTCTACATTAAATAGAACAAAAATATTCCCTCTTTAGAGCACACGGAAATACAAGTTCATTAAGAAGAACTTTTAATTTTCAAAGAGCCTCACAGTACCTTTGAAACAGCATAGTAAAAGACACCATTGTCTTTACCATTTCACTGTATATGATATTGCAGTCTATATTTTTAAAGACATTTAGTCTCTCCTCTGATCCTCCTGACACTGCCCCAGCCACATAGGTGGCTACACCCCATTTGTAAGAAATGGAAGGTTCTAATTGGTTTCTAGACAAGGGAAGAAATGCTGAAGTATCACTGTATTTGTTTGAAGTCTAAACAGTTTACACAAAAATCCCAGCAGAAAATCATCTTTAAATTAAACACAAGAGCAAGCTGAGGTAAACCGCTATTTCCCAGTTTACGGTAAAAATTACACATTCATTGACTTCAAAGGAATTGCACTGCAGCTAATTACAGACTATAATTACCCCAGCACAGACATGACCTATGAAGGAAGATCAAAACTGTGAAGCATTTATTCAGTTCTCCATTTAAGTGAAGCCTCTAAAGGACATTTCCATTGCACAGTAATTTCCTTTAGCAACAGCTTTGCCATTCAGCTGATGAGTTCAACTGCAAGACAAACTTCTAAACACTGATGGTAAGGATTGATAACATGTCATTCCTTGAGGCTATTTACCAACAGCCTGAACAACACCTGCATTAATACCAATGAGAATACAGTTTACACTGTTTTTTTGTCGTTGGGTCTGAAAATACAGGCAGCTTGTGTGGGTACCCACTCACTCCTTTACATTGGTGACACTGCTTATAGAATTTCACCAACCCATTTGGTTTGCTATCCTAAGCAGTCTGAATAAAATTATTTCATGAACAAACTCTACTTATTCCTTTTATTCTAATATGTTTTAGTTTGGTCCCTAAAATTTGAGTAGTTCCTGTTGATAATTTTAAAGCTTTTTTGTTTTGAAGGTGTTAACAGAGCAAACACCATATGAAACATTATGCCCTTCACTTGATTGTAGTTCCCTATCAGCATATTGTGTGGAAAGATAAGCAATGTTGGTATATCTATATAAAGTAAGGATTTTGTTTTTCCCCTCCTATTTTTTTCACTGGATGCTATAAAAATACCAGGACCATAACAGACACAACTTTATTTTTTTCCAGAGATGTATTATCTTTCTCTAGAAGTGCAGGATTTGGCTTAACTGAATGACTCATTGACAAACTCTTTGTTAGGGCAATGAAACTCACTGATACAAACTTCTACTGAAATTTTGTTTTCAGAAAAGGTCCTGCTATTCACCACTGAGCAGCAATGACCACACACACAACCAAAGAGAAATCCAAAACGGGCAATTTTTTATTCTAAAAATTACACATGCCTTACCAAAAGAATGTTCGTGATTTTTTTGAAAACTGAATAAGCTTTTTCCACCATTATCGATATATTCCACTCCTTGCTGGGGTGTCTCAATGAAAAGGCCAACTTCTAGTTCTACTGTTCAATAAGCAAATTACACAAACTAGAAGTCAATCACATGTTAGCAGCCTTTTTACAGAATTAGTTTTCCATCAAACACATCAGGATTTCCAGAATTATAATCAAACCAGTTACACAGTGTGTTTAAAATGAATGTTCAGCATTGAAATCTAGATACAGAGAGTGTCAGAGAAAAGGCAAACTGTACAGTTAAGTTCAGCAATTTGTAGAGGACTTGAAGTGTGAGCAGATGAAGCAATAAAATTTATCCTGAGATACATTTCAATGAATACAAGAGATGAGAGCAATAGCCAAAACTATTTCTATAGCTAGGAAAAAAAACACAAAACAAAACCAACCAACAACCAAACAACCAAACAAACCCTGAGGCAGCATAATAGAAACCTGCCTGTGCATTACCCTCATGGCACCAATAAAAAATTCTGAAGACAGACATAGTTTTATTGCAGTGATAAAAGTTTACAGATTATTTTCTATAACTTCAGCCATGTTGAAATACCCGAGTGCTAAATATCAGATTGCTTTTTAAGACGCCTGTCACCCCTTCCTTCTCAAAGACCATATCTAGCAATGCCACTGCCTTATTTTCACATTCATCATCATACACTGAACAGATGTTTAAAAATTTAAAATTGCCATCTTACACAAAATTTTAATTCAAAGGGAGACAATTATTTTAATTTAAAAACTTAAACACAAGTTACATGTTGTAAATACATGTATGGTACTTTTATTTTTCCTTGCAAAATACAATCAATAAGCAACAGCAATAAGACCTCTATATATAATAACCAGTAAACTCAAGCACTGTGCTGTATTACCAGCCAAACCTGGTGGGAAATACCGGATACATGAGAAAGAATATATTTAGACTGAGCCAGGTGCACAGAAAGGTTATTCTCATCATCAGGAGGATCCAGATTCCATCCAATAAAGATAACAAAGGCTTGAATTATTTAGTCTAGGAAAACTAAAGTTCTCTGGAAAAACATTTGATCAAATATCAAGGAGGAAAAATGAGTTACTTAAACTAAACAGAAATACAAGCACAAAGGCACACGCTGAGTGTAAAGAAGAAACGGTTGCATGCTACCCACAAATTTAAGAAGTACATTTCCAGCCTGATTTTTTTTTTTTTTTCTTGACTGTCAGAGAAGATAGATTCTGGAACACTATTCCACAGCAGAAGTAGCACAGAAATTCTATTTCAGCAATTTTGAAACATACCTTTATTTGCTTATGAAAGGGATTATGGTTGGAAGGGACTTAATTAACCTTAGCCTGATCTTGAACACCTCCAGGGATGGGGCAGCCACAGCTCTGGGCAACCTGTACCAGTGCCTCGCCACCCTCACAGTGAAGAATTTTTTTCCCCTAATTGTTCAGTTTTAAGCCATCTCCCCTTGTTCTATCACTACCTGTTCTTATAAAAAGTCTCTCTCCAGCTTTCTTGTAGGTCAACAGATCTCAAGTTTTCTCAGGTTTTTCTGAAGTTTTATTTAAATGCTCCTCAACAGAATTTATTCCAGCAGTAACAGATTGCTCTAATCCACAGAACCAAGTATAGACAATTGCACCAAAGGTGACTTAGAAATGAAATATATATATGAAACTTTACTTTCCTGTTCTTTTGTTTTAAAGTGACCTATGTCTGACTGTGGGCCTCAGTACATATCTATTACGTATTTTAACTATTCCAATTTCATGCTGCAGATTACCAGAATCCTGACATGCATCTAACAATTACTTTTTTAATACACTAAAAATAAATAAATAAAGAATTAAGTCTTAGCACCTACTGAGACAAGTTGGTTTCTTCCCATCATATAGTTTCTTTGAAAAGAGGCTCTGTGCCCCATCAAACAGAAGCCAGTGAGCAGTAGCAGGGAAAAACACCACACAGAGGCTAACTTGTCTTACTGATGGAAGGAAACTGTGCTCCATTGAAAGAACAGGGAGAACTGACACATTGAACCACAGTCTGTTTGTTCTACATTTGTTTGTTCTAACTTTCTCAACAAAAAGCAAGTTGCCCTTGAAATTCCTGGGCATAATGGAGCAGTCATGGAAATCAAATCATGCTGAATTGAACACACTTTAAGGCAGAAAAGGCAGTACATAAATGAGCTTCCCTATCTACAGGTTTTCACTATTTCCTTTTATGATTAAGCAGCAGCTAAATGTAATCATGATATAGCAGAGCCCTTCCCCCTCCCCCAAGCACCTTACAGAAAAGGCAGTAGGCATTCAGGCAAATAAACTTAGTAAATATAACAACAAACTATGAAGACTCTCCTAAAAGCTTGCAGAAAAGCATTTTTGCTCCTCTCATTAAGTTCACTGTTTTATCTAATTAGTGTGTTTGTTTTACAACTATATGATCAAAGAAAATAAAATAAATAAAGGGCCTGCCTCCTTGGGAGCAAAGTGAAAATCTATTCAACAAACTCTTCATGGATCAGTGACATGGCTCAGATCCATTTGGATAGCTAATTTTCATTATTTTAATTTTCATTACTTTTAATGAGATGGCTCAGAAGAAACCTTCAATCATTGTTCTAGGTAAGATGCTCAGCAAGGTCAAACAGCCTGAGGCAAAACAGACATAACAACTTGAATAATCCCATTCTCTACCAATACAGAACCACCCAATCATCTTACTTGTACCTTATCCTTGCCCTCTCAAAGCCACTTCCCATCAAATTGTTACATTACTTGAAGGACTTCTCTCTATTTCAACTTCACAGCAAAATTTAACAGAAACATCTATAAAATTAAAATAAATTTTACTGAATTTGCAAAAGAGAAACTGGGAGCTGACATGCAACACGAACTGCTCTAAGGACACCTGAGTAGAGACAGTAGAGACATCAACAAGCCAGGGATTAGACTGCTCAGCAGCCAAAGGATCTTTCCAACCACCACCCCTGCAAAAGTGTGGGGGTTTGCAATTAACAGCAGCATGCTTTCACCTCCTAAACTCTCTTCATTCCCACCATCCTGAAGACCAACTGCATCCTCACAGCAGTTCTTTCCCAGGGATGCTTTCTTCTGCCATCTCCTGAGAGACCAGTTCCTTCACAGAGGTGTTTCAAAGGACCTTTGTCGTGGTTTAAACCCAGTCAGGCAACTCGTTCACTCACTTCCCCCCCTTTCTTGCCCTCCCCCTGCTCCCGGAGGGACGGAGAGGAGAATCAAAAAGAATGCAACTCCCACGGGTTGAGATAAGAACAGTTTAGTAACTAAGGTATAACACAGATCACTACTGCTACCACCAATGATAATAATGATAAAGGAAATAACAAGGGAAGAGAATACAACACCTCAGCACCAGCCGACCGATCACTCGCCCCCCAAGCCCGACCAAGCTCCGACTGATACCTCCTCCAACCCTGCAGTCTCCCAGCCCTTCCGGCTAACTCCCAGTTACATCCTGGGCATGACGTGCTGTGGTATGGAATAGCTCTTTGGTCAGTTTGGGTCAGGTGTCCTGTCTCTGCTTCCTCCTGGCTTCCCCTCCTCCCTGGCAGAGCATGAGGCTCACAAAGTCCTTGGCCAAACCAAAACATCGCTATCAGTTCTGCTCCCAGGCCGAAAGTCAAAACACTGCACTGCACCAGCTACCAAGAAGGAGAAACATGACTGCTACTGCTGAACCCACGACAACCTTATAAACTGGTCTCCTGCTCTGAATCACTTGAGGGATGCACATCTTTGCCATTAATTGTAAATGAAGCTTACAAGGCTACAGTAGCCTTTGCAAATACCTCCTTAACAACATTTCCAATAAGCCCCATATTCATACACTTCCAAAGATGGCTTCCAAAGCTCTCTGACAACAAAGACATGAAGTTAGAGATAGTCACAGTGATCAATACATGCCTGTAATATCCCTGTAATAAATGCAGTTACTTAGAAACCCAAAACAACCATTCATACATCCCTAAATTCCAGCTACATAAAACATCTGAATTAGCTGGGAGCAGTGTCTGAAGTTGGCTGTTCTGACCATTACATCTTATGACGGCAAGGTATACATTCACATCAAAAGCTTAATAGTTCAAATGGCTTGTCCCACAAAGCCTTACAAATTTAAGTAACTGTAACCAAAGGAAGGCTATAGCGCTTGAGAGGGGATATTTGTTCCCAGTAACAGATTACAACTTCAAGAAAAGTTCAATAACTTAATCCTATCACATCAACGACAGAAAGAGTTTTACCCTGAGGAAAAAAAAAGTGAGCTGCCCTGCAGGGAGTACAACACACTCAACTGAAAAATAAAGAGCCAACCTGAACCTTTCTGGGGACATTATTTTGTGAAATAACTGTCATCGCCTAAGTGCTCCTGAAATTAAATCTGAAAAAAATAATCCACTTCAATATGCTAATCACCAACTCTTCTTGCAGCTGCTTCAGAAACACCCATTTATTACTCTAAGGTATTTTACATTTTCTTACATTCAATTTTGCTTTTATATATTCTGATAAGTAGCTTTGTTTGTTTTTATATAAACAAGCAGTCATAGGCTGTACAACAATCTCGAAAAACCTGACTCAGTTCCTAGCAGATACGTAGCCTGATTTAAAAGATTTCTAATGCAATAAAATTCTATTAATTAACTACTGAAGTAAATTATTTTTTTGTTGGCGAAATAAAATTTGTCACTAGAATAGATTACTTTAGATTACTCTATAGTAATGTAGAAGTCTATTAGTCTTCAGCATTAATTCCTTACTTACCTAGAGCTTCTAAGTAAGTTGGAAAATCGCACATGCAATTACTCTGTATTTACATTTCAGTCACTTTTGTTGTTTAATGAAGATCAGAATGTTAAGCTTATCAATTACTCAGTATTCGCTTGTACATTTAATCCAAGACAAAAACATTTTGAAAGGTAGTGTGTGTCATACTGGCAGCTTTCCTGTAAAGCTGTGAACTCAAAGGACAGAACTAAGGCTTGCACACTGAATAAAGACATATTTATTCAACAGGAAAAACTCAAACCTAAGTTCAAGCACTTGGTATTCCAAGAATACAGTATTAAGTCTCAATTGATTTTTTTCGTTCTGTTAATTTGTCCAAGTTCTTCCTGAATCCATAAAAATGTGTAGCATCTACATCTTAGGGCAAGCAGGGTACTGCTTGTTCACATGGTACCATCTCATTGTGGTGCAGGAAGAAATAGTGGGATTCGATACTGACCTTCTATACCCTCCTTGCTTTTCATACCCCATTTTATCATCCCTAAATATTGCAGCAAACAATAATTTAAAGTGTGTTCAGGATTCTGACCGACTTCCATGACCATGTACTATGAATAACAGAAATGGTAATATGGAAAATTTAATACTAAAATTGATTGACATCTTTAAATATAGCCACTGGAACTCTGAAGCCTCTAGACAAAGAGCCCTGACAATGCCTCAGAATCACCATCAATTGCACCAAGTTAATTTTAAAGCTATATGTGCAAATATAACAACAAGGCACATTCCCAACATA
The DNA here is from genome assembly GCF_028554395.1 of Pezoporus wallicus. Classification (NCBI taxonomy): domain Eukaryota; kingdom Metazoa; phylum Chordata; class Aves; order Psittaciformes; family Psittacidae; genus Pezoporus; species Pezoporus wallicus. Next base: position 4,559,486 of record NW_026639744.1, read on the forward strand.
GGGGACCAGTCAGCTAAGCAAATGAACACATACGGTAGTTTTCAGGCTAACATCACATACACCATACTATGCTACATCAGAAATACTGTGCCAGTTTAAGATGTCACTGTCTCGCGGCTCAAGGAAAAGTATTCCCTATTGCTGATCTGGCAAAGCAGAGCACACTGGCATTTGAACTAAGGCAAGACAAAAAGACCTGCCTTAGTGACCATGTGCAGTCTTCTAATTTGGCTCAACTGTTTCAATAATACCAGCTGATGACAAAATGGTAACAACAGGCAAGTGAGACAGGAGGCTTTGACACCTTGATCCACCCCTGCAGATTCTGAAGCACCTATCTGATCACTGTGTAGCACACACAATTTCTCTGAATATTGGACAGTTCAACACCAAATGCTAGTAAGTCAATCTTCTTAAGAATGAAGCACTGACAAGTCATTTGGTACTACAAAAAGCCTGACACAGCAAACAAGCCAAAACTATTTTCCAGACTCAGCAGAGTTAGAAAAAAAGCCTAAATGAACAAAGCGAGTTTTCTAGAGCCTAGAGAGGAGGTGAAAGTCCAGATTTTTTGTTTCTTCCTCTCTGCAGTTATAAGCATTTTAAATTTGCTCTAGTGAGAATAAGAAAACATTCAACACCACTCCTTAGTTCAGTGAAAGCAGTAAGCAATAAAAACCAGGTTTAATCTCAAGCATGTGCTTCAACTCTGACCCTTTCCATCCGTGTTGAGAGAGAAAGAAAAAAAGAGCTTGTGAAAGAGGGTTTAGGAAGTCAAAAGTATTTAAAGCCTCCCCCCCCCCTTCTTCTGCACTGCTAAGTATATAAAACACTACCATAAAAGTCTTGAACATATAGAGAGAGAAAGACAAAATCCCTAAGCCTGAGTCACTGATAATTCTGTGGCCACTTTAAATAAGAAATGGTGAGAGGGGGAAAAGAAAAAAAAAAGGGAAAAAAGGACACATGATTTTTGCCTGTTCAGTGACTAGAAATTAAAGCGAGTTTGTGCATTGCCACACAAAAAGATGTGTAATGAAATAAAGCCAAAACACCTGCAGTAATTGATTTACTAAAATGTTGCCAGAACAGCAAGTGCCAAGAGGGCAGGTTCTGAACCACTGGGATGGTTGGAGATGGCACAAGTTACTGAGAAAGCCTGTTTCAAAAGAACTAAGTGATTCACAAAACAGAATATCAATGAATACAGTAAAACCTCAAACCCACATGTTTTTATAAATTGAAATTCCTAGCAAAGCTCTTGGGAGTTTGTGATATGCAGGGAAAATGATAGCACATTCTGTGCTTTATTTAAATTGGGGATGCAAAAACTGAAATTTTAAGACTGTGGCATTGGCTGAGGTTAAAGCACCTCACATTTAAATCCGCTGGAAAATATACTTCTGTTTTCAGAAGCATTTTATCCTCAGAGATGCCCCAATTGCTCATTAAGTAAACAGTCCTTTGAAAGACCTTATACTTACTTCCACATTTTATATTTCCACCACTCATTCAGCAGAGAACATTCACAGAAAAAAAAACCATGAAAGAGTCTCTCTAAACATCTTGATTTACAGAACAAGGTTCCTAATAAAGAGCTACATAGAGCCATACATTTAAATTGAGTAACTAAGCAACCCAATTTAAGGGGAAAATGTCCTGTCTTCTTTCCTGTGTGACTGAATTCAGAACTACAGCTGTGCAATTTAGGATAAGCTTGGCAATAACCTTTACATTAGCAGGCTTGTACTACAATTGCTCTGTATTGAAAATAGCATAAGAAGGGCTTTCACAGACTATTTTCAGCTCTTCCTGACAGACATTTCCAATTGTAGAAAACCAGGATGGAATGACAGCGAACTTGTGTTTGATTCAAATACATTTGTGATACTTCTTAAACCTACATTGAATTTCTGTGCTTTGATTCAGAGTGGCTCAATTTAGCATTAGTCAAATTCATAGCTCAGAAATTCAAAGACTCAAGTGAAAGATGATCCAAATGTTAAAATCCGACTATAGCTGAATTTGGGTTTGGTTTGGTTTTAAATGGAAACGAAGTGAGGCTTGATGGATAGTTAAATATAAAAACGACAAACCAAATAAAGGGTATTATTGTAAACTCTCGTTACCATAGCCTTAGAAAACATGCTTTTAACACAGAATATACAACCTAAACAGGCAATATATTTTGTAGCTTAATTTTTTTTCATTTTTCTAGGTTTTTTTTACAGATATAGTATCTATAAAGGGATTGGTACATGAAAATTGCCCTGCAAGTGCTGTGGATTGCTATTTTACATTTAAAGCTTTAGAAAGATGCAGTACCATCCGTCTTTTGGGCAATATACTTTTAGATTGAAATAACTTTCCATTTCACAAGCAGTTTGGGAATTGACAGTCTTTAAAATCATACTTGTGCCTGAAAACACTGTAAAACACAAAAACAGGATGTTATGCCAAGTAGCACCTAAAACTGCTATTACCAAAATAATTTTTAAGACCATTAAAATGCACTGGATGACTCCAGAATAACTGCAGTATCTTAAAAAAATGCTTAAACGTTAGAAGTTGACTAAACTGGCTTTTAACCATTACTATGCACTGACCATTAAAATTTCATAGTATTTTCAATATTTCTAAAATGACATTTTTCCTATTATCAGTGCAACGCATTTAAGACAAAAACTTCGTATAGGAGGATGAAAAATATTTAATATTTGGAATTAAACTGAATCCAGGTACTATAAGCAGATTTTCAAGTCAAAATAATTTTAACTGCTGTATAAAAGCAGAAATTTAATTACTAATACACACAACTCAGAAAAAGCAGTTGGAGGTACTTGCAACATTTCATATTTTTGAAACTTTTTTGAATGTAAATAAAAAAGGATTAGTATTTATTAACTGAAATATGCGAGAATAGACAGATAAACTGCCTATAGATGAGCTAATAATATTTAGCCTTCCCCTGTTCCTAAAAGGTAAATTTGACTTCTAGGCTTTAGCCTCAGTATTAAGGTTCATTGCCACTGCAATCACATTCAAGCATCAGGCTTCTCATCTTCATCTGAAGAGTTTCTCCTATTTCAGTCCAGGATTCTTTTTGTACACAACAGACATGGAAAACATAAGTTTATCTTCCACAGAATCTATTGAGGTTAGTTGAGACAAAAGAAAGAAGCATTAAAAGGAAGTTTAAATTTAGGAAAAAAAAAATCATTTTTTTTTTCTATGTACACAGAAATATTTTCATTTTTTTAAAGTAGATAGAGAATTTTTGAATATTACATTACCATGTGTGAATAGCATTGAAACGTATTCTTGAGAATACGTTGTTGTCAACTTTCTTTAAAAAGGAGTGCTTAATTAAGCAGACCAGAAAAAAGTTGTAATGTCATGAAATCTCAAACTCCCTTTGGATTTTTAAGATTATAACCCCCACCCCTTCTCTCATCTTAAACATCAGAAACATTCACATGTTATTAAGCAAAAATCAAGAGTGAAGTTGGAGTACTTCAGTGGCACAATAATAAGAAGCTGTTTTGCTCCTCTGAAGTCACCTCTCCTATGCTGAGTACTGGCTGCTGTAAACAGTTCAAGAAAATTCCTCTTGGTACCATACGTGCCAAATATACAGCCGGTAGCCCGCGCCAACCCCCACTGAAAACTGGCTGTGCCAATTAACCTGCCAGTTCTAGGATTGTTTATGTTTCAAGTAATTAATTAGCAATTTTGTGAGCATTTACATATTGTGCTTATAAATATCGTTTCTCATGACATCTCTAATGAAGTCAATGTTGATCAACATCTTCCTGTAATTTAATCAAGACATCAAGCAGCAGTGACAGAAGGTGAGGAAGTCACTTTGCTGCTGGTAAAGCAAAACCCCACTGTGCCCTTCACAGAAATGAAGGGAAGCAAGACAATTCCTTGCCTGAAGACACATAATCTTTCAGCTCCTTGAGTACCTGCTCAAACATTGCTATAATGAGACAGTCAAAATAGGCTTCCACAATTACATCTTAATTACAAAAGTGCAGTACAAATTTTCTCCCTGTTTCTCCGTGGCAAATGCAACCCTGATCCAGGAGGACAACCTGCCATGTCTGAGAGTCACAAGACTTCCACTGAGTTATCTAGCCCACATATCTAGAGTATTCCCTACTCCATCTGCATGTTTGCAGGACTTGATAATGTGTCTTAACTAAATTATGATTTAATTACCATTGAACTCACTCTTGAAGTAAGACAGACATCGTGCTTTGGTTTTGAAAGCAGAAAGGTTTAGATATTTCAAGTAGAAAACATTGTATCCAACATCAGCAGCCAAAAAAAAAAAGCTCTGAAAGGCCACAAAGGACTAAAAATATGATTTTAATCGTATTTCCAAGCACATGTAATAGCAGAATACAAGACATAGCACACAATGAACTCACTACTTATAAGCAAGTTCCTGTGGCTTCATAAAGTCAATTTATTTTGCAGAGAGGATGTTGACACATTCACAGATGTAAAAACTAATTAGCCAAGGATCCAGAAAATGTTCCCCCCACAGCCTCAGTGAAAAGGTAGAGAGCTGTGAGTGGAAAGCAGGCTCCAAAGTTGCAGATAGAAGGTACTTTCTCTTATACGCCACCTGAGTCATATCCATTTGCATGTTTCTTATCCATGAAAAATGTAAAATAATAAGACTTTACAGCAAGTGTCACTCTTTAAAGCACCTGTTTATTAAATTATGGACCAATGGACTGCTTTCTGTCCATCATAGACCTAGCCTCTGTCTAAAGGTCCTGAAACTGTGAGTTAATTATAAAAGCAGTAAGGACTTTAACTGAATACATTGTTTTTCTTCTGATTAGATGCATACTTCTGATACCTATTTCGATGAACAAAAAAATATACAATCTTAATTTTATAATTAAAGTTCTTCCCATCTACAATGATAATCATATTCATTCTTATAGGTGTTGTACTTAGGCTTCCTGGTCCCACAGTTTATTATTCACATTTTCATGTAAATTCACAAAACATCTCCCAGTTCTAAACACAATTTGTCTGAAAAAAATGCAAGGCAGGATGGGAGCAGGAATACAAATCTTATATGCAAAGTTAGTACTCTCTTCAAAATGTATTTTAGAAAAAAAAAAATCAAACAGTGGTGAAAAGCATTAAGTTGTAACTTAAGCCTTCTATGAAACATCTATTTAATAAGCAAACTACAGTCTGAGATAAAAGAACAAATTTATGGCAAAGGCCATATCTATATGGCATCAGCTTTTACTCCTGCCAGAATTTCCTTATACTTGTATTTGGAAAGCTTGGGCCCTATTGACTAAAAAATGGTCTGGTAAATATCAAAGTTACATCTTTTGCTTGTCTTTGAACCAATTTAAGCTTTATTAAAATAAACTTACTGGGTTTAGGTATCTCCCCTGTAAAGAAACTACGTGAGAAAAGAAGTATGAAATGAGACAAAGAACTGCTCAGTTCAGAACCCTTCAGCAGACAGTGGTCACTAGCACTCAGCTGAAAAAGATTCCCTAGATCTGCCAAGCCCCACCAAAACATGGAATTAAAGCCAAGCAAAGTGGTTGGTGCTGGTGTGTGGGCTCTCTAAGCTCTAAACACTAAAAGACTTTTCAGAAACTTATACACTTCAGACAGGACTTTTTTTTTTTTGTGATTTGTTTGTCAGGGGTGTGTGTGTGTGTGTGTGTGTGTGTGTGTGTGTTGTGTTTTGTGATTTTTTTGTTATTGTTGTTGTTGTTATTATTATTGCTTTTTTAATAACACTAGGGAAACTGAAGTCCAAGTGCAATGCATCTGCTGTCTGAAACCTTTAGCATCAAACAACAGATACATTGCAAGAAGAGGGTCGATACATTTCTGCTGCATTGAAAGAGACATTTCATATCCCTTGCAATATGAGTCCAAACCCTCATATTTAATTCTCAATTTTTACTCATTTAGAAAACAGTTTCAAAAATAAACACCTCATAGGACATACTGATTACCACCAAAACCTCTAACCACAGTGGTGGTACCTTTGTGTTTCCCAAGACACCAAATAGCAAAGAAATGTAATTTAAAAAGTTAACAAATCTACTACTCGTGCTAATAATGAGTATAAATAAATTAACATAAAATTCAACTTCAACTTCTTACTGCAAAGACTATCAACATTTCAAAAAAAGAAGAGGCTACTTAATGGCAGAAATTAAGATTGATCATCTGTTCTTGTAAAGATACAGTTCTCCACAGTGTTCTGGCACTTATGAAAAACAAGAAGTACCAAAGAAATAACCAGGTTCTGCCCATCAGTGAACATACTTTTCTCCTCCAAACACAAACGCTTCTCAGTGTTTGACTAGAGAAGACAAGCATTAGCAGGTGTACTTCTTAAGTCAGTCCAATCCCAGTGCACATTCAGGGGAGTTTACATCAGCAAGGATGGGCAAAGAATGTTTTTTCCTTAAATTCAAAAAATATAGTAAAAATTTAGACCTACCAGCTACATCAAGGTCAGCAGCAGGAGGGCAAAAGTGATGCCCCCAAGCTGGACTCAGCTTCATCTCTATAGCTGGAAATACAAGGATACAGAGGAGCTTTCAAATTCTTCCTGTAAGGTTTCCATCTATGAGATAGCACTGAAAATAATCCTACAGATGAGACAGCAATTGGACAGGTATTTCTGCAGGGAGTAAATGCATTCTTAGCGTTCAGTAGTGCCAAATGCGATTCCCCTCCTAATCTCATTCAACCTTATTTTTTCCTTTTATCTAGCATGCAGGCGCTGATAAAGAGCATACCTGACACAAAAGTACTCAGTTTCTGCTCCACATACAGGCTGACTGTAGTGGAAAGGTTGATTAATTTTGTATTATCCAGACGCACAATTGAAAATAAAACCCAAACCACTGATTACAGTGGAAGAACAAGCAGATAAGGCATTTTCTTTTCATACCTCTACTATTTAATCATACAAAGGTTCTACCCACAAGGACTGCAAGAAAACAGCTGAGAACAGCTAGGAGACATTTTTAGTATCATTTTCTAGTTATTATTGTTCATAGTCTTCAAGTATAAAATTTTTTTTTTCAAGATTCTGTTTCATTACAGTTTTATTTCTGAGTAATGAAGAAAACAGTTGTTTATCCGAAGCCATTCACTCAGTTTATCTTTCCTTGTCAGTACGTTCAGAACTATTTTAATTATCAGACAACAGGTTCATTGATTATATGGAACTGTGTGAAGAACACACTTGTAAAGGTCTGGCTTTATCTGTAGTTTGTATACTGAGCAACTCAGAGACATTTAAAATACAGTAGTGTCCATCACATTTCTTTGAGCACCCAGAATGTTATTAGCCAAGCAGAGACTCTCACTATCTGTTAATCACAGCCCCCTTAGCAGAATAAAAACACTAAGGCTTGAAGACAAAACAAAACTGCTAAGCCCCTGGAGCTGTAAAACCACTAGCCCATGCCACTATACCCATTGGTGTTATTAACTAAACAGATAAAATTGTAGATATGAGGAGCAATTGACTTGAGCAGCATCCCAGGGGCAAGCTTCTGTATCTTCCTGATTAGCTTCATTCAATTATGTCTTCTTAATTGCTCATGTGGTAAAGCTCATTAAATGAAAAATAATATTGCTTTCCTGCAGGTTGTGCACTTGAGATTTGAAAAATGGACACCACTGATGTACCTTTGAGATACTGCCAGAAAGATTTCACAGAGCAGTTACAGTATAGTGAAAGTAAAGCAGACATGTTTTTGTGGCTGTAGGATCCTCAGTCTCATTGTGAACACAGTGACAGGGTATTCCTCAGTTTCTTCTAAACAACTGGTAAATTTTCACTTTAAAATCATTCAACTCTTCTCCCTCCTCCTACCTTCCTCCTATCTCCCTCCCACCCCCCTGCAAGATAACCAGAATTTTAGAGTTTCAGTTAACACAGCAGTTCATATTTTTAACAGCACCAGAAAACAAAACAAATCCTTGGGCTTGTCTTTAGCTTTATGGTATTAATCCGTAACTAATAATGCCCAGAAAGATGGGCTTCACAAAGCTACACATTGCAACTTTTTCAGTTCTCTTTGCTGAATTCAAGTTCCCACTTGGTTATCTGTTCACCCAGAAATTATTCAACAGCATTTCTGAAAAAAACCTCTCTGCTATTTCCAAACCATATCCACACCATGTTGCACATATAGAAACAGCATGACTTTTACAGAAGATACTATGTTGTTATGCAGATAAGCAAAGAGGAGGCATGTTTTATGGTAGGTTTTTCCATCTATTTTCTTTTTGTTGTGTCCCCCCAACCGAAAACATAGAAATAACTCCAAGTTAATGGTCCTAACCCTATCTCTATCAAATGAAAGCATCTTCTTTACATACGGTATTACTACACTTAGCAGGAATTGCAGATGCCCCATTTAAATGACCTGGAATAGATTTCCTATCAGGACAAACATACTTTGTGAGAGTCTCATAAGAAACATATCTTATTGAATGTGACAGTTTAGTGAAGAAAAAACTGTAAACAAAATCTCTATCAACAAAGACTTTAAAACAACATATTTGATTGATGTCTACTGCTGAAATAAATCTAAGGCTATGAAAATTTGCTACAGCTGCATGTTATAAAATAGCAGAAATATGTTCAAATACAGATTATCTATATTCTACTCCCATCCAAAATAACACAACCCCAAAAGAACTAGTAAAGGGTCAATGGAACAGCTCACAGAATGCACCTACACACATGAAGAAAACTTCAAATGTTTTCCTAATGTCCTCCTCTCATGTACAACACAATACTTACCAAATAAGATGGCATTTACAATATTAAAAAAAAAAATAATAACAGAAAGAAAATCCCTTGAGCAACTCTGGTACTTTAGTCAAGCAAGGAAAAGGGTTCAAATAACCATCTAGATGATTCTCAGAAGCAAAACATCATAATTTTCTCTCTAAAGGCTCTTACCAGAAAATTCCCCATCTGCACTGATAAATGCTTCTTTTATTTTATATTTAGCATGAAATATTTTATATAAAAACCTCAGATTATTAGAAAGCTAAAAACAGCACTGAGATTTGCTCCAATTAATTTTGCAGTAAAAAACAGAAAAGGAGAACTTGAGAGGCCTAAAAAGAAAAAGAGAAAAAAAGCACCAAAGGGAAACAGAGCTCAAGTTTCTGACTTCTGTATCTGAAACTTTGCATACTAAACAAGAGTCTATTACCTATGGCTCAAAAAGCCATTTCGCACCTTGTAGTATAATTACCATGCTGAGCTGTGGAGAAAATCATGATACAAACTTGAAGATACTGGTTTTCATCCTTTTATGTCTAAAAACCTTGATATAAAACATCAGATGCCATGGAATTACAGGTAATAACAGTGGTACAAATCTTGTTGTAAATTCTACAGACATTGTAAAGAACATTAAGCTACAGAGAATTACTTCCCCATTTTCTGAGAAGTGAGACCCATTTCATTTTAGAGGGGATTCATCTCTCTGCACTGACTGAGTGCTGACAGTGTGGGGGTATGTGCAGCACTGAGATCATACAACTGCTGATGCTGTGTGAGCCTGCTCACCAAACAGACCAAAACTGAGTGAGATTTATTTGGAGCTCCCTAAATACAGTCAGGTGTCCTACTGTTTATCACTATTATTGCCAAATAAACATACTGTGGATTTTGAGTAATTAATTTTAATCTGCTGTCATCCATCTTGGAAAACAAAACAACAACAACATAAAAGCCACCCAGCTATTTCTCCAGAAACATGCCCAGTTTGCAGATGAATTACAAAGAAAATAACAAAAGTCTCCAGCAGTACTAATGCAACATCAGGCAATAACAGATGCCTTGTTTGAGCCATCTGGAGGTTCAAATTAAATTTTTAAGTTAGGGAGGCCCCTAGCTGCTTACAACTATGTGTTCCTCTTTAGGACCCAACAAATAAGTCTACTCAAACAACTCTGTTTAGGAATAAGCTGTAAAATAAGTCTCAAGCTAGACTGAAACAGCAGGTCAAATATTTATCTCCCATCCCATTACACATCCTTAATTTCACAGAACAACTCGGCAGTAACAGAATTATAAGTAGCTGCTCAAAGCAATGACGTTCCAAAATGAGATGATCCTACTAACGGAAAACCCTTCTTGTCAGTAAAACTGAGTTAGTACAAACAGCACATTCTAGCAAATGAAGAGAGAAAACTTAGTTTTCTCAACAGAAAATACCACAGAGCAGGATTTGACCTATCATAAAGAAAAAAAAAAAATAAAAATCAGGTATTTAACATTTCATCAATATTGCAGGCAAATAAGCAGTAGCTTAAAAATCTGATACTAAAACTATGATATTTTGGTACAGGATCAAGAACAGCAAACCAGGTCAGCAATCTATTCACTGCTTTGCAGAAGAATGTTTGAAAATGCCTGACCTTTGCAATACCTTGAATAGAAATCCCATTTAAATGTTTCTAAAGTGAAAAGTGATAATGTTTATCACTAGTGAAGTCATAGAAAAAAAAATGAAATGGTATTGTGTGTAAACACACCCAAACTCAGACTGTAACACCCATCCTTCTGTGAAAATCAGTGGTTTAGGATATAGATCTTCTCAGCCTTTAATGGCAGAGAAATCCCACTTATCTACAAGTCCAACTGAAGAACACAACTTCTCTCCCTCACTTCCTTTTTCACTTCTTCAGCTGTTCATTTTGCAATGGGGCTTAACTAGGTGCATCATGATAATTTGACATTATTTAAATATTTGGTTTATGCTCACTGTAGCCTACACATATAAACTATTCATCTATACACCAGTTTAAGGCTTGTCATGCCTCAATACACTGCAATAAAGGACAGATTTTTTTTCTCACTATTTTTAAAGCATTTATTCTCCAGACAACATAGGCCAGCAGAATTACAATCTGCAGTTACTTCAAAAGCTACAGTAACATTTGTGGACAAGGGAGGGTGTTCGGTTTGTGGATCTTTTGGTGGTTGTTTTTTGCTTAGGTTCAAAACCCCAGTCATTTCCTCATCACAGGCTCTCCACAGAAATCCCTAGCAACTGGCAGAGTTAACATGAGCTTTATTCAAGAAAACCACTGACTATATTTAACGAGACAACAGCTGAACAGTAACGATCCCGTAATCTGAAAATGATTACTGTAAAATGAATGCATTAAAATGAGCTGAGAGAGCTGGTTCTTTACAATTATTGCCGAGACACATGACTCTGCTCCCACTACACACACTGCAGCAGAGGTAAGCTATCTGGGACATGAACTCAGACCCTCTGGAAGTGCTGAAAAACCCAGATCCCTATTTAAAGCCTTCCAAGTCAACACTTGCCAAGTAATCAAGAAAGTCAAGATCTCTGAAAAAAAAATTTCACACTTTTTTGATCAGAACAACTTAGTTACAGTACTACTGATCTTTTTCTATACTAATTACCTAAAACTTCATAATTATTACTATTGTAATTTGAAGTGTGCTTGCAATAACCCACTCTTCAATCATGTCTTTGCCACATGATAAAACAGAAAACGTATGCTTGGTCTTGATGCAGTTAAGAATGCATCACTCCCAATTAATTGAACTGAAGCAAAACTGGGCATTTGACATGCTTCAAAACTAAATCTGCAATTCATAACGCACAGAACCTGTGCTCTAAAGGACACAGCTATGAATCAATTCTTGTTATGCCAAAATTAAATCATAATGTAATCAAATTTTGATCCCGTTGAAGTTCCTGTGCCTTGTTTTAAACAGATACTTCTCATCAAAAATAGATTAACTTGAAGCATATTAGCAACAGGGAGATGATTTCTATCACAGTTTATTTATCAACATGTGACATTCTCATATAAGCATTCAAAAAATAATTTTTACTGCTGGACTAAGAGGAAAAATGAGATGTGTCTGGAAGGTAATGTGATAGGGGAGAGACAGTAATGTATAGGATCAGAGGGAATATGGAGCCTGCGAAGACAGTAATGAAATTCAGTCGACAAAGAGGGAACTCCAAAGATAAGGGAGAAATTATTATAATGCACAGAAAAGGTATTTACAGAAGACTGAGCATGGAAATGAATGTGCACCAGAGCACAAGCTAGCAGGAAGAAGGGAAAGCCTCAAGAAAGAAGAAACAAATGGGTGTTTCTCTGTGTTCTAATTCATACCTCATCCCATTCCTCACACATCCTGCAGATACAACAAAGAGTATAGAAGACTGCTAACAGCTCAGACTGCTATCCCTAGACCCTATTGCTTCATCTTAAGAAAACACTTTTAGAAAGATTTGGTCTAAAAATAAACTTCAGTAAAGGAAAACAAAACAGAACAAAAACTTGTGCTATGAATACTACATTTCTAAGACATAATTTAGGTACAAAAGCCAACTAATCATGCAATGGAAAACTTATTGTAACACATCTATGTTTGCAGGCTACATACAACCAAACTCAACCCTAAGTAGCTCAAAGCTTCTTTATTGGCACAAGTAGCCTGCTGCAGTCAGTTCTTACTGAAAAAAAAAACAATTACTAGCCTCCCATATTACCATGATGCACCCAGGAATTCTAAGTTTCCAAACTGCTGCTACAAATGCAATATGTGAATATAAACAATTTAGCTCGATATCTGCAATACAAATTAAAGTTGAATAGGCAATGTAACTAAATGGTAGACCATGATATGAAAAAAATAGCACTAAGGGACATGGGCAGATTTTGAAATCTGACATTTGTAGCATTTATCTGTAAGCTTTTTGAAAGTCGGACTAGTATAGTTACTGAAATTGTTTTTGAAGAGCAAAGCCTGGTTTCCTCCAAAGTTATTTCTACAAATAGCCACAATAAAAATTTACATTGGTTCTTATTAAGGGCGTCCTAGCAAAGAAATATGGTCAAATGGTATGAGCTATTTTACTGCTAGATCTAGTGACCTACTCATCTGCAAATGTGTTTATGCTTAAGGGAAACCTGCAACAAACCAAAATAAACAGATTCTGCTGATCCAGCTGTATGTGTCATAGCAATTCAGCAGGTAATTGAGATGGATTTACTGGATTAGTACAGATGGAGCTTATCTTGTGAAGAACTATGTCAGAACACATGGAACTACAAAAAGAATTGCTTGGAATAGGATTTTGAAGAATTTAATTTGCATTGTCCTATCTACAACAAGTAGATTCTGTTTAGACTGAAATCAAGAATGTACACGTTCTTGGAGAAGGGGGACCTCAGCAGATAAGACAAGTCGAGAGGGGAAGATGTCAGAAGAGCTAAATTAAGCTCTGAGCAGGAAAGGTTACTGCATTTAATGTCTTTATGCTACTTAGAAGAGATGCAAAATGCACATGTGTATACATGCTTTACATTAATACACACATTTGCAACTAGATTATTTATGACTGAACACCTTTAATGCAGAATAAACAGAGCAATTACAGCATAATCCTCTGTACCTAGCTATACACAGAAAACCTACCTCAACCCCCCAGAATTAAGGAAGAAATCCACCATATCTGAGAAAGCAATGCCTTATTCACACTATGTCAGTGCATCACTTGTCTTGGCTAAAAGGAATTAGTTTCAACGATAGCGCCAAATTTGGTCTGTGAAATCTGGACATGAGATGGACATAACAGATACAATATTCTAGAAAACCTGACTTCCTTACTATAATACTATGTCAAAACAGACTAAATTATCAAATAAAGTTACAGATACATCTCTCCACTGGAGACTCTTCCAAATATTACCATAAAGGCACAAGAATTACTACTACAGGGGTTAGCTCTCCTTAATACGCACACACTGTGGCTATAAACCAACATACGAATGCACAGACACAACTGCTGCTAATTCTTCAGAGCACAGCCCAGTATCATTGGAGTTGTTTATGAAAGTCCCAAAGTTCAAGCCACTGTTACAGAGAGAACACAAGCTGTGACATTGTGCTTTCACAAGGGTTTCTGCTCTCCCTGTACCACACCTTCCCTTCCTAGATATGAATCTCAACTTAAGGTCACCTGTTCCTTGAAGGAAAAGCACCAGCTCAATATTCACAGCTTTCCCATGGATGTCTCATGTCAGTCAAGACATGGAGTCTCAGGGAACATCAATGCTTGCAAACATATAGCCCAAGCAATCCAACACACACTTGCTGAAGGATAAGGCTGACCAGCAAGAACTTGTTAGGTAAATTCCTCGAATAGTCTTGTTCCTAGCTGGATGCCACAGTCTGGCTGTTCCACAGATGTTGGAATTTTTCACATCTCAATAAGTGGCTTCTTGCCTCATCCATCCCAGGACCATGGCAGGGAGCACACACGGTACTCTGTCACTTCTGCCAGGAGATCAAGGGCTAAAATTTGCACACTCACTGAGATCAACCTTGTTTCTGATGTCAGTATTTCACAAATTTAACTTGCCTCCTGCCAAAAGGAAATTGATGATCTGCAGGCTGAAAGCATTGCTAGGGGCACTTCAAGTCACCCCATCAGTTACACTTTTAAGAACTAAACCCTTTAGAGGAACTAATGGCTGAACTACAAAGACATCAAGGATAGCTTTCTTGCCCTTTATGTTTACTGCAGAGCCAAGTGCCAGAGCTCCCACCCAAAAGCAGCAAGTTTCCATAAAACAAACAAATTACTTCTGTTCTGAAGAACAGAGGTTTTCCGAGGCAGCCCTTAGGCAAGCACCTGTTTGCATTTCTCTTCTTTCACTGGATATGTACAGTATACAGCTCAGGGAATGATAAATGAGCTACATGTATTCAAATATGCATTTTACTGAGTTAATTTCCTGCCCAACAGTAATATATCAAGGTCTGAAAGCATTTTATTTTTAAAGTAGCCTTTTGAAGTGATTTGTAAGGCCCTTTGGTTATTCAATTTTTGCAGCATAAGACTCTGCTAGACTGAATAAAAGACAGTAGCTAATAGAGGAAGCCCCATGCAGTGGAAAAAGAGCTGAAGGAGCTTATGCCTGAACAATCCTGGTGGCAAAGTTGTGTTTCTCAACAGAAATGCCTTATTTAAAAAGTAATCTCCCACTCAGGGTAAAGGCAATTTAAATGGCTATTCCTTACATCCTGATGAAAGAAAGAAAAAAAACAACAAAACCCACCAAACTCCCAAACATCTGTTAA
Source organism: Pezoporus wallicus (assembly GCF_028554395.1). Taxonomy (NCBI): domain Eukaryota; kingdom Metazoa; phylum Chordata; class Aves; order Psittaciformes; family Psittacidae; genus Pezoporus; species Pezoporus wallicus. The sequence goes on from NW_026639744.1 coordinate 4,574,679, forward strand.
ATGCTTATGAAGTGAAATAAATATTTGGATAAGTAAACCTTCTGATTATCCTTAATTTTATTTCATTTCAGATGACAGCACTAAATACATATGGACTTCATCTCAATTAGTTCAACACCTTCTAAGCACTGAAGTTGGTGAGATGTGTTTTTTCCTGCCTGCTCCCCATGTCTTGCTTAGTCTGAGTCCCAGTTTAAGAATCCAGTGAAGCTAGTTTCACATTATGCTGAACCTGGAAGCTGCTATTAAGCCCTTCCAGCCTTGGTATCACCCTCTCCTGCTGCAGATCTAGCAGTTAAGCAGCCATACAGTTGTCAGCTGAGCATACTGAGACAATGGAAAATAAACCAAATAAGCTGTATTTGCTCATGTAGTAGTTTGGGTCTGTTTGTTTGGGTCTTTGCTGTGCGGCGGGGGGGGGGGGGGGGAGGGGGAGCGGGGGGGGCTGGTGGTTGGGTTTTGTTGCTGTTGCTTTTTTGTGGGTTTTTTCCAATGTCAAAAAGAAGTCAGGATTAAGTGTTTCCATTCTTTTGATACTGATGCCAAAAATCTTCATGTTCATATAAACGAGGCCTACCTACTTTTAAACCAGCCATCCTCATGTACCTTCCCTCAGTAGTAGTAGTAAAAACAGTAGCAGGGTGGTGTAGTAGATTATTCCTTAGCACAGCCAGGCAGATGGTTGGGCTTACCTGGCAAGCTGCTACCTTGGACAACACAGACAGCTAGCTTTGCTGTAGGTGCTTAGTGTTCAACACAACCTCAATACATACACCATGACTGAGGTATTTTTAATACCCAGCAATTACAGTTTTCCACCAATTCCTGCTGAAGTCAGTGACTTCCTCAGTTTCTCCCAGATAAGTCTATACTCCCCCAAAAAAACCAATTCACCCTTCAAGGTCCTTCTTTAGCTTAAGGACAAAAATCAGTATCTAATATCTTCTATTTAAATCAAAGGAAATTATATTTGGGTTTTTTCATCCAACTACATGGTAAGTTAAACTGCAATGACAACTGTAATGTGTATTCCTTTGAGCTTCCCAAGTACAAAATTTTCCTGAAAAGACATTCCTGCTAATAAGTCCTATACTCTCAGGAAAGATCCATTTAGTAGGTTAGAATTATACAAAAGCCACTGAGCCATCAGTGACAGATACATATTCCCCAGTGGAGATGTCAATGGAACATCTCTTGTTCAACAGTCTAGATTTGTCAAAAGTAGGGAAATGAGTCTGAAACTAGAAGATTAGAGATAATGTCATACTACTTTGGTGCCCAGTCCAAATTTACCTGTGCATTTGAGGAAGAAAAAAAAAAGTGAAAAGAAAAAGTCAAAATAGATCATTCCTACTTTTCCATATATTGTAACATAAGTACTGCTTCTACACTGAATGGAAATGGAATTCAAGCACTGGCATTTTGGCATTTTTGGATATTACGTAATACGGTATCCAAATAAAACCATTCTATGATTCTTGTGCATTACAGTACTGTGAGTATTTTCCTTAAACAAGTCTCACTGTTCAATTCTTACATATGTATAAACAAGTCCTGAATCAGCTGAGAAGACACAGAGATGGGTGACAGCAACTATCAAATTGTGCAGGGAAAAACATACAGCTTTTGCAAGCTCAACCCTTTCCTTCCTGCCCCTCAAGAACTCCCTAAAACACAATCCAAATTTGCACCTGCATTACAACATAAGAAGCAAGATGGTCTCATCTCCAAGTGTATTAATTGCAGATTTTTGTCAGCATTCTTGTTTTACTGCTAAAAATCTTCAAGTGAAATGTAAGAAATTTCTCAGACCTTTTATTCATTTGTGCATAAAGAGGCAAAACAAGCCAGCTTGAGGGCTTAAAAGAAGCCCCAGAAATGACTACTTAAAAAAAAAAAAAAAAGGAAAAAAATCCATCAGACAACATTATATTAAACAGACCACTGTAAACCCATTAAATACTTCTGAAAATTCTTGGAATGGAATTAATGCAACTGTCATTAGTGGATCTTCAGGTTTGCTTTTGAATTGCTTTTGTTGTTTTTTTTTTAACTGTGATCAGATTTATTTTTGCCTTTCTTTCAAGAGTAAAAGAATAAATTACTGGTACCCCCTGGTTCACAGCTATGTCATTCATAGCAGGTATATACTAAGTCTAAATGCTAAAGGCTATTAAATTTGTTAATTATCAAAAGATTATTTTTTGTGGATTGGATTGGTGTGACATGAGTGCACACAGACAGTTTTAAAATTCCCTATTGACCAGAAGATTGCTGCTAAAGTATTTCTTCTAGTCACATGCATGAGTTTGCATCTGAATTTAATAGAGAGGCACTGTAAAAATAAGAGATTGTAGCTGACCTAATCACACATATTGCAAGACTATAACTGAAATTTCTGGTTTTACTTAAGCTAAAATATTACTGGGGAAAAAAAAAAAAATAAATTCTGTGCAACATTTCTGCTTGAAAAAGAGCCAACTAGAGGCGGCAGAAATTGTAAGTCCAGATTTCTTTTTTAAATATAAAAACCAACCAAAAGCACAACCAAAAAAAAACCTCCAACACACTACCCATCCACGTTTATTCCAGCATACCATATGACTGAGTAAAGGAATAATCAAAGAAATAATTGTAAGAAAACACTGGATGGGTTCATCAACAGTACATTGAGACTAATAGGATAACTCCCTAACAACAGAATTGTTATTTCATAATTAGGGGGAAGGATTATTTTGATACAAAGGACTACAACAGATACAAAGTATCGGCATTCCATCAATATGGAATTTCCCACAGGAAATGAGTAAGCTGAAGTACTATCTGAAAAGAGCTGGTTAAAATGGGATGACAAGGAGACTTAGTTCAGATGGGTAATTTGTCCTGAAAGGTGATAGAGTTTTCTACAAATGAGTAGAAATATGCCTGAAATTTCAGCTCACTGAAAATTCTGAACAAGAAAATCAGGACACAAATTTATTAGTGGAACAAATGGAAAAAAAAACTTGAGCACACATATGAGGTTGCTTTCCATGTCCCTTAGACACCACTAGCAATAGCATTGCTATGGGGAAAAAAATAAAAGTAATTAAAAAAATATCCCTAAAGGCCTACGCTTATCAGTTACAGATGGTATAGAAAAAGACAGAACTGTATTGCATTACAGCACATCTGCCAGCCACCAATGTACACAATACACTTTACTGAGTAAAATAACCCCAAAAGAGACAGCAAACCACAGCTAGAATCATAAAGAACTGTCAGGCTATCACTTGGACATAAATTATAAATGTCAGCAACCACTTTAAAGAGAGAAATTTATCTAAAAAAGGGACATAGCAGGACTACCTGGATTATGAGGGGAAAGAGAACATACATTGCAAGGATATCATACAGAAACCTGTTTAGCAAGCAAAAAACAAAAGGGCGAACTACTGCTCTAAATGTCCCTTTGGATGGAAAGCAGAAACATCAGTGATGGAAACACATTATCTGAACTTAAAGACTACACAGGCACTACCAGCTAGCCATGAATAAATTGTCTCATTTCTACAAGACAAGGGTATTGAGCCAAATGAGATTCTGGAGAAGCTTTGTAAAAAGGATAGGAAGAAGCAGCCTGACCATTTCCAAGGCAGTCCTTGACAAAGTTTTTAAGGCTGCTTTGTAACATCATTAATTGCTGTGGCTGGAGAAGATTTGATGACTCAGGAGGTCAAGCAAAAACATCTGAAATAGGGAAAGTATGAGCTAATGGACCAAAATGCAGTAAGAGAGGCATGCAACTAACTATACACAGTTACAACCACAAAAACAGATCATTTGCATGCTAGATGCAAAGAAATAGGTTATAATTTCTGCTGCAATTGATTTATCCTGATTGTATTCAAGATTGTTCTACTGTTGAAATAACTACACTGTTTTAAATTGCAATTACTAGAAGAATTGCATCTTTCCTACACTTCAGATTAAAAAATTTATTGCAAATTAAAACAACTCTACTAGTCCTAGACATGCCAAAGTATTTCTCTGCAATGATCTAAATTCAGAAAATAGTGTTATATTTAGCTGCAAGAAACGTATTTCAAACTAGTCATTTATATAAGCATTGCCTCCTTATCTGGGTGTCATCTGTTGAGCAACCAGTACTCCACCCTGGTCTAAAATAATTTCTGTATAATTTTTTCTTATTATAGCATTATAGAATTTGAAGTACTTTTAGCTACATCAGTTCATTCTTCAAGTTTGCATTGGGGTGCTGCACATTGCTCAAGCAACAGTATTTCTGAACTTTTTCCCCCCAGTAAAGTAACAATACTTTTGACTATATGCATCAAATTTATATTCATTGAAAAGTAAGGTTCCTCTCTTCAGAATGTATAAAAGAACATTATCATTAAGAATAATTGCAAGTTTGTGTTCTGTGCTACACAAAATTTTATGAATTGGGACCCCACAAAAACCAGGAGAAATATCATGATGTGACTATGCTGGCAGGGATCCTTTCAAACTCATCTGAAACACTGGCTTAGACAGAAAATGGGAAATTTCAAGAAGCTAAGTTAAGGCACTAAAAGAAAGTTGGTAAAACCCTGATACTGTCTGTACACCATCTCCAAGGTTGTGGATATGTTGAGTAGATATAATGCTAAGTCATCCAGAAGTTTACATCTGATTTTAAAACAATATGAATTTTCAGGTCTTCTCTGTTTTCTAGTGTCACAAGTGAGTTTTATTGAAGTTTTCATAGAATTGTTGGAAGCATTCAGTATAAGAAGCAAATAAAAAGCCAAACTGGTAGATGGCAATTAAAAAAAAAAAATAAACCCAACCCAAAATGAAAAACCACAAAACCAAAACCAAACAAAAAAGCCCCAATTTTTTATTACTATAGATAATTGGCAGAACACATTTCTAGTATCTCTTCATTAAACCTAACAAAGATGTTGTGAGAAAGAACATGAGCTACTGGTGCCATGTTTCAGGATTTCTGAAGTATTGTTTCTCTAGAAGACCCTCATTGTGGATCTTTTCTCAAGTCTTTGGTCAGGCATGTATACAGCCTTGTATATAATTCTCTCTTAAACTCCTGTTCTGAGTTGTGTAACTATCAATTTACAAATAAAGGTAAAGTATTTTTCAATGAACAAGAGGAAATAAATTTTAGTGCTAGAGTCCAACACTGAATAATCACAGCCTAAGATCTTATCTTGCCTGGTAAATCAACAGTTTTGTAAAATATAATCATTGGCAGATACTTAAAATCATGAAACATACCCAGATCGATTTTTATTGTAACTTGTCTTTCCTGTAAGTATCAAATTACTTTTTAAAGTAATAATTAGCAGGGAAGAGGGGGGGAAGAGAACAAAGTAATTAAAATGAAATCACAGAACCATCCCATAGCAAAAGCCTTACCTTCATCATTATGGGCCAAGCAACATGCTAAGGTAGTAGTAACTGCAATTCCTACAGCTAACCATTTCCAGAGATAAAATCGCTGTAACATTTTTTTGTCAAACTTCACTCAAGGCAGACCTGAAAAATAAAGATTTGACACATACATTAGTCAACCAAATTACAGAAAGGTGAGTGATTACAACCTATTTCACAGATAACTATATATCTGTAGCTATGTAGAGTATAAATACAGTCTATGAGTATAACATGGTTTCTATTAAAACAAGCTAGGTTAATCCCATTGGCATCAATACATATACATGTACTCATTAATCTGATAATCACATATGCATAGGCCTGCAAGTAAAGAAAATGTAAGTTTCTTGTTTACATCAGGTCTAATTTCCATAATTTCCATACAATATTTATGTTATCCATCCTGCTTCAGCCTTATGCCTTAAAGCATTTTAGAGAAGTGACAGTATCTGACAAATTCCACTTATTAAGACTAGTGTTCAACTGCAGAAGTCAGGAGGGACCAAGTATTCAAAGACATCAGCCATCCGAAAAACATAAGTGAATGCTGTAAATGGTCTTCTTTAATGAGACAGACTGTTGGTTCATGCCCAGCAAAGGGAGAAAAAACAAACAAAACACACCCCACACGTACAAAACAAACCCAACCAAACAACCACACGCCAGGGGAATAAACTGGCCAAGACAGGTCTGGATGAACTCCAGAGCCTATTTAGAGTGAGTAATACTAGAAAGTTATCTAAAGCTCTGGTTTATGGCTCTAATACATAGAATCAGCATATTTCTGTATCCCAGAACTGAATTACATGAAAATATTCCTTCACTTTTAAAAACACTGTGATAAATACAATGAACTTCCTAGCAACAGAAGCGTGAAATGGAGAGAGAATTTCAGCATTATAAAAACAAGCTAGTGTATAAAAAGGGTTTAACAGCTGTCAATTTTCCCAAGCAAAGCACTTGACTCAGATTTCACTGCCACTTTCTGCTTATAACTTTCTATCATGGCTACAAAACTGCTGCATTTCATTCCAAGTCAAACAAATAGACTATTTCCCCCTACTTAACAACCTTAACAGAAAAAAACAAAACAGAACAAAACAAAAAAATCTACTTAGGGCATAAAAAACATCCTTTTAGATCACTCTCAACAGTTATCCAAGCTACAAGGAAGCAGGGCTTCCACTAACAGAAACAGGTGATAGTTTCACCAAGTACTGGAGTACTGGACAAGCCAAGAATTTCTCTAAGATATAAATTTATTCCAACTCAAGCAATCAAGCATTTTGGTTAATATGAAGCAAATAGAACCAGGATATAAAATGTTCTTCTAAGAAAAACAAACAAACAAAAACAACCCAGGAACAAAAACCAAATAAACAAACCCAAAGCAAAACAAAAAAAAACCCTAAAAACAACCATAAAAAAGGTCAAAACAAATGCGTGTCTAAAGTTTTGGTGGGAAAATAGTTTTTCTGTTTGCTTTTAGTTTTGTTTTCAAATAGATGAGGAAAGCAAGCAGTGAAATTTAATAAACCAGACTGAGTGGTCCATATTTATAGAAATATGTAAAGTTCCCAGGTGATCAACACTGTATATATTTAGCCTTCTTCCAGGGCAACTGACATGGGTAGGATCTATTAGGCTCCCTTACACAGCAAGCAGAGCTCTTTTTCTCTTTGCAAAGGCATGGATCACATTTGACTTTTTGCCTTCCAGAAGATGTTAATACCAACATTCACTACTTCAAACAATGCTGTAAAAATAAAGAGCAGCAGAAAACCCATTTAAAATCCTGCACCATGCATACTGCTCCATTTCTCATTTGGGGGTTAAGGATGAAGAGAAGCCTTTCCAGTCTCCATCTTCATTCAAGGAGGACTCTTTCCACCCTGTTCAGCAGCAGTACAATACTGAAGGCAGTTAGCTGCAATAGGGAGCAATTTCAGGGAGAATTTAAACATTATATATTAAACAATGAGACAGGTTGTGTCTAATGGAAGCAGGAGTGCAGATCTCATGGGATGGTTCATTTTCATTTCAGGTAAACAAATATCAGTCTTGACAAAACAGCTCAAGGTTACAGGAATTCATGAACACAAGCCATGCAATAGTACCTATGGACCATACTAAAGCACCTACTTTCCTCCTCTATCCTTTTTCTTTTCCACAGGCACTTCAACATTTTCTGCCCCTAACTCCTGCAGAGGCAGCTAGAATGAGAATTTCAGGCTCTTCCTAAAGAGCTTTTATTCTTGTATGCACGAGGGGATCAGAATGGTTAGCAAAGATCCCACTACCCATAAGAAAAAAAAAATATGTTTAAAAGCTTGACACACAGCTCTGGAAAGGAAGCTTCAAGCTCATCAAGTATGTTACCTGTAGAGAAAAAGAGCGGTTAGTTCTTTCTTGAGGAGAACTAAAAGAACAAAAATCCCTTCCTTAAGGAACCCACTCAGGAAGTTTTCCAGTGTTGCTCAAAAGTGGCTTTTTCCTCCCTCCTGATTACCAAAACGCTAATTTGATTACTGTCACCTGAATTTCCACTTAGCCAATTCAGAAGTCATTCTGGATTTTGCTAAGACACCTTCAAAGAAGGGAAACTGCTTACACCATAACACATTCTAGTTGATGACTTTTAAATAGAAGTCTGAGTGTCTCCACATTGCCCAAATAGACTCAAATGAATCCAGTGCCACCACTGGACTTTCTGGGAACTTTTGAGGTGTGACCTTCTCAATATTTCACCATTCTTTCTTCCCACACTAAGAGGAGATCCTTAAAGAATTTCACTTGATCAGTTTTCCAGTTTATGCAAACAATGTTATTACATTAGGGGTAATTTGCTGTCAAGTGCTTCCAACCTTTTATCCTTAAAAAAACCCAGAAACAAGCAGTTTCAGGAGACTATCTTCGTTTCTTCAGGTCAAACAAAAAATCACATCCACCTGCAGATTACTTGGGTTATAAGACCTAGAAAAAAAATGCGCATACACCCTTCAGAGGCCTCTGATATTTTATTTTACAACTTGGAAAATAAAAATAATCCAGCTCTCCAATCATGATGTTCTATTTTAGAAAGTTATTCAGAGCTCAGCTGACATCCTTAAGTCCACTCTGAAGAGATTTTAGGACAGAACCTTGGCAGATTTACCTTTTATTTTGACAATGTCAAGCTAACCATGAGGATAGCAACACTGCTGCTCTAAGAATATAATCTCTATATGCAACTATAATACAACAGAATAAAAATTGCCCCCTCTTTTTTCTCCAACTTTTACCAGTAAAAACTGGTATGAAGTGTGGAAAATAAGAATATTCTTGAGTTCACCAGTTCTTGAGTTTCTACTAACTCAGAAATAGCTCATAACAAACTGCAAGTTACTATGAAGTCCCTAAAGGTAAAATTTTAAATGACAAATGGAAAGAACCCTTGCCCATGGCAGAGGGTTTGGAACCAGATGATCTTAAGGTCCTTTCCAACCCAAACCATTCTATTATTCTATTAAAGTTTAGAGGATTTTCACTTCCTGACAAAGGAAAAAAGTTTAGTAATGTTCTCTCCAGAGCATTCCCTCTTTGACTATACAGCTGTAATGAGAAACAAAACATTAAGCTCAGATTTTGCCAGAGTGGAGGCAGCAGCTGATCACTGATCACAGCAAACTTGTGTAATCACACTCCAAGGAGCAATCATGACTCCTCATCTCACTTCTGGCCTTGCTCTTTCTGTTTTCCCCTCTTGCCAGTGTAGCTACCAAATCGGCCAAACCACCAACTAGTTATCTATAAAATAGGCACTTGAACGAAATTGAAGAGGGGATAAAAATGAATTAACCACTCCCCCCCAAATATCAAATATGAGTTACTACATCCAAGCACACTGAATATATTTAAGACTTAATGATATTACAGTAACATTAAATACTTTAAGATCAGCACTTACAGTACTTAAAACATTGCATTCATTTGAAGATGGGGGGAGCAGAAAACATGGGCTCAGTCAAAATAAACTCATGCATGGTCAGGGTAAAAAATATTCTTAAATACCTATATAAAATTGTTCTTATTATGCAAATAGACTTTAAGTTTAAAAAGTTTTTTTTTTTTAAATGGGTCAATGCTAACACAGTCTAATGCCCCTTGAATGGATCTGATCCTTTATAAAAGTTAACCTTTCAGAGAAAGATAGGCAAGGAAGGAAAAAAAAGTCACTGACATGGTTAGGGGGTAACAAAGAATCACAGAATATTTAGGGTTGGAATGAAAAAAAACAGTGTACAAATTCCCAAACCTTTGCACACATGGTCTCTGATAAACTCCTAACCCAAAACGAGAGCTTAAATTACAGCAGAACATAGTGCTTCAGTAAACACTTGAAAGAATTTGACTTGGAAAAATTCTAGATTTTGTATTGAGGTTGCAGCAAGCTAGAGACCATTGGTTTATTCAGAACAGAACTGACCTATACACACACCTGATTTCATATGAAATGTGGAATATAGCAGTGCCACACCATATAAACAGTCACATAGCAAAAACTTCTTCAGTGTTCTCTTACCATTAGCAGCAATCTGAAAACAACTTTGAGGCAAACACTCTATCAGCTCTTCAAACACATTGCTATGAACAGAAAGTGTATACTTAAAAAGAAACCATTAAGTACACATTAATTCAGCAGACATGTAAATAAATATTTGCCATTTATTATACATGTCAAAAACAATAGCTTCTGTGAAACTGCATGATTGGATGAAAAATACAGCCTTTAAAAAAACCTATTAAATACCCATTTGTATGTATGCTATTAATTTACACAACCAGCCAGAATTCCTTCATGCATCAGAAACTACACATTTTGCTTAGTGGTGTTGCTCTTTCTTTATATATTGCAATTGTAATAAATCCTTAAGAGTGTACATATCTTTAAAAGTATATGTAACTGAATTGTTTAAACACAGGAAAAATTATAGTAGATAGTTCTTTTACAGGACTTATTTCCATTATTACTGATTAGATTAACTCCTTAAAATATTATAGACACAAAGCCAGAGAGTCTCTGGACTGCAAATACTTATTCTACAGAACTGGTGCCATAATAAAACAGAAACGCCAGTACAACCATATAAAAAACCGCAGTCTCTTACAGAAGCCAAAAAGAAGATAAAATTGCTTTACCACCTAACAAGTATTTCTGGCTTGGCTAAAGCTACACAGTCCATTAAGCTATACATCCCATTTTATTTTTGTTGCTGAAGCAATTATGTTGAACTATCAGCTTCAGAAAAAAAACATATAATATTATTTAAACATAAGAACAGACAAAAAAAAAAAAACAACCCTCTGGTTCGCCTCAACACGACTATTAACTAATGTCACTTCATACAGTAGGAAGCTACATCTGTCTTAACATCTGGGGTACAAACAGCAGAAGTCAGCACTGGCACCTGACAACCACACTAAGTATTGCAGGGGGTTTTTACATGTAATTAGCTGAGTCCTGAGCCCATATTGCTGGTGGAGCACATCAGCTGGAAAGCTACAGTGCTGGAAAATGCCCTCACTTTGTTAACTGGAAAAAAGACTTTGTAAAAAAAACTTAAGAAACTTAAACTTGAAAAAATATAACTGCTTAAATGGAGAAAAAATAAATTTAAAAAAAAAAAAGTTTCCACCTTTTGAGCTCAAGGACTGTTCCAGCTAGTTCAGGGCATGCTGGAAAGCTAAATGACAGCCCACAAACTCCCATGCCCAATCACAGAACTATTGAGGCAGCTCCTGAGCTCATCTCCTAGAAACTTTTAAAGACCAAGCACCAGTGAAGGAGGACCTTACCTTTGAATTAAAGCCATGTAAGGTATTTCTGGCTCTAATTCAGCAGCAAGTGCAAATACCTCCATTTACTGAAGTCAAATATCTGTTTAAATCCATCCCTGAAGAGTAATTCAAGCATAAGCAAATATTTGTCTGAACTGGGATTATAGTGAATAATTTACAGTGTAAATACAATCCTTTCTCCAATTTTGGATGTTCCACAACCAGAAGACTACTATTTCACTAACACTGCTTGAGCACTTCATATGTAAATATTTCAGCATATTCAGACTGCTGAATTTACCCACTTCTTAGCACAATTGGCATGTATTTTGTTACTATCCTTGGATAAAACTTTCAGTAATATGAAGATTTTTTTAAGATCAAGTTTCAAGATCAAACATGCTCACAACTCCATTCCTTTTTCGCAACAGCTGGATCCATTCTAATGGATCTATTCCACATAAAAATACATTTTAAAAATAGAATAGCACTGATGCTTCGTTTGTGGCTCTTCTCCTGTTCTGTGACTAGCAGAGTCTTGAGTTTTTAGCCTTACTTGGAGAGAGCATTTTTAGAAAGCAAATACACGGGTACTTAAGAGAAATCTGATGGCAATTTATAAGAATATCTAAAAAGATTTCCAATTGCGAGTTAAAATGCCTCAGTATATTCCCAGTATCTACGTTCCAATCATTCATACATTCCTCCTTGCCAGTAGTCTTCTAAGGATTACTAGTTTTAATTATTTCCTTAACCTATTCTTTAGATGTATTATTTTGTCTTTCTTACATAAATTACCACTTTTCTATGAGATGCATAGCCACTGCCACAACAAGGTATTTCAAAGCTAAAGTAAAGCACCAGTGAGTTACTTGCCTCTGCATGAGCTCAAAAATAAATGAAAAATTCAGTGAAAGCACTTCATCTAGGTTCAGTGACCCTGTACCTAGATGCGAAAGATGCAACTTAAGGGTTAACAATTGAAGAGTCAGTTGTGCTTTAATCTACAAATTCCTGTTCATTTCAATATTTTACCTCAAAACAAAGCATCTGGTATTTCCTACACTCCATCAATAATAAAGTTATTTATTTTCCATCTCTATATAGCAATGGTAGCCAATGTGCATATGGCCTGATTCACAGCAGGTGACATTTTGAGAGTTCTTTTCCAATCACCCAGCCAGCAGTACATACTATAAATGCACTATATTAACACTTGATGCAGCATGCTGCTAATTTCCACAGAAAGAGAGAAGACTGTTAAGTATACGTAGGCTTGTGCAGATAAATGTCAACTATACTACCAAAAATAGAAAAAAAGCTTTTATAGAATAATTGAGGTGGAGATGGAGAAGGACTTTTTTTTTCCTGCGTCCATAACTACTTGAGACTGCTTGATTTATTTTCTGTATTTTTAAAAAGTACTCCAACTATTAGATGGATTAACAGTATTGCAGCCTCATAATCGTGGGTGTGTAAACAAGGTAGCCAATTTATATCTGTCTACACATCCAATGTTTTAACACATTATATACTCAGGTTCCCAAACCCTTTGCATCAAATTAACCCATACAGCATTTTATTCAAAGAAGGCTTCAAGTGCTTAATCAAAAGAAGTCTGTAAGTTAGGACTGCGTCATATTGCATGAAACTCTTGCCTAGCAGATAGCGGCTGTAGAAAGAGAAGAAGAAAAAGATATCGTAAAACCCCTTATATGAGTGCCATATTAGTCAGAAGCAAAGTTAGTTCTTCAATGTCTTTACAGAAGAGGAAATCAGATATTTTCTTCAAGTGAAAACTAAGGAAGATCTTGGCATCACTGCAGTGGAAAACATGCTGTTTTTTTTAAAATCTCAAATACTTTCAAAGTTCAGGTTTTTCCCAGCTCCCACTCAAGTTCTCAACAGGCTAGGGTATTCTCATAGGAGCAAAACACATGAATTACAAGGAGGAAAGGAAGAAGAAAAATCATACTCAGACACACAACTTTTAGCCTGTGCTGCTGGAAAGCTAAATGAATGTTACTGCCTTCAGGTTGAGGAACTGGGCTTTGCCCAGGAGAGCAGTGCTGTCCTGAATGGCAGTAAATAGTAAGAAAAGCTTAAAAAAGTGAGGATGGAAGGCAGCCACTGCTCTGACACTGGCTGGGGGCAGTAGGGGTATGCCGCTGCCTAGGTTGAAAAAGAACCTTCAGTCTCCAGCTGCAGCTACTGTCACACAACATACCAAGCTGTCATAGGAAGCATACAAGTAGTTGTATGCAAAACAGATTTTAGGGTACTATACAGTGTCCTTTAAAAAAGATGACCCAGTTAAATGGCTCACTGAGCACCAATAGAAGAATTGAATTTCTGGGTCTAGATTATCTGTTCATCTTTCCCAAGATGACCAATTATTTAAAGACGATCCAACCTTTAAACACCAGTGTTCAAGTCAAAAATATCCAGATCTATCCTGAACTTTCCCATACCTGCTTCCTACTAGCCCAGGCTGACACCACCCTAGCTGTGAGTCTCTGATGCCAGAAACTATTCTAAGAGTCCCCCTGTGTGTTCCTTGTAGAAAACCAGTAACAGTCTCAACATCTTAAGGCTTAAAAACTGACTTACATTTTAGCAATGGACATGTCCCAAACTATCTTGTGAATTTATTTTAGCAAAGAAAATGACGTTCAAGTAGAATTTACATGCTGCAGTTTCTCCTCTCTGAGAGAATTTTTATTTAAATTTTGTAGAATAAATACATCAAACTTGTCAAAGCTAAATCTTGCCTTTCTAGATAATGAGTGTTTCTACTTACCTGTCAGTCATCGCACTTCAAAAGTAGTGTTAAACACATCCTGGAGTAATTGCAGGTTTATTAGCTTTGTTAAAATAGTTCAACGCAACAACATTTCAGAATTCACATGCATGCACATAAATATACACATGTGAAGGCACACACACTTAGCAGATTACTCAGCTACTTCTATGTCAAGTTGATGAGTGTGTTATTCACATTACCGGGGCAGAACCTTTAAAAATAGTCCTAGCTTTTGAAGTTAGGGCAGCTTACAAATAGTAAAGCTGATTAAACCAAATAGTTACCTGAGCAGTAGGTCTGCATCTCAAGTTACAGACTAAGTAATGAAAGTTCAGAAGGTTTAGAGGTTTCTGTTGTAACTTGTTTCTCTGGAAATTAAACTTTTCACTTAATGCTCTAAAGTGGCTTGTTTTTAAACTACATGTAACTACTATTTACAACAAATTTTAATAAAGGAAACCCATCAAGAAGAATCCTTGAGAGTTATCTGCAGTCCCATTTCTAATGCTACTCCAAACAATCACGTTCCTAGACGGATCCCTGTGGTGACAGCACGGCTCAACATGCTGCCTCACACTAAAGGTTGCTTAACCTGTAATCACAGAGAGTAAAACCAAAGTCCTCCACTGCTGCTGCCTGCTGCAGTAACTACATCCTCTCTTAATACTGGCGAGCAGGGCACTCAGCTACATACTCTCCTACCTGAGACATCTCAAAACAGTGGCTGATAGCAGTGGGACAACAGCATTACAAAGTCCTCCATAAGCAAATGTGCATCCCATTATCATACTGGTGAAGGATTTTGTTCAGCCTGTCTTCCTTCACACCCTTGGGATACTTAGTAACTGCTTCTCCTCGTTTCTCAGTAATTCACGGACACCTTTTTTCCCCACCAATGCCTACCTGTTATTAACCTGTAACAAACCACTGACACTCAAAGAATGGCTTTTACCCCCCAGCCTCAGCTGACTACAGGAGACAGTATCTTTCTAAACTCTCCAGAGACATTGGAATCCTCAGCACAGCTCATTATAAATGAAAGTATTTAACAAAAAATTAAAGCTTCTTTTCTAGAAAAGTGCAATAAATAGCAAGTTTCATCTTTATCAGTTCCTTGTTTACTGGGTCACACAACGCATTATCAATTACCGTATTCTGCTATGCACTTATCAGCACTTAAATCAATGATTATTTAACTCATAAGCCAAGCACACAAGGAGGTTGTCTAATATATGAGGTTGTCTAATGTCTAAATGTAACACAACTATTACATTTAGACCTCTTTCATACATCACCACAGTTTTGTTGGGAAGCCTCATCAGTCTAGATGACTGGATTTCAGTCTGCTAATTGAGTAACATCCAAGATCTCCATTATTTTAACAACATACCTGCTGTCAGTCACCCAACCTACATTTCAAGCCCTGCTTAGCATTATTTTTGTCTGGGCTCGCCTGCCCTTCAGTTTCCTTCTGCTCCCATCTAGCAGCAATCTAAAACCAAAGGAGTCCTGTCTTTTTTTCCTCCACCTCCTTCACTCCGTCAGGTGGTAGGTCTGCACATTGAACTCACTTTTCATCACCACTCCTATGCAGCCTCTTCAAAACCTCCATCTCTGCTCTGTGCTCTCTCATGTGTCCTTCCGCTCTCCAAGCTTTCCTATACCTGATTTCATGTCTATCAGTCCCGAAGTACTCTTTCACTACTCCACTCTGTGGTTTTTCCTTCCTAGTATTTTGGGGGAATCTTACCTTTAAAAACCCCTCTTATCACTTTTAATTGGCAATAAGAGCATAATTAATGTGACTACTTGTTTCAATTATACTTCGATTGCTTTCTGAGCATGCTGGCCATGAGGGAAAGGAGGCAGTTGAGTATTTGCTCAGGTTTTCACATATTCATTCCTTCCTTTTTAAAAAAATTCACAGAAGCTGCAATCACTTCCCTGTCTACACTTGCCTGCCTCTAACCATACCACCTTCTAAACCTCCCCATCAAAGCAATCACCTTTTAGCCATATATCCATGTATACAATGTATATCTATCACCTTTCTGGAGATACATGTCCATTTCCAGAACCTCTGTTTCTTCAGATATTCATACACCTCAGTACTGCATCATCAAGCTCCATCACTCAGCATTTTACTTTCAAGATTTCCTGGATTTTGCATATTCCTGCTTTCCTTAAACTAAATGAAAAAGAGCACTCTCACATGCCCAGGTTTCTTTGGCTATTCTGAGACATTTAGTCCCCACATCTTTCAAGAAAATTCTTCTTTTCCAACCTTCAAGAATTTGAAAAATGCTTATGCACACTAATGAATAGCAGAATTGATCTTGCATTTATCAGCTTCTTTGTTCAACTGCATCTGCTGGTGATTCACACATTGTAGAGCTGGGGGGAATGTGCCCATGTATCATGATGTTTTGATGTGCACAGGGCTCTCATTCAGGGACAGCTGGCTATAAAGTGCCTACCAAGCTGCTGTGTGCCTTCAACGGGGAAAGAGGAAGGATTCTTGCATTTCTTTAGGAAACACAATGTCGTGGAAGAGCATTGTCCCTCACCACAACACTGCACAACAAAGACAAAACCATGCCATTGCAAGCAAACTTTGAGATGGAGAGAACAAAACACAGCCACATAGGAAGTGACACAAAATAAGGACATAACTGCAACATTTGAAATTATACCAGCAAATTTCTTTAGTGTAAATGCAGCACATACCTTAGAACAGGTTAAGCAGTTTTGCTGAACACATCTAATAGTTCATTTACTTAACTCATAGTTACAGTGATTATTTCTAGAAGACAGAGCTGTTCAGCCAAAACAGGTTTATGAATATTTATCTTTAACCAACTACCAAAAAATTCAAGTAACAATAAGATGCTTAGAAGAAATCCAAGGGCACTACGTACTACCAAAAAAAGCTTTCACAGTTTCTGTTTTAATAACGCAGCAATAACACATAAGAGTAACACTTAAAAACAGAGCTACGCTATCCTCAGATTTCAAAAGACAGAGTAAATAAGATTGTTGAAACACTTTCCTCTAACATCTCAAACAAAACAAAACCACAAGTGTTTGACAGTCTTTAAATTAACAGTATCCTTACACCCATATAAGGTCATCAAGCTCCACCGTTTTCTCTCTGACTGAGGGCAGCGGTGGGAGAATGGACAAAAGTATACAAGTAAATACAAGTAAATTCTGATATGCAGAGAGCATTCAAGATGTGGACAGCCCATACATGTCCACAGGCACCTGATAATATTCTCTCCCTCTCCTACTCACTTCCAGCATCCTACTATATATTTTGATTGTTACTGACCTGACATTTCTGTGAATTCCATAAAAATTGGCATTTAGAAGTCATTAAGGTGAGCTGGTAAAGTTGGATAGAGCCTGGAAACAGCCAGCACAACTTGGACACTCGCTGATTTTCACAGACCATATGGATGCATCAACACATACCTACTAGGATATTGTCACAATTTCAGTCATGAGATAATAAGCCAAGCTTGAGAAACTAGGGGTGAAAATACCTCTTTTAGCTAGAGGAGTATAACTTGACATGAGGTTCAGCAGCAGTGGCCCCAATATAAAAACTTTTTGACCCCCACAAGCAGACAATGATGTGCGAGCAGTCAAATACCCATGTCACTCAGGTGGAAGAAAATATATACACAAGTTCAGAATAGACAGCTAGGCAATGGCTTGCTTTATTCAAGGAAGAGTAAGCAATGCAAATCCATCTTGGAAGCTGCTCTGCTCACAACACTTAAAGAAATAATTTTACTACCCAGGAATCTGACAGCAGTGAACCGGAAAAAGACACCAGTGCAGCTGTTAATATTTCCAAACACCTGATGGCTCACACAAAGCACAGAGTCCCACTTACTGCTGAAGTCAGATAACAGTAAGGAAAAGGAAATGGGCTCAAAAGTCACAATTTTTTGTACAGGTGAAAGAGTGGAGTTCTAGACATGATCCCGTGACTGTTACTTTGAAGCAAGAAGATGCATTCATATAGTTTGCATCAAAATATGACCTTCACAGGAATTACAGCTAAATTGTGCCAAAGGAAGCAGTATGCATACCCTGGTGCTTTGTTCCTCATGGCACAGTATCCTGAGGCTGTCAGGATGGCTAGGTACAAAATAGATCCCAGCAACAAACAGCAAAAACTTGAAAACAGAATTACAAAAAACATTCATTCTAAAGATAAAATTAGAGGACGGTCTTAATTTAGTATCAGAAAAGAGATACCTTTCAATGCTGACAGATACTTGATGAGAATCAGCAGCACTCCTGAGATTGAGGGATACTTTCATGCTCCTCAGTTGTTTCTATTTGTTTTGTTTGGGATTTTTTTGTGGAGTTTTGGTTGTTTGGTTTTTTTTTTTTTTTGTGTGGGGTTGGGTTTTTTTTGTGTGTTTTTTTTTGTTTGTTGTGTTTTTTGGGGGGGGGGAGGGGCAGGTGGGTTGGTTTTGGGTTTTGTTTGTTTGGATTTTTTTTTTATGATGGCCTCATGTCAAGGTGTGTAAAAAGTGACATAGCTCCAGAATGGTTTAGAAAGGAAAGCAGGAAATTAAGAAAGAACCGACCAGATAAGCTGGCCCACATGGTTAACTACTACTGGATGAAGGAGGTATAAATGTCAGTACTGGAGTCAGTGAAGTAATATGGAATAAAGAATGCCAACTGTGAAAATCTGCCGACTCCACAGAGTTCAGCTATGGTTATTAATAACCAGAGAGGATTGTGAACAGCTCTGAGGATTTAAATGCATTTAGTACCTGAGCTATAGCTTGGGAAATGAATTTCCATTTGGATAAAAATACACACTGGGATAAATAAGATATTCACGTATGCAAATATGGATTCTGAATTTGTCAGCTTTTTAGCTATTTTCCCCCAAGAGGAAGCAGTATAGATAGCTGCTATAGCATAATAGGTACTGAGCTAAAGTAAACAAAATGCTTAGGAGCATTAGAAGAGATAGAAATAGGACCTAAATTATAATGACGCTGTAAAGGACAATAGAAAACCCCTAGACCATTGAACACTGTTTTTGCTGCCATAATTTCAAGACACCAGAGAAAGTCTCAGGAAGGACAGCTCAACTGTATTTTAAGACACTGTGGGACCTAATCCTTCTTTCTTAAACAGAACAAGAAACCCTCAAAAAGCCCCTTCCTCTGAGAAAGAGGACCAAGGATTACTTGTCACAAGAAAGAGACATTACAGATATCAACAGAAAACTTGGTTACCAAAACATCTGTAGCAATAATTTTCTCCCTTGACACTGTAGTACTTCCATATTACAGGAATACAGACAGAAATGAAAACAAGAATAAATACACTCAAATAAAACATTTGGGTTTGTTCAGGAAGTCATCAGGACAGAGAGAGCAACGGTTATCTTACCTTTCCAAACAATAATATTTTTAACTATGCAGGTTAAGGCAAGGATATTCTATGCTTCCGGGCTATTGCAAACTGCCTGCAGGAGCCAAGAGAGAATACCCATGTAGTGCTATGTAGCTCACTTCAGGTGCATGGTTCAGGGGTGTTTTTCATTTTCTCCAAGACATGCAGTAACAGAGGAATATATCCGGAACATAACAAATTCATGTCTTAATTCAGCTGCTAAATCATATATTTGATTTTCTTTAATTTCTCAAGCTGTGTTATAAATTTAGCAAAGAATAAACTCCATATATGAAGTGTGAGTTTCCTTACATTTCTCTACACTTGCTCCAAGCTAAAGAAGGTGCCTGAAGTACAGAATTTTCTTCACCTCACCTCCCCTGCTTTACTTGTATCACTTTAGCCCCAAGCACATAACAGAGAAGAGAGGAGGTACCATAACCTGAGAATGAAACAGCCAGCTTTCTGGGAAACTTGGGCTTAAATCCAGCTTTTTCAACAGTATCCTAATTTACACCAGCTGTAGTTGGTAACATGACTGCAAGTGACAACACATCCCATAGAGGCACTCTGATGCCTCTTTCTTCAAAGTAAGGTGGCCTGAAAACATGAGTTTTATTTTATAAAACCAGTATTTAATGAAATCATATGATCTGACCAATCTTCACCATTTTCATGCAAGGAAAAAATATGGTTTTCATATTTGAATTATTTGAGTATCTTCCTGTGTGGTGCTTAAAGCTGGAGTAGAAATGTTTTTCCAGCCTAAAAGAGCAGGAGTTAGAGTCTACTAATTGAAACACAGAGTAAAAAGAAATAATATACACTTGGACTTAGTTTTCAATAAGTGAAGGTAACACTGTGAGCAACAAGACTATTTTCCCTTTTGAAATGCATAATTCAATCTTAAGCAGTTTCCCTGTGCCAAATTATACATGTGCTTTGCAGTCCACCCTGATAACAGAAAACCAGTATCTAAAGATGCCAAAAGCAGGGCTTATGTCATGTTCCTGCAGAACACTGAAGCCTCAGCTGCTGAAGCCTCTAAACTTGCACAATTCTATTATCACACAGTAATGATGATTTACAAAGACAGAAGGTCCCAAGTATCAGTTACGGCTTGTAGGCACAAAGCATCCTAACATGCTAAGGTATACCTGCCACCCAGTCATCATTTCTGACTGTGTTGTAGGTGGCTCTAACTGCATAGCGACCACATTGTCGTTTTCTCTCCAAAATGGGTATTGGAGTAAGATGGCAGCACTTCTGGCTACTCTCTTTCTCTAGAGTGGATTTTATGTTTTTGCTGCTCTATCATGTTTTTTTTTCCAAAGGGAATTCCTAAGCAGTGCCAAGCTAGATTTCTGAAGGCCAGAGCATCACTATCTCTGAGCAATCTGGTCCAGTGGAAGGTCTGGGGGCTCCAACACCCAATGTTCCAACACCTATGGCAGCAACAAGTGGGGAGTCCAATTTGCATGGCAAGGGGTTGGGACTAGATGATCTTTAAAGTCCCTTCCAACCCAAACCATTCTAAGATTCTATTTGCCTCAAGAGCAGATCATGGCTTTAGAGCAAAAAGATCACCACTGCAAATTCTCTTCTAGCCTCATGTAGTGAGTCTAACCACATCCACCAAATTAGGCCTCATGCTATTTTAGTAGCAATGTTTCTTAAGATGGAACTGTTCAGATGATTCCTTTTTTTCTCCGAGATATATACATCAAGATCAACTGCAAGTCAACAGATGCTAAAGTACCATTTATAGTACATAGTCCAGCATTTCTCCTTAAAACACTATTTAAAAGATAGTCTCGAAAGTAACCATGAAGGCCTTTTCTTGGCTAGCAGGTAACTACACAGATTAGCCACATAATCAGCTCTCCAAAGACCCAGAATGACTTCCCTATGACAGATTTTTTTTACAGTGCTAGAGCTCATTTGATTAGGAAGCTGTGTATTTTGCTCTGAACACAGTTGTATTTCTGCAATGACATGAACTTTTTCCTGGAGCTAGCTCCTAATTTGCACAAATGTGATGTGAGGTATGCCTCCCTAGAGAGAAAATTGGAAAAACCTTCTTTGAGACAAAAATATCATCGTAACAATGAGGTGCTTTGTCTTATAGGCAAGCCACCAAAATCAAGGCAAAATCTACATGAATGTAGTACCAACAGAGAACTTTGAGAAATTATACAAAATAGGATCCATGGTAGAAGCACTGCAACTTGTCTCAAGGATACAGTTAGCATTAGGTGGCACAACTAATTAGAGGACATCACAGTAAAGACATGAATGCTTCTGTACAGCCTTAGGAAATTTTTGAAGTTTAACTTATCAATGTTCTCTTATAAATTGCATCTTGAAGGCATTAGATGGTTTTAAACTTGCTGAGATCAGATATTTTTGAAAGAAACAGATTCAATAATGTAATTGGATTGATGGTGTGAAATAACTATGCCACTCTATGCCAGGATTATTTTTTTTTTCCATCCCCTTTTGAAAGGCAAAGGGTAAAAGAAA
The DNA here is from genome assembly GCF_028554395.1 of Pezoporus wallicus. Classification (NCBI taxonomy): domain Eukaryota; kingdom Metazoa; phylum Chordata; class Aves; order Psittaciformes; family Psittacidae; genus Pezoporus; species Pezoporus wallicus. Next base: position 4,596,691 of record NW_026639744.1, read on the forward strand.
TAAATCAAAATAAGAATGAGAGCAATTAGGCTTTGAACTTAAAACTGAAAAAAGGTTATTAAGACCCAGCTTGGCCGAACGTCCTCACAGGCCGCTTATCTGGGAAGTCTACTCAGACTGGGAGGCAGCAACTCTTCAAAATGCCCACCAACAAGCAGACTTATTCTAGAACAACTTATATCTACAGTTAACATACTTGGCTATAAGTCACTTTAGAGTGGACAATCTCAATCATGACTAAAACATATTATCCTTCCACTGAAATTAATCACAAGACATCTTTAGAAGGCTGTCTACATTCTTGCAGTTTTTCAGTGTTTTCAAAGTTCTGTTTAATTTCTCGTCAAATCTTTTATGCATGCACCATTTACCCAGTACTTTAGTCATCATTTATACCTTTCTCAGAACAAATGCAGAGAGGTAAAAATGCAAATTTATATATTTATCACTTAATATGCAATCATAAGTACTACATATATCTGAAAACATAACTGATGCATGCAGATTGTAAAATCTGGTTCGGCAGATGTCCCAACAGGAAAACCTCAGGGGACTGAAGAGTTATGCAAGTGTATGTTGGTCTTCTGTGCTACAGTCCTCTTGCAGGATCTTTTAGAACTAAATTCCTATTGTCAGTGGTTTGTGCCCTTTAACATAAATCTTTTAAACAAATTCACAGGCAAAGGTCTTTCCCCATATGAAAGACAATATACTGTTGCTGTTTTGACTAGCAGGTTTTCAGGAGTATTCTACTTGTGAGATTTGATCTAAATTGGAAGTTTAATAAGATACATAATTTCTAAATTTATCAGAAAACAAAATGACCCAATTGATTACTCTGTTTCTTAATGCTTGTTCTATATTGTTTTCAACTCAAATTAGTTTCACCTCAATACTTCTAAACTCTTTAAAGGGGGAAAGTTGGAACCAGTGCCCAAAGAATAAACATTGTATTCTGGGGTAGATATCTTGCATTCTTCATAGGGAAATCAGGCTTTCAATCCCATGAAATTCAGAATTGGACCCAGGCAAGCAAATATGTACATCATTCTACAAGACTGTTTTGGGGTGGCGGGGAGATAATTAATCTGCTTAATATGGTTGAAGGATTACAAGAGCAGAAAAGTTTCCCAACATGATTTTCTGAAGTCATCATAGCTTGCCTCATTTTTCACCAAAACCCCAAATCCTGGTTCCATCTGTTTCAACCGTAACCATTTAATATTCATTTCTCCCTTTCCTTTCTGTTCTCTGTTTCTTAGAAATGGGTCCTTATTAAAGATTTTTTTATTTTTTTCTCTTTGTGGATCACTTATACAGAAGGCAGATAATAATCTGATTACCAAAAGTTATGGAGATCTCCCATTGTACTGACCACGTGGGTCCAAGCGAGGTCACACTATCATTAGGGAAAATAGAAACCAGAGCATAGAAAATAATTTTTAAGGCAAAGGAAATAGCAGCTCAGATAAACTCAGGAAGCTGGGCTTGTCACTGCAGTCAATTTGGAAGAGATTAAAGGGGACAAGCCACACTCCAATCAAATGATCAGTTGATAGACTATTTAGGATATAAACACAAAAGGTCTTCTCTGAATAGATCTTTAATGATTTGGAAGGCATTGTTTGCAGGCTCTGCCATGCAATAAATTGATTTAGCAAAATGTCAAGTTAGAGGGAGGAGGCAAGAAACAGGAGTTGAATTCCTCCCAGAAGAATGTAAACTATATAACTGTACTGAAAAAGGCAGCTGAAGGATTTACTGATCTGCTGGAGTATTTAATGAAATTATTCTCATGAGCACAGTCTTTATGAGCTGGATCATTGCTATCTCTCCCTCAATAACTCACTCCCTTCTCATTATGAAAAAAACTTCACATAAATACCTTCATACTCAATATTTCAATCAGTTACACAAGTGCAAGACTGCTAGTTAGAAATCTTATGCTTCCACTTAAGTCCACATAATCCATTTTAAAATTTCTAAAATCCAAACCGGAGCATCCCAAAACACAAATAGTAATTTTTTTATTTTTTTTTTTATGGCAGGGCATCAAGTCCACTGTTATTACTTGGGAAAACTTTGCATCATCTTTAAAATGAATTAAATGTCCAATCTGACCATAACTTTTGTATGGTATACTAAACTCTGTTCACCATTAAACATTACCACAACAAGCAGCTAAACTGTAAAACACAAAATAAAAAGTTTTCATCTCTGAAAAACAAATCAAACTGGATTCTTACTTCAGAGGAGGTAAAGAAAAATACATATTTTAGCATCAAGCGGCTATCACAAGTAGCCTCTTACATAAAAAAAAAATATAAAACATATATATAATAAAGCAAAATTATTGGCTTTATTTCCAAAAATTGATGACTTCACCTACATTTGAATTCTCAATTCAACATACCCCAAAACAGAAACCTCTAAAAATCATTGCAGATTTTTATCTTGTCTATCTAAAAGTTATCTGAAAGACTGTAATAAGCAGTTAGCAGGGGTCAGGCTTAAATGAAAAATTCTTGAGCTTTACCATTGACTAACCAAAGTGCACTTGTGACGAACCCTCAAGATACACAATCATAAACTGAGGCCACATGGACAAACACTGTATTTCAATGTCTATGGATGCTCTTCCACCCAGCATCTGGCATCCACCACTGCATTACACTTGTCAAATATCCAACAAGAGATACTGTCCCTGTTTCACCATCGTTTTTTGGCCATAACTGTCTCTTGGTACCATTAATTCAATACCTCAAAGGAAATGGCAAGCAGCAAGTGAACATGTGGAAGGTTTACCAACTATGCTGAGGAAGCAGAGGCTGCATCAACCTCTGCGAGTTCATTTGTCATCAGGTACAGAACCAACACTGAATCAACAGGGGTTTTATGGACACAACATTTTAAAAAGTCTCAAGTAAAAGAAATGGTAAACCATGATTGTAACAAGTATCCTTTTCCTGTTTCCACTGAAAAAGACAACACAAAAGTCACACTTACTTAATACAGCAAATCCTCTTAGTATGAGTGTGGAACTACCAGAAATGGTTCAAAGGTTACAGACAGAAGAGGATTCTTAAGGTCGTACATGGAAGAAAGCTAGGGTTATTGACTATTTGACAAAATGCAGACCGCACTGAAGAAAACTTATTGTTCCTGTTTTAAAAGTAATTGCCTGTCAGAAGCCTTCCTTTTCCTGCTTTATTCTTTTCCCAGTTCAATGATCTCAAAAGAAAATACCTATAACTCTAAATTCTAAAGCATGTAAAATAGAATAAAAATATTCAAGAGCATGAAGAGCACTTCAGCATGCATCACTTTTAAAATTTCAGAATTAAAAATACCTGAAAAAAACCTATTGCTCAGCACATCACCAAGAAACACTACAAATTTAAACAGGCCAACATTGCTTACTACAAAAATCCGAAATTATGTTTTCTTATGGAACACACTTTTACAGTATTTTGCCACCAGGGACATTTTGTATTGCTGGAAATATAATGCATGGTTTAGTTTACAGTAGAAAATGGTTACATCTTAAAAAGCATTACAGGTGGAGACACTAGAAGATAAACAAGTTTCATGAAAACACAGGGAAGGTATATGCCAATGTACTGATATAAGTAATTCTGGCCTCAGGTACAAGGGAACTGTACAAGTTTGAAAGCAATAGATAATCTATGTAGAGTAAAGATAACCTTTCCACTCGGGGAGCTGACAAATATACAAATACAATCTGAGAATCATGGTTTTCAGAGGGGGAAACAGGTAAGGTCCATCCAAAAAAAATCCAACCCAAAACCATTTCAGCTACAGTAAGGAATTTATTTCACTTATAGTCTTCATGTTATGATTCAGTTAGTATTAAAATATGTCTTAAAGTATAAAACCCATATTCTCTGCAAACCAGCTTTCTTGGGCAATCTATCAAGGCAAAGATTTAGATCCAACAAACAAGCAAAAACAAAAACCCACCCGTGAAGTGATGGACTTACAGCAGCCTTCTCAAGAATCTGGAAACCTCAAGGTCCCTCAGGCTGACAGCTGGAGGAATGCTTACTGATGAGAGTGCTCTGACTCAACTAGGGCTCCGTGCCTTGCTGCAGGGCAACCACCTGCATGGGGGAACTGATGTTTGTAGATGAAACACAGACCTGATACAATGATTACTTGTAAACTACAGAAGTAGTATGGCACTTCCCATAAAATCAACAAACCCCTCACCCCCACCCCCTCAAAAAAAAAAACAACAAAAAAACAAAATTAAAAAAACAAAAAACAAAAAACAACCAAACCAACCAAAAAACATTCTGTCCATTTTTGCATCATATTTCAATCCTCCTTTTTTGAGCACAGCCACCTATGATGTTAAAACTGAGTGTGTGTCAGTGGTAACAAGAGAAGGTCTCGGCACTTAATTCGGTAGTCTGGGGAAAGTGCTTTTCTGTATAAGAACAAAATCCTTCACTGTATTCACAATGTAAAGGCAAAGAAGAGCAGATGAAGCACAGATATCCATTTTTAATGTTTGACAAAATCTGCTACCATTCAAAACAAGTTCCTGGAGATTCTTCATTATTTTTGAAGTGTTTTCTTCATAGAAGAATTAGATAAACCCTGACAGAGCATAAATACTTTGAGTGTATGATTAAGAACCACCTTGCAGCTCACTGCATGCAAGTATTGAAAATGTGAGAAAATGTGAGAGGGTAAACCCAGCTGTTTTGAGGTCTTTACACATTGACATATTTGTCCTTAGAGAAGGCAGTTCCCTAGATTAAATCCATGGTCTTTGAACTGAACAGGAACAGTAGATAAAAGTTTATCAGTGTTAATTGTTCGGGGAGGGGGGGAAACAGAACAAAATCCACCCTACACCTTTCCCTTTTGTTTTCTCTTTCTTCCTCCAAATACATCGGGGGGGGGGGGGGGGGGGGGGGGGGGGGGGGGGGGGTGGTGTGTTGGAAATAATAAACACAGAGCAGTCAGACTAAACAAAGTAAAGAAACAGAAATAGACAACTATCACTTAATTTTTAAAGCAGCTAATATGCACAACTATCAATCCTACAATAGGATAAAAGCAGCAATACCCTTTTTCTTACATTCATAGGAGAACGATAGCTATGTAAATATTAACAAGAAAAATACCTTTTCTGTGTTTGCACCTTTGAAAAATTAAACTACCTGACAAATTTTATTTTACCCTTATGAAGACAAAAGGTTATCAGTCTAGACAAACCTGTGGCTGATCAGCCATGGCTGCTTTATCTCTAAAGAAAAAGATGAATAGGAAGACAAAATAAAGCAAAATAAGAAATTCCAAGAAAAAGCCAGTAGCAATTACTTTCATGCAATGATGCTTCAGTGCTTCATTGGAAGAGATGGGAACTATCTACCCTTGCCCCCTTTCCATTCTCCATCACATACTTGTTCCATCATTCCTTTTCCAGGCTGAGTTCTAGCCTTAATTTTCCTCACATAAAAATTATTTATATGTCTGAAACTAGATATCTGCTGAATTAGCCCTGAATTGCATATTGTATTAAATCTTGGGGGGGGGCGGGGGGAAGGGGTGGAAGAGGGAGAGGAATTGAGGGACTAATTCAAAGGGAAAATGAATGGGTTTTTACCTTCTGTGTTTCAGTGGAGAAACTGAAATGTCTTCTTATAAAGCTCAAACACTGAGGAAAAATAGAAACTGTCAACACATAACCCACTGCTTAAGCACAGGAGAAAAAGGCCGTGGGGCACCACAGCTGTAGGTCAGAACCAGGACTAAACTCCTGCCTTACATCTCAGCTGTATAGTCTTTGATGCTATACTGATGTGTCAAATGGTAATCAGGAAAGAAACAATGTATCTTATCTTTAAAATCTCTGCAGGGTGATGGAAAAAGCATGAGTATTTTTTTGCTAGTTGTAGCTTTTCTGTGATCATACAAAAGTGACCTTAACTTAGGTCAGGAGTCAGTTGTTACATTCCTATCTGCTCCATGACCCAGCCCTGTTTGAACACCAGCTCATTTCTCCTGCCTGCACCTTTCATCTCTTCCATTAACTCATCTCTCTAACCGCTCCCTGATAAATCATTCCTCCATTTACTCTAATCTTCAAGTAGCACAGATGGTACCCTAGCTTTCAGAGACAGATATGGGACAAGGTACTAATCTTTTTCTCTACCCACCAGGAGAGGTCATTAACAGCAATGAAAATGCAGAGGGGAAAAATAACAACTATAATGGAAATGCAGAGGAAGAAACAACTACAATGTATGTCTCTATCTAATAGTTTCAAATAGCTATTAAGCTAAATCTCTGTATCAGACTTATTTATACTTAACATCACTGGAGTGCAATAATAGGAAGTTTTTGTGTAGAAGATGACTTCTAAGTCACCTTATGACAGTGACAGACCGTAAGGATACTCCTCAATGGATACTAATCATTTTTCACTCTACAAAGGAGTTGTTAACACCCAGGCTCCCAAATCAGAACATGAAACCCTTGATACCCCAGCTTATAGGAAGCATGCAGTCAGGCTTGCATGCAAATGTAACTGATACAGAAAGAGAGCATAAAAAAGGAGAAAGAAAATACTGTGTAAGGTTTGTACATGGATCTGCAGAGGTAGCTGCTGCTTGTAACTTGTTTGTATGCCAACCTGCAGGCAGGCAATTAAGATAACTTCAAAATGGTCCTTAAGCTAAGCTGCTGTTGCCACAAGCATTACTCCTCAGGTCTGATTTCTGAAAAAAAACAAAAAACAAAAAACAACAACAAACAAACAAAAAACCAAATAAAAAACAAACTTGCCCTTAGGGAGCAATATACAGGTATAGAGTGACAATGCTCTTTTACCGTGTCCCTCCTCTTCAGAAATCATTTACTTTAACAAGAGATGATGAGTGCAAAAGCAATGCAGAAGGTTATGTGAGAGAGCAATACTTCTGGAAAGCAAACACTGCTTTTAAATATATACTGGTTGATTTTAAAATCAACATTTCATAAAGTAGAACTGCACTTCATTAAACAAATCCAAAGTTCTGTCGCACAGACATATGGCAGAAAGTAAAATTAAACTTGGTCAGAGCTGCTGAAATACCATAGGATAAATGAAATTATTTTCTAACAGAATAGTTAGCTACTGGGAACATTTACTGCCTTTGTATACCCATTACTGCTTAATTACTGTCAGGGCACCACAGTTCCCAAAGTAACACCAGAAGGCAATTTATAACTCCAGTAAATGATTGTCTGTTACATCAATAAGAAGCATAACTGTTTGTCAGAAACTTGTTTTTAAATCAATAGATAACAGCCAGGAAAACAGCACAATTGATACTGTTAGTTACTAAATTAATCATCTAGCATAATCTAATAATATTTAATAAAAGATTATTTAACTCTTATGAATGAGCAAAGAACTGGAAGAAAGATTCTTCTCCTTGATTACAGAGCTGTAGAAGGGATATGTATTACGGCATTAGTAGCTGCTCCATTACGTATTTGCTCCTGGGCAGTCAGTCAACTGACAGAGGCAGAGATAGGTTTAAGAGCACAGGCCTCCCAGATATTTCTGGGGGATCATTTCACCACAATCACATAGACATACAGAAGAAACAGAATGAGTATTTCTTCAAGCCAGTGGTTTCCAATGACTTGAATCACCCCCCCCCTTTGTGACAGTCTAAAGTCCCCTGCATAAATCATGTTTCCCACAAATATTTGCCTCAATAATTTTGCAATACAAAAGTAGTTTTTCCCTAGAGACAATGAAAGCTAACAAAACTTCAGAATTCCAGCATTTGTGAGCAAACTTGCTTTTGAAAAAAACCTACAGTATTTGGAATACTTGAGTAGCTTAAAACTAATTGATCTTCAAATGCTTTCCAGAACTACTTTCTCTGGTTCTGCTACTCTTCCATCTTATAGTAGGAGACACCCCATTTCCTATCTGAAGTGAAATAATGTTAAGATTTGCTAAAAGCTAGAGGAGAATCAGAGAAAAACTCCTCATCCGTTTCTACTCAGATTCATCTACTTCAAAGCTCCAGGCTTCAGAGACAGCCTAGCATTTAAGGAAAAATGTCTTAATTCTGTTCCTCAGACAATTTTAAGAACATGTGATAAATCTGAAGAACAGCTTGCCAAATACATATTCTAAGAAGGAAGAAAAACATGGCATAAGAGGAACAAACTTCAGTAAACACATTAGTCATTTTCAAATTAGGGATTCTGAAACAAGAGCCACAAGGGACAGAATCCTCCTCCCTACAGACTGAATCATTGCAAACTGGGTTCTGTGATCCATAAAGCCCATCAATGTAAAAGCAAACTAACATGAAGCTCTAGATTCATTAGTACTTTAACAAAGTCTTCAATAAGATGGAATAAGCTTCCAATATAAATAATAAAAAAGCAGAAGTTTGCAACTGTCAGCCAAAATTGTTCAGTGTAGTTCTGGTCGCATAATGCACTACTGTTTTAAATATACACATATACACATGCATACACACATAAGCCCCAGGAAAATTTGCATCATCAGTGTATGCAGCAGAATCCCTCAGTGCTCATTTTCAAGATCACTCAGCATCTTGAAAACTAATACTCTGAGCGATCTGGTCTGTATTATTTTGAATTTTAAAATTAGAATATCCAAACTCATAACATGATAGATAACAGCCAAGAATAGCTTTGAAAAGGACATTTGATCCAAGCAGTAAGACAGGCAATTTTCATTGCGATTCTCAAAAAGCAAGTACAAGCATTTCCAAAACAGTTAACTCTGCATAATTTTACCAGTTACGTCATCAGAATTCCTTCAAATTCTTCATTCTTTGTAACTGTTATGGTAGTGCAAAACAAAAGATGCTTTTCATAACCACTGTCTCTTGTAATTCTAACTGACCAGTTCCAAAACTTCACTGTTTAATTCTCACCATTAATGTACAAACATGTTTAGTTAAAAGTTTAAGCCTTGCAGTTTCATCTGATCATACAGGAAGTCACCGAAGTATCAAAAGTAGAAGGTGCTACAGGCAATTTTGCTTTTAATTAATCTAAACTTGGAACTAAAGTTATGATATGCAATTTAATTTTATGTTTTAATCAGTCTCTTAATATAGCATTTTAATCTCCAGAAGCACTCACTCACATTTGGAAGGGTGCAATATAAGGCTCATCTAAGCTCTCCACATAACTTGAAAACAGGCTCTGAATTTTAATTAACTCAAGAACAACAGGTCAAGCTCAGCTGTGCACTAGTGAGAACTGAGGGAAAATCCCAGAACTTTGTCTTACTTAAAAATAAAATAAATTGTCTCAAAAAAATAATTAAAAATGACATTATAGATTAAAATCTTCATCACAGTCAGCCCTTTTCAACGCTGGGGAGGGAGAGGAAGAGAAGTGTTGCAACACTGTAATCTGCTTGGAAAACCATTTTCAGTGGGAAGGCCATGCCATGTCAGACATTCCACAGGGGGAACAAGCCCTAATGTAGAATTCTGTCAGAGGTCAGTGTGTAATCCAAACAGAAAAGATTAGCTGAAAACACATGTACAGACAGAGACCACATTAATAGCAAAAAAAGCCCAGAAAGTGTGATGTTCTGGCCTTGCTATTGGGCTACATTTTATTACCTGTTCTTCCCAAAAGAGTCATTTGCCACTGTGATTTCTTTTAACTAATCATATTCATAGCATCATAGAATAGTTAGTGTTGGAAAGGAACTCTAAGATTATCTAATTCCAACCCTTCTGCCAAGTTTGCTGATGACACTAAGCTGGGAGGAGTGGCTGACACGCCAGAAGGCTGTGCTGCCATCCAGCGAGACCTGGACAGGCTGGAGAGTTGGGCAGGGAATAACTTGATGAAATATAACAAGGGAAAGTGTAGAGTCCTGCATCTGGGCAGGAACAAACCCAGGTTCCAGTATAGGTTGGGGAACGACCTGTTAGAGAGCAGTGTAGGGGAGAGGGACCTGGGGGTCCTAGTGGACAACAGGATGACCATGAGCCAACACTGTGCCCTTGTGGCTAAGAAGGCCAATGGCATCCTGGGGTGTATTAGAAGGGTGGTGGTTAGTAGGTCGAGGGAGGTCCTCCTTCCCCTCTACTCTGCCCTGGTGAGACCGCATCTGGAATATTGTGTCCAGTTCTGGGCCCCTCAGTTCAAGAAGGACAGGGAGCTGCTGGAGAGAGTCCAGCGCAGGGCAACGAAGATGATTAAGGGAGTGGAACATCTCCCTTATGAGGAAAGGCTGAGGGAGCTGGGTCTCTATAGTTTGGAGAAGAGGAGACTGAGGGGTGACCTTATAAGTGTCTATAAATGTATAAAGGGGGAGTGTCACGAGGATGGAGCCAGGCTCTACTCAGTGGCAAACAATGATAGGACAAGGGGTAATGGGTGCAAACTGGAACACAAGAGGTTCCACTTAAACTTGAGAAGAAACTTCTTCTCAGTGAGGGTGACGGAACACTGGAACAGGCTGCCCAGGGAGGTTGTGGAGTCTCCTTCCCTGGATACATTCAAAACCCGCCTGGACGCATTCCTGTGTAACATTATCTAGGTGTTCCTGCTCCGGCAGGGGGATTGGACTAGATGATCTTTCGAGGTCCCTTCCAATCTCTAACATACTGTGATACTGTGATACTGTGATGTGCAAGGACGCCTCACTCTAGACCCTGTTGCCCAAGGCTCTGTCCAGCCTGGCCTTGAACGCAGCCAGGGATGGAACGTTTACCACTTCTTTGGGCAACCTGTTCCTGTGCCTCACCATCCTCAAGGTAAAGAGCTTCTTCCTTATATCTAACCTGAACTTCCCCTGTTTAATTTTTTAAACCCATCACCTTTTGTCCTAACAGTAAAGTCCCTGATGAAGTATCTCCCTCCAGCACCCTTGCAGGCCCCCTTAATAGTCAAAACACTGGAGAACGGTCTTTACTCAGAATTCTAAAGATGAAGAAATTGATTCACTTGCATCTCCACCTGTCCCAAACAAGAAACAGCTTCCACTGCAGCCCAAGTATTTTCTTGTGTCTCTCGTTTAAGCACATAGTTGCACACTATTTAAAGTTTGCTGCACAGTAGCAGGCAAATGTCTCCAGCCTGACAGAAATTTCAGATGCACAAAACAAATCAAGAAATCCTACCACAAAGTTTTATACACAGTTCAACAATATATGTCAGCATAAACAAGAAATAAATGCTCAAGCATCTGAATTCCATGTGTCCAATATGCAGCAAGTTTTTCTATTGAAATGACTACTGTACAAAACTGAAGTTTTTAACAGTCAAGATGATTGAACAGGTTTTATTCCAGTGGCAACTTGCCTAAATTTGGAACTGATGGACCCGAAGCAACACAAACAGAACCTGTAAAATTGTATCTCACAAGCTGCAAAAGCTCCTTTCCCTGAAAACTCAAGGTAAATTGTGATCTAGAGTGTTTGTTACTAACAAGCTTCCACAGGGACAGAGACACCAGTGACATTTTCTAATTTAAGTAAATTGAAAAGTAAATGGTCCATCTACACACATTGTATACAAAGCACCTGTCAACTAGGTGCTGTCTTCAGGCTCTTGACAGGATGCCAAAGTGGTCCATGGTGGCACACCTTCTGGGCACATAGTAAATAAAACTGTCAGAACAAGAAAAATGACTAGTGGAGTATGAAAAAAGAAAAACAACAAACTGAACTTGAGCTGTACATCAGTTTAGGCTCTGGGGTAAACTAAAATTACTTGGCTCTTACTACCTTAGAAACATCCAAATCATGGTCCAGTATGATTCTTATTCCAGGCTTAATCATCTGAACCAACTAAGAAAATGCAACTCACTCACTTTAGTCTAAACCACCACCACTCTGGTTCACTTGATACAGTGACACTGCTTTGAATCTTTAGACACAATGAGCAAGAACAAGAGAAGCCTTCAGAGAGCCTGCTCAAAAATTTAGTATATCTTTCCTTGTCCCATGAAAAAAAATGGAGATAAAGGATCTAACATTTCTCTCCAATACCACATGCTGGTAAAATACTGCAAGCTTGCAACTTAATCACCTTGTTCAACAAAGTGAGAGTAAATAAAAAATAGGATTTGCTGGATTCTGCAATATATGGTTATTAAAAAATCCGGAGTAGCAACAGTAAACAGTTCAGACTAATATTATTCATTCTGAGTTGGAAACACATTTCTACAGTTTCAAATTGCTAGGAATTTAAAACACCAGAACTACCATTCAGGCATTTGTTAAGCAGCATGTAGGTGCACATACTGCTCAGCTTCTTTACTTGCAAATCTATTGCAGAGGTAAGTTAACACTGAATTACAGGCCTAAAAAGCTGAAACAAATGTCTCTCTTCTGCATTGATAATAATTTCCCACTAAATGTCTACAAACAATTTCTCCAAACTAGTCATAAGCAATAAGGATTCACAGCTCCCATTGATCTTAATCTCTACATGGATAGTCAGTTGATAGATAGAGCAGGTTGGATGAGGCCTTGGTTGATACAGTTTAGTGGGAGGTGTCCCTGTCCATGGCAGGGGGGTTGGAACTAGATGATCTTAAGGTCCTTTCCACCCCTAACTATTCTGTGATTCTATGATCTTGCCCTTATGCAAGTTATAGTTTCAACCTTTTTTCTTTTTTTTTTTAAGATCAGATTCCCTTTACCTTCCCCATACAATGCTTATGCCATACCTACAGTCAACACTTCTCCTAAGTATATTTAATTTTGCTTTTTTTCTTCCTCCCTTCCTATTTACCCCACACCAGCAACTGCTGAAGAACTAAGCACACCGAAACACTTACCTTTGATACAGCAAACTTCATTCGCCTTCTATCTAGATCACTGATAGCACACTAAAAATTCAGAGTTTAAAAGAAAAGTAAAAATAAAAATCAAGTTTTCATACTGCAAGGCAGGAACGCAATGTTAATTTGATGAGTAACAAATACAGCCTTAGGGGACAGCCAGAAAAGCATTTATAAATTCTTAACCAGTGACAACCTTGGAGCGAGAGATGCAATATATAGATTTCCTTCAAGCAGCTATTGAATATTGTTGTCCAATGCAGAGAAGTTTTTTGGGTTTTGGGATTTTTTTTAGTTCATTAACAAAGATTTGCAAAAGTAAATACCCTGCTTCTAAGCACTTAATCTTGAATTCTGACCATGACTCACTCCAAGAGCAGTGGAAAAGTCAACAATTCAGACATATCTCGATCTAGCCTCAAAGATATAGGAATAGAGATGCCAACTGTCACAGTTGATGATCACCTGTGAAAATTAGATCTTTGCAGAATTTTTATTGCTCTTTTCAAAAGCTGATGATTCAGAAAGAACCGCCAGAAAAGACTGGACAGTCAGCACATGTGGCTTTTCTTATATTCATCATGAAGATTGGTGGTAATCATACTTGTAACAGCGTGACCAGGTCCTTTCCCAGGAATGAATATCACACCACCCTTTCTGGCCATGCTGTGTAACATTCAATATATGTTCAACCATTCAGTGGCAAGAAAAACTGCAAAGCAGTTTTCAGAAGGCAGCAAAATCCATCCATTTTACTTGTAATTCTGGTAGCACTTCATGCACGAGTACACAAGAGAAAACAGCCAAGTAAAGCTCAAACAAGTGTGGGCAAAGAAGAAAAAATGAGTAGCTTCATTTGAGCCACATCAGCCTTCTGAGGTCTCTTTTCAGTTGGAGAGAACTGTCCTGCCAGCAGCAGTGACCACAGGGACACAACCTCCAGCCATTTAATCTAGTCCCACCTAGATTACATCTGATCATGGTGATCCATATGGCCTTCTGTCGTGGTTTAAACCCAGTCAGGTAACTTGTTCACTCACTCCCAGTGAATGGTGCCGAGCTGACAACAATCGAGGTCCGTGTCCGTTCCACCCCCCCCCCCCCCCCCCCGCACCGGGGCTCTCCCCTTCCCCGCTCCCGGAGGAACGGGGAGGAGGATCGAAAGAGTGCAACTCCTACGGGTTGAGACAAGAACAGTCCAGCAACAAATCACCACCACTACTATCAACTACAACAATGATAAGGGAAAATAACAAGGGAACAGAATACGATACCACTGGCCAAGAAAACGAGTTCCACCCGGAAGCCCCTGTCCTTCCGGGTAACTCCCAGTTACCCCTCACCCCGGGCATGACGTGCTGTGGTATGGAATACCTCCCCGGCTAGCCCGGGTCAGGCTCCCCGTCCCTGCTTCCTCACAGCTTCCCCTCCTCCCTGGCAGAGCATGAGCCTCACAGAGTCCTTGGTCAGGGTAAACATCACTTAGCAACAACTGAAAACATCGGCTTCACCAACACTGTTCTCAAGCTGGAAGCCAAAACACAGCACTGCACCAGCTAACACAAAGGAAAAACATGACTGCTACTGCCGAACCCAGGACACCTTCACATTTGATTTTTGTGGCAAACGGCAGTTGTGAATTAAGATGAAGATCATGAAGCCCAACAAACCTCAGCTGAGTTACTAAGCAAGACTGGTACTTTCAAGTACATTCCTCCACTGCTCTGTGCAGGACAACTGTGTTGAGCACTGAAACTTTAACCACCAAAACAGGGTGTGCACAGCCTCTCCCTCAGACTGCCAGAAAATAGCAGTGCTGGACTTGGCTGCTTGTAAGGCTTTATGTGCAGAATGCTGCTTCAGTGGAGAAAAAAGAATTAAAACCTATAGCCATTAAGAGAAAAATGCGTATCTCCTCTCTGTCCTCCCAGAATCACTAACCATGTACCAACTCAAACTTTTCCTTACATGGAAGTAGCTTTAGGCCAAAGGACTCCTTTACTCTCCCTTTCAGAAAGCTTTTGCCATAAGTTCTGCTGCAACTCAGAGTGAGATGTGCAGTGGTGAGTGTCGGTGTTGTGCCACACAGTAGGCCAAAATCTTCCTTTTTGCTTGTTAATATTGTAAAAAGAGGCTTCTATTTTAACTTTTTATACTGGTAACCAAGTAGTACGGAAGTTCCCATTAAAAATTTCATGGTTTCTAATTAATGGTTACCTGCAGTTATCAAAGAACTGTTGTAGCTTTAATTAGAACATTACCACAGTGAGGCTGGTGTTACCCTGGGCTTTCCGACACCTCTCAGAACTTGAAGTATATTAATGTAAATTCCACCAGGAAAAAAAACCCAGAACATTCTTCATTGTCTTTTTCCCCATAAGCTTTCAAGTTTTGACTTAGTTGTACCAAGATAGCCCAATTCTTCCATTGAAGATTCAGATGAATTCTACAGTTTGTTTTTTTTCAAATAGGCTAACATGTAAGAGGAAAAAAACACTTGTAGTTGATGACTGTATGATTTTAGAGAGATATTTGTAATAATGTATGTCAAGAGTAGGAGGAATGGTCTTCAGTAACTTAGTTAACAAAATTCTTTCATTTAGTATCCTTTCTGAGCAATGATGAAACAAATACTAGACTGATGTTGGAAAACTGTTCATAATCTACTCTTAAACATGCATGCAACATAATTTTAAAAAGATGCCTAACTAATAAACATTAAAAAGTAAAAAAAAAAAAACAAACCACAAACAAAAACCTACAAAAACCACTACTGTGACCATGTATTATCCAAATAGTGTGCTGTTTTTCCCCTCTAAATCAAGACTCAATTTGCAATTCAATATGGCATTTGATTAATCAGCTCCCTAGTGTCCTACCTAAAGGCCAGAACAGAAGCAAGCCAACACACACTATACAAATAGCATTTTCCAAAACAAATCACCTTCTAAAACTCTTCTTACATACACTGCTCTCTGCCACCACAGAGAAAGAAATGAACTTGTTTGAAAGCATGGCTAAGGATGCAGTACTCCTGAACACGGACGGCTGAGAGAAGCTAAGCAGTGGTCGTATGGAAATTCTGTAGCTACCAGAAAGCAAATCCTTTGACAAGTCACCAGGAAAATACTTTTAAAATTTGCATCCTCATATCATTTCTGTCAGGGCACTAACAGGCCTCACTGCTCCTCATCAAGCTCATCTGGGCTTCCCCACCACGCCCAGGCCCTCAGCCTTACCCCTGCAGTACTGTAGGATGTGAGTCTCCAACCCCACCACAGGTGTTGAACCCCACCTGACCCAGGACATGCCCCATACCCACAGAGGTGCCTGATCTGGCCTCACAGCTGTCCCCCTCCCTGGCTGGGGCACTGGGACAGACTGGCTGGCAAGGTCCTGCCCTTCAGGCCCTACTTACCCCCTGCCTCCCCAGCCTCAGCCAACTGCTAGCTCTCACATCACCCTGAGTTTAATTTCTCATCTTCATCTCTTTTTGCCTCATAAAAATACGCTCCACACACTACCACCCCCACCCTGAAAGAATATAATTAAAAAAAAATCCAAAACCTGTTGCTAACAAGCACATGACATTAAATCAACTTCCTTATCCTATACTTCCAGGTACAACAACCAGAAGCACCTTCCTGAAACTATCAAAAGTTTATTTTACACTGGGCCCTCTCCCATGAGTATCACATTTTAATACCTCACATAACATTTGCTCCCATCATGCATAAAGGAGGCAATTTTACGTACCTACGCAATGCTGACAGTAACTCCAACTAGCTGTGATTCAAGTGTGAGATATTCTTAACTAGAAATCTTTTAAAAACAAGTTCAAAGAGACAGGAAATTTATAACATCATTTGCTAATATATTTAAATGGTTGATTAGTTTCAGTAAAATATTTACAGCCTGTTTACAGTTTGAACTTTAACAATTTTGACTTCCAAGCATTATATTCTGCAAGAATATAGGCCCTTTAGCACTAAAAACTGTTTCCAAATAAAAATTATTTTTAATAGATCTTGCCTTTATTAGAAGTACTAGCATCAGAACAGAATTTACCGAAGTCCAGGAAATATGTTTGCACTTCTTGTTTTGGCATTTTGGTTCAGTCTGCAATAGAAGCCAGCTCCAATTCCCTGCCCCCCTCACAGTTTACATGCTGCTACATACAGAGATGGCAACGTAACTTCATTATACAAATGCTGCCTGAGCCAAAAACCCCCTCAACACAAGGCAGTGGGTACAGAGGAGCTTTGTCTTTTTTTTTTTTTTTTATTGTGTCAAGTGCATAGCATTTATTTTTAAAGCTTTAGTGTTACAACATAATTTTATCTCTGTTTTAAACTTCAGAGACTGTAAATAAGACCTACAAAACTGTGAAAGTGACAGGGAGCTTCCAACATGCAATTTGCCTGCTCCATCTGGTTCTTTACCCTTTTCATATGCACAAACCATCTAATTTAGATGGCCCAGTTTCCACTTTTTCCTCACCTCAACAGACTGATGAGGAGTTTGGCAAACAAGGGTTGCAACAAAAACACTCAATCTTCCTAATTATTTGAATTTTACAATATACTTCACCTGGAGGACATTTAACAAACCCTGAAATACTTCAGACGTTGCCACCAGAGCTGCTTGAAACTGGCCCAAGCAGATAAATTACAGGCAATCAGTGATTATAACTAGCCACTTTGCACTTCCAAGTCACAAAAGCTAGGTTCCCCCTACTTCCATTAGATTTTATCAAGAGAGACTGTAAAGGCAACCAGAATTCAGCTCTTCAGTAATTATAGTCCAGCAATCAACAGAAATAATGTGGTTAAGGATGATTTGTGGGAGAGGTAAAGGGTAGAAAACCAATGCACAATTTTAAGCAGTAGCTTGTAATGCAAGCTAAAAGTAAAATTACTGTTAGCTTTTATACAGGGATCCACAGTGAAGCCATAGGAAGATGACACAATTTCCTCCGGCATCAAAGCTTTAGATCATCAAAATGAACTCTTCGTTTATTTGTTTCCCACCAGAGCTTTGAAGGAACACGAATGTTCCTTCTCCATTTGGAGACACAGAACTTACATTCTGACAGGCTAAAACAAAACAAAGAGCAATGCACAGAACAGGAGAGAACCACAGGCTACTCTGTTGATTTGCAAGGCAATAGATAGAGAACCAAGATATCATCCAGCCTCTGCCCCACAAGAGCCACCAAGGTGCAGCTGAAGACACAAGGTGCTGAAGGAGTTGCCCAATTCGGAAAGTATCATGAACACCGCAGGAAGATAGGAATGCTAGTGGGGGAAAACCAAAAATCCAGGAAACAAAAAAAACATACAAACCTTTGACACAGACAAAGAGAAAAGCAAGGGGAAATGTCCTCTCAGCAGCTGTAATCCACTGCTGAAAACTCACAGTTTTCTTTCTATATTTTGGCTAATACACTCTTACTGTGTATTTAGTAACTATTAACATGCACAAATTTGCTTCATACACACATCAGGCTACAGGTGCAAATACTTCATCACAAAACGTGTGTCCAGGAGCATTTTCACAGAAACTGGTTCAGCCTATGTCATTAGATCAGTTATATGAATTGTAGATGTCCGTTACTATGATCCAGTTTTGCCCAAATACATACAGAATAGCAAAACACACACAAACAAGCTCCCAAGAGAGGGGAAACATCCCATGTGTTTTAATTCTGAATCTCAAAGCACAACACTGGGGGTGGGGGAGAAGGGGGAAGGAACACACAGAAAGAAAACGACCATATTCAGTATAAATTCAGAAGTTGGATGCTTGAAAGAGGCGGGTGGGGTGGGGGAGAAACACAACAAAACTGAAAACAAGAAAACAAACAAACAAAAGGTTTCTTTTCATAAAGAGGAAACAATTCTGACTATCCAGAGGTCGATACTGAAAACAAGCTGTTTTCTGGGTTTCCATGACACTAAGAAACCCAAAGTGATAGGTACAAGAGAAGAGATGAATGCCAGGCAAATAATAAGGTTGTGTTTTCTCAATTTGTTTTTGTGGCTTTGCAATCATTCACATAATTCCTCACCTTGTGGAATAAACAGAATTTTCTACATCAAACCTTCTACTCAAGTGGGTCAATCTCAATTCCCTTGTCCTGGAGGTACAGAAATCAAACAAACTGCTGCAGAAGTATCCTGAAATCTGGGTTCCTATTGTAGGGGTATATTCCTCATCAAGGTACAAGAATCTTGAGGAAGAGGAGTATCAGAAAAAGGGAAGACAACTCTCCTGGTGAGCACTAACTAGTGAGGACAGCAGGAAGATAGCTCAACTTCAGAGAAAACAGCACCATCACACAATGCTAAGGGACTTCAAGGTAATTTAGGCTAAGTGCGTTTCCAGTTAAGCAGTTTATGAATATAAACAACCAAACACTGTCACAAACATGCCAAATCAAACCCAAAGGCAGCAAGAAAACTAAACCCACTGAAATTAATATGTTTGTTGCCAGGAACCTGTCTGCCTCACAAAAACTTACATGTATATATTAATTGTAAACAGTATATTTTGCACTTCAAAGATGTGACAATGACACTATTTTTCAGGTCATAGATGCTCTTGTCTCTTGATTAAGGTAAACACCCGTTAGGGCAGCTACATGGAAATACTCTCCCCTGCCCAAAGTCTTCAACTGCAATGCAAGAAAACGTACACATACACAGTACCAAGAACCAGACATAAACACAAACCATGTATAAAAGGATAGTCCCTTTCATTTAGTCTCTAGGTTCAACCATTTCCCCCTTGCCATGCATCTTCTATATTTCTCCATTTTGCTATCATAAGAATCATCAAGAGGTGAGACTATTCATATGGAATATTATTTCTGAATTAATTTATTGTTTTTTTTTATATGCATGGTATATTCAGGCTAACATTTATGACACCTGAAGATAAAACCAGGTCTATCAACTACTCAATATAGTGTACTGAGAGTCTGCTTAGACCGCAAATTAATCCTTTGGCGGATGATGATAAAACAGCAGATTCTACAATGTAAAAATTGTCAAGTATTTTTTCATTTTCAAAATGAAGCAGTCAGGCAAAAACCCAGCCCAACTTCAGCCGCCCGCAACATTCCAGGGACCACAGACAAAGCTGGGAACAAACAATGTCATCACCTACTCCGCTTACAGGCATAGGTTTGTCCTCTTATCACAATATTGTGGTAAGTTTATAAACATGCATATGTGTATGCTACACTGAACAGATTGCATGTCCTTCAGAATGTAATACAGTATTTTAGACAGTATATATATCAATATATATCAATTTTCTGCTATTGCCTTGTCATCTCTTACTAGTCATATTGACAGTTGCAGGTTTGAAACATTTCCTACTTACAGGGAACATTTTGATGTGAGTTTATGCATATATTCTCTAAGACTCACCTAATTACCTACATAAATTCTTGCAACTCTCTCCTTCAATAAACACATGTTTTTAACAGTCTCCTTGACCTGACTTGAGAACTATCCTCCTGAACTGCATTGCCGTACTTTTGGGTAACTGATACACATACAGATTGTACAGACATGTATACGCTACTATTTCGGAAGGGTTTGGCATTTCTAAATTATATTCAGTTAACACTATCACAGATATACAAATTAAAAACTCTAACAGGGTTTTGTTACAGAAACTAGTAAACTAGCAACTGACACATTTCTTATTGGTACCACTGTTTCCTTTTTTTTTTTTTTAACCAGTTTTTTAAGCAATGTTTATAAATCCTAAATGCAAATTAAGCTGAGCTGTGATACCATCTTTACATTCATATATGACAGACTGACCACTAAATGCTGGAATAACAAATAATACAGCATCTTAAAAGCTATATTCAAATAATGCCATACCTATATTCTAAAAACTCTGAGCAATTCCAACTCAGGTAAACACAGCGGTGTTTTAAACTTCACTTAAAAAAAATATAATTCACATTCCCCAATTTTCTCATGCACACCTACAAAATCAAAAGCCCAAAATCTCTTTTTAAATGCTACCACTTCTTTCTACCCTCCTGCCCACTACAGTCTTTAGCAAACGTCCCACTTCACCAGAAACAAAACCTTTCAGAGGTATTTTGTTGTTGTATTGTTTGTTTGTTGTTGTGGTTTTGTTTTTGTTTGGTTTTGTTTTTTGGTTTTTTTTTTTTTTTTTTTTTTTTTTTTTTTTTTTTTTTTTTTTTTTTTTTTTTTGGGGGGGGGTGTTAAACAAAACCCAAACAACAAACATTTCCTTACTGCAGCAGGAATTCAATTTTTCCATTTTCTGATTCTGGCTTTAAGACACTTTCTTTCAGGGTCCGAGTTTTTTCTTCCTTTTCAATGCTAAATAGGAGCCCTATCAAGACTTACACACCACACGAGGGGAGCTGTTTTTTGGGAGGGAGGGGCCAGGGGGAGTATAACTGCCACAGATGCATATTGTTCCCCCATTTCATGTATTTAGACCATATTCAAATCACAGGTGCTGCTATCTTCTCACATGGCTTAGCAGGTTTGTCTCCAAGGGATACAAACCTCCATTTCAGGTTTGCTTATTTTATTCACTGGTCAGTCCCTTCCTAGGAGCCACTGGAGATTCAGTATGTCCGTTGCTACAAGGTGATTATAATTTCTGCACACATCCAAATGGCTCTAGATTTAATGTGCTTGAGAAGCAACTATGATTGTAGTATGAAGTATGGATTTTGTTTTTCTTTGGGTTTTCTATTTATTTTTTTAATAAACTTACCTAGTTCTAAAAAAAAAATGCTAAACCGGCAGAAACTGATCAAGAAAATTCGATTAAGAACTGAAAGAATCAACTATCAGGAGACAAAAAGAAGTTGTCTGTCTGGAAAACGGAGGGATATCTGTGAGACAAAAAATTTTAATGCTGCTTCAGCAGCATTAAAAAGCATGGAGGGCAACTTTACCTTTGGAATCACTCTCTGGCTTGTCCCCACCATCTTTTAAACCATCTTGTTGGTTTTAGGAAACATTTAAATTTTCAAGATTAATTCACTCATAAGCACATCACCCCATCTTCCTTTTCATTCCCACATGAAGTCCAAGATCTTTGAGTGCTTGAAGTGAAGCCTTATTACACCTTTGTATACGGCTCCTATTTTATTCTCAGACACTCTGGGGCAAAAGGTTAAGGGAACAATCTTCACATTTCCCCTCAGTCATGCTTACTATTACTATAGAGAAAAGCCCAAATATTGCCTGTTTGGCTCTCTAGTGTATTCCTGCCCTAATCCATGCTCGAAACCACTGCCAGAGTTCAATAGATGAATTCTTCTGCCAGCAAAGCTCATACAGTCATTCCAGTGGAAAGCGTACAAAGCAATTTTATCTGAATTTTCCAAATATGCCTATATAATATCCATGCAGCAGTTTCTAGTTTTCTTAGCTAACTGCTGCTGAGGTTTTCATGGGAATTGGGTCCCTTCTCTAAAAAGGCTCCTGGAATTTCTAGACTCTCATGAAAACACTGATACTCACTTTGTTGGTTTTTCAGAGTAATCAAACATTAGAAATGCTTAGAAGTAGCTGGTGGACCTAAAAAGCTCACACACCAGAGAAGAGCACCAGAAGAGTCCTTACCAGAACCTCCAGGCAATTTGGATTTTATTTCGAATTTTTCAGTGCATGACTTACAACTGTTGAGTTTTCCAGAGGTTAAAAATTCTGCCAAACATACAAGACTACAAAGCAGGATTTGCAGACTGTAAATGCCAGAACTATAAATCTTGAAAACCTGTAATTTCTTACTAGCCTTTGAGAATTAATGGGATTATTAAATGCAATATGTCAAGAATGAGAAAAGTTTAAGCCTGATTAAGCAATATTGCCAATGTTGCTCTAAAGACTAAACCTGCCCTTGGTACAGTCTTCCTAGAAAGAGTCATAACAACCTGTTAAATGACTGTAATTTAAAAAATGGAAAGTTTTAAAGCCTTACAATTAACCTAGCATACTTACAAATAATCCACTGCTAAATGCAACTGCATCATCACCTACTGGGCAATGATCAACAGGGCTTAAGGTCGGATCAGTCAAGAAAAACTGAAGGTGACATTTTGTGATGAAAGACTCTGACAGTCTCGAAGATGATGGATTATGAGGTACAATTTATATCATAATCAACTAGTCATGATATAGGAATGCAGTCAAAAAAATCTGATAGTTTGAAAAGGTAATATCAGGAGTGAAATTAATGGCACTACATTGATTTGGCTCACTTACAGCACCAAAGCACTTTGCAGCAATGACTCCAATAATCAAACAGGAAATAGCTGAGCAGCCGCTGAAGCTCAACATTGAGTCACCAGACTGCATCTAATACAGCTGGTGACACTTCATTCCTTGCCTATCTTCAGGAACTGCCCCAAGGCTTCACAAATTTGTTTTCACAGAGAATTACAACCAAAATAGCCCCAGGCACAGAAAACAGTGAGTGACCTCAGAGACATGCCCAGGGCACTGCAGTTGGTGTCACCCTCAGTAACTAGAAATAACTAAAATGGTAAAGGAGTTGATCTCCTTTACCCAATTTTTCAAGTCTTGTACTAATGACAGGCTGTGGACAAAAGAATTCAAAAAATTTACCAACCACATACTAAAAACACTCCATGGAACATGCAGCCATCCCTCACAGTATGTTCATCCCTCTTGAAAAGTGATCATTGAACATCCAGCCCAAAATTAGAAGGTATTTGACTGATCAGTGGTCTCAGAAACCCAAAATCAAAACCATGCTTTCATGCCCTTAGATCTTTAACAAAAATCACTGCCAAAACAGATTTACTGAAATACCTGTTTTATATATGGCATCAACACCTGACCAAAAAAGCCCAACAAAACAAAATAAAAGCCCAAATCAAACCAGTAACGGAACACATTAAACCATTTCATTTGATTCTGATAGGTTAGGCAAAAGATCTGAAAGATGTAAAGCATTCTCATTTCAAAAGGCCTTTTAACTGCAAACTCCACTGTCTGAGAAAACAAGGAGAAGCCAGCTTGCTTTCATGACCCGAGTGTGCAGAGCAGGAGGAATGATGGCTTCTTGTGCTACTATTAGAATACTAATCACAATTAGGGGGAAGATGAGTGCATCTTCACCCAGTGTGAGGATTCACAACTGCAGGCATGGTATGTGGTTAGCAACTGTGATATACTGCACTTAAAGCAGCACTCATTTTTTGAAATAAAGACAAAACACCACAACAAAAAAAAAAAACCAAACCTTAAAAAAAAAAAAAAAAGCTAAATGCATATTTGAATTAAGTAACCGAAGGAAGGAGCTTTTGTGCTGGAATTTAAATATTACATTACTATGAATGTAGCCAACTCACATGTAGAAAACTAGAGGTATGACTAGCTAACAGACCACTAGAGCAGACTCCAGAGAGGCAGAACCAGTAACATAGGTAGATGGTACAGGAGATACACAGTGCTTAATTGGAAGTGCAATTTGTGCTCAAAGCAAGCCATGAAAAATAGCTTTGCTATAAATAGATGTCTACTGTATATTGCATGAACTGCACACAGCACTGAAATCCTGATAGGAAGCAATAGCTGATTTTTAGGCTTAACACCATCTCAGGGAGAGAACTTGGGCTGTGTAGAGCAAAGGGAAGAGAGGGGAAGGCAAGATAAAGAGGTAGGTAGCATCAGTGTTGCTGTCCTTAATGTACCCTTCTCTCATTTTCATCTTGGGGGAGAGGGTGAGAAGGGGCAGATTAAGTTCACCAACATGATTTTCATGCAAAACCAAAACCCACATGGAACAGGAAAGAACAAAAGACAGCATTAAAGAACAGAAGCATTTCTAAATGAGCTTCTTTCAGATTGCTGTATAAACTT
This sequence comes from Pezoporus wallicus, assembly GCF_028554395.1. Lineage (NCBI taxonomy): Eukaryota > Metazoa > Chordata > Aves > Psittaciformes > Psittacidae > Pezoporus > Pezoporus wallicus. Next base: position 4,621,420 of record NW_026639744.1, read on the forward strand.
AACAGGTATATAACAAGGATTTAACAACCTGTTTCTTCCACTGTGAGTCACAAACCTACCTGGGAACGTCCATATGGATTTACACTGTAACTTCATGTACATAAAGAACACAGTGCTTTCCACAATACATATTTCCTTAAAAATATGTCAGAGTTTCTTAGAAGCCATAGGGCATGAAAATGCAATGGGAATATCTGAAAGCAGGACATGAGATTACAGAACACCTCATTTTTCTAGGCAGGAAAACAAAATTCTATTTGAAAGGAATCACCAAGCTGTAAGATAAAATGATTTCTGATCTAATTTAAAGGATTACCTAAAAACCTAATAATCTCCAATTGTAGTTAGATAAATGGTATACTCAGATTGATTAAGCTTGTCATTTATACAAGAGTACACATTCGTCTTCTCTATAAAAAGAGAGAAATAAGAATGCTCAACTGCAACATTCTTTCACTGAGAAACACCAGTTAGTCAAAGCTAAACAGCCTATGGGAGGTGCGTTTTTAACACACGGATACTATTAAAGTACTTTAAATTTGCCTTAAAAGGGGCTTTTGCAAAGCACTGATATATCTTCCTTGCATGTAAAAAACCCTCTTTCTTTTCCAATCCCCACTTCTAACTAACCCTGTTTTCCCATCCCACACGTACAGTCAGGCTGAAAGCATGACTTGCTGCTACAGGTTATTGCTTCAAGAAGATATTGCCTTGCTGCATCTCATTCATCAGCGTGTCTTGCTAATTTAAGTAAGGAGCAAGCAAGCAACTGTGGGAACAACAACAAATGAAAGCTATCCACTTAACTGTCACCTTGACTGATTCCAGTTTCCACTCATCTCCTACCACCTCAAATATTCTCATCTTCCCCAGACACTTCCTCGGAAATACAAATGCTGGATCCTCCTCTGAGCTGCCTGCAGGAGTGTTCTCATCCTCAGCAGCTTTGGAGAAGGAAAGCAGTGAAGGAAAAAAAAAGTAAGCACTTCACTACCAGTAATCATGGCAATTCATGCACATATTCTACAGAACCATCATCAGAATATGCATTATTTTAATAAAAAATCTGAAAATAACTAAAAATATATTTTAAAAAAAATACTTTCAGCCTGTACAAGTTGTGGACTTTGTGGCACTTGTAAATATCCATGTATGTGACTCTAGTCTATTTCTTTAACAATCAGGAAAGTTCTGTGATGAAACCACCCCAAAAATATTGCAGATGTGTATAAAATTTATTTTTCCAGTTGAAATTTAGACGCATAACTCAAACTCCATCAACAATAAGTAAGGAAGCATTTTCATTCCTCTGAAGGATGGAGTATTTAGTTTCATGTTACAAATCCTTAAGAATCCAAAAAGAAGTAGTAGTAATGTATCAAAAAATGCTGAGATGCAAGAGAAAGAATCATAACACAACTTATATTAGCACTACTCAGAGATCAGATAAGAAAAGATAGTATGCTAGGACACAGAAGCCATTAACATATGCCTAATGCCATTAAAGACTGAGAAAATGTGTTTTCAAAGGGAAACATGCTATTCCTATTGAAGGTCCATGTTGAAAATCTAGGATCAGCAACCTGTAGTTACTCGTCGACTTTTTAATTTATTGGTACTGAAAACAATTGCACAGGACTCCTTGAAAAATAAGACATGCCCAGTCACATCTGCCCTGGATGAGTGCGATTCTTCAATTTGCTTGTTTGTGTTACACAAAACGTCAATAGCTACAATAACAAAAGGTTACTTTGGGAGCAATGCCTTATCTCTCAAGTACAGTAAGTCAAATGATTCACAGTAGTGTAACAGCTTTGAAACACTCATGGGGCCAGTCACTTTTCCTAAACCTATCTTTTAAACAAATGAAACACTCAGCTTCTTCCCCCTCTCTAAAACCTTAAAAACCCCTTAAGCATAATAGATGCAGTAAAAGGATTGCAAGAATTAGAATACTTATTACAGAAAACCCCCTATATTTCAAGATGCATATTATAAGATAAAATTTTAAATAATGTTATAATATGCTAATAATTTATGTTAATGTAAAACATCTGAGCAAAAAAATCTGCATCCCTTGTCTACAATTACTCATGAAATACTATCATTGGTATAAGAAAGCAAGGGTATTGTTCTTAAATTTAGTTGGCCTCTCAAACTTTTATGTCTTTTTTTTATTTAATGATACTTTGATGTTAGTAAGTGAGCAAAAGGGCAATATTTTTTTTTAAAGAAATGCCAATAATTGCTCACAAATTCTTTTCCAGAGACCAACAGATGTTATGCTACCTCCTTTAACCAACATTTTGCAAGAAAAACAATTTTCCTGGAATTTTATAGGGCTTATTAGTACCAATATGCAGAACGCAACCCTTGCCTTTCCCAAACCATTGCTAGAAAATACGACCAATTTCTTGCTTGCAAGTGTGACACAAAACCAATACTGGTAATATAGCTCCCCTTCCACTAAAAAAAACTAAAACACACGAGTTCTCAAATTCTTCTCAAGAGAGAGAGCAGGGCAAGAGGTCCATGTACCAGATGAAGAAAGTGATAGAAGGACCAACTAAGAAGCAGTGAGCGCATGGCACTGAACAGACAGAAAAAGTGGCGGGTATATCACACTTTTCAAGAGAGACATGTACAACAATAAACAGTTTTACGCTTTTTCCAATTCTCAGTAGAAGCTGTTTCAGGCATAAGTGAACCCAAATGTTTTATGTAGGTTCTTATGTTAGCCAGGATGATTATAAAGAAAAACTAATTTATATATATTTATTTCAAAATGCCATATTTTGAAAAAAAATTTGTTATTTCTGAAGTTATATATTGAATATTTTAATACTTAGAGATCACTAGAGTATGCAAAGGCAGCTGATTTGGGTCAACAGCTTAGATGTATTTCAAACCTGCTTAAGCATAAAACCCCCTCCTCTTTCAGTTACCTACAGACAAGAGTAAATACTTTAGCATATACTAAACATATTAAACACTAAACACTGAATTTCCTTCCCACTTATATTAACACAGTCAACACATTCAAAGAAATTGCATTAAAAGGATCATGTATTTCTCCATAACATAGCATGAACCCTATGTCTTTCCTGTAATTTTCAAAACAGATTATGAAACAAAATCATACCGAGGGAAATTCCCACATAGCCAAATGTGGGAATTTCCACAGACACATAGATCCAAATGCTTTGCGGCTCTCCTCACAACACTCTTGTGGAGGAATAAAATGCATTCATCTGGCCCAGCCTGCTTTTGCGTTTATTCATAGGTTTTAATTCTCTTTCTGCCTGCTAACATTCTCTATATCCTCCCTGTCCTCCAACATGACTTATCTTTGCATATTCTTCCCATTCCTTTCATAACTATTGCCCTTCTCTTCATGCACAGCTCTCCAAGAAAACACAGATCAAGAACATACCAGATCCTTTTCTCAAGTTGTAGCTTCATGACAATACTTAGTCATACCTAACAGAAACTAAAGACCTTCTGAAAAGCAAGCACACCAAGACCATGGGAAATGCAGTATGTATGTCCAGTACTTGCAATGTCACCTACAGACCAAGGTAATCTTCATCAATCCACTGTTTCATAGCTAATAACATCAAAATCATGAAAAAACACTGGCCTGCAGTAAAATATCATATTGCCTAATGAACATAGTCTGAGATACTGAGGACCTGAGCTGGACTCTGCACAGAACAGTTCCAGAAGCTCTGACTTATGAGACAGGCACAGATAAGATTTCTACACCTATGCTGCTGGCGGCCTCAGGATTTTTATTTTTCTTTTGATACATTATATTTCAAAGTACTGTTAATTCCCTCCAGTTATTCAGGGAGAAATGGAGCAGTGTTTCATTAATTCTACCCATTCTTTTAAAAATTCAAGGAATGGGGATACTGATCCCCTGGAGTTTGCTTTCGGAGAGATGGATCTGCCATCTTTGACTTCCCTTTGCCATTGTAGAAGAGGACAGTGAGAAATCACAGATGCCAATATGATCATGGCAATTCCCTATAAACCTCTGCTGTAGAACTAACACATAAATATCAGTGCATTTCCCTGCTCATGGAAGAAAAATTGCTCTGTAAAGCACACAGAGCAGTGTTGGCAAAATGGGGGGAGAAAATGCTTTTAAAGATCATTTGAAGCGCTATCCCCTTCTCCATACGGATTCAGTGATCCAGAATTAGAAAAATGTCACTTGGCCACCTCTCTAAAATAACAGGGAAAGCATTCATTAGCTGGACTTACTATTACCATGATGCAGTTCATTAACTATGATGCTTTATTCGTTTGTACAGGAAACTGTTTATAATTCTGCTGGACATGCTCAGGCTTCCTTTTCACTAGGGTATGAAATGAAAGAAGCTTCCAGATAATGAAAGCCAAACATCTGGCACATTCAGAAAACACTTGAATCCTAATGATGGTGGGAAAAGTAATATCTCTCATCAGTTCATTTCATAGCAATCATGTAGGTTGTGTTGTGAGATAGCAAGCACAGAAACCTTTCTTTACTGCCTCCATCAGGCACTCAGATTTGTTTCATTTTCTGTGCATATCTACTGATACCCTAGATGTCTACAAACTAGAAACCAAAGACTGTATACCAGCACTGTTTCTTACTTACATCTACTTACTCATTTGCATTTCCACAAGTCTGCTGAAATTAAGTCACATTTTGCAGGGATTATATGTAAATGCTTGTCCTAAGAAGAAACCAAGAGTCTGGCTTCTGATCCAAGAGCCACTCCAAATCATGCAAAGCAAAAGTTAGACATTTGCTTGTGCTTTCAGTGATGGCTCAAGCTTCACACACATGCACACAAGCCATGGTAGATGCTCTGGCACTACATGCCTCTCAGAAAGCACTCTGTGCTCTTCAACTGCAGCTGGTAATAATGTGAAATATGTTCAAGTGTGGTACCTAGTGTCTGGGAGAGGTGTGACTGCACCTAGGGCAGAAACAAGGGCAGGAGCTTCCCCAGGGGATGCTGAAGGCAGTTCCAAGGAGATATCAAAGGCATTGTGCAGAAAACACTATAAACCCTGCACCCACACAGGGTGGTTCAGGTGCCAGGGTGCTGAAGGCACAGAAGTTCCCCTTCAGTTCTGCTAAAGGCAGTATGGCCAAGCTATTTTCACTCTGATCACACAGCTCACAGTGATCCCACATGAACATCAATACCTACATTCAACCCAGAGGGGTAAAGCCAGTCCCACTCAGCAAGGCTATTAAGCCCCAGACCAGGATCTAAAAAAGATAGTGTTGGTGCTGGAGGGGTGCAGACAGAGGTTGACAACACACCTAGGATGCATTGCCCACTATGACCAGGAATAATCCCACTCTAAAGAGAGTGACCATCCCTACTAGGGACAATAGCTCTTTGAACTGGAGAGGAAGAAAGTTTTGATGGAAACAAGTAGCTCCAAGTGTCCCTCAGAATAGGAGTACCAGTAGACACTGCTGACACCCATGCTCACAGCAAATAGGGTGATAGTTTAGATTTGTTGAGAGGTAGTTATCTTCATAAGCCTTACAAGAAAAGACCATGGGGAAAAACAAAACATCCATTTGCAGTGAGTCTCACAGACCCCACTGTGCAAATCTCAGTTAGGAGTGGTCTTAAAACAGCAAAGATACCAGGCAGGCAGCATTCCAGTTAATGCAACACTCGGTCTGGCTTAACAGTGGGTCTAAAAACTACTTATGAATCAGAGGAATTTCATGTAATATATAGGGGGCAAAACAGCTTTTAACTGGGATTAAAGTTATCTGAACAGAGACATCTCCAAAGTATACTACATGGATGTGTTTTGCATGGCGCTAAGTCAATATGAGTAGGAGAAAAAGAAAGAAGTTAAACCAAAAGATAAATAACAAGTCCACCCATAGGAGAGTTTGTGTTGCATTCTTGGGTCTTTCATGTTGATCCAAGGCCAAAACAGTGCTAGACCTTGGATCAATCAATCCTCTTTCCTCTGTAGAGCTATATAAGAACTAGCAGCAGCCTTGAGCTATGTCTAGCGTGCAACTCATCAGCTGAAACAGCACAGTAATAACCATGGTCTGCCATGGATCAGATATTTCAGTGTGGACTCTGCCTTCCAGTTGATGCTGGGAAACCTTGGAGGTTCTAAGCTTTTAAATTTTAAGTTACAGGACCATAATCTCTTCTCCTGCTTTCTACCTTTAAAAAAGGTAGTAACCATTGATAATGGTATGTTCAACATCCAAGTAAATCAGAACTGTCAAGAAACAAAGAATAGGAGTCAAGGTTGACAGGGAAGCACATATTCTTTACTTGTTTACAGGTATGCTTGGGAGAAGCAAGTATACTAGACTTTTGGCTGCATTTCAAGCAGTATGTGCCGCATAAAGGTTCACTTGCAGAAGCAACAACAAGGCCCACCTTAGCTATTTAGAAAGCAAATAGAACACTGCATGGGACTTAAGGGTCATGACAGTACAAATTAAACAAGACTCTAATGGTGTAGCAGAAGCAGACTAGGGCGTTCACACCTCACTTCCCCAAGCACAGCAGGGCACTTCATATCAAACTAGCACAAACTCTACTGGATGTGAAAAAGAGATGTCAATGCAAGCAATCACATCACTTGATCGGTATACTATCTCTCTCAAAAGCTCAAAACTATGGAAGCACTTTACAATGACACTAGAAGAGTAGTAAAAACGGTAAATCCCCTCTGCCAAGCTTTTTTACCAGAGGACAAAAATCCCATGGCTGGGATTCAGTGAATGTCCATAGTCTACAGGCTGTGGCTAGATCAGGAACTGCCGCTTGAGGAACCTAAATTCTTCTGCAACCTAGAAGCATCCTGGCCTCTGTACATTCAGAAGCAATCTGTACCAAACCGTTTTTGTTTCAGTTAATCACCAGAAATTAAATCTCTAAATCCTCATGTGTGATTTGATTGTCACAATTCTGCTCTACTCTTTCCTCACTTACATGTTCTAAGAGAGTGTAAGTGCTTACAAATAATAAGAGCATTTACCTACTTTATAATCTAATGTGTGTTGGTATGCTGGGAAGGAAGAATACTACTGAACAATAGTCATTTTTTTGAAATGCAAAAGGTGTTGTAGCATCCTAACAGTCACATAGAAAGCAGATCCAGCTTACACAGCAAAGCCAAAGCACCAGAGTTATCAGAGTTATTCAGAAGATTGAACATTTTCAGTAGAAAATGTCATAGGACAATTTCACTTTACCAAAGGTGTGTGTGATATTAAAAACTGCTCTAAAATTTCAAGAGACATTCCCTGCTTTAATAGAGCTTACAATTATTTCTATATATTGTGATACAAAGGGTTTCTTCTTAAAAGCCTAGATGCTATAGTAAATTTCTGTACTGAAACCTTGCAGATATTTCTCCATCAAACCAACAGTTAATATCTATCTGTGCATGAACTTGCCAGCAATTTAGCTGATGGCTACTACTCAATGAAAGAAAAGGTCTACCCAGCAAAGTGGAACAGTTTAAAACATTAGGGCACCACCAAAACAAGGAGTGGAGCAAAGACACACCAACTAAAGCATATATCCTGAATATCTGAAGACTGGACAGTAGTTACTATATACATATGTACACATATTACATACATATCTGGAGAGAGAGAAATCACATATATCTCAGTTACAAGCACAACAGTAGAGTGCATGGATAAACCATGTCACCCGTAAGCATTAAAACAAAGATCTGAACCTTCAACAGGCTTCACATTTGAATTACTGCAATGGAAAAGCTTTCTGGCATCACCTCATCAAAACTGTAAAGCAGTATGATGTATATCAGATTTGTGATCACCTTATGTTGGAGAAAATAAAAACTTAAATATCTTCTCTACAGATGGAAAAATAAATAGCATGAGCAGTATTTGATGGAATGCCCTGTGAGGAATGCCTCCACTCCGTCAGGACAATACTAACAACTTCTATATCAATTGTGGTCTCTGGATGAAATAACCACTCATTCAGCTTAATACATGTAGTCAATGACAGGGTTGAAACACTGATGCTGTTAACAAGTCTGGCCTGATTTGGGGCAAAGTTCTTCCATTAACTGCAATTGGTTCTCCTGGGGTGCAAAGACCTGCTAGTAGAAAATAAGTCTCTGCATACAAACACCAGGAACCTGAGTAAGGAAATCCTGGTGCAACCAGCTAACGTGATCTTATTATTTCTCCAGACATGGGCAGAGAAGATGCTCTCCAAAGGATTTTCTATTTGAGAAAGAGATATAAAGCCAGAAGAGCACCATATGTTAAACCTCAGTATTGGTTCTGATCAAAACCTGGGAAGAGCTGATCCAGTCAAATTGCATTTGACTGCAATAATGCCATAAACCTTAAAGCAACAGGTTGGTTGCCGTAGTTTTCTTAAGAGAATTAAGAAGTATATAGAAACTGTGCCACTATTGGAAAATTTAATTTTCCTGATACAAAAAGCAAAGAATGCTAATAACAGTGTAATTTGCATACTCTCACATGATTGATTCAGTGGATAACTTTTGTCTGTATAAGAAATAAGTTTAATTCATACACAATTTGGATAAAGTTCACTCACAGAAAATGAACTGGATTTGAATGGTAATAAGTTGATTAAACAAAATGGAAGCACAAAAGAAAATAGATTTTTAGTTAATTATTGGCATTTGGTTTTGGGAAAAAAAAAAAGAAAGAAATTAAGGGAACAAACTAGAAAAATCATCTGAATGGAGGAGCTCAGCTATCTGAACAAGGAGAGCAAGAAATTGTCAAATCCTAGGTATCAAACCCTTCAGTATTCCAAGGAAGGAAGGAAGAAGGGGAAGACTTTCAAGAAGAAAGACTTGCCATTTTATTCTGTATGAATGCACATCTAACAGTTAACTACCTCAAATATTAGAAGGGTTTAAAAAAAAAAAAAAACAAACCCCATATTTTTTTAAAAAGCCTAAAATCAGATACAACAAAAATGTCAAAAAAGAAAAATTAGTGAGAATTGGCATAACAGATCTAAAAATTTAAACACAGCTTTTTTTTTTCCTCATTTTCATAGCTTTATAAAGATTGATTGGTGATCCAAGGAGGGAAGGAGCAGCAAAAGAACAACTTGGGTTCCCATGCTGCAAAAAGGGTAATCTAAGTACCAGAGGAACTTTTTTACCTTGCTTTTAGTAATGGCACTAATGTTTGCAATGGTATGAGAAGGAGGGGTTGAATGATGAAGATAAAAAAATAAAACTTAAGATACACAAGGGTACAAAAGAGGAAATAATCATAAAGTGAAATAAAAGATTTAGGGGATATCAAACAGCCAAAGCGAGACTTTTGAAATAAACAGCACACAAAATTGAGCATCACTGAGACAGTCCTTTAACTAGGATACTGCATACAATTAAAGAGTAGGAAATAAATTATTCATGCTTAAAAGAGAAGAGTTTTCTACAAGCCAATGGAACTGACTTCAGTGGTACAGACAGCAAGTACGCTTCCCTTCAAATTTCCTTCTAAAGACATGAAAGACTGGAAAATGTAAATTACCAAATTTATTAGGGGTTTAACACAAGCAAGCTTGTGACAGACTAACCTAAGAGATTACTTCATCAGATAACGTTCTCCACAAGCTGTAGATCTCATTAATCTGGATTTTAGCAGAGTATTCAGCTGTGTCACATGGGAAAGCTGCAACTAGTAGAAGAATTTAGAGGTAGTGAAGCATCTAGTTCAAGGGGAGACACCAGCAGAAGTCCTGAAAATGTAAGTGACTATCAGAGGGTCTTAAAAATCATTCTTGGAACTGATCTTAATTTAAGATTTCAACTAGTAAATGACACGAGTATTAGGAACAGGTTGCTAACACATAGTACAGCAGAGATACAGATATTGGAAAAGAGAACACAGATATTACACAGAAATAACCAGATGCTCTGAAGAACTGAAGTAAAGAAACAGGAAAAATTCAATAAGGCACAACTCAAGGTCATATACTCAGTGAGTACAAGAAGTTTCCTGGTATGCTGTGCACTTCCCAGCAAAAACTGCAACGAAGGACGGCTAGTGAGTTTTAGTTAATTACAACATAATTAAAAACCATGAATGTGATCCAGGGGCAAAAAGGCAAACATGCTACTTAAAACCAGAACAGACATATTTCTACTGGGAAAGATGTCAGGTAAAAGAAGTAATCAAAAAGATAGTGAAGACACTAGGAGGGGGGAAAGACTGTATTGGCTATGGAAATAAGGAGAAGGTTCCGAGTGTTAGGAGCTCCAGTGACAGAAGAGAAAAAAAAACAGGCTGTACTCGTTTTCAGATGGGACTCAATAAATAAGCCAGATATGATATGGCATTAAGGTTACACCAAAAAAACACACCTGGACATGCAGATGGTCTTTTCTAATCTAAAGCTCCTAACACATATTTAAAATTATGAACTTAAGAGCCAGTACTGCTAAAACCAGCTACAGATGTCAGTGTTACCACATCTTAGGCCTGAAAGTTTAATATCAATAATACACTACACAAATGTCCTTCACAAGTCCACCCTTTGCGAAAATCTGGGGTTATTTTTTGGTTGGGATTTTTCATTGTTTTTTTTTTAATCATGTTTGTGAATAATGGGCATTCACAGATGAAAAAGTAGACTGTGTGTGCTGTTAATAAGTAGAAATGAAGTTTAAAACTGGACATCTCAAAGCAAAGCCTGCAGCACACAAGAAATCAATTCTTTCTTTATACCTTCAACCCTTACAACAATTTAGCTGTACAGGAAGTAAAGACCAAAATCCAGCACGGCCAGTTGGTTTAAATTTCATTTGATTTCTTTATGGTTTAAATTTCATTTGATTCATATTATTTGTTTCCTCTACTAGTTCTAAAAAAGGTGTTCTCATCAGAGAATCCCACACACCAGTAAATCAGTAAACTAAAAAGAAATAGAAAAAATACCAACCCAAAACGAACAAAAAATAACTTCTTGTTGGCAGGTTTTTTTTGTTTGTTTGGTGGTTTTTTTCAAGGGAAGAAAAGCCTCTATCAAGCCTCCCCACCTTTCTAAAGAGCATTAAAAACTTTGCACCACAATTTTACAGGCGACTGCCTTTCTGGCAAAGCTATTACACCTGAGCAAATATGACACAAGGTGACAGTACAATTATTCCAACCAGTGATTTAGCACAAGTAGAAAACCATAAAGAAGATACCGAGTCACAAACTTCTTTACAATCTGTATATTCACTCTCCAAGGGTATAAGGTGTGAAACACAGCAACTGGGGCTAACTTTTTTGTTGCAGCAGCTCAGTACAACAGCTGAGAAAGGAGCACTTCATCATTAAGCATAGCAGACCTCATTAAATTGCACTCCTATTTCATAGGGTTGTAACTACAAAGCCATGTGGATTACGTTCCTGAAACCTGAGTACTAACACTGACAGATAAAATGCATCAAATAACCCCCGGCCGACTATTCTTCTGCCTCCCCAGGAAAAGAAACCCAAAAGCAACAGTTGCATTCAGATAAGAGTAACTGAGAATTCATACACAAAGTCTCAAACTCTCTAAAGCAAGACTCAGTCCTGTAAAAGTCCACAGTACATTAATATTAAAATCATTAACTATTTACTGCATCTCCTATACTATTAGCTTACCAGTTCCACCAATCAGCTGACTTTATAAGAAGTAATGAAACACAGACCTAGAGTTAACCGTACACAGGAACCTGTTACGCCCTTGTAACAAGATAGCACTTCAAATATAAACTTCCTTCTTGTGAAAAAATACACAAACACATATTCTTTTTGTCTTCAAATTACATGTAAAGTATAATAAACTTGTTTGTAGTTCTCCATATTAAATGGAATGCAGTAATCACTAAAATGTATCCTTTTTCTAACCGAAAGCAGTGTCTTCAGATTGCTAGCAGCGTTGCAATGAACACCAGGCAAGGAAAATACAGAAATCCAAGAACAGTAATTACTAAAATAATATGAAGCAGCCAAAGTGAAACACAAAGAAGCATTTAAAAAAAATAAAAATGCTATGAAATAGGAAGAGTTAGATATGAGGATATTCAAGGTATGAACAACAAAAAAGAAAAAGCTGTCTTTTTAAAAAGCCTGTTTTGCTAAGAGAAAAAGAGGGTGAAGGAAAGAGAAGCTAAGAGAAAGTACTAACTGAACATTTACTACTGCACCGAGTTCAGCTGACACATTAGCCATGTACAAGCCCTTAAGTTTACTAAGCCTCAACTCTAAAAACTGCAAAAAATCAGACAAAGTGCTGCTTGACATGTTAGCCTGTTATGAGTGTTTCTCTGGAAAAGAATTCCTCTGAAGAAGAGGAAGGTGGCTGTGGAAGCTATACTTCGCAATAAACATCAAATTCCAGTGCAAAGAATTAAAAACCAAGTGTTAAGATCTTTTCCGTTTCAGTGCAGAGAAAGCACACTGATGTGAAAGACGAAGACCACAGTTTCAGGAAGGATATCCCGCTTAACTAAAAAAAAAAAAACAGGGTTGCTTTTTTTTTTTTTTTTTTTTTACCGGCTCCCCCCACTCTATAGCTAATGGAATGAGGGGTTCACAGTGACCGATTTTTTCTAAACAGATTAATAAACTATTAGTTCTGGGGACAATTTTGCCTTGACTGAATTCCAAGGGAAAGAAAACACCAAGAAGAAAACCCAGCTTGAGTTAGTAGTTCAAAGTTTGCTGCTTTGGTTTCTGCAGCAAGTTTCTCCCCCAGATCTATACACAGAGTAACAACATAACCACAATAACTGCTCGCTGCTCTCTACTTCCAAAATAAACGGTATAAAACAGAGCGACAGCAATTCCTAGGCACGCATCCGGCACACAAACAACCCAAGGAACAGTAAGGACAGGAAAATACCTTCGCACATCAGCCCAAGCGGCACACAACCACCCTCCACCGTCCGCTCTGAAGCGCAGCCGCTCCACCCGCCCGAGGCTGGGGCCGCCCGGCTCCGCGGCGCCCCAGCCCCAGCCGGCCGCGCAGGCGAGTCAGTGCGCGACGCCGCCGAGCGCCGCCCGGGAGTGTGCGGGTCCGGGCGCCACGGGCAGGCGGTGCGAGGTCCCATCAGCCTTCCTGCAGCTTTGTATTGGCTTCTCAGCGGCGAGGAACGCAGCAGCTTACGCTTCTTTGTGAGATCATTTGACAGAACAGGAGTAATCTCTTTAAAGCCCTTCTCAGCACAACAGTACTGCTAGTGAATCTATGTTACCCGAAATAAAGGTGCCTGATGCGATCGGTGAAAACATAAGGTGGCACCATGTTTTGAAAAAAACATTTGTCTCGGGTCTTCATTACATTTAAACTTGAAACTCACGTTCACAAAACAGCCTGCACAGACTCATGATGCAATTCATGTGAGACCGCACAGGCACCAAACCAAGTTTATTAAGTCAACGGATTACTAAGAATTTTGGGGGATTTCACACCAAGCACTGACCCTCCCCAGAGCCTACATCCACATGGAGTCAAGTAAGCCTATCTGAATTTGACTTAGCTGTAAACAGTAACTTCTATGGCTGCAAGTTCCAGGATGAGCGAGAGAAGCCTAATTGCAGAACCTGATGTGAAATGGTGAAAATGCTATGATAGTGTTTTGGCCCTTCTTGGCAAAGGATGGGCGAGTTAAATGTTGACTGGACTGGAAATAAAGTCTGGTGATTATCTTCTACAGGCTTTTGTGGAAAAGCAAAATAACTTCAGAGGTTCTGGGCCCATTTCCTGCTGTATTGTTGCCCCTACTACAAGAGAAGTGCAATTTTTTTCAAAATAAGAGCTTTTTGCTTTTTTTTGTCAGGGTACAGGGTGAGACTAAATAGGAGCTCACAAAAAGAGATTTGTATTGTGAAGTAACCTCTATGAAATAATATCATAGCACATCCTGCTTATTGCAGAGGGGCTGGACTACATGACCTTTGAAGGTCCCTTCCAAACCAGACTACTCTGTGATCAGTTACTTGAAAACCTGTGCTGGGACTAACATTGTTCATCAGCTCTTTTCAAAAAATATATACAAAATCACTGCAAAACTCTCTAATGCTACTGGTCCTCATACACAAACCCTACTTACCTGTAAGATTTCAAATCTTAATTTCTTTAGAAAGAAACTTACAAAACTGTAATTAAAACTTTTCAGAATGAGCAATTTCTTTGTCCTATGAAAACAAGAATATTATTGATTCCTGAAACTGAAAATTAAAAACAAAACCAAAACAAAAAAACCCAAACAAACAAACTCACAAAACCAAACAAAAACGTGGGGTCATTACTCTTTCCCAGTGTAGGTGCTTGCATTTAGTTTGTTCTACTACCGTTAGTTTTTCTCTGAGATACACCTGTCCATAGTGTAAGCCACAAACATCTGCTTCTGTAACAGTAGTCAATGCTTAGATGTTCCCAAAACACCCAGACCAGCTTTTTACACCATTACACCAACAGTACAGGATCTCTGAACCAGAAGTTTGCCTTCCCCAGCAACAAAAGAATTCAGACAGGCAGAAATGACTATCCAAAAGAAACTGCCGCAAAGTTTCTGACTTCAGCATGGACATGTATATTGAATATTTTATATGCAACAAGAACGTTATTGTTAGTTTCACGTTTTCTCAGAACATTATCAAAAGGAACTAATTCACCTTATGTTCTACAATACTTGAGTGCTTTGCATGAGGAAGTTATTTTGAAAGCATAGAAAACTGACAAAAATAACAATGATTGATTTGAAAGTTACTCATTAATTTCTTTACCTTCTGTAAGGATCCTCAAAACATATCCAGGGTCACCATTTCGCAGAGGATTTTCCCTACAATCAGTTGATGAGCATACCAAAGTCTGCTTGAAATGTATTTACACAGTTACAGCGCAGCACAGAGAAGATAACAATACAATACTACCAGACCCAGAGGAGTGTTCTGCACTTGGGAATAAGGTGTCTGGGAAAAAAAAAATAAAAAGAATCTGCTTTTGTAAAAAGCAGGAACTAAAGTCCCATTAGAGCCTTATCTGTTCTTCACTGACCTTATCCCCACCTGCTATTTCCAGGAGGGTGTCCCTGTACCAGGAGTGAAAGTTCAACCCACCACTATCCAAGACTTACAGCAAAGCTGTTGCAGGACTCTGATTCTGCTCACAGTTTTATGTGGATACAACAGGTTCTTCAGTTTAGCCTTTTAAAATATGTTCTTATATAATGTTACTTCCCATCTTTCAGCTATTTTAAACACCTTATATGACACTGAGATCATTGGAAATTATGGAGCTTGTCCTCCCAAAACACATTTCTGGGCATATGAAGGAGAACAAGGTGATTGGGATCAGTCAGCCTGGATTTTCTAAAGTTAAATCATGCCTGACCAACCTGACTGTGATAAAATGACAGAAATAATATAGTGATAAAAAGTGGATGAGGGGACACCAGCTGTTGTTTCCTTTGACTTTCTCAAGACTTTCAGCACTGTCTTCCACAACAGTTTTGTCTCCAAGTGAGGATGGTAAGGTCTAAGTGTGTGAACTAAATTTAATTTAGTTCATACATTTAGACATAAAACTAATTAAAAAAGAAGGTAAACTAAAAACCTGGTTGGATGATAGGGCTCAGACAGGGCAGCAGAAGAGACAACAGGTGTAAGCTGAAACAGTAACATAAAGGATAACTTTCCCTTAAGAGCAGAGGCAAGCAGTACAGCAGGTTGCCAGTGAGGCTGTGCACTCTCCATCAAAGTTTTTCAGGACCTCACTGGACAAAGCCCTGAAGATCATGGTCTCACGACAGAGGTGGCCCTGCTCTGAGCTGGTTGGGCCATGGGCCTCCCAAGTTTCCTTCCAACGTAAATTTTCTATCATTCCTAGTCTTGCCCCCAAGTAACTTACATACTCACATAAGCAGGTGCTGATTTATTTCATTACTGAGTAGCTGCTAAATACAGTTGAGAATAGTAGCTACTACTTAGAAAACAACTGATGTATCAAGTTACCAACATACGTATTTTCATACGTAAAGCAAGACCATAACTGCACAAAACAATTAAACTTCTTTAAGATGTTGAGTAGATTTGGTTGAGGCAAATGAAACTACTTGCAGCTTTCTACCATATAAAAGCCTGTATATTTGCAACCTAAGGAGAAATGTAAGCAGCGTAAGGATGTTGTTGGAATTACACTAGACAAAATACAGAATCATTTTACCCATGACCTGATGCAATATTTTTACTATTTTCCTGAAAAATGGAAAGTTTGCTGCCCTAGAAGGCAGAAAATGCAGGCATCAACTAAATAACTAATCAAACTGATTTCAGGGAAAGAGGAGAATTAAAAATTTTGGGTTCTTGTAAAAATGGCTTAGTTCTTGTAATTTTAATTTAGTAGGTTTGAACTTGGAGTAAAATATCTGGCTATTCAATATTTCCCTGCAAACAGAAGTTTAGAATAACACGCTGACTCTTAACTACAGTAATACTAGTAGGCCATTATAATATGTGCCACCAGGCACCCAAAAAAAGACCATCCTCCTTCTATGTGAAGGCATTTGAAGAACTAAATGGTGAAAAAAATAAACACAATTTTCACAGAGGTACATTGCAAACATCTTAACACATGCCTTTTTCAGTATTTTTGTCACCAAGAGGCAATGTGTAAAGAATCATCAGAGCCAACCGTGGAAGGAATTGGGAAGGCTGGAATGTATTCTGCAGAGACCCACAATCTGCCCATCTGTTGACAGGGAGGGATTACATCAAATCCCATTGAGCTTTCATATTCACAAATCCGGGAGGAGCAGTAATTGGTTTACTGAAATTTGTTAGGCTCATAATTTTATCACAAAATCCTCTCAAGGCAAGTTCATTCACAGTATTAATTTTTTTTTCCCTTTTCAATGGCTCATTTATTCTGTAGCACTATAAATATTATGTGAATGAAAATCACAGGAAATGGCTATTCTGTGCTCCAGTGCCTTATTAAAAGATATCTGTTTCCAGAAAAAAATAAATCATAACACTAATTACATCTGCATTTACACAGCTCCTTTCGGAAAGATTATCTAGGACTCCTTATAGAGCATAAAATTACAAACCCATAGCACTGACTATATGCAAACAATCAGATATATTCCATATGCAGCTGTGAAGACTGCCATAAACATTTATATTCATGCTGGTTCATCTGTGCTAGGATTAATGGAGTGAGAAAAGCTGGCCAAGGACACCTATTTAAAGAACCAGGAGGTTTAAGTACATGGAACCAGCACAGTAACTTCTCATCTAAAGTACAGCACAGCTAATGACTATCTAACTTATAATTCTTACTGCAAAGGCTGTTTTGGGCCAAATCCCACCTTGTCCTGCCAAGGAAATTGCGCCTGATGTGTCAGGAGCCATTTTGGTACATGTCTTCACAATACTTGCACAAAACTAAGAGGAAAAGAGCTTTGCACAGGGTAGATTCAGCCACCATATGCATGCTCACAGCCTGGGGTGGATGAGACCCTCATCTCCTCTGTGAGGCTTGTTGAGGCAGAGTAGAAGGAAAGGCCTTCAGTGCAGCAGAACGTGGCCAGCCTAGCAGTCCTGAACTGAAACAGGATTTCAGGGAAATATGTGGATTTTTCAATGCTTAACTCAAACTGCAGGCTTCCAATGCTCCTCTTTCACACAATAACTCTGTGCTGCTGGAAGACTACAGGTGTTGCTGCATTTTTACCTTCACATTTCGTAGGTGCCTGGAGCTCCATCTCTGTGCAGACTCAGAACTTAGTCCCACCAAGGCTGAGAAACACATTTCCCACCTTAAGCTAAGTGAAATCCAGAGACTAAGGGGGGCCCAAATATATAGGCTTCCTTACACGTCACCTCCCACGATCTAACTCCCATGTCCCACATCCTTCACAAAATTACTACCACAGCTAGAGAAAGGATGGAGGTGCCTATCATCCTCCACACAGGAAATGAAACCAAACTCAAGCCCTTCAGGTCCAGAAGGAAACAAGAAGATACCCACTTCTGTTTTGCAGGAAAATGCAAAACTGTTACTATCACCCGGATAGTAACAGTTTTGGCAGAGACACTCCTTACCTCTGCTGCTGCTGAATCCCTGCCAGCAAAGCAGGTTTTACTGGGCTGCAAAGCCAGATTAAGAGATAACTCCTCTGTAGCCTGGTGATCAGGCTATTTAATGCAAAATGCAGAGAAAGTCCTGGGACAGAATCCCCTTCTGCTAGCATGTTTTAAACAGAAAATGTGAGCTCTGCTTAACCCTTACAAGAAAGAGGATAAAGATCTACCCCCAAAGCAGCAATCCAGTGGGTGCTTATAAAGCTCTCCTTTCGTCAGCACTGAGGGAGAGGATGCCACCCTGGTATGATTCTCCTATGTGACGTCACCGTGTTGTGGCATCTGGTGTCATGTTTACAGTAACCAGGATAGCAAAGAGATTCTGGAACCGAGCAGGCTTGCCCAGGTCATATAAGTATCCAAGGTCTATACCATCAGACATGGTGCCATCCTAGCACAGCTACAGGCTGTTAGGGCCAGCCCTAGAGAGCCTCACTGTGTCACATGCAGAGTTCAGGTTAAGATCCATTACCCCCAGAAGATGCAGATAAATTGTTAAAATTCACTTAATATTTAAAAAGGGCAGAGGAATGCAGCAAATACAGCAAACATTTATGTATATAAATACAAGTATTTAAAAAATACATAAATATACACAGGCATATATGTTAAAAAATGCCAAGTAAATGTGTACATTTTACTTGGTGGTATAAGAGTTTAGCAGCTCTTGAAGCTTGGAAACACCCTTTTTGACCATTTTAAACCTGCCCAAGTTTGGAACACCACATAAAATCTGAGTGGTTCAAGTACAAGACTAATGAATAAATAGGAATTATAATTCTCTCCTTTCTCGCTATGAACGTAATAGCTGTGAGAGGTGTGTCTGAAGAGCTCTCCTTGGCAACACAGTAGTGACAACCAACTGTAACATGCAAATGCCATGGTCTTGTCCAAGAAACATCTATGCAGTTCAGGTTACTTTGCCTTCCAGTTGCTGTCAACAACCAGGCAAAAAATTATCAGCTTTGAAAACAGTTTTCTTCTGTGAACAACTGTTCAACAAAGCATGAAACCAACAACTTCAGAACCACATGACAATGGTCCAACTTCCACCCACAACTGCAATGAAGATGTAAGCAGCTAAGCTAGAGATGATGCTTTTATTCCTGTCCCACTTGAACCCAACTTGTTTGGTGTTACATTCTGCTTCCTTCTCACTAGGTGAACTGATAGTAGGCAGCAGGGGAAACAAAAAACACATAAATGATTTGCTCATCCTTCAGCAACAAGACAAAGAAATACATCACACAAAATGAAATGCCCCTTGTAGGAAAGAATTATTTTATATCCAAATATCAGTTCTTACAAGAGATCCAGTATCTCCTCAACTAGCAATTTTTGAAAAGCTGCAATCTTGTCTAGGAGATTTCCCAAATTGCTACAGCAATAAGCCAAAAATCACAATAGGACTTTCTGGCCTACTTGTTTCTCTTTCTGGTACCTTCTCCCATATGCTGCTCACTGTTTCCAGCTGCCACAGTCAATGCATTTAGTTGATATCTGCTTTCCAATACCTGAAAATTTATTCTTCAAATGGTTGTTCTTTAGTGGTTTATCACTCACAATTTTTTGGAAGTTAAAAATTTCTCTCTGGAGACACTGCTTTAAAGCCCTGCTTGAACATCAGAAAGCACTATAACATAGCATACTCTATATACATACAGTACTATACAGTGCAATAGCCAGCGAATTTACTGTCAGTAATTATATTATTCTTATTTTCACAGTTCACACCACAGCCCTTTTCAGTAGTTACTACATACTGAAGATTAAAAAAGAAACCAAAACAAGCAAACAAAAAACCTCCAATAATAACAATAAAGGCACTTCTATCCAACCTGCACTGACTTTCCCCCAGAGCAGAGTGGCAACTCCTTTCCAGCATTAACACTTCCGGTTGGATTTTCATATGAATTCCACTTCAAACAAGAACCACTTTATTCCCATAGTTCCATATCGTATATACCTGCAAGTTAACTGAGGACTGCAAATCAACTGCATGCCAGTTCCTTGTCAGTCAGGCTAATTCCCGCAGATTAGAGAAGGAAATCCCCACAGTCCCCCAGGTCCTAAGCCCTACCATTACAGAAAAGCATTTTGTTTCTTCCTAAATCATCTTCCTAGAGAAGAAAGAAAAAAAACCCCAACTAATTAGCCATTGATTATTACTACCTGCATCAGAGGAGAAGAACTAAACCTACGGATCTCTGACTGTGAATTAGTTCCCAGACCACCTACTACCAACACCATGTGTGTTTACCCTGATTAATTCAATAATCACATGGTTACTTGTTGTCAGTACTAAACCTACAAGCACAAATCCCTCCCCCCTGTTTTTCTGGTATCTCTATGCCACCACCCTCCAAGGAAGGCTAGGCACCTTTACTCTGAATAGAAGGTTTTGAAACTCCATGAAAAGTGGTCAGAGACATAAAATCTAGATCATTCTTTTGTTCTTCACAACAAAATGAAGATCTTCCCTAAATTCAGAGGAGTAATTTCCCTCCTGATTCCTTGATACCTCTAGATGAAGGCTGGTTCCCAAAGTCTGTGGGCATCACTTGGCAGGGTATGCATTCTCTTACTTGAACAGAAGCCTGAGTTCACCCTCTTAGACTTTGTCTATACCTTCCCCACTTCTTCATGTACTTCAGTTCTTCAGCTTTTCCCAGTCTGTTTCTCCCTCAGAAAACAGAGAAGACTTAAATTATCACTGAGAGCTTCTGAGAAAAAGATGACAGCAAAGAAGCATTCCTTTTCCCACCTCAAATACACATGCACAAACTGTAAGCAGCCCATCAAACACACCTGCCAGAAGACCGGCAGGAGAAAACGATTACCCACTTCGCTCCAAACACTGTTTTTTTTTTCTGCATTCTGGATAAAGGGTGAGTTTCAATGCATGTTTATCAGCATTTCTAGAAAGCACTAACTGGCATGACTCCAAGGCTGCTCTTCTGGTTCCACCTTTGGATCACAGTATTTTGATTCACTTTTTCTTCTCTGAGTAAGCATGAATACTTAATATGAGAGTCTTTAAAATATAACCAGGAGTTCACAGTTCTGCAATTCTGAGTCTCTACTAATATTAGACTCCTGAGGATTAAAGAATAAAGGAGACTTTGTTGTCAGTTCAACACAACAGCAGCATTCCAATTTTTTACAACACTGAGGCATGTACAATAAGTGAGCAGGTAGCAAATAATTACCTTTCTAGTGCCAATGATCTTATTGCGCACATGGCTGGAGTGAACTGATTTGAGCTAAGAGGAGAAGAAAGGAGGCTTCTCCACAGCACCCATGGCAAAACACAGAGCACTGAGTTTCCAGGTTTTCTGATTCTTTCCTAAAGTTGGCAGTATTTACTTCTTAAAACACTCTGCATAGCTGGTATTTATTTACTGTTCAAAATTCTTGATTGTTTGGAAATGTATTGTGCAGTAGAAAAAATATGTAAAGTGTATAAAAATTTTTTTCTTCCAATAAATTTCCTATCCAGTTGAGCAAGAAAGACTAACCACTCAATGCCTTCAACTTCACCTCCCCAAATCATTTCTATGTTAATGTATTATTATGTGATAGACTTTGAACAAGGGTCAAGTAGCTCTTAGAAGTAGGAACATTGTGCACTATTGTGAAAGTTAATGGAAACATATTTAAAGTATATTGAAAAGAACAAAGGTGCATTAAGAATACCTTTAAGTATTCCCCAAATGCATTTTTATGTTGATTAAGGTCTTTACAGGAAATAAGATAAAATATTTCAGGTGGACCTGAGGTTTTTTCAAGTATTATACAGAAAAGACCGATACGATTAACATTATAGGTTTAAATCTTTTTCCTCTTCCATCTCCATGTGTTGCTCTCTACCCCATTCCTAATTTTTATGCTGAAGTATTCCAGAGCTGGATTAAACACCTCCAGAGAAAAGCACAGCAGTAAGCACCATCAGTGTTTGACTGAATCAAATGACTGTTAGGAACAATCACTTCTACAGGTAAGAAAAAATTGTCTCCAGGTATATGCTGAGCCTAGCAAATGAATAAGAGGGAGGCAGGTGATTTTCTGACTGAAACCTCTGTATATGTAACCATTACATAGGTTGTGCTAACAAAAAATAACTGTTTAGAAACATCCTTGTTA
The DNA here is from genome assembly GCF_028554395.1 of Pezoporus wallicus. Taxonomy (NCBI): domain Eukaryota; kingdom Metazoa; phylum Chordata; class Aves; order Psittaciformes; family Psittacidae; genus Pezoporus; species Pezoporus wallicus. Next base: position 4,643,723 of record NW_026639744.1, read on the forward strand.
GGCCCCCTTAGATGAGACAACAAAAGAAAGAAAAACGTGCTGATGCTCTACTAGTTTTCAACGCCCATTTGCCTTTATTTTTGCTTTATCCCATGTCACTGCATGTATGAAGCCACATTTACAAATTTACTTGCAGAACCACTAAGCTGTCAACTTTAAACCTCTCCTTCACCCCCTTACCATAATTGCCAGATGCAATTGGATAAAGATGGAGAATACAGTTTTGTAATATACCTTTTTACTCATATTTGTATTTTATCACAGAATCATAGAATAGTTAGGGTTGGAAGGGACCTTAAGATCATCTAGTTCCAACCCCTCTGCCATGGGCAAGGATGTTTCACACTAAACCATGCTGCCCAAAGCCCTGTCCATCCTGGCCTTGAACACTGCCAGAGATGGGGCATTTATCACTTTCCTGGGCAACCTGTTCCAGTGCCTCACCACCCTCACAGTAAAGAACTTTTTCCTTATATCTAACCTGAAAATATAATTCTAAACATGGTCCAGATCTCAACAATGACTTTTCTCTCTCCTTTTTAAATCCTAATTATGCTCATGTAATTTGTCTTGCTCAAAATAGCTTCCTTGTTTAAGCTTGTTTCCTATCCCTATTGTCTCCTTTCTTTCCAACTCTCTTGGTACTTTCCCTTCTTAACTCTTCTTTCTCCATTCTCCGTATATCTGCACCAATACTTCAACTCAGTGGAATTCACATCCGCCCTGCTGTCATTTCTCTCCTTATCTCTCCACTGGTATTTTACTTCCCAAACACTCTCACAAAATAATCAGCCTTCACAAAACTTACAGGATTTCCAAAGCTGGCTGTCAGATCCCTGTTAGCTTTTCTACATCGATGTTTTCCCACAAATACATGCTATCCTTCAGAGCATGCTGTTCACATACATTTCATGTGCACTCCCACTTGCAATTCATATCCACTGGGCAGAAATATCTATGGAGACCAAACTCTTATTATAGTGTGCCAGCATTTGGAAACAGCCCCATATCTGACTGAGCGAGGTAAGGGATCCCACATCCCTCTTGGCAACATGCATTCCATGTGTTTTGACACTCTAGAGAAACAGATACAGAGGGCTCATCCTGAAGAGCTGTGACTTCTGGGTAGGAGGCTTGGATTTACTCCTAGAATCAACATCACACTTCATTCCCTTCCACTCACCCAGACTGGATTAGATGGGATCCTGATATAAAGGAAGTAATGCTCACAGTCTGTTCAAAAATGAACTTCAGAGCAATACTCTATGAGCACATGAAGTCATTATGACGCAGCTGCTCTGCAGCTCTCAGTAACGGAAACAGTTCAGTAAAAAACCAGAGGGACTACTGAGCTTTGTCCAACCTTTGTCCTGTCCCCAATCTTCACCTCCTTTCTCTCCAAATTAAAAAAGTAATGGGGAGAGTAAGGGATATCCCATGAGTATGACATGCCATGCCATGAGCACAAGGTGAATCAAGGCTCAAAACAGTAATCTTGCAGAAACCAGTAATTGTATTTCCTAAGGGATATGTACAGGCAGACAAGGGTGCTGGGAAAGGTCATTGTCTCTAGTACCTCCTGCTCAACCTGTCTAAGTATGGGCCCCAGGTAAATTGAATAATAATCATGGAATGGAGTTAACCCAGGGCATAACGGTACTCATTTTAATGCCCTCAATATGAAGTTCAAAACAGAGGAATTTATCTAAATAATGTACTTGCTAGACTTGGTTGTATCTGTAATGGCCATGACATTAGCAGGTCAAGATCAAACACAGAATAGTAAACCATTTTAGCTATAAAAGAACACCGATGATCCTGCAAATTTCTCTGCTGCTCTGCTCATCCATTATATGTTGTGTGTGATAGCAGATTAAGAATAATGACAAATCACATTCAATAAACTCAAAATATAAAACACTGGAACTATTTTCCATTCTTGCTGATAATTATAACTGATCTCAAATATCAGATTGTTACCAATCTTCACAGAATGAGATGGCAGTTCATTAATGAAGAAAAATTGAGATTTTGTTTGCATTGTACTGAATTATAATTACTTGGAAATAAATACTCTATTGTTATACATGCAGAAGCAAACATAATTTTGATACAAAGTCGACATTTAAACCCCATTTCTTACCTCGACCCTTTTGGCTAAAACGTTACATCTATCTTTTTGAATCACAGAGGTACATATAATTGTCAAATAGAAGCATCAGTATCCAAGTGAATTTTCTCATTGGAGATAATTCTGTGATCTATACCTAATTATTATTTTCAAGAAAGAAAAGCACTTCATTTTATGATTTATACAAGTTGGATATCCTATATTTACATTCAATGCAACTAAACTTTACTAATTTTAAATCAGAATAATACTAGGAAGTAAAGATATTGCTGAGTATAACTTGATGCAAGAAATAACGCTTATCTAAGGGAAATATGAGCACAGACCCATTAATTACAGAAGGCCTCATTTCTAAATAGCTGCATACTTTTTGTAAGGGAGGAAAAAAGTATTTCCATTTTTTCAAAAACCACAAAAATCTTTCACAATAGTAAGTGATATATGAGCCTTTTCTTTGTAAAGCAACTTATTAAGAGTTCAGCTGTTTTTTCCTAGGGACATTTATTTATACTGGGAAGATAAACTACTTTGTTAATTAAAAAAAAAAAAAGTAACAATCTCTTCACCCAAATTCACTTTTTGTTTAAGATGAGTAATGAACAATTTCAATCAGAAAGGGAGTTTTCAGGATGATAAGCACTGAAGTAGTACACTTCAAGCAAGGATCTACATATAATTTTTACTATAGCAGAGCTTGCATTACATCATGTGTCATTTTAAGCTGCTAAACTTGATTATGACAATATTTTTTTCTCTATAAAGTACTATATTTCTGTTCTAGAATATGATATGACAAAAGCAGACTTTTTCTCCTGTGGCCTTCCCCTGGGGGACTACCTCTGACAAAGTGGCACCCCTGAGCATACTTCAAACAGGGAACTTCCTTCTTACACACAGATAAGTACCCCTGCTGTTATTACAGGTAGCTAATTTTAATTCAGCATAAAAAAGAGAAAGAAGTGTTTTCTCTCCCTTGCAAGAGCAATCAACCTTGCCCAGTGGTAATACGTGGCCTTACTGGCTCCACCAAAAACTTTGGCTGTTTTGACTGCATGATTTATATTATCTATTGACAGTTAACTTGCTCATAGCTTTGCTGTTCATTAACTGGAACCTATCAATTTTTTTTTTCCGCAGTTCTGTTTTATGGACCACTTGGTTTCACAAATCGAAGACAGTCATAGTGAAGGATTAAAGTTGACTTTTTTCCCCCCTTGAGAATAACAAGTTATCTTGAAGAGGATCCAAAACTTTTGTCTTCACAACACAGAATACCAGTGATCAAAACAGACAGAAATGGTACCCAGTAAAGTAAAATGAGATCAAAACCAGGACACAGATAGCTTGCCACAACTGGAAAAGAGTAAGTCACCATGAGCTTGAGGGAGGGTGAGGATGATAGTATATGTATGTATCCCCTGAGACATAACCAAAGCTTTCACATTTTTGTTTAAGAACCGGCTGAAAGTCTGCAGAAATTGTCTCCCTTCTTGCCAGTGTCTGTTTGTATGTACTATTTTTTAGGTCCCAACATGCAATGGGAATTGGTTTATGAAGTCTGATGTGCAAATGACTTGGCATTCTCCCCATTCCTCACTGCCATCCCCTCCAAAAGGAAGAAAATAAACCCCTAAGAAATCCTTCGTGTTTGCAAAGAACTGTGTTTACAAATCCCCTATAGGGATCTTGAAACAATCCACCAATTACCATTAGCTTTCAATGTACATCTTTCAATTGGTCAAAAATAAGACTTGTAAATTTAGAAAGCACTTTGTAAAAATAGTTGCAGGAAGAACAACACCACTAATAACAATTACGGAGATCTTTTTAAACCATGAACAATTTTTGATTTTACTCTAAAATTAACTTGTGAAGAATGAGAGCATTTTGTAATACTTACGTTCATTGTTTACTTCCTCTATTCAGCTTTCTGGATGCTATTTATAACAGGAAAGAATGAGTCACTGTCTTGTCTTGGGATGAGCCCTCAAGTATAGTTATATGTAATCATATAAGCTGGCACAGATAGGAACTCAGAGGCAGGTGCTTTTCAGGAGACAACAGTAACATCCACCAAATAGCAATAAAATCTCTATTCTGGGATTAAATATAACATGAGAAAGAAATATGCTTCTTAAGAACAGGAAAGACAGAGACAGTCTTGAGAAGACAGTGGCACCCTGATAACCCTTTTGAGGACTTGAGAAAGGACCAAGAGAGGCTCTGTGGCTGCTGAAGGTTTGCTAAGAGGGCATTTTAACTTGGGAACTTTATTTCCCTACAGCCATTAAATCATCACTCTTTTGAGAAAAGCTATATGGCCTAGAGAAAATCAATGCCCATTGCTGAAAATTTCCCATAGAGTGTCTCTATTTCAGAGTTAATTTAGCTTTACTTCCAGGAGCTGATGAGATAAGCAAATGTGTCTCAGCTTTTAGGACCACCCTGGGCACCAAATAAGCCCATGGCCTTAGGGGAGGGATAAGCTGTGGTCAGGATGGGTTAAGTGGGGGTTTTCAGGAAGGCTTAAAAAAAGGCTAGATCATGGGGAAAATCTCGTTTGTACAAAATGCCTGACAATCAGTGTCAAAAATGTTAATACAGAATCCTGATTCCAAGATACATTTTACCCTGAAATATTAACAGAAAAAGGTGGTTTTCTGATTTATAAGTACTTCTCCTTTCTTGAAAATTTGCAGCTTTGAAGACCTTGCAAAGACTCATAAAGAGAAAAAGAAGACAAACTACATAGCTATTTATGCCACCCATTTACTTACAGAAGTAATAAATCTGTCTACCTTGAACAAAAAGCCAAAAAAAAAAAAAACCCACACAGACACTTCTATATGAAGAAACCCTGAATTCACTGCCTTTTTCTTCATCTCTCTGACCAAAACCCAACTCTGCAAGAGGTGGCCCCACTGCCTTTGAACTTTGATTTTAGGACAGCTTCTTCTGCACCAGTCCTACCTCTCAGTCTAGAATTTCCTAGTTCTTCCAATATACTGTACCAGCTCAGAGCAGACCCAACACCTTGCACAGCCTTAGAGCCCCTTACAATTAATGATGACTCCAAAGGGATTGCTTGTTAATTCACACCATGTGTTTCTTTAGTCACTTAGCACAAAGATAACACGTATTTTTCTTAATTCTGAACAGTGTTCTAGAATTATTTGGAGGTACTTAGTACTCCGTGGGTTTTGAAGGCCAGTTAATAAGGATCAGCAGCACTTATTCAGCAGGCTGGAACTGCAGAATTAAATTTCCCTCACTTCTCCTCATACACAAGCCAGAAAGCATTAATATCTCACACAGACTCCAGGATCACAGACACTAGGCAGAGCAGATTTCATCCTTTGTTTTCATGTTCAATATAAAAGGCTTTAGAAGCTTCAGCACTGAATTTGAAACATACTGAAAAAGACCATGTACACGTTACAGATACTGAAACGTTCCTTGTACAGAGAAATTCCATCTGCATTTCAAAATATCTTTTCTTTGCACGATACAATCCTGAAATTGCTGCAGGACATCATAGCCACAAAACCCTTTAACATGGCCCTTCTGCATCAACTCATTTGCTAATGTCTCCTGTTAACTGATCTTAGCCTGGCCTCAATCTTCTTTTAATGAAAGAGAAGGAAGAGGATACTTTAACAGCTATTATTAGCTCTTAGTACCTGTCTGCAGAAAACAAAACAGAGCCTTTAATTCCCCAGACTCTCCTACAGGCCCAATGAGACGCTCAAGATAATCAGCGTAAAAAACTCAGTGTGTGTGAAAAACGAGGTGGTGGTGGTGGAATAGTGATTCCTTCACTTCTCTATCTGGAGAAGAACCTTACCTGAACATTTATTTTTTTTTTTAAAGTGTGCTAATTTAACCTTTACACTTAGAAAACAACATTTTAAATCCTGTAACTTTATCTAAGGCTTGAGGCAACTACACGGGTTTTGGTATGGCAGGATTTCTGCACCAGCTTAAAAATCTATATGCAACATGGGGACCCTTTTGTTACCCATAATTTTCAGATGATGCAATTAATGCTCTTATCTTACTACAGGCTAAAATGTTGCATTTCCTTCCAGAGCTGAGAGCTTTACAGCCTGTATTCCTGTAGGGCAGACAAGATGTAAGTTCTGTCACAAGTGACACTGCTGTACTGAGCACAGTACTCGTTTTGGAGCACGGGATGGGTTTTATGCAGGGACAGGACCACAAACCTTTATTCATCCTGCAGCAGAGAACCGCCAGCAGAATGAATGTTGCAAATGCTCAGAAATTAAGAAAATCTGCTTTCATTTCTGAAAATGAACACTGATTTCCTTCTGTCTGTATTTTTTTCTAATAATGCAAGGAATCTCTTTTTTCAGGGTTTGGGTTTGTTTTCTAAATTAGTGAAAATAAGCTTTTAGGTCAAATATTTGCTAAAAGATGGCCTCGAATCACTGTGAAAACTGGTAACATATGTGATTGCTTCCCTAACTGGATAGCTTGATAATTAACTATTAAGGGTAATTGATATATACGTAAATGGATTACACACTTTTAGTTCAGACTGTGCTGGTTAGATAAACTAGGTACATGAACTTCAAGTACAGCACGGACTATGGTTTCAGCTTAATTTTACTCTCACATTCATTATGCGTTATGAATAATTTAAAGAGTGATTCACAGCTTGAGAATTTTGATGAATATAGGAATACATGTATTTTCAGATCTAAAGACATCTAGAGAGAGAGAGAATAAAAAGGCAACTTTTTTGTGCAATGTTAATTTAGGTTTACTTTTACAGACCTCATTGAAAGTAAGTTACTAAGCCCCTACTTTTATATTTGCCTAATTAAATACAGGCAAATGAGAAAATAAGGAATTTTTCCACAAGCAATCCTTCAGTCTCAAGAGGAACATTATTTTTACATAAAAATATTTTTTTCTTAGCAAAAGAACAAGTTTTCTAAATATATTAATATCTTCTGCCTATAGTTTACACTCTGAGTTATAAACGTTAATAATTTTCACCTACCTGTCTCTTAGTAAAATAGTAACTAAAACTGAAGTCTGGAATAGGGCTGGAAGGTTATCTTACCTTCTCAGATTTTTCAATCTCCTTTACATAACTGAATGCTGCTGAGGTGGCAGGATTGCTACCGTTTTCCCCAAATAATTTCTAAATTAATCCCCTCTACCCTCCATAAAGAAGGATTTATGTAAGAACAAACCCTACTTTATCCAAGTCATCTAAACGTTTCTTTCTTTCCATATCCAAATTCATATAGGCCACATGTCCTACAATTTTTGTGTCATATTGGTTCTCTACACTCTTTTCCTGATGCAGCACTGTATACACATTCATGTGCATTTCTCAATAAAGCAATTTAAATGCTAAGGATTTACTGTTATCTATAATAAACTTAAAATTATTTCTAGTACAAGAAACTTGATTCTCACTAAAGCTTTTGTTTTTACTAAACCCATTACAGTCCTTTTTGCTGTAGCGGTTTCAGTAATATTACCTGAGTATTTTCATTAGTAAACTTGTTTACCTATGACTGTTAGAAGTACCACAAAATGCATGGTATGTGAATTGATTTAATTGCCCTTGATATTTAAAAGCATTTGTTTGTGTTCATTGGTACGGAGAGTATTTTTGTAGCTGCCGTTGCTTTACAAATATTTCAAAATGCAAAAAACTTGGAACAATACAAGACAAACTACAAAAATGTGATTAGTTCACACATTTCTCTCATTGACAGATAAAGTGCTCTTTTAAAGGAAGTCTCCCTCTACCTACTCTGATTTGCAATGAAGTCTTCCCTCTGATATCACGGAAAAATAACAAAACTTCATAGTGTGGCAAGAAGATTTATAAATCAGGTTCAGTTTGCAGAAAATACACTTCCACAATTTAAGAAACACTGCAAAATACCATTTCTGTAGCTCTTCCCATTTAAGACAAATGAACTTTTACTCGATTATCTCAGTGAATTGTCAGAAACAGTAGTCCTCTACGTTATGTTTTTCTAATTCACTTGTCTCCTTTTAAGGAAATGGAGACTTGAGATTCATTCATAAAGCACCAAGGTACCACAGACAATCAGAGAGCACCAGTGTCCAGCTCCAAACATCATACTCTCTTTCACAATGTGACAATGTATCTAAATAAACTCAATCAAAAACAGGTCTCTAACAAAATATGCTGCAGTATACTGGTGTTAAGCTGATGCAGGTGAGGTCTCTGGAAAGGCAGGTTTGAAACACAACTAAAACAAGGGGAAAAAAATAGAAATCCCTGCAGAGCATAGCCAAACTTCCAGGAAACAACTGTCCAAATTCCCTTACTAGAAAGCTGCTTTATAAATATTAACATTTCTTCACTTCCTCTAGGGAGGAATTTCTTCAGCAACAACAAAGAAAATCTGAACACCTACTAGGAGGTCTTCATTAGCACTACCTGCTTACTGCAAGTGTTGAAGAGTTTTCAAATGGGCTGTTCCATGTGAACTCCCCTGCACTCTAATTTCTCCATTTTACACTTCTAGACACTGAAGTGAATTTCTACTTCTATGCTACCTTTAATATCAACATTCACTGCCAACAGTTTCTCCTTTTTTCACAATCAAACAAAAAGGCAGGAGATTGAAATACCGTATGCTGAGATGAAAATAAAAGTACTGAAAGAACATTTGATTAATTCCTTCTTTTACCTCCATACCAAAAAGAGAAAAAAGAAAAGCAAGGGTATAACTACTACGATGACACTTCTTGTAATGACAGCTAATGTAAAGAAACTTTCTGCTTAAAGAAAGAATAATTCTTGTGGTCAGCAAACCACATAAATTAGATACACAGTGTGCCTAAAATGTTCTCTCTCCCATTCCTTTCTTCTACAGAGGCACAGGCACCTTGCAGGGAACTCAGAAGTGTCTAGTCCAAAGCTCCTACTCAGGACAGGGTCCTCACCCATAAGAGGAGTCCAGGCCCTCCAAGCAGTCCTAAAATCTTCCAAGAAAGGATGGACAACCACCGCTTAACTGTCATCATGGTGAGCTTAGTGGGTTTCATTTTTCTTCTCAGACCTGAAAGAATTCTCCTTGTTTCAATTTACAGCCATGAAGACTCCTAATGGAGACTCTTACAAATCTGTATGCTAAGAAATACTGCTGTCATTTTTAACCTGTAGTGTGCAATACTTCAGGTAATGGTTAGACTTCTACTAATGAAAACTTGACATTATCTATGTTTTATCTTACAAATGACATCCACCCCCATGGTCTCAAAACACAAGACAAAAGTTAATACCATTCCACTGAGACAGAAAGATGTATCATCCCTGTTCTTCAGTGGTGAAAATGAGACTGGCTCTAATTAAATGGGTGGGAGAAAATTATGTTTGCAGTCACCTGGGAAATTCAGAACACATGAGAACTACGAGATGTCTATGCATTAGACTGGTATGCTGCTGTAGCCTACAACATTAACATGAGAAGCCAATGCTAATGTGCAAGTGTGAAGATGACTATACTCTTTACAAACCAAGTTGCTTCCAGACCCTTTTATCCAAACACCACCAGCTACGTTAAAATGGCAAATATTAGAGCATTTCCTAAACGCACTTACAGCTATTTATAAAAGAAAATATAGTTGGAAGTTTACATGGGACATGACCATATATTGGTCATGAAAAACAACTGAGCTTTTGTAATGAACTAGAATTAAAACCATAAATTTTCCATGACTTGTACTATTTATTTCTGAGAGACAATGTCTGCTGCCAGTGGATTAAATCAAAAGTGTTTGTAATATGCATTTTTTGCTGCATGCAAAACTGAAGAGGTGACAAGGAACACCTGTAAGCTAGAAGGCATGAGAAAACAGATACAGAAAACAAATATTATGAAATGAGGCAACACAAAAATCCGAGGTAACATGCCACAAATTGTCTTGAACACTTGCTTATTCCATCCCAAGTCAGGCTTTCTTTCGTCTGTTTAAATATGGAGTACTTAAAGAAGACTTCCTTTGAGAATAATTTTCATATGGGAACACCTAAAACAATCATTCTAAATAAAACATGTCCTGCCTTGTTTGTGCATCATTTAGTTTCATATACTTCAGGGAAAATTACAAAAGTAGAGTCACTCTGCCAAGTGACAGCTTGCCAGTGAAAATAATTGGCATCGTTCTTTGAGGCACACAGAGCACGAGGCACACAGTACTCTATCATGTGTTAATCGGTAAGGCTAACAATCAAGTCAGTCTAATGCTGTCAGACCTCCAGGTCAAAATATTACCATTCCTACTGAAAGAGAAGATCTGCAGTCGAATGCTAAGCAATAAATTTATTATAATAGAATGCGTTTATTGTGATTTATGGTATAAATGAAAAAGGCTGACTCTTGATGCTAGCTTTCACGCTTAGGCTGTATTGTCCTAGAGCTGACAAATGTTTTCAAGCCACCAGCAGACTTCAAGGGTGTGGTAAAGAGTCTTTGCCCACATGTGCCTATAAAAATTGTGGAAAAGTTAGCATAAAGTGTAATCAGTTGTTTTTTTTTAAAACCCCAAATTTTCACAGTTTTAAAAATACAAGCTATGTTGTACATTAATGCATAACTGCCTATCATTCCAGTTTTCCAAACACTTCCCAGTAACCCTAAAGCAAATGCTACAGTGTAAGTAAATCAAAAGTTTTGCTTTTTTTCTATCCATGCAGCAGTTCATACACAATTCTTTTGCAGTATGTGTTTAAGAATCAACCATGGCAGAGTCGTAATAAGAGCAATTAGCAAGCAGGTTGCCTGGTGCTAGATTATTAACATATTCATGTGCAGCAAAAATACCCAATTGTTTGGATTTACTAACAGCTTGCAAGCAACCTATTGCTAAGTATGCAAACACAAATAAAGAGAGAGAATTCAGAAACAGCATTACTTAGAAAACAAAATCAGGGTGATGAAACTAAAAGGTAGTTTGACGGTATAAATCAGCTAACCATGATGCTTAGCAGCTCTTCCAAGCAGTGCTATCAACATGTACTTAGATATGGAGATTAACCTGATTTCCCAGGATGTATGTGAGAAACACAACAGCTGCCAAATTCCTATAATTTATTGATCATTTATCAATGTGAAGACCTTCCCTTTTATTTCATAGCATCTCAGTTTCTCTTGGTTAGGAACCACACACAATGCTTTTGGAAATTCAGCCACATTTCTTTGTCCACAGACTTAATGGCAGCTCCAAGGAACTACAAGAGGGTTGTCAGGCTACATCTCTTGTAACAGTCTTTCAGAGCAGGAGAGACTGTGTGCAGTGTTCACACTCGTGAATAACCTGGGCAATAGTGTCCATTGCTAAGTCCACCCCTCAATCATGAGTCCATCTGTATGTTGCATCTCTGTTCTGATGGCCTGAAGTGCCATGGGCCCACCAGGCTCAAAACAATTCACCATCCCCTTTAGCAGTTACTGCAACTTGTCGCTGGGGACTCCATACAGCTGCCTTCCATCTCCGATGCTTTCCCACAGTACGGCAGGACCCATCAGTAAACAAGGCATACTGCTTTTCACTTTTTGACAGTTTATTATATGGTGGGGCCTCTTCAGCTACGGAGGCACCCTTGCATTTTTCTGTAACTGTTTTTACACCAATGTACAACACAAATCACCACCGCTACTATCAACTACAACAATGATAAGGGAAAATAACAAGGGAAGAGAATACGATACCACCGGCCAAGAAACGAGTCCCACCCGGAAGCCCGTGTCCTTCCGGGTAACTCCCAGTTACCCCCCACCCTGGGCATGACGTGCTGTGGTATGGAATACCTCCTCGGCTAGCCCAGGTCAGGCGCCCCGTCTCTGCTTCTTCCTGGCTTCCCCTCCTCCCTAGCAGAGCATGAGCCTCACAAAGTCCTTGGTCAGGGTAAACATCACTTAGCAACAACCAAAAACATCGGCTTCACCAACACTGTTCTCAGGCTGGAAGTCAAAACACAGCACTGCACCAGCTACCACAAAGGAAAAACATGACTGCTACTGCTGAACCCAGGACATTATTTAATAGAGTTTTTGCTTTTCTTCAGAAATAGAGAGCTTAGCTTGTATTTCTTCTGAGTACGTGATAAAACCAATATTCATTACTGATGCCATTACATATACGAAAATACATAGCTTAGTTCTTTGGAGATATGTGGTCAGTATATGTGCAGCACAAGGAAGAAAACCTTCATTCAGATTATAAGCAGTGTTTTTACAGACTGTACTAACAGTATTGAAAAACCTTTGAAAGATCAGACTTTTCAGTCTAGTGCTTGCATTCAAGAATACACCAGAGATAACAAAAGTAATGCATTTAGGCCAATAGCTTAGTCAATTAAGAGTGTAAGAAAATTTTGTATGCTTGCAGGATATTTCTTGTTAGTAATGAATTCATGTTTTTTGATGGACAATATATGAGCAAAAATAAGAAATAAATATGGATTAAAAGCATCTTTTCAACCTGCTGTCAGTAGCTGAGGCTTACATAACCAAATTTACGTAACAAAGATTAAAATCTCAACCAGCCAACAGGTTTTATAGAAAAGATCCTTTCATTCTTGGGATCTCCCATTTCTAATTCAGTCCAGGCTCATGATGTGTTTTCAGTTCTATTTATCCACAGTTCACCGGCTTATGCGCATAGAAAAGGGATAAGAGGCACAACTGCATATCATTTTGATGCATTAAATATCATATTATGTGGTTTAACACATCTATGTTGACCCAGGATAGACTAGAACACACTGCAGTTGTTGATGAGTACAAATTCACAGAGTAAGGGTAAGTTCTGCTGTCTCACCCACACACAATCATTCATTTCCATCCCCAAACTGGTCACTTGGATCTATATCCAAATGTGACCAGTGATGCTTTTCAGAGCAGTGTACTGAGATGTAGGTACATCTTGGGATATACCTACATCTTCACAATATGTGAGAAGGATAGGCCCCTTTACACTTACCACTCTGTGAACATAGCATATTTGGGGTTCTAAGTCATACACTATAAAAAAGAAAAAAAGAAAGACTTAATGGAAGCATATACTAAAGAGGGCAACTTGCTAAGATTTGAAGACAATCCCAATTTGCCATGTCCTCTCAAGGAGTCAATTTAGTCCAACTCAACAAGGGTTTGCCCTCCATGTCTCTTTAATTCTTGGCTTCTCAGCTGCTCCCATTGGCATGATGATTACCAACCAAGGTGCTGACAGAAACCCAGTTAGAAACAAGGTAACAAAAATCACATCTCATTTTTCATAATTATCTGAAATGCTATACAAGGATAACAATTTTTCACCATTATAAATATCTTAATGACTGAAAGCAGTAATTTAGAAATTTCCCATTCAATTATTTCCTTTCCATAAAGTAAAATTAACATTAGAAAACTATTTTTATACAGAAGTTTGATAGTATTTTTAAATGAAAATTTAACAATTAAAGTCGAATTACAACACAAAGGCAATCAAAAGAAATAGCTAAAGTAATATAAGATCTTCATTGACTGAGAATGTACATGAAGTATTAGTCAGTCAAAAAACCTAGTCAGTATTAAAACCCAGAACCATCTTGTACCTTATTCAAAATGATCAGTACTATCCAGAAAAGCCAAATTTCAGTACCACTTAAAAATCCTTTCAAAATTAATTAAAATATTTGAAATGTGCAAAAGCAAAGAATGCTGGCTTCACAATATCACTGAACTGATAGAAAGTCCAGGGCCAAGTAGTAAGAAACAGTTTTGTAGCTATTGATACAGACATTTCTCCAGAAAATTATTCGGCTCTCACTTGTACAGAATAGATTTCTCCATGTTACTGATACAGTCCATGAATAGAGCCATTCTCCACCCCAAATCTTTTTTTTCCCCTTTTCTATTCTGTCAAGTGATGCCTTATTCTCTATAAATCCTGTTCAACAGTTCAGAATATAGCTATTACTTCAATCAGCTGAAATTTAAATTTTGCCAGGCTGCTCCTCCACAGCATGCTGCCAGCACATCGGAAGACATGGAAAGCCCTGGCCAGAGGAGTGGGAAAAGCAGTATTGTGCAAGCAGTATACATTTAAACATTCCTAGTAGTGATGTCTAAATTTTAAACCTAGATTGCACAATGTAACTTTTTTCTGTAAGCAAATCTAGCATTTAGTTCCATCTTTGTTTTATGTAAAAAGGATTTATTCAGAAAGCTTTTTTCTTTGTGCTTATATACTAAACATGAAAGTTCAGGTTATTCAAAGAAAACACGGAATACTCACATGATATTGAATATTTGTGGAAAATACTATTTTGCTGTTCCGTACTTCCCTGTGAGAGTTTATGGAGTAAACCAATCCTTTTCTTTTTTGCCATTTTTTTTTTTGTTTGGTTGGTTTTTTTTTATAACCCTTATCCTCTTTGTTAAGTGGCTAGGCTTAATTAAATGCAGAGCTGTTTAAGTGGTAGAGTATTTCAATGCACAGATGTGTCATGTTTTCTGCCATTATTCCAGTACTAGATAGTTGCATTTGGTCTCTAGCCATGTATCCCAGTGAAGTAACTCTCAGACTATACGTTAGTTGGCAAAAAGTGAAATTTCCTGGCTAAACTACTCTCATATACTCATCAACCTCCCTTAGAGCAACCACAGGGATTTCTTAATCACAGAAAGTACTGAAAAGGCCAAAGATCAGAAGTGTGATACAGGCATGTTAGAAATGACAAGCACAGAAAATTTCATAAAGTCATAAAGATGTGGCTTTAAACAGTCAAGCAGTACAAATCACCTATCACACAGCACATTAATCCTCATCTTCTACTACAGTCTTTAGTTTCATGCATGAAGATTCTTCAGTAACAGTTTCACCTCCCAAGCCGATTCTATGTATTTGTTTCTGACTCCACCTTCTCTCCTCACCCTCACTGCTAATTGATTTTCATGCCCAAAACACAAAGGCAGAGTTTCTTCTTAACCCAGTACTTGTCATCTCCACATAGAGACTCCAAGTAGTGAGGCAACTAATTCTCATCAATACACTTCTCACTTTTCAGCAGCTTCTCTTCTGTTTGACCACAGTGCAAGGTGCTTCAAAAAGATTTCAGACAGCTGTAGCTCAGTTTTTTCAGTCAGTATTCTCAAAAACTTGAATCAAGATGTTTGTGTTTTGCGCTTACTACTGTAATATGGTAATGCCTTTCTGAAACACACAGCCACAAATCCATAGGAGTACAAATGTGATCTTACAAATGTGTTTTACACTGTGTTGTGGTTTAAACCCAGCTGGTAACTAAGTACCACACAGCCACTTGCTCACCCTTCCCCTTATCTCCCCCCTCCCCCCCAAGCAGGGCTGGGTAGGATGGTTAGGAAAATCAAATGAATGTAAACCCCACAGGTTGAGATAAGCACAATTTAACAACCAAAGTACAATACAATACTACTACTAAGCGAAATAACAACAGGAGAGAATATAAAACTGAGAAGTGAAAAAAAAAACAACTAAAAAACACAAGTGGCGCACAATACAATTATTCCCCACCCGCTGACCAATACCCAGGCTGACCCTCACAATGATCAATCCCTTCAGGGTAACTTCCTCCAGTTCATACACTGGGCATGATGTGCTGTGGTATGGAATACCCCTTTGGCTAGTTTGGGTCAAGCATCCTGTCTCTGCTTCCTTCTGGCTTCTTGTGCCCATCCTCACTGGCAGAGCATGAGAGATTGAAAAGTCCTTGATCAGGGTAAACATGACTTAGCAACAGCTAAAACATCAGTGGGTTACCAGCATTGTTCTCAGACTACAGCCAAAACACAGAACTTCAACAACTACTAGGAAGAAAGTTATCTCTATCCCAGACAAAACCAGGACACACTGCCAGGGTAATGTTCCATCATTTATTATGTTTTCTCACAGTATATAGCTCGAAGGTATTGTTTGTTTTGTCCCTGCTAGAAGAAAGGGCACTGAACAGATAGTGACAGCAGTGTTTTTGAGTTACCATCCCAAGTGGACTTTCTGGTTCGTTTGTTGGTTTTTTCTTTTGTAATCTGTGGTATTCTCTTTTGTATTACTGGATCTGTGATGATTAAATCTGCCTATACAGAACATCAGAAACGTGGTCCAAAAGCTCAGATTATCCAAATAATTTTAAACTTGCTCTCACTGTTACTTTCTATTTGTACCTATTTGTAAGTACCAATAGAAAATTTTACATTACTTTGAAACTAGGCATGTTATCAAGTCACTCAAAACAGAGAAGCAGCCAAAGGCATCCCTGGTGAGATGGTGTTCTACCACTGCTAAACATACCTCAGTTTCATCAAAAGAAGTCCTTCATCATTTAATTAGTATACTTTTAATCTTGCACTGCTTCATGATGTTCAGTCCCTGATACTTTCCCAACTGAATTTCTAATCACTATAACAGCTTTCCCACCTATCATATTGTCATCAAGCTCTGAGTTACCGTATTGAATTCTTTTTCGCTTTGATCCCAATTTAGTGGACAAATCTTCTCCTTTTTCAAATTACAATAATTTTATAAATTCTACTACAAACAACATGTCTGTTGCCCTACAACACAAAATATACATTATGCTATTGCTTGAAGATGCTTGGTAAAGATTCAGGACTTGTATATACTACACTTCTTTGTATCAATTGCTCTACTGAAACATAAATGTAGAAACAGCCACAGCAGCTCAGAGGAGCACTTGCCTAGCCACACAGTGTCTTTGCTGGGTGCCTAAAACACAAGTCCAGGGAAGAGAGCAAGAACAGGAAGTACATAGTGGTTCCTCCTTGGAATGATCTCCAGCAACTTGCTAATAAGACTTCCAGAAGCTGAGGTTATATTCTCATGGTTACTGGTTGGTGGTGGATTTTCCCTTTATCAAACCATCCAAGCACTTTCAAGTACAGCTTGAGTGGCACCTTTCAAGGTAAGGAGCTCTGCAAAGTAACTATACATATAGGAAGAATGACTTTCTCTTGTTTATTTTGAACCTGACATCTTAACTTCTAGGTTCACTGCATGTTACATAACTCCTGTATTCAGATTGTTATGCTTCTTTGTCATATAGCATTCAGTTTTCACCTTTCCAGACTCAAGGGTGGCAGCCTCTGCTGTCATTCCTTGTAAACCTTCCCATCCTTTTGACCATCTTTGTTGCCATTGATCTCTACCTTCAACAGGTCTTCAGTAAACTCCCTTTGAGCTGAGTGACCAAAACCGTACCACATATACATCTGATTGCCTAGAATAGCCCCCTAGGGTATGTATGCATGCTTCTGATTTCTACCAAGGTGTAAGTTTTGCAAGGACTATTTGCCTCTCTATCTACCAACATACTACCAATATCATGGCTAAAATGGATGTGTGTACAGCTCTAATGGGCCTATCACATGCATGACATAATTAAAAAGCCTTCCTACTTATGTTTTTTTGCCTGTTTGTTTTGTTTTTAAGTAGTGGAAATTGAAAACAGAATCTTCTACTTACAAAATAGGCCCCCTTCATACATCATCAGAGTAAGATTTTGCAATTAAACATCTTTCTATAACCAGAATACAAATGTAGACCCTAGTCTGAACATACTTGTAGCACTGCCATAAAGCCATGAATTGCTGATTTTTTTTTTTTTTTTTAACTAAGACAGAATTACATAAATGAACCCTTCCATCTCATATCCCAGAGGACTTAATCATTGAAAAAAAGAAACATAAAATCTATAATTATTTGCTTTTTTTTTGGGGGGGGGAGGGGGTTTGAGCTGGGTGTCAGAAGTACAACAATGGATGTGGAAGCTATGCAAAACCTGTTGCAAGAAGAAAGCTGCACCTTCTGGGCTTTATTTTCTTAGCAGAGAAGTATACATCCAGGGCAGAGGCAGTGATGAAACCCATCTTTCACCACGTTAAACATACAAATGTGTAAACATTTATATCAGTCACCACAGGGCTGCCTCAGACACATGTGGCATCCACTGGTTGTCAGTCATAGTACTTATGACTTTTCTTCAACTTATGACTTTTTGAGCTTAAGTCTTCTTCAGATCTGCTCCCAGACACAAGAAGGAAGATGAAAAGTGGGAGATGCAGGAAGTCTGCATTTTCCACAGCACTGCTCCCAGTGTGTAACTTGTTTCTGAAAGGGAAGCCCAGCAAGGGTGGTTTGTTTTTTTTTCAAATCTGCTTTTAGAAAGAAATAGTGATGTTGACTCTTAATCCTAGGAAAGGGAAAAAAACAGACATATCAAGCCCAAAGGTCTATATGGTGCTATAAGAAAGCCTGCAGCTGCATTTTATTTGGATTCAAACAACTGGTAGCCACAGTTAGGCTAAAAGGAGGAGAAGACTAGAGAATTTGAGGTAAAACTTGCAATATAAAACCCACCACAGCACTAAGTAACTTAAAAACCACTAAGCAAAGCAACAAGAAGCCAGTGCAATCTCAGGGTTAATGGTCAGCAAGAAAAAAAAGGCCAGAATGTATATTTCTCTTTTACATCTAGAGAGTTTGGGAATAAATATATTATTAAGGCAAAGTAAATATATCTCTGTTTTTCAATACTTAGAAGAATATGCAGAAGTGTCATAATAGCTTGGTATTTTTAAACACTCATTAATGTACAATTATGCAAAAGTGTATCTGCTTCCAATTCTGTTTGTTTATCCAGAAGTAGTAAATGCATTGCTACCCACCAGCAAAACTGCTGCTATCAACAGTGAGTTAAATCCAAAATATTCTAAACAATCACCAGATAAAAATACACGTCACCATATTTATCAATGCAATTATCTTATTTTAGCCCAAAAATCAAAGCAGTGTTTTCTTGTTTATATATGGACATTTTCTAAGGACCGTGCTTCATCCAATACTTTCACAAGAGAATACAGTGGGAAAGCTGCTTTCCCCACCCATTCCCACAGGAAGGAATTACTTGAGAATTTTCACCAAGCCAGCCACCAAAACACAAAGAGAGATATATTTTCCTGATGTGTCCTTTTATTTATTGTCCAAGAGAAAGCTTTTAGATTTCTCGAGCATTTCTCAACGCATTTTTAGAAGCCTTTGGCTCTGTTATTTACATTATTTTTTTTCTTTTATGTGTTAAAGATGATGTGTTTAGAATGGATCCCATCTTCACCCCATCTACTTGAATCTCCCTTGCAATGAAAACCAAGAAATCCATTAGATGAAGACCTTGGCTCACTGGAGTGAATAAAACTGACTTACATCAGATGAAAAACACAAGAAAGGGAAATGCAAGTATTTAAAAAAATATGTACCTGTCAGTGCTAAAGCTGATTTTACTTTCATGCAGGATACCTGCCTCCTATTTCTCAAATCAGTTACAGACTCTCTTGCTTTGATTTCAGCTTCAAAGAGAAATTTGGTATTTATTCTCTGAGGAAGGAAAACTGTATCATGCCTCTTTGATGTCTTGTTTCCTAACTAAACTCCCCAGCTTTATTGGGGGAATTAAGTAATATCATCATCAGTAATCTGTTTACCTAAAGAAAATAGTTTATTGGCAGTAAACAATGTTTGAGCTGGATTGAGTATGGAAGTGGGTAAACCTTGGTTTATACCTAAAATTAAAATATCAAATAATATACCTAGGATTTTTTTCCTAGAGAAAGAGTTTGGTAGATGTAACTTTCTTGCCATTTATTTCATCAATAATGAGCTCCAAAATAGGATCCTTACTTAGCATAGGTCCAAATTTCTGTCTCAGTAGGGGCCTTGACATATGTAAAATGGAGAAATGATGTGGTTTTCTAATGTGGTAGAATATAAAATAAATCACCAGATAATGAGTTCTGCTGATGTGTTGCCTCCATTTCGCAGTTAAAAGACCACAGCTTATGCCTACTCACGTATTTTACAAACATAGCAAGTGAGGTCAATAGAGGAGAAAATAAAAAGCAGCTTAAGGTCTGCTCACTTTATAAAGTAAAGCTCAGAAGTGAAAACCTTAGACTGAAATCTTGTCTTTCAGTGGACCACAACGGGAAGGAGCCTCCACGAAACTAACCCCTAACTCTAACATTTGCCTGAGCAGATCATTTGCTACATGGTCTCTCTGGAGCATGCAAGGCCCCTGGCACTAAGGTACAATTTCCAAACTGTAAACAAAAATTAGCAAAGGAATCCCCACATTTGTATCTATAAAGAAGAAACACTAAACAGTATTTTAAAAGACACAAAGTTTAACGCAGTTCATTAAAGTTTCTCCTGCTTGCCTAATTTCCACTGATTTGGTTCAAATAACCGGGCTCTTACTCCAGGGGCCTTGGGGAAAGGAGGGGTGGGAATATGCATCTAGTATGTTAAGTCACAGTGAGTATTGAATTTGAAAAAGCCTAACCTACCATGAGGGTTTTTTAATTTTTTTTTTTTTAAATTGTGAGAGATATAAGGGAAAACCTCCAAATAAATATTGCTTTCATAATCAATACTAAACTATGACGGTAAGTGTGTTAAATACATCATGGTTATCACTTCTATATTAGGCCTGGGAGGAAGTTTGCTTTTGGAAAGACTGGTTAATGGGTCAGACCTAGCAAAGGCCAAGGCCTTCAACAACAATAATCCTGGCATGTTTTGTTCTTTAGGTCTTTACTGAACATGAGGCTGCTCTGCCTGTCTCCACCTGCCTCCCCAAGCTGCCATGGCTGCATAACTCCAGCTCCCCAGTCATAACTGGGTGGCACCTTGATCCCTTTGTTTTTTAACCCCCCCATACCAACACATGCATGGATTAATTATCCCATACTAGAAAAAACAGCGCATTTACAAAATGGCAAACCCCTGCCTTCGTCCTGCATGAGATGGTTTACTTTGTCTTTTAAACATGGCAGCCACCACATCTGTCACTTGATTTTCCCCAAAATACTAAACATGAAATTTTGCACAGATTCAGCCAGGATAAAAGGGGAATTTTGAGACATGCAGCACAGAATGGTGCTGTGACATAATCTTTATTCTGGTATGTTCTTGGGTGTTCAACATGAAAAATTAATATAAAATACTCACTAGCAATAATAAATTAGAGCACTTAACGTTAACCTACAGGAAATTGCTCCTTGTTATTTCTAGTAAAGAATTACTAAGCACACTAAATATCAAGAAACAATTTTCTTGATTTACAGAAACTGTCAAGTTTGCTACATGCAGTTCAAAAAGTGTTTTCCTTTCATATCTCCTTTTCTTTCCTTTCCTATCTCCTTTACATTCCTTTCTTTCTTTCCTTCCTTCCTTCCTTCCCATACATAAAGTACTTGTCATTTGCAGGATCTTCAAGGATTTACTGGTCAATAGTGCATCTGAAATAGTTTGTTAATTAAAACTCAGCTTTCTGTTTGAGGCTTAACATTTTCATTGCGTTTTGGAAACGCTAGGTAGATTGACACAATGAATTTAGAAAACACTGGGGAAAAAAACGCAGTGAGAGGGGAGTATCTGGGGCAGGAGATAAGAGGAGCTGATATAATCCAATCCTCCTCTTGTGTTAAAAAACCTGGGGAGTAAGTTAAATATTTATCTGCAGGACAGGTGTAGCAAGAGGAAAAAAAAAAAACCTTTACCATCATTAGCTTCAGAGAAAAAAAAAAAGTTGTGCTTATTTATATACTGGCCTTACTGCTATGACCTACACTACAGCTACTATTTGTAATGGGAATACAGGATAAGCAGAGTATACTCATCACCTAAACACCCTCAACAGCTTAAAACATCTGGGTCACAGTGAGCTGTCAAAACACAACAAATAGCCATTTATATTGCTCTGAACGTTGCAATTATGATTAGCAATGCTTTGCTTTTAAATAGTGTTTTTAAAACTAGAGCAATGTAATCTGTGACTTTGCAGGAACTGCTAAAACTGAGGTCCAGAGAAATGCCATGATGTGCAGAGTCTCTGCAGTGGGCCAGTGCTGGCAGAGCTGGCAACTGAAACCAGTCCAAAGCTTTGTCTAGCTGCTCATGCTGCCCCATCCATTAATAATCACCTGATATAATTCAACCTGCTGGCACTTCTTAAAGCTGCTTGGTCTGAAAAACAATGGCTATGTAATTCAAGGTGCAGCATGATAAGAAGCAAGTTTTTGCCAGCTCACACAATAAATAGCCTACTGCAAAAAAGAGTAAGTTTAAACTATACATTTACTGAACTACATTTTATTGTACAGACAGGCCTGTGGTATGAGAAAAATGTATGGAAAAAACATAACCACAAAATATTTTGTTACATCTCTCATAACTGTGCTGCATTCAGTTTGCTTTTTTAAAAGTAACTAAAACAATGCAAAAACAACATTGAAACTTGCCCTCTAAAACCTGCATGCCCTTGTCAACTGCCTCATAATAATTATGACTGAAAGAAATGCTCTGCTGTGGAGAAATAGAGAGGTTCTTTCATATCCATCACAAAACTATACTTTGTGGTTCACGGGTGCAAAAATGAATACACTGAATACATATTAAATTCTTATGCCAATGAATTGTGCAGTACAGAATTACAGTCACAGTTTTTTGAGTTTAATAAACTGAGGCACTCAGAAGTTTCACTCCAAGGACTACACTGAATGTATTTGTCATTCATTTGTAGAACTACAAGCTCTTTTCAATTCTTTATTGCTGGTATTGGTTTTTTGGTTTGGTTTGGTTTTGGCCAAGTCATTAATGCTCGCGCAAAAAAAAAATAAGCTATTATATTGTTTAACTATTTTTATTTATCTAAAATTGTTACTCAGTTGGGATCACCTAGGTGTTGAAAGGCAGGTTTCTGGGTTGATTAGCATGATATGTAGCTGCATAACAGAGGAGGCAAGGAAAGCAGTGGACGGAGATGTTAACATCCCAAACAAAATGTTCCAAAAAAACCAATCAAAACAGGAGGATAGGCTGGGCTGAAATAATGCCATCACTTAATCAACCCCATGGATTTATTAGGAATTGCTGTAACGTCAGAGATAAACAGACCCCCGACACCTCCTATCCCTATTCTGTGCAGATTTTCTTTAATTTGTGAATAGACTATTTGTAATGTCATAGTCTAAACTACATTAAAAGATCTGACAAAAACCATTCCCTAATCGACATCTAAGGATGATACCATAAATCCCATTACTTTGATGATACTGGTAATTAAATAAGCTAAATACATTCAACAGCCCAAACCCACTAATAAGTATAAAACCAGTATACAAACTCCCCTGCTCATGCTGCTCCCTTTTATCTCCCCTTAAAGGCCTCCTATCTTCCAGCAATGGCTTTTCTATCTTCATTCAAAGAAAACTTTCAACAATTTGATCTGATGATGGTCAGAAGACCAATTAAGCCAATGAAACTTTGAATGCTTAAGACTTCTCAGATCCTCCCCCGAGAATGAATATTCATGCTTAAATTCTTTTTGACCCTGCTAGAGAAATCTAGGTTGAGGTAGTTATAACACTCTATGCCAGGACACCAAAGTACATATGTAAAACCAGAGGTGGCAAAAGGTATATAGAAAAGAGAGCTAGTTCAGCGTATGCATTTCTACACCTAATAGCATTCTTCCTTAGACCATACACTTGTAGTGTCTCTGCTGTTCATTTACATATCTATCTATCTATCTATCTATCTATCTATCTATACTAAGAAGGAGCTCTAAATAGCATGATGAAATAAAATGGAAAGGGCTATATTCTCCATAATGCTCTGAATTTTCCCCATTCTTTTAAAAATCTTTTCAATTAAAAAAAAACAATTTTTGATATTTCTCTGCTTGAATTTGAGATTCCAAAATTCAGAGAAAAAAAAAACAAACAAAACCTAAAGAAGCATGTCAAACACCAAAGCACACAGCAAGAAACCTAGAAAATGTGTATCACATCTCAGCACTTGTCTCTTCCATTCGTATCCCTTGATTCGAGGCAATCTGCAGAAAACATTGCTTTGTGTATTTGAGCACTACTCATTTCTGAAGGCATGTTTAGACAAACTTATATGCAGTAAAAGCCTCTTGCTAGTCTAAATCTCTGAACACTTTACCTTCCTCAGCTTTCCAGTAACATAAAGACAATTCTGCGCTCATCCTTACAGGCTTTGAAGGAAATTCAAAGACACGGTAGGATGGAGAGAAGAATATTTTTGATATTCATGAATGGTAGCAGAAGAGTGAAACAGGGTGCCCCAGAGGCTCCTGTGGGAAGAGTTTTGGGCAACAGCCCTCCTGGCACTGCATTGTGGGTCTGGGTGGAGAGATGAGCAGGAGGATCTCATGTGCAGAAGGGTCACAGGCAGGAACAGCTGATAAAGACCTTGGATGAATTCATCCTCCAACTGCTCCGTTTGCCAGTCTTTGTTCCTGTAACTGCCAGCAGAGCAAAGAGCACTTGATCACCATTCAGTCACACTCTCCAATTTATCTGGATATGAAGCCACTGAAATGGTTGTACAAGCACTGCTCTGTGCATCATGGGCAAATAACAAAGAAGAAACCCCAGTGGCTCTGCATTAGTGCATCACAGTGGACTTTGCACACACCCAACCCATCTGCTCTTGCAAAAAGGGGCAGCCAGAGCACATCACTGTTTCTCATTACATAAATGCACTCCTCTGATTTTGACTCAAACATAGGCTTAATTCCATTTTACTGCTCTAATCCCAAAAATCTGCCCTCAGCTCATGAATCTTCAGTATCTAACTAGCAATAGACGAGTTCCTGAGAAACATCTTGCCCTCTTATCCCAGTCCTCTTTGCTATACCAAGACTTAAACTGTATTTGTGTACTAGCACCACCTGTATCCCTTCTAAGCTACCTGATTCACTTAACAGCCATTTAGCATCAGTAATAAATTTGAAGAGTTATCCATTGAAAATATCCAGCCTCAAACTAAAACACTGAGCATCTGCAGCTCAGTAGCACAGACTGGGATTTCTGCACACTTTTGTATTTGAGGCTCGCCTTAATATTTGCAGTTAGCAGCACCAAATGAATTATGGATCTGGAAACATCTGTGACATTTTCATCCTAGAAATATTACTACATTGTTTTATAATCTAAGATGACCTCATAGGATTCACCCAGCTGCCCCATTTCCTCCTAAGCCTGCTGCACTGCACAACCCCTTTTGAGACGATGCTGCTGTGAGTGCACAGGAACAAATGATGGAAGGCCTGAGTATCCAAAACCATTCAGTCCCTAAATTGCCAAAAATACAGCAGGGCTGCTTTCTGAGCTCAACAGGAGCTAGAACCTCTCACCTTGCTGCTTTGCTGTTTTTAAGTATTGCACCTCTGGAGAAAGCAGCTCTGATCTTCAGTTACCAAGAGTAAAAGACCCACTGTCATGCAGTGAGGCAGGGTGGGCTCTCTGCTATGCACTGTGCCATTCAAAGCCTGGACTCTGCCAAATTCAAGTTAAGCACTTTGAGCTGCTGCTTCTGGGGCTAGTGAGAGCAGGGAAAGCATGCATCCAGCACTGTTCTGCCAGAGTAAGGACCATTTAATAATTCCCAAATTGCAGGGAAAAACCCAATTCCAGTTTGGTAATCTCCACTGATTTGTTAATACTGAGTTGTTAACAACCATAAAATCTACCAGTGCTGCAAGTACTAAGCAACTATTACATTGGCAATCACAGCCAAGGCTCTGAACATAGGAACAGAAACAGGGGAGAGAAATCAGTGACTGCCGCATTCATTGGAGCCACACACAAAGGAGGGACTAAATCAGGGAGCAGAAAAGCTGACTTGTGAAGAAAATCAACCTCGCTGGAATTCTGCTCCCATTTAGATAATATATAGAACTCTCTTTGATTCTAGACAAATCAATTCAGTCAATATTCAGCTCTGAGAAATTGCTCCAAATACTTGAGTCATTCAAGTAGTCTAAGGATTATCTCAGTCTCCATCAAGGTAAACAATCCAGTAGCATTTTTAAATACCAATCAAAGAGAACTGATAGAAAAGCAGACCTTTAAAATTGTAATGAAAAAGAAAGAGGTTATTCAGATAAAATCCCACTGTATTTCAGCTCCAGTACTGGAGCTTTTTTATTTCTGATTGTATAACTGCTGAGAATAAATGAGAGCCCAAGCAAATGTCCTGATACCTGCTGTCGCTCTGTACCCACACAGCCAAACATTTACCAGCTAATCTAGTCTTCTGGTCACACCTGCCACGCTGTTATTTTTGGCTACCACAGGGACACCAGCCCTCCCCTTGCCTAAAGAGTCTTTGTTATGAATCCTTAATAACCTCAACTGAAAAGTGAGCTAGGCACTACTGGAAATACTTAGCACTCTGTATTTATACTAAACAAAGACTTAGTAAGGAATTATAGTTCCAAGAGGTTAGGAAATTAAGAGAACTGAATTTTCTTAATGCATTTTATTTCAATGCATAAATACTTACATGTATCTGAAATTATGACCAGTTACTTTGTAAATTCTATATGAGCATATGTCAAGAAACTGATAAATGAAGACATAGATACTATGCATCATCCCAAGGCATCTATTATATCCTGTCAAGGTACACAGCAATGCCCTTTTTCCCATTATAGGGACTTGCATAGTCAGCATCTATATGAGGGCACATGTACACATGTAACAAATAGGTAGTGCTGGGACATTACTGACAAGGTATCAGCCTGTTGCAACTTCAGCAGTAGCTTTGTAATAGACTTAAAGAAAACAGGTCAGTAGCTACTTGGCAGCTGCATGATGAATTTCTTAATGAGCTGAGTGATCAGTGAAGGGTAACTGCTTTTAATTTATCTTTGTTGTATCTTCTAATGAAAACATTAGGATTTATACTAACCTGTCATTATATGCAGGCATGCAGAAAAGGACTTGTATAGGAAAGCCATCTGCAGGTATAATTAATGTTAAGAGCAATATATTTGTGGGAAAGGTACCTTAACTGAGACAGTTGCTGGGGGTCAAATGAAAACAAAATTAGACTTTTCTCTGTTACCTGCAAAAATAAGTTCTGATCTGAAAATCAAATAGCCTGCAATTAACAGATACTATCTATTTTGTTCTCTAGCTTAAAGTTGATGCGTTATTGGAAGACCCTTTCGGGTTGATGCTGACACATAAAATTCTCCACTTCTCAACATTTACCCTCGGAAAACTTAACTACATTGGTGCAGCCATAAAAAAACCCAAGACATTTCTTGCCAAATACTGGGATGTTCATCATTTGGATAAAGTCAGCGTGTTCCTAACTGAGAATGAGAAGCCCAGGCATCCAAATGAGTTTTCAAGTAGGCAACATAAAGCAGTACCAGAAGATCATAAGCTGATCTTCCCTGGTACTGTCAGTGCATGAGGTCAGACAGAGAACAATCAAGAAGCTGAGAGAACAATACGCTTCCAACAGGCAGCTGCTAGGGAAAGGATCTGGCATACGGGAAGACACTGAAGAAAGGAAGGAATTTTTTTTCTTTGATTCTCCAAAAGGGTCTACAACCCATGAGCACAGACCTTGTTGCTGTATCTGCCTGCATTCTAAATGTACCTATGTGACCTTTGTATCTCTTCATATCATTATTACCTATAGTTACTTGAAATAATTCCCCTTAGGTATTTTACACTTTCATTACATTAATTTCTGTGACTGTAATCTTCAGTGCTCCTTCCTCTTTAAATCTCACAAATCTCATCAATAATAAAACATTTTGCTGTAAGTGACAATTTGCAATGGCTTATTTATGCTTCTAGACTTTGATACCAAGAAAGACAATTTTTTCTGTGATACAACAAATCCCCAATCAGCTGGAAAATTAAGAAAAAGAATGCAAAGCTGCAGATCTACATGAATTCATTTTCCATATCCATCATCCACAGCTAAGTTTCAAAAACTGATAACTAATTCCGGATGCCCACTTAGGCAGCAAACACTGGTGAACAGAGGCAGCTCTAGTTATCGCTGTGGCTTTACTTGCGCCACTACAGAACTGTAATAGCTGATTAAATTTCCCTCCTTTAGGAAGTATAATTTAGGGGAGGAATGGCCCAGTGCTGAGATACAATTCAACTAATGTTCAAATTGCAGAGCCCGTAAAACTATCTATAACTGTATCCTGAACAGGGAAAATAAAATTATGGATGTACACAGAAGAGACAAATCATGGAGATAAGTATCATATATAAATCTACAGAGGCTACATAATTACTGCATCAGAGATCCATGATTAATCTTATTTTTCTGTTGAGGATAGAGATACTGATATATCAAGGGTGTTGCTATAAGAGTGCTATAGTTCAGGCCACACATGCACTTCTGAAGTGACTGTCCTCATTGTCCCCACTTTAGAGCACACTCTGGGAGCACAAAACTATTCCTGGATAAAAATCCAGGAATGACCTGGCTATTCCAGCTGTTGAGGGCCAGCCCTTCAGGGGACCAGGCTACAGCCAGTCTCCACAAAACTTCTTGTTGGGTAGATGTTGGGTCCCCAGCACTGACTGTTTCAACATAGAACAACTTTAGTCCATTCAAAAAAATCTCCCAGCAGGTTCCTTGCTGGTTGGTTGTGCAGTAGCAGCCCAAAGGCTGCTCTCCTCCGGGGCTGGCCTTCCTCTGCTCAGGGAGGATGCCAAGGTTGCTCCAACCAACTTTATTTTGCTTCACTTCAAAGATAAAACACAGTGCCTTAAAAAACTTCTCACAGAAGCACACTTGGAGAAGTACAGAATAGAGTTTTCCTCAGTAAAACACAAAGCCCAGAAGTACTGCCATTTCCTTAACTGGCTCAGCAATAGGATTATAGGTATCTATGCTGAGTGATACACAACTGCCAGTGGATAAAGGATGAAAGAGCTAAATATTAATTTATATTTATTTAACAGATTGATACCAAGCACCAGTGGGTGCGCAAAGCTTGAACTGAAGTCTTGCCATATTTTAAAGACCACATTTCTATTTTCACTTGTATTGCTACAAGAAGCGAGGTTCACACAATCATGTCATGCCTTTTTGTCTTTCCCCAAAATGTCTTTGATAGCAATATCAAAGCTATAAAGATGCAAAGCGTTTTGTGAAAGCAGGCAGCCAGAGAGGGAAGAGTGATTCATGAAGATCCTTACAACAGGATGTGCTGCAGGTTACACTTCATGTTCATTAAATGCAAGAACAGTCCATCAGTCATTCCAACTCTCTGTGAGAGAGACACGCCTTGTGAGGGCACCCAGAGCCTGCCGAGGAGACACAAAGCCATAAGGACACTTGGCCTCACCGTTCTAACAGCAAGACTGTTAGGTTTAGATGCAATTCTGCAGTTCATCTATAAAGATGATGTCTCCATGAAAATGTTTTTAATGAGGACATATTAAAAAGCAATAAATGGAAAAAGTTTTGATGTACTCGTAACTTTATGCCATAAGTCTTATCACCTGTAATAAAGCATGTAGTCCCTTATAAAGGAATGTCATATAGTTGCTTTTGTACTCATAAAAGCTGGCACTGCCAGTCACTATATTAAAACCTGAACTTCTCCCACCATAAATATTTTTCCCTCTCCTCGTGACTATGCAAAATGGCATTTAGCTCTAGGAGCATCTATGCAGTTATTTTAAAACACTGTATAAACCAGTGCATAGCAGCACCGGTCAGATACAGTCACCATTGCAACCTTATTTTCCCTTGGTCTAATTTCATTTGCAAGACCTCTAGAGGGCAGTAAATAAAAGAAAATAAAGTATCAGAAATAGCCATAAATGTTAAATACAAATTTTAAAATTGGGATCTCATCTAATTACTCCCTTGCATTGAAAACCTTCCAGATAATTCAATGGATTACTGCAATGGGATTTTTCCAAACCCAAATGCTACACTCCCTGACAGACTTTACAGCACTGCACTTTCCTTGTGATTTCCTTCTTTCAAACAGACATCACTTTCGTGTACCCAAGCTAAAACATACAGCAGACCATCTGACTTCATGGGCAAGCAAGAATTCTTTTTTTCCCCTTATGTAAAGTCATATTAAGGCAAGAAAAAGGGAAAATAGGGGTGAGTAAAGCTGACTGTTTACACAATAAACAACATAACATTAATGTTTAGTTAATATCAAAACAGCAGGACCTAGTGCAGTAAGAAGTCTCTGAGATAATTGTGCTTTGGTTTTCAGGTACGTACCGGATGCAGAATCAGTCATACTGCTAATAACTTTGTCATACATTTGCTGTGGCATATACAATTAATTCATTACTGATGGAATATATAAAACCTGGGATAAAACTTAGATTAGGCCCAGCAGACAAAAGCATTACAGCACATACAGTATACTTTGCCTTATCTTGCACATAAGAGTAACAATCAATCAATACAGCAGCAATCCATACGATTATATAATTTCAGCTATGATTTAGTACTTCTATGGCTTTTAAACCTCATGCAATTCTCAAATTGTCTATGCAATTACCACAAGCAGAGCTGTCCACGCCTTAAGTTAATGCTGTGTTTATTTTTGGAATACAAAATAGATCTGCAAATGCATCTAAAACCACTGGGAACTGAGAACACAACAAAATAATGCTTGAAAATTTGTGCGCTAAAATGTGATGCCAGGACTCTGAGGGTGCTAATACATTCAAAGGCCTCATGGTCTGCAGCCACTAGAGTGGGGACCAGTGAGCTACTCCAGTCCCCACAGTGAGCCACTGGTCCTTGCTGTGGCCTGGAACATCCTGAATGTAAGCCCTCTCTAAAAAAAGAGAAACCAAGAACAGCAAGTTGCAAAGCATTATCATTCTTTTTAGACTCCTGGGTGATTCACTGTTCTTATAAATTGTCACTGCTATGAAGAAGTCAAATACTGACAATTAACTCTTACCTGCTGCATTTTTTTAACCTTGTTTGTTAATTGTTATCTTTTTCCTGCCTCTGGAATCTTTGCACCCTAGGAAACAGAAGTGTTTCCTTTTGTATCAATTCCCTTACATTTAAAAGCACTAGAGAGCTAATGGCTGCTTTTGCAATTCACATTTGTGAAGATACACACTTACGTGAACTTCTGAGCCTCCTTCATACTTCAGCAGAGTTTGTTGTAGTGTCACAGACTGATAGCCTAAAGGAATGAAATATTGGGAAAAGTTATTTATGTTCTTTAACAGCATGCAACTTAATAATTTTGTTATCATCCATTATATAGATATCTACATGTCACAGCAAGGCAGGCAACACAAGGGTGTTGTACTATAAAGAGAGCCCGGAGGAACCTCTTCTCCTGGGAGAAAGCCGGTGTTGGTGATGGTGCTTTACCTGGGGACTTCTCCTTTCTATAGAAGGAAATGGTAAGGCGAAGCATGAAAGTGAGAAGTCAAAAGTGAAACTTAAAGATAGGTGCAAACAAGAAAGAGCAGTAAGAGTATATCATGATTCAAAAAGTGGGCTCAAAAAGGAGCAAGAAGAGGAAACAGATGTGTGACAAGGCCTTGGAATAGTAGCTTTGGATGAAAATGGTTCTGGGCAGATCACAAATACTGTTACATCTTCATCAGTCAGGAAAGATGCCTACAGGTGTATTCACCTGCAGAATGAGGATGCACATCGTTAAGGAGTGTACGCTGTGTTTTTTGAAGATGAAAGCACTGCTACTTCAGGATTTTTCAGAAGCAGCATTTATACTCTTTTAAGCTAAAATAGATTACACTGCACTCTTCACAGTAGCTGGCTTGTACATCCATTTGCCAGGAGACTGCTCTTCTTTTACTATGCAGCATTTCTAATGATTTCTCAGTTGTACATAGAGTGCTCTTCAAAAAGATTAAATCAAAGTCCATCTCAAACAGCTTGAGAAATTCTTACCTCCCAACTGCGAAGAATAAGAAATGGGTGAGAGGTTGAATCCCCTTTTGAGCAGTGTAGTCCTAACTAATGAATCCCAATCAGACTCATTACAGACATAGCACGTCTCAGATGTGATCTAAATCACGTACAGGTTGCATTCTTGTAACAAATGCATCGCTGTTACGGAGATGAAAGAGCACATCTAACTCTGGAAGTCATGGACAGGTGTGCGACTAGCACCCTGCTCCTTCCCCACAGTGAAGATGAATTATTACTGCAAACTGGAAAAGGAAGGGGTGTTTTAGAGGCACAACGAAGAATGACTCTGCTGGTGTATAATCTCAATTACGTGCTTGTATACAATAGTCTTTTGCTCAGGTGTGAGCCAGTAACTCCCTACCCCAGGCAGACAGGCTTTAACAAAAACCGCCTATCTAGAATTGAAGCGCCCTCTATCAAGCAGATTAAGGAAAGCAGACAAGCTGCAGAGAAAACTGTTGCCTCTCCCACTGGAAAACAATCATGTAATTGAATACAAACCAAGAAAAGCTGAATTCTTCAAATCAACTATTTGCTTATGGTTTGCACCTCTGTAAGTAATCCAAATTATATGCTGAAATTCATTCTAGCATTTATGCAACAGAGGTTTTGATTTTAACCAAAGAAGTAAATATAAAATGGTATGTCTCAAAAAAAGATACAATTTTGTGCAAAACCACAAACCTAGAGGCAGTTATAGCTTTACCACTAACAGTATAGGTGATTACAGCTGAAGTCACTGTGAGCTCACAGGCTTTGCTCCATCTGCCTTGCCCCTTCCAGACACTCACAGAATCACAGAATAGTTAGGGTTGAAAAGGACCTTAAGATGATCTAGTTCCACCCCCCTGCCATGGTCACAGACACCTCACACTAAACCATGTCACCCAAGGCTCTGTCCAACCTCGCCTTGAACACTGCCAGGGACGGAGCATTCACAACCTCCCTGGGCAATGCCTTCCAATGCCTCACCATCCTCACAGTAAGAGCTTCTTCCCTGTATCCAACCTAAACTTCTGCTGTTTAAGTTTTAGCCTGTTGCCCCTTGTCCTATCACTACAGTCCCTAATGAAGAGCCCTTCCCCAGCATCCTTACAGGCCCACCTTCAGATACTGCAAGGCTGCTACGAGGTCTCCACACAGCCTTCTCTTCTCCAGCCTAAACAGCCCCAATTTTCTCAGCCTGTCTTCATATGGGAGGTGCTCCAGTCCCCTGATCATCCTTGTGGTCCTCCTCTGGACTTGTTCCAACAGTTCCATGTCCTTTTTATGTTGAGGACACCAGAACTGCGCACAATACTCCAAGTGAGGTCTCACAAGAGCAGAGTAGAGGGGCAGGATCACCTCCTTTGACCTGCTGGTCACACTCCTTTTGATGCAGCCCAGCATACAGTTGGCTTTCTGGGCTGTGAGCGCACACTGAAGCCGGCTCATGTTTAGTTTCTCATTGACCAACATGCCCAAGTCCTTCTCCACAGGGCTGCTCTGAATCTCTTCTCTGCCCCACATGTAGCTGTGCCTGGGATTGTTCTGACCCAGGTGTAGGACCTTGCACTTGGCATGGTTAAACTTCATGAGGCTGGCATCAGCCCACCTCACAAGCGTGTCAAGGTCCCTCTGGATGGCATTCCTTCCCTCCAGGGTATCAACCGAACCACACAGCTTGGTGTCATCGGCAAACTTGCTGAGGGCGCACTCAATCCCACTGTCCATGTCAGCGACAAAGATGTTGAACAAGACAGGTCCCAACACCGATCCCTGAGGGACACCACTCGTTACTGGTCTCCAGCTGGACATTGAGCCATTGACCACAACTCTTTGCATGTGGCTATCCAGCCAGTTCTTTATATTTCAAGTGGTCCATCCATCAAATTGATGTCTCTCCAATTTGGAGACAATACTATATACATTATTTTGGAAATGCACTATTTGGGAAGAAGAGAAAGCAAAGTCTCTGCGAGCAAAAGTATGTGTTGATTTATGATTTCTACTTGTTAATAAAAACTATTACTTAAAATTATGCAACATCAAGATGATAATTGCAGAACAGAAAACAGGTGAACAAAATCACTGAATAAACAAAGTTCAGTACAGGAGTGAGGACCTCTGTGGTGCCAGCTAGAAAGCCAACAGGCTCATGCTACAACATGAGTCCTCCAGCTGCAACATGCGTAGCCATACTTATTTCCCAAAGTTAGCACTTGTCAGACCATGCTGGTGCTCAGCATCCCAAAGAATAAGCCCTATACTGATCTTTATCTTCTTCTCTATGGGTCAGCATTTTTGGCGGCTGTTTTTGTTATTTGCAACATACTTTCTGCTCCAAGTCATTTGCTTAGAGAGCTGAAGAAAGATTGTTTGATGTCCAAATCACAAGTGCCTTCATTCTCCCCAACCCTTCCTAGGCTTATTCATCTGGGAGGACTCCCAGCTACAGAGTTCCTCCTACAGAACAAAAGTAGCAGCTAGTAAAACTCAGAGGTATTTGCTCCATTTCATCATCTTTC
Organism: Pezoporus wallicus; assembly: GCF_028554395.1. Classification (NCBI taxonomy): domain Eukaryota; kingdom Metazoa; phylum Chordata; class Aves; order Psittaciformes; family Psittacidae; genus Pezoporus; species Pezoporus wallicus. Next base: position 4,678,217 of record NW_026639744.1, read on the forward strand.
ACCTCAAGTTTCTTGCACATCTGGTTGCGTAGAAAATGTGGTAAAAAACCCTCCAAACTATAGCAGTAAAATCACATAGCAGCAGGAAAAAAAAAAAAAGGACTACTTAGGCCACTGGCAAATTAAAAAGGCTTTTGTGAATCTACTTTTAGTACACAGAGATGGAGGTAAGTCGTTTGGAAATAGAACATCTAACACAAAGATTTCTAAAACCAATCCCAAATCTATTTTCTTTCTCTCATTAGCAAGTACATTGAGAAGCTCCTGGTAAGCACAGCCATTATGTTCACTAAAATAGAAATAAAGCCCTGGGAAATACAGGTTAACTTAATGGAAAGGCTTCACTCCCTCCCCACCATCACCACTGCTGTCCTAGAACTTTAACTGGAGCAAAAGGACTTCTGCCTTTGTACACTGATTTACAGTTGAAAGTGAAATCCCCAAATATTTCTATTCATTGTTTGGGTATCTGTGTGTACTACTGAGAAACCTGTCCTCTACAGGGATAAAGCATTAAGAAAATCTCATCTTACTTAAACACTGGACTACCAGTGTCCCATTTTTCTGCGCACCTTCTGTTTCATTCTTTTGGGCAGAATCACCTTTTTTTCTCTCAGTCACACAGATAGACTTTTCCGCTCTGTGCTCAGTGCTGGTTTAGGTATATTAAGATAAAAGCAAGGTGAAGGCTTCTATTTTAATGCTCTCAGAGCAATCACAGGTTGCTTAGAACTTCAACAAGTCATCAAACCCATTTCCTGTTCCAAGATACGATCAAATCTTTCTTTTATTCCTGATCCATGTTTCATTTAAGTCTTTAGAGAGACATTTAACTTTTGCGTATCTACCATCTGGGATACTCTACATTGGTCTCAGGCAACTTACTACTTGAACTGTTAATGCCCTGTCTCCCCAAACATCTAATACAAACCTTGCTTACACCCATTAATGTTATGCCACCCATTATGGATAAAAAGGATAAACTATTTTCCTCTCTGAAGTAGTCTTTCATGTAGTGGAATACTGTTTTCAAGTTTCCCCTCTTTTATATTCATACAAAATAATATCAGTTTATCACTGCAGAGCACGTTTTCTAGACCTCTGGTTGATTTTACTATTCTCTCCTGCCTCCCTATAGCTGGCACACAGCTTTCCTGAAATGCTCTGGCCAGATTAGGATACAAACCCCAGCAAGGCTGCTACTGCCTCTGCATAAAGCAGAACAATTACTTTGTTGTTGTCACAGGTTACGCTCCGTACATATATCAGGACTACGTTACTTTTTTCCTCCCATTGAAATGACACTTCTGATTCATATTCAGGTTTTTCACCACCCTTTTCCCTTCCTTTCTCTTCCAACATAATCCTCACCTTTTATTTGCATTAAAGGTGGGATTTTTACTGAACAACATTCTTGTTATCTTTTTTTCCCTGTCTTTTTTTTCCCAAAGACCATTTCTGTAATTGGCATACATTGCACTTGCTCATCACAAGCGCTACAAATGTACTGCACAGACACTGTTATAACCAACCCTACTTTGTTGGTTTTGGTTTTTTGTTTGTTTTTTTTTTGTTCTGTTTTTGTTTTGTTTTGTGTTGTTTTTTTTGTTTGTTTGCTTGGATTTTTTTTTGTTTTTTTGAAAGACTTCCTTGCATTAACTTCAGAAGAAAACCAAGGTAATTTGATCACTGCCTGACTCTGGATTCACTCCTGGGATAATTTACACATACCTTGATTTTAGCCCCTGCTTATATTCTGGTTTTGCTTCATATTTTAAATTGGCACACAGACCTTAGTTGCCATTTCCCTTGCCTCCACAACAGCAAGCAGCTCCTAGTGACCTTCCCAGGTATAGGAGATAAAGCTTAATGATGCAGCTGGCCTTCAGACCTTCCTGAAGAAGAATAACATTCACTTGAAAAACATCCCTTAGGACAAGAAAGCCCAATCTGGCTCTTGCAGTTTTTTAAATAAAACAATGACACTACCTAACATTTACACCTGTGTGTGAAAAAGGGAGCAAGAAATATAAATTGCACTCACCCTGGAATTACAATTAACTCAATTCTGCCATGTTAGTTCTATGCAGTACATACAATACCTCTTGATTAAGGTGAAACTGAGAAAACGTAAGTATACAATAGTAAATTATTTTAAACTCTACTCTAAGACAGCTAATATACTTCGCTCTTTCAAGGTCTCCCCTTTTCAACAGTCATCATCTAAAGTTCTTCTCTGAGGTCCTGCTGAAGCTGATGTCAGGAAATTAAAGGACAATCAGGAAGATGGCAAAGAGGCAAGAAGCCAGTATAAGTGTTAAGAGAATGACAACAGCACAGCTGGCGCCAGATAAAGCTAAGAACCAGCAATCTATATCCCAGAGAGGCTGATGGGTGAGAACACTTTTATGCGTATGAGGTTTTATAGTGTTCAACGGAGTTGTTGTCCTGCTTTCCTTTAAAACCCTTACAATTGGTGCAGATCAGTCTAGATAAAATTATGGTTTATCCTAAAACCAAACACATATCACAGCACAGCCTTCCAACAGGGCTAGCAGAAGCATGAATAACATAATTTTCCAATTGTTCTTTTCCACCTTCAACAGCAATGATGTCTTTAGCTGTTGTATTTCCAAAAGTGTTTTGTTTTGGCCTAGTTCACTTCCTAACATTTCAAAAGCACCTGAGAAATCTGAAAATAAAAATGACAGAAGGACATGTCGAATGAGATGTTAAATTAAGGACATGCATATTCAATTTGTCTTTCTGTTGGAATGGTTACTATTTTGTGTTTCTTCAGAAAAAAAAAAAGAGATTGGAGATTTTTCTTCTTGCATATTTTTTATTTTTTTTTTTGCAATAACTTTTTCTCCTTAGAACTAATCACCTAGATGAATCCTGGTTCCAGTCTTACAGGAAGACATGCAATGCTGTTTTAAAAAGCTGCTCACAACAGAAAGCAGTTACACATTTTAAGCAGGTGGCTTAAGTTCTTTCATGTCAATGTTTCCCATTGACAATCACAATTTAGACTGTGAAAATATTCTTACAATGATTAGGTGCAGATGGCTAAGGATATGTTCTGAAATCATGAATACACAAGTTCATGGGCAACTAGATTGCTTTCATACCTTGAGCAGGTTTTGACCTCTGAAGCTAAGCTTTGTAGAGTGGAGTTACTCCATGGGTTTATATTCAGTGGACATTATATGATCCTTAGAAACACCAATATCTTTTAGATAAATTTTATATGATTAGTGCTTGCTGCAATCTAATGTAAAACCATGAAACACTCTGATCCACAGTCATTCACGACCTGACTTCTCTCATCACAAGAACCTAGTTCTCATCACTTGGTTGGTACTGCACACTTCTATTTCATGTCTTTCACAGGTGAATTTCCAAGTAATTCACTCACCCTTAACACCCACTTCTCATTTTTCTTCTGAATACTCAGCATCCTCTGCCTCCTTGCAGCTAGAAAGGAGTGGTCCAGCAGACTCTCACAAAACTGGGAGGTCAAAGGAAGAGCAAAATGAACTCCTGTGCTCTGAGCTGCTCTCAGCTGCAGACATGCATAGCTGAGCTTCTGCTCAACCAGGTCTCTCAGGCTCTCGGCTCAAGGCTGACAGGGATGCCCTTTGCTGCAAGGCTGTCAGCAAACCTCCTTCTAGACTATTAACATGCAAAGTGAAAGATTCTGAGGAATTTCCATATGGATGGAAACTGAATTATGTTTTCATTTTCCTTGTAAACTTACAAATATGGAAATTAATTCCACTTAAGCACATTATGTCTCTGTCTCTTGGTCTGTCTGTTAGCTGATCCTGAAAACAGTTTCACTGTTACCTTCTAACATTTAGTTGTGTTTTTTTATGCACTTATTCAAAGACAGAAGTTTTTTCTTCACTGCATAGATTCACTGTCAGTAGACAGTTCCTAAGCAGTATTGCTGAAAACTGGAAAATGAAAGAGTGGTGGAGGAGGGGGTCAGAAACTGCCAACATTACACTGAAAAACTAATGACCTCCAAGGAGATACCTATTATTTTAAGATGAACCTCACTGGAGAGGTCACATGTATCTCCAGAGGACAGGTTCAACACATTCAGTGTATTACTCATTCAAGAATTGAATTACTCCTCTCCCAAGCTTGGCATTTGACTTGGCTGTCAAGTGCATAACAGCTAATAAAAGGCAGTGGGTTGTTTCACTCTGCTGAGTTGAAGGTCTCAGAGACTGAAGGAGATGCTGCTGGCTTTGCCTTAATATTTAAGACAGAGGCTTGCCAATAATTTTAAAGTAGATGAATATACTTGTGCTCTGTAAGGCTCTTTTTGTAAAAAACTAATAAAGAGTTCGAGGGTTGAGGCGGGGACAGAGGACAGATTAAATAAATAAAAAGTATGGGAATATCCCAGGAAGGCCTAGCGTACATGTAGCAAAGATACTAAGTATAACAACACTTCTTTTCTGCCATTAATAGAAGTTTCAGGGTAAGGGCTAGTAAGTAATGTATCAGTTCTGGTATCCTTATAGGGATACCTTTGAAATTAATTTAGGGTATGGTCTCATCAATACTTGTCCTTACAGGACATGCAAGTTGGCCTTGCTAGAGCCTGGCATCACTCACTTTGTGAAAGGACTAAGCTCAGAACACACAGCATCATGTTGAAGCAAAAATATGAAAGCAGTCCAAGATGACCCTCCAAAAGAGTTTGAAGACAGATCTGAGTCAGTGGCTTCATCCATGAAAAGTGTGTTGAAGTCTAGGCCATTACTGCTAACTCCTGCAGCAGGACAGGCAGCAAAGTCGCCAACAGTAAGGTTCTCACACATACAACCCATGAGCAGAACATAGAGAAAGGATTATCAATCATAAAATCAAACCTGCTTTTGTTCAAGCAACACTCTGCATTGACAAGAAAGATGAAATGCAATCAACTCCTATCTTTCAATAAATACAATTTTGGAAATGCCATGTTCAAAGTCTTCTGGGATGAAAGAAAAAAAAAATTATGCTTTGTCTCAGCTTCAGCTTGATTTGGATCAACTCCCAGTACAGACCAGCCTGCATGTGCTAAGAATATGTAAAAACAGAATAACAGGAATGTGTTTTCTGAGCCCTACCCGCACAAGGATTAAAAATTCACAGTAACCAAAAGAATTCAGAAGCAGTGAGTCCTGCACAGTCAGTATGATTTTAAGAACACTCATGTTTAATGAAACACACACTCTGAATTAGTCTCTTGACCTTGAGTATCAGAAGCACAGAATAAGTTGGGAAGCCTCTAAATAAACAGTTTGATCTATCCAGAATAAGATGTAATACAGGCATTTGCTTAAGATGGAGAATAATACAGTAAAAGGTTGTTCAGTAGGGACATATTGCCATAACACATTAATCTTGTGAGCAGAATCAAAGTCAGACTTGTGATTCTCCTAAAGGCACTGTAAGTCTTCATGCTGAGGGCTCTTTCAGTGATTGCGAAGTTTTAAGCACCACTCTTACACATTGATATTTTGAGCAGCAAAGCCTATGCCAGCACTGTTGTGTGCCTCAATAAAAATGACGGATTTGTTAAAATCTCAGGGAACCAGCTGTGTCAGAAAGGTTGGGATCTTGCACTCCTCTCCTCAATGTCAGACAATGCTTTGCTACTTTTCTCTAGTGTTTCTTCTGTGCACATGTGCAAAAGTTCCTTGCAAATTTCTCTAGATCCTCAGCCACTTTGTTCCTAGGTTAAGATTAACATTAAACTGAAGCCATGATAGGTGTGCACCAGTGATCCTGGTTATGTCAAGAATAAATTTCTAAAGATTTGTGGAAGACTTGAAAGAAGCCTAGGCTAAACTAAGAACAAGGCATGCAGGCAGTTTGCTTGCTACTATGGCTGGTCAGAGCAAACTGCTGACATTTCTTGTATCCAAAAAGTGTATGAGAAGATGGAGGGTCTTCAAAGGGCAGCGCTAATAAAGAAAAAAAGAAAAAAAAAAAGAAAAAAAAACCCAAACAATCAAACAACCTTGATATTTCTCCATTTTCTGCATCAGATACTAGCACATCTTGATTAGAATTCACGATGACTCATATTCAAAGGTCTGCTTCTAGTTCCTAACATACTGACTTATCAACAAAGACAGCTGGTTGCAAAGATGCTTTAAAGCATAGCTGGCAAACCCCTTGATTGGCATTTTTTTCCTGTTCATTAAATATATAATCTTTTTTCAATATTTTGACTTTCTCCCCCTTTCCAGACCTCCACACTGATCCATAACAGCAGCCACCATTTAATTTACACATTGATAGTGAATTTCTGATGTAGTATCCATCTTGTTATATTAAATGGAGAAAAAGTGGCCTCTGCTATCATAGCTGTTGAGACTGTTTTTCTTTCCATGTTGATTTACATTCAAATAACCAACTCATCAACCTTGCAAATGTCAACCTGCACCGAGGCAAGAAGCTGTGAAGTTCTTAAGCAGACAATCTCCTTGAGACTGAAAGGTCAGTGTTTGTGTTATTTATTCTTACCGTGGAAATACTTCACTCTTAAGTTAGGAGGACTTTCTCATTTTCCACAGAAATAATAATTTAAGATTTCAACCAGGAAAAGCCAGGGCCTCAGACTAAATTTCAAATAATTAATTTTGCAAAAGTGCAGACAGAAATATATACAGAGAATAAACTCAGCAACATAAAAGCGTCACGCTCAAAGGAGGAGTGCCCATTTATTCAGGCACCCAGTGTCTCAGCCCAACAGACTGGGCTGCCAGTTGTTCCTGGGGATGTCAAAACTGCAAAATCCACCAAGGCAGACTCTGACTACCTTGTAGGAATTTCTCTTACTGACACCTCTTTTCCACCAATTTTAAAGGCCCTTAAAGCTGCACTTTCCTTAATATTTCTCTGTCTTACTTCTCCTCTGGGAAACCCCAGTAACTACTTCACCAAAGGTTGTTTTAGAACAAAGTGACATTATTGCAAAGGCAACCATAAAATGGAGGTTGGGGCTACCCATCTGTAAAACTACACAGCACAAGCAGGAGGAAATATCTGGGTTATTAGAAGAGGCTTATATTAGTTCAGATACTGAAAGGCTAATGAAAGTGTCAAGCTTCCAGTTTGACTATGGAAATTAGACCTGCTGTTGCTTAACTCAGAATATTTGTAAACTGGCTTACCTCCAAATAACGATGCTATTTATGTGTGACAGCATGTGTTTGTATCTGAACTACTGGTGTACATGAATGTGAAATGCATAAATATGTGTTCTATTAGCAAATTCACAATGTCATGTATAAGAATATAAACAGTTTACAAAGGGATGTCTAATAAACTGTTAGTGCTGCTGTCTGTGTCTCCCATTGAGATGCTATTTGATTAATGATGTAACTAACATTTTGTTCCCGCTGCCAATATTTTACTACAGAAAATGTAGATCATTGTGAAAATAAGGTAAATTTGTGGCTGAAGAAGTCAAGCTCCACAGTTAGCTGGAGACACAGATGCAAGTGCTTCCATCAACAGTAAGATGACAGCACTGAACCGTAACAAAATTTTTAATCTGCAAGAACTGCCACTTTGAGTGAAGAAACTGTAGCAATGCAGTTACTGCTGCAAAATTAATAAAAATATTCTTAGCTTCTGAAGAATAAAGCCATTATTGTTGCAAGAAAGGACAATCTTGCTCTTTCTTGAACATATTGGTCTGGCTAGCAATGTTATAGATGGGCAGTACAAAAGGAAGTCTCAACATCCTGTTCCAATCACATAAGGAAGCTGAAGTATAGCAAGGTTTGCTGTAAATAATGAAATCTCGTGACAGTAGGCACCATGTTAAAAATGAAACAGAACAAAATCTGCTACTTTTACTCTGTACTTTGCTAAAGTGTTGCTTACAAAAGAGAGCAGGAATGTGCTTGAGAGCACCTTATAGCATAGGACACTAGTGGCAAAACTGATTCACAGACCAGCCAAATTGCCAGAAACTAGAAAACAAAAAGATACAGCCTTTTAGTAAATCAAGTTAGTTTAACTAAGTATGGTAATTTTTTTCACAGTAATATGGAAATATTGTTCAAAAACCCAGGCAAATTCACTAGATTCAAGAATTTATAAAAAAGCTGCATGTTGTTTAAAATAATTTCTTAACTTTGCACTGTTTTTTTAGCATACAGGAATGTGCTCCCTTCTCTGCCAACTAATGTGAATTCTTTGGTTTATTACATACTTTCACTAGCAACTTCACTCTTGCATCAAAACCCTACCAGAAGGTTTATCAGTAAACACTTACTTAATATCATGGATTTGTAAATCAGTTTCTCTAATTTCAGTAATTTACCCCTGTAATAATATGGGAGAGCCGAAACTTAGCATTTATAGGCATTTTCTTGGTAGCAAACAAGGTATTAAGGAAATAGAAAATAGTACAGAAAAACCATAATGTTGCTACACAAATTACTTGTCTGCCTTCCTATGGATATAGTGTTTATAAAAAAAGGCAAAGATTATAATCAGAGAAGGAATATCCTGGGAAGGTAGCCTACTCAACTATATGTAGGGGGATAGGTGAAAGAAGTCACCAAGTTAAACTGGGATTAACATTGGAAACACCGTCAAGGTAAGAATTGCCTGGCTACATTTTAAGAATTTAGACAGACTACAAGTACTCAGAGTGAGGTAGGATATGCCCCATGGTCACTGGGATGGCAAAGTAGGGCTACTGCAGTAAGGTTAGTGTAGGGCTACTGTTTCAGAGCATGGCAGGCAAAAGACAAGAACTAGAGTTCAGGAATTCAGACCACACCAGGAAAGCAGATTGCATTTGTTAGTGAACCCACAAGGTGCTCCTGGGTTAGGGGTTAAACTGATGAAGTTTGGGGATGCCAGGTGTTGCTAATGGGAAATGTTGCTGGTGCAGGAATGTTTTGAGGGCTTCTTGTGGAAGGGGCTACAGATCTAGATTTACAGCTAATGGTGGCACCAGGCATGCCCCTGGTCTAAAATTAAGAGTTAGACAGCTCAGAAGGTAAGATGATTAGAGACAGATAAACCATTTTTCTGCTACTGGAATATTTTATAATTTCACTGTGAAAAACATTTGAAAAATAATCTCTTCTTTTGCAGGGAAAATGCTACACAAAGACTGGGTAGTTGAATTCACATGTAAAAGAAGAGTAGTTGTATTTGCTGGGAAAACAAAGTTTTTGGTTCTTGGTGTTCAATGCTAAATTCCTTTTCTTCATATAGCAGAACAGCAGGCAGTTCTGACACACTAAGCTTCTGCTAATGAGTTTACAGTTTTCTACTTCACAATCAGCATAATTAAATAAACTCTAGCTGCTAGTGTGAGTTTTCTTTCTAAAGGAAAAATGTACTGGCTGTTGATTTGACATTAATATTCTCCTGAGTTTTGCTGTTGGTTTCTTAAAATGAATGAACCCCAAAACTATTTTGATGCGTGACTTCTCATAGCAAAGTCTCACCCTGTTTTGTGCTGCCAATGATGATATGTGTGACTCAGTGGTACATTGTAGGTGCAACTCTCAAAAGGAAACTCTTTGTTCATGTTACTTTGACAATGAAACTTCCTTGTTAAAAAACAATGTGCTCGGCTGAGAATAGTGTATTGCCAGGCAAGTATACTATAATGCCCAACAATCAGGACATTACACTGATAGCAGAACAAAAAAAATGTATGCTCAAGGTGACTCTGTAAAAAGGTGACAGCTAGTACTATTCGGTAGATGAAGCCGTTTCCAGGGCAACTTTTTACCTGTATTTTATCACTTCATACACTAATACATGCAATATCCTTCAACATCCCTTCCCTTTCTTCTTCATTTATCTTCAAAATAGGTTAAAGAATTCATCTATGATTGAGTTTCCCCAATTTAATTCTTGTTACAGAGGAAAAAAGCACTTTGCTTTTTACTGGAGTTCTGACATTACTTTCTCAAATGCCCAGGAGGCCAGTTGGCTCCATTCTCCTTCCAGCCAACCTCACTCCAAAGCTGCTTCACCAGTTGTAGATTGTTCAGAATGCAGAAGCATGTTTGTTGCTGGTTTCAACAATCAAGAACATATTATGCATTCCCTGCATGATTTATATTGGCTACTTATAAGTTGATTTTTATTTATGTATTTAAAGTTTCCATCTGTAGGTTCTGGCTACATTTCAAAATCTCCCCCTTTGAACATGTTCTAATAAATATCTGTTCTCCCAGAACATCTTTCCTTTAGGGTCCTATTATATCTGTAAGCTAACAGTGACACAATTTTTCATTTTATTGTATGTGTATAGTTTTTTAAAATCCGCAGAAACAAGTCATGTCATTGTAAAAAAAAAATACATAAAAAATTGTTTCAAGTCCTCGTAGTATTTTCAGTCCTGATAAAAATGTTACCGCTGTATTTGCAATGACAGACCTCAGGATAGGGAAATACTTTACGCTGCTCTAAACCTGTTATGAAAAGAACAAGTCTATGAAAATGTGCTAGTTCAGATCATCAGGGGTCTCATATTCATAACCTTCTTTTAATCTGCCTTTTTTATTCTTTTATCTAACTCTTTCAGTAAAGGAAGAGACCTCCACAAAATTATTTATATAATTAAGTAGCTTTAAAATGTACAGAATGTACTAGCATCTTTGCTTTACTTGTCTCCAAATATTTTAGATCCTAATGTATCTAGCATTATGGTATCATGAACATAAATTCAGCCTGCTGCATCCAAGTGTCATGATTCACCTTTCTGTTAGAAGAATTCATCCAACTAGGGATGTCCACAGGGAAACGTGATGATATCAGCAGACTGGATAAGTAATAATAATTTAGCTTCTGCTGCTAATTGTGTCAGTAAAAGTATGTCGGCACGGGTTTCTGCAAGTACAAGCCTGAAGGTCTGTGGCCTAATGCTGAATATTTTTACTGTAACTTTACTATTAGTATACTACATCTTTACTATTATTATGGTTTGCCATAGGAGATGACAGCAAGTGCAGGTACATTCCAAGGTCTTACACTTCACATGCTTTTAATTTCTATGTTTCAATAGTAGCTCTGCAGAACCACTGTAATTTATACATAGCTGATGAATTACACACAAACCTGAATGAATTATTGTTGCTGTTTTCCTTGTTAAGGTAGAACCAGATTTACTGCAGGCATTACAGTTCAGCTTCTGCATTGCCATCTCATGTGTGCCTGTGCACTCCAAAGCCATTTGTGTGCTTCCTGACTTGGCAGGAGTGGAAGTGCAGATGCAAGAGATTTATCCTCTGAGGAAAGACAGCTCTTCAACTACTTTGAGATAAATGCTAAGCTCACAGGCTTTGAATCCAGATAGTGAATTCAGTGTGTGGACCGGAACATAGGCAAAGAAAGGACCACCTGGGTCACCGATCCCCAGAAACTGCAAGTAATCATGTAATAAATATTAAAAGCAAAGTGTCCTGCAGGATGCCATAGTCTGCCCTCTCAATTTACTGCATGCCATAAAGTAACATTCTTCTAAAATGTACACTTTCATCAGATCATCATCTTTAGGAGATGAGCTGGAAAGTCTCAAAAATTATAGCATATGACAGGAAAAGCAGAGGAGGTAAGGGGAGGGTACTACTGACACCCTGAGGTGACTGAATATGTTACATTAAAACATCCCTACAAAACCAGTCCAACTATGCTGGGGGAAAGGAAGAATCCCAGAAATCAAGTAAGCATTGAAGCAAAAAGGTCTTCCTGCACTCCTGAAGTGACTTGTGAAGTCCAAAGGCAGAGGAATAATCAAATACACTATTACTGTACAACAGTAAATACAACCGACAGATAGTTCAAGTCTGTTTCCTTCAAAGCTTGGGAACACCCACAGATTGGGTACCCAGTTTACAGAATTGCAAGCTGCTACCGAGACCTGCAGGTGCACTTCCACTCAGTAATCTCATCCCTCCCATAAACCTCACCTACAAAAAAAAAGTGGGTTTGTGTCTCAGCTGTGTTTGGAAAGTCCTTCTAGAATTTCACTTATCTCTCTGGTTAGCATGTCTTTTTCTAATTTCCAGTCTAAACATATTCAAGATACACTTAAGTCTACTTGATTTTCTATCTGTATTATTATGTTCTATTCCTTCACTCATATCTGAACCCTCAATGTATTTTAAAAAGTAAACATTTCATTTTGTTCTGAAATCAAGTAAATCCCAATCAGTCCTATAACAGGGAGGTATGGAGGCACACAATACAATTACTCATCATCTGTAACTCTCCCAACTTTAAATAGATCATATTTTGATGTAAGTAACCAAAGCATATATGATAGTTTAAATGAGGCTTGTACAACTGCGCAAACACTTCCTTGTTCCAACTTCCTAGGCACAGTCCGAAATCCCTTTCAGCACCTGGATTTTTTTTTTTTTTTTTGTAGTTCCATCAATAGTGGCACCTTGGTCCTCTCAGTTTAAGCTCCATAACAACCTATGAACAGACCTTCACAGGAGAGTCCATCAAACCCAGCAGTCCCTGTTAGACACTAGTAGCCCAGGAAGCACCGAGCTAACCATCCCATGGGAGAATTTCCCAAAACTCCCAACTGACCCCCAGACACTTGCAGTTCACTCACTTCCTGAACAAAAAGTAGTCTATACTTTTCAGGACCTGCTACACTTTCTTCCCATAACGCTGTCCTTTTGTTATCTGCACCTATGTGAAATGCTAGCATCCACCTCCTGCCATAACTCAGACTCCACAATAATCACCAAATGCTACGAAGACCCTTCCTTTGTATTTGCTGAGCACTCGCCATCCCTAATTTCATTCCCTGCCTCTGACTCTGGAAAAGAGAACGATCAGTGGGTCCCTGCTCAGTCTCAGCAGCCCCAGGGAGTTTTTTTCCAGAGCTCTATCTCTTCACTATGCCAATGAACGCTAGTTTAATAGTTCCTTGGAAGATACCTGTGTCATGCTTTCCATCCTCCAAATTTCCTTAGCTCCTGCTGTACCTGAGATGGGGAAAAAGAACTGCACAGTACTCAAGATGCAAGAGAAACATAGGCTTACATGGTAGAAATGTAAAAATATCACATGGCAGAAAATATCCATTTTCAGGATATGTTTTGTACCTTTCCTTACACTACTTGCTTTTTTAAAACCATTACTGACACTAAAGTTAACATTTTCAAAACTAAAGTTAACAGTCTTAGAGAAGTATCTTTTAAATTTGACTGGTCTAGCTATGCCCAACATTTTGGTCAGTGAATGGCAACACTCAGCTCAGCATTCATTACCTCATATGTGGGATTTTTCTCGTCTTTGTTTTGCATCTCCCTGCAGTGAATCTCACCTGCCATTGCCTTGCCCACGCACTTTTTTTTTGCAAAGTCCCTCTACAGTTTTTTTACACTCAGCACTCATTTTCAGTGCTCTGAATAAAAGCATCATCAGCACACTCCTGTCATCTTTTCCAGTTCAGTTATCAGCTGAGTATCACAGGATTAAGCACAGATTCTTTTGAGACCCTACTGCTATCATTCTCTCAGAAAACTGATCAACTAGTCCTACCTCTGGTTTTGTATCTTTTGACCAATTTTTTGTTGATCTGTAGAGTGCTCCTTTCATCTAATTGAAGCACAAATTCTTAAGTGTACAGTAATGAAGTACCACCTTCTCACCTTTTTGGCTTTAATAACTAGTCCTCAGAGGGTTAGCCATAGAGCATAGCTTACCCATATTTCACTGGGGAGGGCCCATTTCTGGATTCATTTGCTCCTTTCTAACACCATGACATCATTTTGGCATGACTTTGAGGCTGCTACTCTGGAGGTCGAACCATGCTAAAATGCTCCCTTTTTTATCTCTTTCTCAGTAGTTTTAGGATTCTTCAAAAAGATAAAGCTTTGTAGTTCACTAGCTTCAATAGTGTGTCAGTGAACCTTTCAGTGTTCCTGAATTTCTCAGAGAAGCTAACCTTGAGGACATTGAGCTCTCCCAGTCAGCACACATCTCCCAGTGGGACGTAAGGCTGATGCTCAGTATATTTTGACACACTTCAAGAAGCTGGGCTGTCACACCATGTGCTGGCTCTGACTGTAATTCTTCTGTGAGGTGGGATGAGCACTGAATGCATCAGTTTGCCTTTGTACCAGGTTGAGCTGACCCATAGTAAGTGCATCGCTGCACTCCTCCCTCCCATAGCCAAAAAACTGTACAGTTTCATACATCAGCTACCTCCTGGACCTCCCCTTACTTCATTAGTTATTACTCTGCCTTCAGCTTTGTATCCGTGGCTGTGCTTCTGCTACAACACCTATCCTAGTTGAGGTTTCTTACCTCGAAGTAACATGACTGCTCACTTGGTGCCTGAGATCTGCACTGGCTTGCTTCCAGGCTTTTGGTTTGTTTGGGGACTTTTGGAGTGGAGGAGGCAGATGGGCTGGTTATGCGAAGATCAGTTCCTCAGCTGCTACAGTAACCTACTTCTTGGTAATCTTGCAACTTTCTATTCCTAAGGTAAGGTTAACGTTCACACCTGCAGCAGATTCAAACTTAACAGAATAAGGTTCAGAACTTGTTATTTAAAATCTCAGGTGTAATTTTACCAGAATTTGTAGAATTTGGATACCTAGGCTCTAAATTATTTAAATTGCAATGCTCTGGTAAAACAGGTGTTCATGAAAATTATGTAGGTTACGAAAGCTTCAGCTATGTGCTACAACCAAATTCTTTTAAGTCAAACTTCCATATGCTGAAATCCTAATTTGTAGTTACACCCCAGCTATTAGTCCCTAACCAGATAGGCAGTGTGCTTATTATTACATTTCATCCTGTCTTTGTTGTACTAATCCACAAAGTCAACAAAGTTCTTCCCTATAATATTTCTGTCCTCCACAGCATTACAGGAGTTTAAAAAACTGTATCAAAGACCTTGTGCCAAGGTTACTAAAGGAAATACTACAGAAGACTGGTCACAAGACCTGCCCCTTATGAACACCTCTTAGAAATCCCCTGCAACCTGGTAGTTCACCTCTCAGTACATCCTCTCGCAGTCCCGTCTTTTCCCAGCTCCTTATCTGCTTAAGCCAGCTTCTTATAATTCCTGTATTAATCTGCACCATCTCCACTTTAAGTAAAATTTCCTTTGGGAACTATACTGAATGAAAGCTTCCTATAAATTTAGATAGCTTTGGCCCACTGCATTACTGTAGTCCGAGATGTTCACTATTTTAGCAAAAGGAAACATTAGGCTTGTCAGACTAAATCACGTTCTGATCAGAATTTTGCATTTTATCGCACTTATGATGATGTTCTCCATTACTCCTTTTTCAAAACTTGTCCTAAGATATTACACAGTGCCGAAGTGACCTAATTCGCATGTACTTTTCAGGATTTCTTGTTTGCTCTTTTTGCATACATGTGAGTATTCACCAGTCAGACTACATTATTCCTATACTGAAATTAACATTAATAAACAAATTAACATTTGCTGGTAGACTTCTGGTGACTAGAGGAAAAATCAGAAAAGTAACCAGTTTCTACAGAGGTGGTAACTAACAAAAACATGAGCTTTCCTCTCCTTTACTCATCCTCAATTAGAATCAGCAACAAACTCCCAACTGAAGGGAAACCAGTCATTTAGTACTCCAGAATGATTTTACAGCTTACTAGTTCAACAGCAATATTAAACCAATAGTGGAGCATTTAGAAGTGAAATGGAAATGCTGACATGATAATTGCTTTGGCAAAAATTTGTTCATGTCATTTTACAACTGTTTAATATTGTTTGTTTTTAACCTGATGGGACAGGTGTGCTACCTTGTTCATACTTTATCTGTATTTTTCATAGAAAAGAAAATACTTTTTTCATTTAAGTTTGCATTGCCATCCAAGTTCAGTGAAATCTGACAACAAAAAGGAACAGAACATATTTCTACCTTCTCTTATCTTACTACTCCTTGTTTGAAGTCCCAGTTAGCAATTTACAAGTGAAAACATGTCTTGAAGAGAGATAACTCTGGTCATGATAGTTGTATTTCCAACAAAACCAACCATCTTTTCCCTGTGGTACAGCAGAGCTGTTGACCTGATTTCCACCTTGTGATTGAAATCAACAAATTCTTAGTGCCATGGAGCATGCAGCAGCCATAATTCCAAAAGCCCCCTATCAACAGATTTTCTATAATTTCCCTACAACATTTTCTGAGTTAATATTTCAAAGACATGACTTTCTGTCACAAATACATCGTGCAAGCATTATTCCCAGTATAAGTGTCTATACAGACATCTGAAAACATTGTTACTAAATTTAAAAACAAAAAACTAAATGGAATATAAGGAAAAAAAATGTAGTTTTCAGAAAGTGCAGCAAATAAAGTGGTAAATAAAAAATCCCAACCCATTCAAAAGTGAACTCAGACTCAAGGAATGCAGGTTATTAAATGGATTATTGGAAAGAGTAGTTTGGAAATCAATTTCACCAAAAGCATGCCCATATTAAAAGGGAAATTATGGTACCTTAATTGCACTTCTTAGCCATAGTTGTTGAGACTATATGTTGATCACCTGGAAAGCAAAAAATAGAAGAGTAATAATATTGTGCATATTTCAATTACTGATTAAGTAGAGCAACTCCATCACATATTAATCCTTTATTAAAAGAGTTTTATCCTTCTTATTTTAAAATGGAGAAAAGCAGAACACATAGCTTTTGTTATCTGCTATTTTATTCCACATAGAGGCAGCTTCAAATAAGAAAAATAAGAAGAGAATGATGCCTGAGGTTTTCATTAAATAGTTTACATATTTTCATGAAAGCTGTCAACTCAGAAACCAAGGAAAATTCATACAAGCTTTTATCCTTATAAAATATCTACCCTAAAACATATCTATCAGGCTCTTATCCCTAATTTGTTTAGACTCAAATATATTCTCTACCCTTCCACAACCTAAAATATTTAACAGTAAAATCTCTGACTGGTGCTTCACTATGTGTATATGGGTTCTCCCTGGGATGGAGTACATAACTGGTGGATGTAGTAGCATTCTGGGTGCCTTTTCTCTGGTGTTTACCCACGTGAGACTTGGAATGTCTATAAATGGTGGGGGATTCAAGAAGCATCTGGGCCTCCAGACTGACTGTCAGGGTTGGAGGTTTCACCTTTCTCACAGCTTCCTGGGGAGACGTGCAAGGACCTCTAACAAGGAGTGTCTTCCAGTGGGCACAGGGCAGAGACCAAAGGGCTCCTAATGGTATAAGACCTGGGACAGTAGGGGGCAGAGGCATTAGGAACCCACTGGGGAAACTGGGTGGCCACTGGCTAGGCCACCTCTACATAGGTACTCCTCTTGCCTACTCTCCCATTTTTTCCCTCTGTAGCTACCCCTCTTGCCTCATCTTGCTAACACCTCGTGTAAGTGCATGAGCTTACCAGCTATCAGTATAGCAGTACCTACATCAATGTGAGAATGTGACTGTAAGTTATCCGTATTTTAAACCTAAAGCAAGACTACAGTTCTAAATGCTTCCAGGCTTCAAGGTTATACACAGCCTAAAATAAAATCTGAAGTGAAAAAGTTGTATGTGGTGCCACTTTCATACTAGGCATACAAAATACGCCTAAACCAGACCCACCGCAAACAATTCCAGAATCAAAAGGCTTGCAATGACCAAGGCAGAACTGCCTGCTGCAGCTTAGGCCAAGCTCTGCTTGCTCTGTACAGCAAAAATCTCAGGTATGAAACCAAGTTTGAAATTGCATTTAATAGGATCTTTTATTTTGCGGTGGAGATTTTAAGTTGTTACTGGTTGGCTTTAAAAATGAATTGTACAGTTGCTGGGCTCATTCCACATCTCTCTGTCAGCAGAATTCAGGTCTTTACTAAAAGAGCATCTGTCAGCATTATCTTTGGACAATTTCACATGAAGCAAAGACATTTTGCAGGATGAATTTTTCTCTTTTACTTTAGTATTTGTAAGTTATCTACATAATAGGACTCAATTGTCCAGAGTATGCAAACAGCTATGACTCAACCAATAAAAGAAAAAAAAAACTTATTCTCAGGGCTGTTAATTGACAGTACAGAAGCTATTTGTTATATTGGAGTTAGCCAACTTGTCATGCTCTTAAAGCAGAAAGCACATATATTTGGGTATACATGGTTTGCTTTGCAATAACTGAAACTGTTGTTTTGTTCTGAGGTGGAGCACACGCATGGTAGGCTGGAAATTTATAAAATAACTCATGGCTTTTAAGGCTGATGGAAACTTGTGGGAATACATAGAAGTTGTGTGGACTTAAAAAAATCACACAAGGAGAAACAACATGGTATTTTATTAGCCTTCAAAATTTAACTGCTTAAGTAAAACGTATTAAGTTTCATAACAAGACACTTTATGATTATGGGAGAACATAACTTTTCCCCAGAGGAGGTTTGCTTGACCAAATAATTTATCTCTACTATACATATATAAACACACACATATACATACACATACACAAAAAGATACAACTACACAAAAATAAGGAATAAACAACGTGCAGTTCATTACAACAAACATTTGTCCATATTTCTGAAGACATCAAGCAATTCTACTTTTTTTTTCCTTTTTAAGGGAAAAAAAAATAATACTTCCGGCATACAAATGTATTACTGAGAACTACTTCTGAAAGAACTCGTATTCTTTCCTTTAGTAATGTTGTTTTAAAATTGAAGATGAAAGGATAGGTGCTCATCAAGTATGAGCTCTGCTCTGGATGAAGTACAGACATCCTACCAATGCCATGGTTAGCACTGGCTTGACATTCCACCAGAATCCCACAAAAATCCAAGAGTGTTAAGGCTGCAATTAGTCTGCCCAGACAATGACCAGTCTTCCATGTGTTTAGTAGAGGGAGAGGAACAAAATGAATTACATTGTCATGGGAACTGAGTTTACTACTTGCTTTAGTAAGAGATTAATGCCTATTGTCAGCAGATTTTATGATAAATTATCATAATTTTGCATTATTGTAATGAAGATGCATCATGCTGTGAGTTGTTCACACACTGTAGAACACTTTTCCTCTAATCACCAAGGGCTTTTAGTTCTGTATATTATTTTACAAAAAGTAGGCTGTTTAGATTGTGATTGTTTCCGATTTTAACATTAAAAAGAAAAGAGACAAACACTTCAGCTTGGAGTCTTTTACAGCACTAGAAGATAACACAGCTAAAGACCGCAGCTATTACATCAGCCTGTGATTTGATGCAAGAGAATCAGATGAAAGCAGGTAATGCTGTTGCCATTTCATCTATACAATCTATAATTTGGGGTTTTACTTTGGATTTTACATCCCCACCATAAGTGGTCTTCAAAGGTATGTGAAGGATCAGTCACTTATTTGGACTGTCACACCCCTATTACGGGGCACAGATAGTTTTCTGCCCACTGGAACAAGGCTTCTGGTTTAGTTTCCTCTAAAGGAACCCCATTCACATGCATCAAGACACTCTGAATTGACACAAAAATGCAATAAACAGGAATAACCAAACAATTCACTTTAAAACCATGCTACTGCTCCAAACTAATTTCTCTAGTTTCTCTTGTCGAGAGGAAGTGATGGGATATGCTGAGAGAAATACAGTACTGTGGTAGGGTAAGGAAAGAATATCCTTTTATGTAACTCAGTGCCCTCTCCTTGCCCTTGTCTGCAAGGATCACATAATATAGAAATTCATCCTGAAGGGTAAGAACTTGGGGGGACCCTCCAGTTAGCAGGGATGACATGGTTATCTAGTAAACAAGCATTAAGCCCATATATTTATTCAAAACTGTACATTTGGCCTTTTATTTCTTTGCTGTCCTTTCAGTGAAGTGCTTTTCCTACAATGAAAGGTGTTCTGAAATTCTGCTGCCATGATTCCTTGTAACCAGAAGATGTATACATTTGTTTTAAATGAGAAAGGAAGCACGAATGGCATGTTGGTATAATATTTTCAAAATACTGTGCTGACTAAATACATTTTCAAGGCTGTAATTCTATACTTCATGACTGCCTGAAAAACAACTCCTGTCATTAAATCTGAAACAAGTTTTGGTGTATTTTTAAGATTCTCATTTTTAAGGCTTTTTCTTGATAATACGCCTAAAGGAGAGCAAAAGGCCAAGTTTGGGAAGAAGAAAGGTAAAGAGGTCTCTGCTCCCAAGAACACCCACAAACAATGTGAAAACCCTAAAGGACAAGCTCAGTCTGTAGATTATGCCCAGATGCTTCCAATTTTTAATTTTTTGAAGATTGAAGGAATTGCTAGGAAAGTAGAACTCATAGAACTCAACTGTATAAAGGATTCATTTTCCTGAAACAGGTCCCTGACCTTATATAACAGAGATCTGCCAAGTCTCCTGGTATGCTGACATTATGAGTTTGCAATGCCCAAGACCAGGGGCTTCAATCTAGAGAAGCTGGTTTTATTTTAGTGTTGAGGGACTAGCTGCCTCTTTGTGCCTCTGTGCTTACCCAGTTTTAATTGACAGGTATGGAACTGCTTAGGTATGTCCTGTTGAAGGTTAACAGTATGTTTCCAAACTTTGATACACAGCCAAATTCGGACAGTTGTAGCCAATGGTTAATAATAATCTGCAACCAAGTTTGGTGATGGGAATCAGATAGCAGAGCAGAGGCAGCAGCAACAGTGATAAAGTCAAGGCACACCAAACTGAAGCAGAACTGGCCTTAAAATTGACAAAATTGAAAATTCTTTGCCATAAGGAGGTCAGGGTTTCAAACAAGGAGTCATATGAGCAGATCAGGAAACCAAGAGCAAGAACCTAGGCTGAGCATAAAAGTACCAGATTATGACCAAGCCTAGAGAGCAGACACAGACCAAAAGATAAGGGCTAGAAAGAAGGATTCTAAAGGTGAGATAATAAATAATGAAAGTGCTAATTATGGAGCCCAGTGCCCAGAAAAGGCTGCCCAACACCATAGTTATCAGACTGACATTAGAAATGGTGAGGTTTGAACCTTCCCTCTTGGGTGACCTCAAGCCCTCCCTAGGTGACTCCCAAGCAATAAAGTACTTCTTGTCATTATGGGTACTCCTTGTCCCCTCCCACCACTTTTTGACTTAAAAGTATGTGAAATAAAAGTTTTCATCTGAAAAAATACAAAGACAACTATACTGTCTGCAACTAATTATATCTACCTGTCCATGTTTGTAAATCAATATGCTTGCTTCTTAGCAAAGAAAACTTACACGTGTTGTTCCTAACATCTCCTACAAAACCAACATTTTCCAAAATTCTCCATATAATAATAATAATATGTAAAAAGCATTATTCTGGCATTTTTATTGTAAGTTTTATTGTCAAATTGAAGCAATGAAAACTTGATTTGCTTCAACCCTTTTCTGGAAAATCAACTCAATCGTATTTTTCTTGGCAACAGAAAGTAAACTTGAGTCAAAATAAGTGATTTGGTTTAGTACTATCTCTTGCTTTCTGTATGCATTTCATATGTATGTATGTCTGCCTTTGTTTATAATGCATGTAAATGCTGGTTTTGCACAGTTGGTGGAACCTGGTTGAGTGAACACAGGAGTAGTGATCAAATTCCAAAATTATAATCTCAGTTCAGATTTTTTTTTTCTCTACTCTGTGCCACACGAGCTCACTATATAACTCAATTGCATCCAAAGTAAACTTAAAGAATTTACTGCTTATAATAAAACAAAACCTCCAAAATAGTTTTTAAAAAGTCTTAGTGATTTTTTTCCTAAATCCAGGTCACTCAGAATTTCACAGTGCCTCGGAAAAAGGTTTGCTTACAGATCATTAGGGATTGCAGGTTTATTCCATCTATAGAATAAATAAACAAAACAACTCAGTGCTTGTTCCATATTCCTCATATGTCTTTATAACATCTTACACTGCCTCATACTTAAATTCTTCAGGCATTGCTTGCTGTATAATACAATGCTTTAATACTTAAAAAAATTGTATAAGTAAAATAATCTTGGCAACCAACAGCCATATTCCATTAGACCTAGCACTTGCAGTGGAAAGGGATACCATTACAAATCCCATCAGATTAAAAGAAAGACATATCTGTCTCAGTCCAGAGCGGCTTTCTATTACACCAGATGCTAATGGAAAATGAAGTAAACCACAGCACTGAGCTTTTCAGATTTTTGGAAAATTGACATGTGTGGGGTTTGCAGCCCAAACAACAGATTACACGGATTCACCACTGCAATCTGTTGTCTGTGACAGCCCAATGATGAGTTGATAATTTCAATGACTGACAGCCTGAATTGTTTTAGAAACACACTAAAGGAGAAGACAATGAAATGTTCACAGACAACATTAGACAAATGTGCAGAATTTCAAGACATTCATAATGCTAGCTAGACACTTACAGGACAGGCAACTGAAATACACACTCACACAGATACACATTTACTAATAATTTATCTCTTCTTCAGTTTCTCTCAGCTGATGATCACTAGGTTCTTACAGAAAATCTACATTAGAGCCCCTCCCAGTCCTGGTATCTCAGCATGCGAGATCATCCCAATGGTTTGATGTGAGGAGAGAATATAGAAAATTTTATCTGTCTTTGGCTTGTTCAGGCTGAAAAGGCTTTAGCTCATCTAATACTGACTTCTTTATAAAAGCAGAAAACATGGTGGCCTTCTACAACAGAGATACAGCATTGGTGGATAATGGGAGAGCAACTGATGTCATCTAACTGGACCTGTGCAAAGCATTTGACACTATCCCACACGACATCCTTGTCTCTCAAATGGAGAGACATGGATTCGATGGATGGACCACTCAGTGGATAAGGAACTGGCTGGATGGTCACACTCAAAGAGTTGTGGTTAACAGCTTGATGTCCAAGCGGACACCAGTGACGAGTGGTGTTCCTCAGGGGTTGGTACTGGGACTGGTGTTGTGCAACATCTTTGTCAGCAACATGGACAGAGGGAGCGCACCCTCAGCAAGTTTGCCAATGATACCAAGCTGTGTAGAACAGTTGACACACTGGAGAGAAGAGATGACATCCAGAGGGACCCTGACAGGCTTAAGAGGTGGGCCCATGCAAACGTCATCAAGTTCAACAAGGCCAAGTGCAAGGTCCTGAGCCTGGGTCAGGGCAATCCCAAGCACAAATACAGGCTGAGAAGAGACTGGAGTGACAGCAGCCCTGAGAAGGACCTGGGGGATGCTGGTCGATGCAAATCTCAGAATGACCTGTTAGGGTGTGCTTGCAGCCCAGAATGCCAATCATATCCTGGACTGCATCAAAAGAAGTGCAACCAGCAGGTCGAGGGAGATGATTTTTCCCCTCTACTCAGCTCTTGTGAGACTCCACCTGGAGTACTGCATCCAGTTCTGGGGTCCCCAGCATAAGAAGGACATGAACCTTATGGAGCAAGTCCAGAGGAGATGCTCAGAGGGCTGGAGCACCTCTCCTATGGGGACAGGCTGAGAGAGCTGGGCTTGCTCAGCCTGGAGAAGAGAAGGCTGTGTGGAGACCTTAGAGCAGCCTTCCAGTATCTGAAAGGGACCTGTAAGGATTCTGGAGAGGTGCTTTTTGCAAGAGCAAGTAGTGATAGGACAGGGGGAATAGCTTTAAACTGAAAGAGGGTGGAATATTTAGATTAGATATTAGGAAAAAGTTCTTTACTGTGAGGGTAGTGAGGCACTGGAATAGGTTTGCCCAGCGAAGCTGTGGCTGCCCTGTCACTGGAAGTATTCAAGGCCAGGTTGGATGGAGCTTTGAACAACCTAGTCTAGTGGAAGGTGTCTCTGCCCATAGCAAGGGGGTTGGAACTCAATGTTCTTTAAGGTCCCCTTCAACCCTAACTATTCTAGGGTTCTATGCCTGTCCCTTTCTATGAAATGCTCTTACTGATCAAGGAGGGAAGTTGGAAAGAAACCCAGAGAGAGAAGAAACTGCAAATATGTCCTTACCCAGCCGCAGCTATGCCAAGTGAAAAGCTACCTGGGCCTACACATCTCACAGCCTACATTCCAGCTGCTCCTCACTGCTGTTCTGGCAGAGGCACTCACTTCCCCAGTGCTGCTGGGAGCACAGGCTACCAGCTTGCCTTCCAATCTGTTTCAATCACAGTGAAACAAGTTTAAGTGACAGGTTGTGCTTCATTTGTCAAAAAATTATTTCAGCAAAACTCCTAGAAGCTACACAGTCATGAGATTTGCTGAGGTGGGAATGCAGTGAGAGCTTTTAACTAAGCACATCAGGCTGACCCTCTCAGCAGAGTCACAGAGAAACTGGGTAACAGCCTTTCCGCTTAAGTAAGACAGGGTACCCACTGATGTGCATTTGGAAATCTTATTCTTCAAGGGAAGTTAAGTCTGCAGCAGATTCAGAGTTCAAACAGATCTACGTATGATCTGCAGTTGGAAACTGACAGCAACAGATTCCAAATGCAAAATCTGCATGAGACGGGAAAGAATCTAGGATTTCCTCTAAGCAAACGCAGAGCTGCTGCTGTTCCTAGACCAAAGTAATGCTGTGGTTTCCCTCATTCACTCCACATCTTGAACCTGGACAGAACCAGCAGTTGGACATTCCCAGTTAACAGTCCCAGACACAATCACTTGCTTACACTCTGTGCTTACACAAGAGTTCTTAAACAGGAATGACACAAACCTGTATGACATAATTACACTAAGTTTCTTAAACAAGTGGTCATTCTTCCATGTTTGTTCATACTTTACACTGTCCTCCTTAAATATCCCTCCTACTTTCCATCTTAAGAAAGTTCAGGAAGGTTTGAGCACCATATTCTGAGATAAAAGCTCTCACTGTCTTTCATTCCCCAGTCTGTGCAATATTTATGATAGCCTGTTTTAAGTTGTGTTTGGCTTGGTTAGTATTTCTCCCACTTACATGAAACTATTCAAGGAAACATTCAGCACTGCATAAATTCATGGTTCCAAACACATTTATTCCTTACTCTTTTTCCTTCATTAGTCCTCTGTCCACTGATAAACATTAACTAACAACAAACTCATGTCCTTTACTTTTACAACTTACCCTTTACTTTTTTTACATCTGCAAAAACTTCAGTACCAGAAAGCAAAGGGTATCTACAAGGCCATTCAAGTTAAGAATCACACACATACAGTTACATTATGTTCATGAATTCCCACACATCTCTCCATAGCAGTACCTACAACGTAGCAAATGCATTTGCACGTTCCCATATACTCATTCTGTGTATCCATAACTGCACACAAGACAGGACAGAAACTTGGTTAATCAAAGATTAGTCACACTGATGTACCAAAACGCATTAAGAAGAGCAAATTTTTGCCTGAGATATTAAAACTAGAAGTCTAAGGTATTTTGATATTTGCAACAAGTGCTTTTTTAGCAGCCTGCTGACTTAGACATTTAGGGTTCAATTTGTATTTAGACAAGATCTATTTTGCATCATTTTGGCATTTAAAGTATCATTCAACAGCAAGCTACAATTTTATCCTTTACAGTAAATTCAAAGAACATTTACAAAAAAAAAAAAATTAGTATATTTCCAGAGCTTCTCTGTGTGAGATAATTTAAATAGTCAATTTTAATTTTCAGTAGGTTCAAAAATGCCATTAGAAAACAGATGCATTTAGGATCTTGTATATTGTCTTGTACAAAACAAAATCCCAAGGCCGGAGCAATATTACAAACATTGGCAATCTTGCTGCTAGGTGTTCTCAGACACTGCTAAAACTTGTTTCAAATTAGTGGACATATTTGGTCATAATCAGATTTGATCTCATGTCTGAAAAAGTTCAAAAATATTTCTACTTCTCCTACTGCCACCAGCCCCTGCACTTTGATTTCATGTATTTTGTACGTCTCTACTTAACTCCCAGTGATAAATTAATACCTGTAGGATTTCCAGAATTTACCAACCATCTTATCCAGCAAATTATTTAAGCATGCAAATAGTTTCACACATTCCCTGACACTCCTGCAAATGAGAACAGAATCAGAGCTGTAGCATTAATACATCATACTCAAATTAAAGCTTTGCAATGCATGAGTTGTTCAGATTTGTATTCAAATAAGACAAACATGTGTCAGATCCAGAGGGGGTACTGAAGCTGACATTAAGTTTTACTTCTGGGAGTTTTCCCTGCATACTAAGTTTGGGTTCAAGGCCTTTGCTTCAATAGGCATTTAAGAATAACCATCTTAAAAAAAACATATTTCTCATCAAAGGAGTCTTTTGAATTAAAAAAATCAAAGGGACTGCTTTTCTTGCCCCATTTCCAGATTTGCAATTATCTTATGATATTAATTTCAGCAGCCAAACTCTTTAAAAAATGGATTATACAGGTAGTTTTTTAGTTGATGCAGTATCACTGTTGTTTTAAAACATTTATGTCACTTGTTTGTGTTTCTTTGCTAATTTTATTGTAATTTAATATGAATTAATAGCTCTGCGGTTATAAAGTGTTTAATCAGTTACAACTCTTAATTATGCCACAGCATTGCTTAATAAAACAATACACTATTGGGATTAAATCAAATTAATTAAATTAATCTGCTATCATCTTTTATGGGTAATTCATTGCACAATGAAAGCAGTTGTGAAATTATTTTCATGGCAACTAGCCTAAAAAGACTTTGCATATATTCTTTCTTACTTTAATAACAGAGAAAAACTGTCACTGTTTTCAATGGTTTTCTACAGATCAGCATGAGGATCTTAACTGTCTCAAAAAGAGACAGCCATAGAAATTTAGTAATGAAGTGACCTTGTTTCTGAAGTAATGCTGAAATAGAGGACTGGCATACTTGGCTCCAGTCAGTAACTGCCCAGCTAAGAAGCCTGTCCCCAAGAGCTGGCAACAAACCACTGCTTTAGGACTTACTTAGCCAGAGATCACGCCTTTG
This sequence comes from Pezoporus wallicus, assembly GCF_028554395.1. Lineage (NCBI taxonomy): Eukaryota > Metazoa > Chordata > Aves > Psittaciformes > Psittacidae > Pezoporus > Pezoporus wallicus. The sequence continues at coordinate 4,705,117 of NW_026639744.1, forward strand.
CCTGATGAGGTCATGAGAAAATTTTTCGTCCATGAAGTTGTCAGATTGCATCTTGAACTTGCCTAAGCTTTTGCCATCTGCCACACTCTGTGGCAGCAACATCCACGCACTAACCACTACATGGGAAAGCACTCCATTTGCTCGCTTTAAAGTTGCTACCAGATAATTTAATATATTCTAATCCTACTTCTTGTATCATGAAAAAGAATTACTAAATTGCCCAAGACCACTTTTCCCCACTTTGGAACTTATATCTCTCTATAAGGTCCACACTGCAGCTGCATCTCTCAGGTGAACAGTCCAGATCTATTCAGTGTCTCTTCACACAATGCCATTCCATCCAGTTGTTCCCTCTTTAGTTTTTTTTTTTAGTTCTATTAGTTATGCATAGCCATTTGTTTTATTTGGTATTGCCTAGCACTTGTCATGACTAAATTGTACTTTAATTATTTCAGATCCTTTTTTATGTGACAACATCATTTAAAATTATAATTCTGTCCTTGTTGAAATGCTTTCAAATCCCTCTGAAGATGTTGTGTCTGCAACTTTCCAATTCTAGCTTTTATATCACACAAGTCAGTTAAAAAAAATAATAAACATGACAGTCTCATGTTTAATATTTGTCACAAGTTATGACAGACTTTAAAACACTTTCGTGTGTGACAGCACACATGCAAGACAATGGGTTCACATTCAGCCATGACCATGTCACTGGTGATTTACCCTAGATTATAATTCCAGTGTTCACTTATGAGAACAGCATGTGGTAAACTTTTAAAAAAGCAACTTAACTTCAAACAAACTGCAATCCTTGCTCTGTCCCCATCTACTAAATCAGTTAATTGTGAAACAATCCCTTGTCAGTCATCTGGGGCTTCTCCTGTCACCTGTCAGTCTCAGGTGTGAGTCATAGATAACAGTTCAGAGGCTGTTCCGACCAGTTCCACAGATGCTTTAAGGTGAATTTCTTTAGTCCAATGACTTGAATACAAATCATCTCCCTAATTATTTTTCTAAATTTATTCCTCCCTGGACCCTTGCATTATCTCCTTAAATCAGTGAAGAAACTGATTGTATTTCCAGCGCTTCTCACAATGAGAGGAAGCATTTAATTAAATATTTGTAGAATATAATATTCAATACTGCATCTTTTGAAAAATGAGTGCCACCTTTTTCACCTAGTAACAAAACTAAATGTAAAAATACCTTAAAATAGACATTTTACTGCATGAAGTGTGAAAATATTCACACTCCAAGGATTGGTTCATCTCTTCTGGCTTCAATTGCTGTATGTTAAATGGATGGGTATCATATTGTATCACAGCCCTCCAAAAGACTTGAAGAGATGGAGCAAAACTGCAGCAGTTTTTGCAGAAAAAAAAGTTAGAAAAAGGAACTGCTGAGCTATAAAGCCTAGCAGAAAGATTTTGAGATGGCTGAGATGATATGACTTCTCAGCACTATTTCTCATATTTGTTTAATAGCTCACAGGGTAAAACCTTTGTCTTAAACTTTATTTTAGATTTTCCTTTCTCACAAAGTATTTGCAGAGATGAAGTTCTGTGCCTAAACATAATATAATTTGTCCTCTGTATAATTTGTCCCTTTACTAATTATCTACTTTTGCTGTTCGCAGGGCTTTACTGCAGTGATGACTTAACAGAATGCACGAATGAAAGGCCGAAGATCACTCAACAAAAATGAGATTAGGACTGGCTTTACCAGGAGGTATCTACTCTGTGCAACTTCTTTACATCACTACCTACAGCATGTTTTATACTTCAGGCATTACTGAGCTGACTTTTTTTCCCAGGATTCATCTTCCTCCTAAGTCTGCTGCTTCTGGGTTTTGTTTTCTGTAGACAAAGAAATTAATAAAGTTTTGCTTCTGTCTAAGCAATAAGCTGTCTCATGAGAGGGCAAGAAGGGTGGTACCAAAGGACACCAAGTGATGTAATTATATGAAATCTGCATCACTGCAGTGAACCACAGTGAGCCATGTTCACTGGGGTTCTCCTGGAGCAATGAAATTACATACTTCATGTATGTCTTTTTTGAACATAGCAAAAGGTTTGTGCAGAGTGGCCTGGAGCTGGCTGCTCCACTGTGACCCTTGCTACCACTCAGTTCAGGCTTGGTTTCCTTCCAGCATTTTCATCCATGGCCTTAGAAAAAACCCTTAATGTACTTGTTGGTAATTTTAAAAGGTGACCATGGCTAGCCACTTCCATGCTTCCCATGCATACAGAAAAATGCCTCCAGTGAAGAACAGTATAGATGTCATGAGGTTGCATTGTAATTACTGAGAAGAAGGAACACAGCTGATTCCAGGCTGGTTCCAATTGCCTTTGAAGCACAGGAGGAGGAGGAATGCCTAAGACATAGAAAAGCAGACAGCAGACTTGAATCTGAGAAGGAACCTCACTGGTGACACTCAGAAGTATGGAAAGAAACTCCCTACATGACTCGGTCAAACAAATGCAAACAAAAAGCAAATGCAAAACCAAGGGCAAGTAAAAGCTCTACCTAGCACCTACATGTGCCTGGGAGGGGCAACTCAAAGGAGACGCAAATACATTTGTGCAGTTCAGCTGTGACCTCCCACCTCGCTCCTGAACATCTGGGGTTTAAGCATAGACCCACTCTGGCTGTCACAAACCACTAAGATCACAGCAAACAGCTCAAGAAACTCACTGCCCACAAATGAACACCATGATGTAACATTATAACTTACTAAAAACTAAGACTGTGTTCTGATTTCAGCTGGGATAGATTTGATTTTCTTCACAGTAGCTGATACAGTGCCATGTTTTGACTTTAGTGTAAGAATAATATTGATAACACAACAGTGTTTTAGTTGTTGGCAAGTGGTACTTACTCTAAATCAAGGACTTTCACTTTCTCATATTCTGCCAATCTGGAGGGCACAATGAGCTGGGGAGGGAGAGGAGGACAGCTGACCTGAACTAGCCAAAGGGGTATTCCATATCACAGAACAACATGCCCAGTATATGAACTGGAGGGAGTTGGTCTGAAGGGGCCAATGACCACTCCAGTCAGACTGGGTATTGGTCAGCCGATGGTGAGCAACTGTATTGTGCACTTCGGGGTATTGTCATTATAATTTATTTCTATTATTAAACTCCTATCTCAACCCATGGGTTTTACATTTTTTACGATTCTCCGCCCCATCCCACTAGGGTAGGAGAGTGAGCGAGCAGCTGTGTGCCAGCGAGGGTTAAACCAGGACACAGCATTACGAGCACAACGTTTAAAAAAATGTATCTTTCATTTTCTGGGGAACTTTATTCCTACAATGCTTTCTTATTTAGAAAGTAATTCTAGGTCAAGACATAGCACTAATATCTTCTAGTTCATATAAATTGTATAGAATCACATTTGCATTTTTGCCCACAGTTAGTAGGTATTATGTTTCCTGATGGTTACGTAGCAACTGAAGGTTAGAAAGAGAATAACTAGGGCATTAAAAGGTTTTCTTTCTGTTACTCTCCTATTTTTTCCTTTATATTCAGCTGTTATAAATGTTTCATTTGACATAAAAGAACACATGTAAATCTTAAAAGTCAGCTATTGAAGCTGTTCAGTCTGAGCAGTCTTCACATCACAACTGAGCCCATACAGAGGGCTATCTTCAGTGTGTGAACATACTAAGGGCAGCAGTTCCCAACTCCCTTCCGTGCAAGCCTTCTACCTTTCATTATTTCTCATTCTAGCACATACACATGCTGGTTAGAGTTTGTGGTATTAAGGAGCACCTCCTTTTTTCTTCCCTGGAAAGCAAGAAGGAAAAAACCCAGAGCTCTCCACACTGCACTGTGCACAAGGCAATGCTGCTCACAAGTCACAGAGCTCAGTCAAGAAGGTGAAAGGTGCTTATACAGCTCTCTCAGCATGGACACACATAAGTCCAAAAAGCCAGAAGATTACATATAGATAGCATGGTCTTAAAGGTCAAGAAAGAAAAAGAAAAGCAAAGAAATCAAAAAAGGGAACAGGGGAGTAAGAAGAGAAAACATGACACATGAAAAGCACAGCAGACACTAGGGAGAAGCACACCACAAAGTAGGTAGATTCCAAAGAATAACCTTCATTACACTCAAATGTAGCTACTCCATCATGGCAATCAGAAATATTTTAGAACTTGCCATCATCACTAACAGCTATTTACATTTGGGATGTACAGTTGAAGTTGCATAATATTGTACTTGTCCTGTCTCTTATTTAGTACAAATTCAGTAATTTTTGCTGTGAAAATTCACGTAGAATCATAGAATGGTTAGGGTTAGAAAGGACCTTAAGATCATTTATTTCCAATCTCCCTACCATGGGCAGGGACATGTCACACTAGACCATGTTGCCCAAAGCCCTGTCCAACCTGGCCTTGAACACTGCCAGGGATGTAGCATTTTCCACTTCTTTGGGCAACCCATTCCAGTGCCTCACCACCCTTACAGTTAAGAACTTCCTTACATCTAACCTGAGCTTTCCCTGTTAAAGTTTAAACCCATTACCCCTTGTCCTATTGTTACAGTCCCTGATGAAGAGTCCCTCTCTGGTATCCTTGTAGGTATGTCCAGGTAGACAATGTCAACTGCTTTGCCCCTATCTATCAGTTCTGTAGCCCCATCATAGAAGGCCACCAGACTGGTCAGACAGGATTTTCCCTTAGTGAAGCCATGCTGGCTGTCATCAACCACCTTCTTGTTTTTCATTGCCCTAGCATGGTTTCCAGGAGAATCTGCTCCATGATCCTGCCAGGCACAGAGATGAGACTGACTGGTCTGTAGTTCCCCACATCTTTCATGTTCCCCTTCTTGAAAATGGGCGTTATATTTTCCTTTTTCCAGTCATTGGGAACTTCACCTGACTGCCATGATTTTTCAAATTTGATGGACAGTGGCTTCGCAACTTCATTTGCCAGCTCCTTCAGGTCCCGCAGATGGATTTCATCAGGTCCCATGGACTTGTGCATGCTCAGGTTCTTAAGATGATCTTGATCCTCTCCTACAGTAGGCCTAAGGTCTTCATTCTCACAGTCCCTGCATTTGTCTTCCAAGACTTGAACAGTGTGGCTAGAGCACTTGCCAGTGAAGACTGACATGTAAAAATAAATCTTGAAAAATAGCTTGCAAGTGTTTTAAGCATGAAAAATTTGTTTCTGTAAAAGCCTAACAATGGCATTTCTTCATGTCATGGCCGTATGTTACAAGAAAAATACAATTCACAGTTTAAGCAAGGTAACAGGCTAATATATGACTGAAAGGGTTTCTGGCTGTCAGGAGAAGACCTGACAACTGAAAAGCGAGAGAAAAATAAGGCATCATGAAAGAAGAATTAAAGCAGTGTTGTTTAATCTTTCCTTTCTAAAATGGCACAGCTATGTTGGAGTATTTAAACCTATTATAGGAACACAGACACCCACATGTTCCCCAATGCATCCAACATGCCACACTATCTTCAGGAGACTGCTGAATGAAGTTTGCCAAGAAAGAGAAAGCGCACCTTCATTTCAAGGAGGATTTCCAGAAAAACAGATTCAAATAGATTAAAAAAGAAAAAGAGGAGGGGAAAAAAAAACCAAAAGAAGGCTCAAGAGTTTGTGAAATGTCCCTCCTGTATGCTGTGAGTATGAAATTGCTTAATTGGCTCTGCCAGCTTCAAAAGTTACTGCGGCCACAACAGTCCCTCACCTGGAGGTTTCTTCCCTAACCTAGCAAAAGGGATCAAATAAGAAAACCTCACCCATCTTCATGTGAAATACATCTCAACGTGTCAGATTTTAGTGATGTGGTAGACTTCCTACAGGTGTGGATAGAGACAATGGCTCTCTCTCTGGTAACCCCAGGTGGAAGACTAAAAATTGAACACCCTGTAGACGGATTGCCTGACAGTGGCTGAAGGGCAGTTCACAGTAACAACGTATTTTACAACTTCTAAGCGTATTTTCCCTCTCTCCATTTTCAGCAGGTCAGAAAATAACTTGTGCCTGCAAATTATCAATCTGAGCTATGACCTGGCTAGCTTAACACTGCCAGTAAAAAATAAAATAATTAAAAGCTCTTACATTCATCAAACACACCAACCTCATCCAAAAAGGATTTTTGTGTGTACATTTTGTTTTAAAAACAAGTACTAAAGAAGGCAACGTCTCAGAGAGCTCTGCTTGGGACAGTTACTGACAGCATCAGAAGAGACCAAACATCCAACATGCAGTGTTTAGAAAAAAGGATTAATTGATCTTGTTATATCAACTTTGAAACTGCCTTCTCTAGCACCTAGAGAGAGCTTGCCCTTCAGGCAGGTTTTTACAGGCTCTCACAGCTTTACTTTGATTGCTATTGTAGCTGAAATATATAGCTTTACTACGAAGGGATTATCTGTTATCCTGCCCTTTGGGAGAACCTCATGCTGTGACAAAGACTTTTCTCTGCTTAATCTCTTAAATTTAACGAAACTAACAAAAGTACAGCACATCTAGCATTATTGGGTTTTTTTTTTCATAATGCCACTCAGACCCTTGAGGGCTATGTAATCACTGAATGGTTTTTAACATCATCACATCTGAATTTTAATTCTCTGATAAACTGAAGTTTAATGACATTTTTGGGTTCATAATCTGAATTGCCTAATGTCACCCTGCTCAATATGTCCTTTTTCTACTGTATTTCAGGGGAAAGAACAAAGTCAGAAGGGACTAGATCACAGCCCTGGAAATAAAAACAAACAAAATCAACATCATACACTTCAGGATCAACTGATTTTGGTATCCTCTGTCAAGTCTTACCCACAAGGATTACCCCTTGGTATCAACAGAACCATTTAATCCCTTGTTGTTATTTGGTATATTCCCTCCTGGCTCAGACAAATCTTCACCAGCAGCTACTTTTTCACGAGAGACTTAATAACCTGCTAGTGAAAGGACATTAGTCTGTTTGAACAGAGATCATACAAACCAGAGTTCTTTAAAGAACAAAAGCAGGAACAAAAACCAGAGGGTTTATGCTGGGCTACATGGCCCATCCTCAAAACTAGTGACACTTTCAAAGCCCAAGGGCACAAAGAAGAAGGCAGGATATTGCTTGTCCAGAGTGTTACACGCAGCTTAGGACACTTAGTTTCACAGAGGTAACATGCCCAAAGAAAGCAGGAAGCACAAGTCCTGCACCCTCCAGTGGGATATGGATTTGTGGGAATTGTGCTTGCAGCCAAGAACCATCATATGATACAATCAAGAATTTCAATTTATTTTAAAGACAAGGAAAAACTGAATTTTATTAAAAATCTGTGTTTAGAAAAACTGATTTTTTTAAAAATAAGACAACCCAATAAACTTTCTCATTTAAAAACTGAATTTACTTTAAAGACAAAGACAACCTAAAGATCGTAATTTTGCATAAGTAATTAGGGTTATGTTAAATAAACCGCTAAAAGTAAAATCAAACAAAAGTCTTCTCCCATTTCAAGTCACTTGCTCTTGGATTCAAATATGCATACAAATACAGGAGGTTATACCCTGTTCATGTTTTCTGACCTGAAGAATATGCTGCAATGCAGATGAACTTCAGCGGACACCACCATTTCTTCCCTCCTACTAGCAGCACTTCCAGGGAAACACTTCCATGTGTTCATACATGGAAGGTGATTTCTTCATGCCCTCCCAGCATTGCCACCTCACAAGCAAACAGCATTATGCACTAAAAAGGATTATAAGGAGTTTCTCCTTAAAGGAAACATAATACTGTGTGCCAAGCCCTTCCTTCTGAACACATTGTTTCTACAAGCTCAAAGCAAAGTAGCCAATATAAAAGACTACTTGAATGTTAAAATAGGGAATTTCAAACATTAAAATAGAGAATATGTAATTACATTATACAATGCAATGTCTGTAAGAATATCTTCACTGGGAAGAGCCTCACTAGGTTATGTATTTCTGTTGACCAAAAAATACAGGGTCACTTGGTGTAACTCTACAGTCACAAAAGAAAAAAACAACCTCACAACAGTCCCATCTAGCCATATAATCCATAAATCTAGTCATCTTAAAGGAAAAAACACAGCAATTCTTACACACACACAGCTCTACACTGAAGGCAGAATTCACACCAGCAAAAATTACCAGGCAGCAAAGCAGGAATAACAGCAAAGATCATCTGTATGCTCAGTGCTTGTTTTGTTACTGCACAAAATCACCTCCATATATATACCCAAGTCAGGAATGCTGGAAATAGATGATCTTAAGGTTCTTTCCAACCCTAACCATTCTATGATTCTATTATTCACCTTCCAATTTTCTTTTGCTTTCATTTTCAGTGGTTAAAAAGACCAAAGATCTTGCCAATAGCCCTTCTAACTCAGCACATTCTTCAATGAAACGTAAACCACTAACAGTACTGCTGAAGGGTGAAAGATCATCTTGCCATGTCTGCAGATTTTTAAAATCAGAGACAGCTCAACAGCAGAGAGATGGAAAGGCTGTCGTGCTGGAGGATGCAGAGCTTATGTATTCTTTACTAAGCAGCTGAGGATCCTGTTTAATCACAGTCCAGTTCAGGTCTCAGTCCCTGATCGTCACAGAGGTCTCCTTTGGCACAGTGTCTGCTTTCCTTGCCTCTGATGAGGCCAGGAGAAGAATACTGAACATCCACATAAGTAGAAAGGACTTAGATCTACTCATAGTATTCCGGTCTGTGAAGAAGAGGGAAACTGGGGAAATTATCCATTAACTTTACAAGAAAATAATTCTTATTTTTTAAAGATAGTTACTATGCTTTTTCTGCTTCTTTACAAAGCTAGTTGCACAAAGAAAATGTTTTTGTTTCAAGGGATTTTTGTATTACTATTTCAGTTGCAATGTTTGTGTGCCAAGCAGAGAAGCAATATAATGTAAACCGCTAGGCAAAACATATCTGTCTGGTGGCTACCCATCCCTACACCAAAGAAACGGATGAACCCAGCCAGATCATAGGGCTACTGTGCCACTTCATAAATGATTTTCTTGAGGACTCCTAATGCTTGTATCAATGCCACGAATGTTATCTTTTTGTTATTGTTTTTTTTTTAAATTACTTTCTTCCAATTGTTACCATTTTGGTGGGTATGTAATCTGAGTGTTAAATCCTTTTATCTTCCCTGTTAGCAGAATGGTAAAAATTAAGGTTTTTGTTCTGCTACCAGATAACCAGGAGAAGAAACTTTTCCATTCATTCTGATGCCAGCAATATGCTTAAAATACAAGTACATTTGTAGAGGTCAGTCTTGCAGTTCATCAATAAGAAGAGAAACCTGCCTCCATCTATTACAAATGACAAAGAAGGTCTACAAGAAAGTCATTAGATTTCCTCTTCTTTCTTTTTGCTCCTTCGTTACAGTATTTCATTCCAGAAAAACAACCACCTTCATTGTTAATATGCATATTATTTTCTAAATAAAATTCTATTTATTTTATAATTGAATAATAGAAGCAGGAAGATATCTAGGAAAGGAAATGACAAGTGGATAAAAAGATGAACAAGAGGAATTCTAATAAGAAAACTCTATGAGAAAATTTGATTTTTTTTAAACAATTCAAGAGTGAATATAAATTTGAAGCATAATAAAAACTAAATGCTTGTTTGAGCAAGAAGGAAAACCAATCAAAAAAAGCAATCATGTAGAAAACCATCCCTTCCAATGGTAATTATACCTCTACTCCAAACAGGCAGACAATGTTTGAGACTTGGTGCAAGCTACATTTTTGTCTCCATGTTATCATCTGCACTCATTCAAAAACACAACCACTGCTCCAGTTGAATCCTTGAATTACTCATGCCTCCATCCTGGAAATGTAGCTGAAGATGGAAAAAGGTATTATTTCTGAAAAATTATACTGAAGAAAGTATGAATATAGGTGACAAATTCAGGCAGACTTGGTTCAAGGAATTAATATGATAGCTCATTTTTCATTTCTTAGCTAGTTTGCCTGTATCTGGATTCAGAACATGTTTATAACAAATGATGGAATTTATTTTTTTTTTTAATGCAGAAATTAGATGTTAAGCAAGGCATATTTTTATACTAATTCCATCCCTTCCATGCATTCCTTTTTAACTGATCTCATTTGTGTGCAGTACAACTTTTCTATTTTGAGAAGTGTAATTTCTTCTTATGCCGCATTAGGGGAAACTGTTTCATGATCCAATTGTGCTAACTTATTTTCTTACTATGAATTCTTTATTGATGCTTACACTACTTAAAAGTTAAATAATATATATCATATATAGTACATTATTATCTATATGTAATACGCAATATTCTTCACATTTATCACAGAAAATAGATCATCTGATACCATCCCTATCTAAATTAAAAAAAATGGACTATGACTCTTGCATAGAACTTTCTTCTATTCTCATACCTAACAAAATATATAATGAAATCAAATGAAGATAAAAATATTTCATTAGCTGTATCAGTCTTCCCAGAAAAAGTAACTAGATCTGGTAATATAAATATTAACTTTTCCATTGTTAAATCACTCATTAAACTTGTGAACAGTCTTTCAGAACTCATTATCCTTTGCAGGATAAGAAGCAGTAGAATAAGATAACATCAAAATACACATCTTTTGCCAGCTACACATACATACATACTTGCCTGCCTTAGCCATAACTAACAAATGAAGAACCCCTTAATTTCCAGAACCTCTAGCTCAACTACACTTAAGACTTTCAAAGATGAAGAATTCAGCGTAGCTGGCGCTAACATGTTTTATTACTTTGTTTTTGGTTTGGTTTGAATTGTTTTTTTTCCCCCTTATTACATCATTGAACAATGAAATATGACAACCGCTCTTCAGCAGGCTGAGGGGCGATAATTCAAGGACATTGACTATAAGGTAAAAAATGTGGCTTTGACTGATGTAACAATAAGCAGAATAGTCAAAAAGAAGGCCATTTTTTTTCTGTGAAATCTCTCTTTAATCAAATCACAGAGTGATAACCCTTTGCTACTAGCAAGGAATAATTATTTTGAAGCTACTGATGTTTTGTAACAGCATTAATTTCCATGGACATTTGAGTATTTCATAGATATTTTAATTTTAAATAATCAAAATTAAAGTCTGGATGATTCTGATGTTTTCATTCTACAGACCACAGCTAAGCATACTTGTTCATTTCAATAAGGGGCATTTTTTTCCATCTTCTTGATCATTTAGAAATGCTTGCCAGGATTTCAGTTCCAACCATAGGTCCCTGCAACCTCTCAGTATGTAGCATATGGATGCCTTACACAAGCCCTTTGCCACTGTTGCTCCACCACATCTTTTCCCATAAAGCTTCCAAAATATCCAACTCCCCCTCTGTGCCACAGTATGAGTACTTGTGACATACTTTCCAAGTGAATCAGGCCTGGCCCTAGTACAAGAACTTGGGGAACTTCATTGCTTCCCTCCCTTAAATGCCAAAACTGCTCATGTTTCCTTATTACACACTTCCTATGTACGACTGACCTTTCTGAAGTGCCTCAGTGTGCTCAATCAACGTACTTGATGCACAAACACTCAGGATGAGAATCCTATGAAAATACTTCATATGGTGTAAGAACAGATTTAATTAATACACCTAAACAACAGCTTAAGTTATACTCTACAGCAAAGATGCACAATCAACAAAACAAAGAATTGTTAAACTAATACAGGCTGATATTTCTGGTACCTTATCTGCAGCAAAGAATACTCCACCCTACTTGACCAATTCACCATCATCAAGGAAATCTAAAGCTTTAAATTGGCATGTTCATATTGAGTACATAAGACCTTTTAGGATAAGAGTATATGTTATTCCTGTTTCCAATTGAAACCAAAAATCTAGATTCACATTTACTAAGTCAAAACGGTATCAATGTAAAAAAAAATAAATTCCCTGCACATCTCAACTATAATAAAATAACATTATATGATTTTTTTTTAAGTCATCATGTAGTGAAATTGGAAACCAAGCATACACTGCCTATTTGTTTTGTTATGAATATTATAGACAGGAAGTAATTCAAGCTGTTGCTCCTCACTAATTCAGACGGAAAAATACTCATTTTATTTTTCATTGGGCAAATGTCACACAAAAGTAATTTTATGAAATGCCTATAACTGATATTGAAGAAAGACACACAGTGGCTTTCAAAGCCCTGCAAACCACCTGAGCTGTGACCAGCTGAACAAATTTCACCATAAATTTATTTCAGAATTCTCAGAAGACAATTATTTGATCCCTGTTTCATGCATTTGCAGTCTGCCAGAGCTGGAAATTTGAACTCAATTAATAGTTTTAATTAAACCATGAAAAATGCAAACACATTGTGTGCTGATACACTAAGCTCGAAACAGAGATGGATTCATACATAAAATGCTGCAAGGTATGATTGCATACTGTGATTATTAAAGCTTACAAATCAGTTGCAACTATAAAACCGTCACTGAGAATAATTACAAGCCTAAAACAAACAAGTTATTTCATTCTCATATCATGAAAGCTCTTCTATTAAACTGCTTCTTATCAAGACAACCTTATCTAAAAGAGGCTGCATTAAGAAAATCACTCAAATCTAAAAATACAGACTTTTTTCTAACACAAACCTAAAAAGACTAAAATAATCTTGGATAAAACTGCATGCATTTTTTCTCAGTGTAACAGGAATATTATGTAGACAACATGCAATTATGAAAAAACTTCAGAACAACAATGAAAAAATCCAAACAAGTGATACTACCAATGTCATCACAAGGCCAAATGCTGCAGGAACAAATCCAAGCTGTGCACAGGAAATAGTACAGCTATCACAAAAGAAAAATGAGTAACCTTTGTCACTGAAAAATGTGATTTCAAGTGTCTTTCCTAGGCAAAAATGGATGTTATTAAACTGTTCCTTCTCTCTGCATCTGTATTGCTTTTATCATGGACACATACAAGTATCAAACCTTAACATGCTTACATGTATTTTCCTCAGTGGACAGAAAATGTTTGTCATATGTTCAACTAACCTTCACATTAGCTATTCTGTTCCACTCCTTTGAGGACTGATGAAAGCAAAGTAAATTCCTTTTTTTTCTGTTCTCACAACTGGTTTCAGCTGGGTTTGGGTTAGTTTCCTTTCTAGTAGCTGTTAGTACTGTGTTTTTTTCAACTGAGTATAAGAATAATGTTGATAACACACCTGTGTTTCAGTTGTTGCTAACTATTCAGTTTCCCTTGCTCTGCCAAATAAACACAGCACTGAACCAGGTATTAGGAATAAACTTAACTCTATCCCAGCTGAAACCAGGACATCTCACCCTTACAAGCTTCCTACATGACACAAACACACCAACTCATGGCAGAATAAAATGAACCACTTACACAGAAGAACAATAATCTTAGCTCATTAAGGTAAAGTGGACTATCCTATATTACATGAGCACACTGCACCTATATTTTCCCACATAACACTTCCATTTTTCAGCAAGGTACTCTAAAAATGCAAATACTGTCCAATGTATGAAGGACAGCAGCAGCAACAGTGCCACCACAGTCACCCCTTGCCACCTCTGTTTTCCAGTGTTTGCCCATCCGTTGCTAACCCAGCTTCTGTGTCCCTTTGAAGTGGGGACAACCAAAGCACTATTTCAGCAGCCCAAAAGCAACTCTGTTCCTCCATGCACATACACCCAAGGGTTCCTGTGTTATCTTGGTTCTCCAAATTCCCCCATTTCCTTCCAAACCTCCTTCGTTACTGTAATTTCTTCAATATTTTCACAAAGCTACTTTGGAACCTAACAAAAACTATATGTAACTCAGCTCTCATAACACACACCTTCTTACCTTTGCATAAGGCCTAGCAGAATTTAAATTATTTGTTTATACAGCACTGAATATTTTCCGTATTTCTTCAAATCATGAGCCAAATTGCAACACAGGTTCCACTAAATATCTGAATATTGCATTTGTTCATAAAGTGGAGGTGGAGAGCAAACCTCCTGAAACCCAAATCATATTTTAGCGGCAAGATAAAAACAAGCCCATATCAAATAACTGCATAAACAGCATGAGCCTTGAAACGGAAAAAAATGCCATGTAAACTATGCCAGCTTGCAAGGTCTGCTTTTTACAAAGGTGTAAGAGTCTGATAGTTAAATACTGTGACTTTCTGGAAAGAAGACCCCGAACAACCCCGAACTACCCTACATCAGTGTGACCCTTATAATTCAAGTCAGAGTCCAGTTTTAAAACAAACAACATTGTTATTGTAAACTTACAGATGCAATTTCATACCCTTCTTCCTCTGCACAATCACACAGCATTAGATTTAACATCACCAACTTGTACTAAATGCAGGGGCAGTCTGTGTGGGAGAGTATTAGCAAGACAGTTGGAAAGAAAAATATAAGTCACATTCAGGAAAATGTGACAGCTTTACATTTCTGATGTAAATGGCTACTCTCTCTTATGCTTTACGTGCGACTCTCTGGAGTAACAGCTGATACCTACTAACACTGTCCTCACTGCTGTTCTAAGGGAAGCCTTACATAAGTGCCACTGTCCTCCACGTTGGCTCCTATTCTCAGGCTCTGGTTGAGCCTTCTGTAGCTGAGCCACCAGCAAGCCTAGCCCTGGTGCTGCTGTGCTGGTGCAGAACAGAACTGTACTTTGAGGTTGAATAAGGGTGATCACAGTACGTATTTCCCAGGAAAACTTGTAACGGCACTTCTGCTTACCTTTTCTGTACCATTTATCATGCAAGAAAAGACATAATTTTTCAGTAGAAGTGCTGGTTTCTGCATATGCAAGAACACTTGCATTAGAAAGATGAAACATAAAAACTCTTCTCATCTGGGGAAATCTTCCTGTATTTGTTTTTAAGATGAAAGTGCTGTTATCTCAGCCTTATGACATGTATCAGTCTGTACTATCCAAAATACAGACTTAAAGACTCAATGGGTCAAAACACCCTATTTGCTTCTGAACGGAATTTATGAGTATGTTTTCCAAGCAACCTCTAGGAGGTAATCCTAGATTACACCAACTGATTATTAGCAGGATTTGCATAATATAACCTTTGGGTGTGCACCCTTATGGGACTCCAAATAATTTCTCCATGAACTTAACCCAGTTTGTGTGGGAAGAAGCCTCACCTATCTTACAGGGTTAACACTGTATTGTTAATAATAGTAATATTGTGATTTCTGCTTAAATGATTCCTATATGAAAAAGAAGCATATTTTAAATTTAAAAAAATAACAATTTGTCAATGGAAATTACCTATAATTGGCAAATACATTATGAAACCCAGAAACCTGTAAAGTGCTATTTTGCAGTGGTGCTCCACAGCTGCTATGCTTTGCACTTTACCTTTTAAAATATGTGAGAATAATATACCAACAAAGGTATCAATGACTGGCAAAAAGGACGTGAAAGAGTTCATAAGGATTCAGCTTAATACCAATATCGCTATCATTCATTTTGATGAATGATACTGGTGCACTAAGCATGTTTCATATGAGGAAACTACTCGGGTAAACAAGTCAATACCAGGATGACCGTGAACTACCAGCTGCTATGACACACAGAAAGGCAGACATAATCCTAGGATGTATCAAGAAAAGATATAAAGAGAAATTTTATCATTATACTGGGTATGCATACTCAAAACCACTGCAATTATATTGAAACAGGTACACAGGAGGCTTTTGCAAAAATGGGGAGAAGTGCATTTCTGTTATAACAGCATCACAAGTCTAACACTGGAAATGGCTTTTAGCTATGAATATTTCTGGACTAAATATCATAGAAGAGGAGGTGCTACTCATGCTCACCTTTTCTGCTTCTTTTGCACAATAACAAACAGCTGTAAAGCAGGAGTAATTCCACTGACTCTGGAAATGAGAAAGCTAACCACTTAGGACTGAAAGAGGGAAAGATTTCAGAAACTGGGAGCTAAAGGAGAAAGCAAACAAGTTTAGTATACACCACAATATCTTTATGAATGACAGACCAAAGCAGTCTCTCACCACCCTGACTGCACAATTTTTAGGCATCCTTTGAAACTGTTTTTCTCCCCCTCATGTCCTAGAGCAGAACAGCAGCTTTCCCTGCTGAACCTGCAAAGACAGTGCTATCTGCTCTGCTGCTTGGAAATAGACTAAGGTCAGACATTAATTGTATATTATCTCAACACCAACAATAGCAAATAAATCTTTATGCTCAGGACTGACCTCAATTTAATTCTCATCAGTAGCCCATGAATGAAAGTAAATAATAGCAGCATCTACCTAGTCCCAATATCCCTAGATTTCCTTTTGCACATACTTTTTTTACACCCAGCTGCATGCAAGTCTTTACCAATCTGAACCAAAACAATGTGTAAGAGCTGGGATAAAAATAAGAAGATAAAAAGGGAAGACACCAGGATCCGTAAATATAGTGGCTATCATAAGTATATAATATGCATAGTAGCTACTTCTTAAAGCCTTAAGAGAGAGATGTGTTTACAAGCATTTGTTTTCACATAGGTAGATTATAAAATGCAATTTGAATGTTTTCATATCTGCTTCAAAGATCTGTACAGAAGAAACTTCAAAAGACAGGAATACATCATTCTGAAAATGAAACTGCTATCCAAAATCACAATAATGTTGTTCATTCTCCCCTGCAGAAATTAATACATAACTCACAGTGGTTGACTTCTAGAGAGGAACACCATAAAATTTTTGATATCTTGCAGGGCAAATGTCTGCATGGGCAAGATAGCATGGAATTATGGTACACGTGAACCTTAAGCAACCTTCCCATTGATGATACTTGATTACCTGCCACACAGCTATGGCTGTCCCAACCATAAAAATGCACTGAACCACTGAACTTCAAGTGGACAGAGGTCAGTCAGGATCTTTACAAAAACATGAAGGGCAAGCCTCTTTAGGCAGCAAATGTTTTACTGCCAGCAAAAACATTAAATATATTTA
Organism: Pezoporus wallicus; assembly: GCF_028554395.1. Taxonomy (NCBI): domain Eukaryota; kingdom Metazoa; phylum Chordata; class Aves; order Psittaciformes; family Psittacidae; genus Pezoporus; species Pezoporus wallicus. The sequence goes on from NW_026639744.1 coordinate 4,722,110, forward strand.
ACCATTACAACATAATAGCTATGAAGCAATAGATTTCCAATCAGTTTATACATTTGATCGTTCCTCCTTCAATGATTTCTGATTTGGACAGCTGCTATTATTAGGTGTTATTTCAGGGAGGACAAATGCATATGCATAAAAATCTTAATATTAAAACCAGTATTTCACAGCTGACTCCTAATAGAGTCAGGAGGTAATTACTTTCAGAAGATGATGTCTTAGATAATATTTGTTCATTCATTTTCAGCCCTACTGCTTTATAGCAGCGCTGCAAGTCTTTCAAAATGCAAGACATCTCAACCTGAAACTGCAGTGCCAGGAAGCTGCACTAGTGGCACGGCTGATTCTCTTAACCTCTCAGGGTTCTCAGCCTTGCGCTGGCTGAGGATTTGAGGGTGATCGGAAGAGCTGCTCACTACACTTCAAGCTCTCTACATCACACAGTTCTGTTTACACAGTCCCATAGGTGCTCAGGGATCTCTGCTGCATTGCAAGCTGCTGTATGATGAAAGAAGAGGAATTGCAGCAGTTATGACCTACTTCATCATTTCAACCAAGTTAAGGAGAGATCACGTGACATTTAAAAATAAGAGCCCCCTCAAAAAATCATATTGTGATCGATATACTGAAAGGGAAACAAAATCTGGAGGTCAAAAAGCACAAAAATGAAACAGTAAAGTAAAACATCCTTACTTTTATAATGCTATCTGTTGAGTGGCCTTAAAATCTCACAAAATCTAAGAATAATTCCATAATGTAATGAAAGACTAAGGATGGGTGCATATAGTCTTTACAACTTCATCTTTCTTCTTTTTGTTCACACTCATAGGTATTCACAATCAGCTTTACAAAAGTTTTTAGACAACCAAAGACTGGAAAAAAAGGTTCCACTTTCTATTTTATATGTTTTCAACTAAGATATTGAAAATATAGGTAGTTAGAACTAAAAGCATGTGGATTATTTCCATTAAAAAACATGTTAGTGAGTTCATACAAGATGTTTTCACTGTATCAAGAAGTACGAAAGAATACTATTTACACTATTAAAAGCTTACACTGTGATTTTTACATGTGTATTTATATATTCGTCATACAAACCAGGATTACAAGAATGTAAAAAATCACATTTTTTTCTCATGGAATTTAATTTCCAGCAAATTAAACTATGGAATTACCAATAACCTATATAATGGGTAAACTTGATGTGAAATAATTCAAGGTTTTTACAACCTTCTGAAATGATTACGTTAAACATATAGTTGTATAAATGACTGAATTTCTTCAAGCATATCTTCACAACCATTACTCCACCTTTCTGGCCTTAAAGTCTTCTGCTAGTGGCCTTGGTCACATAGAAAAGCTGGCTTCAATTCTGGCAACTGAAAGCCTCACATTTCCTGCAGAGGGATACTGCTGACTGCAGGAAGCTATAATGATTTCTCTATTAAGGAACTCAGGAAAAATAAACTTGCAGTGGGCAGAAGGCAGGGTAACTGCAACTCAATGCAATGCTGTCATGTTTTTCTTTTGGTGTCAGGCTGCAAGAAAAAGCCATTGCACACCAGCATTACATCCTAAAATGCTTCCTCTGCCATCTCTTTCCCTGCAGCAGCGCATCCATTTATCTTAGAACTGGAAGAGTAGAGATTTCATCCCTGTCCTTGCTGTGGCATTACATCTTCTCCTGTGACCTCAGCAGAGAACTGAAGGAAGTTCTGAACTGAGGAGTAACTTAGATAATTAACTTTTATGTTTCTTCTCAGTTCATGAAGCTTAATCTGTATCTTAGGGTTTCTTGTGGTGTTACTTTTTCTCCTCCAGCAGGGGAAACTTGAAATTTCCACATCACCCCACCATTAAAAAAAAAAACAACAAATAAATAAACAAACAACAAAAACCCCAAAACAGGATTAGCATTTCTCCATCTGGAATCAGAGACAGCTGCTAAAAAAAAAAAAAAGAAAAAGAAAAGATTTGACCTCCTTTGGGTTTCAACTAATAGTCTGAATAACTTCTGAGGTTATGATGCAGTATATGTGATGAGTGGAATTAGCCACATAGCAAAATGACTGCTTTCTGGGTATATTCAAATTTTCTCACAGTTGGAATAAGGCAGTTAGATGGTAAACACAGTAAACTACTACAATCAACTGCCTCTCTAACACACATTGCCTTGCATACCAACTCAACAGATATGTTGAGGGACCATTGTCACTTCTCTGCTGCAATAGTGATTCACTTCCCAGTGGCTGATGAAAGCAGCCTTTTCACATTCACCAATATGGATTCTGCCCACTCAGAGGAATGCAAGAATGATGGGGACAGTTATCTTTACTGTGGGGTTCAAAAGTCAGCAATAAATTGCTTTCATTTTTAAACTGATTAAGCTTTTTAGAAATGCACATAAGTTTGGAACTGTTTTTCCCAAAGAAGGATTTGCTAGTAATCTAGCTACCAGCATCTAGAAAGAGCCTGAAATTTTAACATGTTCTTTGGGTAAAAAAGAAATCACCATCCCTGCTCCCCTGCTCCCTCAAGCTCATTTTCCATTTTGAAGCACAGTAAACTTGGCTCTCCACAGTAAGCCCATCTACTCACAAGGGGATTTCTGGTGATGTACTGATGGGTGACAAAGCTGCTGATTTACTAAGACTAATGAATTAATACTGCCTCCCCAACCATGATATTTCCTAACCTATTTCAGCCCATTAAGTCCCATTTATTTTTTTACTGCACTTTTGCAGTAAGAATCTTTCCCTCTTGTTCCATGTTACAGGCACTAGATCATCCATAACCTGTGTTTTCAGACACCAGTGGCAGCGCTTAGCTTCCAGGCAGCTACTCTAGGAAGTTTCCAAGGGCAGGTACCTACCAGTTTTTCCAGTTACTCTAAAATTACAGGCCATCATAATGAGATTGAGTCATGAGATAGATACCATTCAGGGGCCTTACGGGTTTGCCCATGATAAGAAGTTTTCAAAAGCAGGTAGCTTTTGCATTTTGGATTCCTCATTGCACAGATGGATAAGCAAACCACAACCATCAAGCACTTCCAGGACAGCACTTCCAGGAGAAGGCACATGGAGCTGTCCTGGCTTCAGTAGCAGCAGTCATTTTTTTCACCTTCTTAGGAGCTGGTGCAGTGCTGTGGTTTGACTTTCGGCCTGGGAACAGCACTGATAACACCAATGGTTTTAGTTGCTGCTCAAATGTTTAGTCTGACCAAGGACCTTCTGAGTCTCATGCTCTGCCAGGGAGGAGGGGAAGCCAGGAGGAAGCAGAAACAGGACACCTGACCCAGGCTAGCCAAAGAGGTATTCCATACCACAGCATGTCATGCCCAGGATGTAACTGAGAGTTACCCGGAAGGGCTGGTTCACTGCTTGGTCGGGCTGGCTACTATCGGTCGGTGGGTGGTATTGTATTCTCTTCCCTTGTTATTCCCCTTATCATTATTATTACTGGTGGTAGCAGCAGTGATTTGTGTTATACCTTAGTTACTGGGCTGTTCTTATCTCAACCTGTGGGAGTTGCATTCTTTCGATTCTCCTCCCCATCCCTCCGGGAGTAGGGGAAAGAAAAGGGGGAGGGGGGGTGAGAGAGCAACTGCGTGATTTACGGCTGAGCTTAAACCACAACAGGAGCTTTGACCAGCAAAGCATCCAGTCTGATGAACAATCTGCCTTTAGTGCTGAATGCTAAACACAGTTTAGAGAGACATGAAGCGGCACTACCAGTGCGTGACTTCATACACACTCTACATTACAGCAGTAGTAAAATATTAATAAATGCATCTTTTGGAATCACACTTTAAAACGTTATTATATACTAACCTAGAACTATAGCTGTGAAAAATAACCAAATAAAATAGTATTCTTAATATTCTTCTTTCCTAGTTTTAGAACTGAACTCCCATTCAACCTTCAGCTTAGCAATTACTGAACAATATTAAAGCCAAATAAAGGTTTTCATAGCATCTGAAATTGTTTGCATCGACACTATTCAGTCAGTAACAGTTGTTGTTCCTCATCTAATCTTCTTTTAGTATAGGGAAATCAACACCACCAAATAGATTAAATTTGTCTTTAACCTACTAATCCTGGTCTTATTAATAGTATTAATACTGCATATTAAGTGACTGACTGGGCCATACTGAAAGAAATGCAAATAGGTACTAGTGTTTCCAGCTGACCTACAGTGTTTCAAAGTCACTGTTTCAATATAATTGAACATGGAGACATAGCACCTATTTAAATATATCAGTGATTACTATGGCAGTAGGATTAATTCTATAAACCATCAATCTCTAATGATAGAACATATTTTTACTAAGTAATTCTGACAGAGTTATTACATTCTCTCTAAAATTAAGGAATATTTCAAGCTGTTATCATGACAATATACAAAACTGCATTCTGAGTCACAGGTGAATACCAGTAATCTGTGGATAGTCTGGTCATAATGAACACAACTCAACAGAAACTTTTAATGCCTCATGTTTTATGCTACTGAAAAAATATGGTATAGAACTTTTTATTGAATACTAGAATAAAAGTGGTAAAATACTAAGTAAAAGCACTTCTATAAAAAGATGATTTGATCCTGTATTTTAAGGTCTGCTTAGCTGGGAGTTGGCCTCCAGCTTTACATCTCTGAAGGGCCAGCTAGAGACTATGGTCAATCAGCTTACAAGGGAACACTGGGTTTCCTGTGGTATTGGTATAAAACAGAATCTCTAACTAGGGTCCACAAAAAAAGTGAATGCACAGTCCAAATCCTGACCATAACTTTTCATTTTGATAACCCTGCTCTGTAAGATCAGGATCGATACATGAGGTGACAAACAGGCACAAGGGAATTTGATGATACTGGTTCAGATATATTGCTGTATTGCACTAAAAGCAAAAAATTCTAGTAAATCCAAAGGAAATGGCAGAAGAGGAATAGATAGAAATAAAAGCAGCCTGACATTACACTCCTTGGTCATGGATGTGAAAGTGCCATGGACATGTTAACACGGTGCAGCCTTATCCTAAAGACATATGTATATGTTTGTGTCGTGACAGCATGTTTTTCTTGCATTAGAGCAGGCTGACCAAACCTTCTAGAGCTGCTGCAACTACATGAATAGGTAAAGGGAATTAAGAAATACCCAGTGACAGAGTTTCATACCAGCGTAGCACAGTAACCTAGTTACTTCATATGCAAGTATGTCCTGAGAGAGCAAGTGACTGCCAGTGAAGACCATCAGCAGAAGCACCTCATTCCCCACCTGATCTGACAAACAACCCACAGAACATGCTGCAATAGAGCAATTTACCTTTTTGTAGTATTTGGTCATGACTTCTGACAGAGCCAGTTACAGTAATATCTCCCCATTACAGGGAAATATATGGAAGTGAGTCTAATTAGAGTGTACATGTATAAGGAGCTCTTATGTTCCAAGTTGGATTTTTAAGAAAACACTACCATACCAGATGCTATTTAAGCTGGTTTCACTACAACCCCTCCTCCTTAAGACTTCTGAGTTGCTGAGCCTCTTTATTTTCCTTCCGTTCTCTGGAAAAGGCTGAAAGTATCTTCTGTTCTGTGTATGTTGGTCCTTATTGAATATTCAGAGAATCACTGAAATTATTCAGTGAAGTTTGATGAGACCTGGAGATCATCACCACCTCTTAGACAGTGTAAAAACACCAGAAGACAATGTAATGCTTTTCGCCCATCTATTGCTACAGAGGTGCATACACAACCTTTTGCAAGCACAGAAGATAAAAATAGTGTTCATAATGTATTTCTGCATGTGTGTATATTTTAATAATAGTGCCTGTAAAGTAAGGCAATGTCTTTTAAGTTAATATTTCAGCAAGTGATGATCTCCATTCCAAATGATCATAATGTAGCACTGCCAAAGAGCTTTCTGAATTTGACTGTTCGGCTGTTGAATTCTGACATTTTCCATGTACCTGCTAGACTGCAACTACCCTGGCTGCTATATAATGTGCCTAAAATTATACTCTTCAGCAAAACTCATACCAAACAGTCTTATGTGTCATTACAATAGTCAGTACGTCATTCCTAGCTGTATATATGTTCACTGAGAGATTATGCATAAAATCAGTCACATCCCTCAGTAAAATTATTCTGGATAGCTGGAATAAGAACTAAGAAACCATATTTAACTTTTTGTAGTGTACATCAATCTACACCAAGCACAGACAGACTGATCCTCTACCATTGCTGAATTCTCACTACAGATAGTTTTGTTTGTGAGGATCAGAGGATTTACGTATTTTCTTCAGCTTCATACGCTCCTGTCCTTCCAAAATTTTGCTTTTGCCAAGAACTAAATCTGGGGGGCCAAGGACACTTCATAGCACCCAAATGCACACTCTGCACCAACTGCATTAAATTCTCTTCCCAACCTAATTCCTGTCGGAAGGAAAATCAAGAGCATGTAGGGGTGTGCAGAAAGGCTCTCGAGGCTACACCAAGGACATGGGGTGTGGGGCACACCATGAAGTTTAGACAGTGTGTCCTAGCATCAACAAGTACTCCATGTCTAAAGAGAGACTCACTACTGTTTTATTCTGTGGGGATTGACGGCAATAAGATTTGCATGAAAAAGAGTTTGGGAATAAGCTCTGAGGCCTTGGTGCTTGACAAGCCCTGGGGAGATGAGCTGGGACCTTGAAGGAGAGGAAAGGTAAACAAGCAAGCCTTGGGAGGATAGGCCAGGATGTAGTTGTGGCGGGAATCTCAGTTGGAGGCCAGAGGATGTGGGGGTTGTGAGAGGGTCTGCAACATTGTGATTGGACTGTTTACCTGGAGAGTTTCACAGTGACCAATGAGACTGAGCAGTGTATGTATGAGCAGATTGGGAAAGTACCAGACAAGGGGATAAAAAGGGCTTGGTGGTAATAAACGAGGATTTGAGTCTCTGCATCAACTTGAGTCCATGTTGTGAAATGCCACATTATTCTTGCTCAGTAACTGCAATATAAATTAACTTGGTCATATGCTCCTTCTTGCCAGCAACAATACCCTTCCCAAAGAGACAGAATTCTCACTTAAGACTTTCCAAATGCTTCTTTCTACACACTTTTCTGGAGTGCTCTAGCAGTAACATGGTCCATGGTCATCTAAACTTCATCCATCCTTTCTATTCCTATGTCTCAACCTGAACTGCACTTTTTTATGCTGTCAGCCTGAGCCCGACACACTGTATTGAAAAAGCAGCCATCAATATCTCCAAAGTACAGCAGATACACAAACCCAGAGTCGATAAGCGAAGGCAGTGGGTCAGAAACTCTTGCTTGGATTGAATGACAAATGCCAAAAGCTACCAGGATTTTAACTCTCAGGCTCGGAGCACAGATCAAGTACTCCAGCACTGTCCCACTAGGAGCTGAGAAGGGCATGAAGAAAAAGACCAGGAACAGACTGAGCTTCTCTTGCAGCAACAGTGGTTTCTGCCACAAGTCATTCATCTTACCCTTTTGTCAGCCGAGCACTTCGAGGAGTGTTGCCATGCTCCATTAAGCCAGAGAGAATCAGCCTGGAATTGACCCACTAATGCAAAGAAATCATATTACTCTAAAAAGTACAATTTGTTACAGTATTGTGAGCAGGCTGGCAAATTACCCAGTACAACAAGAATTATACCCCAGCTAATCAACTATGCCCACTTGTCGAATGGGCTTCATCTATGCTGTGCAACAGCACAGGAAAATAAAATGGTGCCATAAGATACCAGCATCTCTCAGTACATTTGTAGACATAGCAGCTTGAGGTCCTTAAAACAGTTTAAGTAGTGCATACTGACAGTCAACACATAATTTGCAGGGGTGTGCATGAATGTGTGAAACTGAACTTTAGGACTCTCAAGCAGAAGCCTTTTACTTGCTATCTGTATGAGTAAAGGCTGGTAAATTTCGATAACACTAGGATTAAACAGAACTGAGCTGCTCTGAATCCTTTCATTAATAAAGATAGGTGAGCTGGAACCACAAAATAGGAAGCTGACCATGTGTGCTTTGCAGATAGCCTGTTTAGGCTGAGAAAACTAGGGATTTGGGGCCTGGAAGGAAGGTGGCAATCATCCTGGCTGAAGGAAAGGTGCTGGCAATGCAGAAAGACCTAGAAATGGGAGAGATCCACACAGGCGGATGTCATGGAATGCCCAAGGCCTTGACCATCAATACTCAAGACTGGTAAGTGAACAACTGCAGAACATGAACAAACAGGGCTTCTTGCCCAACCTTTTCATCCAGCAGCGATCCACCTGATGGGGAGGGAAGTCAAGATCTAACAAATGTGATTCTGCACTGAAGGTGGTTCACAGGGGTGTGAGATAATCAAGTAAAAGCTCTAATCTCATTAGGTTCTTAAATAAACCCCAGTATCTAGATACCTTATGGGCTGCTATTTAACTTTTGATATGTCCAAATGCAGACTTGTTCCTCGTTGCCACTTCACACTTGGTACAGCATTATAAGCCTGACCAATACTCTAGATCCTAGAGAAGGAATAAGCTACCATCTGACAGCAAAGAGGAGCCACATGCTCAGACTGCTTCTTACTCCAGGACTGCTTGCAGCAGCACAGCTGCCACGAACATACAAAGGAGTAGGTGTCACCCCTGAATCTTTAAACTGCAATGAGGTCCTTCACCTTTTTCCACCCTTGCAGACCAGCTTTTCTACCTTTGTAGTCTCCTCCTTCTCTCCTGACACTTTTCAACTGGTACAGCTCACCTGGGCAAAGAATTGAATGTGACCTATGTTTCTCCCTACCAATCTGCAGCTTCAACTTTGGGGAAAGAATATGTCTAGAAACTGCTCACTCCTGTGCTCACTTGTAATCCTGCTCCCAAATTGCTTCTCCCTCTTTCAGTGCCATTGTTATTAATGCCAGTGGAATCAGAAAGAGCATAAAAGCACCGAAACAAGTGGGAAGAACAAGTAGCACTGGAGACAAGAAGACTGAACCTACCACTAAATGCAACAAATTAGGATAAGCTTCTTAAAAAATTGAAGGCACATGGAAGACCAACTATTATTATTTGTCATTGGTTCAGCACCATAGAAACCTAAACATCATTATTTATAAACAAATATTTTGCTTAGCAAAGCTGTATATAATGAAGTAAATTATAATAACCTCCCAAACTGCAATTTCAACTTTTGTCTCAGAGTATATTGTAATAAGAACTTAATATCCTGTCGGGATAACACTTATGTAGCTTTTAAAGAACCTTTATAACAGCCTATGGAAACACAGGAATTTAACTCAAAGTTAGCTTTTATAACATTTACCAAGACCTGTCAGAATCAGCAACTCTTCCAAGTGAAAGCCATAGTAATAATCACATTTAGCAACAAAAAAAAAAACCCAAACCCAAACCTACCCACCCCAAAAAAGTCTTCAACTTGAAGACAGCAAAATGTAAGCTCAAGTGGCAGAAGCTCTCAATAAACAAACGTAAAACAGCGAGTAGCAGCCATTTCAGTGTTATTACTTATTTAGAGAATATTTATCTTCAGGAAACCACACTCGACAGACACATTTCCTATTCCACTCCAAACTGATCCTCGTTTCTTATCTCCTAGAGGTACTAAGATACAAAAATGTGAATGTAGAAATGGCTGATTTATAGAAGCATGAGCAGTTTTTAAAACCTACAAAGTTTAGTACTTGATATTAGTTTCAAAAATAGCTTCTCTGTATAAAAGTATTAGCAGAAAAGATAGAACATTTATAAAAACTGTAAAATATAAATTTGTCTTTCATTATACCCATCTTAAATTTGTCTGCTTTATCTATGCTTTGTGCTTTTCCTCAACCCATTGGCAGGTTTTAGTGTCCTTACTCATGTTTTCAAGAAGACTAACGAAGTTAACACTTTGTTTGCTGTTTTTTTTTCTAGGGGGCAGGGAGGAAGACAGAATTCAATTCATCGGGTCTGTGTGGTCTGCAATATTCCAGCACAAGACTGAGACAAAGCCAGTTGCTGCAAAACGAACATAAAATTTGACTGGGTTTGTGAAATACTTCTATGTTCTGTGCATGGAAACAAAACATGCAGCAGTCAAAAAGATGCTCTTATACATTACAATGCTGTAAAAGTGCTATTCAGTGGCAGCTTCAGGAACACAGTTTGAGACTTGATCCCATTTTACCTGGGCTGCTAAAGTTGGAATATCTTACATTCTGACTAAGAACAAAGTAAAAAATCAGAGAATCAGTGTCCCGGGTTCAGCAGTAGCAGTCATTTTTCACCTTCTTAGTAGCTGGTGCAGTGCTGTGGTTTGACTTTCGGCCTGGGAACAGTACTGATAACACCGATGTTTTTAGTTACTGCTCAAATGTTTTACCCTGACCAAGGACTATGTGAGCCTCATGCTCTGCCAGGGAGGAGGAAAGGCCACGAGGAAGCAGAGACAGGACACCTGACCCAAACTAACCAAAGAGGTATTCCATACCACAGCACATCATGCCCGGGATGTAAACTGAGAGTTACCCAGAAGGGCAAGGACACTGCGGGGTTGGAGGAGGTATCAGTCGGTGCTTGGTCAGGCTGGGGGGGACGAGTTATCGGTCGGCTGGTGCTGAGGTGTTGTATTCTCTTCCCTTGTTATTTCCTTTATCATTATTATGACTAGTGGTAGCAGTAGTGATCTGTGTTATACCTTAGTTACTAAACTGTTCTTATCTCAACCCATGGGAGTTGCATTATTTTCGATTCTCCTTTCCGTCCCTCCGGGACTAGGGGGAAGAAAAGAAGAGGGGGGAGTGAGTGAACAAGCTGCCTCACTGGTTTTAAACTATGACAATCAGAAAGAAGAAAAAGTATTGGTGTCCAACCTTACACATACCAGAAAAGACAACTTTCTCTTAAATAGACTGTGCTAATGCACTGTATTTAACATAAGGCTGTGTAAACATAACACTGTGTTAATAATATTGTGTTAACACAACAGGAAAGACAACTTTCTCTTAAAGTGACCATAGGGTGACAAAAAAAACATTACAGCTAGAAATACTTGCCTACTTTATTACTTCTGTAGGTTTTCTTATTCAAATCTATCCTTTCCTGAAAATATGCCACTTTGCTGACTCACTTTTGGGTGCTTCTTACCTGTTGCAATCTCACACTTGTTTTCATTCAAACTCCTCTAACTTCTTAAACTACACTGCACAAACAATGATGCATACTTTTAATTAAATAAATAGGTAATATTTTTGAGGTACAAAATGAACACAAGACTCATAAGTATTTTCTCTACTCAGAAGGCACAAGAAATTTCACTTTTCTACGTAAATGAAACAACAAAATCTTATTATTCATGTTTCCTGTACCAAACCTTATTCCAACTTTGATCAAAATCGATGTCTTTTGTATTATGCATGCAAAATAAAGGCAGAGTATGAGCCTGGGGTGATGACATCCATGTCCTGCACACCTTGTTTGTGGCAATTCAAAAATCTCTCTTGCAGATTCAACTCATTAAAGAGTTAATATTAAACCATTTGTTAGCCCAGTTTTATTCCACAGGGTAAACCCTTGGACCTCACTATCTTTTCTTATCTAAGGGGTCCTTGTGACCTCCATCACATGCAGACTGGGGCAATAGACTGCTGCTGTCAGGATGAGCGATATGCTCTCTCAGCAGGATTTCAACACCTGCTGAGAACAGGTCAGAAGAGAAACCCAGCCACAAGCTCACAGATAGTATCACAAGCTGCCATTTCAAGAAAGGTCAGAAGTATTTGCTACCCTTGAAGCCCATAGGAACAGCAAATGCAGCTCCTCAGCATCACAGAAGTCCAAAAGTTAGGAGACATCCTTTAATTGCACACAGCTATTTGCTGAGAAGTCTTTTAGTGGTACCCACTAAGAATTACATGTGGTAAACTCAAAAATTATCTTTTCCCCAAAGGAAAAAACTTAGTACTGGATCCAAACACTGAAGATATTCCACTCATAAAAAGTTTGGAAACAAATGATTTCTGGAGCCTTCTGACATCATCTCCTTGCAATCTTTCACAGTGGTAAGGCCACCAAAGAGCAAATTAAGCAGGAACAAATTAAGTGAAGGCTAGGACTGCACCTGCAGTTAAATACTGAGGAAACATGAAAGGATTTAGAGCTGTGAGGACACTTACAAAAACAGTAAGAAATCTGATTTTTACACAGCCTGTAAAACTAATGAAACAGTTACGTTATAACTCTTAACTCACACTTCCAAACTGGTATGTATAGAAATAATGTATCCCTTTGCTTGAACACACCCAGAAGAAATTAACACTCAGATACATGGTTACTCCTGGAGACAGGAGCTGGCTTTGGCACTCAGGGCATGCAGGAACGTTACCATTTTTGCAGATGTTATTCTGGTGTCACACAATAAACAGCAACATCACCTCACACATGGGGATTGCAATGGGACTAACGTATATGCAAGCCTGTAGAAGATGCCGCAGCATCAGCCAGCTTTGGACATTACACATTCTCAAAAGAAGTGCAAGGTGAGCTGAGCTCAGTGGGTTCAGGGGTCTGCCAGCTCCCAAGTCCAGTTAAGGCCCAAGTACATGAAGTAACACAATCTGGCACGTGTAATTAGGAAGGAAGGCATAAAGGAAGAAACTTTGTTTTACACTCGTGAAAAGAAACTGGTGATCATACTTCCTAGCAAATAACTCAAGACTCATACAAAGGTATGTGACACCCATCCTTAATACCACACCCACACATTAAAAATAGGTAAATAATTTGATCCCTTCAGAGAAGCAAACATTTCTTATTTATAAGAAAATGCCCTATATAACCTTGTAGCAACACCAGGTCATCTTTAATAATAATAAAGTAACATACGGCAATATTACCAGCATTGCACAACCAGATCAATCTTAAAGGTGAAAAGAGGAGAGATTAAAACCAGGGAATAATAACCTAAAAGCAATCCAAGTGGGACTCAATCATAGGGTTCTCAATCACAGGGTGCTAAATATCAGTGTTCAGATCTATCAGCTAAGGAAAACAGACTGAATCAAATGCTGTCACTTACAGCCTTAAAATACCTACACCAGAACTCACCAGCAAATTCCTCAAAGGATTTCAGGTCCATCATTTTTACGCAGCCTTTTCAAAGCTTCCTTATAAATTTCTCCTTAAACACATCAACTATGTCAGCTTCAGAGAAAACTTGCTCCTCAAATAACTTCTGCTCTAAGGAAGTTACAAAGCCAATCACAACTAAATTAAATTCCTACAATTAAAAAAAAAAATTAAAAAAAAAAAAAGAGATAAATCTCAGGGGCATGTAATCTGGAATTCAGGGACATGTTAGTTACAGAATTAATTACCACTGCCAGCTCCTTCTCCAAGAAACCAGATATACATATATACTTGTAATACATACACATGTAGTAGGTGTGATCTAGCCAAGGCCTATTCCTACTTTCTGCTATAACCTCTGAAGCCCCTTCAACAAATCTGCTATGAAATTCTCTGAAAATCCAGAGGTGAGTTTTGTTAGTGTTTCCATAAAAGTAGTCAATATATTAAAAGATCACTGTTGTGGTAAGATTCATTTAAAGAAGCTGGAAAATTAACTAAGCTACAAACTTGGGTAAGAAATTAATAAGCCTACAAGGTCTGGACTCTCATGAAAGGCAATATGACTTTTGTGTATGGCTGATAGATATTCCAAGAACCAACCAAAGTCCATACTCTACGACAAAGTTTATGTCCATATTTCTTACTTCTCACACCATGAAAACAGCCAGCCAAAGCTACTAGGCAAAATAAAACCATAATACATCAGCACATCACTAGCATTCCAAAAAGACTGAGCAAGAACAGGAATTATGTCAAACGGCTGAACACCCTGTCAAAGAGAGAAAGTATCAGAGAAAGAAGATCCTGTAGACTGATTCAGTGCCTTGAATTTCTCTCCCAAGATGGATACGGTCAGAAAATACTAGAGAAAACCAGCAACAACATTAGACCCTCTGTTCCATGTTTCTCTTTGAAAATATACATATTCTTTGTATTTTCAGCTTTCACCAGAGAGAGCGAAATAAAAAAAAAAAGGTTACTCTGGTCATGCTACTCCACAGCAAGGGCTGCTGCCAGACACAGTGGTCATTTCAGCAATCCAGGAACTTAAAAGCCCTACATCTAACAGCCAGAGCTACATTTTTATCTACCATTTTGCTGGCTGAGAATCAAAAGAAATGTGTTCACATCTTTAACTGCTAATACATAGAGAGCCTTGTTGAGAGAATACTGAAAAATATATGAATACTTACAGCAGATCTTTAATCCTTGCCTATAAATGAACACAATGGCAATAAAAAGCGTACATAAAGGGACAGCAGCATTGATACTGCAACATTTCCTGTGAGAAATGAAATGTCATGAAAAGAAAAACAATGACACATCATAAGTCTACTTCCCTCAGCCAGGTGAATGATGTTATTGTTCTGCAGTCAAAGTATTACTTTACTTAATTTGCTGCAACTTTATTAAGTCACATAGGAATTATCTTACCATAAACTGTACCTTTCCTGCAATTATTTCTGTTTATGTATCTTCAGCTATTTACCAGAGCTACTCTTAGCCCTTCCACTTCAAGCATGACTCCAAACAATTTATGTGACTTCGTCACTGTTCTCACATGTACCATAGAATCACAGAATCACAAAATGGTTTGGGTCAGAAAGGACCTTAAGATCTGGTTCCACACCTCCTGACATGGTCAGGGATGCCTCACACTAGACCATGTCGCCCAAGTTTCTGTTAAGACCTTAAAGGAGATGCTCTCCTGTTGTACTGTCTGACCCAGCCATTTCGTGAGCATCTCCATGGGATACATTCACATAAGATCACTTCCTATCAGGTATCTTATGAAATCAGCTCCTACCCCTAATAACTTTGATCCACTAAACTGCAATAACTCAGACTACACATTCTGATGCAAACAACCAGATTGCTGCAGGGAAGGCGACTTACCTGTGTCACCTTTGACACTTCAGCTGTTCAGGGAGTATGTTGATTCAGTCAAAAAAGAAACAGCATAATGACAAGAGCAGATCAAAATTATGGGGGACAATTTCAAATGCAGGGCTCAAAGGATGGAGAACTGCTAGTTTGGTATGAGAAAGGACTCCAGTGCTTAATAGCTAGTAAACTTTTCTCCCCGTTTTCGTCAGACAAAACCAATCCTTCAAGGTTACTATGTTTTAATTTGAAAGAGAAAAGCAGTACTTGTAAGCAGCATTAGGGCATTTATACTTCCTTTTTTAATATGAACATGCATTACAGCTAAAAATAAAAATTAATGCTAGTGACTATAATTATTTCTTTTTTTTTTAACACAGCCCTAACATAAACCTAAGAATGCAGAGAAAGTTTGATCAGGCATGATTAATTATACATACCAAGTCATTTTACTATAGAACTATAAAAATATATGTGCTCTAATTAAAATGTTAAAACCTTTACACCAAGCTAACTACTAAATACACTATGAAACCAGTAAAACAGCATTTACTTCTGGCAAGTTCTCTGAAATATCTAACGAGGTGAGAACTTTATACAGTTAAATTCCTTGTATTTTAGTAAAGGCTCTTACCTCAGCATATCGCCATTCTGAAGATACTGAATTCAGAATTTGCTGAAATTAAGAACCAAGTCTATTGGCACTTAGCAAGGCCTCTGGCTGCATGCACTCATCAGGAGAGAAAGGTAAAACAAGTTTCATCTCATGAGCAAGCAGCAAATGCTTCAAACTTAATTTCTCGATCAGAAAATAAACTTCCCTCTTAAAAAACTGTCATGGAGAAAATTCATTTGAAAGCATGGACTATATATATATATATATTATATTATATAACTAAATGATGTGCAGAAACAACTGCAAGAGATTGCATTGGCTCTGACCTTCTATAATTTCAGTTCTGCTTTTAACTTCTTATGGGAGTTTTGCACTTCAAGACTTAATTCTTTGAGTGTTGCAGACTTAAACTATAATTCACTAAGAGCTACGTGGTTTTTTTTTTTCTGTATTTCATATAATTAGAAAGACTCTGACTAGGACTACAGCACACAAAAAGTGATCTTTTTCAGATTAACCAGCTCATAGCATGTGAAAAGCAGAGAGAGCTCCCTCTTGGATAATCCATGTACCCCTGTGCAACATTTTATGCAAATTATATACCACCCAAGAAATCCAAGCACCACTGAAAAAAGAAACAAGGTGCTTTAACCTCCTGCTGACAGATGCCAGAAATATTTACCATGCTCTTCTTGGAGCCCAGCAAATGCTCCTTACCTTCTTCCTTCCTATCTAGGAGCTCACTTGGCTCCTGTGCTCATGGTTCACATTACGCAGGTCATACTCTGCTCAATGTCTTCTCCTCATCATCAGTATGTACTCACCTGCTCCAACCACTTTGAAGAATAGAGATGCTATGAAGTGATGACAAGAGGAATTACCATCCTCAATCCCTACATCACAATAAAAATAAGTTGAAGAACATGACCCTCCACTGAAAAGACCTTGTCCCACTGCTTTTCAGTCAATAACACTAATCCCACTGAATGTAAGTAAGGCTTTTTAAACAAAGCTCTGAAGGATCTTATTTGACTCCATCAGAATCTCAGGAACCCTGGGGGCTTAGGCCCCTGACCTGGAAACCATAGGTAAGTGACTACAGCTCAATTATGAGCTTGAACATCTCATGCAGAGCAAGTCCCAGTATTTCCTAAATAAGAGGAAAAGATCTATTTAGTGCATACAAAACACCTTCCGGGATCAAATCTCTCTAGTCTTTAAAAATTATGATACCCTGCTCAAATATGAAATTATTTTATAAGTGCTGTTTATTTAATTACACATTTTTATTGCTTTATGTTCTTGTTTCTAAACCTTTATGGCTTATGTTTCCAAGGGTTTTGTTTTGAAAGACTACAGTTTCAGTTTTGTAGACGTTTAAAAATGCTAAACATTACTTCTTGTATAATTGTAGTACATATGCATATCTTTGAAATGCTGTAAACAAGAATGAATCAGATTTCTAATTTAAATACATGTCGATTAGAGAAGAAGGAAAGGCAGTCTATTAGAGAAACTTACTGGAACTGGTTCTATTATTTTAAAAATATATATATTTATATATATCTGTATTCAAACAAGACAAAAAGAATTACGAGATTGAAGTAATCCTGTGGCAAGCTGAAGTAAAACTCCCTTTATTATAGCTTAGTGCAGAAATGCCAGCTCTCAGCAAACCAGTTTGTTTTTGTGGAAACATGCTGTGAATAACTATACAGATGCTTGCATAAGAAGACATACAAATTGAGATATACATCAGAATTAAGGACTTTTGACTTGAAGGAAAAATGAAAATTGCAGGAAAAACCCAGCAGCTGGCAACAGTTCTCAGGTGAGCAGTCAAGTTACTGACTACTGCCAGAGACAGTGGTGTGGGCAGCACACACAGATACCACTGCTCAGCTGTGATGTCTTCAGACTGCTGTTACAGCTGTATCAGCCTTAGGGCTGACCACCAAATTCAACTTTACTTCCAACATCTACCTGTATTGTGGATTTTAGTGCAGACATTTGCTAATCTTCTTAATTCACTGTAGAACTGAAGATTTACAGTTCATTTCTTTGCACATAATTTCAAGTGACTCTTTTTTTTCTTTCTTTTTTTAAAAAAAAAAACAAAAAACAGGATGAAAATTGAATTCATAGATATACAAGCTAGTAAATACCTGGCACAATAAAAAGGAGTAGTTTGAAGAGAATATGGGTTTGGTCCTTAAATTTGTGAACCGTAACATAATGAATGAATCTTATTTAATTTTTAAAGCAACCTGAATAACATGCTATCTTTTTTTTTTTAAAGTAGTTATTACCCACTGAGGCTGTGACACCAAGAAGTCTGCGAGGAGGAAATCTATGTTTCTTAAAAAAGGTCCAAGTCTGAAATCAGTACCAGCTTCACCCTTCAGATATTTCACCTTGTCAAAGCTAGAACAAAAATCCACCTCCTTGTTCTAGTTATGTTTGGCATTAAAAGCACTGAAGAATGGAGCCTTGGGACACAACTAAATTTTTATCTATGCAGTATATTTAACTCACAGGCTATCGAGACATGGTTACTTCTGAGAATGCTGTTTTGGAAGTGACAGGTAAGAAAATGTACGTACATATAGGCTTAGAGAGGGAAGATTTTTTTAATATATATATATATATATATTATGATTCAACTCTTTTCTCATACTCCATGGAAAACTATAGAAGAAATAGGCAGTCTCTTTTATAGTTCTGCACAGTAATGTACTTTTTGTTTCATCTTCTATATCCCTGTAAAATTAATCAAATGCTAATGGCAAAAGCTTTTTGCCTTCCCAGTAAACAAAAGAATTAAATGATCGCAAAATCACCAATGATTTTCTAGAATACAAATACATGAAACAATAACAGACTATGCACTATGGGAACTTTTGAAGAGTATTGCTGGAATTTGAATTACTCTAGCAAATCTAGTACAACACTCTCAACAATCCATCTTCAAGTACTGTAGTAAACTCTAAGGCCAATTAGCATTTATACATTTTCTTCAAGCAAATCTCCACAGTGAAAAATGATTTACCACTATATCACACTTCAAAATTAAAGAAAAAGTACCCAATTGCTAAACTGGGTTACTTGTCAAGGGAATCAGATCAGTAACTCTCATGTACCCCTCCTATTGAGCTCACGTACATCTAGCACAACTGTCTTGAGTAAATACGAGCATCCTACATCCTCCTCCTCTTATGTCCTTGAACTTTTTGTTAACTCAGTTTGGGTTTGAGTTTGCTTCTTTGTTAAAGCCAGTGGAAAACAGCTAGCAATAGATTGTTTTATTTGATAGCTGAGACTATCTTATTTCTCTTCTCTTGTCGAAAAGCCATTTCAGTTGTTGTTTCTAAAGTGGAAATTTAACAGAGCTCTCTATCTGTGCTTTACTTTTTTCTTCTACCAATGGACATCTCTTTGTATCATAAATTGCCTTTTCCTCTCTGCCCACTATGTATCTTCTTGATTTGTCCAGTCTAGTATGTTCTTTCTTAAACAGTTTTTGAGAGTTTGGTCCAAGCACTTAAACACTGTAATTTAGACCAGCTGGTAACTCAGCTCTATGAAGTCATTTGCTCACCCCTCCCATTCTGCCCCCCCCCCCCCCCCCCCCCGGGGCAGGATGGGGAGGAGAATCTAAAGAATGTAAACTCCACAGGTTGAGATAAGAACAGTCCACTAACTAAAATAAAGTAAAATACAATGATAGTGAAAAGAATACCAATAATAACAGGAAACAACAAGAGAAGAAATAAGAGGTCAAAAAACACAAGTGATGCACCAGCTCATCTCCTGCTGATACCCAGCCTGACCTGAGCAGCTATCTGCCCTTCCTGGTGACTCCCCCCTGCTTATATACTGGGCACGATGTGATATTGAATACCCTGTTGGCTAGTTTGGGTCAGATGTCCTGTTTCTGCTTCCTTTCAGCTTCTTGTGCCCCTCCTCACTGGCAAAGCATGAGAAACTGAAAGGTCCTTGATAAGGGTAAGCACTACTTGGCAACAATTAAACAGTGTGTTACCAGCATTGTTCTCAGACTGAAGCCGAAACACAGCACTAGGAAATAAAATACCTGTTCCAGCTGACACCAGGACAAATACAAACACTTGTCAAAACTACGAATTAAGACAACAGACTTTTTTCCATTTGTTTTATAAACTAAGACTGCAGTGCATATACTGGTCATGAAGAAAAGGTAAACTTTCATCACAATAAGGAATACATATGTAAGACCCCCTGCATGCTGCTTTGTACAGCATTTGTCAGGCACAAATACTTAATTCCAGAAGTCCACCTCCACTTCCTCTAGAAATTGTTATTTTCTTTGATCACTGGACAATAGAATACTTCTGTACAGTTTGTCAGGGGAAAAAAAAATGTTTACATGTATGCATATGTGCTTGATTACAAATATTTCCTTTTAAACTATTGACAAGTTATGTGTTTTCATCACTTACTTGTATTCATATCCCACCACAATCTATCATTTATATGATACACATATTTGTGGCAATTTCATTTAAATTTTATAATTAGAGGTTTGGGATAACAGTTGCAGGCTGTTCTTGAAAAGTTTCTCTGTAAGAGAACAGCTGTAGACTGCAATTTTGCTATTACAGCTATATATGTACAGACCAAATGAAACGATAAAAAAAATGTGAAAGCATTAACTGTAACTCATAAAATTTAATGAGGCATAAAAAATGCAAATATTGGAGCAGTTTACAACTTTGCCTCTACAGTACTCAGTATCAGGAATATCAGAATGGTCAAACTCCATGGAAAATTTTCATAAAATCTAAATTCACACATTTCTGATAAAATACATGCCAGAAATTGAAGTGCAATTGACAGCAAGTACAGGTTGCATTTCTACAGTTCTAAACCAACTCATGCGATTTTCTGCTTTTTTCTTCAAAACTTCCCAACTACTAAACTAAATTGTGCTTGGATCTCAAAAATTTCTGCTTATGGCATTGTTCCCACCCACATCATGTTTGGTTCAACCTTTCTTGCTTTACATGAGGATGGAAATCCATATACGTTTCATACTGAGCGAGAGTGTGCATGCACACCAGTTTAGTCATCCTCCCTTTCCCCTGCTAGGTCTGTATGGATTAATTCACCTCAAGCCTCCAGGTTGCTTTAACTGTCTACAGTTTGGGCTTTTTTCTCCTTTAAAATGAATCTGAAAGATTTACTGAAGAAGTCAATCTCACATCTACTACAAGGCCATTTAAAGCAAATTTGATTCAATAAGGAAAAGGAGGGAAAAAGTACTGGTGTAACAGCAAAATAGTTGCACTGCTTCCACACGTAACTCAAGCGCTGCGGATCTCCAGTGCAAAAGGAGCAGTGATCTGCTTTGTGATGTGTATTGCTGACCAGAGAATCACAGAATCACCTAAGTTGGAAAAGACCTTTCAGATGATCAAGTCCAACTGTTACCGCAGCACTGCGTCACCAAGGGCCTCATCTACATGGATTTTGAACACTTCCACGGATGGTGATTCCACCACTGCCCTGGGCAGCCTGTTTCAATGCCTGACTACCTTTTCAGTGAAGAATTGTTTCCTAATATCCAATCTAAACCTCCACTGGCACAGGCTGATGCTGTTTCCTCTTGTCCTATCACTTGTTACTTGGAAGAGACCAGCCATCTCCTCTTTCCATCCTCCCTTAGCGTAGTTGTAGAGAGCATTAAAATTCCCCCAAACCCTTCTCTTCTCCAGACTAAACACCCCCCGTTCCCTCAGCTGTCCCTCATAAGACTTGTGCTCCAGATCTTTCACCAGCTTCATTGCCCTTCTCTGGACCTGCTGCAGCAACCCAGTATCTTGTAGTGAGGGGCCCAGAACTGAACACAGTATTCAAGATGCGGCACAAACCCATTGTCTGCTGCCTACCCTCTCATTTCTCCTTTGTCCAACCTCAGTGTTTCATTTTCTTCACTTTGCACCTCAGGATGAAAGAAATTGAGATATCCACTTGAAAAAATGTACCATTTAAAGTCACTTACCTGCAGTGTTTTTTGTACTCACAGAGAAGTTTTTTCCGTTTTCTTCTGATGCATGTTGTGTCCTACAGTGTGAACATAATTTTCTTTGTATAGGAGAAAAAAATAGACACTTTCTGGCAAGAGCTTCAAATTGTCCTTCCTCCACCTTGCACTTAATCCAGTATATACTTTAAAATATTCTGTGAGGTTAGCAAAGTAATTAAGCAGATATTTAACAGTGGTCAGGGCATGCATTCCATGTCCTCCATACTCCTGCATGTGCTTATTAGCTCATTCACAGTTTTGTCTTCAGAAGAATTCAAATGTGTGCTTGCAGTTAAGTGCATATCTGAATGCTCTGCTGAACTCAGTCCCACTGAATGTGGGGAAAGTCCCCATAGAACCATGAGCTAAGATCTGCTGCAAAGCAGGGCAGCAGGACATTTCAAACAAGCATACAGGAGCAAAAAAAAAACAACTAACCAAAATCGAAAAAAAACCTCAAAACAAACAAACAAAAAAAATCTGAAACAAACACAGTGGAGTGAAAGCACAATTTGAATTACCTTTTTCTTTAGGATATATTTTGTTAAAGTCTGTTTTAAACTTATTGTAGTAACAGCAGTCGGTTCTGCTGCCACTACATCCTAAGGGGTAGTGCTTCCAAATCCTGCACATTTCCAACACAGCACATGCGTGGGGTAATGAGGGCCTGATTTGCAAGAGCCCACAACTCCAGATGAGCTTAATGTTATCATGACTTTGCTGTAAAATCCAGGGCACCTCAGTATAGAGCCAATCAAAAATTAGGGAACCTCAATTACAAATCTCTTTGCAAGGAGATTCTCAGTGTATTACAGACCACAGGTGGATTCAGACACTTGAGCTTGGTACTACCAGTTATAAAACCTCATTTCTAAGTTTGGCATTAAAATGCATGCTGGAGAAAAAGGGTGTTTATAATTAATGCACTTTTTTCATTGACTATGGCAACTGGGCAGCACTCAGTAGACTGCAGGGCATTCCTTTGATGCAGCACTGGCTCTTATATTGGAATGTATTATGTTCAAACCACATTTTACCTGGTAATAAGTGATACTTTGGACAGCACTAAAACAGTTAAACACACATAGGTAGCTCTCCCGCCAGTGCTCAGGACTTATCTTTTTAGCCAGACATATCATTAATTTCCCTAGGTGTTTATTATCCACATGAAATGTCCTATTCCTCTGGTATCAAGTGGTTTATATCTGTGGCTTTGCTTGTGTGAAATCAGTGAGATGACCAAAGACCTTGATATTATCCTGATGTTATTACTCAATATGACATCGCTATGCCTTGGTCCCCTGAGCATAGTAAAAGCAGTTTTATAGTCTATTTTGTTGCTAAATAAATCAAGCCATAATCCTCTCACCCCTCCAAAATCCATGATTTTTTCTTCCTGAGGTAGTCTAGGCACCAAAATACATGCTATATGACTACGTACTAAACTTCAGACATCCAAAGTAGGTGATGAATTGCTACAACTCAACTTACTATATATGCCAAACCACATAAAATCTTTAGATCTTATTCTTAGGCTGTCTACAGTATGCTCTCTTCCTAAAGACCATGCTTTCAATGTTAAAAGATGACAGCTTTATCTGTTAACTATGATGTAAATTTCAGAGAAGTGACAGTTAGCCATATGTCATATTAAATTGGTAGTAAATCCTCCTTTTTTCATGGCACACTCTGTAAGCTTTTTTAAGACTGTATACCTTCAGAAGAGCATGTATAACAGTGCAGCAATGCATACTTCATTTATACAATATATATTACTATTTGTTTTTTCCCTTTTTCATACATACTCTTAAGTACTTAAGAACTTAAGTTCTTCTCCTGCAGTGGGGTGTCAGTCTCAGAGCTGCCACTTCAAACAGCTCACCTCAGTTACACCTTAATTTCACATTCTTCCTTCACATTACTCCTAGCACAACTAGACCCACCTCTATTGCATCTTTTGTCTTCTATCAATTGCAACGTCAACGACAATTATGCCTTTTATGCCATCCAACACATTCATGCTTTGTTTTCTTCCCCCTCTTCTATTATAAAATCCCTTTTCATTGGTGGCACTGTTCAAAGGGAAGTAAATCAAAGTATCTGGGTAATTCTAGAACAAAATATGAAGCAAAACTTTGCTAATGTTGTTATTCATGTCTTTTGTGAGCCTTTTAAATTGAGCAACATTGTTAAGAAGGCTTTTGGTCCCCATTAAACACGAAGACTGAGCACTCTTGTTTGTGAAAATGACATACTCATTTGCTGGCTTCCTCTCCCAGAAGACAGCACTTGCTATGCATTAGGAAAAGTGCTATTTAAGCATAGTATGCCAACAATTTAAGCTCTACAGTCACACATACCTTTAATGCTTAGGATTTTTAAGGAATAACAGTATTTTTGCTCCTCACTGTACCCACACACCTATTCCATCTCCTCTGCGAACTGGTCTGTGTCTATCTCTTTAGCTTTCTCACAGCCTCACTCCACAGCAGCCTTACACTGCATCATCCTGACCTTTCCTGCACTGTGGATTATGCGAAGTCTGATCTGTCACCTTCTTCCTCTATCCAAGACAGAATCTGCACTAACTTCAAAGAAAAATTCCATCTTTTTTCCTGGATGGCCAGGAAGTAAATATCCTATGATATGTGTGAACTGTGTGGATCCTGCAGAAACTGGCTGATAGTGAAGAGAGGATAAGCAGTAAACAGGCAAAGCAAAGGAAACAGTCGGGGAGGTTTGACTGTGGTAAAAATGCTATGATTTGAAGGCACAGAAAATTGTTGGACCCTTGGCCACTATATAGTCCAGAGGACTTAGCTTTGAAGTCTGAGGCTCTCCATCCACTGCTTCAGGTGAGATGTGTATAGCAGCAAGGAACACCAGACAGTAAGCAGCCAATTTGCACACAAGTAGTCATCCAAAAATGCTTACAGCTTAATAAGATTAGGAGGAGGATGTAGAATGGGAAACTAGATTTGCATGTTTCAGACAATTACACCCTGCTTCAAGGAACAGTGCTCTAGCAAAAGGAAGCAGCCATATTCAGATGCGCTCTTTCAGTCAGCTGGTCACATATCTGCTAAAGACCATCGTTGTTAAATGCAATTGCTTAAATAGTCATTTCATCCCTCAAACAGCTTTTCTATTTGTATGAAAATACTTTAAAAACCAAATGGCAAGTAACTTCACTGATCAAAAGTAGTGTTGCACTTGTCCTTAAATGCAACTTTTCAAAACAAGGAAACTAAAATGAAAGAAATATGCAAATTGAGCCTTATCTCTACACCCATATGTTTACAATGCATACACTCATTTGCTTTAGTATTATCTACAAATGGCCTCCAGTAAAGCTCTAAGATGGTGCCACACAATTAAACCCACATCTGTTAAGTTTTAGAAACCCTTTGTCCTTGATAACATCACCTTTTTTAATACTATGTTTTTATTTAACCATTTTTAAGACCATAAACAAACCCATCTGCCACTTAATTACCATCAGTCAGGAGAAGACCCATGCTCACTAAAAATGCCTTGTTTGCCCTGTAAGGAGCTCCAGACATACAGACTTTCTCTAGCCATATGGCTCAACCACACAGATCAGAGTCAGGCAGAATAGCAGTTATTTTATCATACTCTTTGAGCCCTCCAACATCTTCCAAATACAAAAACTACAACTCTGTAAGGCTACCACAGCTCATCCCAGGACAATTCAATCCAACTAATACCATGATGGCAGCTGGAGGACCCGAACATAACGTGTTCACACAGTCCAGTCAACAGCATGCAAATCACAATTTTAATATTCTTCTGACAACACTTAACAGAGAAAAAAGGACAAGAACCTGAACTAAAAAGAACTGCAATATGGGAAACCACAACACTGTGTGATAAACTGAGAATGA
The DNA here is from genome assembly GCF_028554395.1 of Pezoporus wallicus. Taxonomy (NCBI): domain Eukaryota; kingdom Metazoa; phylum Chordata; class Aves; order Psittaciformes; family Psittacidae; genus Pezoporus; species Pezoporus wallicus. The sequence continues at coordinate 4,747,699 of NW_026639744.1, forward strand.
GAAGACAACTAAACTTGCCTCACGAATCAGGTATTAATTAATGGACAGAACTGACTTCCGCATTTCATCTAAAACTCAACCATCTCTGAAGATATATATTAGAAAACAACGAGTCTTACACTGTTTGTAATTTTTGCATCTTGTAACAGAGATTAAAAAGGATGAAATTACTATTAAAATCATTAATGGCATAATATTAATGACATAACTATTAATGTCATAGCTACTTAAGTGCATAATAGAACAGCTTTCTTCAGAGAACTTGCTTTCTGTGAAGAGTCCTTTTGTGAAACCTATCTAGCTATTTTTATCCTTGATTTACTAAATAGTTTTGCATGAATATTAGCAGGCTGTGTTCTTTCAACAGGATTCTGAAGTTTCTAAGTCAACTATGAAACACATGCTTTCACGTAGCCTAGGTTTATGCTAATCAGCCAGCTCAAATATCCTTTCTATAATAAATTTCTTACCAGTTAAGTTCCTTTCTTCTCTAACAGCAGATCACAGTACCGGAAAATGCCTGTTTATTTGCCTTTTCTTAGGGAAAAAAGCATCAAGCACATCTTAGCCTCATTTTCCATGCTATATGAAAATATTCGCTCCAGAAAAGGAAGATAAGAATATAACTTTAGCCTAGGCATTCTCCAACAACATCCTTTAAGGGAACAGTGACAGAAGGCACATGAAGTGAGGACAGAAATGCAGTACAGAGAAACTTTTCTATTTAACCAGCTCCAAAATTGCCAAGCCTACGGGTAAAAGAAAGATCCTGAGATGAGGCAAAAGCTAAATGGCAGTCAAGCTTATTTTCCTTTTGGTATTTTCTCAGTATACATATATTTAAGTAACAAAATACGTTTCATAAACTTTATGAACTTCAGACATACAAAATTATGCAAAAAGTCTATCATTCAACAATGTAGGCACAGCCTACTGCTGGCATATGTATTGCTACAATGGCAAAATTCAGTTATATATAAACATCCAACCTTTAATAAACTTTTTTTTTTTTTAAATTCTAAATATTTTAAGAAACTTTAATAGCAATTCCTACCCAACTGAAAACACAGCGTCCCCAGGGGAGGCAGTTCATTTGTGTGGCCTGCAAATACAGCTGTCAGCTGTCCATTCTGTTTTTAATTGCAGTCAACAAGAAAAAGACAAGGTAACTCCCATGACTGAGGAAAACAAGCTGAGTAATTTTTTTTTTATAACTACTACCTTTAAGGGACAGTCACTCAAAGAACCAATTTTAACCTCTCCCCAAAATGTATGTGATTAGTGGAGACACTAGCATAACGAAAGAAAAAATCAGAGGGAGTTAGCTAATCTGATCTCTATCATAAATAAAAGGCATACCACATAACCATAACTCACAAACTTTATGAAGTATCTAGACCAAATACTTTCTTCGTCTGGGTAAAAGACTGTCATTACTTATGTAAATAATGAAGAAATAAATAAATTCACTTGAGAGAAAATCAACTTTGTATGAAGAGTGCCTCAATTCCTATAAATCTCCCAATGACATTATCATATGTGAAAGTACACATTATTAAATATAGTCTTTACATATGCTAATGTAAATTTTATAATGCGAAACTTAGTGAACAACCCAGGCTATTACCCTCTATAATTGATCTTCTTTAAGCAGTTTTATGCCTTACAGAATATACATTTTTCATACATCACACAAAAAATCATCTGAAAGCCTAGTACATAATACAAGAGTTTTAAAGTTTAAGTTAATCCAAAGCAACGTTATGTCACACAGAGTGACCTGAAAAAATTATTTCTCATGAGAAATCTACCAGGGAACAAAAGAACATAATCCTTCGATCCCAGAGACGAGTAAAGGTTAGGACCATATAATAAGACAACTTACACATACCTACTTCTATAAGAATCCCTCTAATGGAAAACCATAGCAGTGATAATACGAAGGCATGAATGAGAAAACTTCCCTTTAAATCTTCTCAGAGCTGTTAACACATGAAAGACAAGGCAAAATCCTTCTCTAATTTAACTGTATCACAGTTAAACAGTAGAAGCAGGAACAAAATCTCCATTATAAATTTAGTGTCAAGTAGCAAAGATAAATGAAGAGAAAATAGCATCTCACTGTGTATAACTAATTGGGATCTTTAGTTTTCCCAAACAACTGGCACATTTGACTTATCCCAGCACTAGAGTATGTGTCAATAACATAATGTTTTAGACTACTAAAAACTACAGTGATCAAAATAAAAGACTGCAAAGACTTTAAAAGTACAGCAAAAGACAAGCAAAAGTATTCAGAGTTTTGTAGACTGAGTCTTAAAAAGAAAGGATTAGGAACTAGCTCCCAGCAAGGCAAAAAAGGGAAATCATATTGACAGGAACCAAATCCTGGAGGAGAAGGGTCAGATTAATGTGAATGCTTTTAGAAAAAGCAACTGACTGAAAAACAAGAGGTCACGTGTTGAGGTTTTGAAATGAACTGACCTACAAGCAATTACGTGTTTTCCTCTGAATGAATGGCTAGAAAAAGGACCTCAGTAGTGAGAAGGAAACCGTACCCAACACTGCTGTGAATGGCTGCACACCTCTGTAGAAAACACATCCTGAAGGGACAGGTTGCAGCTCAGTGCTTTCTGGTTTGGAGGACAATAATAGACAAAGCTTCTCAATCATCTCTACCCTAAGCTCCATCTCATATCTCTGTACATAAAGAATGACCTTTAGATAGGAAGAGAAACTGGCAGGCAGCCAATACTGATGGGAAAAGCGTTCTGCTGAGGAAAGCTATACATCCTGTGTAACAATACATATCTGTGACACACAATGAATCCATAATATAGCTCTTTTATTGCAGCCTAAAAAAAATGGCTCAGCATGTACACAAGAATATTAATGTATGCTACTTTCTATTCTCTACGATATTTGTGGAAAGGGAAAAATAATCTACAATTGCTTTTTCTTAAAACAGAATACGCATGAATTTTCTGTACTGCATTAACAGCTGTATGAAGCTCTCACTCTTCCCCAGTAGATCAATATCTGGATTATATTTGACTATCATATATGACAGCAAGAAACATATTCAGTGCATTTTATAAAACAAATGAAAATGAACATCCTTATCTTTACAAAGATTATGATCTCCCCCTAATGGAATGATTGAATTGCCCTACTTTATCTTAACCATTTTCACTTTCCTAGGACCCGACAAAATGTTCCCAGAAATTTTTCCATTAACTTCCATGGAAATTAAGTTCAGGCCTACACTCTCTTTACAGTTGTGGGAATTCTGTGTTCTCTGAATTTAACTGTTCACAGAATGAATATAAGCCTATTTGGATACAGGGAAAAGTATATTCTAAATGTAACAGTTTTTCTCTTGTGAGTTTGATTTGTTGGTTTTGTGGTGGTTTTTTTGGTTGGTTTTTTTCCCCTTCTTTTGTCTTTGTTTGTATATTTGTTTGGGCTTTGTTTGTTTGCTTTAATTGAAAGAATTGTCAGTTTTTAAATATATTTCCATTTCAGCATAACAAGAACATCATCTTTGCTCCTACCATGCCTTAGTATTAAACTAATTAATCAGATTATCAGCAAACACAAAGGACATTGCCTCAATTTTTCCTGCTGTTTTCAAGGTAAGGCATTGTTTGTGACAGAGCATAAAAGACTACCAAGTGCCTGTAAACAGGAACAGTCAATGTATCGTCCCAGTGTGGACAAGCAATGAATAAAGGATTGGAACAGAACTCCCAGGGCTCCCCTGATATAGTCCCCTGCCGCTACTCACCAGTCATCGGTTAAACACTTCCTAAATTTTACAAGCTCTATATTAAAACACAAGAACATTTTCATGCTTATGCTTTCCCCAGATCCTCCTGAAAAGCTGCCTGCAAAAGTTCCATTCTGTGAGGACCTGCACATAATTTCCAAAGTTAATGGACTATTTTTGCTGTTTTCAAATAACATCTTTTATCTCCAGAAGCTCGGCTCCTATCACACCACTGCTATCACTGCTCCAGCCAGCTTCCTACTCCCTGAACAATACTCAACTTGAATTATTATTAATCCCAGGCACAGCTACAGACTGGGCAGAGAAGAAATTCAGAGCAGCCCTGTGGAGAAAGACTTGGGGGTGTTGGTCGATGAGAAACTTAACATGAGCCGGATTCAGTGTGCCTTCGCAGCCCAGAAAGCCAACTGTATCTTCTGCTATTCTACTCTTCCTCAAGAATTCAACACTAATCCCATTCTAAGTATTATGAACTTCTTAAAGCACTAAAAAATATCAGACAAGGTAAAATCCAAATTTGCATGTACACCTCCACCCATCCACACAGCCCCTTCCAGAATTTTCCTGGTATTGAACAAAATGTAAACAGTTATATTCTACTCTTGATAGCATGGATTGTGGGACCTTTCCCTCCTGTGGGTTTTCAGAGCCTCAGGAAATGACATTTTCTTTGAATACCACTTAAAACAAATCACTATTTATTTTAAATCTCAAGCTTACAAACTTCTGCTGTGAAATAGAGGGTATAAAAGCAGCAGCTCATGAAATATTAGCAAGGACAAAATTTTTTATCCAGAGCTGGCTGGCTTGCTGAAAACTGTCTCATATAATCCAAATACTGGAATGCCTCTGTGGTCTTTCAGCCCTGATGACAGCAAGAACCCTTTCTGCTCTCAGCATCGTTCCTCCAGTCTCTGCACTTCCCACACATGACTCAGTTTAGGTGATGCACAAGAGGAGAGGGATGATACATACTGACTACTGAGGAATAATAAGGAAAGCAGTAGCGTTCGAAATTTCACTAGTAATCATAGGTGCTAATAATGTGTTCTAAGAAACACGACTGCTGGATTGCAAATAGGAAAGGCTATGAAGTACACGTTTTCACTGCCATTTCTTCAGAGATTGAAGGCAATGCCAGAGGAGCTTAATGTGACTTGCCTGAACAGTTGAAACACAGGATGTCTTCTGCACTTTTCTTTAGCTTGACTATTTCTCATTCATACTCTAGTCTTCAGTGCAGAGACATCTGAATATTGCAGTTATTACATTCAGTTCAAAGTTGACAATTTATTTTATAACTCAGAAGGTAATAAAATTTTTATTTCACATACTCTATATTTGTCAGGGAACCACATAAATATATCAGAATGCCTGGATTTTCTTCGTGAATTGGGTGTATAAGATACTACCTTGAAAGCACATTCTGAATCTCTTTTTTTTTTTAAGCAAGTAATTAAATCTGCTTTTGTATTAATCAGGTTTTTTAGACTGGTTTTCCTAGTATCTTTCTTTTGCAAGTGCAGTAATGAAAGCACCTCAAAGAGACAGCGAACGGTGCTAACTGTGCATAGAAGCAATGAGCCACAAGCATCTATCAAACTTGTAAGATCATGATCATGAGACATTTTTCTTCAATACTCAGTACTTCCATAGTCTAATTTAAAAAATATATTCACAGAATTAAGATAGAGGTTATTCTAAGTAATAGTCTCAATAATATAATGACCACAAACATTTTGAGATGCATAACTTTAAATAATAATTACCTAATTCTAAAGTTGCAGTCTGCAGTCATTTATTTTTCAGACCATGGTTGCAATTACACATATCCTTTTTTAAAGTTTTTGTACATTTGGTGACTTAGCTTCACCTTGTTAAATTTCAACAATGAACTGCTGTACTTTTAAATACTGAACCCAGGAAGTGCACTCTTCATGTCAGCTGCTCATGTGATAGATGCTGTGATCTATAACATCAGTTCTGTTTTGCCACTCGAACAGAATAACATTGCAGGCATTTTTTTCAAGCAGGGTCAATTTAATACCTGGTTTCAGCTCTGCTTTCAAATCAGCAATATAATTTGTATGGACACTTGACAGTGCAGAAAGCCATACTTGTACATGTTTTGGTAAAATATTTTGTGGCTTAACAAAACTGGAGACAGAAACATATAAAGAAAAACTTGCATGGCTATCACTGAATGTAGGCAGGGATCTCAACAGAGAAAGCTAAGGAATGTAACTCTGGACACCCCCTTCCCCACACCCTCCCACATCCCAGTTTTTAGACATATCACTTACTAGGTCTCTTTCCTCTCTACTTAACAGGCACAATAGAACCTGCAATGACCTCTTTTGTAGCATTCACAATCATGAAGGCTTCTCCCAGTCACAGAAAAACATTCTTTTGAGATAGTTAATTGTTCATTTATTCTGGTATTCAGCTTATTTTCTGATTTCAGATAATACTGATTGTGTTCACATTCTTGGAATAAGTTTTCATGGCGAGTCACAATCATGTGGGTTTGCGTTTGATTTCTATTTACAGTAAATGTGTCACTTTTCAGGCTTGTCATTTGTGGATATATGGCTCTGTGTACACACAGAAACATACAAAATACAGCTTTTTTGCTATGCTTTCTGATTAAAAGTTTAACGCTGTTACTGGAATCCGGGGTTAAGATAGAAACTGCAAAATGACTGGAATCAGCTCCGTAAAATGCATGCTTTCTTGCCTAGTTTGTAACATTTCCAGTTGTACTCCTGAAGCTTGATATGAGAGGTAAACAAAGCTATAAAATATTAACCACATTCATTAGGGCACAGAGAAGAACGTTTCATATGACAGGCCAAAGCAAACAGAATTGAAGATTCACCTTTTAAATGCAACAGATGCTGTGTGCCACTGAAACAGATCCACAAGAAAATTTCATGCTGGGAAAGAGCCGGTTACAATTGCATGGTTGTCATCCTTTTTGTGAATTTGCCTCAACCAGCAGGTCTGAAACACACTCAAAGCTACCTATACAGCACGTGTTAATTGTTCACATTTAACTTAAAGAGGTTCAAATGGAGGTACCCAGCTGAAGGAAAAACATTCAGAAATCAATGCTTAGTACTATCTTTTTAAAGCCTCTCCCTTTTAAAGCAAATCAAATCAAGCCATGCAAATCAGAAGTTGAAATAATATTGTCAAAAGATCATCTTCCAGAAACACAGGCACTATGCAGCTAAAATGCATAGTCTTGATGCTATGATAAAGACTGAGGAGGCACACCCTAGAAAGTACTTTTGTAGAGCAGATTACCAATACACAGCTAACATGATCCAGTCTTTACCAAAGTTGTTAAACAAAGCATAACCCTAAACCAGTAAAAATAAAAATTGTTTTGAAATAAACAAATTGTACAAGCAGTCTTCCTTCTCTTTCATTAGTTTTCTAGGAAAGCCTATTCAGAGAATTAAGTGTTCACACGTGCCAGACTCACCTTGCAGTCACTGCTGCACTGAAGGGACTGATTACAGCATTGCCACAGACTGAAAACAGTATGTGTTACTATTACTTGCACCTCCTGTATGAAGATAGGCTGAGAAAGTTGGGGCTGTTCAGCCTGGAGAAGAGAAGGCTGCGTGGAGACCTCAGAGCAGCCTTCCAGTATCTGAGGGGGTCCTACAAGGATGCTGGGGAAGGACTCTTCATTAGGGACTGTAGTGACAGGACAAGGGGCAATGGGTTCAAACTTAAACAGGGGAAGTTTAGGTTAGATATAAGGAGGAAGTTCTTTACTATGAGGGTGGTGAGGCACTGGAATGGGTTGCCCAGGGAAGTTGTGAATGCTGCATCCCTGGCAGTGTTCAAGGCCAGGTTGGACAGAGCCTTGGGTGACATGGTTTAGTGTGAGGTGTCCCTGCCCACGGCAGGGGGTTGGAACTAGATGGTCTTAAGGTCCTTTCTAACCCTAACTATTCTATGATTCTACCTCAGGATGTTTCATTTTTAACAGCCCCCCAAATTACAGTATTTCTATCTTCAATGAGATTAGCAAATACTCTCAGGCCCTTGTGATTAAACTTAGGAACAGCATAAAATATTTGAAGCACTCTTTCTTACAAATGTTTTCTTCTATATCAAAAGGAAAAATGATGAGCTCACTGAAATAAATTCTATGCAGGTACACCAGAAGGCCAAGTTTAAAGATGACTTTTGCAACAGATGGAAAAGTAAAATATTTGGATTCTGTTGCCAACCCTGACAGAGATGAGGCTTTAGGCAGCTCTCTTATTTTATCCTGATTACCTGCCCACTGTAAAAATTAGTAAGTTTTATTTATGTCTGATAAAGTGCTAGTGCTATCTGCCCAGACAAAGTACATATGAAATCACCTGAAGGACTGTCCAGAAGGTCCACAGAGGTCCTCAGTTTCAAAACATTGCAACTTGCCAGTATTAGTATTTGATATTTTCTCTTAAAACATTGTTGCTCCTGAGCCTTGTTGTAGGGTAAAAATAAGAACATCGCAACTGTCACCCAGAAAACTGAAGACTTGGGTTCAGTTTTCTGGTTTTGCTGAAGAGATTCAAAGGCACACCTCCCATTCCCTTATAAGTGAAGCCACCTCCAATGTTTCAATTTGACTATAAATTGAAATCTCTTGCTCAGGAAAGAAAAAGGGAATGGGAAGAGGGAATATGGCTTTAAAGCAGACACACAAAAACTCCTCCTTCATTTTGGCTAGAGGCAGGTTCCATGACAGCAGGTATTTGGCTGTCAGAGCTTTCACTCAAAAGCAACCTTTTCTGTTTTATAGTATTTGAAAAAGCTTTGAAAAATCGGCAAGTGTTCTAAAATAATAATAATAATAATAAAAAATATTGGAACCTTTAAGAGTGAGTGATTCAAACAGGGTAACAATCAAAGCTGAATTGTCCTTCAGATGTCTGCTCAAAATTTTCCCAACAGCTTTCATTTCTTCACAATATTTAAGATGAAAGAAATGAAACAAATTGTTCATATTCTGACAGGGAAAGAGAATACATCCTGACTACTCACTCAACATTAAAGTGGGCGTGACAATCTTCCCCTTACATTTGCCACTTCTTCTTGCAATGTACCTACAGGGTTTTTTCCCTACTTGGTCTTCTTTGTTTGGCTAGACAAACATTTCTTTCTGAAACAAAAAACATGACTAGAAAGTGATATCACACCACAGCCTGTGTCTCCTAAGCTTAACACATATAGTTTCCAAGGTGAAAACTGCATGTGTTACAGAGATTTCAGCTTTCCAAATACAAACATACTAATAAATGAATGTATGTTAAAGAGAACCAAGCAAAAAGGATGCTTGTGACAAGTCACTAGCTGACAAGAAACCCAAAGTTTGTAATATACATTTTGTAATCACTTTATTTTAACTGGCCAGTACCTATTTTGCAGAAGGAAAGAAAGAAAACTCCACAGAAATACCAACCTTTCGCAAGTGCTTTTAAAGAAACCTCCTAGTAATGTACTTCAATGCCATTTTTTATTGGCTACCTTCTCTAAAACAGAATTCTCCAAACAGCATTCCAACTCTGACAATTGCCCAAATGTACACATATGTTTAAGAAAAAATAAAAATTGCAAACCATATTTAGGTCCTGACAAAAATCTGCATAACAGAATCCCCCCTAAACACATCACGGTGTTTTCTTCTGTCATCACAGGTTCCCAGGTATTTCTCTTTATTTCCCTGATCTGCTTTTAAAAACAATGCACTCATCTGAACACAGTGGTCCTGCACAGAAAAGATTTATCTCTGTCAGTAATACTCAGCTAGTCTTTCCAGCAACAGCTGCAGGTCTAAACACAGATGATTTTATCAAACACTGTCAGTTCTCAACTAATTATACTCTAGAAGAACCTTGTTACTATTAAACTACTCAATCAACTTTAAGCAACAGAAATGCTAGAAATTAAATAATCACTGGATTCCAAATTAGCAGCTGATTTTGCATTTTCACATAGATTGGGTGCTCCCCCATTTATGAACATTTATTGATTTAAAGTATGTGAAGAACCAAGCCTCCAACCTCCATCCTGTTGATAATCATAAAACTGCATCCAGGATCTTCCTTAAACCTCATCATGTTGTACAATACTCTTGCAAGGCAACTCTTTAGTTCCCCTTATTTGTCTACAGAATAATTGACAGAAGACTCCTTGAGGGAAATATTGTGAAGAAAAGACATACTTTTATGAGCCCTTGTTAAAGCTGGCCGTGTCACTACAGGAGGTTTCTCATGAAGAAAAGGGAAAGAAGTATTATTTCTCACTATCTGCAAGGCAAAATGTGACCTTACAATCATACATAATGAAAGAAATTATGCAGATAGTTTTGACATGTTGAAATCTGAAGTTTAAAATACGTAATCTGCCTTACTTCCTCCCAGTGCAGAAGTGCTCCTAACAAAGTATTGTAAGTGGCGAGGAGAGGCAGACAGGCCAACCCAATATGGGTGATAAGCAACTTCTAGTTTATTTGTGACGCAGTTCACACATATATAGGAGTGGTATTCAGCCACTCCTTCTTGGCACAACAGTATTGGTTAGCCCCCACAGCTTCCTCCACATTCTCCTCCCAGGTCCGGTCTCTGGCTACCTGTGGGGGCCACCCCCTGCCTTGCTTGCACAGTCCTCCAGAACTCTATGCTTCTGCTCTTAGAGTCATTCTGCAACAAAGTATTTGTTACATTCAGCAACATCTGTTTATTTAAACCATAGAATAAAGACCACAGACAGAGAAACCCCGGCTGGCAGAATATTAAGCAACCAGGCTAAGAAGAGATGGGAAGTGCTTCTCAGCAGACAAGTGGTCTGCAACTCTGTGGAACACCTTGCTCCCATGTAGCTGCTCACAGACTGCTAGTGCACATCCTGATTCAAATCCTAAATAATAACGAATAATGTATCTGGATCTACACTGTAAGTAATAACAACAACTGAAAATGAAGGATTCTATACATCACCATGTAGGCCAGACAGGGCTTTCTCCAGCACAACTGCCCACTCGTAGTCAGAGGAAGGTAGACAGTACCCTCTGTCTGCCAAGCATAAAGTCTTTGACAAGAAGCATAACTTTTACATCCTCAAGGTATCTTCTGCTATGCTATTCTTTAGCACAAGTACTAGTACATTTTTCTTTATTTTCTCCTTCACTTACCATGTCCCTCTTCTGATCCTGTGGGGATATAGCTTTCCTAGTACATTTTCATTTACTGAGCCCAGGTAAAGGACTGCTGAGATGAATATATCTTATAAAAAAGTTACTCTATTTGGCATTGCTTAAAGGTCAAGTGCACAAAATATACACACATTTAGCTTTTGAAGGGACCACAGCTTCTTGAACACCAATAGTACAGCCAAAAATAATGCTGCACTTCCTGCAACCCCAAGAACCAAGACTAGAAGAGGTTAGCAGAAATTATGTTTCTCCCTCACTGGTTTAACCTGTGCTTTATGAAAGCATGCTGCCTAGAACTGGCACTGAGACTATCCTGTTCCCATAGTAACATCCACGCATAGGCTCTGCTACACCACAGCCAAGACCTGTAGGAAGAGTTAAACACTTAAACCCAGCTCTGATTCAATGTCATTGCGTCATCCTAGCACCAGAAGAATGACATGCTCAGACCCAGAAGGAACAGACTCCTGCTGTGACCAGCCTAAGCCACCATCACCGCCATGTAGCAGTTGCTCTACAAAGCACTGTGTCATTCCCCCATCTATAACTATCAACTTGATGCATATCAAGAAATGCAAGTTTTGGAGGCTTAACCGACTTCAGATACAGCTCTGTGGCGACAGGAGGAAGGAGATGTTTATTAGCAGTGTTTGCAACCTGAAAAGATGAGTTTTTTCCCTAGTCGCAACCTCAGCCTGCCTACTAACTAACATAAAGGTTTACCCGCAAAAATGGCAAAGGACTGCACAAGCATTAGGAATGCAAGTTGTGTCATCAGAATGTTTCCTTTCCCTCCAACTCTAATTAACAAGATTAGGCTGGCCTCGTATGCATGCTACTCCTATCCCCAAGGACAGTGTGATCATGAACTTCACATGTGTACAGCCATCATTCTGCTGGCCACAAATTCAGAAAACAGAAATCTCTGCCAAATTAATCACAGAACATTGAGGCACCCTGTCAAAACAAACAGGCTCAATTAAAAACAAAGCAGAATACTTCAAAATCACATAGACCACATACAAGCTGGGTGAAGAAACTATTACATATATGAAGAAAGTATAAAATTAAATTTATTTTACATGTTATTATGCGAACTTGAATTCAACTTTGTTAGCACAGTGTCTTGACAAACTTACAATTTACATTATTGTCAAAACTCCTACCTGTAGTTTCTTCACACAGTACTTTCTTCTGCTAGTCAGTTAGCAATTTCTTGATGTATGCAAACACTGCTTATATTAGGTTTCTGTGTTAAAAAAAGATGGTTTTTACTATAATAATTTTTCTTTTCTAAAACCAGTGCCTAAAACGATAACAGGATAACAAAACAAACAAAAAAAAAAGAATCCTCAAGGACAACAAAAAACATTGTGGTCAACAAGGTGAGAGGAGGAAAAAACAACACTGTCACATTGTCAGTAGTAATGTGGTTCAGCACTGAAGACCATGTCTTACAGATTGGTACCTCCCTGAAGCTGGCTGCACTGCTCCATAGCCATGGTTACAACATCAAGCGAGACATCAGACTATATAAATTCATTAAATGACAGTGACAAGATACTGGGGAAGAATGAACACCACATGGTGAAATATAAATATTTAAATTAATATATTCATTTTTTCCTTGACATTATCCACAATTCTGTCTTTCAAAACTCATCATGGATGTCAAACCAGAAGATGCTTCAAACATTCTTGGCTGCCTTTTTGGAAAGTAATTAGACTGATGTCTTAAGACTTCCCCTGTTTAAGTTTTAACCTGTTACCCCTTGTCCTATCACTATCGTACCTAATGAAGAGTCCCTCTCCAGCATCCCTATAGGCCCCCTTCAGATACTGGAAGGCTGCTATGAGGTCTCCATGCAGCCTTCTCTTCTCCATCCTGAACAGCCCCAACTTTCTCAGTCTATCTTCATACAGGAGGTGCTCCAATCCCCTGATCATCCTCATGGATCTCCTCTGGACTTGTTCCAACAGTTCCATGTCCTTTTTATGTTGAGGACACCAGAACTGCACACAATACTCCAGGTGAGGTCTCACAAGAGCAGAGTAAAGGGGCAGGATCACCTCCTTCGACCTGCTGGTCACACTCCTTTTGATGCAGCCCAGGATACAGTTGGCTTTCTGGGCTGTGAGCACACACTGAAGCCGGCTCATGTTCATTTTCTCATCAACCAACACCCCCAAGTCTTTCATCGCAGGGCTGCTCTGAATCTCTTCTCTGCCCAACCTGTAGCTGTGCCTGGGATTGCTCCGACCCACGTGTAGGACCTTGCACTTGGCATGGTTAAACTTCATAAGGTTGGCATCAGCCCACCTCACAAGTGTGTCAAGGTCCCTCTGGATGGCATTCCTTCCCTCCAGGGTATCAACCGAACCACACAGCTTGGTGTCATCGGCAAACTTGCTGAGGGTGCACTCAATCCCACTGTCCATGTCACCAACAAAGATGTTAAACAAGACCGGTCCCAACACCGATCCCTGAGGGACACCACTCGTTACTGGTCTCCAGCTGGACATTGAGCCATTGACCACAACTCTTTGTATGCGGCCATCCAGCCAGTTCTTTATCCACCAAGTGGTCCATCCATCAAATTGATGTCTCTCCAGTTTAGAGACAAGGATGTCGTGTGGGACAGTCTCCAATGCTTTGCACAAGTCCAGGTAGATGACATCAACTGCTCTACCCCTGTCCATCAGTTCTGTAGCCCCATCACAGAAGGCCACCAAATTGGTCAGGCAGGATTTCCCCTTAGTGAAGCCATGCTGGCTGTCACCAAGCACCTTGTTGTTTTTCATGTGCCTTAGCATGCCTTCCAGGAGAATCTGCTCCAAGATTTTGCCAGGCACGGAGGTGAGACTGACTGGTCTGTAATTCCCCGGGTCACCCATTTTTCCCTTCTTGAAAATGGGGGTTCTATTTCCCTTTTTCCAGTCGTCGGGAACTTCACCCGACTGCCATGATTTCTCAAATATCATGGCCAGCAGCTTAGTAACTTCTTTCGCCAGCTCCTTCAGGACCTGCGGATGGATTTCATCAGGACCCATGGACTTGTGCACGTTCAGATTTTTAAGATGGTCTTGAACCAGATCCTCTCCTACAGTGGGCACAAGGTCTTCATTCTCATAGTCCCTGTGTCTACCTTCCAAGAACACGCACTTAATAGCAACCAAACACACCTCTGAAACCACAGACACTTCATGAGGCTAGACAGACCAAATGAAGGTTGGTTCACTCACAGTGGGGAAAACCTGTTGCAGATCTGCATCCTTCTTTCATACAAAGAACAAAGGAGGAAACAATTTTAAGAGGCAAATATAAAAATTTCACTGTATTGTACATGACATATTTCAAAGCTCAATCAAATCTTTTCACTTACGTTTAGAGGAAATTCTCATAATCTTAAAATGAAAAACTCATTGCGAACATGTTCTTGATCATCTGTGACATTCAAAACTGCTGCCTGTTGGAGATCCCATTTGAAGTTTCTTAAGCCTCTATTCTTTCAAAATTTTAAAGTGCATTTTAACATTTAGCGGCAGCTTTATGAATCTGAAAATTTTATCTGTTTTAGCAAGCAAGCCATTTTTGAAATTGAAGTTATCCCCAAAGTGTGCTTAGAATTTCTACTATGTATAATGAGTTTAACTTTGTGAAGCAAATCTTATTTATTCCCCTCTCAGGAAACTGTAATTTACCAAAACCATTCTTTAACCATGATCTTACAAGTTAGAGTGTAAAGAGATGGTCATTAGTTTTCTATACTGTAGGTGAACAAGTCATGCATTCATCAATGACAAAACTAGGAACGAGTCTAAAAGGCTTTCAGCCAGATCACAGAGAACCTTATTCATTAATAATCAGCAATACCACAGTTACGGCCCTTGTTTTCTGCAGTTTAAAAAGGATGAACTATCTGAACCTCAGAAGGAATGTCTATCACTCAGCTCCACCTCCATGGTCCAGCTCTGCTGTGGCAAGCACTTTCACAAAGCACCACCACAAATCAAGTTTCTTCAGCAAGGCTTTTGCTACATGATCATGAATCACCACTGGGAAGAACTGGAACAGACTCGTATTTTCATTAAAATTGAAGTGTCATGGTACGCAAAGGCAAACAGAAACATTTCATGCCTGAATGAGGAAGGCAAAAATTCACACCTACTAATTTCATAGAATCATAGAATCAACTAGATTGGAAAAGACGTTTAAGATGATTAAATCCAACTGTTAACCCCAGCACTGCAAAGTCCACAACTAAACTGTTATCTAGGGCCTCATCTACATGGATTTTGAACACTTCCAGGGATGATGATTCCACCACTTCCCCGGGCACCCTGTTCCAATGCCTGACTACCTTTTCAGTGAAGAATTGTTTCCTAATATCCAATCTAAACCTCCGCTGGCACAGGTTGATGCTGTTTCCTCTTGTCCTACCACTTGTTACTCGGAAGAAGAGACCAGCCATCTCCTCTCTCCATCCTCCTTTAGCGTAGTTGTAGAGATCAATAAGGTCCCCCCGAGCCTTCTCTTCTCCAGACTAAACACCCCCAGTTCCCTCAGCTGCTCCTCATAAGACTTATGCTCCAGGCCTTTCACCAGCTTCATTGCCCTTCTCTGGATCTGCTCCAGCAACCCAGTATCTTGTAGTGAGTGGCCCAGAACTTAACATAGTATTGAAGATGTTTTTTGACAGCTTTTGAATCGTTTCTTCACAAAGGTCCACTCCAAATCAACCAACCTGGTTATGCTGGCACAAAATGTGTATCTGTAATTCAATAAACCCTCATTTTTAAACTTTTTATCTAAACTTTTATTACTTTTAGAAGATTTTTTTTTTTAACCCAAATTGTTACTTTCTGAGTGAGTGAAAGCAAAAAATACACTAAAAGAAATCATTTCTTTTAAAAACCCCATATTGCTCACTTAATGGAAAAGACTAAGACAAAATTCAGAGAGACTTAAACACACAAAGGTTCTTACATATGTAATTAGAAATTAAATATATTACCTAACAGTGGTAGACATCCTTAACAATATTTTCCAGAAGTGCTGCCCAGCACATTGCAGTAACAGCCCTAGCTTTAATACTGTGTACACAGGTGAGACAAATCAAACCATGTCTCCGATAAGACTGCTGTATCTTGCCATGAATACAGAGGATATAGCAGTCTGTTGAGGAGAATTTAATGAAAAGACAGTTAAAGAGAAAAGGTTGAAAGCAAAGGAAGAGTGTATACCTTAGGTCTCGGAGCGTAAATCTCAGCTCTTTCAAAGGAAGTCTGTTCATTTTATCAGTTCTTTAAGGAACAGTGCTTAACTTTATTGGCAAAGAAAACCCTGTCTCTGGTAGTAAATACAGAGCAGGTTTAAAACTGGTTTGGAAGTTTGTCCAATTGAGTTTAAAAGGCTTCAGTAAAAGCTCAGAAACTTTAAAAGAGCAATGTCATTACTTTGCATGTGCAAGGACTTGTATGATATATGAGGATTTAGCCCCAAATCCTACTGACTTCATTTGGTTCAAATACTCTCTGTAAATGAAAGTATTTTGCACCTTCACAAGGTAATATCTAAGATACAAACACTGCTAAACTTTATCAGAGCTTTCCTAAAAGCCAACACCTTTCAAATAAAAGCTCAAATTTTTATTACTACTGCTTTTTAAAGCCTTGAGAACACCAATTTCCTAAACAATGACTGCATTGACATGCACCAGAATATAAGAGCACAACTTCATAATTTTACATATCTAAAACTAATATGTTTAAAAATCAAGTACCAAACAAGCTACAATACTCAAAAGAAATCCCTCTGTATTTACACATATAGATGACTTTTGTACACCTGCATAACTAACACAGAAAAAAAGATGTCAACTGTGAAAAAAGTTACCATTTTGCTTTACGCAGCCATAACCCAAAAGTATCATCAGAAAACAGCTGTGAAACACAACTGGAGATTCCTGTGTAAACCAGTGAATCATCTTTACATTTTGTTCCTCTAGGAAATTACTGAAGGATTCAAGTGGCCAAACACAGGACTGGGAACCCCGCTGCCACCCCTAATGGGAACTACCTCGGATTCCTGACACACTGGCATAGTGGAGAGTGCTCACTGCTTGTCAGGACTGTATTTCTTTTACCTTTAAAACAGTAGAGGGTGACTCCTATGCAATACTGTGTTGAACTTTATTAATTGAATAATTGAAATAGTAACTTTTAATCAATGCTTACAGACTTCAGCAGAATAGTATGCATTTCTGATTAAATGGCAAGGTCTTTAAATTTTTTAACTTCAGCATCGTGAGTTTTTCCCTGTTCACATTTGAAGTCAATCTTACAACTTCCATTGACTTCAGCAAGAATGGAATTAGATCCTAACATATATGCATGTCAAATCTCTTTTCTTCCTATCACAGTCCTTTCATCCATGACATCTGCAATTTAATGGTACATTTTCTATGAAAAAGCAATGCTATATTTCTTCGAAATGCAGAAGCAATGTAACAACACTGGCCAAAACAGGGGAGGTCAATATTAAGAAAATGAAAAACAAACAAACAAAAAAATCAACCTGAGAACATAAAACAAAAAAAAACAAACAAAATAAAAAAAACCCTACCTGCTTGCAGTAGTGAAACTCCACAAGGCTTTTGCTTGTAATGAGAAAATAGTCCACACAGGTGTCGCTTTCACAAGTTTGAAAGAAATAAAAAACTCCAAAGCCTACTAGAAAAATACTGAGAACAGGAAACAGGCAAAAAAAAACCCAAACGAACCCCAAACATATTGACATATGCACAGAGAAAAAATTAGGTGTGCTTCCAACTTTGAACCTGTTATAACCGCAAAGCAAACCAACCAGAGGCAGCATATCACTATAACACAACACACTACCAAATAGGAAGTGTATATAGATATCTAACTTGACTTACTGTATCTGCAGAAATCAGTCTCAGAAAGTGCACCTAGCTTCGTGGTATTACCATAAAGGAAACTAGCACGATGCTGCAGGTAAGTAAAGTTAACGTGGTTACTTCATCCACTGAACCCAACCCAAAATACTGTCAAAATCCACACACACAACCTGAAGAAAACAAAAGTGTTTTTTCTTGTTCACAAAGAAATCCTAGGTCTCTTTTCCCAAGTAACAAGTGATAGGATGAGAGTAAACAGCCTTAAGTTGTGCCATGGAAGGCTGAGAGTGGGTATTAGAAAAAATTTCTTCACCAAAAGGGCTGTCAAGCATTGGAACAGGCTGCCCAGGGAAGTGGTGGAATCACTGTCCCTGGAGGTATTTAAAAACATGTTGATGTGGCACTTAGGGATAAGGTTTAGCTGTGGACTTGGGAATGCTAGGTTAATGGTTGGACTCACATGATTTAAAGGTCCTTTGCAACCTAAATGATTGTATGATTCTACTAGGATTTAACATTTCCACAGTACCAGCTTCTTTGTCAGAAACTTGGTCTGATCCATTTTAAATCATATATATTGCAGAAGCAGTCCTTGAGGAATGCCGGAAGGTGCATAAAAAGTAACCAGATCAAATGAGAGCAATGAGAGCAAAGGGTCACCATCACTGACAATGTGTACAATCATAAACAGAACCCATTCATTTGAAGACACAGCTTAAATTGGTGAGAAAATATGCATGTGTTGCTTAATTATCACACCTCTAAGTACAAGTAACTTTAAAACCTCTGCTAATTTATGAAAAATCTGTTCTTTCATTACTAGAATTCAAATCTTTGAATGGCCTGTGAATATATGTTTAATCCAGCTCTCTGTCCTGGGTTCAGCAGTAGCAGTCATTTTTCTCCTTCTTAGTAGCAAGTTCCAGAATTTAGGATTTAAATCAGTTTGATGTAGGGCTACCTCAAAACTCTTGATGCTTTTATTTTATACATGAATTTATTTTGTAGGTTTATTTTCTTCAATCACTGAAAAAGTGCAGATGATTTGCCAGTGGTTTTCTCCACCTACCTTTCCCAACTAAAATCTCAATCATCGCCATGAGCTGTAGAGGCACACAACAGAATGACTCTTGAAGCAATTATGTTCTCTGGCTGAATTCATATGAATCATTTGCAAGATTAAAAGCAAAATATGAGACATTTCTGGATCATATATTGATCACTTAAGTATTTTCCATTTTAACTACATGCTATTTGTGGCACAGAACATTTATGTTGGCTGGATATCACAATTAATCTTCTAAAATAACTGTATGTCAAAAGTCAATTATTCAGGTGACAGCACTAATGTTTAGATTCTTTGTTAACCATGATTAACTTTTGAGGTTCTGAATTTAAAAGGTATCTGAAAGCAATAGTATTGCCTTAATCATGAAACCAATTTTCATCTTAGTATGTGTAGGCTGTATTTTGACCCACTTCACAGTAATAAATGAACATTACTGTGCTGTTTATGAAGTTATACACATAAAATATAGAAAATGTCACATATTAGTGCTGAGACCCATAAAAAGCTCCCTCCCCCAATGTTATTAATATTACTCTGTGTTTCTCACAAACTTGCTCTATGGGTGAGGGTGTCACCCATAATGATGGGCAGTTAAGCCATCATTCTGGGTTAGTCTGCTAATTTCTCTAGGATTTACAGCTTTTCAATGAAACCAGGGACAAATTTTCTATTTAAAATTCATTTTCTTGAATAAATTTCCCATAAATCAAAGTACACATGCTGGGGAGGAAATTACTTGATTTTTAGGTATCCATAATCTGTTATGTGTAATATGTTACCGTTATTCTGGAATTTAAGAATTTTATTACTCTGATTCCCTTAATTTCAGTCAATCCATGCTGCTTTGTTTTCCCTGCAATTATGATATTAGAACGTCTCATACACTGTGTGATCAAGCTGAAATAAACTCTAATTACTACCAGAGTCAGAGCAAGCTTCTATATCCAATCTACTTGTTTTGCATGACACTGATAGCAAAAAGCAGGTGGAAAGTTAGTTTATTCAGTTGGCAAGGGTACAAGCAGATGGCATGCAAGGCACTAAAGGAGCAAAAGGATCCTGCTACAGTGGTACTGAACGCTTAACACCTGACAGATGTCTGACAGCTGGTAGTGGATACTGCACCTAGATAAAACTTGAAGACACTGACTTTTGACCAGCCTCAGGTAAAGCAGACCACTAATATTTCATATCAGCATCTCTGCTGATTCCCTCCTCAAGTCCTCATCCTGAAAGCTGTTCAGTGAAACCACAAAAATCTTAAGTGCTGCAATGATGATGTTTAGGAGTAAGCAATGCCTTATATAGTGCAGATAACAACCTGCCATCTTTTCTTCAAGTTGTCTTACTTTCCTGTACTTGCAAACAAGGTATTACTAGAAATCCAATAGAAATTATGTAGGATCATGGAATTTGTGAGAACCAAATTAGGTGATGCAAGAAAAGTGGTGAATTTAGAGTTGAGAAATAAGGCCATTTTGTAAAATGCTCACTTAGGTTTTCTTCCAAAATAGAGGATGAGCTAACAACAAAAATCAAGAAGGGAGTGGATGAAGATTCACTTCCTGAATGTGAAATTTTAAGAATGAATTTAGGAGATAAATAAAATTCAGTGCAGATTCTCTGTTCCCTGATATTTGGGATCACATTCCACCATTTTTATTTGTCTTACAGTACTTTAAATGGCCAAATGTAAAACCTGGATCCAGATTTTACCTCTGTCAGTTCTCAAAATCACAGGGAAGCTGTGTTCATTATTTGTAACTCGTTAGAAAAGATATACATCAATCCATGCAATGTGTATGGTCTGTTTTGTTTATCATGGCTTAAAATATTTTGTGTCACTGCAGCTAATTGGCATGTTTTCTTAGCAGAGTGAATACATGTTCAGAAAACTCACAAATCAGACTAGCTGTGTTTGTAAGCAAAATTGCTATATCAGACATTTTCTGGTTTTGTACAGAAAAATCAAGCTGTTGAAATATCCAAACTACAACTGCACTCATCTATGATTGGGTAAGACACCCTTCACACAAAAAAATGCTACGGCTTCTTCCAATACAGAAGCTGTGTAATAGCTAACCACAATATTTTTCCAAAAATTCAGCTGTGTAGATGAAAACTAAGGGGAATATTTTTTAAGGTAGAAAGGGCAATTAGGTCCCCAAATCATTTCTCTATGAGAAATCCGTTTCTCTCCATTTTTTAAGATTTCCTTACAGGATTTGTGCAGTCATTTATAACAGCCATAATCTGTAAATTTCCCAGACAATAACTACAATGGTTTCCTGAATTTCAACTATCACTTCAACCTTGTGGCTCTCCCTTGAAGTTGAAAATCAACACAGCATTCAGTGGGTGAAAAGTCCAAATATATGTTTATTATGGGTATACGCTGTCACAGTTAACCACTGTGCTGAGCCTAGATAAGGAAGAACAGGGCACTGCCAGAAAGGACAATCTCCCATAACAGAAGATCGTAAGAGGCTAACTTTCTTTAAGACTGGACTGCAGAGAAACCAAGAAAAGTAGAGGTGAAAGCAGGGAAGAACATCTTCCATTCTGAATACCTGAGTAATAGGGGTATGGCAGAGATACATATAAAGTCCAAGTGAAGTAAAATGTGCCTTACCGCTCAACCAACAGTTGGGACATTGTAAAGCCCAGATGTTGCTAATGAAGAGATTGTGTCAGAGGACCAGTCATCTCCGGCCCCTTAAAACTCTCAGCCTAAGATTTAATGCTCACTACAAAATGCCTTGATTTTCTATTGTGAAATCTAGAGGATCTTGACTTGAACTATTTCAAGCCCCTCACAGGTCAGAGTCTTTCACCCCCTGATCTTCAAATATCAAATGCAACTTAAATGGGGAAGTTATGTTCCAATCAGAGTATCAGGCACAGACACTCAGCACACATCTCTGAAGTTGCCTGACACTGTTTTTTTTCCACTGCACATCTTCAACAGAGAAAAAAAAAATCCTTTATGTACACAGAATGGCATCTGAGTTTTGTATCTGCAAGGGTCTGCCCACACAGAGCCAGCCAAGCCGGAAAATCTGGCCTTCTAAGTGCTGTGCCTAGATACTGCAGCCTCAACATTTGTCATATTTTTCACATATCATCTAAGGAAAGAAAAGTATTGAAGAACAATGCTACAGAAAGTGAAGAATAGGGCTAGACACAGTAGCAAAAATTAAGATAAAGTCCATTCTGATTTACTGGTTTTACACTGATTTAAGTAGGGCTAGACTTCCATACCAGTTATGCATTTAATCAGGAACTGAAACCTGAAATATCTGGAGTGCTTGCTGAACCTTTCCCTCATAGATTAGCTTACAAAAAAGCATAGAATCAGAGAACAGTTAGGGTTGGAAAGGACCAGTTCCAACCCCCCTGCCATGGGCAGGGACACCTCACACTAAACCATGTCACCCAAGGCTCTGTCCAACCTGGCCTTGAACCCTGCCAGGGATGGAGCATTTACAACTTCCCTGGGCAACCCATTCCAGTGCCTCACCACCCTCATAGTAAAGAACTTCCTCCTTATATCTAACCTAAACTTCCCCTGTTTAAGTTTGAACCCATTGCCCCTTGTCCTGTCACTACAGTCCCTAATGAAGAGTCCTTCCCCAGCATCCTTGTAGGACCCCCTCAGATACTGGAAGGCTGCTCTGAGGTCTCCACGCAGCCTTCTCTTCTCCAGGCTGAACAGCCCCAACTTTCTCAGCCTATCTTCATACAGGAGGTGCTCCAGTCCCCTGATCATCCTCGTGGCCCTCCTCTGGACTTGTTCAAACAGTTCCACGTCCTTTTTATGTTGAGGACTTGAGAACTGTACACAGTACTCCAAGTGAGGTCAGTGAAAACATAAAAAAAACAAACCTTCTACCTAAGTGTTTCAATGAAACACTTGCCAAACTAAAAGACTGATCTACTGAAAATCTCCTTGTCCTTTTCATGATGTGCTTTAAAATCTACTTTCTTTCTTAGTATCAGAATTAACTGAATTCTGTTATTAATATTCAGAAGATCATCCCTTTCTTGAAGCACTCATTTATACAATGACACAGTGAAACAGTTAATATTCCTTGATCTTGAGAGATAAAGCCATACTTATATTAAAAAGAAGAGTGCATTAGACACTGAGACCTAATGTTGAGACCTACAGTTCAAGAGCACTTGGAGGTAAGACTGGCTTGCAGCTCTTCCTAGCACACACATGCACATATAAGTTAAAAATAATGAGCCCCTACTTCCATCTAATAGATTAACCACTTTAAGGACCAGAAGGTTATACTTTGATCCTTTAATGCTCTATTATGTAATCATTTTGCCAGTATTTCCTGGCTTCAATCTCAATAGTTTATAAACCAATATAAACATACATACAGTCACCTGTTTGCAGGGCATGAGTCACATCTCTGTTTAGTTTGATTCATGCAGGTTAATAAATAAGGTTCCCAGCCTCTGTCGCATATACATATTTGATGCAGTCATCAACTGTAACACCTAGCTGTGAAATGGTACTTCACAGGATCTGGCTCTTGGTTAATTAAAAATTCAGTCTAGCCAAGTTTAAAGCTTTTTTATTTTGTTTTGCCTTTTTTTTAAGGGATACTGAAAACAGCTTGAGAAACAAAGTTATGGTGAAACCTACCATATACTACAGTAAGTTCCAGCATTCATTCTTCTGAATCTTCACCTGTGCAATGTGCCACAAGTGTATAATAGACATACAGAAGAATGTTACTTGAAATGTCTTTAAGAAACTTGTCTCTACCCAATTTATCAGTCATTAGGCTACTACAGATAAGGGCACTTTCTCCTAATTAGACTGAAGATATGCTAGCGGGCAACCAAAAAGTCTGATTTGTAAGACTATTGATGGAAAGGAAATGAGTGAGAAAGAATACACATCCCAGTGACTGCAGCACATATCATGAACCGTATGATGTGGGTGCCTGAAGACCGACCACTGGGGCTGTTTCAGTTTGGTCTAATAACTGAGTGACTTTGTGAATTTTCATGCCGTACTGTCATGCAAGCTAATTAGGAATGTGCTGTGAAATCATTTATTATACACATCTCCTGCAGAGTACAGGGACACATTGTTTATAAGAAGGGAAATATCCTGCTTTCCATCTCTGCATGTGAAATGCTCTGTGTATTTAGGTAGAACAACTTTGTATCTTGATAGTTACAGTAGTCTTACATACATACCATTAAATGCAAATCTTGAAGACATCCATACTGTAACATTATTTTGTAAATCATTACTAGATATTAAAGTACAGCCCTTTACTTTGCAGGTAATGCCACAATTCCTTCCAATTCAAAAAGGACGTAAGGCAAGAAAAGCTGCAAATCTAACAGAAATCTACCGGTCTCGCCACCAGGGGACACTGTAATTTCATTTCAAAAGCATGAGGAAACAAATTTTTGATTTAACACCAGTAAGTCAAATTTAGATGGATAGATGAAATCTTTACTGTGTTAGTTGTATGCTTCCTCACAGTACAGCTAGTAAAAACGATAAACACATGCCCAAAATAACATCGAAGCTGAGAAAGTCTTTGAGACTTTACATCACATACACCTATGTATCTCCAAACAACCAAAATGGTCAAAATAGCTAAAGAAAGAAATGTGTTTACACTGGTTTTATCTGTTGATGTTGGTAGTTATTTACAATATGCAAAGTGAGATTTAGTAAGTCCTTATTTGATATACATTTACATTTGGATTAATTTATGCATGGATCTATGATTGCCAAACAATGAGAATCGCATATCCACAACTCCTATAACATTATGTTACAGGATTATACATTACACCACCTTATGTAAAGCACAGTATAACACCTTATGTAAAGCAGAAAGTATGTTCTCCAAAATTAACAACGTGGAACCAATAAAACATGAGATAAAAGAATGAAAACATAACCACAGAAAACATAGAGATGGATTTATGAGGTTTCCTGCTTCAATCAAATAGTTCTGCTTGTCAAATAAACACTTGTGCTGCTTCTTTATGTTAAATTGGCAAACATGTCTCTAAATACTTCAACTGTGTCTTGAAGACTATACAGAATCATAGAATGATTAGGGGTGGAAAGGACCTTAAAGATCATCTAGTTCCAAGCCCCATGCCACTAAGCTAGTTTGCTCAAAGCCCTGTCCAACCTGGCCTTGAACACTTCCAGGGGTGGGGCATCCACAACTTCTCTGGGCAACCTATGCCAGTGCCTTACCACTCATAGTAAAGAATATTTTCCTAAATGTCTAATCTAAATCTAGCCTCTGTCAGTTTAAAGCCATTCCCCATCGTACCATTGCTACATGCCCTTGTAAAAAGGTGTCCTGGGTTCAGCAGTAGCAGTCATGTTTTTCTTTTGTGTTAACTGGTGCAGTGCTGTGTTTTGACTTCTAGTTTGAGAACAGTGATGGTGAAGCCGATGTTTTCGGTTGTTGCTAAGTGATGTTTACCCTGACCAAGGACTCTGTGAGGCTCATGCTCTGCCAGGGAGGAGGGGAGGCTGTGAGGAAGCAGAGACGGGGCGCCTGACCCGGGCTAGCTGGGGAGGTATTCCATACCACAGCACGTCATGCCCGGGGTGGGGGGTAATTGGGAGTTACCCGGAAGAACAGGGGCTTCCGGGTGGAACTCGTTTTCTTGGCCGGTGGTATCGTATTCTCTTCTCTTGTTATTTTCCCTTATCATTGTTTTAGCTGATAGTAGCAGTGGTGATTTGTTGCTGGACTGTTCTTGTCTCAACCCGTAGGAGTTGCACTCTCTCGATCCTCCTCCCCGTTCCTCCGGGAGCGGGGAAGGGGAGAGCCCCGGTGCGGGGAGGGGGGGAGACGGACACGGACCTTGATTGTTGTCAGCTCGGCACCACTCACTGGGAGTGAGTGAACAAGTTACCTGACTGGGTTTAAACCACGACAAAAGGCCCTCTCCAGATTCTTTGTAGGTCCCCTTGAGGTACTGTAAGGCTGCTCTAAGGTCTCCCCAGCGCCTTCTCTTCTCCTGGATGAACAAGCCTACCTTTCAACCTGGCTTCATAGCAGAGGTGCTCCAGCCCCCTGATCATCTTTGTGGCCCTCCTCTGGACTTGCTCAAGCAGGTCCATGTGCCTCTTGTATTGGGGTCCCAGAGCTGGGTGCAGTACTCTGGGGGAGGGGGGGGTGTCTCACGGGGGGGGGGGGGGGGGGGTGTCTCACGAGAGCAAAGTATAGAGGAAGAATCATCTACTTTGACCTTCTGGTTACAATCCAGCTGTTGGTTTTCTGGGCTGCAAGCACACGTGTTGAGTTTCTTGTCAACCAACAGCCTCCACCTTTTCTCCTGATGCTCTTAATCCATTTTCCTCCCAGCCTGCATTTGTGCTTGGGTTTGCCCCAACCCAGGTGCAGGACCTTGCACTTTGCTTTGTTGAACTTCATGAGCTTTGCACTGGCCCACCTCTTGAGCCTGTCAAGGTCCCTCTGGATTGGAACCCTTCCCTTCAGCATGTTGACTGCACCACACAGCTTGATGTCGTCAGCAAATTTGCTGACAATGTACTAGTACCATATTGAGAAAGGTTGGAATCTATGCTAACAGTGAAAGTCCCCCTGACAGGAAGAGATTCACATTTTAATCAGTGATTTAGTTTAATTCAATTGGTTTTTGAAGGTGTAGGCTTCATTCATTTTTTGCAACTTTGGTGTTCAGTACTTGCTTCAATAAATTCAATGCACACATCAAATGATAAAGGTTATAGGAAATCATTAAGTGAATATTCCAAGCAGTATTTCACTCATCACCTTGGGTGGCTCAAGATTCAAAATTTCATTTGTTAAGCTTAAGAGTACACTTGAATTATGAAGGACACAGGAAACTGCACATAGGTTAACTACAAGCCCAGGGTATTACCATCTAGAGCTCAGCGTTTTACCTTAGAGAAATTTAGTTAAAAAAATAAGCATTAGTTCTGTGTATTCTGTACAACTTGAACATCTCAGCTAGCAATAAAGACCAAATTGCCTCTCCCAAGTTAAAACCACTCTCCTGACGTATCTTACAGACCTGTCAGATGACAGCACCAGCAGTCCTTTATTGCAACAGCATTTATGGCCTGTACTGTGCCTATTTCAGTTGTCAATATCATCAAGAGAAATGAGCAGTCATGTTTTCCTTTACTGCAATTTTTTTCCCCCAACTGCTGTTTCACTTCACCCTCACTGTGCATTCACCTTCCAAAAGCAAAATGAAGTATATTCATTCCAAAATCTAAGCCAAGAGTGAAGACTTTGGAAAGACCGGAAAGAAGAGATCTCCACCCGGAACTGTGACAAGATGGGAAAGCTCACAGGTAGTGGTCAACAGCTGTCATCCAAAAACACAAAGGAAACAAAAAAGAAGTTGTCACTGCTTCCAGTAAAGCTGAGAATATAGATTCACTAGTAAATTAACAGTTTATACAGAACACTCTGTAGCATCTGAATTTGGGCCATGGAAACTGTCTGGGTTATATTGTATCTGCCAGGCCTGAGCTGAAGCAGCAGGTATGCAGGCTCTGAAGCATTTGCAAAGGCAATTAAGCACATCCTCTCAGGGCGCACCATGGTAGGCCTGTATATCACTGTCCCCTAACACTTCTCAGCACTTGTCAACTGTGAGCTAAGACTCCCACCATTCTGCACTAAGAAGAATGAGTGCTCCTATACCTGCTAGAAGACCAACCAGGTTAGCTCAGGCTATAGAGTTGTTCCAGACTTAACTGCTAAGGCCCTGGCAGCCTGATCTAATTAGATCTACTTCAGGCAGGGACAGGATTTGGTCCCCTCCAGAGCTCCCTTTCAAACTAAGTTATTCCAGGATTCTATGATCTTTCACTGTTTAAACTAACCCAAGTCACTGAAAGAAACTGGGTTGTTTGCATATTTATGAAGATGGCATCCCCCAGGAAACACACACAAAAGCGTCTTAACTGGCATAACAAGTGGAAAAGGGGAAGTCTGTTCACAGCCTTGGCTACTGTTTTCCCATGTATTGACAATTCCATCTATAAACCTTTTGTACAATATAATCATACCATTTACAGCACACTTTCAACTAAAACTCTCGATGGAGAGAATATGGAGACAAAAGTTAATATACATTGATTAAGACATTACATAAAGAGAAGAGGACAATTTAGTTATCACAGATGTGTCATAAGCCTTGGGAACTCTGAACGTTGAGGTGAATAATGTTGTTTACATTGCAGCTATACCATTATAATCCATATTGTTAATAGGTGGTGATATTAACTTTGGTAAGAATATATTCTTAGCTATAATAAGAACTAGAAAACAGGAAAACCATTCAACACAACATTTGAAAGGAATTTTACTTTACTGTGTTTTCGGTATTAGAGTTCTTGTCTTCTCTGGAAGTTAGTTCTTGTCTTCTCTGGAAGACTAGGCAGGGATCAGACAGGCCAGACCTATTTAATATGTTTATATTCCTAATACTAGAGAAAACTTTGATGGATTTCTGACCCACGCCTTTTCTTTCTGCAGGCAATAAGCACTAAAAATTGGATCTCCTGCTGTGCAGCCCTGATGCTAACAAACGTTTTCAGTTCTGACATTTCTGTGACACTTTATGCAACTGTCAGTGGGCCTTATTCAATATATCAGATACAACTGCAAGCTTATGTCTCTGAGATGACATTGAACTATTCCAAATGTCTTTCATATGAATCAGCAAAAGTGCCTTTTTCCAGCACCTTTTTAGTATGCACTGAAAGGGTTTGATTAAGTGTTAAAGTCTGATTAGTCTGTTTCACAATTATGAAGGATTGCACTTGACAAAATCTGACAGTGTCTCAGGCTAATCTCAGAGCTACACAATATCTGTAAAATTGAAAACATGCAAAAAAAACCCCCACAATCATTGAAATTAACAGTTTTGTTAAAACATGAAGAACAAAAGCTAAAATTCAGGTTGGCATCAAAAATTCATTGCTTAATGACTTAAGACATCTTACCTAGGTGGACCAGTGCCCAGTATCTTTCAGTCTGCTCAGAGCTACTCCTTAAATACTCATATCACAGGTACATTCAGTCATGATGTTATTACTCATATCTCTGGTATGGACATAGGCCAGGACTATAAAGACTGGTGCAGAACTGGCAAACTGCATCAGTCTCAACTAAGAATGCCTAATCCTGACAAATTAAAATAAGGGAAAAACAACCCATAATGCATCCATGTGATTACAAAATACACTCACAGAGGAACATTTGCTTCTTGCTCCTACTGTTCATCAGCTGTGCCCAAACACACAAAAAGAGGTTACAGCATTCACTTTAAGCATACATGCACATATACTAAGTAAATGGCTGAAAAGCAGAAATTGCACTTTTTATGCTTTATTTACATTCTTATTTAATAAACTAATGCCTTTGTCACATTCTTAAAACACTGTGTCTAGCATAACACATTTAAAAGCAGGCTGGGGTAGAAAATACCAGAGAAAGAACAAAAACTGTAGTCTTAGAACTTGCCATATGAAGCCACTAATGAACTTACTGCATTAAACAGGTTAACAGAGCCCTTTGGTTAAAAGCAGCACAATATTACAACCAAGCTGTTCTCCCTACAATCTGAAATAATTTGGATTAGAGTGATTTATAGCAGAAAAACTGTAAGCATGTAAGCTTTGAGGATGCTTAAAACACTGCAATGGGTTGCCCAGACCAACTGTGGAGTCCCATCCTTGAGGCTACTCAAAACCCTACTGAACATGACACTAAGCAGCCTGCTCTAGGTGACCCTCCTTGAGCAGGAGGACTACTCTGGACATGTTCAGAGATCACTGCCAAGCTCA
Organism: Pezoporus wallicus; assembly: GCF_028554395.1. Taxonomy (NCBI): domain Eukaryota; kingdom Metazoa; phylum Chordata; class Aves; order Psittaciformes; family Psittacidae; genus Pezoporus; species Pezoporus wallicus. The sequence continues at coordinate 4,777,564 of NW_026639744.1, forward strand.
GCAATTGTGATCCAGTAAGTATATTATCTTAAATATTTTTGAGATAAACACCACAAAGTAAGCATTGGAGGGCTCTAGATAAATGTACCAGTTATAAAAAATCATGCTCCATCATCAGAAGATAAAGGACATCACTGAGCACTTCTTCATTCTCATATGAAATCTGCCCTTTATTACAGGAAGCAATAACTGAGTAACTGAAGCACCACGTGTCTGGTCAGCACAGTGTGTGTGAGCACAGCTCCCTGAACAGAAACAGAGGTCCCACAAGGTATGCAGAATCACACTTCAAAGCCTAAGTAGCACTACCTACTTCACTAACACCACCTTGAGCTGACACAACTGGGCTTGGTCTGAGTGATATGGTTTCTTTAAACAACTGTAAATTTAATCCCGTACTTGATGCATTTTGAGGCATGTAGCTTCTTTATTAAATAAATACTATCTAAATGCCATTCTTTCTGGGCATTTTAATGTTATTTAATACTGTGTGTCTGCTTTACATAGAATCCTTTCTAAACTTGGTAGAATACTTTTTTTGGGTGAAAATAGTTGAATCCTTTTATAAAGTTATCCTGCACAAGGTACCCTGATCTAAAAGCAGGCCAAGTTCAAACACGAAAATGTTTTTCACTAGTTTCAGTACAAAGACAGTCCTGAGAAGACCACTAAAATCCTTGAACTTTAAACACATTTAAGCTTTTTGATGAGTTAGCACTATAAAGGATACTCTTCTCAAAGTCTTCCTCAGAATACCTAAAGTCAGAAATCATGCCAGAGATGGGCTAGGTTTCTTGCAGATATTCATATAAGACAAAAAAATCCTATAGATAGTATCACCCATACAGGAACCTGACTTCTTCACGTATCAAGTTACTAAAACAGAAATTGACAGAACACACTTGTCAGCTTCACAGAACTGGGGAACTGCATCTCTAAGGGGATGTAAAACCACAAAAATGACGAAGAACTTGTCAAGTCAAATAATATAGACACAGACATCATAAAGGAATTGAATCAAATTTAATTTCCATGATAACTGAGGAAATCACTCCAGCCACTGCCCTTGTCAGTTTGACAGCAATGCCATGTCTGAATGGGAAAATATGCTTCAATACTTTTGAAATACCTAGAAATGTTGGGCAATGTTAAAAAAACAAACAAACAAACAAACCTTTCCCTTAAAAAACCTTCTTCCCCTTAGTTATAGAATTAAGAAAAGGAAATGCCTGTGAGAAGCATGAAAGAAGAAATCAATATTTTCAATTGAGGTACATTATCTTGCAATATCCTGAACTGTTCCTAATGTAAGCTTTGAAAACACAGAGAAATATTAATAATTTCTCAGAATTCTGACAGAAAAAAAAAAAGATACAGCTTCAACAGGAATTATTTTAATTAGTGATTGATTTACACAGGAATTACTGGCTGGATAACTTTAGATCCTCTTTAAGGACTTGATGATAAAGAGAGCGAGTACTTTTATTGTGCAAAACCTGTCATAAATTTTACCTTCAGACATGCAAATATTCCCACTATTGTACATATTGCTACAGTCTTTCATGAAATTTACATTCAAATCACTCAGCTTATGCTGGACCATACTTCATGGTTGATTTATTGGAGTTTTTTGTCGCTTTTCTACTTTACTTCGTATGCCCAGGATTACTATGATTCAATCTGAACCAGATCAGCATTTTAAACACCTTTCTCTTTCATCACAACCTAGGTAATCTGGGTATATTACAGTTGACATCAGGAGTGCATTCTGCTTGCAGCACACACACTGGACTGCTTTCAGATATAGCTAAACTACAGATACTCCATGGGACTAAAGGAACTAAACACTGCAACTACTACAGGTCATCATATGCCCACACAATGTCCCAAAAAGTATATATACCATGAAAGCTGGGTCCTCAGATGTTTCACTCAACTGATCCTCTCCTACTACATGAATTACCAATGCAGACATAGCATGGGGCTCAGAGAATCTGATCCATATTATTACCAAGCAGAGAAACATGATGCATTTATGACTGCCTTCTGGTAGGAATACAGCCACTGCCTTTGATATCAGGAGACCATTCCTGCTAGGAAAAGGTGGCAATAACCAGCAGAAAGCTTGCTGTAAAATCAGCTCTCAATATAAGGAGATTTGAGTCTCTCTGCTTACAATACAACAGATGCTTAAGTCCATAGTTTAACATGTAGCTCTGTAGCAAGGATAAAGTAGGAATTGTCTGACCACCTCTTACATGCCTGTTAAAGGAATAATAAAATGTGCAGGAGAAAAAGAAAGGCCTAAAGAAGGACTAGTCCTCTGAGTCACCAGCAGGAAAACAAACATTTCAAAGATAAAAATTCTTTTTCTTTTTTAAGCCTGACAAGAAGTCGTCATAGCTATGCACCAGCTGTTCAAATCAAGAGACTGCATATTTTCAGCTACAGGCAGGAGAAATTCCTCAAAAAAAAGAAAAAAAAAAAAAAAAAAGCTTCTAATGATCAGGAAAATGACAAAAGGAAGAAAAGAAAGCCAAAATGCTCCATCCCTGGAGCATACATGTAATAATATGACCAGAGCATCTAAGGCCAGGATGATGGACAGAGCCATGGTCTAGCATGAGGCATCCCTGCCCATGGCGGCAGGGTTGTAACTAGATGATTTTAAGTTCCTTTCTGACCCAAACTATTCTATGATTCTATGAAAAGGTATGAATCCTCTTTTTTTTGTCCAAGTCTCAAATGATATTCATAACAGCTCACAGCATTGAAGAATGGATAAAACTTGACTGCTTACTTACTTGAAAAATATAAAAAGAAGTGTCCTGTGTCCTGCTACCAGCACTTCAGGATTTGAATGAAATACGCGCACCATATCTAGCAAAACCTTATTTTGCAACTTAGTGGGAGAAAGAATGTCTTCCTCAAATAACTAAAATAAAATTAAAAAAATAAAAAGGATAATTATCAAATAAAATGTAACTAAATCTAAATAGACATAACTGCCAAATAACATCCAAATGAAATATACTACCAAAATGTGCCTTGGAAAGCCTCTCAGTGGAATCCTCCTGCTGGTGTAAGACCACAGGGCAAGACTAGGCATTTTCACCATTCCTCATGTCTTTCAGGCTTAATTATATGCTGGGATTCAAACCCATTGCAAATTTTCATCTCAAATTCATTGCACCCCCATGATGAAAGAGGGCCTACAGCACACCCTGCAGCTGGGGAAGGCTGTCTCCCTCCTGCCTCAGCAGGGCGCGCACCATACATTCCTCCCCATCCTACAGTTGCCAAACAGTTGAGCCTTCCCTATAAAGTTCTGGTGTGGAAGGAAGCCAACAACACATCTGAGCTGGGCTGCCAAACATGCCAGGTGCAGGCTCTCTCACAGGTGACTGTGACATGAGCCCAGAAGAGTGAGCCTCGTGCTGAACACACAAACACCTGACATCCTACATCTAATTCAGAGTGTTTCTAGGGGGCCAAAAGGAGGATCAGGCAGCCAGCCACTGAAGCTCAAGGGCACTTAAGCTCATTGCACAAAACACCAGCTGCAGGGCTTGCAATTTATTCTCCATTTAGCTACTCCTACTGCAGGGACTTAAAAGTAACACTGAGTACTCAGTGACAATACAAAACGGACAGCCTTCTCATGCGATGTCTGATACACTGAACACGTCAGTAGCTCTGGGGCAAGAGATGCCACCAGCTGGGAAAACAGGGAATAAGAAGTCTTGCAGACCATGCACCTAAAGCAAAGCTGGATCCTGCAAAACTTCTCCAAAGGAGTTTCTTGCTTTATGACTAGGGTGGAAATAAAATAAGAACTGGAGCCAGAATTGGGCAGAGAATTGTAGCAATTTTTTTCTTATTGTGAATGGCAACTAGAGAATCTCTAACATGCAATCCCTTGATAGGAAATGGCAGACATATTCCTTCAGAGCTCTTCATACCCTCCTCTGAACTCCAAAATGCATTCCAAGAGAGAAACTAAATATGTTAGTCTTGTTATATTAAATCACTAGTTGTAACCAATAACTTCTATGACACTTAACTGAAGCTTGAATCCCTGTCCCTGCAAGCATGAACATGTGTATGAAGTGCATGCCTCTCCACTGCACTTCTAAAAGTCTGCTCTCTTGATAGAACTATTCTATCAATAGAGTGCTATCAGGGGGCATGTATTAAGTGGAAAACTTCCTTGCTGATGGCAGCTCTTGTCCTACAAAAGCTCAACCACAACACCGCGTCTGACGAGGACATCAGGTTTTATGTCTGCAGGCTTCTGCATTCATATTCAGAATCCTCAGTCGTATCTGAGCAATGTTTTCTCCACTCAGAGCACATAAGGCTATTGAATTTGTCAAAGAAAAATCAAGATAGTGAGAGAATTAAAAGAATCTCTGTAACACACTAGCCCTTTCCAAGCACTGATTTATTGCCCAACCGCAAGTTCATCATATGAAGACACATGGTATTAATACAAACTGAAGTGATCGCAGGTGATCTAGCACATGTTCCAAGGTTTATTTAGCATTCAGGAAAGAGGAGTAATTAAACCTGTTCTTACAGACGAAGACTCCCAAATGATGCATCAGAGAAGACCACTCTGGTGTTTTTCAGTCTTTGTCATCAGAATTTTTTTCAGGCCATCTAAAAATCAAACTTTCTTCCCACAGTTCAACTTCTTGTCCTATCAAGGATAAGGGGAGGGGGAAGAGGAGGGATTCAAACTTAATTCAATTTTAAAACCCAACAGAAAACAATTACCGCAGTACTAACATATGCATTATGTTGGATCCTGCCACCCACCAGTTAACTCATGTGCATGCCAGCTTTTTAACTTTTCTCAGCAAATTTGGCATTTCACTGCTGTCAGAGTGAATCACTGCTGTATTCTAGTCCTCCACAAATTTATCTGAGTCTGCTTTCGAAAGCACCTCCTGAAAAAGCAGCCCAAAAATTCTTATGATTCTCATGCCTAGGGAAGTGCTCCACATGTTTGAAGCTTATGTGCCAATTTGACTACAGTTGCACAAAAAAAAAGAGAGGCAAAAGAATTCTCTACTTCAAATACATAATGCACCAAATTAGTACTGAAAGATGAACTTTTCAGCATCCTATAAACCGCAAACCCTAGGAATGCTTAACAAATATTGATTACTTACCTGTTGCTACCTTGACATATTTTTTCTAAATAATACAATTCAATATAAAGTACCCAGATACAAATGCTTCAAAATCTACAGTCTTACAAACTCCTATCCATGTGCAAGTAGGTTCAAAATAGCAAGTGCTTTCAAAATGTCAAATTAAATGTTTAGCAATATTGTTTACACCCAAAATCTTTTGAGAGACATCAGATAAAATGAATCTATCTTAGCCTGGCATCAATCCCAAAATGTTATTAGCTTTGCTTCGTATTTCTTGTTGACACTTCAAATATTATGTGTGCAGGTTAAGCAATTAACAGCCTTCAGTCTTCAAAGGCTTATAATACAGGGGTCTGTAATGACCCCCACTTAACAAAGTCAAAATGGCATCTGCTTGTAGGTTACTTTACCAAAGACCAGACAGCTTCCACTGATTTCATCTTCTGCATTAAATACATCTGGACTTTTTATCAAATAGTCAACGTGAAAGAAGACAGCAAAGCTTGTGCTTGTTTTTGACACCTCACTGGGTTTATAAATACTCCACAGTCTATGCAATAAATGAAAAAAATCAGAATTATTTAGCAGTCTAAAATTATGTAAATTAATACAAAGGTCCAATAGTCAACAAATACTGAATTTTCAAAATAAAAGTTCCCCTTTCAGGCACTCTCATTCTTCATTTAAACAATTGTTGAAGGCTGAATGACCACATTTCAGGGGGCAAAGTGGGAGTTTTTCAGCTCCAAAAGTTGAGGCAATTATCTGAACACAAAAATTTGATTTGTTACTTACTTACAGAAATCCTCCCAAGTTTATCTTATATGTGATTGCTGAAAATTTAGAAAATTCTAAGTGTGATTCAAAACAGAATGATATCTGTCATGGTTCAGCAACTCAGTACGACAGAGCTGCTCACTCATTCCCTCCCTTTTCCCACCCTGGCTGGGATGGGGAGGAGAATCAAAAGAATGTAAAACCCATAAGATAAAAACAGTTTAACAGCTAAAATATATTACTACTGTTACTACTAATAATAACAAAAATAAGGGAATAGCAAGGAGAGAAATAAAAAAAAAAAAAAAACAAAACCAAAAAAAAGCAACCCAAAAAACCCAACAACCAAACCAAACAGAACACCATTAGTAAACACAAGTGATGCACAATACAAGTGCTCACCACCCACTGACTGATACCTAGCCCAACCCGAGCAGCAATCAATCCCTTTCTGGTAACTCCCCCCTATCTCTACACTGGGCATAACGTGCTGTGGTATGGAATACCCCTTCAGCTAGTTTGGGTCAGGTGTCCTGTCTCTGCTCCCTCCTGGCTTCCCATTCCCCTCCTCACTGGCTGAGCCTGAGAGACTGAAAAAACCCTTGATCAAGGTTAAGTGGTACTGAGCAACAACTAAAACATCGGTGTGTTATCAACGTTGTTCTTAGATTAAATCCAAAACACAGCACTGTACCAGCTAACAGAAAAAAAAAACTCTATCCCAGCTGAAACCAGGACAATACCATACACTGCTTGTAGTCACAAATCACTTAATTTTGCTAGCATTGGAATAATATTCTTTCATTATTCGCAACTTGCCAAACCGCTTTGTTGCAAACTTTTATTCATAAATAGTTTAAATCCAATATCCAAGGATCAAATAGTCCTACACAGAAAACACCTATCAAATTAAAATGAAATCAGACTGAATATATGAAGACTTTTTATAGCTATAAGGTGTATATTGGGTCTGGACAAGAGAAATGAAGGCAGAGCAACCATGATTTATAATTTCATTGTTCACATATTGAAATCACACTATATTGGCTCCATTAAAAAAATATTACTCTGAATGTCTCTGCAATGAAATTAAAAATAGATTTTTACTCATCAGACAAACATGTTTCTGGAACAGTGTCTCAAAAACAACAGTTGGGTGAAAATACTAACCACCACCCAGATGGAGCTTGCTTTCCTGCAAGAAAGTGCACAGTGTGATTGATTATAGCGAATGCAGTGAAAATTCATGGTGCTGAAGATACCCAAGGTTTTCACAGTCTTTTGAAAGGAAAAACCAAACCAAGATAAAATCTAAACCAACAAAAAGTACAACAACAACAATTCACAACCGGTAATAATTATTCAAGTACTAATTACCACAAGTATTTGCTAGAGACCTGGCATTGAAATGGAGATATCCATACCACAATGAAAACTCCATTTCAGTGGCAAATCAATATATATCTCTATCAGGAAAGACAAATTCTGTCAAGATGAAGAACAGTAAAATAGCTGGGGAAAAAATAAAAAAAAGTACTGTAAATCTGTGTTAATTTCATTGAAAAGCAAAATATATAACTTTGTATAGTCTTAAAAACTGCCTCTTATTCACAAAGAGCTGAAGAATGCACACATTTCATATGTACACTACAGATGACTCTTGGGTGGCTACACAACTGTGCTACTTCACTGCTGCTTCCTTGGTCATTGTATTAGTCTTTCAAGTTTCACAAAGTCCTTGCCTCATAAACCAGCTATATACTTCCAATATATTATATCCAGTGTAATCAGCTTATAGACCTTTATGATTCATGCTCATTTAAAAACAGTCTACCTACTTGCTTGTATTGAAAAGTCACATATTTTGCCACAGTGCCTTTTACCACAGGCTTGCTCAGCACTTGGTCTCAATGAGGATCTCTAGATACCACACCAATAGGTAAAATTACTAAAAATGAACATTTGACCTTGAGGATTCTCCAATCCATTTAAACCTAAAAATTACATGTATTGCCTTCCTGTGCACATGGTACTAAAACTGTAGATGCTTGTAGACAAAACAGACCTCAGAAAATACTCAAAAACTCGTCATTTTACTCAATACAGAAAAAAACCACAAATCTCTCTCAACAGAGTATTTTCTAAATAATGTTTCAGGTTTTTCCCTCGAATTGACATCACATTGGACTGTGTTCTCTTACCTTTCCTTCCACATATAACCACCTACCTACATACATATGCAGACATTCTAACTGCAAAGAAGCATACCCTGATGCGACAGTGAAAAAATACAGCAAGAGGTTCTGTTCTCCTGTTCCACTTTTGCTTCTATTTTAAAAAATAAAACAATATTTGATATATTTCCTTCATATTTCATGGCTCAGTTGAATGAGCTGGTTTTGGTTTACAGAGCTATTAACTGATACAAAATAGATAGACCAAAACTATTTCAAAAAGTTCAGGTCAATTTAAGCTTTTAGTTTTAAAAGCCTTTCACCAACTTTTTACTTTATTAAGCAATCAAATACTTTTTTTTGGTTTTGTTGTTTTTTTTTTTTCCCAGATTTGCCAAAGGAAATTTGACAACATTTGGCATTAGCATCTACAAAATTACCGATTTTCATTTCAGAAGTAGCCTATATATTTAAAAAAGACTGGATTATTCTCAGAAGAATGAAACATTTAACCTCTGAATAAATCACAGCTTGTGGGTTGAACCAAAATGAAACTTTTCAATATCTCATTTTGTTGAAGTATCTTCTGTATTTAGTTGAAGCTGCAAAGTTTTCATCATTCTTACTGTCAGTACATAAAAACTTTGATCATGTGTCTACCTTTAGACTGTCATAAAAAGAAAAAAAAACAACCTTAAAAAAAACCTATGCTTTCACTGAAAAAAGATTTGATACAACAAATCTTACTCTTTTTTTGAATCTATCTGCTGTCCCAGAGAAAGGCAACATAAGCCTGGCATGCCAATATGAGTGCATGGATAAACTTGTTGGATACTTTGTCCAGACTTCCCTTTCACTAGAAAAATCCCTTTGTAGGTACACCACACAGCTGACACTCTAAAAAGAAGAAAAGCCTGTTCAGCCATTCTGTAGTATTCCACTGCCTTCAGTAGTTTCAATGTTCTCATTCACCTGTGCATGGCCTGACACACATGGGAGGGGTGACCTCATGCAGGAATGGGCACAGCAGCATGACATCTCAAGAAATTATGTGCAGAGAATGTGAAGTTACACAGGAGAGGTGAACAGATACTAGAAACCATGCCACTCAAGAGAAGAATGTGACTGCAATATACTTTTTGCAAACAGTCACAGAGGTTGGTATTACATGAAGGTGAATCAAGAAGGCAGGTATTACCGCTCAGCACAAAAATATACAGTTGCTCTTTTTTGAAATCACTGCCTGTTCTGTGATGACATTTGCCTTCAAAGGTCTTTAAACAAAAGAAAAAAGTTACTGTGAAAGAAGAGCAGAACTGAATAGGTGGAAAATGCCGTTTTCCCTTGTTATATTATTATCAAATGAATTCCTCTTTATTAAGACAGAATCAAGAAAACAAAACAAAGAATTAACTACTATAATTGACAAAAAGGTTAGTCCAAAGCACACTAGTCCTCTATGTCTTTTTACACCTTTTTTCAAATACTTTACTAAAGCATTTGCTGTTACAGTACATAGCAATAAAATTGACTTGTCATTCTGCAGGCTAAGAACAGCTTGAGGACTGAGAGCCATCCATCTCCAAGGAGCCATTATATGAGGAGGGGAAGTGCCAATCAGGAGAATTTCCAATGACAGAACAATTTCCACAGCTCTTCACTGATAAGGAAAGACAAGTCCAGCAATCCCTAACAACCACTAAGAGACTATTAGTGTTTAAACAAACAATAAAACCTTTAGACTTACAAATAATCTACAAGTACTTTGAATACTGCTATTAGTAACTTAACACTGTTGAGCTTCAATTTCATTTCCCTCAAAAATAAAGAGCCCAATATTTAAGACTGTCTGAAGCTAGTGAATCATCTGCTTCATAATTGGATTCACATATGTTTACCTAAACTTATAAAATCTCAAATTACAGCAGATTTCCTGGAGGAAATCAGAGTTATAAGAGAAGTCTTGAGTTATTGTTTATTCCTCCGATGCTGTTTAAAAATAATAAAAAGAAATTCCCAAAGAGGTAATCCAAAAGCTGTGAGAAAGAAATCACAAATTTTAAAGCTCAATTTTTCTTTTGTTTCATTTCATTTTAATTACAGAATACTGTTACGCAATTTCCATGGAGTTCCTATTTCTCTTTTGAGCACTGCAGCATGCACCTGTTTGCAATTCTGCTGCCATGTTAAACAAAAATTTCAACACAACAACTTGTATCCTTGGCAGGACTGGTCGTCCCCAGACTCATCTACTATCTTTAAGTATGTTTCTCTGAAATGCTCCCAAATTGCCTAAATTCAGGAACATACAGTAGAGGAATAATGATTTGCAACTCAACTTAAATTGTTAAGCACAGTGAAACCTCAGTGTGGCACTCAGCAAACAGTGTAACAAGCTGCAAAGAACCATGGAGATGGCCTAAGTGACACAGTTAATAACAACAGACTGGAGCAGGGAATAGGTATCAGATACAGAACAAGGAAAAAGAAATCTTGTGCAAATCAACAGAAAAGGGTAAGAACTTGGAAAAAAAAAGGGGGGGGGGGGGGAATCCAGCTGGTTAAACTGGAAAGCAAAAGGAAAATGGAGGCAAATGAAGAGAGAAAACAAGGGATTATTTTGTAAACCTTGCACCTGTTTTTACAGGAGAACTTGTACTTATTTTGTTTACCAGAGAAAAAGGATACAAATACTTACCAAGACAAGAAAATATTCTTTTCAGTTTACTGGAATATGTCACATGAGGTGAATATGAAAGAAGTGTTACTAAACTATTGTTTTAATGCACCACATCAATTGCCTCTGCTATTCTACTCAGAAGCATGCAACTAAGCACAGGGTGAAATTTCACACTTGACAGAAACTACCATGATATTATCATTGAACTGGAACAGTCAGACAATCCAGAGCTGGATACACTTGGAGATAGTCAGTTATCCTTTCTGTCATTGCAAACCAGCAAGCTGACTTGGCCTTAGAGAACACTGAATACTGCAGCTTTCCAGCTGCACCAGGGTACTCCTACACCCACCCAGCATCCACTGGATAGCTCACAAGTTAAGACTTCCACAAACTCTACCAGCCTCAGCATGTACTGCATTTGCCTTACCTGGGAAAAATCTAATTTTCCACTGCTTGGCTCTGAACATAGGTCCTACATTTACTCTTTCTCCAGCAGCTCTTATTTACAGACTTATATACAGGACCACAGCACACATCCCTCTGGTGTGCTAATGTTCTCTTCCCTTTCACGGACTTTTGGCAAAGGGCTTCCTTCTCCTTCAGCTCATTTCTTTGGGAAGGAGGAAACATGCCATTTCCAGCTATTTCTTTCACCAGGCTTGAAAGTGTCTGGCAAGTTTGCTAAAAGGAACCTTCTACCATAATGCTTGAGGGATACAGGCCTCCAAGGCAGACAGGGAAGTGGCCCCTCCGCAGCAATTCAAGCTTTACAAGGACTTGTAACAAGAAGTCACCCTGAGGACTACACACAGACAGGATATGCCAGGGGTGTGAAGGACACCTAGTGCAAAGGATTCAGAGGTGCTTTGTGTGCTTAAGGCTGACAGCTAGACTCTGCTGATTAGGAAATGACAAGTTTCGTGGCACGGGGAGATGGCAGAGAACAGGGGTATATTCTATTACCTGAGTTCATTTTACCATGAAGAGATACAATTTCATATTTATCTTTTATTCACGCTACTTGAATAGTAAGCAGAATTAATAAACACTGTATAACTTCTAATTTCTTATTCTGGGGTGACACGATCATCCATTATCCCTTAGGGAAAAAGGGAGACAACTAGACTTCCTACCAGAGCACAACCTCTATTTCCAAACACCCACAGAAGTCACTTGCACACAGAATAAGGAAACAGTATTTTAAATACTAAAGAATTTGACCAAAAAATTCATAGATACAATCTATTTCCACATCACAGTGAAAAGTATTATGTTGGAACAGCTATTAAATATTTCAGTATGAGCATTATATAGCATTGCTGCAGTTGAGAAGCTGCATGTCTTTCTTTACTTCAGGGCAATTATTTTGATGAAGTAAATACTCTGCTGGCAAGGCACACCTGTTACTGAAACACCAGACCATAATCTGAATAAGAGTCTCTCCTGAAAAGGAGCATGTCTTCTTCCCATAGTACACATAGAAACAAGAAAATTGGCTCCTAGACAATGTTATCTAAGAATCAGAGAGCCTCAGCTTCAGAAATCAAGTCACTTATCTGGACTTTCTTGTACAAGAATACAATCTGCCCCCTCGTCCCCAGGAATAATCAGAACACTTCTGAATCACAGTATGATGCCGGAAATCTCTGATCCAATTCCCCACAGTCCTGAAGCAGGACTAACATCATCAGCAATAAATGGAGCTGCTCAGGATGTCCAGATGAGTTTTAAATCGCAAGTTGGCAATCTCACTACCCCTCTGAGCAACCTGGTTTCAGTGCCTCCATTGTGAGCTTTTCGTCCAATATCAAATCAGAAACTCCCTTGTTGCAATTTGCAATTTCCACAGCTCCCTTAAACAAAACTAAGGATTTAGATACTTACTCCTTAATTTCAGCCAGTTAGGAAAACCAATTGTTTTATCGCTGGCTACCATCAATCTCTAAGACAATTTCAAACTTAAGCACCCTTATAGTAGCCTAAACACAAAGAATCCACTACAGTCAGACTGAATACATTACTGTTTATGACTTGAGGTATACGAAGTTACTATGAGTTTAAATCTGTATGACTACGTATGTATTTGTATTACATGCTTAACGACGACTATTCAAATTAAGAGATAATGGAAAAATAAAAGCCCAAATGTGAAAATAAACTAGTGTTCCTAGGAGAAGAAAAGAAAGGCTTGTGAACTCTCATCATTTACAATTAAACACACAATAAAGGTGGCCAATTAAAAGTTACAAATCTATATTTGCATAAAAGCTTATAAATCTTATTTTCAAACAATAATGAGCAAAAATGCTTGCCAAGGAGCCTTTAGAAACAACAGACCTGATCAAACCATAAAAAAGAAGTTTACAGAAAGATGTTTTTGAATGTACATCTGACACGAGAAAGTTTGGGAAAGCAAGGATACTTCTTTACAGGTGGCTTCTCAGAGGATATATTACAGCTGCTGGCAAAAAGGGGCTATAGGATAAACAAACAAAAAAAATATTCCTTAGCTGATTACAAATCACCAGAACCAGACAATACACAATGTTTCGCAACAACCTCACCGGTGAAGCAATTAATTACCATTTATAATCACTTAAAAATGATTTTGTGTTGAAAAACTGAAAGGTGACAAATATGATACTGATTCACTTTTAAGTGCTTTAGAGAGACCAAGAGAGCTACAGATCACTACATCTGCTGCCGGCACCAGGTAAATTGGTAGGAGTAATAGTGAACAATAGAATCGGTATACAAAGTGACAAGAGATTCAGGGAAGGATGTCAGATGCTGATCAAAAGAATGAAGTGGCTCCCAGACGAAAGGCCAGTGGCATGGACCAGCACTCATCACAGTGAGAAAGGGACAACTGAGAGAAAATACAAAAAGTGTCTATAAACAAGTAAGTTACCACAAAAAAGACTAGGGCACAACTGTTCCTTGCCTCCCCCAACTGACACTGACTATTACACAATAATAACCTTTTCTTTTGTTTGGCAGATGTATTCAGAACACAAGTGGTTTTGCGCTGTTCCAGGATTTTCTGTTATATATATGTGTATATATATATATAAATAATTCCAAGTGACATCAAATGAACTTACATGCTCAAAAGAAACAAAAATTAACAGTTCCTCACTCATCATGCCATTAAGCTGGAGAATTTCCTGAAGTAGGATATTGTGAATACCATAAGTTTATTCAGGCTCTGAAAGCAACTGGGGAAATTTAGAGAAGAAAGTTTCCAAATAAGTCAGGCACTGCCTCTGGCTCAAAATGTCCCCAAGTCAAAAACTGCTGAAAACTTGAAGAATATTTTGGAGAAGGATGGCATTTTGTGCTCCTGGTACTGCTCCTCTTTCAAGGTAACTGGTACTGGCTACTGCTGCGGAGGGCATTCCGGTGTTAGTTGAATACTTGTTTTGACCTTGTAGTTTCCATGTTTCAGGTTGCTGATGGTTTGTATTTCCTGGTAACTGTAATTAAAACCAAGACGATGCCACTGAAGTTCAGTATAAGCTCTTTTGATTGTTTTGTTATTGTTTGGTTTGTGGTGGTGGTGGTGTTTTGTTTTGTTTTGTTTCCTGGGGTTTTGTGTGTGTTGTTTTTTGTTTGGTTGGTTGCTTGGGGGGGAAGGGGGGGGGGGAGTTTTAATAAAAGCTACTGTCCTGGGTTCACCAGTAGCAGTTATTTTTCTCCTTCTTAGTAGTTGGTGCAGTGCTGTGTTTTCAACTTTAGTCTGAGAACAGTGCTGATAACACACCAATGTATTTAGTTGTTGCTAATTAATGTTTACTCTGACCAAGGACTTTTGAGTCACATGCTCTGCCAATGAGGAGGAGCACAGGAAGCTGGGAGGAAGCAGAGACAGGACACCTGACCCAAACTAGCCAAAGAGGTATTCCATACCACAGCACATCATGCCCAGTATATAAACTGAGGGGAGCTACCCGTAAGGCCCAGACTGCTGCTCAGGTCGGGCTGGGTATTGGTCGGTGGGTGGTGAGCAACTGTATTCTCTTCCCTTGTTATTTCCCTTATCATTATTATTATTGGTAGTAGCAGTAGTGATTTCTGTTATACCTTAGTTACTGAATTGGTCTTATCTTAACCTGTGAGATTTACATTCTTTCGATTCTCCTCCCTATCCCTACATCAGCAGGGGAGGAAGAAGAGAGTGAGTGAGCAAGCTGCCATGTGGTTCTGAGTTACCAGCTAGGCTTAAACCAGGACAGCTACTCTACACATTATTGAGGTACTAAATCAGATGATTTGAAAATTTTAGATGAATAATAAGCTGAAAGTATCAAAGCCAATAGAAGTCCATGGGGTTTAAAAGTTTGACTTGAATCAGTGGGAGTTCTTTTATCTGAATGAAAAGTTAGAGATTTTTGAAAGTTTCCTGAATTCAAGATTTGTCAACAAGCAGTAAGAGAAGTTAAACCATACAACAAGGTCTTAAAATGCTATTTAAAAAGCCAATATTCAGATGTGCAAGTAATTTATGCCTACCTAAGTATAACTATAACTGCAAGTTCAAAATTCAGGCTGGATATTACACAACACAGTTATGTCCTGTGTTTGTGTTTAGGGTGTTTTTTTGGTTTTTTGTTTTTTTTTGCTAATAATAATCCTTCATTTTGATTGTTTTGGAAACAGCTAGAACTAAAATATTTTTGAAGTAAATCAGGGTCTCGCTTACAGAAATCCATGAAACTAGTAACAGTTGGAAAAAAAAACCCACCAACAAAAAAACAGAAGGAGAGAGGTTGAAAGTTAGATTCCTAATTTACTATTGAGGTGTTTCTTTGAATGTGTCTTTTGTAAATTTTAATACATATTTCTTACTTATCTTTTGAAAAACGCGGGTGGAAGGGTACAAGACATAGAGCATATAACTGTGACCAAGTCCAACAGAATAAAACGAGCTTTTCACACAACTAAAGATCATGAGAAGAAAGTGTTATCAGAAATAAAAAGAAAAGATAGAAGAATTGTAGAAGTAAAAGGTTAAGCGTATGCCTCCTCCTTGGACCTTTGGAAGAGGAGAGTTAACAGTTCATAAGAAAAATGGCCAAGAACCCAGGACTTTACTGCTGCTACTGGTTATGATACTTACACAAGGCTACAGAAAACCACAGTAGGAGTTATAGATAAGGAAATGCCAGAGCAAACAGAAAACAGGCACTAGGCAACAGATACCTGCAGCACTTCCAGAGATTAAAACCATGCTTGTTCAGTAGGACCCTAGCAGAATAAGTCCACACAAAGAGTGATTTACCCCAACTTTTTCTCAGATGGTTGAAAAACTGAAAAAAAAAAAAACCCAACAGGAAATGCTTGGCTGATAACAAAGCAGCTATATGAATATACTGCTCTCAATCTAATGTCAGACTGTTTTTTTTTTCAGGATTCGACTTAGTTTATGTCAGAGCGAGCGACCGGAATCAAGAGAACGACTCAATATGAGTTATGCTTCTTGTTCATTTTATACAAATCCTTAACCCCTTATATACTATTTCTTACATGCACTTACAGTGATTTGGCATGTTATGATTGGATACATGTCCTGAAGATCCTTAGTGACTAACATATAATTGGTTAAACACAGGTGTGAGAACTTGACCTTGAAAGCTTGCCAACAGTCCACAGTTCTCATTAACTTGGTGAATTCCAGCCTCTTATCTTGCTTGCTTAAGCTTCTTTGGGCCTCTCATTGCCTTGCTGTATCTTTCAGGAT
Source organism: Pezoporus wallicus (assembly GCF_028554395.1). Taxonomy (NCBI): domain Eukaryota; kingdom Metazoa; phylum Chordata; class Aves; order Psittaciformes; family Psittacidae; genus Pezoporus; species Pezoporus wallicus. The sequence goes on from NW_026639744.1 coordinate 4,794,100, forward strand.
TATTCAGAGTTTATGTACCAATTATGCATTCTCCCGTGAGAACACTGTCTCCAAATTTACATATTTATGGAATACCATGATGTCATATCACCCTTATTTCAAAATATCATCATTCCCCAATGCTAACAGAAAAGAGGATTTCATATAGATACGCATTATAGATCAATGTTATAGAAAAGCATGGAATTAGCAACTTCTCAGATGGGTATTTCAATTCACCATTCCGCTCTTATAAATGAATATGCATAAGCATGTTTCTTGTAATCTAGTGCAACAAGCAGGTTGACCTAGAAATCAACAGGTTCTAAACCTCTGCAAGACAGAACTACAATGTTAATGTAAACAGAGGGTAGAGAATGGAAAAGAAAGATAGCTGGGTACTCATGGCTCGGTTGGGTGTACTAAACCTGGCTGGATGGCCAAGCCTAAAGAGTGGTGAATGGAGTTAAATTCAGTTGGTAGCTGGTCACAAGTCGTGTCCCCCAGGGCTCAGTATCGGAGCCACCTCTGTCCAATATATCAGTAACCTGGATGAGGAGATTAAGTGCATCCTCAGTAAGTTTGCAGACACCACCAAGTTGGGTTGAAGTGTTGATCTGCTGGAGGGTAGGAGGGGTCTACAGAGGGATCTGGACAGCCTGGAATGATGTGTCAAGGTCAACTGTATAAGGTTCAACAAGGGTGTCAGGTCCTGCACTTGGGTCACAACCACCCCAAGCAACACTACTGGCTTGGGTAAGAGTGGCTGGAATTCTGGTTGGCAGAAAAGGACCTGGGGTGTCGGTCAACAGCCAGCTGAATATACGCCAGCAATATGCCAAGTGGCCAAGAACACCAATGACAGCTTGGCTTGCATCAAAATAGTGTGGCCAGCAGGACCAGGGAAGTGATTGTCTGTCCCCCTGTACTTGGCACTGGTGAGGCTACACCATGAATACCGTGTTCAGATTTGGGCCCCTTTGTACACAACAGACATTGACGTGATGGAGCAGGTCCAAAGAAGCGCAACTAAGCTGGTGAAGGGTCTAGAGTACAAGTATTATGAGGAACGGCTGAGGAAACTGGGGTTGTTCAGTCTGGAGAAGGCTAAGGGGAGACCTGATCACACTCTGTAACTACCTGAAAGGAGGATACAGTGAGGTGGGTGTCAGTCTCTTCTCCCAGTAACGAGTGATAGGACAAGAGGGAACAGCCTTAAGTAGTGAGAGGGGAGGTTTAGATCAGATCTAAGGAAAAAATTCTTCACCAAAGGTGTCATTAAGCATTGGAACAGGCTTCCCAGGGAAGTGATGGAGCAACCATCCCTGGAGGTATTTAAAAGACTTGTAGATGTGGTGCTTATGGACATGGTTTAGTGGTGGATTTGGCAATGCTAGGTTAACAGTTGGTCTTAATGTTCTTAAAGGTCTTTTCCAATGGAAATTATTCTATCCATAGTAGTACATAACCTTTCAATCAAGAACAAAACAACTAGAGCCAGTATGCAGAATCACAACAAATTATTGATGCTTCTTCTAAGATGGGAAATTTAAGAGCTGCCTGATCTAAGGGATCAAGAAATTCTTCAAGAAAATGATCATAAAAAAAAGTAAGGGAAGAAAGAAACTTGGTGTAAGGCATCAACAAAACCTGGGAATAGTACCAGATTCATTAGGACAGATTGACTTAGGTAATACAGCCTTAGAGTAAGTATTCGATATCTCTTCTACTGTAAGTGGATACAGCTGGAATTCTGTGCCAGAGCACACACATGTTAAGTCATTGAATCAGCATCTGAGGAAACCATCACAGCTTTACAAAGAAGTAGAGTATATATAACTTCCAGCAGGGTGAGGAAAAAAATACCCACAAAAGCTTCTCATGTACTAGGACCCAAGACTGGCTGACCCAGGACCAGGAAGGCTTTAAGATTTTGTATCCAGAACAGTACTGGAGAGGCCAGCATCACAAGGTTATTTGCGTAATGGTCTGTCACCTTACATGTGCACATCAGATCAGCTTTGGGACTGGGAAGCTGCCCACCCCTTGGGTGAAGACCAGAGTCATTATTCATCTTCCCCCTTGCCCCCCTCCCCTCTTTTTTTTTTCATTTCAGTTACAGTTTAACCACTTATAAACTAATTCATTAGGAGCCTTACATAAGGAATTCCCTCAATGTGAAGCCCCTCAAAATAGGGCTACACTCCATAGACAAATCATAGAATCATAGAATAGTTAGGGTTGGAAAGGACCTTCAGATCACCTAGTTCCAACCCCCCTGCCACAGGCAGGGACAAATATATCAGAACAAGACTAATTTCCTCTAACAGTACGTGTTTGTTGGAACCTCCTATTCCAAATCAGTGAGACTCTGGTAATTTCTGCAGGAGCCAAAGGGATGAGAACGAGTCTCCACTTGGAATCAGTCCTGTTTGCTGATCCCTCATGGTAATGGAAGAGAAAGGCACTCTCTTAACTGTATGAAACCAGGCATCACTAGGAGATGACTAGTGACAGCTGAGAAATGGCAAGGTGTGACTCATTCATCATTCACACAAGCTTGACCTCTTGAGAAAGCTGCTTTGTATTTTAATAACTATATAACAGCTCTATGTGATGACAGAAGTCTTGATGTGAGTCTCTAACCCATCTTTACGCCATGTGAATGACAGACATGCCTAAAAGTTAATTATCTCACATGAAGTTATCAGAGACTATCATGGAAGTTTACCTCTCAGGACTAACATTCATCTCCAATTTTTAAAGTGGCTTGTAGAACCAAGAGCTTGATTAAGAAGAGAGATCCCTTTGGCTGAAACTGGGGGTGTTAAATATTGACTTACCCATTCTAATTGAAATTTAGGTACCATGCACTTTACTGGATTAATGGAAAGGAAGGTAGTTAAAGCCTATTATATCAGCTCCAGGGAGCAGCGAACAGACAGAGGTTACAACAGGATATATTTGACCTATAGTCTTAAATTACTACCATTCTAATAATAAAGCAAGAGAAGACTTCAAAAGTATTTCTAGCCCTCATGTATTTTCTGTCTCTGAGAAGCTGTGCATAATGTAGTATTGTTAAAACTGTATAAAATACAAAAGCAGGTGATAAATCAGTCACCCCTACACAATTATTATAAAAAAAAAGAAAAAAAAAGAAAAAAAAAGAAAAAAATGTGCCTTTGTAGCTGGGGCTTTATTGGTTTCACTGATTAAAATCCTAACAGTTCTCAACAGATTAACTTTTTCATACTAGCTTCTAAGCTTCTTTAAAATTAGTGATATTACACAAATAATGTCCTAAAAAGTCATATCGATCAAACTTTTCACATGCTGCTAGCATAATGGCCTAGGTTGTGAGTGGACTTAAAATGTTCTTAAAATGGGAGTTCCCAACATGAGTGCTCAATTCCACTAAGCAAGTAATTCCTTTTTTTACACCTAGCACTTGTTCAGAATAACATCTTCTAAGAACTCTAACCTTGTGTAGCTACTAAAAACATTAGTGAGCAACAGTGGTGGTTCCTGTTCCAAAGAGCTACAGACATAAACCAGTTCTTCACCACTTGATCTTGGCAAAAGCCCTAACTGACAATTCTAATAAATAGGATAAAAGAATAATGTTTATCAAGAAAATTAGTTCACTGGAAGAAATTATGTCACACTCTATTCTTCTCTGCTACCAGCTTCTTGAGAAGACACCAAGAAACGGAATTAATGAATGCTCAAATGACCCTTTTCCCACAGATCAAATTAACAGTGTGGTCACTGTTGCAAGAAATAAACTTCAGAGAGTCCTGTCAAGGCTATTGACAGTTCTATAAAGTTTTACGAGCACCATGCTGCTGGGTGTTGAGAAAAGAGAAAGGATTTATCCTGATAGAGATCATTAATCACAGAATCATAGAATTGTTTTGGTTGGAAAAGACCTTCAAGATCATCAAGTCCAACTGTTAACAGAGCACTGCTAAGTCCACCACTAAACACTAAATCATGTCCCTAAGCACCACATCTACACATCATTTAAATACCTCCAGGGATGGTGAGTTAAAGTAGATCACACTAGCAAATTTCTGTAGAAAGATAAACTGACACCATTTTTATCTTCTGGGGGTAGTGGGAAAGAGGAACAACACACAGACATGGACACCACCACCAGGGCACTTTCACATTTTATCTGAGGAGAACTGTACAGGTGAAGTTTTCATTTTCCTCCTTGTGTGTCAATAGTTCCTACACAATGACAAGACCAACAAGAAATGAAAGCCAGAAAGATGGGCTTGTTTTGTCTGTTTGCATTAAGATAAACAGAAGACTGCTGGTAGGAGGACACCAATTCAAACTTGAGCTAAGTAGATATAAACCTGCCCTCCCTTGGGCAGCTCATTCAATACTTAAACAGTCAGTGTCCCAAAGTACATTTCATCAGGATACCTTACAGCATGGTGCTATGCAGACTCCGTAAGAAATAGTTTTTATCTTCACACTCAGAAAGCAGCCTAAACCTTGGTTTAATAGACCTGGGTGAATACTCTAGTCTCTGTGCTAATGGTCAAAAAGCCAACAGAGAGAAAAGGAGGATGTTAAATCAGAAAACATTTGGATCCAGGAACAAGTAAAAGATTTTTTGGACTATATCTGAAAAGTGTTGAAAATCATTCTCACACAGTACTAACTCATGCAAGGATGATACATTCAAACTGTGTACCTTTCAGTCGTACCCTAGCCCAGCCTACAGTTCAAGCAAATTTTCCAGACACCCCTTTATGGATCAAAGTTTATGAACAGCAAAAAAAAAAGGGGGGGGAAAGGAGGTGTCAAAAAAGCAAGCTTAAGAGCATATGACCACACTAATTTTCTTAACTTTAAAAAATGCTTCCTTTTTCTATATTCCACTGAGTTTTACCGACCGTTAACAGAACTAGACATATCTATAATCAAGTTAGATGATTATAATAATTTTAAATTATATTCTTGAGAGATTCACATAAGGTTTAGAATATGTAATCTGTCTCAGTTGCTGCTGTCCAGGCCTGAGTAAAAATCCTGTTGTTGCCAAATTCGACGAAAAGGAGGTGTGTCCTTGCATTTTGGCATTACAGCCATAGCCATTTCACCCATCTTCAACAAGGAGGTATCCACACTAGCTACTAGCCATGCTTTACTGCTACTTATCTCTTCTAAGTAAGATGACATTCTGCGGCAGGTAGTGCAAACCCAACACTTTCAGTGCTACACAGATTATCGGAAAAGTAAAAGATTTCCCAAGGCATACAAAAGTATAAACCAAAGAAAATCATGGGCATGAAAATCATGGGCATGTAAGTCCAACACTGTTTGCTTCCCTTCAAGTAATATTTCATTTAACATTTTTTGTCCTCTTTTTTTTTTTGGGGGGGGGTGCTAGGGGAGGAAAGCACACAATTACTATCCCTTGATCTAGGATTAACATTTGTCACTTAAACAAACGCTCCTAATTTACTGTATTTTTTATTTCAAGGTGGTGTTTTGTTTGTTTGTTTGTTTTTTTCCTATTACTCCATCTATTCTGTTACTTAGCTACTGAATTTTTATAGAATCATAGAATGGTTAGGGTTGGAAAGGACCTTAAGATCATCTCGTTCCAAACCCCCTGCCATGGGCAGGGACACCTCACACCAAACCATCTCACTCAAGGCTTCGTCCAATCTGGTCTTGAACACCGCCAGGGATGGAGCATTCACAACCTCCCTAGGCAAGCTATTCCAGTGCCTTGACACCCTAACAGGAAAGAATTTCCTCCTTATATCCAATCTAAACTTCCCCTGTTTAAGTTTTAACCCATTACCCCTTGTCCTGTCACTACAGTCCCTAATGAAGAGTCCATCCCCAGCATCCCTATAGGCCCCCTTCAGATACTGGAAGGCTGCTATGAGGTCTCCACACAGCCTTCTCTTCCCCAGGCAGAACAGCCCCAACTTCCTCAGCCTGTCTTCATATGGGAGGGGCTCCAGTCCCCTGATCATCCTCGTGGCCCTCCTCTGCACTTGTTCCAACAGTTCCATGTCCTTTTTATGTTGAGGACACCAGAACTGCACACAATACTCCAAGTGAGGTCTCACAAGAGCAGAGCAGAGGGGCAGGATCACCTCCTTTGACCTGCTGGTCACACTCCTTTTGATGCAGCCCAGGATACGGTTGGCTTTCTGGTCTGCAAGCGCACACTGAAGCCGGCTCATGTTCATTTTCTCATCAACCAACACCCCCAAGTCCTTCTCTGCAGGGCTGCTCTGAATCTCTTCTCTGCCCAACCTGTAGCTGTGCCTGGGATTGTTCTGACCCAGGTGTAGGACCTTGCACTTGTCATGGTTAAACTTCATGAGGTTGGCATCAGCCCACCTCACAAGTGTGTCAATGTCCCTCTGGATGGCATTCCTTCCCTCCAGGGTATCAACTGAACCACACGGCTTGGTGTCATCGGCAAACTTGCTGAGGGCGCACTCAATCCCACTGTCCATGTCACCAACAAAGATGTTAAACAAGACCGGTCCCAGCACCGATCCCTGAGGGACACCACTCGTTACTGGTCTCCAGCTGGACACTGAGCCATTGACCACAAGTCTTTGTGTGTGGCCATCCAGCCAGTTCTTTATCCACTGAGTAGTCCACCTATCAAACTGATGTCTCTCCAATTTAGAGACAAGGATGTCGTGTGGGACAGCTTAGCCTAAGTAACCCCCACATAAATGACTACGTTAATTTTTTACTTAGTTTTCTCCTACTGTTTAGGTGACTCAGATTCTGACCAGGACTAATCAGGTGAGAATTATTTCAAGGAAAAATTCATCAGAAAATTATTTTTTGTTTCACCTAAACAAGCTGCCAGCTTCCAAAAGTTTTGAGCTCAGTGACTTTGTGGGCCAGAGGCAATTTCTAGGTATTTAACTTCTAATAAAGTTTTCTTCCATAATCATATGGAATTTCCCCTTACATCCACATAAACACAAGCAGCAAAGTCACAGCTCATTGTGTCAAATCACCTCATTTTGTTTGTTTTGAATCTGCAAGACTCAGTTTGCCTCGTAAGACACAAACAATGATCACTTCTGTGCATCCTCTTGTGCTGCCCATAACTTATTAATTTCCATTTTATATGCACTGAATTGTCAATCAGGCTGTAGATCCTAAGACATATCCACTCTACATACAGAAGCCATTCTAGGATTTTGATTATCCTGACTTCCCTTTTCTGAACCTTTTATTATCCCAGGGAGTCTGAAGACAAACACTAACTTCACACAACAGAGAGGCACTGTGCTTCATTCTCCACCCTCTGCCCTCCCAAATAGTAACTGACATTGTTTATACTTTTGATAGACAATCAACATTGAAATGACATTTTTGTCAAACCATCCAAAATAATCATAAGCTCTTTCATTTCACTGTAATGTTGTTCTTACAAAGCTTTGTCTAGCTTGCTTACCTGCTATTAAAAATGCATTCCTCTACTGCTATTTCTGTTATACTTCTGATACACGTTACCAATTTTTTGGTTTTATTCCCAGAAGCAGCTTAGCTTAGACTACCAATGATGGCATCTGGCATCCACTAATGTTGCAAACCCTATGCAAACACCTTTGAATTATAAGGGATCAGTCTGACAACCTTTTGTTAACACAGGAAAACTCTTTTGACCATTTTTTAATCCAATTCCACCCCCCAAAAACAAAACACAAAACAACAAACAAAAAAACAAAACAAACAGCAAACAAAACAAAAGCCTTTGATTATATTTTCAAATATTTCTTCCACACTTTTTCACTTTCTCAAAACACTCTCATCTGCACCTTGTGATTCAAAACAAGGTACAATCAATAATCGCAGGGGGTTGCTCATTTTTATTTCATTAACTACTACATTGTACATTTGTGCATTAAGCTTTCCCAGCTGTTTCACTTTTTAGGACCACTGGTGTCTGAAGCAGTGAAGGTTAGTTGCGCATCAACTACACATATTTGCCTTTTTACCTAATTAGAGTCAGTGTTACTTTAATCATATCTTCTATGTCCCCTCATTCATAATCTTTTGGTCTCTGCCTTAGTATTATTAACTCCATGTGTTCAAACCTCGTGTGTCAGATCATACAAAGATTAAGACTTTTAAGGGAAAATCCTCACATACTTAAAAATAGATTGGGATTTTTTACTTTCCTTCTCCTGCTAAACCTTTTGGAATTACACATTTAAAGCTTTGATATGTTTTTCTCTGTAGCCATGAGCCTTGCAGTCTTACTTATATTTTTTAATGAACTCCAGGGTTCATATATAATTATATAAAACTAGGAGCCATCAAGGAAAAAAAAAAAAAGGAAAAAAATTAGGGTTTTTTACAATACAATTTTAATGGGTTTTAAATTGTATTTGCAGTATTTTTAGACTTCGAAAAGAACACATAAAAATCAGCATGCTCCAGGGAATGTGGTCATCTGATACAGTTTTATTCACAGTTCCAGTAACTACTCACTTTTCATTGGAAAAGATTCCAAGGAAGAGACTCAAGGAAGGACAGTTTTGAACTCCATGAAGCTGCATCTACAGTATACTACAGCAAAGTATAACAGGCTGCCAGTCTACATCCCTATTTAAGTATTTGAGAGTACATAGAGAAAAGTATAGATTATTCCTAGAGGTCTTCCAAAAGTAAGCAGTCCTTTCTTATTTATAAAGTAACTACTTTATAACTTTTATTTTTAGAAGGCCTGAAATAATCTCACTCTTCCAGTCACTGATGCTGCCTCCCAGGTACAAAGTCTTCCTGCACCAATGTGGAACAAAAGTCTAATGGACTTTAGTCACATTAGGAGACTTCTCTAGAACTATGACTAAGGTGTTTACATGGGGTTTTGAGGGGGAACTGTTGGCCAGTAAAATAGGAAAGAGACTATCTGAACACTAATTTTGCAGTCAGTCCTACCACTTGCTCTTTAAAGACATAGTGTCTAACCAGTGTGACACATCTGGTCTTGCTGAAGTCCTTACCCCTTTTTTTTCATCTGTGATAGGCAGTCCCTGTTGGTTGAGGTATCCTCCTTCCCCTGCTCTGGATGAGCAGGTAAGCCTGTAGAGGGAATCCCACAGAAAGCTTTCTTGTGCTACCAACAGGCAGGCCTTGCTTGACAATATAATTTCATATCAGCTAGATGATCATACAGAAATGATTTTTTTAACATCATCTTCATCCAGACTTGCCATTGTCAATCTTCATGCACATAGGCTAAATGATTTTTGAGAGCATTCTAGCCCAAAATAAGATCAAGCTTGCAACTGAGAAAATTACAGGATGGAAAAAAGGCCATTCAAAATTATACTTAATAATGACACACTGCAGTTTGAGAAACTCAGTAATACAAATTAATACTAAGATTCAGAGCAAATATGCACCTCAACAAGAGCAGCCATCTTATAATTACAGAATCAAATGAGTTATATGCTCATATATTAAAATATTTGTATGCAAGTTGATATCAGTTGCACTTTAGAAACAAATAATTCATTTACAAGCTAATTTGAGCAATACAGACTGCCAAACTGAGTCTGAAGCTTGAAAAATCAAAGTTCTGCAGGATGAAGCTAGTCCTCTAATTTCCTGCATGACTGGAGACACAAAATTAAGACAAAGTGTCATTTTATTAATTCTCAGAAAACATGCTTTTAAAACTAAGGTGGCTTTTAATTCCTTAGCTTCTCCAACTTTTAGAAACAAATACTTGTTTAAAACATCTCAGTGATGAGGTTTTCTGGGGTGAAGGCAATCTGTGTTCATAGTGCCTACTGTGGAATGGAACGGATTTTTTTCTCTCACTGCCCTTAGCTTCAAAATAGATACTCTTTTTAAAACTTGCTATTAGTAACAACAAGGACAAGAAATTATCAGTCCATCTTAGACGTCATCTTACTTAAATTTAAGACTATTTCTGTGATCTAAGAACTTTTACCATTGTTCTCAATGAAACAACTGTTAGAAACTTAAAGGTACGAAACCATTTCTCCCCTAATTACACGCATTGCTAAACTTCTTAACAAAATGGAGTCAGAATTTTGTGGCTGACACTATAATTTGAGTGGAAAAATCATATTATAGTGACTAAAATGAGAAATTACCAGGCTGAAAACTCTTGATTTAAATAGGCAGCGTTGTAACAATAATATCACCAGATACTGTACAACAGAAGGTACCAAAAAAGGCTTCCTAAGGTTTCTGAAAAACTGGTCAAGAAAACGGCCATTATGTTCTATGTTTCCTCAATATAACGCATTCCAATAAATATGTCTCTTAGAAGAACTAATTATCTTACACAGATATTTAAAACTATTTAAAGAAAACCTCTCTAGCTTCATGACCTATGCAGGCAGGTAAAAAAATAATATTTCTCTATGTAAAATCAGCATATCTATATGGCAACAGGTCTAAAGAATGGTCTTGACATTTGACATAACAGAAACATTTTGTAAGAATTATTGTCTTTACTCACTGTGGGTAAAAAAATTAACAAATTTAGAATACTGTCTCACATTTCAGTGCTACATCCATATAGACTGTTTTCACCTGTTTATTTCTTACAGAAAAAAAAAAACACACCACTCAATTCAGGCCTGTATCTGACTGACAACAGTAAATCTGACCTCTACCTCTGTTACTTTCTTTTCCTTTCTCTGTGGTTCTGTTAACATTACTTGACCATTATAATATTCTTTTTATTATACCGCCTGTCTGTACCAAAGGTTCAGTTCTATCAAATTCAAAAGCCAGCTGAAAGCATCAACATAGACATATACAGGTTGATGCAATTCTTCATCCCACATGGTTATACTCTGTAACAGAAATGGCTACTCTGTTGGAATTTCCATGCTGCTTTTTATTGTAAGGGGAAAACTAAGTATCAAATAATTATTTTTTTTTTTTTACTTACTTTTCTGATTACTATCTTCCTGAATATAACAAATAAGAACACAAGACCATAGTTTTGTTCATTATTTCCAAATGTCTTTCCTGGGCAGCAACCCAACATAAAAATATTTTACCATCACACTCCTAGCATCTTAATTTTGTGCTTGCTTGACTGTATATGAATCTTTTCTGTGCTTCTCCTTAGACTTCTGTTATCTTTAGATACAGCCATTAGCATACAACTACCTCATTTGTGTCTTGTCTCTAGTAACAACATACTGCCTAAGTAAAAGCTCAGATGCTGGCCAGCTGGACAAGGACCTGCATTGACACAATGGTTGCCTTTGTTTCAATGTATTTTACAATTACATCAATTGTTGAACATTTTTTACATTCATTTTTAAGTTCAATGTCCATCAGTTACAACAGTGCTTCATCTGCCCTCCCCCTCCTATACATTTAGGACATTGTTTATCACACTTTTAGCAATTGCTTTTAACAGCTCTTACTCCTTTCTTTTCTTTCCTTCTCAATATGGTATACTAGTTCACAACAGGCTGTGTTTACATTGTTAGTCCCCATATTTAAAAAGAAATATAAGCTCATACTTTTACGTTCATATTTGTGGCAACAGCATATCAGTGCTTGATTTGCCGTCTGCCCTGAGTACCTCTTTTACCATCGTTTCTCCAATTTATAGTCATTACAGAACACCTGTTGAATCTGTTACCCAAATTATTCTTTGTCCATGTGGCACCCCCAAATACATGAAACTACTACTTGTGCAATCAAAGCCTAAGTCTTGTTTGAGAAACACCACCTAAAGAAGATTGATTTTAACTTGGAAATGTCAAACTTCTGCCTATAATGCTCAACTGCATTTTTCTGAAAGCAAAGTTCAGAAAGAGCCATAGACCTGACAGATCTCTAACATATCATGATATATGTGACAGGTCTACACCTCAGTGCCAGAAATGTCCTCCAACAGAATGAGGCAATCAATAAATCTATCCCAGATCATAGAATTATTTTTTGTACATACATAAGAGAAGACACAGCACGTTTTCTGTATCCCTGGAGAATCCTATTTTAATAAAGTATCACACTAACTTTCTTCAATATTATACAATGCCAGTTACAAAATTTAAACTTTATCTGTTTGATACTTCTCTCTCTAAGCTCCTAACATTCATTTTTGTGTTATTAAGCTACTGGAGGAAAAAAAAAAAAAAAAAGACGGGATTTAAAACACACTTTTTTGCTAAAAGAACAAATTCTTCTTACTTTTTTTTCTGGTCCCTCTGTCAGCTAGAAGAATGACAGCTGTTCCAAATGAATCTGTTGAATTATGTCCCCATCATCCTAGAAGACATTGTTATTGATTAATACTGCATCAAAAATTTACCTTGAGTGCACAGTGTGAATACATTTAATTTTCTTTTTTTGAAAATCTCCAGATTGGAGATAAATTACATCAAGTTTGGAAAAGTTAATCTGACATTCATAAATCAAAGCTTTCTAGAGAAATAATTGGTTTGATTTACAACTAATGTCTTTGAACGCATTCTACAACCTACATTTCAAGTAACAGCCTTGACTTTACCAAGAGAGAATATTCTCCAAAATACGTATTTTCTGAAGTCATTTGACCATAACAGTAACAATACAAGCACAGCAATAGCAGCTCAAAAGCAGTGATTTAGAACACACTTTTCTTTCTTTTTTTTTTTTTTTCATGGTACCATGAGTACATTTAACATTTTTAGTAAGTAGGGTCAATAAAGTAAAAACAGCTGTGTGAATAGATTGATAGTTACTTGTGCTTATGTATGATTTAAAAAATACATCCATACATCACTGTCATAATTCTATTTCTTCCATTATTTTATACATCCTAAGCACATAAACAATATTTAATGTTAGAGTAACCAAGAGAGTTTGAATTAAGCAAAGCACACGCTCACAGAACAAGCAGATATGTGATTAAAAGTCATAAAATTCTGAAACTGGGAACTTAATGATATGAGGATTTCCACGGCTAAAGAACTTTTTATTTATTCACACACAACCACAATCATTTAGCTTTTCTTAAACTGCAGTTTCAGTGTAAAACCAGCAGTATGACAGTGTAGGAAGATTATGGCACTCTAATACTCTCAACTCTTAAAATACAATGGCTGCATTTATAAAGAGGCTGAGTAGCACCTGTGTAAGAAACAAGAAGCAGGGTTTGTTTTGCTTTTGAATAAACATTAAATGAACAAGTATATAAACAAGACATGTAAGTCAGAGACACACCTGCAACATACCAAAAGTGTTATCATAAACTTACATTCCTTAGGCTCCTACATTTAATTTGATATTACATTCTTTGAGGGTGTTTCTTCATCAACAGTCAAGGGTTAAACAGGTGCAGTGCAAATGGGACATTCAACCAAATTTGCATCTTTATCATCCCAAGCTTCATATCACATACCATGTTCCTAGTTACTCCTTTGCACTCATACACACTTAATGTTACAAAGGCTCACTTGGGTCCTTGGGCAGCTGAAATGCCTGCTCCAGCAGCTCATCACACACCAACTCCCTCCTGCCTTAGTCTCAAAGGTCCTTAATCTCCCTTTTGAAAGAGGCAGACCAAACCTTCTCCAGACAGCCCCTTTCTCCCCAAACCCCAGCATGCTCATATACACCATTTCTTCCACCTTCAGGCATTGCCCAAACCTGCTGCCCCTCAGGGTTGGGGCTGCCTTCAGAGCCCTCACACAGGCAGCATGTACCAACTGGCCATCTCGCCAAGATGCCCCCCTGACAGGATACTGGGAAGGACCTCAAGCAAATCCCGCCCCAAGCCATTCCAGATTGTTCTGGAATCTTCTGGATCACTCCTCCACCCTCAGTCAACTCCCTCTTCCTGCAGAAGCTAACCCCCCAAGCATGCCACAAAGATGGCTCACCACACCTTTTAAAAGGCAAAAGTATTAGTGGGCTGATCAGCCTGATGGAAGAGTAACTTGAATTTTGGCTGGAAAAGGTTTGGACTGCAGATTAATTAGCAATTGCCCGACACAACTGCCTTTCCTTTAGCTTTCTGAAATCTGCCCAATCACCTGAAAAAACAAGCAGAAAAGTCATCTGCTTTAATGAACAGCCAACTAACAGAGAAGCACACCTCCACCTAACAGGGAAGTGAAGAATCTATTAGCACAATGTTCACAACCTCACAGGTAGTGCCCATTTAAAAGTGGTAGTGACATACTGCAAATCCCAACAAGCTCATCAAGCAGCAGCTCTTCCTCCTCTGACTTTGCCTCAGTGAGGAATCAGGTACATGCAGCAAGATAGGCAATATATATTAGCTCCTGACGCTGTTTTGTTCTGCCACTTTGATAAAAGGGTCAGCTTGCTGCTCTGGAGTAGTCTAAAATAAGCAAAGGAGAATATGAAATAATATAAAATATAACCCCCATTTAATATAACCCTCATTTTCAAGAAGGGGGAAATGGATGACCCAGGGAGCTACAGACCAGTCAGTCTCACCTCTGTGCCTGGCAAAATCTTGGAGCAGATTCTCCTGGAAGGCATGCTGAGGCACATGAAAATCAACAAGGTGCCTGGTGACAGCCAGCATGGCTTCACTAAGGGGAAATCCTGCCTGACCAATTTGGTGGCCTTCTATGATGGGGCTATGGAACTGATGGACAGGGGTAGAGCTGTTGATGTCATCTACCTGGACTTGTGTAAAGCATTCGACACTGTCCCACACGACATCCTTGTCTCTAAATTGGAGGGACATCAATTTGATGGGTGGATAAAGAACTGGCTGGATGGCCACACACAAAGAGTTGTGGTCAATGGCTCAGTGTCCAGCTGGAGACCAGTAACGAGTGGTGTCCCTCAGGGATCGGTGTTGGGATTGATCTTGCTCAATATCTTTCTCGCTGACATGGACAGTGGGATTGAGCGCGCCCTCAGCAAGTTTGCCGATGACACCAAGCTGTGTGGTTCGGTTGATACCCTGGAGGGAAGGAATGCCATCCAGAGGGACATTGACACACTTGTGAGGTGGGCTGATGCCAACCTCATGAGGTTTAACCATGACAAGTGCAAGGTCCTACACCTGGGTCAGAACAATCCCAGGCACAGCTACAGATTGGGCAGAGAAGAGATTCAGAGCAGCCCTGCAGAGAAGGACTTGGGGGTGTTGGTTGATGAGAAGATGAACATGAGCCGGCTTCAGTGTGTGCTCGCAGCCCAGAAAGCCAACCGTATCCTGGGCTGCATCAAAAGGAGCGTGACCAGCAGGTCAAGGGAGGTGATCCTGCCCCTCTACTCTGCTCTTGCGAGACCTCACCTGGAGTATTGTGTGCAGTTCTGGTGTTCTCAACATAAAAAGGACATGGAACTGTTGGAACAAGTCCAGAGAAGGGCCACGAGGATGATCAGGGGACTGGAGCCCCTCCCATATGAAGACAGGCTGAGGAAGTTGGGGCTGTTCAGCCTGGAGTAGAGAAGGCTGTGTGGAGACCTCATAGCAGCCTTCCAGTATCTGAAGGGGACCTATAGGGATGATGGGGATGGACTCTTCATTAGGGACTGTAGTGACAGGACAAGCGGTAATAGGTTAAAACTTAAGGGAAGTTTAGATTGGATATAAGGAAGAAGTTCTTTACTGTAAGGGTGGTGAAGCACTGGAATAGGCTGCCGAGGGAGGTTGTGAATGCTCCATCCTTGGCGGTGTTCAAGACCAGATTGGACGAAGCCTTGAGTGAGATGGTTTAGTGTGAGGTGGCCCTGCCTATGGCAGGGGGTTTGGAACTAGATGATCTTAAGGTCCTTTCCAACCCTAACTATTCTCTGATTCTATGAAATGCTGAATGCAGAAAAGAAGAACAAAACCCAAATCTCATAATTATGTTTGCATGAATGCAGAAGAATCTCACAAAAAAAGTTAGTTTTGTATGTGGCTTCTTTACCCCTGACACCTTCTGGGTAGACATGGTTTCATTCTCAAGGCTCCTGTGAAGTACAGGAATCTAACTTTTTCTTAGTCCACGTGTGAAAACTGAACTACAGCAAGATGATGATACACTTTCAAAGAATAATAAAATGTTCTTATGACAATCAGTCTAATCTGTGCATCCCATACCTATTTCTAGAAAGCGCTGCTTTTTTTCTTTTTCCAATTGAAAACAATGGTACAGTAGCTGAGGAAAATAAAATTAGTAGGAGCTGTGCATCACTGCTTTGTAATAGTTTCTAACACTTTGAAAAAGAATTTCATACTAAGAAGTACAGGAGGATGAGACAGAGTAATGAGAACTCTGGTATTTCTCTTGAACCTTGGTAATATTTTTTGTACAGTATTTTCCCTGGAATCTGCCAAATGCTCTGAAAATGCCTATTTGCATACATAACATTTAATTTCAATAACCTTAAAAAAATTTAAGATTTAGACTTTTTTCTAGGAGCTAAAATAACATTAGGAATTTACATTAATTTTTAACCATAGTAAAATATTTTTCATTATTATAATGAAGTTGCTTATTATGCCTGAAGCTAGTTTTTAATTTTTCCTAACCAACAGACCAGTTCACCTAATGATCTCTAATTTTAATGTCAACATACTAATTTTCAGTAAAAGCATAAGTTTTAAACAAATATTAAGTAGATAGCAAGTCTAGAATTTGTACAATTTTTGCAGCATCGTGCCATTTTTTCCTTATTTTGCCATCAATAATAGTGGTATAACTATGCTTTCCAAACTTTACACTAAGAGATGCTCATCTGTATTAGTAAAACGATGGTACTGCTTCTTTCATGTAAAAAAAATAAAATATATATATATAAAAATGGTTAAATCAAATATTAATGATTGAAGTCAGTTGAACCTTAATTAGTTTCATCTTGGATTTCTTATTATTATTTGTCTTGCAATCAAAACCAACAATGAATCATATCCCAATGGCAGAAATAAGAGTTGTATATCCATTGTACCCCAACGGTAGTGAATTATTCTACTGGGTGGCACAGTTTAGTGGGAGGTGTACCTGCCCATGGCAGGGGGTTGGAAATAGATGATCTTAAGGTCCTTTCCAACCATAACTATTCTATGATTCAGCCTTAAGAGAATAAATATTTGAAAGCACAAGCTTTGACTGTTTGTTTTACAGAAGTTTTTAGCATAATGCTGGTTTTGCACGTTTTCCTCATATTGCTGTAACTCCGAATTGCTACCTTTGTGTCTTCAAAACTGCTGTATTTATTTACATTTAAAAAAGAATATGGGTTTTCCATATCTTGTATCATCTCTAATCACACTGCACACTGGCGTGGGAGGGAGGGTGGGAATTCATCAACAACCTATCACTGGCTAACTTTATTATTCTACTACATTAACAAATACTAAATTGGTTGCCTCAATTTCATTATGTGATTTGTCAAAAAGTGGAAAGTGAAAAAACAGTTTCAAACTAAATGCAAAAGTTTTCTTACTAAACTAGGCAAACAAGACAATTTTGGCATAGTTTTCTCAGCTGGAATTAATTTTAGCTGCAAAATAATACTAACAGTTTCAACTAAAACCTTCTGAGAACTTACTCTGCAGGCAGTGTGGGGATCCCTCAGGATCTTATTTCTTTCCTTTAGTTATTACCACTGTTTACCAATGAAAAGTCACCTAAGTCAGTATTTAAAAATAAACTAATAACTAAATTTATTCAAGACCAGCACAATCCTGGACCAATGCCACTTTACAGAGATTATTCAGAATGGCCCAAGGGAAGTGAAATTATGAGGGGATAATTGTAAGACTTATTTTGTTAAGTCTTACAATAAAATCTTTTCACTGCACATTAGAAAAATAAAACAAACAAACTCCCAATTTTTACATCCCCACAGCTTATATGGCTTCACCTTCATCAAAAATGATATTTTATTACTTGGATAGAGAAACAAATCTTGATAGAGCAAGGGCAGTTAACGAACAGGTGTCTCTCAAAACCTCCATGGATATACCTAGCCACATATGAAATAATCAGCTCTCGAGGCTTAAACCACAACACGTAGTTAATAAAATTCAGCCCTTCACTGTGTGTCAAATATAGAACTCTAAGTAATTTAACTCCCAAACAGCAATTACAAGATGTTGGAAGTGGGATCTGTCAGCCCTGAGGATTCAACAATGACCCCAGGTTGCTGATGCTTCCACTTACACTACACTGCAAAGTGGAACACCTACTTTAAATTAAGATTCTATGATGCATGTCCCTGATACATGGTGGTTTTATAAATAATTTCCCTGTATCCTGAGCCTGAAATGTTTGGGAGCCAAGACAATTTCCAAGAGCATACTGAAATCACCTGAGGAAACTTTTCTAGTACCTGCTTGCCCTGTCAGATTCATCTGGAAGAGGGATTCACAAATTGCATTAGGCAGTACAGTATTAGACAAATAAGCACTAGATCCACATTATACTCAGCCCACTGCAAGGTCACAAGCTGGCACAATAAATATTGGCAGCTCCCAAGCAAGCACACTTAGCAATGCACTACTGTGTAGCTAATAAGGATGAGACTGAGTTTCCAAAGAAAGCACAGCACAGCCATTTACAACTTAATCCTACACCAAGCAAGATTCCCTTGCCTGAAATCTTGTTTCTTCTGATCATTTCATCACTATTGCACCTCACTATAGTAGTAACAGATCCAGAATACAATAAGTAGCCAGGGATTGATTTCCTGCACTCTCTTTCCTAGTATTAGCCGTCCATATAATCAAGGGAGTCCATCATCAGGATAAGATTTGGTCACAGAGAATGATGGCCACCTGGCTAAGCAGTGCGGAGGCCCTTCATAGATGATCTCTACCAAAATTGTTCTGGGAGGCAGACCATCCACAGGTCATATGGCTGAAAAGTCCCTTGACTCTGATACTGTGACTCTTTTGTACTATGTCCTTGGCAGAAAAGCACATGTGTTGGTGGTGTATTCCAGGAAAGGAATGTCTCAAAGGTCCTCTATTTTCCATTAACTTCCTTTAAGTACTGGATCCAGCAGTGTCTTAAAACTGGTCACTACCATCTTTCTTCTTTGTCTTCTTAGCCTATATCTAATCAATCAAAAAGTAAACTGTGATACACATAATGGTCATAAAAAATAACTACAATTATCACTCTTTTACAGTACCAAAGAAAAAAAGAAAAACAAAGATAAAAAATAGGTCCAGCAGCATGTCTATGTTATCTGACTACCTTAAAAATGTTAAAGATTAGGCCTGTCATAAGGCTGACTGAAGGTACTTGTAAAACTCACTGTTACACTTACTGATTCTAGAAAACATATTGTACTGCAAGCACATGTATCTAATCAAGCCTTTCCAAAGGCATCTTCGTTCCTTCTGGGCTTTTCATGTCTAGCCCATATAAAGGATATATATTCCTTTAAGTGGCAATGATTTCTCAATGATACATTTCTAACTGATTTATATTTAAGCCGTGTACATAAAACTTGACAGGAAGCTCTAAATTGATAAGTATTCCTATCTTACTGGTAGGAATCGCTTAATCTCTTAAGAAACTGCAAGGACTGAAGAATGCCATTGATATGGTTCTATAAGCTTTTTTTTTTTTTTTAAGTAAACAAAAGTACTGAGAAACAAAGTTAACAGACAGGCTGCTTTCAATGGTTCAATGGCCAACACTCTCCCTAAAAACAGTATGTTCCATTGATAACAATCAAATAATATGAAAAACTATGACAGTTATTTTAAGAATAGATGATGGGAAGTCAGCTTAGCCAACACTGATCAGGCAATTTTGATGTTCAAAGGTGAATTAACATACTTAGATATTAACATTGAGGGTGAAAAGCCCCAAATTTGAATTAATCTTTTTCTTATTATTAAGTAAAATACTTCCTGAAAATTTTCTACAATCTTTTTCTCAGTATTTGCTGCACTTGCAGCTGAAGACAAGTTATCAAAGTACCTTGCAATGACTTATCTTCTCCTGGCTAATTAAAGGGTTTTTCCTCTGTGCCTGAAGCCACCTAATCATGCAAGAGATGATTCGCTGGAATTGATTTTGCAGCATGATGCAGACTGAATTTAGTACCTGGCTTTTATAATTGTAATAGTTATATATAGTATGTATAATTATAATAGTTGGATGCAAGCCTTCCTAAGCTTTCAATATAAACATTTAAAAAAAAAAATCTAAAAAAAACATGATGAAAGGAAGAGGCTAACATGATTATAGATACAGTCCTAAAACCAAATACCTGGACACAAAAACTCAAGGATCCCTGAAGGTCCAGAAAATGTTTGACACACATCTATAAATCAGTGAAAATGACAGGACTAAATTCAGATATAAATTTATAGATCTAAACAGCAGTCCTGTTTATGGCCTCACAACAGATCAGCTCCTCCAGCAGAGTAAGTGAATAATGAAATCTAATTATGGCTACAGAAGTGAATGCTTACCCTACTGCTCTCAAGAAACATAGCTGTTATCCATCATAAACAGGTCTTGGCTCATGTGAACACTTGCAGAAGTAATTTCTGAGTGTCCCCATTTCCACTACCTAAGTTAAAACTAAACTAGCTGCAACAAAGAAGGTCATTCATAGAGAAGTCAAAAAGAGAGAAAGCAGGAAGGATCACTGGAAAACCTTCCACTAGCGAAAGGACTCGTGTAGTGAATGAACTGAGAAATCCAGTTATGATGTGAACTCCATCTTTCTGTATACATAACAACATAAAATGTAACATATAAAAACATGGATAATGAAGAAGTTGCGGAAAAATGGTGGAGATGGCAGAGTTGTTTTAAAGGCTACTTTCAAGGCTGCCACAGACTTACGTGATTTTTTTAATTATTCCTTTTACCTTAATTGTGCTGAGCTACTAAAATAATACATTTCCTCACAGTTATGGCCTCAGGTTTAGCTTAGCAAGAATCTGAAAACTTTTTGTGATTCCCAAGTCAACCTCAAACAAAAGTTGCTTCTGGATGGGATAGGGCTTTCTTTCTGGTTTTAAAATTAAGAAAGCCTCGGAGTGAATACACACAGGGGTAAACTAGAGAAATGCCTTTGTTTTAATCTGACATAAAGACTACTCTTTTTTAATCCAGTAAATAAAGCAGATGCACACACACAAAATGAATGCCATGGAGAAGTGGGACACATTTCGAAGAATGTGGCTTTCTCTTTTTCTGTCATAAGTTATTAAAGAATTGTGCTTTGTGCTAGAAAACAAAAGACTCAGACCACAAAGGGAAAACATTTCCTTTGTGTTGCACACCATTTGCACTCACTGTTTTATACATTATCCAGTAGTCAAACAAGTTAGTTGATAAAGCTCTTCTAACTCATCATCATCCCACATTCTCAGCTGCCAGGATTTCTTATAAGACACTCAATAACAAGTCCTCTGCTTAATGACATTATGCTCTCCTCTGCAGAGTAATCAAACCATTCACATTGCCATACAGTCTCTGAAATAAATATTTATGAATGCAAGGAGTACTATGTTGCAGAACACTTCTTCACTGTTTTGTCTGTGTGATGATTTTTAAGTTAAGAGAAGAATCTTACTCTAATCAGTGCAGCAATCTTCTTAAAAATGAGATTGCACTCTTTTGTCATTTATAACTACTTAAACTGAGCAATTTTGTTTTCACAAAAGACAAACAGAATCCAAATGATTAACCAGCTAGAAGTCCATACATATCTAACACTGCTAACCCAACTATGCCTGAGATAAGATCTGTATAATTTCAGCAGCTTTATTGTTTTGGCTGTTTTAAACTCTTGGAAGACTCAGAAGCAATTGTAAAGGTCTAAAATCTTTCAAGAGATCTTTTAATTTCCATTTTATTTTTCATAAAAAACAGAATAAATGTCATCTTTTAATATGTTGAATTAGACAAAAATGTTTAAAAACAAAATGCTGACTGGTATCACTATAAAGATAGCATCATATCCTCTATTAGCTTCAAAGTCCTTTACACGTTTTTCTGGACACTGATTTTTGGAATTATTGGCTATTCTGGGAAAAAAAAAACAAACACCTGGTTGCAATCAATACTTAGGTTGCAGAGCACATTCCCTAAAAATTTCTCTTCATTCTTGTTTCAAAGAAAGTCCAAGAGAGGCTGTTATCTTGTCTATGCCTTTCAGGGACAAGGCTGTAAGACGTGAAATTGAAATTTTCTCTGGAATTCAACAATTCAAGAACCATATTTTACTGGTATTTTTTGAACTAATGGAGTATCTGAATTGCTGGCCTTCTAAATAACTCCAAACAGGATTATTCTTATCTGATCTTATACTCCTGCCCTCAGCAACAATGCATGACATGGAGCATGTAGGACCTTCTTGTAAAAGCAGGGAAAGCCAAGATCTCCTGTTACCCCAAAACATGTTCTGGCAACACAGAACAGTAACACAGAATACAGTTTGGGGTAATAGGAAGAAGGCAATAGGCAGAAGAGGGTCTTCCCCACCAGAAACACAAAGGTATTTTCTCCCCAATGCTTTCCAGGATAAGGAAAAAGACCGAGCAAGACTCCAGGGCTAAATTCACTTCCCATCTTTTATTTTTAGAAATGAGATTGTGACCCTCTGTCTGTTACCAACCATTTCTTTAACTCTGGCATCACAGCTGTTCCTTCAGTAGCAATATTCCTGTACCACTAACTGAAGAACCTCACTATGAAACACAAATGCAGCATGAAGGAGTTCAAGGCTGACACTCTGATGATGACTGTAATGCTCCTTCGTACTTGGCACCACAACTGAACAAATGTAAAATACTCTATATAAGATTTGTATTTTAGTGCTGCTGCATTGTCTCAGCAAACAATAGAGCACTTGCTAAAGGAGCTTACTACATTTTCCACTGCTAAGAATCATTTGCTAGGTGAGGTCAGGAGAGGACTCTCCACAAAATGTCTTATCCGTTGCACACATCAGGGCACTTACAGGCTTCTGTCAGCAGCTGGTGCCCTGGCAGGGCACCAAAAGTAGAGAAGAATTTATGGAAATAATGAGTTACTAAATGGTAGTAAAATCACAGCTAAAAAAAAAACAAACCCAAAACCAAAAAAATTATTTGGGAACTTTGACAGAAATTGTAGAATTTAGAGCAGCCTGTGATTTCTCAGCAGCAGCATAGCTGAATATATAGCAGAGTTTATTCCAGCAAAGGGAACAGCAATAATAAAAGTAGATGCTTAAAAAAAAAAAAGTCTAGTCACTTTAAATTTTATTTGAATAAACTCTTTATCAGATGGGCAAAACCATGCTGAGGCAAATACAGACTTTAGTACTAGAAAATCCTTGGAATAAGTAAGTTCAAGCTATTCACATACATGTGATTTGAAACTGACTTTTTTTCCAGAAAGCTTGGAAAATACAGCAGTTACCTTGTTACCTCATGTTTCTATTTATACTCCACCTACGTTTAGAGCAGCTGTAGGTCTGAAATCCTTCCCAAATTTTCACAAGTCTGTTCTCTCCACAGATCATAAGAGTGTAAGATCTTCCAAACTAAAATGATTAGTCAAATGGAAAAGTCAAGCAGGGAAGACAGAAAGAGGAACCAGGCAGCAATGCTCTATTTCAAGCCAGAAAGACATGGTCTACTTTTACACTGATACAAAGAAAGTAGGCAAAAAGGTACAGTTTGAAGCACAGGGAGACAGCAGAGCCTTACAGAGACAACAAGGAAACAAAGACAAGAGACACAGTCTAATGCAGTGGCAAAACCATCAGGTGCAGAAGTCATCCCATGACAAACATAAGGATTTAAGTAAACTGGGGTTATAGTTTATTACATATGGGGTTAAAGGTGTTCCCTACAGGTCACAGGTGAGAAACAGAAACTGTGTTAGGGAAAATATCATCCATCCATGCCTGATTATACAGCCAAATGTAGCTTTGGGGTTAACCGCAACAGGAAAACTGTGAAGCTTTCACACCACCAGTCCTACTGGCCTTACCTTACCATGTTTCTTCCCCACTGTCATGCATTGAGATCCGGATTAAGATTTTCTTTCTGCTTTTACCAACAGGACGTCACTTCAGTCCAACATCAGTAGATTCTACTATATAAACAACCTCTTTCTCATAAAACCTTTTTGTTTTGTTTGAAGTTTGAAGGCACCTAAACATTCACACTGGTGCACCTGAAGTAGTCTGCATTTAATTCTGTTTCTTAGGCTGAACATCTTACTATATAAAAGTTAGAATACACATCCTTCTTCAAAGAAGGGTTGGGTACTCCTCTAAAGAATAGCAAGGGTTAGTCTTAAGAATCACCAGAGTTACTCAGATCAAGCCAACTCAGTTGCTGAAGAGCAAGAAAATTAAAAAACAAAACAAAACAAAAACACAAAAAACAAACAAAAAAAAAGAAAAAAAAAACCCACCAAAACACAACTAAGAGAACAAGCCAGACGAGAACACTTTAAGCCACTATTTAGAAGGAAACATGAATTTAATGCAATATAAAACTGTATTTTAGCAAAAGCCATTAAAGCAATAATTTTAGTGACAATCAGCAATGCAAGTTAAAAGGTTCCATAATAAGTAAAAAATAATTAGTCATGTAATATCTTTGAACTTTTGCCACAGATACTGCTGTGGACCAGGTTTTCACTTAACCCAAATAACAATCCAAGAAGTAAATTTTAAACTGAATGTATTTAACTGGATTACTTATCTGTATTTAGGATAAGGAATAATGGGCCAGGCAGGAATTCTGTAAAACAGGATCCAGATTCTATAGAAGATCCATATTCAGGCAGAGAGATTATTTTAGGTTGCTTTAAGAGTAATCCATCCCAGCCTTGTTTGTGACTATGCTTTTAGTACCAACACACTGCTCCTAACAGACGCACAAAAAAGGCCACCTATAAAGCCTAATTAAATAAAAACTGCTTGAGCAACCATGTTTCAGCATTAATTTTGAAGTCAAACACCAAGGATTTGAAAATACCATAAAAATTCTTGAACTAGATTGACAATTTTTTACTGTAGCCTACTACAGAATTTAAACAAAAAAATATTTTTAAGAATTTTCATAGGTGTTAAATCTAGTATACTCTTATCATATAATTCTGTAATTCCAAAATATTAAGTAAAAGGAAATTCACTTAAACAGTGAAACTGAACCAAAAGTAATGATTCACTTATTTTGCACTTTAAGTACAGAAAGACATTGATGAGTTTTCTTTATGTATTTAGCAGTGACTATTAAAACAGTGAAATTGATCCTGAGTGCATACATGACTCAAAAAGTACAAATAAGGCTAAATGTCAACCCAAGTAGTACTGTCACAAAAATGCCTGTACAGCCTCATTTTACCCCCTTGGGGTATGCTTTCCATAATATAATGTGTGACTGCATAATATTTTTCCCACGGGATATCTTCCTCAAATATTTAACAGGTTGGATAAAATCAGGTTAGTAATGAACCTAATTATTTCCTCCTTTAGAGTATGATTCTGGATTTTATTCACTGCACAACACTGAAAAACCGCCATGTTAAATTAGACACTCCCTCCTGAGCTTTTCTGTAATGCTCATCACCAGTAAAGTAGCACAGAGGCTGAGCCACAGACATTAACTGGTCTTCCCAATGCGTGGGGAGCTGCTTTCCCCACTAGACAGACTAGAAGCAGAGCACAGAGGACAATAAAAGCAATAAAGATTTTGCTGGTTTCAACAGTCAATTAGAAGTCTCCCAGTTTTCAAATTAACTCTGACAAATAATTAATTTACTCACATTTAGCAGTTTCGTCAACTCAAGAACAATGGAATACAGAAGCAGAAATAACCGAACAGCTGGGTGAGGCCAGCTGCCCACCTTCAGTAATGGGGCTGCCGAACAAAAGAAGAAAAAGTACCTGTTTTTCCAGTAGCGCACTGTTCAGTAGCTTTGATAGATATGCTTTCCTAGTCCTGCTTCATGTACAACACACTTTGCAATTTCTAAAAATGGGCAACAGTCATAAGGAACTGCATGATCTGTGCCTGCATCAGAGCACCATGTGTCACTAACATACACAACATGTGGGAAAACAGGATACTGTCTTTACAATAACAGACCAGATTATCAAGCAACCTGTTAAAAGTTTTGAAGCCTCCACTCTCCTACCTCAAAAAATCATTGCTGAATATATTCTCAGTTACGACGTGATTTATACCTCAACACTGGAGAAAGGCTAGGTATATGCTCAAACCTCTCACTTTCAGAGACTGCACCAAATGCTCATAAAAATATTCAGCCTAACAGCACTGAACATTTGTAAGATCATCTGTCATATAAATGGTATTTCCTAGCTTCCAAGTTGTTCGTTTCATGAAGATTCACTGCATTTGCTAAAAATATTTACCCTTATACACACACACACATCAATTATATGTAGCACAATATACACCAAAACAAGAGTGCAACAGTTCAAAACATGTCTAGCAGTAAGCTAAATTTCAATCCAGGACATGCATAAGGAGTACTGAGGTTTATCACAGTACTGGAGCCAGATCTGCAGAGCAGCAGTAGCTTCCCTTCTGGCAAAGCCAAGAAAAAGCTGCTTTACTGAGCTTGTGAGCACTTGCTCTCTGAACTGCTTTCAGGGACAGGAAAGTCCTCACAGAGTGAAGAAAATTAATTTTATGACAATTATCTTGTCTTGGTACATTTTAAGTGTCTGATAACAATATAGATTATTATAGTGTACTGAAAAACCCTTACTTTGACTGTTACTTCCTGATTCTAAGTTTCACAAACAGATAACTAGCCAGCCTAGAAATGTCTCATTAGTGCTAGAGTGCTCTGCTCTCAGCTAATGACAGACTGCGTGAAAACATGCAAGTATCATAAGAATGAAATGAGTTCACTTTCTAAGTCAGCAGAGGCTTAATCTAACATATTTTGTAGAAACTTCAAACACCCAATCAGAAAGTGCCTCTTGGATCGTAGACAAATTGCTCTCACCCTGAATTCCTTAAATCCATTATTTATCAGTGGACAGGCAAAGGATCAGTGTAGGGGAGAGAAGGAAAATAGTTCTGTGTGACCAGATGGGCCTAATGCCTAGGATCAACAGTGACTTTTGATTAAACAAAACAGTTCAGAGAAAAATTTACCTAGATTTACCATTGAATGAAAAACAAACAAAAAAACCCACAAAATCAAATCTAAAATAATCAGTCTATATGATCAAACAATATGATTGTAAAAACAGTAAAAATAGAGAAAGTAAAAGCTGAGCAGAACAGTTTCAGCTGTTTCTGCATTTTGCACAGCAGTTAAATATGGCACTCTTTTGTAATCATAAAAAATATTAAATCATATTTCGAATGCCATAAAGTTACTGTTACTTTACACACATACGGCAAGACACGCCAACTGCGTGATTTTACATTGTAATGTCCCATTTTCACAAACTGCTTGCCTATGACCCATCTTTAAATATTTTTTAATCATGAACTCTTCTAGTTTTTGCAAAGTCTGTTTTGCAATTTTACTGTTTCAGTTAGAGCTAGGGGACTGCTTAGGTCCTAAGGAGCAACACATGAAGTTTTACCTTCAGTACGACCTTTTGTCCTGCCTGTTTACTTGAAATTAATCTTTTTTTAAGTGCACAGGAGATGAAGAGAATACAAAATTAAGGAGGGAGAAATACCCAGAGGCTATTTAACAACACAAGTCAAGGTGGGCTTACCTTCTTAAATCTGGCAAAATGAAGGCCATGAAAATATGCTTTTACCCTCTATATATACACCAACTATGTGAAGGGCAAACAAGCTAAGCAAAGCAAAATGAAACTTAAAAGCAGAAGTATAAATGTATACAAAAGAGCCATAGGTAGTTTGAAGCAGTATGTTCACATCTGCCTCCCTGTAGGAAATACAGGAACAAAATGACCTACTCAATTTGAGACCATCTTGATTAATGTGCAGAAAGATTATCTGGCACAGCTAGCTGGAAGGGCAGCCACTTGATGGCCTCTCCAGTCCAAAGGCCTTATGTTGGAACAGAATCTATGGACAACACTAGGAAAAATCATTAAACACTTGACTCAACGCATCTGGGCAATGTGCAGCAATGCCCACACACAAAATGCAATATGGCAGATATCTCCTCCAGTGCTAGTAGCCCTAGCATGGCCCTCCTGCCTCAAGGACCTGCACACTTGCTTCTACAGGAACTGCTGCTGTTCTGTGCAGTGCAACACACCCACATCACTTTTTGTAAGCTGTCTCACCCAGTCACACCACCACCCATCACACTTGCCTCGTACATTTGTGTAAAAACGGACACAAGGAAGTACTGAAGCAAGGGTGCAGAACCTCCGGGGTTACAGGAATAATCCTCAAGAAACTTGAAAGTTCCATCTTTCAGTGTACGCTGACATAGCTCATACTTAAAGCACATTGAGGCTGACAGGGAAGAAGACTGAAGCTTTAGTCCATTTATATTCTGTTGCTGTTATGTTACTGGCTTTCTATCATTTAAATACAGACTGCATTTTTATCAAAATATAGATATATTAAAAGTGAGGAATTCCACCTACATATTAAAGACTTCTAACCAGTCATAAGAGAAGTACCAGCTGCCAGCCACTAGCAAAACAACAGCCTGAGTTCTCTACTTAGTGAAAAAAAAAAAAAAAAATCTAAAATTTGGATTCAATCCTTCTATTTAATAATGACCTGCCCTCTCAGGGAGGTGATCTGACTGTAGTTTCATTCTTTTCACAATAATATTGTTATTCCTAGCATCTACCTATCTATCTAGCTCAAACTACCAAGGATATTTTCAGAACAGAGTTATCAAATATCAGACGAAAAAGGATGCATCCCTTTCTGATCCCCACACAAGTCAAGCATAAACTCGAAGAAATTTCTGAACTGTACTTACACAGACTAATCAATGCAAAATATTTAATTATATAGAAAATACAGAGGAGTTAGCCTTGAGAGCTTTCTCTACTACACAGCACAGTTCAGATAACGAGACACAGACACAGAGAAAGATTGTTGCTGTAAATTCAAAAAAAACCTCACACTTACACTGGAACAGCCCCACCGAACTGCATTGGGGTCTTCAGCCCTGAGATTTACTTCCTGATGGCAGTAGGCTCAAAGAAGAATTTAGAAGAAAAAAAAAGAGCATTTTTGCTAGATGGAATATACAGGTCTTTATTGGCATGAAGAAAACACAAAAGTATGTCAAAATAAAGAGATCACAAAGAGGTAGAGGCTCACTTTGTAAAAAATGTAAGTCTAAAATCACTTTAATGATAAAATTACTAGCATTAGTGAAACAGTATAAATTTGCATGAAGACGATGGAGTGATTGAAAAGTCACACCTCATTGCCTTCCAGCCAAGTAAAACTAGATGCAGAATCTAGCCCAATTAACTTCGAATTGTAAAGGCCCGATAAGGATGGATCTTAGAGATACTAATTAGGATCAGAGTAAAGCAGAAGAAAACAAACTCTGCACTACAAAAACAGGGATGGAAACCTGTCTAGTCTATTAATATCAAAAAAACCAACCAACCAACCAACCAAAAAAAGGACAAAAAAATACACACAAAACCCACACCCCCCCCCCCCCCCCCCCCCTAAAATTTTAGGACAAGACCTTTTAAAAATAATTTGCACAGGTATCACTTCAATTTAAGAAAGTAATTTCAGGATGTTCCTTTTACAGCATTTCTATTCCCCCATCACCCAGGCATTTCCAGTACTTACTTTTTTTTCTATACTGCTAATTGTTTTTATTCTATTAGATTCAGTAATCTACAAATTCCTTTCCCTGCTCACTTGTTGCTTGAACTCTTCAAAAATTCATGTACCCCATTGAAAACTATTAAGGGTACTTTGTGCATATGATTTGTACAAGATTGCTTGCTGCAAAATCCAGCCATGCCTAGACCACATTTTGATGGATATGAATTTTGACCAGGATTAGACAGAAAACAGTGCCAGAAAACAGTGCCTTATCTGCATACTAATTTACATCAAGATAGCACTGATAATATGATGGGGTTTTTCTCATTGTGAAGATGCAGAACAATCCTACCTTTTCCTCTTTTTTAGGTGAAGGGAGGAGTATTATGGATATTTTCTTGCTTTATTGGATTATTTACTGTAAGGAGCTTCAGAAGGGCACAGTTCAAGGAAAAAAAAAGTCAGTATTCACTCAGCTCCTGACTTACAGTTATTGCAACCAATCTTAAAAGGAAGCATAGGGAGGTTGCATTTGTCCTCCCTGGAAGCCATATGGGCACTGATAAACCTTCAGTAGCAGAAAATACCATTAGTATATAGTAAAAAATGCTCTATATAGACCTTTAACACATCCTTTTAATTCAGTAGAGCAAAAGCAGGCAACAAAGCTTATTCAAAGTAGCTGCAATTCTAAAATTCATGTGCCATTTCCAAAGAACAGGAGTTTTAGGACTCCGGACAATATATGAACATCAGCAAAATATGACAGTTAAATACAAAGCATACTACTTTTAAGTGGCTTGTTTGGGGTTTTGTTGGTTGTTTTGTGTTCAGTTTTGCTTGTTTTGGTTTGAGGATTTTTTTGTTGTTGTTCATTTGTTTATTTTACATTTTCTTTTTAAGCAGGAATTTAACTTCTATTTCGAGAAAAATGTTACAGTAAGACCAAGTACTCCGATCACAATACAATAACAAAACTGAAGGTTAAGAAACACCACTATTGCATTCTGGTAGACAACCTAGGAAACAGTTGCTAATTGGTGCTTCTCTTTCAGGCTTTTCAGAGTCTGTAATATTTCCCTGAAAATTTTATGTAAAAAGAAATCAAATATCTGGCAACTGCTACTGGGTACTAGCCAAAATGCTGGGATGGGGAAACTTGCTGGAATGCCTTAGAGGGTTACTGCCTAGCAGGCCTTCTTTTCTGTGCAGTTCCATGGCAGAAATGGTTCAGCAACATTTTATTTACTTTTTGTCAAACAATAGTTACTGTTTTCAGAACAATTATACCACTCCAAGTGGCACGATATCGTTACAACTATTTTCAACAGTTCTTGAAAATGCATGTGGATTTGTGGACTGCTTGTAAAGGGTATGTGAAGAATGACTATGGAAAGCAAATATATGGCAGCCTATGTATATGAACTGAAAATACAGAATTACACTCCACAAAGTCAGTGATCTATTAAGATCTATTTTCTTCAGTTACTGCATTAAATGAATTAAGTACCACAGAAGATATATGTTGCATTGATTCTGCCAGCTATTTTAACAACACTTGTGTTGTTAACAAAGAGTCCTTAAAATTCATAACTTTTATTCTTAACTTTGAACCGAAAAAATTATTAGTGTGACATAGTATGTGAGACAAAAAGTTGGGACAAAAAACTGTAAGAGAAGTATTTCCTTAGAACAATCTGTCTGCATTAACAAAAGAAACAGTACTAAGAATTACTATGTGAATAAAGGTTGCAGATTTTGCTGGAGGTAGTCATGACAGGACATAAATTTTTCTATCACATTCTCTGAGCATTCCGCTTAGGTTTTATTCTGAAAAACAAAATGACAAATGGAACCAGACATCTCCAGGGTACCTAAACCTAAACACACCTAGGATTAAAACATGTTTGTTGTATGTGATAGCAGCTGCACTGGATCATGCAGAAGTTTCATCTTGCTAAAAGGCATGTCATTAGCCATAGTTACTAATTGGCAATTAAGGAAAATAAGTGAGGATAGGAAATAAAGAGGAATTTTGTCATTATCCACCTCCTTGAGAGAAATTTAACATAAAGCTTTAAAATTTCTGCTTCTGAAAAAAGGACCCTTTGCATGAAGCATTTTCTGGTTGCTTTTTAAGCTCTCTAAAATCATATTTAATACCACTTCGAAGATACTGAGTGTTCTTAAACTTAGAAGTACTTAAGCTTCAGGTTCAACTCAACTCCAGCTTCAGTGTTGGATTCCTCTTTCCTTAAGCTCTGCATCATCCCCAAGAAAAAAGCTTTCCCCCAAACTATCACTAGAATTTAAAATTAAACTGTACTCTTGAACCTATATAATTTTAAAGACTATCTTGATATTGACTATTTATGCAATGGTGTATTTTCTCTTTCTAAAAAGAAAAAGAGCTCAACTCTTGAAGTCAATTTCCAGCCTTCACATGGCATAGCTTGGCAAGAGCAGTAGGCAGATGCAGAAATCTAGAATGCATTTTTCTACCACGTTTCTGGGCCTTTCCTGGTCTCATCAGCAAGGTTGTGGGGCAGCTTTACTTTTAGTATTTTGGCAATGTGGTGGTCAATGTGACAGCCTAATGGAGAATCAGTTTTATTCCCTGGAATTCTTGCTTTACATAATGAAATGCTTTTCTGTACAACAAGAATACTCTGCAATATTTTTCCAAGTTTCCTCTAGCAGCAGTATGAGACATATACTTACATAAACTACATCTGTAAATGTAGTTTAAAACTGCAACTATATCTATTTGATTTATACACATACAGCTTCTAAGGAAAAGATATTATATGACTGAGTGATCAATGTAAAATAATTTTGGAGATGAAATACCCAACGTTTTAGGTTTGGGGGGCGTAGGGTGTGTGACTGAGGGATTGAGAATTAAATTCCATAATCTCAGCATCATCATGTCTCATTTATTAGCAGTTCCATCTAACATTTACAGCCTTCTGCAAACTTCTGCAGCATGGAAAGATAAAAATTAAACTAGATATCTGAAGTGTGAATTGTATGTTCAAGAATTAGAATACAGTCCTTGACCCCATGAGATTTCTCACCTTGGTCTTCTGAATATACTAAAAGTAGATAATTGCTTGCACATTTACTTCCACAGATGTTCATTTTACCCAAGAGGGTTGTAAAACACACAGCCGTTATTTCTCGGTATTTTAAAAAAACTAATTAAATAACCTCTGTTCGTTCTGAAATAAAAATGATCAGAACTTACAACATTCTCTCCAGGGCAGGCATAATGCTGCTCAGCAGTAGAGGCAAAATTAAATTCTACTGCCCCAAAGATATTAACAAAATAACTATTTTTTTTCTTATGCCCGAAGCAACAGCATGTATTTCTGAGAGCACAGCGGACCTGCAGGCTCCAGAGTCTTCAAGCTCATTGTTAAAATCTCCCACACAGGCTTAGCCCAGACCTTCTCACCAACAGCCAACCTATCATTTTCAGTAAATCTTCATTTCTAAACACAACAGGATCCTTCTCTAGTGCTTTCTTCCAACCCTTAAGAGGTCATGGAAAACTACACCTAGGTTAAGAAAACTAATTTGCTGCAGTGCCTCCAGAACAAAGTACATTCCTGCAGCTTGGAAATCAAGAGAATTACATAAATTGCATGCACAAGCACAACTGAGGCCTAGAAACCTAAAACAATGTGATGAAGAAATGCTCACTGTAGCAGCTACTGAAAATGATATACTTAAGTATTTGGATAAAGCAGTGGAGCAGAAAGTCATTCAACCCTATTGGTACTTTATAAGCTGCAGTGAGGACAACTGCTATTAGATCTGGGCATTGTACATTATGTGTCACTCTGAGACTCAAGAAAACAGGTTATTTGTACTTTGACGGAAGCAGTATCCAAAAAAACACTACCACCAAAACAAAAATCAAACAAAACACACCCCCTCCCAAAAAGAACCCAAACAAAACCAAAACCACAAACAAACAAAAAATAAAACCAACAAAAAAAAAACAAACAAAAACCCAACCTCTCTTCTCTTAGCACTCAAGTTCCATTTTCTCTGGAAATTTCTGTTTTTTATGTCCTGAGATTGCTCAGGATGCCAGCAACATCTGGGTCACCTGACGTATACTGAGTGCAATGAAAGATGTTTTATGTATAATTAACACATTCAAGCTTCCTAGTTTCTGGCATTCATATGAGATTAATTATGTTTAGTATTTAGAGCACTCAGATTTAAATTCTGAGCAGCTTTTGATTCTCATACTTGAAAGCACTAATGAATCATACTTTCATCCCGTTTGGCTTCTAAGCAGATACAAGTACAAAAATTATGTAAGAACTAAAAGGACCTACAATGCTAAATCACAAACAGCAAAAGGTGGGAAAGATTTAAGTTATCACGATGTATTTCTCCCTAGAACATTACAGGAGCTTCAGCAATAAAGTTTGTTTTAAAGTTCATCTGTATGAAACTTGTTCCTCGTTCATTACATTAGGATTTTGTACTGAAATGCTATCACCAAATGCAAGAAACAGGTATTTTTCACATTGAATATTTATTACTCCAAGGCCAGTATTTTACATCCATTGCACATTTACTCATTCAAAGCTAGTACTCTATATTTTAACTTCACTTTCCAGTTAAAATAACCTTGCAAACACTTTTAAGAAATCTACTTCTGCAGTACTTTTGTAAATTAGCAAACAGGCAAATTAAGCACAGTGCAGACTGCTATGAATTCCCCTTTCTGGAACACATAAAATTCTCCCTACATAGTATCTGCAGCGGCCAGGCACTACTGCAGGCATCAGGTTTAGGAAGAGGAAATTTTTTTATATAATATTATTATAATATAATATAATATTATTATAATGCCATACCACTGGATGGTCCTGCTGCAAAGTGTTTACCATCTACAGATAAATCAGCAAGATATACAGATTTTCCCCATTTCCAAGCCAATACTCCTAGTTTTTCTTTTTCCTACTTAGGTTTTAAGAGTCTTTTCTGACACAGGGAAATAGATCAGATCTCTGAAACCTCTCTCTACTACACCTTGTGTTCCCTCCACTATAACTCAGTATTTGAAAAAACAAATGCCAGCAAAATAAATACAATCTAAAATATACCCAAAGGAGATGTCACATGTGTAAATCCTAAAAACAAACAAGTTCATAAAAATAAAACCCTTTTTTATTTTTATGCAAATAAGCATCTTAGGAATTTCAGTCTCATTGTACATTTCAAGCATTTTCCTTCAATATACTTCTGTTATTTAATGGCCTATCTAATCCAAAAGCTATGTAAATTCCATTCTTGTTACAGATAATGATTTCTTGAATCATAACCTTGAAAACTAAATCTACAACTAAAAGGTTTGACTTCTCGCCCACCAATTCACAGCAACAAGACACTTCTCACTTTGAATATCCAAGTTCATTGTAGCACTGCCCCTTGTTGTAGCCAATTAGCATTACAAAGAACTTACAATATAATGTTTCATGCATTTGAACTGATTAAAAGCTATGCTTTATTTCATTATAGCATTTTAACAAGGTTGCCTAGATCCTTTTAAACTTATTACAAATTCAGGTTGACGGTATGTATTTATTAATCCACATGTCATCAATTCACAACACACGGTGATCCCTAGCAAAATAAGGAGTTAGTCAGAAATTAGTTTTAGAAGATATACAATGCTGACTTTATCTCCATGTTCTCCCCAGATAAGCCCCTTTACTACCACCACACCTATTCACAGAATACTTACTTCAATTGTTATGTTCTTTCCATAAGCTACTTTCCAGTAGAAGTAAAATTAAAGTAAAATAAAATTAGTCTAGGTATAATACTTCTGAGTCTCTGAAGCAGTAACATCTGCATGGGACAGTCTCTTAGACACAGACAGTTCTCTTGTCACACACAGTTCATATTTTCAGATTTAAATTAGTGAAATGTAGAGAAATAGAAGTCTTAACCTGCTACTTACCCCAGGAATTCTCTTTCTTAATTAGTAAGAACATCTAAAAGTAATTATATGTTTGTGAAAAGCTAAAAGAAATACAGGCAAGAAAAAGTTTCAGAAATAGAAAAGATTAACTCAGTATATGGGCTTTTTTCTTTAAGAAACACGAGTACCCTACTCCAGTCTTAGCATGTTCCTTCCTCCCTGTAATATTTAAGGAAAGTACAGAGATGAAAGTAGAGAAGAGAAGCAATGTGCAGTAGAACTAATGCAAGCTAATGAATAATTGTTTCCATCTTATTTATATTGGTCCCTATAGTCATCTTTCAATTTAAATGACCAAAAAGTGCAATATGTAAGAAGTATGTGTGATGCAGTAAAGAAAAAGTTATTCACAGAACTCTAATCTATAAATTTCATGGACAGTTAATCTAAGTTAGAAAACTACTTTGAAAAAGAAAGATTTTCTGTTTATAGTTGAGTGAAATGTCAACATAAACATAAAGGAAAATAGAAAAATAAATTGAAAGATCTCCACTTAAACTTTGTCAACATTTGCACAGGCCTGGCTATCTGCAGTCACTATTTTATATGAATAAATCTATGCCAAATGACAAAAGTTATTGTAATTATAGAATTCATGCTAAAAATGCAGTTGCTCCTTTTTAGCAAAAAATAGCCCCCCAAATCTGATATCAAGCTGCGGACACAACAACTTTCATACAACAGGAAAAAGGAATTAGATTAATCTTGAAGTAGTACTTCCATTCCAATTGTTTCCACCACAAAAACTTTGAAGCATACCACCCTACATAAAGGGATTCCAAATCTGAGTGAAAAATTTAATGCATAGAAAAAATATTTTTTGTTTAACCCCCTCTTGCTTCTAAACCTTCAAGGTCACTTGTGGATTTTTAAAGATATGCTTTAAACCCTCCCCATGTTCCTATGTTACCAACTCAGTCACAGCTGCTTTAACTATAGACTTATACAGTGTAGCCCACCTATCTTGCCTGCGAGTAACCCTTAGGTCTTCGAAGAACTAACACAACATCACCAGCAAACTAGTGTTTTCTACATTTCCTATTCACACATGAACTGATAGTTATTTTTGGCAGATAAACCTGTGTGTAAACAACAGAAGCAGCAGCATTGTAACTGCTATGCTGCACAATATTTAAGTTCAATGATGGGCTGTACAGAACTAATTTTATTTACATTACAGAAACTGGTAGTGGAGAGGCTATTTCAGATATCCAGAAAAGGGAAACATAGCAAAATGATTTATTCCTCAGACACTTCAAGAAGTTTTTCTGCCATACTGTGGTTAAAAGCATTCTTTCAATATATAAGCCTTATCTTACTCTCACTAAAAGCTAAGCGAAAGTCATATTTTAATCTATCATCTAAATGTTTTCCCTCTAGAAAGGGATGTGTAAAAAGCCCGTGTGGTTATCTAATGCTCTGTAATGCACTCTCATGAAAGAAACTTGGGAATTCGAGAGCCTGTGTTGACCATTTGCTCTTTCTCCATCACTGGATGAGAATGACACAATGACATTAATTTTCTGCTCCAGTGCCTGCTGCTCGTCAGACCATGCTAGGCCATACAGGGCCAGATCCTCAACTGGGATAAACAGATGTTATTTCAATTTAGCCCAAATGAGAAGTTATATGCAGGTTCTCATGCTATTCTCAAAACTGTATTTCAAAATATCGAGGAAGAATACACAATTTTTCACAGTTATCTGCCCTTAGAATCCTGAATTGCTATAAACATTTTTCCTTAGTTGTATTTCAGGTCCTAGTCACCAACTATGTGGGTTTAGGTAAAGCACTGTCTCCAGGGCTTGATATCAGTATAACAGATACAGAGATTATTCTGCAATCTCACTGCCCATTTTCATGCTCTCCTCTAAATTTAGAGAATCGTTCTGAATCTAGTACAAATATTTAGAAAGAAATTATTATTTAGCAGACACACTACATCCACATGCTATCTATGTATACTGCCAATGCTTCAACTAATGCACAGGCCAAAAGAAAACTTGTGGTGAATTAATCCTTTTCTTTCTGTCTAATGATCATCTACCCCAACCTCCTGCTCAATACAGTTCATCTCAAATAGGTTACTCAGGGCCTTGCCCAGTTAGGCTTGAAAATCTATAAGAACGGAGTTTCTTCCTTGTCTGGCCTCCTTTTCCAGTGTCTAAACACTCTTCTGATTAAAAAAAAACACCAGATGGCTGAAGGACTTTTGTATCATGAGGCATTTAAAAGGTGCTCATTTTCCCAGCTTGCTTGAAAAACTGAGTAATACTTCATTGACTGTCAAAAAAAAAAAAAAAAAAAAAACAAACCAAAAAAAAAAACAAAACAAAACAAAACCACCAAAAAAAAAAACTGCTGAAGAAAAAAAAAAATAAGGATTAAAAAAACAAAAACAACACTTCAATAATTCATTTATTGAACTGTCATGAAGTTTGCATCTTCTAATTTATTTCACCTGGGTACCACAGAATCTAAATTTAGTATTTCATTTCTTTAAAGGCTCTTGAGACACACAGCCTGTGCATCTTAGAATGCAGATTCATTTTTTTCATATATTCCAAATTTTATAAAGTTAAAAATATTTTCAGAT
Organism: Pezoporus wallicus; assembly: GCF_028554395.1. Classification (NCBI taxonomy): domain Eukaryota; kingdom Metazoa; phylum Chordata; class Aves; order Psittaciformes; family Psittacidae; genus Pezoporus; species Pezoporus wallicus. The sequence continues at coordinate 4,832,368 of NW_026639744.1, forward strand.
AAACAGTATCAATCTTAAAACCAAAAGGCACAGCATCTACTGATATTCAATCCTTTCAATAATCTGCTTATACCCCATACAGATAACTGTCATAACCACTAGAGGAATGGCAAGGAAAATTTTATAGGTTATCTGGAAAGTTACTAAGTCTAAAGTGATTAACTGTGAAAGGAAATGGGATACTCATAGACATTAGTTTGAGGCTTTGCTGCTGGAGTCCTGATCTTTCTGTCTACTTGTGGCAAATCAGGTCACATGGCACAGAAAGAGGGACAGACTTGGATTAAATGCCAATATGTATTAGTGAGGGTATAAAGCAGATTGCAAATACAAGTATAAAATTCACTATCCTCATACATTCTGTCAAAAGCAATATGGGACTCCTGAAAAGATCTGCTTTTCAGATCAAATACACAAAAGCAATTTTCAGGACCAGTAGAGAAAAACAATTTGAAGGTTAAGCTCGCTCATGGAGAATGAACTACCTTTTTATTTCTCCTTTAACGAGACAATTCTGCTTAAAGTATGTCATCTTGTCAGAGTTACCACTATATAGCACAGCCTACTGCTCAGACAGACCCTGACCTCCTCAGCCTTCGGAGATCAACTTCCAAAAATCACAGAGCAATGATCTAACACGCCTGCCATACAATTTCTCATATCAACATAGGAGATACTCCACTTTTCAACATCTTTCAACATCTTTAGCTTCCAGCTTAATTAAGGCTGACCCATAAAAGGTCACCAAAGTAACCTAAAGTCATGGTAACAAAATCAGAAATTGATCTTACTGAATTGCTGAATGTCAATAATAACTGACACTCCATCCTCCTACTTCAAATTTGACAACAGGGACAGTTGTTGTGTAGCAAGCCTTTATTATTTTTCTGTGTTTAAACTGTTCTACTTATTTGACTGAGGTCTTTAAATTAAACATTTTCTTTCCCCATAATCACAGAAAACCAGAATATTTCCCCATAATCACATTATTTTTGGATGTAAACAACATTAAATGAAACTTTTCTAGAGGATAAGAACAGCAGCAGCAGCCTAAAAACATGTACCTTATTTCAGAAAAAAAGGTAGAGTAGCAGCTTGTAACAAAAGACAGCATTTTTCTTCAGAAGTGCAAAAAAAGGAGGTTATTATTTGTAACAATATAACCTGACAGCCCAAGAAAATTCCTAAGCCACTCCTGGTAGCTGCATACCAGCATACTAGTATAGCTGTTTCTCTTAAAAGTGAGATATTTTCTTTAAACCTCATGAAATTCGCATACAAAAAAATGGATATAGTGGATATAGAAACCCTTGTCAGTATTCTTACTATATTCCCATATACAGCTTTGCAGTTTCCTTATAACTTACAGAGGAACACAGTAAAGAGAAGACACTAACTTTGTACTAACCCACAGCTGCTATGCAACTGCAATTAAGTTCTGCTATCTTCTGCTAGAATTCATTTTAACCAAGGGACCATGACTATATTCATGTCCAAGGAACCATGACTATATTCAGAAAATTAAAATGTCATCAAGTTAAGAAAATAAATTACCTTGGCTGCAGAAAAAGTAAATTTAACTGTTGAAGTTGATCCTCTCTTTTACTTTATTCCTTAAAGTCACTGTAATTTAAAAATGTTACGTAAAATTCCTCAATGTCATAGTCTTTAAAATAGATAATTTACCTATTGCATGACTGCATTTCACTACCTGCCAAGTTCAAGCAACCAGTTTGCATCAAAACATTTTCCAAATACTTTAAAATCTATATAGTTACAATAAACATTATTCATACACAATTTGAAAAGGCAATCCAAAAATTAAGTGACAAACCACCCACATCAATCTCCAACTGTTCCCATGTACACGCCCAAGGAAGTGCATTCTCCTGAACACAGACTGCTACAGTGATCAATTTTGGATTTGTCTGATTGTTATAATTATTCAAGTGACAATTTGATGATGCATTGCTACTAACAATACTTTACTGGTAACAACTTCTATTATATATGATGTCAAGAAAAGCAGGGAAAACAAAAAGATGATGTTTGGCTAATGGGTTTCAAGATTTTTAACATAAAATCTATTAAGTTAATTCCGTTTCAGCATAATCCATGAGTGATAAAAGTGGTTTTAACCTGTTTCCACTGAGTGGGCTGGCTAACAAAGCGAAGCTTCTTCCCCTAATTTATTCAGGGCCTTCAGAAAATTCACTCATGTAACTATATTCATCTGGCTCTGTTGTATTTAGACAGATATTTAGAAGGACTAATAAGGAATTGAGAACCAAATGGAACTACAGACATGCTGTAAACAAGTAGTAAAACCAAAAAAAGGCAGGAAAAAAAACAGGGTTTTGCCTAAGCTCCTCAAGGCAGTGAGAAAGAGCCACCCAGAGTTTAAACATTTAGGGCAGCAGGGAGGTGAAGGGGCTGAGCAGACTCCTGCCTGAAGTTTCTCCCATTGAATAGGACATGAGGAACTATGAGTCATGACAAGAAAAGTTGCCTGCCATGGCAGGTAACAGTGTAAGAAGTGACAGACGTGACCATGATGTGAGGCAGGGTAGGACTTCATGGTGGTTAAGGGGAAGTGATGCAAGAAACAGCAAAAGTTTGTGGAAGTATCAAGATGAAGTACAGATGCTTCAAATTAGCATCACTGTGCCAGTGCCCTTTCTAGGTCAGATGAACACCTTCCTAACAGATTTCTACCTAACTAGTTTATTTAAACCACTTTAGCGCTGCAGAAGACACAAATAATCCTGTACATGTGCCGAGACAGAGGTAATGAGGAAGGGAGGAAACTGGCTCATCCTACCCAGCTAAGTACCATCGCAATGAGCGTGCATGTGATTAACCTCAAAAGTAGTCCCAAAGGTCAACACATACAACTTCTGATTTTCTTCTCCTTGTCGTGATGTGACAGACATCTGTAAGTCTTCCACCTAAAAATAAATGATATAATAATATCTATACACAAAAGTTTGTAGCAAGAGCTTTTCAGTTAGTCATGATGAAGAACATATCCAGACAAAAGGACTCCTCTAAAATGAGCACCAATGCATTAAGAGATGGATCTATATAAAAAACTCTTTCAGATTTTATGACCCCTGGAACTAATTCACAAAACAAATATATATATATATATGTGTGTGTATATATATATGTATGTGTATATTTATATATCTATATCTGAGAAGAGTCCCTGAAAAAATAGAGAATTAAGGGATATCATTTGCAGGTACTCCAAAAATTACTTCTGCTGCAAACTTATTTCCAGTTCTACTCAGGATGGCCTGTCATAACAACAGTACAAAATACACTGCTCCTTCAGTGCAAATTAGCAGCACTTAACTCCTCATTCATCGCTGTCTCAGTTCCATGTAACTGGTGGTTGAGACCCAGAGATTAAGAATCAGAGAGATGCATTTGATTAATTTACACAGACCATGATGGTCATTATTTCAAATACATCCTATGCTCTCCCTTTTTGTTTGTGATGTGCTTATCTGCAATCAGTACAGATGCTTATTTTGTTTTTACATTTACACAACAGTGCCTGATCTTAATTGCAAAACTGAACTTTAAATAACCAAACAGGTGGTTGAGTTTTCTCATGTCCATGAGAAGTTACCCCTATGTTCCCAGTGGCTGTCAAATTGAGCCTCCGCCAAAATACATGAACAAGGACCATGAACTGAAAGTGGCACATGGAAATTGAAAAGCATTCTATACAAGTCTGGTTTAGCCATTCTTACTCAGAAACGAGTAAGGTCAGCCTGTTCCTCTCAAGCATTACATGAAGCATAATAATACCGCGCTGTACAGAAAGAAAACTCATTTTGTTTGGCAGATAAATTATGGTAGATTCAATTTCAATTCTTCCATTAGCACAGCACAAAACCAGAGAAATTTTGTCTGAAGTCCACTGAGACAGGAAACAGACAGACAAATTGGGATTGTGGGGCTCTGAATGTCATATATAATAGTCTAAGTCCCAATATTTATTTCTTAAGTGAAGCAATTAGTGAACAAAATGATAAAACAGTCATTTTAGTCCAAGTGACTATTCTGCAGTTATTTTAACGTGGATACTGTTGTATAAGTTTCTAATTTCACAAGGATATAGTATCTCTGGGAGATCTATTAAACATGTAAACATGCATCTCCACATGCATAGTGATTGCCTTTATATGTCGTTTAAAATTGCCCAGATAAAATAATCCTCCAAAACCAAGTCTTGAAAGGATACTGATACCAATAATTTTGTTTCCAATGCATCCAAGATCAGTTACTGTTTTATCATTACTACTTTAGGATAGGAAGTTGAATTTCTGTTAAATACTGATTTTAAATTAACTTCTCAAAAAAATTACATTCTCCCACCTAAGTCCATACTTTCAATTGTCAGAATGGGGCATTATACTACATTTCCCAAAGCAAGAAATATCAGTCTTTGATTGCTGACAAGGAGCCGTGGGCTTACTGCAGTAGCAGTGAGCTTAATAAAATATCATGTGCTTTATCCTTACCACTTCCATCTTTAAAGACTGATGCAAGCACATATTTGGTTGATCACTGTGCTGAGTTTTAACTAGCACTGAGTCATGCAAAAACCTGGTGAACAAATTAAAAGCTTGATTTGCCATATCATCATCTATTTCTACACCAACAGTGTTAGTTACGCTCTTAGAGAATATCTAATCACTCAAACATAATCACCCATATTTTGTCTTCCATTTCTTTACATGCCTAAAGTTAAGATCTCATTAAAAACCCTTTTAAAATTAATTTTTCCTTCTGATTAGAGCAAGCCCTTTCTAAACTTAATGTATCTCCATGTGCCACACACTCTTTTCAGTTAGTTTCGCAAGACTCTCCAACAGACATTTCTATGGAAAAGAAAACAAGTTACAAAACAAACCCAATGAAAAATTCTTCCTGTATTAAATTAGTCATCTGCAGGGAAAAACAACACTGCAGAAAATGCTCTTTGCATATATGGCATAATAAATATAATGGAATACTAGTTAATACAGATACAACATGGTCCTTGATTATGCTGCTTTCACCTTGCAAATTCTTGTGATGTGAAGGTTTAGACTAATATGATCTATGTTCATAGATACAAAAGTGCAAAAAGCATAGTCTTAGGGACAAATCCAGCAAGTAGACTGGTCCATTCGGACTCCAGTACTGTGAGTCCTGTCTGTAGTCCAGTACAGGACAGCAAGGTCCTAGTGAAAGCAAAGTATAAACACAACTAGGTGTTTCTGAGGCAATCATTATGGTATTATGGATTCTTAATTTGAAGACAGACATTAATAAATCAGTTCCTATATTTTTAGCAAGGAATGTTTTGATTAAGTAAAGGAATATGAAAGCATACCATGTTATTCAGATAACTTCAAACAAACACTTCCATGATATAACCCACTGGCTGCTGCTTTTTGACAACTCAACTTTACAATTACAGGGAATTCTTAAAGCCTGACAGAAGATCAGATGAAGCTGTGTTACTGAAGCGGGACTTCACAGTACAGCAGAGTACCACCAGCAACTGTAAGACTAACTGCAAATTAGGGAATATTCAGATTACTTGCATACAAGTACCAAGTTCCACAATGACGACAATGACTCACTGAAATTACTCGTAATTAACACTAGTCATTGCTGGTACTAATTTTCTTATCAGATGGACTGGATGAATGTACCTCTCTCTAGAGCTCTTTCATGTAATGCTTTAGAAATGAAACAATACTTTCAGCATGCCACAGTAAAATGTCCTAGGAAACCCAATGACTTGATGAACACACAGGTCAACATTCACATGCTCACAAGCTTTACGCATACCAGAAAAACTCTTAGGTTGTAAGAGCTTTAAACAGAAACCTCTGACATTTCATAGAACAGGTCCCAGATGAAATCAGTACATGCACACAGAGGCTACAGTTTACAGGACCTAGTAAGTTTATCATTTTGTTTACCAAGAATAAACTGCACCTCTTTACAATTGCAGCTGATATTAAAAACAAGAAGTATTCAAGCTAGAATGATGCACAGTTACAATTATGAAAGACATTAAGTGAGCAGAATTGAATTCAACAGCCCATTTGATGGTGACAGGATGATCTACAGTAATGGGGAGAGTAAAATCAGACTATGCAGATTAATCTAGACTTCTTGAAGAGGCTGCTAAATAAAGAGCTATTTGACCAAGTCATGGATAAGGCCTATCAGATACATTAGCTATAATAAAAAAAAAAAAAAAACCAACCTTTCCTTTCATTCTTTATTTCGGATTCTCTGAGTTCTTACTGAATGAGAGACTTTTTTTTCTAGCTTTAAATCCTTTAGGGCTCAATGTTCATTCTTCTGAGGAAGAGAAGGGTGATCTTCAGCATGCATGTCCACCGGTATTTAGTCAAATACAGGTAGCATATTTGAGCGCCACTGCACTCTTCTTGTTTGTTCACCCCAGTGATGAACACACTGCTCTACAGACCGCAGAGTTCATATAAGATAAAAGAAGATTAATTCACAGACTTCACTGTTATGCGAACTATGAGGACATTAGGCTAAAACATTCTCTCACATTTTATGGGAATTCTAGTAACAATTCACAGCTGTACAGGGCAATGGAAGCAGTTTGCAGAAACAGGTTAAGAATCACAGCCAGTCATTTCAACAGAAAAAACACCATACACTTGGGGGCTGGTAAGGGGTAGAAGCAGAGATTGAGCTTAAATAATTCAAGAAAAGTAGCTCATGCATGATTCTTCTATTATTCAAGTCCCTAAAAAACACCTCAATGGACCTAAGAACTAATAATAAGCATACAAACAACACCTTTTGATCAATTACTTTCAAATTCTGGTTTCTCTAATCATTTAAAGCCTTTTTTCTATTCATTCCTTTTCATTTCATGACTTGCAGTTCCTTCAGGTTTTCTGCAGTTACTCGGGACCATTCAGAAAACCAGGTGGAAAGGAAATCACCTGAAGTCCACTAATTGAAGTGCTGCTGTAAGTCACTCAGAGGTCACTACCTAATTAAGAGTGGACTTCTGTTTGGAAGGGAAAAGAGGTACAGGGTTTTCTCTTTCATTTGTGTTATTACTTTACTAAGAATGCTTTATGGCACTGACTTGTTTCCAAGTTACCTAGATCATTCTACGTATTAAATGGCAAACAAGTCTTTTTGAAAGGTGGTATTAAAACAATCTCACACATGCACTGAGCATATAGATATTCATCCTGTAGCTACTCCAAGCAAACACAGAGATGATACGCATATCATTAAAGACACTTGTAGAGGGTCTTCACCTCTTTCCTATTCTCTACTAAGTCACCCCAGTCTTGAAATACTGTTCCAGCTTCCAGACACTGCATAACTTAAAAGGTTTGCACTGAAATAAATGACACATCATGCAGAAATATTTATACACCCTCTCGTGAGACCCCACTTGGAGTTCTGTGTGCAGTTCTGGTGTCCCCAGAATAAGGACATGGAGCTGTTGGAACAAGTCCAGAGGAGGGCCACAAGGATGATCGGGGGACTTGAGCACCTCCCATATGAAGACAGGCTGAGGAAGTTGGGGCTGTTCAGCCTGGGGAAGAGAAGGCTGCCTGGAGACCTCATAGCAGCCTTCCAGTATCTGAAGGGGGCCTACTAGGATGGGGAGATTCAGGTTAGATATAAGGAAGTTCTTTACTGTGAGGGTGGTGAGGCACTGGAACAAGTTGCCCAAAGAAGAGGTGAATGCTCTGTCCCTGGCAGTGTTGGACAGCGCCCCGGGCAACACGGTCTACCTAGTGTGAGGTGACCTTGCCCATGGCAGGGAGGTTGAAACTAGCTGATCCTAAGGTCATTTCCAACCCTACCCATTCTATGAATCTATGAATCTATGATTCTATGAATGCAAATAACATTTTCTGAACAAAAATATTCCAGAATACAAAAGATTTTGTGTTAGCTTTTGAGGAGTATCTTTTAAATGTGAATGTCACAGTTGTTCAGTATCTGAGCTGTAGCGATAACCTACGGCTAGACACAGGCTCTACTTTCAAAGTCAATGGGAAGGGATAGTTTCCTACAGGCTGGAGAAACATGTTGACAGCAACCCTCTGAAACTTTCCCCCCAAGGAGATGCATGCAGTGAAGCATGTTTCCAGTAAGGCTGTGCAATCTCCATCCTCAGAGATTTTCATGTCCCAACTGGATAAAGCCCCAATAAGACTAGTCTGACGTTATAGCTGACCCTGCTACGAGCAGGAGAAAGGACTAGGTCCTCTCACAGGTCCTGTTCTACCTAAATTATTCTTACTCCCATCCCTAGTTTCTCACTACTATAGCAGCCCTTTGAGATGATGAATAAAAGATGATAGATTGCATGCTGTGAAGGTCTTCTTTAAAACTGCTTTCTCAGAGTCCCTTTAACTTTCAGTCAAACGATGGTAGCCAAAGAACATGGCTATACAGGAAGAGATATTGGAAAACATGCAAGTGACAATTAAATAAATGTCTGCCATATTTCCAAAAAAAAAAAGAGAATATTTAATAGTAGATTGTGCAATGCAGGTAGCCAGTTTTCCTCTGCAGTAAAGACTTAAGACTTTCTCAGGGGCAAAAAAAGAACACTTTGTTTACCAGTAAGAGCAGATCATAGCATATTATCATCATATAAAACTAAGATAAACCCAAATATGCTGTAGCTTAGCACTTCTAGTTGAGTCTTTGAAGCAAAGTGACAACTGTGTACTTATCACAACATTACAATGCAATTAAAAGCATAGAATTGACAATGAAGAACTTAATACATTTTATATATCTCACATAAATATTCTCATCAAGCACTTGAAAAAAGCAAAAAACTACACATCACAGAACACTGATCTTAAATGAACTATTATATTTTTACTTACATGATCTCCAGATATTAGCACAATATTGTCTTGCTATTGGCATGAATATTATTTAAGATTTGAAATCCTATTTTTGTATCATGTTTCCTAGTCTTAAAATTAGGAACAATAAAACCAGCATAGAGCAGAGATACTAAGCTTGCCTATTGCATTCATAAGAACTTAGAATTCTTAAATAAGAATTTTTTTATTCTTAAATAGATCTTTTAAAATCTATTTTAAACTATAAAACCAAATAAATTAAAGACGCAGAGTTACATGGCCACAGACAACATCCATTTTGAGCTCATTTTGAAAGTATATACAAGGAAAGCTGCTAGGTTAATTTTTGGCCACATTTCTTCATCTCTGCAGCAAGAGATAAGTGACACAGATTAGAACACTGTTGGGCATCATCAAACTTCTACTATTTACATACCAACATTTGTGGTTTAGAGAATCTCTAGAAGTTTTCTTTAATATTCTGTGCATGATTTAATTTTATTTGCAACAACTGCACTGTAATAAAACACCTTTTTTGGCAGTTGTAAAATATTGTTATTTCCTCCTAGTTGTTATATCAAAATTGCATTTCCTTAAGTCAAAACCACCACTCATGTATCACGGTGTGAGCTAGAACTGTGGGTTAATGAAACTTGTGTATATTTCCTTTTATTTCAGTCTGAGTTAAATTTATAAATTATTAACGGGGTATTGAATTATGTTTTTATAAAAGTATAATACAGTAAGATAATAAATACTTAAAGTTTGTCTATAGCATGACTAATGAATCCTTAAAGCATGCTGCATCCCTGGAAGTGTTCAAGGCCAGGTTGAACAGGGCCCTGAGAAGCTGGTCTAGTGGGGAGGTGTCCTGCCCATGGCAGGGGAGTTGGAACTAGATGATCTTTAAGGTCCCTTCCAACCTTATCTGTTCTATAATTCTATGACTATCAGTTAGGACAAATGTAGTTAAATCCTGAAACACACAAACTAACTCTCCTACAGTATATAGCTTAGTCAGCAAGACATATTAAATAAAACTGCTAAAGCACGAGAACTGATCAACAATGTTTATGCTTACACCTGTAAAGTCCAGGGAAAAAATACTAGCACACTACACAGATCGGGAGTTTTAGTACCTTAAACACTCAACACTACAGTAAAAGGCTGAAGCAAAGTATGAAAAGATGTAGTCAAGTGTGGTAAGATGCAATATCAGTGATTTGTTAAGTGTGCTAGAAGTAGGTCTTAACTGTGTTAAAAAATAAAAGTGTTAAGTACTTCGCACACAGGCTTGCTTAATAAACACACATGGTCAGTTACAAAAGTGCAAATAGAAAGAATCAGCTATTGTTTAGGATCTAAGAAACATGAAAGTTTAATGAGTGAATTGCTATTTAAGAGTACTCTATAAATGAAGTTAATGTAGCTAGGGGGCCTACTGTTGAGCACAATCTTTCAAGCTGAGGAAAGTGAAGAAACTTATTCAGTTCAGAAGAGCCCTAAATTTAATAGCAGATATACACACTACATTGGTAATACTCAAACTTTTTAATTTTTTCTTAAGCTGTGGTTCCATCAGGATCTCTTGTATAACCATTTAACCTTTTTTTAAACAACACTGAATTAACAACATTAATACAAATTTAAATTAATTCCAAAAGACTGTTTGGAAACAAAAAGGAAAAAGGAAGAACTGAAAGCCACAATACCTTTTACTGTGAACATGCATCACATGTACAATCTGGCCTAGAAGGAAAGGTGGTTTAAATACTGAGGTAGGTGGAAACTAGCAAAATACTTGAAAAAGGCAAGTTTACATCAAGCAAATAATGAACAATCCCACTGAAAAGAGCAGAATCTAACACTTTTGTGCGTGTGTGTGTCTTCTTGCCTTTAAAAATCATCCTTTTTCAGCTATTATTTATTTGTTACTAAAGCCATGCAGTCAAATTCTATTGTTTGGAAATAATGGTAGAACAGTCCCAGGAAAAGGAGGCAGGAGAAATACTTCTCTGAAGACTAAACGTCTTCGTCAAACTGATCATTGTAAAGTCATAAAACTCTAAGTCTTGCTATTTTCCTCTTTCTTCCTCCACCGAAAATTCAGAAACATTACAAACATTTAAAATGTTATCAAGACTTGCACGCTTTGCAGATGTGAATACAAACAGACTGGTTAATATTTGCCTTGTGGCTACAGTGATAAGGGGAATATGCTGCAGGCAGACAAGAGCTTGCTGTGAATTACTCTGTGAGCCCATCAAAAATTGCACAAATGATGAACACAGTTCTATGATTTTAGTGATATAATTCACCACTCCACAGAGCTTATTAGCTCAGGTTCAGAGCCACACTAACTGCTTTTAGTTTGCTAGAGTACAAAAAGAAACTGTCTTTCCTGATTATGCACACTCTGATGCCATATTCAAACCACCTTTACAAGCTATAAAGACAGCCTGTGTGACTCACATACATATGATTAAGATTTAAATTTATCATATGTACTAAAATTTCAAAAATAAAAAAAAAGGTTTTGTTTTGAAAATATTTCCCTAGTTACCTACAGAATTTTTTATGCTAAATAAAAATTGCAATGATGCTCTCAGCACATCAGAACCTTTGCTTACAAAATTTCCATTCAGAAGTACCAAGAAAGTTAACTTGACCCAGGTAATCAAGGTAAACACAAGACAGGTTTAAAGCCATCACCTTGCATACCTATCCGACTTGAAATAAAACAAAGATCCTATAATAATTCTACTTACCACAGCCATTAATAACTTCAAAGATGCAGAGTGTACAGATTTGGGGGTCCACATCAAATAGAGACTGGTAACAAACCATCAATCTCTTCACGCATAATGAGAAGATAACATAAGGGAACCTAAGGCAGCACATGTGACTGCTTGTTGACATCAGAATAAGGCAAACTTCAGAGAGGTCTCTAGTTTCCCCACCTTTTGCTCTTCATCTCACTAGTTTTGCTACTTTCTGGCACTTGCTTGCCCTTGTGCTACTAACAAAGCAGGGCAGCTCTGAATTTCAGGTTTTAACTCAGATAATTGTGTTGTCTCAGATTCAAAAAAGGAGGTGCAACCATCAAAAGCTTCCATTTTTATAACTTTCTCTCACATCAATTCAGACAGAATTTATTGTATGTTGGAGTGTCACACACTGTTCTCTCCAGAACAAATGAAAATGCTGACCTCTGCCCTCCAGCTGATACTCATGTTCCATGCGAAGGCATCCTCTGACTTTGTATTTCAGTCATCTGTGGCCTTCTGTACGATATCTTGAAAACACAGGAAAATTTACTTTCCAGCTTTTCTGGAACTGTATCTTCCCATCTCTTCAAAACTAGAGAGCTTTTTTGGACAGAAAGATTTCTTTTATTACCAGATTCTTTTGCACTAGAGAGGGTCCTACAAAACTTCAAAATCAAATCATTAGTGAGCTTTGTGCAATGTTTTTTTAAATTCCACATTAATTTTCCTCATTTTTTGACAGCTTTTTTGTCTTATCTCTTGGTACCCCACCCAACACAAAACATACAAATAGGATAAATTGAGAAGACATCTAGTCAAGACGAAGGATGGAAACCTGAATTACACAAGCATTTTGCTTCCTTTCTCTCTTAATAATAAATAAATAAATAAACAAATGAAAAAATAAATAAATCGGTCTTGTTCGGTGCATGCCTGTAGACTGGTGTGACACTCAAGCAAACCTGTGACTACAACACTCCATGACACACACCTCACAGTCACAATCTGTTCCTGTGTTAATATACTGTTGTGTCATGATAGATGTCTTTCAATGTAATCTAAATGTCTTTGAGTGAATTGACAGAAGTGCTCAGGTTTGCTATCTCATCTCCCCTGCTCAGACTGGAATACAGATGTGGCTTTCTCTCACAGTAAAACAAACACCAACCCCAAGACAAAACAGTCCAACTCTGACTCCTTCACTCTTAGCAACTCACATCACAAAATCTTCTTCCAAGCATACTGCAGGGACTTGCCTTATTTGGCAAAACCACACCTCAGCATTTGGCGTTCTTTTAATCCATTAGGGAATGAAGGTAATCCCTGCACAGACACTACTCCTGGAACCGACTCCCCCTGAATACTAACAGCAAGATGTTAAGCCAATCTGTACAGCTCAAAACCTCTCTGAGAAGAGCTGTCATTTCACCTCATGGACTGATGCTCTAAGTTGGGCAAGGGTACTGCATAGCATCCTATAGTGGAGGTCGTAGAAAAAACTGTACATAGTGCACCTGTCATTCAGTGGTTATGAGCATACCCCAGTTCCAGTCTTAATTCTCATTTTCATTCCCATGTTTACTTAATGCAATCTAAACTGAAGTTGCCAGGGGAGGGGAACCTCAATTCATCCTACTCCTACTAGGTTGATACCAATGCCAGAGAGAGATGCCCAGAGCCTGAAGACAGATCACAGGTCAGCAGGAGAGCACCTGAAGACAAGCACAAAGGAATTCCAGCCACTCCAGCCAGTAAGTCAGCTTCATCAGGGGCCCAACTCAAATACTCCTATGCAAATGCATGTACCATGGGGAATAAAACAAGGGGAGTTAGAGAAGTGTGCACATTTGCAGGGCTACAACCTTTATTGGCATCACAAATAGGAGTAGAATGGCTACTACAACTGGATTGGTGGAATGGAAGGATACAGGCTCTTCTGGAAGGAATTGCAGGGAAAACAAGGCAGTGGTGTTACCCTCTATGTCAGTGACCAGCTAGAGTGCATGGAGCTCTGCATGGGGATGTACGAGGGGCCCAAGAAAGCTTTAAAATTTATGGCACCCTTCTGACCCATCACATTTCTTTGGTGCTAAATGGTTTTCCAATACAAGCTATATCTGTATTAACTGATACCAGAATATAAACCCTGAAATACCATCAATTTTCCAATTATTAAACAAAGCCCACAAAATAACCCAGGAAGATGCATATAATTTTAATAATATAATACATGTATATATCCAAAATATAGACAGATAATCTATTTTTGTGCATAATTCTAAGCCTGTTGTAATATCTGCAACTCTACCTTAGGTAATTTAATTTCATACTGTATCAAGAACATACTACCTCAGTTTTATTTAAAATATAATTATTCTTTTGAAGAATTTGTAAAGAAAGATGATAAAGTTAAAAGAAATTCTTTGCCCAGGTGGGATTTCTTAAGAAGTTTTTAGTAAGCAAATCAATAAGTGTTTGCAGATTGAAAATCTGATCACACTCATGATTATCCCAAAAGGAAGCTGTGAAATTGTCATTTCAGTGAAAAGATTTCATCAGAATTAGTTAGCTGTCCCTGAAAATTGCTAAAGGATAGGGGATGTGGCAGGTGTAGCAAAGGCAGTCAGAATCAATATAACAATACTGTGTGCTATTTATACTATCAGGCCTTTAGCTTATTTGTAATGTCTGTTATAAGAAAGGTTAAAATTTCCCTTATGCTTCAATAAAATATTCAAACAAGATTGGATGATTATTTGGGGAGGGCCTGAGGAGCTATGGATAAGTATGACATTGTGATATGAAGTTTTATTTCTAGTTCATCACCTGTGAATTTAGAGCACCAGTACTCTCTGGAAGCTATTGGATTCACTTCTTGGCCCCCAGCCCACCCAACCCCCAAATTCTCCCCACTGTTTACCTTACTTTTACTAAAACAGTTGCTGGTGTGAAAAAGTAACTGCTTATTAAGACTGCTTCTTGATATTTCTCCATATAAATGATTGATAAAGTTGACCTTCTATAGAAACAAAGATAAAATCTATCTTCATGAAAGTTTTAGAGACCCCAAAAGCGAAATTATGATTACTATCCTATGTCTTCTCCGTGGGCACAGGAATATCCAGATGCCATAATTTCTGAGAGATTTCACTCGTGACACCATGTTTAGCTAGCTGAGGACTCAAAGTTCCATTTTACAGGATGCCAGTGTTAAAGACAGCTGTGCAGGCATCTGCTCTTCCAGCAGCTGCACACTGGAATAATGACAGGCAGGAACAGTCAGAAATTAAGAATTCTAGAATTTACTCCTGTGACCTAGCTTTAGCCAGGCCCAAGGCATCCTGTTGCTTACAGCCACCTTTAGCATCTAGCTGTGGCTCTCTCAATACCCAGTATTTTAATTGCTACTATATGACCTCCATTTTTTTCTTTCTCTCAATTACATTTGGGTTCATGCTGCAACCACCATTCACACCTAATAATTTCAGCTCAGATACTAGTAGCCATCTACAACTATCCCTTAGCTGTTCTTAGAAACCATATTTTTGTGCATGCCAAGTCTGCCAACATCTTATAACTTACTTTTTCATCAAGAAAATGATGTTATCTGAGAACATGGTGCAATGAAGCCATATCCCATGCATGGAAGAAAATTAGGAATGTAAAAAATAAAAATAACTTGTTATCCAGAGTAAATGCACAGATCTTTGTGTGCCTTCCTCACATCAATGGATGAAAGAGGGGAACTTACTTCCGCCAGTTCCATTTCTGTAGGCCTACATGGAATACTGCACATAATTTTGCATTTTTATCACCCATGGATAAGCTAATAAATATTTTGACTTTATACGTATTTTTGTATTTTGTATTACGTTTGACTTAATACATATTTTGACTTGTTCTGTTACAAAATCAGAACAGAATCAAATCAAACAATAATTTCAAAAAAAAAAAAAACCCACACAACAAAACACAACAAAAAAAGACACCACAAAAACACCCTAAAGGCCACAGTTTTCCTTTTTCTCCTTTGTTTTTATTGTTGTCTTGAACACTTCCTCATCTCTCCTCCTTTTACTATTACTATGTAAGCATGTTTCACGTATAGTATGAGCAAAATATTAGCTTGAACTGAAGCTACAATTCAAGGACTTACTTGCTTTAAGACAAGTCTCTCTAGTGGGTCCAGAAGACAGCACAAATTACTCATTAAAACTGGAGAGATTACTAACATGGTCATGAGAACTATGTACAAGACATTAAGATTATGAAGTTGATGGGCACTTTATTATTTTGTTCATGCTGTTTTTTTTCACTGATGTAGCACTTTGTTCCTTCTTGTGGCATCAATACTAGATCTTTATCAAAAGAGACTAGATGCCAGAATTACACATCAGATTAACAGTGAATGTAGAAGGCAGTAA
Source organism: Pezoporus wallicus (assembly GCF_028554395.1). Taxonomy (NCBI): domain Eukaryota; kingdom Metazoa; phylum Chordata; class Aves; order Psittaciformes; family Psittacidae; genus Pezoporus; species Pezoporus wallicus. The sequence goes on from NW_026639744.1 coordinate 4,848,469, forward strand.
CATGGATATTGTTCACAGACATGCCTGTACATTGAGTATGGGATTGTCCAAAGCAGAATAAACTATACAACCTCCCCATTCAGTAATCTCAAATTCTGGAAGAGCAATCCCACCTCCTATTTCCTTAATGTATATAACTCCCTTCCACAGAGAAATTTGTGCTGTCAAATATCAAATGTCATCTAAGAATAAAAACTTGCTAACACTTGAAGGAAAAACTCTTGTGGAAACAGAGCAGAGAACTACTAATTAGTAACAACTCTGTGACAACTGGAATGACAATTTTATGATCGTAACAAAAATAAACATGAAGATATTTTCTTCATTCCCATATTGTACGGAGGAGAATAAAAAGTACCTTTTGTGGTCTCAGAAACAGGTAATCATTTTGCTTCATGCAAATAAACAATTACTACATTTAACTACGAGTGGCCTTCTGAATGGCCTGAGATCCAAGAAAACAAATAAAGAGGTAAAAGCACAGGAAGAGCAAGGAGCTGTAAACAGATGCTAACAACTAAAGATGCTTCTCAAAATAAAATATATGATCTAGTTAACCAATATGGGCATAATGGTCCCTTCCTGCATACAGGATCAATACAGCAATGGCAGGACACACCTGCTTCAAATACCACATGGAAAGGACATTTCCCTGGCTGGGATCACTCCCTTGTATCGCTTGACCCATACCACACCAAACCGTAGGAAAAAGGCACTCTGTCTCAGCTAGATGCTAAGCTACTTGATTCATACTACAGCTCACAAATATCTTAAAAATCAAGCCCAGCACATACACAAAACCTCAAAAGCCTTTTCAGACACCTTCATTTCAATTGAGGCCACTAAGTTGATCTCAAATCCTACACACTCCTGTTGTGTTTCAGGTCTACTGTGCTTATAATACTACCAGGAATCAATCTGTCATTCTTTATACTGCTGGGGAAAGCTCTAACGTTTAATCAGAATTTCCTTTATAGGTCTTTATAACTTACTGTGGAGAATAATATCAAGAATAAGATAATTACATAAGTAGCTGTTTGGCTAAACTACAGTGAAAACTGTAGTCAAGCTTTAATCAAGCTAACAGAAAGCAGAATTACTGGAAAAACATTAAGAATGAGTAGAAATAAATGAAACCTGGCTTTTACTTGCAGAAATCAGTAAGTCAATGTTATTGCAGACAGACGTATGTTACCTCATATAGAATAAATTAAAAATACACAATTTTCCTCTCATAGACCCACGTATTAAGATGGCTTTGTAGTAGTGATTATAGGAGCTCTGCTACAAGGCTTCTAGCACTGAACCAGACTTCATGTTGAAATGCCAGTTTACAAGTGCTTTTTAATCTGCGAAATTTGTTTGCTGAACTTAGATGACTTAGGCTACAAATATATCAGACAACTGATGCCTGTCAGTGTTCTCTGAAAAGAACAGCTCTAGAAATCTGGTAACATAACTAGCACAAAACTTGGCTTATCCAGTGAAAAAGGGGAGCGCAGCCAGTATGCAAGGATGCTGGTCCCCTGGAGTGACAGACTTGCTCACAAACAGCTGAGTCTCTGAAATACTGTAAAAATACAGCTACCATGAAATACAGTTCACAGCTTCAAGCAAGCACCTGAACTGGTAGTAAAAGAAATGCTGACTGAAATTACATCCTTTGTGCAATGCCTATTAGGGAAACAGACTACATTACAAGGCCCTTCTTTTATCACCCAATCACCATAAAGATTTTATCACAAGACTGAGGAACAGACCTTTTTTTTTTTTCTCTAGCACATATGAAAACTTACCATATGCTCATAATAAGTTAAATATTACAAAATATCTCAAGCTTGGAGGTAAAAGAGTGATAAGAAGGCCATGAGGATAACTTTTAAATATATTTTCCTGAGTAAATATGGAAATCCTCCTCATCTGAAGAGAAACATGGAAATTACCGAAACTCCTCCTCACATTACTGAGACACTCAATATCTCCCACTGCCTTATAAAACCCACTACAAACCCATCTCAATCTTGCTCAGTGTTGTACTTTAATCTCTCAGACCACCTTCACGATTGCCTTTAAACTTTTGCTCTGCAAATTCAATTTTAGACCATAGCAAGATCTGCAGGAGTTGAATGAAAGACATATGCCTCCAATCTGGTGCTTTGTATAATCACATTCAGCCATAAATCCTTCTGAAATCACAAAAGCCTGACCAATATAAATGAAGTTAATTATAGCGCTGTTTTAACATGGGTATGTAGGTTATGCAACTCAGAAGAATAACTTTGTAACCATTTTAATGGGGGTCATCATTATTCAGAGAGACATTTGAGAGAATGTTCTATATGGCTTAATAATTTAAAAAGAAAGGTTTCAGCAATCACAAAAAATATTTTTATGTTCTCTATAGAACAATGTGTCTTCACTACCATGAAATAGAGAAGACAACAGAAAGCATCAGAAAGAAATAGGAAAGATCTTCTCATCACCTTTAAGTTCCTGCTGGGCATTTAAGCTGAAATGGCCTTTTCCTAAAGAGAAATTTAAAAGCTCTTCTTAACTGAACATGTATCAGACTTAATCAATAGGCAGCTAGGGATCAAATCTTCAAAACTAGGCAGCACCCAGCAGCTCTTATTATGACCTGAATGTCCAGTTCAGCAGATGTTCAAGCAACTAGAACAATTTTGGGACTTAAGATTGACCTTGTCATAGACAAAAGATAAAATGTTTTGTATAAGCACAATTTTTGTTCCCCCCTACCATTCTATCCTAAAGAAAAAGTTCTCTTCGTTCCTGGACACTAAAAAAAAAAAAGGCTTATAAAACTTAAAATAGATCATACTGCTTTTGTGGTGTATCAAAATCCCAGCAGTTGTAAGGTATCATATTTTACATTGACAATTGCAAGAAGCAATGTTTCACTGATAGGTTCTTCTATTCCAGCTCTCAAAGTACAGACTTTGAACAAAAATATACTTTGTGTTGAGGATATGTTTCCCACCTCATGAAAATCTGATTCTGACAAGTCACATATCTCCATTAAAAAAAAAGAACAAACCCTAACAGCATTCCTAAAGTGTATACAGGTGCTGAGAAAAGCCATCATAAAACTTAGCTAAAACGTCCAAAGATTAGGACCATGTTGGTATGCCAATACATTTTCACACACATTTTCCCAGGACTTCCCCCGAAGTTGCACAGCAGACCCCAACTAGAAATTAAAATAAAGACATCATCTGCCTCCTGTCCTCAGTGAAAACTCCTTCATTAGCAGCCACACAAGATAAGAAGAGAACATGTCTGAAATTAATGAAGCAGACAAAAAGCCGTATGCTAGAAGGAGGCATTAAGTTTGGTACTGAATGAAGAGGGAAGGAGAGTTACAGCCAGCTGAGACAGGAGATGGAACAACTCAGTTTACCAGCCTTATCTCCTCCCTTTATATTACTTTCAACTCTCAATCAGTTAAAACAAACCCCACGAACATGCCCTACTGTTTTAAGTATCTGCAGGAACACCTCTCCAACAGCATCCATAGTTTCTGGGAAAGACAAGGTCAAGATGGACAGGGTCAAAGAAAAAAAGTCTGATGGTAGTCCAGAAAACCCTTTTGATAAGAAAATGAAATTAACAAAAAGAAACCAAAATGATGATTTTTTTTTATTCTTCTAAAATGACGAAGAGAGGAGACAGGATTGCCTCTAACTATAACACAGGATCAGTCCTGATTCTAGACACCTCCCGAATTAGTGGCCCTCTGTACAATTTATAAACTGACTTAGCTGCTGCAAAAAGACTAGCTAAAGCTTTTTCCAAACAAGTTACATATGCAGTTACATATTGATGATACAATAGTCATGGTTTTGACATGTGCTTGAGAATATTAGCAAAATTGTAATTTTGGGAGTATTGAAGAAAGGAGAAGAATTCTGTATAAACTTTTTTCATGTTATGAGAAACAAAATGGTTTTCTTTCCCAGTATGTTTGGCACAAAAATCTCTAAGAAAGCTTGAGAAAATGGGGTCTTAAGTTTAAGTTTTAAGCTTCAAGCTTCTAAAATGTCTCTGAGTCCAGCTCCACTCCAACAATGTTCCAACAATGTTTTATTTCCATAGTGCACTTCTCCATTGAAAATTTAGTCATAAGAAATGCCACTGGGGGGGGGGTTCAAATGTCCAGTATTCAGTAATTAACAGGTCAAAATGCTCAGTCTGTGTGCTAAAATAAAACTACCAATTAATATTATATTCAAAAGAATCCCTGAGGTGTAAAACCTGACATACTAAGGAAAAGCAGAAAAGTCATACTGGATTTTTAATTATACATTACCAGAAGTGGTTCAACCAAACTGATTACAGCCTTGGGGACACACACTGGCAGCTCCACTGACCAAAGGTCACTGGCTGGAATTTGGTAAGCAATGCCTTAATGCAGGAAGGAAAAGGGTTATAAGCAGGCTCCAGAGCAGAGGGCCAAAACTGAGATTTTGAAGGGAAAAATTATCAACTTCTTCACAGACACACCTTCATATTGAACTCTAACATTAGACACTTCTTTGATAGTTCACTAAAATTTATGCTTAGAGAAAAAGTAAAACGTAACAACTTTACAAGTGCTCTGGAAGGGTTTCAGCTTCATCTGTTTTAGACAAAGAAATACGTGGCACTAACGTTCCTTTGACTAATAAAAATGTTCTCTGACACACTACACTTATTTAATGGCTATTTCAATTCAAGTATTAAAAGCTATGTAAAGCTGAAAAAATAATCAAAAATTAAACCCTGTTAAAGGGTACTTTTGCAGCTCTAGTCTTGAGCGAAGAAAAGAAACTTTGTGCATTTAATAATTCAAGCTTTATAAGCAGTAGGAAGTTATACACACAGCAGAGCTTTTGATAGGCATTTCCTGTAATTGCAAATGCTTCAATAAGCACAAGTTTGGACTGTTTAAGTCACCAATGCATTTTTAGAAGAGGGCATTAGAGATACCCATTCCAGGTCACTACTCATGGAAACCAAGGAGATTTCCTACTGCTACAATAGGTGGATACTAAAGAACTATCCTTCCACCCTGGCAGGTTGTACACACTCCCTCTATTATTCCCTCTGCATTATTATATAAAATTCTTTATAACTGAAAAATAAACCTGATTATCAATATGTCCTTCTGGACTGCACAATGCATATCTGTAATATCATTTCATCTCATTTGAAGGTTCAGGAAATCCAATTTCCATGGGCTTGAAATCTGTTCCCCTTTCATTCTGCCAAACCGAAGCACAGAACTGTTTGTTCATTGGGGTGTTTATTATTAGAATGTCTAGCGCAAAAAGGGAAAAACATCCAAAAAGGCTCCCAGCTACAATTTTACTCTGAAGTCACACTGATAGCAGGCAGTATTTAACACATTTGAATGTCATCAAGCTACTTTGCCATAGAACATAGAAGAGAAATTAGTAGATGCATTCCAAGATGTGGATCTCTAGGTTTCACCCCTTCCCAAAAGACATCTTGTGAATCCTGTACAGTACCCAAGAATATATTTTATCTGTGAAATTTTTAATCATATTCCCTCTGCATTTTCATAGATGTAAAATAACAAATGGAATGAGATATTTATCTACAGAAAAAAGGATTTATATTTTAATGGCCATATATGAAGCACTGATATATCTGAATATATCACTTCTGCTCAGTAAGCTCATTTCTATTAGTCACGACACCCTTTTGACCTCAGAACTGGCTGCATTATCTTTTAAAATTTTTGTCGGAACTTTTTTTTATATATATATATTTTTTTCTTTTTTCTAAACCCTTCAAAATGAACTGTTCTCCTGAAAGATTGTATATAATTTTCTGGCTTCCCTCTTCTGTACAGTGTAACCCATGCTGCAGAGCCACTGAAGGCCTGCACAGAAGGTAAACCTTGACTGTCAATTCCCTATAAAGGAATAGGCTGGTTGACCTCAAAAACCTGCAGGTTTTCTTCTTTCTGTCCCCAAAAGAAGAACCATAAATTATTTTCTGTATCTTCCTTTAAATGAACCCAAAAACATATGAAGTGAAACATCAGGCATTTATGAGAGAAATATCATTTGCCCTGTACACCTACTAATGATAGCCTCATTTCAAACTCCATCAGTCATTTATTTTGAGAGAATAATACTTCTTGGTGACAGGTTGATGACTAACAAAGTAAATGAGGGCCAGGAGCAAACTAAATGAAAGCAATTATATGCCAAGAATCACCAGTTTAAAGGAACGTGCATCAACAACTGCAAGCAAAACTGAGGAGAACACAAGTGCTGGGCAGTCAACACAACTTAGAAAGATCAAGCACTACTTTCCATGTTGGTGGAAGTTAAGAATAGCACAACATAGCTAGATTAACAATTAACAGAGGGAGGTGATTGTCCTACTGTACATGGCACTGGTGTGGCCCCACCTCAAGTTCTATGTGCAGTTTTGGACACCTCAATAACGAGGACATCTGTGTGTCCAGCAAATGGAAACCAAGACGGTGAAAGGTCTTGAGGGCAAGACTTACCAGGAGCAGATGAGGTCACTTGCTTTGTTCAGCTAGGAGAAGAGAAGGCTGAGGGGGGAACCTCATGCTGTCTACAACTTCCTCAAGGAGGACAGCACGAGGGACGTGCTGATGTCCTCCCTCTGGTGACCAGTGTTAGAACACATGTAAATGGAATGAAGCTATCAGGGGAAGTTCGGATCTGACATCATGTCCTGGGTTCAGCAGTAGCAGTCATTTTTCTCCTTTGTGGTAGCTGGTGCAGTGCTGTGTTTTGACTTCCAGCCTGGGAACAGTGCTGGTGATACCGATGTTTTCGGTTGTTGCTAAGTGATGTTTACCCTGACCAAGGACTTTGTGAGGTTCATGCTCTGCCAGGGAGGAGGGGAAGCCATAAGGAAGCAGAGACGGGGTGCCTGACCCAGGCTAGCCAAAGAGGTATTCTATACCACAGCACGTCATGCCCGGGGTGGAGGGTAACTGGGAGTTACCCGGAAGGACACGGGCTTCTGGGTCAGACTCTTTTCTTGGCCGGTGGTATCATATTCTCTTCCCTTGTTATTTTCTCTTATCATTGTTGTCGTTGGTGGTAGCGGTGGTGATTTGTGTTGTACATTGGTTGCTGGACTGTTCTTGTCTCAACCCGTGGGAGTTGCACTCTTTCGATCCTCCTCCCTGTTCCTCCGGGAGTGGGGAAGGGGAGAGCCCCTGGGGATGGGGAGGCAGCCTCGACTGCTCGCAGCCTGGCACCACTCACTGGGAGTGAGTGAACAAGCTGTCTGGCTAGGGTTTAAACCACAACACATTAGGAAAAGGTTCTTCACTAAGAGTGTGGTCCATCACTGGAACAGGTTTCCCAGGGGAAGTGGTCACAGCATTAAGCCTGTCACAGTTCAAGGAGCATTTGGATGACATTCTCAGTCATATGATTTAGTTTTAGGTAGTCCTGCTAGAAGCAGGAAGTTGTGCTCTATGATCCTTATGTGTCCCTTACAATTTGAGATATTCTATGATTCTAAGAATCTCAGCAGAAAAATAGCACTGGTGGCTCAGAAAAGTGTCATAAACAATACAATTAAGGTACAAAGGTGTTCAATCTGTTGTGGAAAAGGTCACAGTTTGGAGAAAAAAAAAAAAAGAAAAAAGCACGACATCAGATATTATGCATCTGCTCAATTAATGCTTTGTCCTTAAAATAATAGCTCCTGTACAGAAGACAAGCTATTTAGGAATAAATAACAACACACATATCCTTTGAGAGATGACCTGCCAAGAAATGAATTGAATATATCTCACCTGGGTCAGAGCAAACCCAGGCACAGCTACAGGCTGAGCAGAGAAGAACTTGGGGGTGTTGGTCAATGAGAATATGAACACGAGCCAGCTTCAGTGTGCGCTCGCAGCCCAGAAAGCCAACTGTATCCTGGGCTGCATCAAAAGGAGCGTGACTGTCGTGGTTTAAACCCAGTCAGGCAATTTGTTCACTCACTTCCCCCCAACTTCTTGCCCTCCCCCTGCTCCTGGAGGGACGGAGAGGAGAGTCAAAAAGAATGCAAGTCCCACATGTTGAGATAAGAACAGTTTAGTTACTAAGGTATAACACAAATCACTACTGCTACCACCAATGATAATAATGATAAAGGAAATAACAAGGGAAGAGAATACAACACCTCACCACCAGCCAACCGATAACTCGCCCCCCAGGCCCGACCAAGCACTGACCCATACCTCCTCCAACCCTGCAGTCTCCCAGCCCTTCCGGCTAACTCCCAGTGACATCCTGGGCATGACGTGCTGTGGTATGGAATAGCTCTTTGGTCAGTTTGGGTCAGGTGTCCTGTCTCAGTAGCTCTAAAGCTGCTGCGTCCATCTGGTCCATGACGCCAGGCTCCATCTCTTGTAACAGTCTTTCAGAGCAGGAGAGACTGTGTGCAGTGTTCACACTTGTGAATAACCTGGGCAATAGTGTCCATTGCTAAGTTCACCCCTCGATCATAAGTCCATCTCTATGTTGCATCTCTGCTCTGATGGCCTGAAGTGCCATGGGCCCACCAGGCTCAAAATAATTCACTGTCCCCTTCAGCAGTTTCTGCAGCTTGCTGATGGGGACTCCATACAGCTGCCTTCCATCTCCGATGCTTCCAAAGCACTGGAGGGGCCCAGTGGACTAGATACCTGCCCATACTGTCCCACACACCCTGCCACTCCTGGCTGTCCAGCCTTGGGGAGAACCTCTTGGTCCCCCTGCATCATCGTCTAACCCCAGACAAGACCCAAACCTGACTCTGCTTAACTTTTGAGATCAGACAAAATGGTTGTGGGTAGCACACAGTCTGTATGTGTGCCAACATGCTGATCCCCATCACAATCAGCAGGCAGGTCCCAAGGATACCCAAAGGCCATTCAAAACCTTCAGAACTCTCAAACGATGCTGCTGTACTTGTCACTGGGGCTGGTGTAGCTGCTGTGCTTGCCGGCTCTCCCACCACCAGCTTCTCTTTTCCTGAGTCCAGCTCCTCCTCCTCTGCCTTGCTGGGAAATGCTGCGTGGTCTCCTGCATCCTCCTGGGGCTCGGCGGGCAGCTTCCGGGGGATGCTTTCAGCCGTCTCAGGGCTGGGTTCGGCCCTGTTGGCAGATCCTCTGGTGTTGACCAACCAGGTGGCCTTTGGTAAGTGTATATCCCAATGCTTGAAAGTTCCCCCACCCATTGCTCTCAGTGTAGTTTTTAACAGCCTATTGTACTGTTTGATTTTCCCAGAGGCTGGTGCATGGTAGGGGATGTGATATACCCACTCAATGCCATGCTCTTTGGCCCAAATATCTATAAGGTTATTCCGGAAATGAGTCCCATTGTCTGACTCAATTCTCTCTGGGGTGCCGTGTCGCCACAAAATCTGTTTCTCAAGGCCCAGGATAGTGTTCCGGGCAGTGGCATGGGGCACAGCGTATGTTTCCAGCCACCCGGTGGTTGCTTCCACCATGGTAAGCACATGGCGCTTGCCTTGGCGGGTTGGTGGCAGTGTGATATAGTCAATCTGCCAGGCCTCCCCATATTTATTCTTCAACCATCGTCCTCCATACCAAAGAGGCTTTAACCGCTTGGCTTGTTTAATTGCAGCACATGTTTCACCCTCATGAATAACCTGGGCAATAGTGTCCATTGTTAAGTCCACCCCTCGATCACGGGCCCACCTGTATGTTGCATCTCTGCCCTGCTGGCCTGAAGTGTCATGGGCCCACCGGGCCAAAAATAATTCACCTTTATGTTGCCAATCTAAGTCCATCTGAGCCACTTCAATCTTAGCCGCTTTATCCACTTGTTGGTTGTTCTGGTGTTCCTCAGTGGCCAGACTCTTGGGTACATGGGCATCTACATGACGTACCTTCACCACCAGGTTCTGCACCCTGGCAGCAATATCTTTCCACAGTGCAGCAGCCCAGATGGGTTTACCTCTGCGTTGCCAGTTGCTCTGCTTCCATTGCTTCAACCACCCCCACAGGGCATTTGTCACCATCCATGAGTCAGTATAGAGATAAAGTACTGGCCACTTTTCTCGTTCAGCAATGTCCAGGGCCAGCTGGATGGCTTTCACCTCGGCAAACTGACTCGATTCACCCTCTCCTTCAGCAGTTTCTGCAACTTGTCATCCAGGACTCCATACAGCTGCCTTCCATCTCCGATGCTTTCCCACAATATGGCAAGAGCCATCAGTAAACAAGGCATACTGCTTTTCACTTTCTGACAGTTTATTATATGGTGGGGCCTCTTCAGCACGCATCACCTCCTCCTTTGGTGACATTCCAAAATCTTTGCCCTCTGGCCAGTCCATGATGACTTCTAGAATGCCTGGACGACTGAGATTTCCTATTCGGGTTCGTTGTGTAATTAGTGCAGCCCATTTACTCCATGTAGCATCAGTTGCATGATGTGTAGAGGAGACCCTGCCTTTGAACATCCAGCCCAGCACGGGCAGCCGGGGTGCCAGGAGGAGCTGTGCTTCAGTGCCAATCACTTCCGAAGCAGCTCAAACCCCTTCATAGGCTGCCAGTATCTCTTTCTCAGTTGGGGTATAGCTGGCCTCAGATCCTTTGTATCCCTGACTCCAAAAGCCGAGGGGTCGACCTCGAGTCTCCCCTGGAGCTTTCTGCCAGAGGCTCCAGGTAGGACCGTTCTCCCCAGCTGCAGTGTACAGCACATTTTTTACATCTGGTCCGGTTCGGACTGGTCCAAGGGCTACTGCATGAACTCTCTCGCGTTTAATTTGCTCAAAGGCTTGTTGCTGCTCAGGGACCCATTTAAAACCATTCTTCTTCCGGGTCACATGATAGAGAGGGCTTACAATCGAACTGTAATTTGGGATGTGCATTCTCCAGAACCCCACTGCACCCAAGAAAGCTTGTGCTTCTCTTATTAGTTGGTGGAGACATTGTTGTTATCTTGTTGATCACATCTGTGGGGATCTGTCTACGCCCATCTTGCCATTTTATTCCCAAAAATTGAATCTCCTGTGCAGGTCCCTTGACCTTACTCCATTTTATGGCAAAACCGGCTTTCAGCAGGATTTGGATTATTTTCCTCCCTTTCTCAAAGACTTCTTCCGCTGTATCGCCCCACACAATAATATCATCAATGTGTTATCCAACTGGATTTGCAGATACTTTTACATAAAGAAAATCCCTTCAATTCACAGTTCATTACCTTATGCCTCGCACTGGCTACCAGTTGCCTGAAGAAATTTTTTGTAGGGTAAGATGAAATTACTCCTTACGCCCAGCTCCACCACACCAAGGCTTAACATCTGTTTCTAAGCATTCATTTGCCTGGTGCTATGGACCTTACAGTTTGTAGGCCTTTACCAACTAGAAATTAGCAAAAACTTTCTGCCAAAAAAGGTGCTTATTAATGCTTATGTCATGGTTTAAATAGTCGAACTCTAGTTTACTACTTAATAAATCTGGCATTTCACTCACTTCCATTAACCAAGCACTCCATTTCTACCACAGAGTCACAGTGAGCCTAAAGGGAAGCAAAAGCAAATAGCTGAATGCCAGAAGAAACTTGGCACAGTTGCATGCTGTCACTTCATCTCTTCTGTCTGTTCACTGAAAAATTTATGTGCCCATTACTACCTGTGATGATTATAAAGATGTCATTTACCCAGTCTAAAGTGGATGTCAGAATATACATTGTCTTGATGACAGCAATAAAGAAATAAAAAAAAAAAAATCACTTCAGGATAAAAGTGTCTAAAATTGCCATGAAATTCCCATTACCTCTGGACTTCTGATAAAAATCACAACCTTAGCAATCAGTACATCTGAACCAGAAGCAAGTGAAGTATTAACTAGGCCACTAGTAAAAGGAAACCGACTCTAAAGTCAACAAGAAATCATCAAGAAAAGAACTGAAGTCTGGATTACACTTACAGATTAACCCCACGCAAGTAGCACAAGATTTGGCCCAGACTTCCTAAAACCATACATTAAATAAATCTGGCAGGAATCATTTAACATTTGTTTTTCTAATACTTATAAATTTGCTTTCACCATTGTATGCTGTATGGCGTGTTACAGTACAATTTTACGAAATTAAACCTTTCTGAGCAGGACCTTAGAGCCACAGAATTACCTTAAATAATGGCATGACGCTAGTTGAACTTACTCCCCTGCCTTTCTTGAGCTGTGATGCTAGTTTTATCCACCTGCAGGCAGTGCTGCAGGACTTAATGCTGCAAGACATGGCTGGCGCATACACTTGTGTTCTCTCTGACCTCTACTGTTTGTTTTTTTCCATGAAAAATATTCCTTTTTTTTGTTTCCATTCTAATGTAAAAATGAAAATTCAAAGTCTCTGGCATTGCCTATAAAAGATACAAACGCATACTACATATATGCAGATACTCCCATGCGTAGCAGTTATTGACTAGTCTCAATAACAAAGATAATTAGTGTTTTTACAGATGTTTCTTGCTAGTCCTATTTTCCCTATTCTTATTACAATATTTTCCTCTAAAAATAGATTTAATCCTTCAGGTTCCTGTTTTCAATATCTGCTTTCAGGGTAATTTTGGTTGTGTACTCACTTATTCCAGTAAAACACAAATTTTGCACCTATTTCCTCGTGGAGCAAAGCCTAGTGAGAACAAAGCACTGGAAGTTCTCATTACAAGAACACTCTCCCCAAAGCTTTACAAATGTGACAGTCCATATATTTCTCTTGACAAAAGGAAAAATAAAGAAAAAGAGACAGTAAATTACTGTAAAACCTCTTCTGAACTTTAAGCTATAATGCAAACACTACATAGGAAAATGCCTTCTTTACCTGAATCTTTCCACCTTTATATCTTACGTTTATATATGACCACACAGATGCCACAATAAAAATGACAATTTCAGTGTAAACACAAAGGTGAAAATCCACAAAAGATTTCTGAGAAGCTGTTCTTAGCTGTTATATATTACTCATAAGTGTATTGTACTTCACGTTTTCGTATGATACTGAGAACAGTTAACACTGGCAAAACTGTATGCTCTTGCAGGTAGCAAAAAGGGCTTTTTGTGTTCCTTGTCTGCCAGCAACATTACAACTGAACTACACTGCCTGCTGGATCATCATATGCCAGCTTTTCCTGTAGAAAACAACTGTAGGAAGCAAAATGTGAAACAGACAGACAACTCTAATATGAAGCATTAGATATTAAGTACACACTCACACATATATGCAGCTACTAATGGTTCTTCATCAATTGGATTGCAAGCTCAAGATGCACAAAACACAGAATATATTACCGTTTATTTCTTGTACTGCCAGAATGTAGCATATTGATTAAATAACACTTCTTCAATTTTATCATTATAAAACCAGAAAAGATCATACAAATTTATAACTTCTACATTTATAGCAATCCAATTAAATAAAGAACTGTTCTTCCCATTTTACAGAAGGACACTGGGCAGAGGACAGACTGAGAATGCTGTTAATTATAAAATCAAGTTTATGGTTGAGATGTGAACGAAATGCGTTAGTCTAATCTTACTTCAAGCACATACTACTTTTAGGAGGCACAAACTGAGAAATAACAAGATCAGCATTGCAATTCTGATGAATTACACATGGGTAACTTGAGAACATTTTGTGATGATCCGCTACAAAGTTCAATTGATAACTTTAACCCACTTGTCAGACTCTCACACCCTCATCCAGTTTGCCTCCACCAGTTGAGCAGAAGTTATCAATGGGCACCATTGACATCACACTAGCCAGCAGGAAGTCAATAATTTGATCTTATATGTTTAAAATACGGGCAGATTTTGACTGTTTTATTCTCCTACCTCATCCTTCATACACTGCCTCTCTTTTCCAAACCTCATCCTACAGGCAGGCATGCGCATATGGCTCCCAGACTGCTCCCAGCTCCAGGGCTTTCAAGATGGTGGAAAATGTCTCTTACTCTTTAGGTAACGCAGCGCATTTCTCATCTCAGTTAGGGACTCTGGTCTCAGCTCTAGGCCTGGTTAAGTCCTATACATTCACAAGCAGTAGGAAATTCAAGACAAATCAGAAAACCCCAGAACCAAGTCAAGATTCTTGAAGTCTGAGTGACTGTATTGTCTGACTTCTAAAGGTGCACCCTTCTAAAGCACTTGACTGGGGGTAGGGGTGCTGTTAAACAAGTCAGTAGACAGGTGACATAACTTAGGCTCTGTCTGGGTAGAAGTTATTTATCAGAATATGAAGGCTATGTGCTGTAGACACTGTTCTTTTGCCCTCTCTTTTCTCCCCAAAGTGAAGAGACAAAGAGATTTAGGTTGCTGTTCTCAGAGGTTTGTATAAGATCTGGGAAAACAAACTTTCTGTACATAAATGACAAGCCATTAGATACACAATCCTTATCCAGTCAGACAAGAAATCTTAGAAAAGCCTTAAGGGCTTTTGGAAACAACAGCCATTGCACCATAGCTTGTGAAAAACAGTACTACTACATTGAAAGAGAACCATGTATAGAAATGCTTTTATTGAGATTTTTTTTTATTACGTAATTCATCTTTGCAAAGTAGTAAGACAATATCTGCTGATACAAGTACTTCTGAATAAATCCCCATTTTTCATATTCCAACTCCATGCTGACTGACCTAAATGCAGTATTCAGAATCTGTATTGATGCACATTTCTTAGGCATTTCATACCCCCTCTTCTTACAGTATCCTCCTGCAGGAAATGTATCTACTCTTCTTGGCAATATGCTGAGACAGCTGTAATGACAGCAACAGGACTTATACCATCATTGCACATAATGGCTATTTCTAAATGTTGACATTCTGCTTGCATTTAAATAGACAGAAAAAAAAACCAAAACCCTCATGCTTAAAGTACTTTCTTTAAGCTGCCATTTAGCCATCATTCTGATACACCAGGAGAGGACTGAGGTAGACACATAGAACACTGTCTTATTTATAAAATCAAGTATACTGAGTATAAAATTTCTTTTTTAAAAATTTCCTCAGGGAAACAGAATTGGCAACATGGGTGTGAAAATGTTAACCTGGCTTAAGAGTACGTCCTGGGACAGACATTTCATCCAGAACTGCCCTGGGACTTTTACCAGGAGGCTTTCTACCAGTCAAACCTGAAAGGAAAGCTTTGCACTTAAACCGAGTTTGAAAGTTTTCTATTTCCTTTTAAATATAACGACTAGCTCAAAATCCACGATTTTCTGAAGAGCAGATATCAGATCCACAACGATCAGAAAAGTTGAGACTTAAGAAAAGGCTAAAACCTTTCCAATGTACCTTTACTAAGTCTCACTCTGCAGCACAGCTGACACCTGTCCCTCCCAAGTACGTGACGCTCTGTTTCGCATCCTGTTCCTATGACCAGCCCACATGGCTCAACAGTCTTTTCTGGCCTGCAGCCAGAGTTAGACTGCCAATATGCACCATGTACTATAAAGCTTGAAAGAAAATGTAGTCCTTGATATAAATACCCAGAAAACAAACCAAATTCACAGCACCAGCAACAATGGAAAATTCAGTATTTGTGGAATGAGCTTAAAAATATCACCATTTAGGGCAAAACAAATCAATTTGCAGCAAGATACCTTCTTCTTCATATTCCACTGAAAAATTTTGTATTCTATATTAAAGTTTCTATAAGAAAAGGGCTAGAAAGATAAGATTCAGTAACCTACCTACAAGTAAAAAAAAAAACACCAAAAAAAACCACAAAAAAAAAACAAAACACCAAAACCAACCAACCAAAAAAAAACAAACAAACCCCGAAGAAAACCAACCCCCCCCCAAAAATGAAACAAACCAAAATAACCATAGAAGGCAACATTGTATAAAACACCTAACACAAGGAACACAATTTCTCCAGAATTCTCCTTGCCATGCAACCTAGCTCCTTCTGAGTTTATGGAGAGCAGCTGCAGCTGGAGGGATGTCCAGCTCTCAGTAAGCAGCATCCTCAGTCCACGGAGCCAGGCAGAGAATACAGAGTCTTCCAACCATACCCAAACATAATTTGAGAACACCTGATACTACACTAACGAAGGATTTACCATTTCACTAATCCACAACGTTCTTATGTCATGTCTGAAAGATTGTATAAAGCTATCAAAAAGATTAATTCATCCATCAGTAAAGAGGTTTAACCTTTAAGGAGTAAGCAATCCTGGGTGTTTTTTTTTTTGCATAACAAACAACAGAGCATAATTCTGACTCTACAAGTCTAAAAGAGATGAATGGCATTTTCTAAATGAGAATGACTTCCCTGTTGTTCAGGAGAATCAATCTGCCTATGTAAGCTTCAGATTACCTTCAGGTATATGTCAAACTGCAACACCCACCTGACATTTGGGATAAACACCAAAAAGGTAGTGAGCACTCCTACTCAGACATGCAGCTATCATGAATACTCATGGAGACAGATCCCGTGCCAGTCAAAACCCTATAAACCGCAGCCAAGTAGGCAGAAGACATAATTATCAGAAGTTTTCAACCACAGAGCTTGAATCCTCTGGGGTTAGATCATCCTATTTGAGCTTTCACCTGCACAGAAAAAATTTACAGGCATGTGCATCCCAATAACGCTCTCATTTTTTTCACAGAACTCGATTAAAGCAATAAAAATGCATTTGCTGCTGAGAAGGGTAATGAGCATTAAGGAACTTTAGTTTACTCCCACTCAGAAAGACAATGTGGCAAAACTTGGCACAATGCCAAAATTAAAAAAAAAAGGCCATACTGGAGCTGTCTAGAGGGGTTGGCCAATTCATTGCCTCTGATGGGATCAAAAGTACAAGCCAAGGGAGTGGAATAACAAAAGAGAAAACACACATATCCTTGACTCTTTCTCCACGCTCAAGCATTTTCAGATTAGACAGGTGTAAAACCATATTCAGTTCAGTTGCTCAGTAAGGCTTTGCAATGGGTTTATACTCTAAAAACACATCTGCTCCTCCCTTTAGCCTGTGTGAACTTCCAGCACTCACGGTGTCCCCTGGAAGTGTGTCCCAGAGCTCAAACACCAGTGGGGTGAAAGGCCACCTCTCCTGTTTGCATTGAGCCCTGGCTCCAGCAAGCTGGCTCCTACACTCAAAGCAGTAGTGAACAACTGATTCCCCATCTACCCTCTTTACAACACCACCTTTTTAATTGATTGATTGATAAATATTGAATGGATATTTTTTTGGAACTATCTGCTGCAAGTCCAAACTCTTGCTCCCAAATGGTAACAATGAGCTCAGAGATGAAGCTGTAATTATTCCTCCATGTGCATCTTTTGCCAATTATTTATACTGAATTTCATTTGGCATTTTAATGGCAATCACTCTCTCAGGGTCTTTTGCAAATCTTCCTTGTCAGCTCTTATCTTTAGTACACCTTAAACAACTTACTAGCATCTCTAAATGTTCTCATCTCCTGAGTATGCCTATTTTCCAGATCATTCATGAATATAATGAACATCAGAGATCCTGATGGTGACCTGGTGAGGAACTCCTTCCCTCATGAGGACTGATTCTAGACTTCTAATCCCTGTTTCTTACTTTCTAATCAATTATTTGTCCATCTAAGGATTTCTTTGCTAAAGTCCCAGCTGCCTAACTTCCTTGAAACACATCAGTGAGAAATTTGGCCAAAAGCTATCGATGCATAATCCTTCTCAAAAATCCCCATTGTTTGATGCCCAATAAACCATGTGAAACAAGAGAATCCATACTAAAGTTACAGTGGCTTTAACTGGGACATATATACCAGATACTTGTATCATCATGAGATGTGGTAAAGCTTTATCACTATGGTCTACAAAAGCAAAAAAAAAAAAACAAACCAAACAATAGTGCCTTTAAGTCTCTGAATCTCCTGCAGCAAGATTTTCATACAAAAATACTCATTTATCTTAAATCAGAGAAGGGGTTGTTATTGTTTCCTTAAGAAGTTTGCTGCTGGATATCCTCACAGAATGCTTTGATGCATCCAAGAGACACCATATACAGTTGAAAGCTTAGAGGTACAATTAGTTTCACAGATTGAAAAAAATGATACCCTATGAACTAAGGGCAGGTTATTGTTGAGTGATTTTTAGAAAGTATTTATTAATAGTGAAAATCAGATTTGAAGGCAGGCATAAAATTTAAATTATTTTCAACCTGTGAGATGCATGTTTCTAGAATTACTTGAATCATACATGAATAAACAGAATCTCTAGATATTTATAGTCTATGCAAATATGCAGCACAAATGAAAACAGATATACTCATAGGTATATATATGTATGTAAAGAGAAAAGACTATGTGCACGTGATTACACTAAAGAATGCAACAGTTAATTAACACCAAATCTCAGATTACCTTCAGGTGAAAAAGCATACTTGGACTAAACAGTTTATTGCACAGTGGTAATAGCTTCCTACATAGTATTGGCTTATGTCACTACCTATTCAATCACAAACTGATTTCTTAATTACCTAATCTCTTGAGATGGTTTCAGGTCTGAATTTTAACTTCTATCTCCTGCATAATAACCATTGTCATTCAAATGAGAACCAGGGAATTTCTTATGATATGTCAGGGCACAGTGAGCACAATTACCTTCAGTTAATACACAACCGGTATCTTTCCACAACAGGTTTCTTGTGCTAAATACAACTACTCTTCTGTCAGCAAAAATGGGTAAAAAAACCTCCCCATAAAGCAAGAGTATTATTGCAAGATAACAGAATCAACAATGGTTCTTGATAATTCAGTTGTCATACAGGATACTGGAAAACTTCAGAGCTATTGGCATCTAATCTCTTCCTATGCAGTATGAAATGCTGAATCCATTATTTAAACACTACAGCTGATTAAATAAAGCAGGATTTTTTACTATTCCCTTCTGCTACTGATTATTTTACATATGCAAAGCAGCATATTCAAACCAACTCATTCACATGTGCATATTTTTCTCAAGTCAGAAAGACCTACTTTTCTTTCCTGTACAACTCAAGAAGAGCCTGTGGACTTAAACTAGAAATGGAAAGACTGAGTTACTGTGATTCTGTGACTCAGTCAAAATCTGACCATTTCAGGCTGGACATAAGTTGATAATATTCATCTGTCTGAAAGAGAAAACAATCCTTGACATACCTTGAAATTTCTATCAGGTTTTTTAATGCCACTTTATCTGGTTATACCCGACTCCCTACATGATACAGCAAGTTTCCTTAAAGAAAAGATGAAACAGCTTATTCTGAATAGACAAAAGAAAAATTACAAAACAAATCCCATCCCCTAAAGTGAGTTCATTAAACGTTCTCTTTCTAAATGCAGCACATTAGAAACAATGTACAGCATTTTGCTGATCCTATGACTTTGGGTTGGGTGACACCGGCCACCTGCTCCTTCACCACCCCTCCTTTTTCCTGAAAGATGTTTTTATTACATTCTGATATTGTCCAAGCAAGCCATAAATGAAGACCACTAAATAAATTTGCTTGATAAATTTACACAAGGTTTGAAAGTTTAATGTAACTGCCAAAAGATTTTTGGAGTGCTGGGAGAATTAATCTTACTATTCATTACATTTATTGATTCAAATAAAGCTTCCGGACGTCAGCATAGGTGCCACTGCTAAGAAATAAGAAGTTTCCAGGAAACCTGTACGTAATTCTAAAGTGACTGCCAGCTTGGGGATGGGAATACGGAAGGAGAGTGCAATCTATATACCAATAAATGCAGTACTAATACGTTATCATCCACTACTTGGGATGGTTTCACTAAGATGTGTTTCTATAACCAACTGAAGATGAAACTACATCTTCAAGCCTGTAAAAGAGACAGTACTCATAACAGATTTTTCTCTTTAAAGATTTTTTTGAATAAAATTAGGGATGAAAGAAACAATAAGGAGCTTCCATATCCAAAGGCTGGGTTTTATTGTTTTTTTTTTTTAAATTAGAAGTTGAAACTGGTGGAAGGTAAAGCTGAACAGCTATCTCCAGCCATTAGATCATTCTGTGCTAAATAAGTAGGAAGAGTCTAGTTTTGGTGCTACTTCTGCTCTCAAGTATAAGTGATGGCTTTTGATGATGGAAGAAAACAGTGAATGTGAGTTTTATAATTCATGTGCTACACTTGGTAGAGCAGACCTGAGATTAAATGAGGATCTCAGAAAAATAATGCAGTAATTTTATGTAAGATAACCATTAAAATATCCACATTATAATGAGTACCATCTGACTGCAGAAATAGACTCTGGTTCAGCTGCAGAGAGAAGTACTTCCTGGGACATAAATTTTATGGAAGTGTTATGTGATGACAAAACCAGAACTCTCAGCATAAAAAGTGGAGTCTGCTCCACACTAAACAAGTTGCTACATATAAGTGAGTAACTGGAATTTTTTGCCCCCATAGCTTATCACTGCAGTCAGGGAGTGAGAGAAGAAAAGGGAGAGTGAGTGAGAAAGTTCTTACAGTACCTACAAAGTTTGTTGCAACTCTCAGTTTCTTAAGTATGATTTTTATTTGCACTAGTGTGCTAATAAATAAGAGCAATACCAACAACAGATCTACAGAAAGACCTGTTTGGAATACCCGTAATGCAACCTAGAAGTCTGGGCACTAAAAATATCACAAAAAAAAGGAACAAAACTTAACAGATTCAAAGATTCACCTGTACATCCTGAAAGGAATACCCAGAAGGAAAAAAAGAAAACCATCAGAGAGACTTCATACAGATATGGACTTGCCATGACATATTAGCCTATTTTATTGGGGAAAAAATCTTATATTGAAGAAAAATTAAATGTAGGTATCAATCATAATCAAAAAAGAAACAGAGGCAAAACAGAATGACCTTCACTCAAAATCCATCTTGGACTTAGATTCTTGGAGTTTGTTGTTAAACCTTCTTTCAGTTATATTCCTCCATTCGTTGGAAACATACTACATCCACAAACCCCTTTGTTTTTCTCTAGTGCACATAATTCAACAACATTTACATTTTCACCCACAAAGAAACATCATCAAGGCTTGCAAATTGTTTCTTTTTAAATGAACCTAAGCAAGTCCTGAGAACCCTCAGCTTTCTGCAACACGCACAGGCAGACTTCATCTTGCTTGCACTGCTGTAACTTGATCAGAAAATGACAACCCAAGAGAGAGTACCTAACACAGCACAATCCCCAACCCCAGCAGCACACCTGCAGGCCAAAACACTTCAGCGCTTGTGCCACTTTGTATTTCCACAGAAATAAAGAGCAACACGTGTCCTAGACTTGAGGTGTTCCTCTCTCAGAAAGTCCAAAAATTAAATCTAAAACCAGATTCGCCATATACACAGGGGTTTTTTTGATTGTGATTTGTTTTGGGGTTTTCTGGTTGGTTTGTTTTGTTTTGTTTTTCCCTCCATTCTTAAGCTATGGATGGAAACTGGACAACATTTAAATACAGAAATGTTCAACTCAGACTGAAAACATAACTGGCTGAAATGACTTAAAATTCGCATAAATTCTCTTGCATAACTTGTTAGGCAGTTGGGGTGACAAACCAGGGGTTTTGTGTTGGTGGTTGTGTTTTGGGTTGAGTTTTTTTCATTGGATCAAGGAGGAGAAAGTAACCTCAAATGGTGAAAGCAAGAGATTGAAAAAACAAAAAAGGCACAGAACAAAAACCAGATTGCCGCCCTTAGAATATCCACACAGTAATGACAGGAAATAACCGATAAAGATCTTTAACTTATGCAAAACCATGCAGCTGGTAAGATAGTATTTCTAGAACCTTTTCTCTTTGCTCTCAGATGACAGCTATGGACCAAGATCATCTCTCACAATAAAATATCTAAGTCTTCTTGGTATTGGTCATGCTGCTCACAAATGTATTTTCTGGGAAGTTGAGCACGTGTGAAGACTCAAGCATTTCCCTGACACCCTGGTTTTGATTATCTGAACAGATGTGCTATTTATTACCTACAAATAAAGACAGGAGAGTACTATCCATTCACTAATGAACAGAGCAACTGGTGAGAAAAATACTTCCCATAAAAATTAGATTTTATTTTATACCTGACAGTAGCGTACAATCCAATCCAGTGGAACAATTGAGAATTTTTTTCTACCTTTAAGAAGCAAATACATAGAACAAAAGCTCATGCAAATGGCCTTTTCTGTGTCTCTTCTGTGTCATCACTTGACTTTGCAAATTAATGCTATTTTGAGACATGCTGCTAAAACAGTTGCATAAAAAGTAGTTTAAACTTTCTAACTAGGTCAATTCTAACCCTGTTTCCTCCACAAAAATAATTTACTGCCTAGATAATACCCAGAATATTAACCTATAGGACAACAGGATCAACTTGTTAAATTTTCTATACAAGCTTTCATTAGTTCATGATGCCAAGAAGGTGTTGCTGCTCTACTCCTGCCACAAATCAGAGTTTACTACTGACAGATTGTTTGACTACCCCTTGTAAAAGAAAGCTCAAGTACAGTCACAAAAACATATGCGGTATTTTTCTTGCCTATAAGCTAGACCTTACAGGTTCATGGAACAAACCTTGATAGAAGGAATATCAACCAAGAGACAGCGTGCTAAAAGATCACCTATTAAATAGAAGGGGGAAGTTGGAGCCAGAAAAACAAAACCCAACAGAAAACCAACAAAAAAATCACAAAACCTATTATCACCAAAACATCTTTGTGTTGTCATTTGTGTATATTTAGATATCCGACAGAGAATCAATAGCATGAAGGCTAATTAATCAGGTTGACTGACAAGGGAAATAGTTGCAAATATAGTCACTTTATGCACTGGAATTAATTGCATTAAATTTTAGATGATACTACAAATAAAGCTCAGGTTGTACTCCTGATACTATCCAGAACACCAACTGTAAATCTTTTATAACATTTAATAACCCATATTCCCCAACAGAGCAGCATTAGGAGCCTTTCTGGCAACCACCCGAAGAGCAAACACTTAAACATCACACTCAGAAAATTAGTTAACATGAAACCCCTACCTTTTGTCAGTGGTTCCAGAAAATAGCTATTTCACCAGTGAAATTCAGAATCAGGTCAACATTTCAGAATGGTGCCATTCCTAGCACTTTGTCTCTACCTCTCCCCTCCAACGTGCTGTGCCTTCCACCATCAGATAATTCCCATTTAAAACATAGCAAGAGGAACACTGTGTCTAAAGCATTTAAGACAATTCACACTGTTTTCCTCATGTTTTCCTCATTTCTATCCTTGCTGTGGCTTTTCTCCTCACCTATAATTGCCAGCTATAATCTTATAATCTTACACACCACAATTTAAACCGGATAAACAATACTTTCCTATCAGATCCAAACAGAGAAGAAAAGGCTAGAAGGGAATACTACTTTAATCAGTTTGGACATCACCTGCAAACCATAGTAAAGAATGTCCTAGCTAGAACAATGGTGGTATTTGCTGAAATCTGTATAATCTTGATTTAAAAGCATCAAGTAATTATCTCATCTTCAAGCTGTTTTTCAAATACTTCCTTCTTCCTATCTGTTTCTATTCTGTATTTGTCTGACTTCAGCCTCCTGCTGAGGATCTTGTCATGATCCTTTCTGTCACTCCAGGCTGCCTCCAATTATCAAGCATCTTATTCAGTCTCTGCACCTCCCCAGTTCTCTTCACTAAGCTGTCAGGCAAGAGTCATCTCCTTGGAAACTTATGTTCCAAAGACATTCAATCACTATAACTGCCCCAAAACCACATTCTAAGTGACTAAACTGAAGAAAATTAACACACGTGCTTCTTCATATAACTTTCATAGAATGTACACTAAAGACAACTGTCTTCCTTGAATCAAACAGATAAATCAAAAACGACATAAAAAACCCACAGGAAATCTCACCTTTCAATCCTGGGTGGACATGGCCTCCAGTAAAAACTCCAGATGAATATACTATATCCCTTCTGCTTCTCTGAGCAATCTTATTCCACAGCTTCTTTGGTTCTGGCTTGCTAGCTGGACCTTCTTCTACATATGTGCAGAAGAACCCAATGCATATCCATTACAGCTTTTACTCCCTCTCCACAGTATTCACTGTGTTACTTTTAGTTCTGAAGTCAGTAAGAAGACATGCGTCAGCTCTGTGAAAGAGAAAGTCAAAATAAGCCAGGGTACATGGACACAGAACAGGATGGTCAGCTTCATAGATCCTGATCGCGCTGCCAGGGTGACAATAAAACATCGAAAGCTGAAATGATCAGAAGAGTAGCTTGAAGAAATACGACAATCCATAAATTCAGGTCACTACTGAAAAAGTGTTTCAAAAGCATGAAAGCCATCAGAAAAGAGAATAATATTCAAAGAGAAATCAAGATCACGTACCAGATACGCAATTAAGTTGGTTACAGAAGAGATGCCCAGTGCAGAACTTGTTAGCCAGAGCCATTCCAAGGCAAGTACCTTGTAAAACGCTCATTAAAGGTCAAATGAAGGAATTCACCCCTATTCTCCCCCAACCATGTCTTTTTTAGACATTTTAAACTAGCAGCAAGCCATTATGAAAATCCTTGCAAATCTTCTAGAAAAAGAGTTCTGCTTAGTGCACTGTTCTTCAGGCGTGGGGGAAAAAAAAAAAAAAAGGCAAAACCAAACCAAAACTAAACTCTTACTAGTTTTCATTAACTAAAAACTTAAAACCACGTGGTTTATCAGTAAATCCCAACTGATACTTAAACAGACGTGGTTTATCAGTAAATCCCAACTGATACTTAAACAGACGTGGTTTATCAGTAAATCCCAACTGATACTTAAACAGACGTGGTTTATCAGTAAATCCCAACTGATACTTAAACAGATGTCCAACATCAGGATATAGAAAACGTGAAAGGAACGTTTCTTGTACATTCTCATCAGAACAGAATGCACTGTAAATAAAGATAATTCTGGGGAGGCATTTCAAAAAATACTAAAGAAAACAGAAAATGCGAGACTTGTTCTGTTTCAATATTACTCTTTTTAATGAAGCTGGTAATAAAAATATGAAAATTAGTTAAAATGTCTTAAAAATATTTAAAAAAATGGATCTTGAAATAGTAATGAGTTAATCCAGGAAAAACTAAGCGAAATGTACCTTAACACATTTTTAACATCCAATTAATGCACAGCTGACAATTTCTACGGAGCCACAGTTCTTCACGCACATACCACAGGCAGATGGCACAGCAGTGCACATCTGAAGTCTTACCAGACAAACAGGTAAACTTTAGGCACACTTCAAAACCACCAGAAGTGATTACAGAAAAGTTGAGGATGAATTAACATAGACTCAGTCTGTCAAGTGAGGCCAATGACATTTACACATTGTCTTCTTCGCCTGCAGACCATATGGAGCATGCTGAACCAACAGTTACCACAACTTGCAATTTCTTTTATATAACACTATGACCTGAGGGCTATTTCTTTCCATATCAGGGCACTACCACATTGGGCACAGCTCAGACAGAAAGCAGCAGCCCCCAGGACAAGGGGGAATGGCTTTAAGCTGACAGAGGGGAGATTTAGATTAGGCACTAGGAAAAATTTCTTTGCTATGAGGATGGTGAGACACTGGAACGGGTTGCCCAGAGAATCTGTGGCTGCCCCATCCCTGGAAGTGTTCAAGGACAGGCTGGATGGGGCTTTGAACAACCTGGTCTAGTTGAAGGTGTCCCTGCCCATGACAGGGTAGTTCGAACTAGATGATCTTTAAGGTCTTTTCTAACCCAAACCATTCTGTGACAACCCTAAAATAATGGGTTTTGCCAGTCTGGGTAGCTGCAGTGGGCACAGATGCCTCCAGCTGAACAGCAGAGAGCTGCTGTACAAGCAAATGCAGAAGCAGAGGATGAACTGGGCCAATGAGTTTATTTTTTCAATCACTTTTAAGAAAAAAAAAAAATTGCAACACTTTTCATAGATAAATAAGAAACAGCCGTGGTCTAAATGGAGAGAAAACTGCAGTGCTATGGCTAAAAAACCTTAGGAACACAATCTATAATGAGTTTTGCTGGTAGGGAAGAACAGCAGAACAGTAGAGCTCCTTTAACCATGGAAGGACATCATCCCTGAAATAACTATTCAGGTTCCAAATTACTTTAAATCCATAGATATGCAGGAAATCATGCCTGAACCAAGTATTCAGCTTCCAAATTACTTTAGATCCACAAATACGCTAGAACTGCTATAAACCTTCAGCAGCTATTAGGAATTAGGTTTTTAAACTCATCTCTATGACAAAGAACTAAGATGCTTATTTAAAGAGCTGGTGTTGAAGAAAAATAATCCCTACTTGTTTGATGCAAAGAAAATGGGAGCCACTTGAATAGCATACAATATTCCTCAACTACTGTTCATATGTTTAAAAATTCTAATAATCATGAAGTTCAACAACAGCTCATGAGAAAACTGATCCTGCTCCTAAATATATTCAGCAGTATGTAATAAAACTTATCTAAACAAAATTATCCACAAAAAGATACAGTAAAAGATTTAAAAAATGAAGTCTCACAGTGCTGAAAACATCAGATTTACAGTTACTAGTGCAATCTTAGTTTAGCTCTGATGTATACATTTATCATGAAACCATCTGGAATCATATTCCTTTACTCTGGAAGGCTCCTGCCCTAGGCTCAATACCAAAGAGCAAAGAAAAAAGAAGTGGTACATCCAAAACTTCTGAGTGCTTGAATGCCTAACTTAAAAAACTTTGATTATAGCCTTTGTACAAAATGTGCACATACCTATACAGGCATGTATCAACTCTGTGTCAAATGTTTCACAGTTCAAAGAGAAAGATTCCTCCTGAAAAAGGCTGACTCTCCAAGACTCACTTTCCATCAAAAATATTCACCAACATCCTCCTCTGGTTAACAGTGCTATGAAAAAGAAAAACCATCATGAACTGCACAGAAGCTTTTCTCCGGACAAGTGACGTTTAGCCCACTGTTCCTTCACATCTCTGGCAACCTTCTTAAGCATGCTAACATTAATAAAAACATTTAAGGTAAAAATTCTTAGAAATATGTCAAGGACTGGGGAAGAAAGTCAGCATTTGAAAGGAAAATCCATTAAAAGAAATGAAAAACAAGATTTAAATCAATTATGATCCTCAAATTGCAGGACAGCAAAATTGCCTTTTAAATTTGCCTGTAAAAAGAAAAAACAAACATAATGGAAAGAATTAGGAGAAACAGAGACCTTCCCAGTATGTTTCCTGACCCAAAGTATCTGAAAGTCTCTTTTAATTTAACAAACATACATAAGATTGAGAAATTCAATTACTTTTTCCAAGTACACTGGCTTCTAGGCATTTTCTCTATTGAAATCCACATACTTCTGTTTCCCTGACACGTATGTGCATGCACATGTGTGTGAGGGAGGAAAAGGAGGCTACAACATTAAAGGTATTTGTTCAAAAAATTTTTCTTCTCTGTTTTCACCCACCAGGCTTCCCTGTCTTTAGGCTCAGAGGTTTTGGTTCATCAGGACAGTGGTCAAGAAACTCCTTAAGTACTCACCCTAGAGCAGTAAGTTTAAGCAAGAGAGAAAAGAGTAAAGCAGGCTACAAAGTGCAAAGGTTCAGAAGTTTTCAGAAGAGCAATTGCTTAATGGATCACATCAGTAAAGAGGAGAATGATGCTAGAAACTCAGTCTTTGACAGTGAAAGGGTGACATAATGGTAGTGCAATCGCAATTACAAAAGGGCTGGGAGCCTGTTTTCAGCTGACATAAATGCAACAGCTACTTGACTGCACATCTGGCAAGTATTTACTATCTCATTTTAATATTTGTTACCAACAGTAATTCGTTAGCTCGTTTCTTTAACAAAGTACCTGGTTCTCCTATACAGCAATAATCTATAAAAGACAGAAAACTAAAACATATCTGGATATCTCGAAATCCTAGCGCAACAAATCTAAAACTGAATCTATAACCACCAGCACTATGGACTTCACCAATGTCCTGGGATTTGAGACACTCATCTCTTTGGGGGAAACAATGAGAATTTCTCAATCTTACAATAAGTTTTAGATCCACTGCTCAACTTTCCAGAGATCTAAGCAGAGTCTCATGTAATGAGCTAAATCCAGAAGGTGCTGTCTTAAGAAATAAATTACAATCTGGCAGATCCTTTCATATTTCTATCAAATACAAGATACAAAGGCTTCAGTTAATTATTAAGGATTGCTGAAATCATGCAAAGTATCAGAAAAATCAAAGGTAGGGTTATCCTTCCTAAAAGGGAGAATAAAAAAAATTAACAAAATCACTTGATGGCACTGGGGGGGGGGGGAAGTTGGAAGAAATCATAGAAATCATGCCTGTGCTTAACTTAAAAACTATAAACTTTGCAGACTGGGGTTCCCAAAATATAAATTAAGTGATGCTAATGTATGGCAAATACATAAGCCCAGCTATAGTTGGACCCTATTAAATATAGTATTGAATGTTTCATTGCATGCATATAAATTAATATTCCACATATTAATTAGAATAATTTTAACTAGTGCTTACATTACAAAACTACTACATAAATTAAAACCAGCCTGAAACCAAATTAAAATTCTGAAATTTAAGAATGGCAATTGTCCAGGTTCAAAAAGCATGTTTCCTAACAACTGGCTAAAAGTATACAAAATAAAACGTAGTTCAGACACCAGAAGTTACTTTTTCTTATACATAGTTAGCTATTTTAATGAGGATGTTTCCTTCGGGAAGATGTACTGTAACTTGAGCAGTTTTTAAGTAAAAGGCTAATGAATACAGAGCATGAAAAACAACCCTATACTGGTAGAGACAAATTATCTCATTAAGCCTGGTGACACTCCTGGATTCAGTTATAACAGAACCGCACACCTCAGTACTTCAGCAACCTTTAATTGACTTATTTTCCCAGGCATCATCAACTGTTAAAAGGAATGAAAGTTTCATAATGTGAATGCATAAAACTCATTTGAGGAGAAATCCAGGGTTGTTTTCAAATCAGGAAAACAAAACTTTATGACTTACTAAGAACAGAACAAGCAATTATTGTTCTGCTTAGAAATATAATGTTAACATGAAAAATAAACAAAGCCTCTAACGCTAAGATGGACCCATCCACATGATTTCCTTATAATCAGCCTCCCAAGATTACCTGAAAGATACTTGAACATGTTCAAAAAAGTCAAACTTGATTAGAACTAGGCTAATTAACTTTTCAAACAGGGAAGATCAAAATAAACAAGGAAGAAATGTAAACAAAGTATGTGCACAGCTCTCTGCCCAGTCACTGCATCTTCCCAGGCAGAACCTTGCTTCTATGCAATTTCATGACCTGTGGGAAGTGAACTCTGCTCACTCTTTAGAGCTCAGGAAGCTCTCACACCTCCACTCTATGTTTGCAGGCAGCTAGCTTCACTAAGCAAAAAGGAAGAGAATTGGGGCCACTCCTGATGCTAAGAAGCATACCCTATTTCCAGCTGAGATTCAACTCAGTCCTAGGAAGTATTCCTTAAGGTTAGCATGATTAGGTAAATATATGACAGGTGGAGACCGAACAGATTTACACAGGGAGCTCTGAAGTGGTCTTCAGTTTGTGCTTGAACATGATCTGAAGCCTGAGCTCCTGAACAAACCTCATCTGAGGCTTGAAAGTGCAACACTGCTCCCTCTAACATCACACTAGTATTGGCAATGGAGGTTTGATAATGGAACAAAGAGTAGCAGCTACAGGGGAAAAAGACATTTTTAGTGAGCAGTGTTTTCTGACTCAATTCTTGTATCTCCTATTTGCTCTCCTCGCCAAGTGTATGTTCTGGCAAGAAAACTTCTTTCCCAGAATGCTGCTTGCATCACATTACTAATATATCTGCTTCATGCCAAGTCTTTTTTCATCCTAATGCAAAATTCTTCATTAAATGAAAATGCCAAATGATCTATTTTTCTTTAGAGGTGAGCCAAATCTGCATACTTGATTTCTTAATTAACATTATCCATTTATACCAACTGCAGATTCCGATTTTACCCTACCATGATATGCTCTTCTTCATCAATCCTGCACCAAAGACATTTAACTCTCCAAAGAATACAAAAAGGAATATGTCTACTTATATATAAAGTACCATTTTGTGCAACTACAGCAATAGATTTTATCTCCCCCCCCCTTTTTTTTTTTTTTTTTTTTTTTTTACAACTCACCAATAATAGCTGTATTTTCAGTAATATAGCTGAAATAGTTAGCTAGGACTAATATATATTCTGAAATAAAACATAAGCTATTTCATCCATTTTAACTCTAAGACCAGAACCAAGTTCCGTAGCTATAGCTATGGTCTGCTCCTTGAAGCAGAATACTGTTCACAGGCCTGTTACATGTGGGAATAATCTTCCTAACTTCCATGCTTCTGAAAATAAATCCTACTGGCAACACTTCTGTCATAAAAATTCTAAAATTCCTCTAAACACATCATATATTATGAAACCTCTAAGTGAGGCAACGGTTCAAATCCTGGCCCTAGCAGAGATTTGAAAATCAGGCCTATACTGTAAGCTTTTGAAAGTATCTGCTTACTTATCTTATCTGATAATTAATATTTTCTTCTTTGCACAACCAAAAGACATCCACAGAAAACACACCAGTACTAAAAAAGCAAACAAGAAAGAAAAGAAAATACCACAGTGGATATTAGCAAGAAATTGACAAAGCTCTCTTAATATCAGCCTGACCATTTGGCTTCAAATATGGGATACACATAATAGGTATTATATTATTCTTAATTATATTATAGTTAATTCTCTTACCTCTTACCATCAGTCTCTTTAGTGCCACCAAGACATATATAAAAATATGCTGTAATCAAATATATAATGTGTAGCAGTACTAAAAACATATTGTGTTTTTACGTTGTCTTGAAGCAGGTATTATATCAGACCAAAATAATCCGATCAGCTGATGTATTTAAAAGTATTAAAGAGAAGAAGAAAGCTTTCTACAGCCCACTTTTATCAGGATCTGCAGTTCTGATCTTCTCTGTGTGTGACAGGAGACATTAGAAAAAAGTTACATGCCCCATGCCTGCTTAAAGTGATCTGTCACAGACATGTCCTTTAGATAAAGCAGATAATGCCACCATCATTTATTCCATAGCCTTATCAAGGTCTTCATGGTCTTTAAATGTTTAATGTCCATGTGGTTTTCCTCCAGGCAAGTAGGGTACCCTTTAATGACAACCAACTCCAGTCAACCTATCAAGTTATTTAAAACAGGAGAAGAAGATTTTCAGGTGTTTCAAAACGTCCTACACCTGAATATCTACTCATATTTTAACCCAAGCCTATTGTACATCATCTGGTTTACATTTTAAAATTTCAGACATTTCTCTGAAGAATACCGAAATGCCTTATAGGATAAGCTTTGAGAAATTGATGAAGTAAGCTGAGTCAAATACCTATTTACAGACAAACTCAAATCAAGAGCTGTGAAGCCACATACACTCAAGTAGCATAAGAGAAGCCAGCTTCTCTTGTTTTTACTCAACAGAACTGCTTTCTGAGAGGCATACATTAGACATCTCATGGATTTTCTGCTTCACAAATAGGAATAAATTACAGTGTTTCCAAAGAGAACACACAGAGATATGGGTATGGCTTATATACATAAATATATAAGCTTGTTTATAACAGTGCTTGTTTATGTAACCATATATATATATCTTCTTGTTTGTTATGCTACCTGACCATCTGAAAAACACTGAGACAAGTAAAAAGTTTTCAACAACAGCATGAAATGTACCACAAATATATTAATTCTTTTTCCTGGTTTCCTTGTTTAAATGTATTGCATGACAGATTTTGTGTTCCACATGTAACACAAAAGACCATAGTTATGTCAGTTAAAGTTTCTATGGAAATTTAGAAGTTAGACCCCACAATTTTTATTGTGTTTTCTTGGAATTTGAACTTTAACACTGTTAATACATTTTCTACTTCTAATTTAATTCAGAAAAAAGAGTTTAACCTGAAGCCAGGATTAAAAAATAACAAAAAACCCATATCCAAAATTTAATTTCTTGCAAGCTCATATAAAGTTGTCTATAATGCCTTTTGATAGATGAAACTTTTCATCCAAGTTGCAATGAATCAAAATAAATATTGGAATTTCCTGCAGGTAGCCCCAGCACCACCCCACATTTTGTGCTAACTTTGAAGGTTATAAGTTTAGCTGTCAGTATGAGCAAGTAAACAAAATATTAAAGATTAATAAATACCTTCTGTGCTTTTTCCAAGAAAAAGCAGGTACTACATAATCTCCCATTTCTCAGCTGAGTCAGTGATGGCTGCTAAACAGAGCAGAGGCACCACACTTGCCATGCAGGGAAAACAAAGGATGTTATGCCTCTTCACAAGGTTGTTCCCTTTAATTAAACAATTCTTTGACTTCCAGACTATATTCAGTGTAACAACAAATGTGGGAGCTGTTTAGAGAACCAAACCTATTAGTTCAAGCACCCAGTTTATTACATGCATTTTTGACAATACTTGTGTTTAATCAGATTATGAACACTTTGTAAAGTCAGCTGGGTGCAGAGAAATAGTTTACCCCTGACATAATATTTACCTTGAATTTTACTGATATAACATTTCTGAAAGCCATAATCAAAGGTTATTGAAACCACCCTTAATCATGGGCGGAAACAAAGAGTTTTTAAATAGTTCTGATTGTACCAGCAATTAACATAGTCTATATTGAGTCTATTCACCAGGTTGAATCTAAAATTATACCAGTGCTATGAATGATGATTTGTCTGCTGCACAGACAACTTTACACTGCTCATTGTCTTCAGGGAATCCTCTGCCTGGTGCCTCCACATTTCAGATTCAGAAAGAGATTTCAGATATTTTTCTGGCATTTCTCCAGTATTAACTATAACATAGTTAATTCAGCAGAGAAATGACAGATTCCATACAGCTCCTGAGTAGGTGGGATTGACAGTACTTTGCTAATGACCTCCCTCTCCCTGCTTTTATTGCAAATAATTTTTATACGTATTTTTCCTAACTAAACTTGATTTTGTCAACATATCCAGTGGGCATACAATACAGCTACTGTTGCTGGAAATGTCAGTACTTCAAATGTGATTCTTGATGTAGCTCTCGTAGGATATTGAGAAATAACCAAGTAAATTTATTCTTTGTATCTAAATGTCAGTTTAGGTATAAAAAAATTAAATATCATGAATAGAAGAAGTATGTGCACCATATATCTAATGTGACAACTTCAATAAGACACAAAATTAAATCTCTTTCATATTTGATGACTGTACCTAACAGTGGAAGATGTCAACAGCTCCTCTATAAATTGAAATGTATATTACAGATAAAAATTATTTTACAAGGCCCTTTTTTATTGTAATGATAAAACCTAAAAACATGATGAAATCAAAGCCATATTAGAGTTTAAAATACAATAAACCAGAAACTATTTATATCCCTAGCACAGTGGATACTCTACAGCAAGACATAATCACTAAATAAAAATCTACCTTGTATCAGTAATGTAAGATCTGTATTTTTATGAACAAGACAGTTTTCACTAACTCTCCATCTCCCCACAAAAGTTAACAATGCCTTCAGTTAGAGAAACCGAAATAATATTGGATGAAGGTTAGGGTCTTAGCATGAGTAAATAATTGGTTATCAAGATAAGAAACAAGGTAGAATTAAGTGCTCAAAGTTTTCACAGGGGAGTCAGCTTATCAGGAAAGTCTTGCAGACAGCCAAGCTAGGAGCTGTGCTGTTCACATATTCATAATTAGTTGGGGAAAAGAGTGACCAGATGATACTAAGGACAGTAAAGATGAGGACCACCTGCAAAGATCTGCAGATGGACCTTCCATGTCTCAGTGAGTGAACAATCAAAACGATAGATGGAATGCAACAGGAATAAATGTAGAGTGATACACCCAGGGAAAAAATTAATAATCCTGGCTTTGCATACAAAATGATGGACACTGTGCTGAATATTAATATGCTGAAATAATAACATGGAGCTATTACTATTAGTTCTACAACAAAATTGACTCAAGACTCTTTGTAAGTCAAATAAAAATTGAAACAATTAGAGAGAAAATAGAAAAACAGAAAAAAGTTCCTGTATAAACCCTATAGCACATACTACTTGTACATAATTCTGATTCCTCACCTCAAAAAGCATCAATATATTTATAAAGGGTTCAATGGAGGGCAAGAAAGCTGAGACCATTCAGTTAGGGAAAAGAGATGACTCAGAAAATGGATGACAGAGAGACCTCTGTAAAATCAAGAGCAAGATGGAAAGAGTGAAAGTCCAGCCTGGTGCTCACTGTCTGTCTCGGGATCAGGGCTAAAGGGGCATCAGACAACAGTTCAAAACGAACAAAAGGCAGTGGGTTTTCCTTCATAGCCTGTAATTAGGATGGGGAACTTCACTCCAAGATACCAAGAATTTACAGGAGTCTAAGAGGAAACTCAAGAAGTTATAAGAAAGACCCTGTGACTGTACCTCTATCTCCCCAGCTGCCTGAGCACATTCAGGCTGCAAGAATTTTCTGAAGAAGTTTTATTACATGCTTGACCTAAACTCAGTGTGCCATATAGGTATCTGCTTTTCAAGTGAAGAACCCTAAGAACGATGCAAAGGCACAAAAATCAAGTAGCATCCATGAGTAGCAGAGAAGAACCCTCCATCTTGAGCTTAAAAGTGTGTAACTGCAGCATTCAACATGAAATGTAAGTGCACAAACACTGTGAATATAAGAGTCAAAAAAAAAAAGTAAAGATCACAATCAGCCTTACAGTCTTCCTTGGTGTCCTGGTTTCAGCTGGAACAGAGTTAATTTCCTTCCCATTAGCTGGTGCAGTGCTGTGTTTTGTCTTTAGTCTGAGAGCAATGCTGATAACACACCGATGTTTTAGTTATTGCCAAGTAGTGCTTAGCCTGTTCAAGAACTTTTCAGTCTCTCGTGTTCTGCCAGTGAAGAGGGGCACAAGAAGCTGGGAGGAAGCAGAGACAGGACACCTGACCCAAACTACCCAAAGGGGTATTCCATACTATAGCACATCATGCCCAGTATATAAACTGGAGGGACTCACCCAGAAGGGACTGATCGCTGCTCGGGTTGGGCTGGGTATCAGTGAGCAATTACATGATGTATCACTTGTGTTTTCTGCATTTTAATTTCTCTGTTGTTTATTTTTTTCCCTATTATTATCAGTATTGCTATTGCTGGTAATATTTCTATTATTGCTATATTTTACTTTATTTCAATTATTAAACTGTTTTTCTCTGAACCCACAGGTTTTACATTCTTTTAATTCTCCTCCCCTCTCTCCACTCACTCAGCCTCAATCACTGGAGAGACCATTAACTGGAGGACTGGTCTGTGACTCCAGCTGCGATTTGCACTGTTGGCTGGGATGGCAGCACCCACTCAGTTGCTTTTTCGACACAGTACTCAGGGCTGATGCTGTCCAACTCCTGCAAGCCTAAGCCCTCCTCTTTAATCTCTGCCAACCTCTATACCTGTTCCTAAAACACCCCCCAGCCTCATTCCAGTCTTCACCCAAATGCAGTGTAAACTCCTTTTGGACTGACATATCCCCTCATTCTTTCTGTCAATGAAGATAATTCCCTGTTCACATCAGTAATCCCTGGGCCAGAACATCTTCACCCAAGTCAGCAGTAACAGGTTGGTACACATATGTAAATACACAGGCACAGGAAAATGAATACTGAGTACCAGTAAAGCAAACAGATTATCCGGGGCTGTATATTCTTCTCCTTCACGACACTTGGCTCTCAAAGACCAGCATCTAAATTCTAGGCTAAGACTAGAGGCCTAATTAATTTGCTGAAGGTTATATAGATAACTTTGGCAGAGATCAGAATCAGACTCTAGTCTTGTGTAATATTTTAATTGCAAAGTATCATCTTCACAACCAGATTCATTTTTCTTGATTCTACTCTAGTATAAATAATAAACCTTATTCTGTAATTCCTAAAAGCTCATTACGTGCTCCAGTAAAACTATTCATAATTATTAAGTCATCTGATTGTATTTGCCCTTTTGTGTATTTGAGCACTTCAGACTCAGAGAAGGTTTTAAAGCATTACAAAATAGGCAAATAATTTATTTTCACATCTGAACAGAGTTCACTGTGGTCATTTGCTCTTTCATACTGTATATTATAACATGCAATCAGTCACCTAAACTACATGTTGTGACCACTTTCTATATGAATACATGAATAGCCAATAATATCAGCTCTAAGTAGGATTTCTATTTAACAGCAAATATTCTTGTCTGGACATGAATACCCTGTGCAGGCATGAATATAGATTCTCACAGAATTAAAACTTGTTCTCTGAATACTTGCTAAAACAAAAACATACTATAGATACTTGCAAGGAGCCTAAGAATGACTGATAAGAATGAAACATAAATCTGTGGAGTACATTTGCCAACTCAATTTTAAAACGTTGAACTGATTCTAACTGTAGATTACCGACTTTCTCCAACCATCCAACCATTTTCATCTTCTGCTGAAAATATTCATTTACACAGACCAGCAAAGCAGCGATCCAGGACACCCAAGCTTTAATAAATCACAGACATCGGTTTAATCTCACGCAAATGAAGCTTTCCGTGGTTCTTTTAAAATAAACAAGGAGGACACAGAGGCCTGCACATAATCACTAAATTACAAAGAACAGATGTGAAACATTAACAAGGAAATGCTCATGCTGGCAAGGAGAAATCACTATAAAGCAGCACACACTGTACCAAGCCAGATTGGCTTTTAAATGACTCATACTTACAAGATTACAAACAACAAGGAACAAAAATAAAATAGTTAATTTGACTGGGCCTAATACACTTTAGTTACTTTAAATTAACTGCTAATTGTGCCATTTCTTTCCCTCCCACTTTTCCTTTTGACATCTTGGTTTAAATGCCTTAATGGAGAGGTAAATACTAAAACCCACACACATTCCATATCTAGTCATTTACCTATCAAATTCATTATTAGTGCAAGCATTTCCTTCAAGATACACATTTATTTCTCTGAAAAGAAAGCATCTCTCTCCCCTAACACCTTACTATGCCATGTATGCATACAATGAATTTTTTTCTCTGTTTTTCACAACAGCTCTCTAAAGATTTTATTCCATTCATCTCATGTGCTAACAGGCTTTTTTTCTCACCCTTCACTGGGAGAAAGGGAAAAAAGAGCAGGAGTTACTCCTTGCAGTATTACCAAAGGAAGCAGAACAAGATATTCAGGATAACAGAGATGAAGAGCCATCATGAAGTGCAGGGTGATGTAAGTAAAATGCAAATAGCAACTGAAATTCGGTGTGCCCCAAGCTCTTTTGGCAGTTAATGGTATTTTCTGCAAACAGGCTTTTTAACTATAGTGCTGACACTGCCTGCTTCTCACACACACACACATGTTCTATTAATATGCCTATCCTACAAATACTCCTTCATGTTTCAAGCAACTTCACAGTTTATTGTCCAGGGACAATTTAACTGGCTTGGCATCTTTACTTGCAATGCTAATTTATGCAAGTTCCCCTAGTCTAGATTTACTCTGGTCATTACGCCCTCCATGTGAGATAATGTCAAGGAAGCTCAGTTTCCTTTCCTTTTCACCTTTAACAAGGACCTCAAGCTATATGAGACTTCCAAAAGCCACTAAAATGCCAATGACAGCAGCCATTGCTGCTCTATGATTTGATACTGAGTCAGACAACTACAGCATCAGGAACTCACTGCTCATGCTCTTCCCACTTGGTTTTCTTAGCAAAAAATTTGCCTACCTAAACCATCTCATATTAGTACTGATAACCAGAGAATCTTCTAAATTCAGAAAGTTACCGTGGAAAACTTTTTAAATCAAACAAATGCTACTGGTGCCTCCCTCCCTTAACTGCCCCTCTCCCACTCTCAAATGAAGATAATGCTTTCAGCAACTTCAACTGCAAAATGAGTTTTTTCCATGTCTTGTGGTATCTGCATCTAAGAATAACAACTCAGAAAGCAGCTCCATCCGTGGGGCAGTGCAAGAAAGCAGAAGTCAGAACTAAGACTTACCTGTACTAACTGACCTAGAACTGGTCCCAGCCTTGCATTACAGAAGTAGAAGCTCTGACTTCTGTAATTTCCGCCTTATGACTGCTGCTAGGGCTGACTCAAACTGTAAGAATTATTCAAAAAAAAAAAGGAAGTATTTTGGTGTAGATGGCACACTGTACCTTATGTGGTAGAAAGGACCCAAGGAAGATCTACACAATCAGTTCAAAGAGAATCATAATAATGAGGATGGAGTATGTTGGGAAATTTCTACTGCTCCAACCACTGATAAATGGATTTTTTTTTTTCCCATATTTCTCATAGAGATACCTGCATGCATGGTTAAAGCAGAAGTCCTTCATTATGACCATCCTGGATTAACCTCTTGATAGCACAAGAGACATCTGTTCTTCCTATTATCTACTGAAAGGGGAAAACAGGAAGGCAGTGAATGATTTAATTTCTTAAGATTTCCACTGGTGGAGAAAGTAGCAAATCCTTCAATAAACCGTCAGCAATTATTTAAACACAACTGTTAAATATTCAGGCTTTATTTGCAATCTGAGCTTCTCTACCTATAGATCCTATTTAACAGGCCTTCTTATGCCTCCATCTACTAAATTGAAGAGTCCTTTAGTATTCATAATCTGTAAGGACTTATGCAGATAGAAGTTGCATTAAAACACTCCATGTCTTTTTTTTCTTTGATTGAGATGAACAAGTCACTTCTCTCTTGCTGCAAGTCAAGCATCCTCAATT
This sequence comes from Pezoporus wallicus, assembly GCF_028554395.1. Lineage (NCBI taxonomy): Eukaryota > Metazoa > Chordata > Aves > Psittaciformes > Psittacidae > Pezoporus > Pezoporus wallicus. Next base: position 4,887,352 of record NW_026639744.1, read on the forward strand.
TCTGTGGCTTTTTCATGCACCAACACTACTATCTTTTCACAATGTTGTTTTGGTTTAAGCCCAGCCATAACTCAGAACCACGTAGCCGCTCTCTCACTCCCCCACCTTCTTCCCCCCCCCCTTCCTCCCAGAGGGATGGGAGGAGAATCGAAAGAATGTAACTCCCACAAGTTGAGATCAGAACAGTCCAGTAACTAAGGTATAACACAAACCCACTACTGCTACCACCAATAATAATAATAATGATAAGGGAAATAACAAGAGAAGAGAATACAACTGTTCACCACCCGCCGACCAATACCCAGCCCAACTGAGCAGTGATCTAACCCTTCTGGGTAACTGCCCCAGTTTATATGCTGGGCATGACGTGCTGTGGTATGGAATGGTATACTTCGGCTAGTTTGGGTCAGGTGACCTGTCTCTGCTTCCTCCCGGCTTCCCCTCCTCCCTGGCAGAGCATGAGACTCAGAAAGTCCTTGGTCAGAGTAAACATTACTGAGCAGCAACTAAAAACATCGGTGTTATCAACACTGTTCCCAGGCCGAAAGTCAAAACCACAGCACTGCACCAGCTACTAAGAAGGAGAAAAAATGACTGCTACTGCTAAACCCAGGACAAATGTTGATACCCAAAGCAGGATCATCAAGCCATCAAGTAGGAATGATCTTTCTACTACTTCATATGGAAATAGCACCACCTTCTGAGTTGAGGCTGATATTGCCCTTTATTTATTATTATTATACATATGCACGTAAGTCTGCTCTTAAGACCACTAGAGAAAATACAAACAAATGTAACTGGTTGCAGGCTTTAGTCTTATTATCCACACGGTATCAGTCTATTAACAGATTATGTTTCTTTCTCTTTGTAAGGAAGAGCACTGAAGCAGCTATTCTTGCAGAAAGTAGCTGAGAGCTAGAGAAATATTCACTTTATGAACCTGAGGAAGCAGCAAATGGAAAAGACAGGCTTCAGAAGGTAATCAAAAGGAAGAAGCATCTGGAAACAAAAGCAAAGAAATTGGAGGTTTTCTTTAATGGTTTAATCACATTCATATTGAAAAAAAAGAACCATCATTGCAAAGACTGCCAAATTATGGCAGTTATGAGAAATTCCACTGATTTATACTGCAGAAATGCACACTTAGTCTTCCCAATCAAAATATTCATATTCCTAATGAAATTTTAAGAGTTGTTAAAACTCAATATTCACGCTAAAATTTTCTAAAGTTTTTTAAGTAAAATTGCAAGAAATAATCTAAGAAAGCAGCTTTATGGCTGTGGTGAACTTTAAAGCTCAATTTCAATGCCAAGGTTTTAATCTTGTTCAAGGTTAAGGGAGCCTGAGAACCACACATTTCGGTGCTTCCAACCAACTGTCACATGTAACCTTAACGAAAATGCAGAGTACTATGGCAGCACATGTATTATTCAAGGCACATTTTCACTATTACCAGAAATGCACTATAGCATTAAAATTAAGACTTCATACCAAGACAGAAAATTTCCAAAAATCACCCTCAATATTTCCCACCCACTTGACAGAAATAAATAAATAAATAAATCACTACTGGAACAATAATAACAGAACCTTCTGCCTGGACAAGGAGAAGAATCAATATACAGTGACCAGAGCACAACAGGAAACATTGAAAAAATAAAACAAGAACTTTAACTGCTCTACTAACAAAAGGTTTTCTACAAAAAGGTCTACAGGGCAACAATTTAAGGGATCAGAACATTTATTTTCACACAGCAGCAGAACAAATATTTACAGTTATTAGGATTCTTCAGCACACTAAAATCATTATGCATCCAGCAAAGCACAACAAGCCGGGAAAAAGTAGTTATTGTGTTCATCAAGGCCACGCACAGGAGCCCCATGAAATTCTCTCATAAGGCATAATAAATGTAGTAGTTGAGACAAATTGTTAATAAATATCCCTTATTATTATTAGATATGAGGAAGAATTACAAAGTCACTCATGAAATTGTCCAGGGTGAGCCCTAGAGGTCTCATATGAATATTCCTGAAGAACAAAATGAATGCAAACTTAGTTTTACTGAAATACATGCGTGCTTGAAAGAAAAGGCTCACCAACAACCTGGTAGAGCAACGTCTCCATGGCCTACCTGGAAAGTATCCACAATAAGAGACATTAATCTTCAGCCAGACTAGAAATCAGCGCAAAGAACTGGACAATCAAATTGGCTCAGTTCTGTTACTTTCCCAGACAAAAATGCCTTACGTGCCCACATTATCCATCTTTTCTTGCTCTGGAGTCTAGAATGGTTTTAGGAAAAGATGAGTAATTTAGCTGGTCCTGAGAAATAACTGCTAATCCCATACACAGCTACAGAAGCACTTGGTACAGATCCTTCACTCTAGGGGTACATTTAACATCAGACAATTAAACAAGTCCAGTCTCTAGAAGTGTTACTCTGCCAACCAACAACATCCATCTTACCAGCTTAAGCCCAAAACCTGACTTTATTTCTAGGATACTATTTCCAGAGAGACTAAGGAGTTTGACATGCACCTATGACACACAGACAAACAGCACAGGTGGTGGACAATGCTGTTTCAGACCTAAGAAAAGCACTGCCTTACCCCTTTTCAGATGTCTTCAAAGCAATGGTGGGCAAGGCCTTTGAGACAGACATGAAGGAAGGTCATAGCTTCATAGGACAGGCTCAAGCCTCCCTGGCACAGAAAATCATGTGTCCTTCTCACTGACCAGCTATGACACCCAAGATAAAAATGTTTCAGCAACTATTCCTCTTTTGTCACTGCAGCCTACATTTTTAGAAGTTAACAGTGAGTTTCTTTCTGTTGCTGGAATATGTGAAATGATCACTGTTACCCTTTGCCTAGGGTAATTTTCACAGTCTGAAACACAGCCTTTGTGTGAATTAGGTGGTAACTAGATTCTTCTTTGCCTATTTATGTTCTTCTCAATTTATTTATTTAGAACATTATTAGCATGAGTGACTCCACTGTTCAAGCCCTGTTGAATTCGACAGAATAAGAAGGACTAACAGATCCGAACAATAGGTACAATAGGTATAAATAGGTAGACTGACACATTTCTGTTCCAGAACAAGTCTTTCCTTAGATCAAATCTGTGTATCCACAAACAATACAGCAGGCAAGCATCTGTGACAAGCATCATACTAAGGGGCAAGAAGGAGAGCATGAAGCTTTTAATGTTTGCACTTAACTGATCATAATATTAATTCTCATATAACTAGGGGCAGAAGCAGCCTTTTATTCTGTCCTGGGCTCACGACATATTCACACAGAGCCCACACTGGGTGGACAACAGTCAGGTGGCCACAGAGATTGAAACACAAGCCCTTCTTACTATATCTTTTTGCTCTCAAACAGTAACTGAAGAGACCAACATCTCCCCTGCTCCGAACAGACTTGGGCTAGAAACAAGCCAAAACTTCCATGAAGTCTATCACTTTCAGTGATACAAGGTCTTATTTCTCTTCACCAAGAAAAAAAAAAAGTATGTATGCTACCTGCGCTACTACCTTCTGCTTGGCCATATTGCTAATCAACCAGGCATCTAGACACAGACATGAGTTCTCCATGTCTTTTCATCTGCTGTATTACTCCCTTGCCATTCTGTGGCTAGTTACAACACCATGAATTTCTGAAGTTAATGTCTCCCAGTGATCTTCCCTAAGAAAAGCCTTAGAAAATGGATGGAATATGTGAAGAACAGAATTTGACAGTGACCAAGTACTTCTAATAAAAATACCGAGCAGGTAATTATAATATATATGCTGAGTAAGTATTTGTAATAACCCAGTAATCAATGCTGCAGCAAATTCTGCTCACCTGAACAGCACATATATTTGCTAGATCAAAGATGGATCTCAGTAAAAACACTGATCTTGTTCACGCACCACTGAGAGATATATACTAAGGACAAATATGGTTTATATTCTCTATGTGCTGGTTATTTCTTTTATGATACAAAGGCTGCTCATGCTAGCAATCAAAATAGGTTCCAGATTCCTAATAAAATAGAAAAGATAATAAAAATATCTAACCAAAACTAAAAAACAACAGAATGAACACCAACAAACAGAAAACCAAAACACACTTCCCTTTATTTCTACTAATAAGCACATAGCTTGTGGTATACCTGGTACTAAAAAAAAAATTAAATTCTTAGCTACAATCCTGCATTCCTAACAGCTCACTGCTTCATACCCCAACCAGAGCAACTTTTACCTACTTAATATTACTTTTCAGAACTGAGGAACAGGTCCCCAACAAGTACAAAACAGTTCAGGATCCATTCTACACTTTACCCCATGCTTGGACAGAATGAAGGCCATGTCACTAAATTTTTCCTTTCCAGCTACCTTACCCAGCCTATGCCACCTAAGATCTGTAGAAAAGACTGTACCATTTCAGAGATTGGATGGACCTCTAACATATCTTAAAAATCATAAAACTACCCCACCTTGTGCAAATCAGGCCCTCTACAGCTGTGACTGTGGGCAGACCACCAATCACTTCATTTTGTTTGAAAAATCATGTAATTGGAGGCAAGTGGACCCAAGGGGCAGTCACTACTCAGAACAAATGCCTCAGGCCAGGCCCTGAAGGGCTCCACAGCATGCATGCATGTTGGTGTGTTTATGGGGGTCTGCACCAGCAGTTGATGGGGGGGCATGGATCTCGGTCGCTCACACGACCGTGTCAGCAACTGGGGAGACTGTGACCCAGGGTCAGTTACTGGATAGACCAAGTGTCTCTGGCTGGCTATTGAAAGGATCTGAACTGTACAAATTTCCCACTAAGGAACGTTCAACCTGACCAGTTAGAACAACTGGGATTTCCTGCAGCAGCCTTCTAACCCATCAACCGCTTTTACTTCCACCTGCTGCACTGCCTTCCTAAGTGTTACTTACCAATGTTACTTAAGTGTTACTTACTAAGGTGTTACTTACCAATGAACCCCAGGCAGTGACAGCTTATCTCTCCTGCACGTTTCCTCTCAATTTCATCACAGAAAGGCTCTTTCAAATGCTACAACATGACCTTACCACATTTCTCAGCATGTGAGCACAAGACTCATACAGACATGTAGCAAAGCCTGCTACAATTTGTGAATTTTGACCCCAGAAAGTGCCAGTGGCAAATACAGCAGCAAAACAAAAGTCCCTTAGGAAGAAAGATGGGTATATTTGGCATTTCAGTTAATCAAAATCAGCAAAATAAAGATACAGTACTGCAAAGAGTGAAACTGTCTACCTAGTATCTTTTCTTTCTTTGGAGTTACACGTCTTTCTTTCACTGGAGAAGGTAACATCCTTGCTGCAGAATGTTTTTTTTTTTTGTTGAAAGCCTTCTAATTACTACCATTGAAGATTATTTTGAAATATGTTAATACCACAATATCTTTCCTACTTCAATTATAAAGTTTATTGGTAAGCTATTCACAGGTCCCACTACACCCGGTCTGACTCACAAATTTCAGAACAAGCCTTTAAACTGCCTTTCAAGTCTTGGCAAGGCTAAATAATACTAGTAGTACTACTAGTACTATGAGTACTATTACAAATAATAAACATTTCAATCATGAAAACTATGAAATGATGAGGACTAGTACCAAATATTTAATATCTGATTGAAAAACTTTGTTCAAAAGTTCATTTAATAAAACGTTAATCAGCATGTAATACTTTGCAATATCAGTTGCAATATCAGCCATTAGTAAATATAAATTATGTGTACACCAGGAATTAGCTTTAGTATAAAAATACACATTCAATTCCCAAATACTGTCAGCAAAGGATTTAATAGTTTGGTTGAGGGCTGGGATTTGGGGCAAGGTTGGTTTGTTGCAATTACTAGGACGTATATTTTCTTTAGCTGAGAATTTCTCCAAACTTACTGGACTGGTCTCAGCAGTGATTCCTGAACAGAGTATTCATGGTAGTACATGTTGATAACAACAGAAAATTTCAAATCATTCATATATTTTAATTTATCTCTAATTTTTTAAGTCATTTCAACCAACAGTGATGGCACATCTGAGAATAAAGAGTTGAAGGACAACATTCCTCTTGGTGCCATAACTATTCACAAGAATCAGGGGAATTACACCAGCAGACAAGTCTGCCATGTAGTTGGGGTAAAGTTTACCTGGGTCTGATTCCAGCTCCCATCCACCTTTCTCATGCACTGGCCAGGCAACAGCATCTAGTGCTTATTGAGTCATTTTCACTGCAGAAGCTATTGCTAAATAAGTACCAGCAGCTGTCCCTAGACACACTGTTAGGTTTCTGGTTACCACACCAGAACTTTTTCCAACCTCTCAAAGACACATAGCTTTAAGACAAGCTACTTCGCTTCACTTCTGAAGCCACAGACAGCATCCCATTGAAGAATCATCTTAAACTATGTCACATACAAATTATGTGGCTTCTGCACACAACACAACAAAATTACGCAGATCTGAGATTCATTTTTGCATGTTATTAGCAAGCAATATTCACAGATACTCACTGTAGCCTGTAGGGCAGGAACTCCAGACACCGCTGAAAAATCTCAAACACTGCCCACAGCATGAGAATATTGAACTTGTCTCTCTTTGTGCAAACAGACTAAAAGGAATTATCAAGGACTACACTGGTGAGGAACATCAGGTTGTGATATACAACACAGAATCATAGAATAATTAGGGTTGGAAAGGACCTTAAGATCATCTAGTTCCACCCCCCCTGCCATGGGCAGGGACACCTTACGCTAAATCATATCACCCAAGGCCTCATCCAGTCTGGCATTGAACACTGCCAGGGATGGAGCATTCACAACTTCCCTGGGCAACCCATTCCAGTGCCTCACCACCCTAACAGGAAAGAATTTCCTCCTTATATCCAACCTAAACTTCCCCTGCTTAAGTTTTAACCCATTACCCCTTGTTGTGTCACTACAGTCTCTAATGAAGAGTCCATCCCCAGCATCCCTATAGGCCCCCTTCAGATACTGGAAGGCTGCTATGAGGTTTCCACACAGCCTTCTCTTCTCCAGGCTGAACAGCCCCAACTTCCTCAGCCTATCTTCATACGGGAGGTGCTCCAGTCCCCTGATCATCCTCGTGGCCCTCCTCTGCACTTGTTCCAACAGTTCCATGTCCTTTTTATGTTGAGGACACCAGAACTGCACACAATACTCCAGGGGAGGTCTCACAAGAGCAGAGTAGAGGGGCAGGATCACCTCCTTCGACCTGCTGGTCACACTCCTTTTGATGCAGCCCAGGATATGGTTGGCTTTCTGGTCTGCAAGCGCACACTGAAGCCAGCTCATGTTCATTTTCTCATTGACCAACACCCCCAAGTCCTTCCCTGCAGGGCTGCTCTGAATCTCTTCTCTGCCCAACCTGTAGCTGTGCCTGGGATTGCTCCAACCCACGTGTAGAACCTTGCACTTGGCATGGTCAAACTTCATAAGGTTGGCCTCAGCCCACCTCACAAGCGTGTCAAGGTCCCTCTGGATGGCATTCCTTCCCTCCAGGGTATCAACCGAACCACACAGCTTGGTATCATCGGCAAACTTGCTGAGGGCGCACTCAATCCCACTGTCCATGTCAGCGACAAAGATGTTGAACAAGACCGGTCCCAACACTGATCCCTGAGGGACACCACTCGTTACTGGTCTCCAGCCGGACAGTGAGCCATTGACCACAACTCTTTGTGTGCGGCCATCCAGCCAATTCTTTATCCACCGAGTGGTCCATCCATCAAATTGATGTCTCTCCAATTCAGAGACAAGGATGTCGTGTGGGACAGTGTCGAACGCTTTACACAAGTCCAGGCAGATGACATAAACAGCTCTACCATGTCCATCAGTTCTGTAGCCCCATCACAGAAGGCCACCAAATTGGTCAGGCAGGATTTCCCCTTAGTGAAACCATGCTGGCTGTCACCAAGCACCTTGTTGATTTTCATGTGCCTTAGCAAGCCTTCCAGGAGAATCTGCTCCAAGATTTTGCCAGGCACAGAGGTGAGACTGACTGGTCTGTAATTCCCTGGCTCATCCATTTTCCCCTTCTTGAAAATGGGGGTTCTATTTCCCTTTTTCCAGTCATCGGGAACTTCACCTGACTGCCATGATTTCTCAAATATGATGGACAGTGGCTTCGCAACTTCATTTCCCAGCTCCTTCAGGACCCGAGGATGGATCTCATCAGGACCCATGGACTTGTGCACGTTTAGATTTTTAAGATGGTCTCGAACCAGTTCCTCTCCTACAGTGGGCCCAAGGTCTTCATTCTCACAGTCCCTGCATCTGCCTTCCAAGACTTGGGTGGTGCTCTCAGAGCCTTGCCAGTAAAGACTGAGGCAAAGAAGTCATTAAGAACCTCAGCCATCTCCAAATCCTGTGTAGCCAGTTCTCCTGAGAGCTTCTGGAGGGGGCCTACGTTCTCCCTAGTCTTGTTTTTTATTTGCTACGTACTCATAGAATCCCTTCCTGTTATCTTTAATAACTCTAGCTAAGTTTAATTGTAACTGGGCCTTAGCTTTCCTGACCTGGTCCCTAGCTTCCCGGACAACATCCCCATACTCTTCCCATGCCACCTGTCCTTGCTTCCACTTATTATAAGCCTCTCTTTTCATTTGAATTTTCCTCAGGAGCTCCTTATCCATCCAAGGAGGTCTCCTGGCCCTCCTGTTGCACTTCCTTCTGGTTGGGATGCAACACTCCTGAGCTCGCAGCAGGTGATCTCTGAATATCAACCAACAGTCTTGAGCCCCCATGCCCTCTAGGGCTGTATCCCATGGAACCTCACTGAGCAGGTTCCTGAAGAGGCCAAAGTCTGCTCTCCTGAAGTCCAAGGCAGTGAGCTTGCTGCACACTCTTCTCACTGTCCTGAGGATCTCAAATTTGAGCATCGCATGATTGCTGCATCCAAGGCTGCCCTGGAGAGTCACATTTCCAACAAGCCCTTCCCTGTTGGTGAGCACGAGGTCAAGCATGGCACCTCTCCTTGTCGGCTCCTCTATTACTTGCAGAGGGAAGTTGTCTTCTGCACAATTGAGGAACCTCCTGGATTGCTTGTGCTGGGCCGTACCGTCCTTCCAACAGATGTCAGGGTGGTTGAAGCCCCCCATGAGAACAAGGGCCTGCGAGCGTGAGGCTTTTCCTATCTGTCTATGGAGTGCTTCATCCGCAGGTTCTCCTTGACTTGCAACAGATCTGTCTGCAACAGATCCCCACAGTAATGTCTCCCATAGCTATATTACCTTTAACCCTGACCCACAAACTCTCTGTGGACTGCTCACCTGTTCCCAGACAGAGTTCCATACTCTCCAGCCTATCCCTAACATAAAGGGTAACTCCCCCTTCCCGCCTGCTGAATCTGTCTTTTCTAAAGAGCCCGTAACCTTCCATTCCAACACTCCAGTCATAGGAGCCATCCCACCACGTTTCTGTGATGCCTATTATATCATACCCCCGTAGAAATGCACACATCTCTAATTCCTCTTGTTTGTTCCCCATGCTACAGGCGTTTGTATAGAGGCATCTGAGCCAAGCTCCAACTGAAGCCGGCTCATTGGCTGGAGTGGCTGGGATATCTCTACATTGCTCCAGGCATTTATTATAGGTTCTGGCAACTGTCTGGGTGTGTTGGAATGGAATGATGCCCCCCTCCCCCAACACATCTAGTTTAAAGCCTCCTTGACCAGTCTGGCAAGCCTCCTACCAAAACTGCTCTTTCCCTTTAGACCAGCTCCACCAGCCCCCACTAGACCTGGCCTACAAGCTTGGGTCCCATGTTCAAGACACCCAAACCCCTAACTATGACACCACCCTTTTAACCATTTATTAACCTGGCTAATCCTCATAAGCTTTTTTTAGGTCCTCCCCTGTATCCTGGAGAATTGATGAAAACACTATCTGAGCTCCAGAGCCCCTAACCACCTCCCCCAGGGCTCTGTAGTCCTTCTTTATGTTCCCCCAGGCTACTATTATCTATATAACCCTAGCACCCACATGTATCACCAGGAGTGGGTAATAATCCATGGGACTTACTAGAGCAGGCAGCCTCACTGCAACATCCCTGATCCGTGCCCTCGGTAGGCAACACACCTCCCTTGAGACCGGGTCAGGCCGGCAGACGAGTGCTTCTGTGCCTTTCAGTGTAGAGTCCCCTACTACTACGACCCGCCGCTTTTTCCTAGCGGCACCAGTAGAGATCTTCTTTACCAGGGCATCAGCCGGCTGTTTCTGACTCGAGCGCATTTCCTCATTAGCCCCCTGCAGGACAGCAAAGTGGTTCTGCGGGGACAGGGGATTTAGGGGGAAGCCCCTTGCATTTGGTTGTCCTTTTCCTTCTTTTTTTTTTTTTTGTTGTTGTTTTTTTTGTGTTTTTTTTTTTTTTTTGGTCACTAATTCCCAGCTTCCCGGGTTAACGGCCTCCTTCTTTTCTGCATGAGCTAGAGGTGAAGCTCGAGGCCCCCGCACAGTTTGGGCCGGGAGCAAGCATTCCTGCTTCCTCTCAGCTTCCCTGACATCTCGCAGCCTATTGACAGCATCCCGCAGCTCAGCCCCTGCTGCAGGAGGACCTCCACCAGGTAGCACTGAGTGCAGCCCTGCCCATTGTGCACCCTCCCCTCACCAGAGCAGTGCAGGCACTCTCCTCTCTACGCCCTGAGCTCTGCACTGCAGCCTCCCCTCTCATCGGCTCTGTCTGGGTGCCTACACCGCTCACCGCCGGGGCAGCCAGAGCAGAGCTGCCGGACCAGGCCCTGATCATAGGACGAGCGCTCACCATCCCGCTCTGCTGGCCCGCGCAAACTGCCTCCACCCGCTCTGTTCGCCGCGCTCCCTGGGGCAGGTTTTTACCCCGTCAGGGCTGGTGCCGCTGCTTCAGGCTCCGCCCCCTGTGAGTCAGCTGCTCGCTCTCGTCAGCTGAGCTGCCGGCTCCTGGCCAGGTCCTGTCGAGGACTTGAGGCTCCCTCGGTGGCTCTGGTCGCTCGGAGTTGAGGCTCCTGGACGCTGATCGCCCCCCCCACTCCGGTGTTGAAGGTGTCCTCTCTCAAGCTACTCACCTCAGCAATTGACCAGCAACGGTCAGTGATGCCCGGTTTAAATCTGCCACCGTGTATACAGTAACAACAGAAGAAAAAGAAATATGCTGGTTGCTTTCATTACTGAAGACTAGCAAGTCACAAGAAAAAGTGCTGAGAATTTTAGCACTAGGTTTGTCCAAAGTGGAACATTTCATTAAAATAAAGAACCCAGATTAGATAAGAGATTGAGGAAGCCAACAGAGGCAACATGGTTCCCCAACAACATACTGCAGGAAAGCTAACCAGATAGAAGAAAGGCTATGGACATTAAAACACACACAAAAAAAAACATCCAGAACAAACAAAAAACAAACCCACATGACAATAACAAAAAAGCCCAACACCATAGGGTTTTGACTTTATCAAGACTGGGAGCGACTGACAGAAGAGCATAGAGCAACATCACATAATTTGCTGTAAGACTACAGCATTGTTAAATTCAGAAAATAAAATGTATTTACTATAGAAAAGTGTGACCCTATGTGATTCCTCAAGCCTAAAGTTAAAAGCTGGAGCACACCTGTCGCTCACTATCTCCTGCTCTCTGAAATACTTTCTGGCTGAAAATTCCTATAAAATTGATTCAACGCTGGTTTTGTTGTTGCTTTTTGTTTGGGTTTTTTGGTTTGGTTTTTGTGGGTTTTTTTTTGGTGGTTTTTTGTGTTTTTTTTTTTTTGTCAATTATCATTAGAAGAAAATAATATCCCTTTCCAGATACACTAGAACAATTTTTCCTATCTTTGTTACAACATCCACGGATATTTTCAGGAGCATGCATTCAGCATAAAAAGCAGAATAACCCAATAAAACCAGACATCTAATGAAGAAAACTGTGCAGTATTAATTCCTTTATGCAAGGGTGTGAAAAAGACTTTTGCCAATAAAAATACTAAAACAACCAGCAATCAAAATTTTCTAGACTAACAGACGTAGAACAGATCATCAAAATCAGAGAATACTTTATTATCATTGAAACAGTCAATGCATGAAAAGACATGATCTTTTCACAAGAAAGGATTCTCCCTAAATATGCTTAGGGAATGCATGTTTAGACAGTGATGGAGGTTAAAAGCCTATCTCTCACTGCAATAAAAAAATACCACTGCCTGGGACATGAGCAAGCAGTCAGTAAGAAGCATAATGTTATGGCCTGGAGGCAATTACAGCAGGTACAGCTACAGAGGCAGTAAATGCTTCCATGGTTGTGCATTTATGACCTGTGAAGTTGAAATTAAATCGATGTCCTATGGAAACATTTATATGAACCTCCCCAGTTTAACACAGCAGTTAAAACAGAGAACTTACATTGGCCAAAAGAATAAATTACACATTAACTTTGCCTTTGGGATCCATAAGATCAGACACACATTTTGAGCCTGCTTCTTCCCCAGTGAAGAACAGTTCTTGCAGCACCAAATCAAGGGTGGGAGAGACATCTGTAATCCAGTTCTAAGTTAATTAAAATTGAGATCCACAAGCAGAAGAAAAGAGCATGAATATTTTATGTCAAGGTTTGTACTTATGAGCAAAGATAACTACCAACTTAGCAAGCAAAGACTCATAGGATGTAAGCTACTAGTTTAGATCAGTGGTTCTGATGCAGAGGTATTGCAGGACTTCTTTTCTGCCCCCTTAACTGTTTAGTGAACAAAGAGTGTCAACCATGAGGCCGTCAAACCAGTTCCCAGTCAAGTACTTCAGGCTACAGAATTCACTCTGTTAACCTGATTTTGCAGGTCTGCAGGCTTCCTTCTGAACATGGGTCATGCACAAAAAGATTTCAAACCATGCAAAATGGGAGATTTCCTCTCCGCCTGTGAACAGCTCTATTAGGCACCACGGCAGTTGCGATCAGGACTACTCTTTTGCTCCCTCCACCCCTTTCAGCGGAAGTACGTAACTGTTAGCCAGAAGAGACTAAGCAACTTTGACCAACACAGAAACCATGTTTTTATAATCATGCAGCTAGTCTTAAAAAGAAAATATGATATGAACTTATCTTTTCCCTCCCTCTCTGAACCCTTGAGGACATCATCAAGTGGAAATAATTTTAGGAGAAAAAAACTTAAGCAATGATTTTTTTAAATGAGGACAGCTACAGAAAATGAAAACTCCCCTCAAAGAGTTAACCAGGAACAGCCTAAGAATTTCTGGGTTTACCCCAGTGTACATTTGGCCTGATATCTGCTTTCTGCAAAGGTGGACTGATTCTAAACAGATCATACTGAAAAAAAAACAACCCCATATTAAGCTTGTATCTGCAAGCCAACAAAACCTGAAAGGTATAGCCTAATAAATTATGATTTTGCCATTGCTGGTAGGCATCAGAAACTTAGCATCATCCTATCAGTGCAGGGTTTCAGGATGTGCCAGAATAAGGGAGTGATGTTCATACTGAGAAAATTTTTTTTCATACAGTAATTAGCATGAAATTTGACAATGAGTTACATGACACTAAACCAGCTGCATATGTAAGAATAAAAACAGTCAAGGACTGAAAGTTAAAACCTGCTGGGACTCTAAGAGCACCATCCTTTACACAGATGCCTTTTCTCATAAAACTCAGCAAATCAATTTTTGAAATTTCTACCCTTCTGTCAATTCTGGTTGGACTTGTTCAATGTACCCAAAACCTGCTAGTGCCAGGGAGAGAAATGGAAACACATAATTCCACACAAGAGGCTGTACGATTACATAAGTCTTATTTCCACAGACAAGCTAAACTAGGAATGCCTGAGAGAAGAAAAAAAAAGAACACATGAGAAAGAAATGGGACAGAAACCATCTTATTATATCAGTTTTGTTACAAACCAAGTGCATGAGTCCTGTTGAAGCCTGAAATGTATTTTATGTACTTATTTGAATTGAGCCTATACACCTTAAGAGTATAACTGTTGTGTTTTGGCACTCCAAAAAAAATTACCTTTCTCTGGGTTCAAATCTCAAAGAACCAACATTATTAACTGCCAAGTTATACCACTTGCACAAAAAAATGAAAATAAATCAGTAAAATATTAGATCAATTGGATCAGACAAAATCAGATCAGATTTTTATGCCTCAGCAATTACCTGAATGTTCACCTGAAGATTTTTTTTAAGTTGTATTGTCCAAAGCTTCACATCAAATAATCTATGACATGGAACTGAGGATTCAAGAGAAAACCGTATGGTAAGATAATTACATGGCTTACTATAATGCTAAGTACATCAGAACAGCAAAAATAAGCAGCAGTCAGACTTTCCCTCTCTTGCCATAACAAACTGTCTCCTTTTTCAGCCCTCAAATAGAAGACAAACTCCTCTTTTGGAAAAAGAAAAAAAAAAAAAAAAAGTAAAGTCTGTTGTTGCCACACACAAACTAACGGGTCACCTTCAGTCTGCTACAACTTCCCAGCACGCCAAAGCCACAAAATGAGTATCCAGTGAATCTAGAAATGAGACTTCATTGAATTGTGGGCTACATGCAAAACATATTTAACAAAGATACATATTTATTTATATAAATAGAAAGAGTGCCACTAAAAGATGTGAAATCACTGCTGGGAAACACTGGGTTATATAGGAAGTAGCCAAAGACTGCTGGGAGTCAAAGGAGCTTTTACCTTAAAGAAATGCATCAACTTGCCTTGTCATGAGCAACCCCCCTACTGCAGAGGGTGAAAAGAAATATGAAGTATTGGAAACTGTAAAACAAATAAGTTATTATTAAATCCTAATACCAATAACGGCTCACTTTTACTTGAAGGGAATGTCTGCTTCCCCCACCTCCCAACAAAGAACCTCTTCGAGACATTCACATTGAAGAAAAAGAGAAAAAGGAAGCAAAAGGGGAAAAAAAAAAAACAAAACCAAAAAAAAAAACAAAATCCCAACAAACAAAACCCTGAATTTCTTAATCACAGATCTTCTCATAAGAAATGGCATGAAATGTAACAATGATTTTTGCTGTTACTTTGGTTTTCCACTTCTTCATGCTTCACTAAATACATACACACAAACACACCATGTTTTATAAAAAACAAAAGACAATAAAACCTGCTGAGTTCCCAGGAGTGTTTTATTCTACAGTCTTACTGGTTTCTGCAATGCTCCATATAAAGACCACAGTTTACAAAAAAGGCCCCTAGGAGTTACCACTATGATTCATACTGTCTACTCAATAAATAATAATAATAAAAAGTGTTAAATATGTCTGTCTACAAATAATGAGGAAAGCTCACCAGCCCTCTTCAAGAGCAAGTAGTAAGCAAATCATGTGGAGAAAAAAAAAAGGACTTACAAAAGAGACCAAACATGCTTCCAGCAGCTTCCTTTTCATAGACAAGATAGCAGTTTAGCAAACAGGTTCTGAAATACACTTTAAAAAATATTCCACTAAAACAATAAATCATTGGTAATATCTGCCTGTATATAAATGGTCTATTAACATATTTAATAAAGAGCAAACAAAAAGCAGGACACCTATTTTTTCATCCAGGAATGAGGCTGCAATCGTTAGGATGACAAAAATCACTGATAGTGACGCACTGGTTTATGAAGGTGTTAACCTGAACATTGAACGAAGACTGAAAAATGGAGACCATCATTCAAATGCCAAAAATTTATCTGAGGTCATCTAAAGGGCTGGTAAAACAGTATCAAAATGCCAGCAATGGACAAGGCAAATCCAGCAGAGTGATCTTTGAGGCACTGAATCACCAGGAGTGAAAGGGTTTCTCTTGGGTTTCTGTAGCAGAGCTGATGATGAGCATTTAATCAGGTTTTACAACCTCTTCCAAAGTAAAATCTTAAACACTCTGGACCCTTCTGGTCTCTCACTTTGACATGCTACATTGCTATAATTTGCACAAGAATGCATATTCTTCCAAAACAAAGGCAGATTGGAAATATTGCTGAGATTTATTCTGAGAAAACAAACAAAAAGAAATGTCCAAGTGCTTCAGCAGCTAAAGGTACGAAGTCCAAAATGTATACATTCATCCAAATCAGAAACCTGACAAAAAGCCTTTAAGCCTAATTAAAGAAACTCTAACATGCCAAGCAGTTCTCTGTCTCTTTTGAGACTGTAATACCAGCTAGTCCTCTAGCAACCTCAGCCCTATTTTATTACACTGTACTCTGCAAGGGAACCAGAACATCTTGTTCTCCTTTTCTAATGCCAACTCCTTCATTTGCCCTAAGGGCTATGAAACACAGCTCCCTAGGGCCCTGACTTCTACACTCTGCTTCTCCTAATACCAAAGGCCAAACACAGCCCAGGGCAGGCAGATGATTCATATGTTCCCTTACTAACCAGCAATTATCAGAGTTTGGCTACAAGTAGAAACGAACTATGGAGCAACGCTTCACTTTATCATGCCTTTTTTTTTTCCCTCCTCCTTAATTTTAAAAGTATGATCCCACTAGAGCAGGAGAAAGTACTTACATATTACTGAGGGATATAATTCTGGGTAGCATGGGCCTTGCAGGCTGCGATTACCTAGTTCTTCCTCTGAAAAATCTTTATTTATAAGTCAGGTGAAATGGCAAACTTAGCATAGTAGATGAGGAAAAAAAAAAAATTCCTTTCCACAACCTAGAAAACTCTCTAATAGTGGTATTGAAGCTCTAGAGCCAGTAAAAGAACTGAAAACTAACATTTCAGATTTTTATCTGGAGAAATTGGATGACAGCTTTACTAATGTGATTAGAAACAAAGTTTTTAGGAGGAGTTTAAGCCCTTCAGACAGCAAAGGATATCTGAAAAATCTAGGACGTTTTTGCTCATAATTACCTTTTTATTCAGTCTTCAAAAACCTATTCCAAGATAGTTCTTTGCAACAACTGCTCTTTCAGATCTTTGTTAGTCCTCGTCCTCCCACTTAAAGAATGTGGCTTTTCTTTGGCTCTGTGAACCTCTTAATTTTCTAAAGTAGAATATTTTTCTCCTCTGTATTGCCACTCAGACTTTTAAAAATAGAAACAAAATATATATGTACGGTAAGTATAGGAACAATTTTGTATGACACTGTTCCTAAATACAATTTTTAATCTTAATGCATTAAGCTGTTTACAGAACAACTCAGGGCACTGCAATCAGAAGGCTCCCTTTTGATTTGCACCCCTCCAACAAAAACATCACAGCTTTTGCTCCCCTCCAGGTCTTGTCCAACACTTAAATAAATAACAAGGGAAGAGCTTGGGCCTACCTGAGGCTGTTCCAGAGTAGAAGTTTGGAAGAGGAATACAAACAACCCTTAGAACCAGTCTTGGGTCTGAAAAGGCATGTGCGGACGGGCCTGGAAACCAAAAGGGAGAGAAAAATTATTTGCATGGTAAGAATATGGAGGAAATTTTCCAAATCAGTAGTGAACTTGAGGAGAAAAACACATGAATTGGTTTGAGAAGGGTTCTGCCATGGTCATATTACAGTGGTATAAGGGAAAGATCAACTAATACCTTCCCTCTATTTCTGCCAGGAAAACTCTTCTTTCTTCTCACAAAGAAGGGGTGAGGACACCCATCATAAAAACACACATACAAATTTAAACAACATTCCTATCACTCACTTTTAACAGTTAAATAGAGTGAAAAGGAGAGTGCACAAACACCCAAGCAAACCATCAAGATTTCAATGAAGCATATTGTCTCTCCCAAAGTCAAAAGCTGCCACTATTCCACTACTTTCAAACAAGTCAGTCTCCACTCCTACTACAAAAACGTTTGCAGGCTCTATCCTTGCCCCACTCGCCTCCCAGTAACTTCAAAGACTCATTTAAAGTCTTCTTTCTGCACAAGCTGACTAAATTCAGCCCTGAAGATCTCCTGCCTTTCCCCAGCCTTTGAGAGACAGGTTTCAGGAGGAGTACGGAGCTTGAGACATTCATTTACTCCCACTGGGCTTCAGTAAAAGTTTTTAGGTATAATCCCATAAAACTACATTCTTGACATGTATTGCATCCTAGTCCTAACATGCATTACATTCTAAATTCCTCCCACCTCCATTAAACTTGAAATAAATTACAAAGTACACAGAGTGAGGATGTCCTTTAGAACTACTTAGGAGAAAACCCCTGCTATTTTTTTTTTTTTTTTAATTTAAGGGGTTGTTTCCTTTTTTCTGGCACATTTTAGGGCTCCAGGAATGCATAGAACTTGGTCCCAATTTCAGTTCTGCTACCAGCACCTGGTAAGATCATGTTTTCGTTCAATGCATGGCCACGGCCTGCTCTTCCTGTTTCTTCTTTGTTATTTAAAGCCTTTGGTAGTCACTTGACAAACATTTATTTTAAGGTTTGGATTTATTTTTTGATAGTTTCCATTTTTTAAATGATGCCAAGGCCTTAGCTATCATGACACCTTCTTACTCCTTTTTAATTCATATTTTCGATAAAGATTATTGGCAATACACATATAGCCAAAATACTGTGTAAAGATTACTAAAATAGGTAAAGAATGGGAGGGGAAGTAGTGTTCAACTGTTGGAATTCATCCGTCAAAGATGGACTGTGTTGTGCCTGTATACTGCAACTGTAAGCTAAACTGAGTAAAGAAATTATTTTTACTTTTAAGTCAAGATTTATGTACTGTTTTCTTTTTTCTTAGTTTTTACAAGAACAGTCTTTTAAAGCAGTATACTTTTTAATTTTTATAAAAAATGACAAAGACTAGGAAATGGACTTTACTCATTAGTTCAAAGAAGGGTTGGTAAGCTGTGGCTTTCATGACAACACATATTACAGCAACGTTTAAGAAAACCTAACAATTTCCTCATGGAAAATTACTCAACAATGACCAACATGATCAAACTATTATTTTCAAACTCAGGAATTTCTGATTCCTCATTTTTGCGCTTTAATAAAAACAAACAAAAAACAAACCAAAACAAACCAAAACAAAAAACACAACCAAAAACCCCCAAACTTCAAACTATTAAATAAACCATGTCATAGTAAAAGAAGATTTGATGGTGAAAGACACCTCTGCATTTAAGCATTTCTGTGACAGTGTAAAAAGCAAAAGCATCATATTGCAGACAACATCTCTGTTTAAATGACTTTCTTGCCATGTACTCTTTTAAGTCAATGTCAAACACATAAAAATGCAAAAAACCTGGCATAGCAGTTTACTGTACTACTCAAGCATAAATGGCATTGCTACATAGACATTATATTATCAGCTTGACTATTAAGGCTTGCGATTACAACACTTTAAAGCCAAGACCAAAAATTTTCATGTAGACCACTACCTAATAGTAAACCTAATCAATGCTGAAGACCTCTTTCTACCAACATCCAATACATACTGTTCCCCCTGAATTCAATTTCTCTACTAGCCTGCAACTTCTCTTTTTTCTTGCAGCACTGAAAAAGGGATTGCAGCCTAATTGTCATATATATATTTCTAAAGTTTTACCCTTCGAAACAAGTAATATTCAGAGCCATTATTCAAAGTATTTCAAAAGAATTATACTGTCAAATTCAGTCAAATAACTCTGGAAAGATCAATTAGATTATTCTTCTCTTACTTTTAGTTTGAAATGTCTATGACAGCTTTCCCAAAAAAACCTTAAACCTACCTGGGGTTTGAAAAGGCTGCCAATATCAGAATCCCTCCAGGGTTACAGTGGGGGAGCAGATGTGAGAACTGGTTTCAAGAAACATTTACTACAGATAAAATTTATGGAGCAAACAGACAACATGAGTAACAAGCAAGCAGGGTCACATGCCATTCACTTGAGAACTATATAAAGAAGTTGGATATAGAAAAGTTGGATTATGAACTGGGAGTTAAACCACTCACTTCAAAACAGCCTCTGGATGTACCGATGTGAAGGCAGTAGCAAGAGGCCAATGTTTAAAAAAAGAGTGTGGGAAAGTACAGATGAGCAGGTCTAACCTGAGGTTAGGCAAACTGGTAGAAACTCTGCAAAGAGCAGAAACAGGGGTGAAATGAGTAAATGCGACATATGGGGAAGAGTCAACATAGCTTTTATAAGGTGAAGATGCATGTCAAATTCCCTGGAGTTTCCAGAAAACAAGGTAGTAGTGGTGGTTGACAGTCTACTTTATTCTTCTAAAGGTTTCAGCAGTCTTCCCACAAGAGTCCTACAAAACCTGTGCTGCCAGGGGAGGGGAGGCCCTTGCCCGTCTCTGCAAACAGCTTGCTAGAAGACCATAAAAATAACAGGCAGGAAAAAATGGACCCTGGAATATCTAAGGACCCGTGCTCAGGTTTGTGCCATGCAAGACATTTCTTAGATGACTTGTAAAGGGAGTGGGATGGGGAGATGACAAAGTTTACATCAAAACAAGGTTTGAGTTTAGACATGCTTGGAGCTGAACCACAGAAAATACCCTCTAGTTTCTACCCAAACCTTCAAAGATATCAGAAAATTACTGGATGACTGTGGCAGGTTGACAGTGGCACTGGCTTATGATGGAAAAGCAGCACCCATTTGGTGAAAAAATATTAAAAGTTTCAACTTTTTTTTCTCAGCAAATCTTTTAGCTTTACACACTGTCAGATATTGGTATTGTAATATTCATGAAAACCTAAAAGACATCCCTAACTAGGTGCAGAAACAGCTGAGTGACATTAACAAGACTGTCACATAATAAGTAGTCTCTCAGAAAAATAGTTTGGATTTTATAATGGAGTACAGCATTAATAACCTCTAGCCCAGCAAGATTTAAAAAAAAATATTCCTTTTCGATAAAATGTCAGTAGCTACCTCCAAGTTTAATTATTTTTTTTAGCTTCAACAGCCCATTTGAAGGGGAGTTCAAAAAGCACTTTCACTAAACACATCTCTCAACAGTAGAAATGTTTTATTTCATAACTCACTACAGCAAAAACCTATGCTGTTAATACAAAATCTTGGGTGCCTTACTATCTCTAGAATGCAAGTGCCCTGTCCTTATTTTTAAGTTGCAGGGGAGCTCGTTTGCCACTTTGAAAGCTAGACTGATCAAACAAAAATAAAAAGTAAAAAAAAAAAAGAAAAGAAAGACTATTTCCTTCTGAAGACATCTTTTTTTCCTGCTCTCCTTGCCTTGGAGACTGACTTCTAGAAAAAAATCCAAGTATTTTTCATATCCCAGAAATAAAACAAAACTTAAACCACTCCAACTATTAAGTCATGGCATTACATTAACATTTATATTCTGCAGTAGCTATTTTTTTTTTTTTTAATCCTGACATACCATTGTCACAGTCAGTTCCTGTAAAAATACTGCTCCAGCCTAAACAGTCCTCATGCAAA
The DNA here is from genome assembly GCF_028554395.1 of Pezoporus wallicus. Lineage (NCBI taxonomy): Eukaryota > Metazoa > Chordata > Aves > Psittaciformes > Psittacidae > Pezoporus > Pezoporus wallicus. Next base: position 4,908,697 of record NW_026639744.1, read on the forward strand.
CCCTTTCCAGGCTAAAAGGCAGTAAGAGCTAAATACACTATGCAAAGCTGATTACAGTATAGGATACTACTGCTAATCAGAATAATATTAGCATATTTATAAAAACAAATTATCACTGCTATAAAATAAAAAGGCTGAGCCTTCTTTTTACCTTTACCAAACACCTAAAAACCCTCAAAGAGAGGCTGGTACGTTTTTTTTCATTCATGATAAATTAACACAAAGATAACACAAAGGTAAAAATATTAACAGAGCAGCATACTGATAACTCAGATGTCAAATACCTTTGTAACTGTCCTGCTGACATGCAGCAGCAGAAACACATTAACCTCACAGAATACCTAAGATAGCAACATTTTATTCTTGAAGATGATTCAAACTGCACCATAAAACAAAAGCACTCTAATTGAAGAGCTGTCAATACAGCGTACAGAGACTCCTTTCTGACATGCAGCCTTTTGACTCCATTTTAATTATAAAATTTTCCTTTAAAGGTATAAACCCATTCTTAAATATTATCCCCAGCAAAAGACCAGGTTGCACAAGCAATGAAGTGCCCAGTTCCCTGTGCACATGCTCATGGCAATCAGAAAATTAAAGCTGTTTTGAAATTAATTCAGGGTTAGGATACCTAAGAGATAGCAAAGGGGGAAGGATAAGGGACACAGCCATGAAATATCTAATCAAACACAACACTGCGTCTCCAGTGGAACAGTGAGTTTTTGCTTAAAATGAATAGGTTTACAATACCAGACAAGACAATATTACTGTTCCCCTCCAGGTATAGAGCCTCACTGATTCCCAGTTATGGGTGTTTCCCATAAACCTGCTTATGTTTTGATTATATGTCTAGGAATGGTAAAACCAAGAAGCTCATCTCTTGCAAGGAAGTAGGGAAATGGCTCTTTTAAGGCAAATTCCAAGTTGGGTCTGGAGAAGTCAAGATTGAACCCTTTGCATGGTCCTTTTCAACCCAAACCATTCTACGTTCAATTAACTTAGAAATAAATCAGTAAGCCATAATACCTCCTGCCCCCAAAACTTGCATGAAAAAGTAAGTAATGTGAATCCCAGTACTAATCAATGAAGAACCTGCAATAACCAAGAATATTTAACACTAGACACCCTCACTAGAAGACATCTTGAAGATGAAACAAAGTTTCATCTTTTGAAACAAGAAACAAAGTTTATCCTGACAGTATAAAACCTGACAAAATCTGATACCCCAATCACCTAACTCAATGTTCCTGTCCATAGATATAACATTATGCTTTCACTGCTAACCTGTACTTTGTAACATTATTTAGCGTCTGGAATGTTCAGCTGAAAACAAAACGGGAAGAAAAAGCTGCGTACTGCAAAGCTGGGAAACTGTATAGTGGTATTTTCATGTGACTCTATTTCAGACAGAACTTCATATATACCTACTGCAGTTTATCCAAGTCTTTCAATCTCAGATGATTTAGCCATTTTAAAACAACCCCAAATAATCAACAGACCCTAAAACGCTTTTCATATAAACATAAATCACAATGCTGCTGTTTCTGATACAGCTGCATTGTCAGTTAATACATTACAAGTTTCTTAGAGTCAATGAACCCAAACATGCCTTTCAGTTCCTGGCTCAAAAAAAAATCACTAAAAATAGATAAATCCTTCCCTACGTCTTTTGACCACAGGGCTGAGATGTAGAAGCTTCTTCCAAAAGTAAAAGAACAACTATGGAGTGAATCGATTCCTGTATGTTTGCAACAGGAAACATGATCTTCATTGAAGTCATCCTGCCATAGCACTCACCATGGTGTTATAAATGATGCAATTGCAAGAAAATTAATTCAGTTAGTATGTTTTGGTGTATGTCTTCCAATAATAGAGACAGACAACGCATCACATTTTTTCAGAGATGTTTATCTTAAAGTATTAGTATCTTCTCTTGAAGTATGTATTTTCTAGTAAGTTTTCTAATAAGTTGATATCTCTTTGCATATTAAAATTTACCAATCTTACTTTCTAGATTGTGCTGATGAGATAAATAAAGATTTTATGCAGGTGAAACATGTTCCAGTAGAAATAAAGTTCTTGGGAGGTACAATTTAAGCTCATTACACAGCACTTGACTTGCAAAACTCTGATTGTCCTTTCTTCAATTAATTCTGGATTACATGCTATCAAGAGTGTAAAAACCTTTTGTTTCCAAAATCGGCATACACTAAGGAACATTCAAGTGTGTTTAATTCCTACTTCATAATATAAGAAATAAATTCAAGAAGTAGTTATATTTCTCATTATAAACCATTCAGACACCAGCCTGCCACACTCCCATTTCTGTGCATTCTTTTCCCTTTTTAACTTGTCATTTTGCCCATATATTACACTAGTCAAGAAATTTATTTTTTTGTGTGTCTTCTCCATAAAGACACATAAGAGTAGCCCGAGTATATTTATTTTACTTTTTAGGATTCTATACCTTCAGTAAAAGCATATTAGTTGACAAAAGAGAAGGCAGCTTAAAAGAATGGAATCCAAGAATATGAGAAATAGGAAGAAAAAAAAATGAAAAATTGAACTGAAGTGCATAAGAGATGAATGAAAATAACAGAATATCATAGAATCATAGAACAGTTAGGGTTGGAAAGGACCTTAAGATCATCTAGCTCCAACACCCCTGCCATGGGCATATCAAACAGACATCTTACGTATCATCTGACATTTTATTACGCAAATGACAATACTGCCATGAAACAAGAACAGGGCAAAAGGTGTACAACTATACCATAGGCAGGAACAGCTTATTTAGAGAGCACAGACAGCAGCAACATGTGCTGCGAGGTGTCACAAGGCACATTTGTTTGTAGCAGGAAAACACAACAGAATTATGGTCTAGGCAGGACATGACATTAATTATAGTCCTCAACAGCTTTTAAAAAGCAGTATAAAAGGCTCAAGCCAACCCACTAAGCATGAGAGTGCAATGGGGACAGTGCTGCCCCCCAACAGGCTGCAGAAGTTACCAAGAGAGCCACTAGCTCATCTCTAATTTTAACTGAGAAGGAACTAATAGAACTCTAAAAGCAAAAGTTATTTAAATCAATAGAGGCTTGCCAAAATACAAAGGAGAAAGTAACAGAAAGAGAATAAAAATAGAAATGCAGAGCTAGAAATTACTTTCAGGTATTTATTTTTTGCTGTTTAGAAGTAGGATAAGTTGTAGCCAAAAAACCACTGCTGACATCTGTCCAACATACTATTTGAAAACGCCTATAGCAGAGATTGCACAGTTGCGATCATTTACTTCCATGTTTGACTCTGCCTACTCATAGGACTTGTTTTTTTTAACTGCCTCTGTGTTGTAATTTAACATCGCCTCTTCCCCCTGTTATTTCTTTACCAAAATAACGCAGAGACATTTTAAACTTCCAGGATAGTTTTACATATCTAACTTCTCATCCTTTTTCCTCTCATTATCACACACAGCCAATTCTTACAGATGTTGTGGCTTTCTAACATTTTTTTGCTGGTTTTGGAAACAGCTTGACCATTGACTTGCATTAATTTTCATTCACTGTATTTCCAAAGGTTTTTATCTGAAATTTGGTGAATTGATTCACCAAATACATTCATGTGGATTATGGTTGCCCAAGTTCAGTACACTGCATATATTCCTCTAATTACATCCCATTTATGGTAGGCTACTTTTAACTAGAGAAAATTTGCCTGAAACTTAAGCCACACTTTCAAAATACATCCATCTCTTCCTTCCTCAAAGCTCAATATTCAAAAATGTAACAAGTATATTACGCCAAGAAGGACATTAATTAAAAAGCTGAATAGGACTGGACCAAAAAGAGACACTATTCACCATATCTTTGCTGTACATCAGCTGCGAACTCTGATAACTGCTCTGAACATCTTCAAAAAGCTGCAGGCTGTGAAGAAACCTAACAGCGGCTCCTTCCACATGGCCCAGTATTTTTTCACTCCATGCTTCCTTGCTACCAGTCAAGATCCATTCTGTCCTCCTTGTTTTCTTACTACATTCTAAGCACATGAGAAGGTTCTCAATTTTTACCTCAATGAAAAAGCTTTCGTCATTGAAAACTCCTGACTCTATAGACCCTGGAAAACTCTGGGTATACTGGAAATAAGCTGAAGAATAAAGGAAAGGTCAGCCATTCTTGGAGCTGACTGCACTAAGGAAGAGCTAAGCAACTCCAGTTCAAGGAAGGAATCCCAGTATGAATGCTGGGGCAGCTTCATAGCACCTAAAAGTAATTTCCTTTTAAAGAAAACAAAACGAAAACACATGATACATTCTCATGTCACATTCAGTCTAAGTGGGGGCTGCCACCAAATAGGGCCATCTGTTTTTCACTATGCACCATCAATTCCTGCTCCCTTCCTGTGTTGGATCTCGCAATCTAGCTGCAGGATGAATTAATCAGCTTATCAATGCAATGTAGAAAAAAAAAAAAAACAAAACAAACCCGCCAAAAACACACACAAAGATGAAACCAAATTGGTTAGTCTTGTTAAATGAGAGTCAACCTAGAGAATGAGGATGGAAATTTGTGGCAGGGTGAAAGAAAGCAGGACAACTTCTGAGGCATTCTGCCCACTGATTGTACCGTTTTGCCAAATGGTACAAGCACAAAGGCATAAAACCAAAAGTCTAAGGTACAAAATAAGTTACAAGTAGCATGGAATGCAAAATGACAGTATTTTAAGTACTGTAGAAGCAGAGACAAAGGCAAGTACTAATGACTGCATAATAGAGAAGATCAGTAATCCTCTATGCAAGTCTCAAATGCTCATACCATTTTAGTACTACTAGGAACTACAGGAACTACTAGGCATGACCAGGTGTTTAGACTACCTAACCACAGTTCAGCAGTCTCAACAGTGTGTGTAGGGGGGGCGGAAATACCATAGCTACAGAGTATTAAGTTTATTAAGAATTATTCAAATTAGCGGAGCTGGGTAAAGATTACTTTTTATTATCTTAGGTACTAGCAGCAGCAAATGCCAGAGAGGACTTGAAATGTCCCTAAGGACTAGAGAAGGACAAATCTAATATTATGTTAAAAAAGGGAAGAAGGAGGACTCAAGAAATTGGGAATCAGTAAGCTTAACTTTGCTACCCAGAAAGATACTAGAACATATTATTAATCAATTTATAGGCACATAGGGAATAATAAATTGACAGCAAACAGCCAGCATGAATTTGCCAAGTATAAATCATGTTGAACCAACCTAATTTCCATCTCTGACAGAGTAACTAGATTAGTGCATAAATACAAAATGTCTTCACTAAGGCTTCAAACAGTGACATATATTTTCTTCAGAAAAAGTGAACCGAGTTTTGCAATTAGGTAAAAAGGCCCAAGAGTAGTTTTTGAAATGTTCTCTTTTGACCCAAAGGACATTTGAAGTACAATTCTGAACAGATATGTCCTGTGTTCTTTAATATCTACACTAAGGATTTAGAAGATGAATTATAAAGTCGACTTACAAAAATGTGCAGAAGATGATGATGAAAAGGGTAAAAATAACTCTGGAGAACAAGATCAAAATTTGAAGCCATCTTGGGAATCTGGAAGAAAAGTCAGAAAACCTTATCCAAACAACACAATAAACCACACAGAAGAAGTTACATCAAGAGAAAAACACATTTTGATGACCCCACGGCAAGAGGACAATGGTGCACAAACAGAATTATGACTTTCTATAAGCAGCAAATTAAATGCTTGTATGACAAAGTAATACTGCTGCAGAAATAAGCATCTCACTGTGGGTATATACCAGCAGGACCATTGAACACAGTAAGCAGAAATGCAATCTCCATTTTGTATTCACAACCCCTTATCTACAGTATGCATCCGATTCATAGTACTGTATCATAAAAGACAACATGGATTAACTGGAAAAGTTCAGAGGAAAACAACAAGAATAATAACCAAGAGCATATTAACAGGAGCTGAAAGAACTGAGTTTGTTTTTTCTAAAAAAAAAAAAAAAACAACCCGAACAAAACCTCAGAAAAATTGTGGCCCTTAAGTCTTCAAGCTTATAAAGGTTATTAATAAGAGGAGAAAAATCAGTCCCAGTCCTGACTCTTTTAGCAAAGACCAAACAGGAGCAGGTTCCATTTTCAGGAGAGATTATTGAAGTCAGAGTTCAGGCAAAATTTTCTGTGCAGAAGGCCAGCGCAGACATACTACAAGACAGCTGGGGAGCTTGCAAATCTCTTCTGTGAGAGCAAAATTAGGCAAATATCTAACAGAATACTTGTTTCCTGGTTTGGGGTAGGAAGACAAACAATGATGAACTCCCTAGGACCCTTCCAGTCTTAAACTAAGGTAACTTTTGCTTTTACAAAGCCAGTTAAGCCCCAGTTTGTCAAGCACACCTACTCATGAGCTGATAAAGTAAAATCACAGATACAAGATCAGCCTCTGCGCCACTGGAAATGCCTGCCTTGACTAAAACTTCTACCCTTGTTTCAGCTTGTAAATTATAATACAAATGTGTATTCCAATAATAAAGTAACAGAAGTAGCTACAATGCTTTTTTCTATTAATTCTATAACTATGCTAAAAACAAGTTCTAGAAAGGATCCAAAGTTACTGTTATCAGTTAGACTATGTTCAGGGTGTCTGCTTATTTTAACCAGTTCTATGAACTCACTTAGTTGGTTTAACATTCAAACAGATCATTTTCCCCTATTTTTTAATTGGAAAAAGTAGAAGACGACAATGAAAGAAATTCTCATGCTGCAATGTATTTTGACATATCATTAGTAAAAAAAAAAACAAAGATTGAAAATACAAGACTTTGAAAATTGACGCTGACTTGAGGGGTTCATCCATTAAAAAGAAAAAGAGCTTTATTAACCACCTCTCTCCTCAGCCTCAGCAAGTTTGGCAAGGAATGATTTCTAAGGCACTTATTAGCACCCAGTCTGACTGACTGCTATTATTATCTTCAGATGAGAACACAGATGTCGTGTAATTTGATTTGGATCAGAGCAGGAGCTTTCAAATCTACAGTTTTATTCATGGATGTTTATTAAGAAACTTTCTGAACACATGGCATATCATTGATTCGGTTATATCCAAATGTAGTCTAACAGAGTTACTCTTTCTTTAGACTATTTTTATAGAGTTTCCACATTAGTCTTCACTTTCGGAGTGCTGAAGAAAATTGTAGCTGCAGCATGAATTCCTTATAGTCATTTAAAATGTGAAGGTAAATATTAAATATAAAATAAAAATTAAGAAAAAAAAGGTCTGAGGTTTATTTCCAAGTTATTTTTAACTTTGCTTTTCCTCTTTTTTTCCCTTTTATATTTAATCCTTCAATACAAAAAATTTTAAGAAGATCTTAGAGAAACTGGGTGGAGTGCTAAGTTTACACAGACAATTTGTTACTACTAATGGCACTAATGGAAATCATAATTTTTGTGCTCTAGTGTATTGCTTAAATAGACTTGTGTCAATTTTTTGTTCTTTGTTTCTTTGAAAAGGCAAGAAGCTCTTCAATTACGTATCGTAAGTCCAGGAACAAGTTGTCTTTAGAACATGAGCACTGACTTAATTCACCAATTTGGGTTTCCAGCACAATGGTCAACACAAGAGATCTATAAAAAAAGTCTCCCTGGCTTAAAATCAGAAAGAGCTCCCAGGAAGGCTTCCCACACCCTCAGAATCAAGAGGCTTCCTTAAAACACAATGATGACTTCAGAGTGCTGATATTTTTAACTTTGATTATTCACTGGTGACAACAGTTCTTCCTTTCAGGCCTGCTTGCTGTGTGAAGCAAAAGGAAACCAAGCTAGGCTATCTGCCAGACAGTGTTCAGAGATGCTCATTAATGGACTTGTGCAACGTAGCAGTATCTTATCTCAAGCGGGGGTTACAATCAGTGAAATGCTAAATGTTAAATACACAATTCCTTTGCATCAAGAATTTCCCAAATTTCTTTGTCATGGACCCACACCAGGAAGTAACCAGAATTGAGTGTGCTTCACAACTTCACCCAACAGTTTAATTGCCAGAGACAGAAGCAAACAGAAGGTGACTTGACACTATGCAAAAAGCACATGAAAACTTTTTATCCCTCAGTAGTTGATTTGTGCAAGTGGGTCTCTTCAGTGAGGGAACTGCTACAAGCAAATGGGCAGGAGAAGCAGACATGGGAAACCAAGAAAATTGCCAACTGGAAGGAAAAGTTTTGGATGAGAAGTTTTAGACAGGCTCACACATTCCAAAAATACTTTGGCATTCCTGTTATGATATAAAAATAAAAAACAAAATAATAAAAAATAAAAGCCACTCCAGTTTCTTTCAACACTGATCACAAATTTCCCACTGTAGGGATTTCTCAAGGAAAACCTGTATTTTGCACAGCAAGAAGAAAGGTGTCAAATTCTCTGACTGTGCCACGGCCACTATGGTATTCTTCTGTCACAGTTCCAGTTTCTGGGACAAGTTTAGGAAATGAGAAACAAGCGACATTCCTCAGGGGGTCTGTACTGGGACTGGCACTGTTCAACATCTTTGTCAACTATGTGGACAGTGGGATCAAGTGCACCCTCAGCAAGTTTGCCAACACCACCAAACTGTGTGGTTAGCACACTGAAGGGAAGGGGTGCCATCCAGAGGGACCTGGACAAGCTTGAGATATGGGACCATGTGAACCTCATAAAGTTCAACAAGGTGAAGTAGAATGTCCTGTACTTGGGTTGGGGCAATCCCAAGCACAAATATAGGCTGGGTGGAGAATGAATTGAAAGCAGCCCTGAGGAGAAGCATTTGGGTGTGTTGGTTGCCAAGAAGTTCAAGATGTCCTGGCAGTGTGCGTTGCAGCCCAGAAAGCCAATGATATCATGGGTTGCACCAAAAAAGGAAGTGGTCAAGGGAGGTGATTCTCCTATTTTACTTGGTTGAACATGGCTTTGAGCAACCTGGTCTAGTGGCAGATGCTGGTAGATGCCCACAGTAGGGGAGCTGTAACTAGATGATCTTTAAGGTTCCTTCCAACCCAAAGCATTCTGTATGATTCTATGAAATCAAAACCCCTGGGACTGAGCTAGTCTGTGATACTCCATCACCAACAGTATTAACAGCCTGTAATGCTTCACTTGCTGCTGTCCTTGGCATGCCCTGTTCTGCCAGGCTTTTGAGTGCTGGATACAGTGTGGGTGAACACCATTCAGCTTGCCACAGCACTAGGCAGCAAGAGGATTTAAAAAAGCTCACACAACCATCAACAGAACAGGTCAAGTGTTGCTTCTTTAAAAAATTCAGGCTATTCCATAAATATCCTATTCATACAAAGATAGTTCTACTCATAAGCTTAGTGGAATATGATTTACAGGAAAAAGAACAAAAATACCAGTTTAAAGATTAAAATAAATAACAAGTTAATGTATTTCCTTTGATTTAGCATGCTAATTATCAAATTACAAGCAGATGCAAATTTAGGGACTATATTTAAAGAAGATAAACTACTTGTTCTGATGCAGTGATAATACAATGATTTTCATCTACCCATTCATTAGCTGTAATGGTTTTAATTTGTTTGCTGTTATGTTTAATTTGTTAACTCTGCTAGCTGTTGCTTCATTTCATCTCTGTTCAAACAGTTGAAATTTTACCCTTCAGAATAAAGACAGCAACAGAAAACGAAGCCCTACATTTTATTGCCAGTTAAGAATATTTGGAACTCTATTTTTAGTTTAACTTACTGAAAAAATTCTGGTTGGATTTTGGAAGAATAAGAAGGTACAGGCTTCACAGCATGTCAGGATCCTTTTTAAATAAACTTAATATCATAACTGACAGAAAGCCACACCAGTACCTAGAATATTGTTTACGTAATGGAGTTTAAGATGAGAGCTTAACTTTGCAAAAACAAAGCAGTGTTCTGAAACTGGGAACTATAAAGAGCTTTCTTTCCAAGGTAAAAAAGACCCAACATATGCCCATATAAACAAAGAGGCCCAGAACATACATTAGTAAAATTCTTTCCCCACACATACATGTAGCTACAGCTTTGGATTGACTTGTTTTACAACTAACCAAGCAGCTGGGGAGACAATTTGTCTTACCCCACCTATCTGGATGGTAGAAATCGACAGACCTTTTTCCTGAGTGCTAGAGCCTAGGTACCTTGAAGGAGGAAACCTGGGAGCTAAAATCTCAGACTTGCAAACAGAGATCCATTTCTCCTTGTCAAATTCGTATTCCCACCATTCATCTTGGATCAATCCTGTGATATGTTGTCAAGGCTCTCACTTTCACAGTTATCACTGTGTTTCCTAAATGCATCATTTATCAATACATATTTACACTCTTCCAGGCTTGGGGGAGAGGTGAGAAATGCAAACTCCAAACAATACAAGATAAAACTGTTACTGAAGAAATACACTTCAGACAAATTGATTAAACAAGTTAGCCTTGCTGGAGTGAGCTGTTTATTTTTATTATTCATGGAACAAAAAACATGAAGTAGAACCTGGGAGTGTCGGTTGGTTGTTGGTTAACAAGAAGCTCAACACACCCTGGCAGTGTGTGCTGTAGCCTGGAAAGCCAACCATATTCTGGGCTGCACCAAAACCAGCAGACTGAGGGAGAGGATTCTTCCCCTCTACTCCACTCTCGTGATATCCCACCTGCAGTGCTGCACCCAGCTCTGGGGCCCCTAACACAGGAAGAACATGGACTTGTTGGAGCGAGTCCAGAGGAGAGGCACAAAAATGCTCAGAGGATGGGAGCACCTGTCCTATGAAGCCAGGCTGAAAGAGCTGGGCTTGTTAAACCTGGAGAAGATAAAGACTCCAAGGAGAGCTTAGAGTAGCCTTACAGTATCTAAAGGGGGCCTACAACAATGCTGGAGGGATACTTTTTGATAACAGCAAGTAATGACATGACAAGCAGGAATGGCTTTAAGCTGAAAGAGAGTAGATTTAGATATAAGGAAGAAGTCTTTTACTGTAAGGGTGGTGAGACACTGGAACAGGTTGCCCAAAGAAGCTGTGGATGCCCCATGCCTGGCAGTGCTCAAGGCCAGGCTGGATGGGGCTTTGAGCAATCTGGTCTACTGGAGGGTGTCCCTGCCCATGCTGGGCTGGGTGGGTGAAAGTAGAAGATCTTTAAGGTCCCTTCCAACCCAAACCATTCTGATTCATTTCTCCCTTTGCCTGACTGTTGTCTAGCACTTGGGAACTACATCAAGCATCAGTTAGCCAATATTATAGGAAACTACAGAAAAATTAGCTCCAAAACCCCAAAACTATGATTGCACCTTCACTTCAAAGAAAATCTGAACTCTCTAGTTCACATAGTAATGATTCAATCTAGTCCCCAAGCATAACTTCAGGTTACAACCATGCAGGCAGAAAAGAATATTCATTCATTTGTAAAAAGAAACAGCACCAAGGAGAGCAAATCAGAAGATGCTCTCAGGAAAGGAAAATGGATGTCATCTTAGAGTTTTGCACCAAGCAGTTAAAAAAAAAAAACAAAAACCTAAACAAAGCCAAAAAAAAAAAAAAACCCAAAAACCAACCCAAAAACTGAACCTCAGTACTGTAGTTAACTAATATCCATCTCCCAGTGTGGACCATGAAATAAGGAGATAATACTTGCAACTGCAGAAAGTTAGTTTTTAATCAGTATAAAACCTCTGCAGGTATTTTGTATAAAGCTTCTCTTCAGATGCTGGACAAGTCCCATATATTTAAAGAAAAACAAAACAACCACAAAACCAACATCCATTTCAGGGATGATTTATACTAGTTAAAACACCAGCAAGATAAGTAAGAACACCAATTAGGAATAACCTGAATATTGATAAACACACCTTAGAGCCCGTCAGCTCTCCCCACTCCAAAATCAGAACGTGTGCTGAAAAATACCAAATTTTATCAGTTGTAACATCAAATGTATTTGTGTGTAGACTGCAACACAAATAGTAATTCTGCAAAGCACTACTATTAAGGCATGAGAGTTGCTGAAGAGCAGATTTTCTTCATTAGGCATTACCACCATTTCAAGTGGTGGCAGGGAGAAGCATGCAACAAATCTCTAGGAGATACAGCGGAAGGAAATAATTTTCAAAAGAACAGAAATACATATTAAAAAAATAATAAAATACATATTTGACATCCTGATGGTATTCCACCATACAGAAGTCTACCAAACATTTTAGCAGAAATCTGGCTGAATAGTGAAAATATGAAGAATCTGGAAAGATAAATGGGTGCTTCACAGTCCTGACTCCTGAGACATGACTGAAAATAAGGACTAAGCAGAAAACGGAAACTAAAGACAAGCATCAATATGGGAACTACTTTTTCGAATGCAATTCTCGAATTGATCAGGGATAAACTGTAGCATTATGCAAGCAGTGTGCTTTACCCAAGTAACACAAGGAGAAGAAAAAAAAGGCAGCTGAAGTCTGTTCTTCAATCCTACACCAGGCTAACCAAACCAGAGCAGAAGGGTGCAATCATGCCACTCCACACAGAACAGTACTTCTGCCAAGCCCAGGATTTTTGCTCTCACTGAAAAGGCAACAGCACACATTCTGTATGTGTTGCATTTGAACTCAGTGCACAGAACAAACACCCCATTCCCTTGAGTAAGAACACTGACCCTGATGACTTCCAGTTTCAGCTTCAGCTTACTTCTATTTTCTACAGGAACCATTGTCATATCCTACCCAATGTTCAAGCTCAGACTCATTCAGCTGCTGACTTACAACACCACTTTTTAAATCACAAGAGAAAGTCATCTGCACTAGTATTTACTTAGTTCAACTTCTAGTATATTACAGGCAGCTATATTTATAACATACATAGCTTTGAGAAACAGCAAATCCAAAGGGGAAAGGTATAGCTAATACACAGAACATCTATAGCACATAGCCAGAAAACTGAACAAAGGCATTATTTATCAATCCAAAGATATTTGGCAGGCTTCCTTAGCATCTTATTTTCCAGCAGGATTGCATTAGTGTCAATGGACAGATGTGTGACTGCTACACAACCTTCCTCCAAGAGTTATCTGCCTCACTGTCACTTGATAAATTAATGTTGTTATGAATATGCATGGAGTCATGCTGTTCTACAGCCAAAGAACCTAGTGATACTAAAGGAACAGCATAAATCAGTGACTCTCAGAAGAACACTGAAATCAGCACCCATCTTGGTGAATCACATAAGCGTAACTGAAATGTCATTCAGTTTCTGCCACGAGAAGGGTTTCCCAAACACAACACCCTCTTCCCCACCACTGCAGAGTTACCAGAGATGACTCTTGTTACAGGACTGAATTACAGATTAATTTCTTAATTAGCTGGTGATGGTTTTGCACATGTACACCAATTTTCTCAACTCCAGTAAAGCACCAACTAGTTTTAATTTGGTATCAAATGGCTGGCATGAGAAAGAAGCATGTCAGATGCTATATTATTTTATCTACAGAAAGCTGATAAAAACCAACAAGAAAAAAATAAAATAAAATAAAAAAAAAAACAAAACCCAAAACATCTCTTCAACTCAAATGCAAGAAGATTCAGCAGAAAGTCAGGGATTTTTTTTAGCCTTTTCTAGTGATCAGACTTTTTCTGTAAACAACTTGCTTATGCTGCAAGTTTTTACTAGTGCATAATGCTACAATTGTATACATGAGCTTAATGGCATGTTATCTGTGTGTCTCATCTGCCACTATTCTCTCAGAGTTGCCTATGCAAGTTTGTAAAATAAAATAAATTAAAAAATCCATATTACTGATGGGTCTGGTATCAAAAGAGACGTTCTCATTTCTTTACAACAGAGTTGATTTGACAGTTGTTGATTTAACAGCCAAAGTCATTAGGAAAAAATGGTATGTAGTTTTCATTTTGCATCTTCTCTGCCTTGCTTTCTCCCAGCTGCCTTTCTAGAACACAGGCTTAACAAAGGTGATGGCAGTGAGGCTGCTATGTACTCACAAATTTACAGTCTTGTTAGAGTCCAGAGCAATACACCCCACTCTGGGCAATGGATTCACAGCTCCAACTAAAGATCACAGCCTTGCCTGAAAGAATAGCCAAATGCATAATTTCTTTGTAAAGGCACTCTTTTGCTACATGATCAACTAAGAATGGGCAAAAGAGGCATTTAGGGTCTTCTTTCTTCTAATTAAGGCTGTATCTACATACAGAACAATTACTGCCTTGCTCTGAACACTGCTTCAAATCATTTGACCAAGACACCACAAAATGGACTGTTACAAAAATGCAGAACATTCCTGATTAACTCACCATTATTTCTTTGCCAGATTCTGTCATCACTTCTCATTAAAAATCATTTATTCCACAGCTGTCCTATTGATTTATAAAGTACTAAAGGATGTAAGAACCTGGCACAGCATGCCTTTTTCAGATGAAAATACAACTGCTAGAATTCAATCATTTAATTTCAATTCTTTTCTTAGGCCAAGTGTATTATCTATCAAAACGATACTACCGGAAATAGTACACTACAACCATCAGAGACAAAAACTTACAATGACATCAATCACACTCAGGTTAGCAAACATTAGAAACTATGGCAGGCAGCATAAGTTTAACATAGCTTTCACTGGGCTAATAGGAAATAAGATGATGGAAAAATGTCAGAAGCTGAAGACAGAAATAAGTCAGTCCCTTATACTGGCAACTTTTACCTTATTAACTTTTGCCTTATTAAGATGATTTACCTTTTAAGGTAAATCATTTTATTAAGATGATTTGAGTTCTGTCCTGCTACTTTACACAAGATAATTTTACAGTGGCAGTAGAGAAGGGCTAATGAAAGAAGGATTCTGAAACAGAATTATCTTTCAATATGGGTGGATATTCCTATCTGAAAGCACTCCAAAGCTTTCACTGAAAGTTAGTGTTTAAGTTTAAACATCTAATATATTTCACTCTAAATTCAGACTTTTTTCTTTCAAAGTTCAATTTTAATCTCACCTAGCATCAACATAACTTGCAATCATATATATGGGAAAATTGTGTAGTAATATCAAATGTGATATCTGCATTGCGCTGTTTTTTGATTAATTACTATGAAATTTAAAACGCACTGAGTTTTAACTTTCTACTAAAAGAGTTACTCTTCAGTGCAGGCTCCTTGAACAGTTTTAAACCCCGTCATTTAAATCCCATCTGGAGGTCAAGCCTCACCAGAATGCAGTATTCCAACCACAGCCATATGAAGAGACAGAGCAGGAAGTTTCCAATGATTTTGAAGCAGTGGGCTTAAATAGCATCATCCAAAACCAGCCAGCTAAACATGATGGATCAGAGTAATGCATCATTTCTATTCAGCTGCAGAAGTTATTTTGTGGTCTCCTGTTTCTTGAGAGGGAAATCCAAACAGTAGAACAAGTAGCTTCACCATTTAAGTCATAATCAAAGTTGATTTGCTGCAGGCTGAACTTCTGGGAGGGGAGAAAGCAAAGAAAATCCCAAGCAGGCTATCTCCTCTTAAAATACTCTTGAACAATATATGAAGAGGCAGCTCTGTACAGTGGAGGCCAGTGCTGGATGAGCTCCCAGGTAATCACAGACAGCTTTCCCCAGCAGCATGGTGTGGGTATAATGCCAGGACATGACAACATCAGAACCTCTCAACAGCTGTGGCTCCACCAGAGAAACAGTCATGGTGCACTCAGCCAGAAATGAAGCAGAACACATGGAAACAACTGCTGCTTAGTAATTTTTAATCACTCTTAAAAGCTGGGAGAGTAGTTCAGCCATGGTCACTCTTAACTACACCACCAGATCCCCAAGGCAGCCTCCACCTCGCTTGTTTCAATGGTTATCACCCTTCCCCCCAAAAACAGCCAAGAACCCCTTTCTGTTGAACATGCTTGTGGGCACTAAGCATCAGCCACTGGAACAAGACAACAATGGCAGAGGAAGCCATTTTCTCTTTCCTCAGGCAAACTCTCCACTGTATTAAAATTCCATTTTCATCTCAGTAACAGCAGGGTTTGGCCCTACAGTTATTTGCACTGTAATTTGAGCTCTACCAATAAAAATGCTGAAGTCATAAGATGGACGTCAGAGCTGGAAAGGGCTAGTAGAAACAGAAAACTGCACTCCCAGATATAATCAAAGAACCTAATGCTAAATAACCTGGACATCCCTCCCCCTCCAAAGCACTTGTAAGGCTCTGCCGTAAGCCAGTGTCTACCTTCTTCTGTGGGAGTATTCCAGAATCTTAATGTAAGGAAGCATAAATTCAGTGCTTGGATTGAGATAAATGGAATTGATGTGTGACTTCCATTATATTTTCCAGCAGAGGACCTCAGCAGGTATGCACCACATGACTCCTATAGACTGTAAGACAAGAAACATGACCAAGCAGGGAGGGAGCCAGCAGAAATGAAGAATTTGGATACACAAATACAGGATGATCAGTCTTCAATTCAACTTCTATATTCCTTAGAATTGCTTCGAAGGGGACAAATCTCAAGCAAGTTGATATAAGCAGGTTTTATACAAAACTCGTCACATTTAGAAACAGTGTGTCACAGAAGTAGAACAAAGCTGAGGCCAGCAGGGTCTAGAGAGACCAGGTATAACCAGTGGCATATTTTGCTTTGTGGATAGCAGCAAACCAGACATTTCTGAAGAACAACTAAGGAAGAAAGCAAATTTATCATTCAGTCTAAATCCTAAGATCCTTACACCTGCATTTATCAGCATTAACCTTCATAAGAAGGCACAGACAGCTCAGGACTTCATGGCGTGGTTCTAGAACGCTATTCACTTTGACTTGAAAATTCATCCGATTCCTGCTCCCTTTCTCAAACTTGACATTTTGCTGGCAGTGACCTGTGTAAGAAGAGAAGCTGCTACTCTCTCAACACTTTCCAAAGGGCTAGGCTACATAAAAACTGGCATGATTTTTGTAAAAACTCAAGTTAAGTTTACTTTAATTTTGTAAAAATGCAAGTCAAATTTATTCTGAAGCAAATTTAAGTAAATAAATCTCTTTCTCTAGATTACTGTAGTGCAATACTGGACACAGCTGCCTTTGTTGTGTTTTCTGGCAGACCGCTCGTGAAATAAATATAAAAATTCATTTGGCAATTCCAAGCTTAAAGAATAATAAGTTTTAATTTGATTATGTGCTTCAAAGTGACGTTCACACTGTCCCCATCATGGGCATCTGGCATGTCAGCAAAAGCAGTCTGATGCATGCTGGCAGCCAAAACACCTTGCTGAAGCCCACACTAGCATTGTTTCTCATATGTGTGTATTTTCGGGGGGGGGGGTTTATTTGGGGTTTTGTTGGGTTTCTTTTTAGGTTTTTTATTTGGCTGGTTTTGATCGTTTGCTTTTTGGCTGGTTCTGTTTGGTTTTGTTTTTTGTTTTTGTTATTTCTTTGCTTTATACAAGCAGTCTGGGGATTAGCTCCCTGCATAGGAAACGGCTAGCAGAAAGCCAGCCACCATTCCATATATTTTGCTGTAATCTTAGTTCCCCCTCCACCATAACACAAATGTCTTTTCATATGGGCATAATATAGACAAAATTCACTTATTTTAGCCATTATTAAGGTTTTGATGGCGTGGAAGCCCTACGTGGAGGTACTGCTCCTGTAAAATTTAGTAGCAGGCTCCCTGAATGTAGGCTGAAAGCACAAACGTAGTTAGATTATTCAGTATCTTTCTGGGAAGCACTTGGACAGTGCCTCCTGAAAGTTCTTCTTCCAGGTTTCAGGTTAAAATTCACCATTTAGCTCCATTAAAGTTCACAGTATTGTCCATACATCAAGTTTATCAAAAGCAATACAAGAAAGTTAAATCCAAGGAAGGTCCATATAGTTTGCTAACTTTTTAGTTCGGGGCCAGTAACTTCTCTACTAATGCTTCCTCTGTAGTTTAGATCACTGTTTTTTTAATTCAGCACACTTGTAGTTTGCAATAAGGAAAACCACAAAGAAGCAGAACCAACTCATCAACTGCCATGTGATGATGCTATAGACACTACTGAACTAAGCAGCAAGCTACATTTCAAAGCATTTACAAACATTTCAGTTCAGAATATTTAATAAAATTAAGCCCATCTTAACTCTATCATTAATTTATTAAACTAACCTGTACCTGTCGTCTCTTTGTCTGGTATCTGTACTATTGACCTGAGTTTCCAAACTTGTTAGCCCACAGTGACATATTTTGGCATATGCAGTACTATAAGGATAACAGAATCAGAATGGAGCTTAGACACATGAAATTAAGCTGTCCCTGCTTAAATGCTGGAGTAAGTAGGAGTCAAAATATTCACTAGTATAAAGCAAGCATTGTTTTCACACTTTGACAAACAATTGAGTAGCTTTCAGAAGTTACCTATACTTTGTACATACAAAGTATATAGTTATTTTTTATTATAACCTTTCCCTCTGGAAATTCATTTGATGAGTAAAAGTCTCCACAAATATGCCAGCACTAGGCTTATCTTGGAAAATTTGGATTACATAAATAATTAATTACTTGGTTTAGGAGGGCATTTTTCAGCAGAATCTCTTTGGTGTCTAAAATGCAATAAACCCAGGAAATTTCATGAATTTTCCCTCAAAAACTTTTCTTCAAGGTCCACGTTCCATTAGGTAATTATTGCACAAGATATTGATAATTAAACCTCTGTATCCAAATGTATCCCCCAGTTCAAGTAACAAGATGACACAATTGGAGAATACTTACAGGACTGGTTACAAGGAAAATGGCAGGCACAACTTTCACATACAATAAATTACACAGCCTTTTTAATGTGTCAAATTAGTATCAATTTAAAAATGCTTGGAAACTGGATTTCACAAATCACCTGGGCTCATCTGCAGTACTGTCTGTAAACAGGAGGCAGGAGAAGTTCCCATCAATTAGGGAGGGATAACAATCGGTACACCTATGACCAGTCCAGCATTAATCACATAAAACTCTTTTTTAGGAGTCAGGCCTGTATAGCTATCAATTACCCTGCAGAATTAGACCGAGTGACAGGCTTATTACATTCCCAACCCAGAGCTGCTATCTCAGTTATTGCAAGGGCTTGCAGCAAACTCTTATTTAAGGCAGTTGTTTCGTTGGAGGTTTTTTTGAGTTTTACTATGGTTTCTCTTCTAGTGAAGAAAAAAAAAAAAAAAAGCCTTCTGCTTCCTTCATGCTTCTAGGGCAAAAGGGGCACATCAGCTCCCAGTATAGCAGAGGGCACCTACAAGGACACAACAAAAGCCCGCCTTTTTATGAAACTACCACCAGTCAGAGAAACCAGCCACTTCTTAACATACCCACAGCTCCAAAAAGCCTGGTTTATGTCAAAATATAGCTGCATGTAAAATTACTGCTTTTGTACATGGAGCCAGACACACTGACTTCAATGGGATGACATTCCTAGAGGTTTAATAAACTAAATTTCACACCTAGGAATGTCTACATATATATACATATATATGCATACATACACACACATACATATATATCACATTACCACGACATATAAATGGCTTCACTTGGGAAGTGAGAACCAGCAGAGTTGTTTTGACATAACCATCTCTCTTTTATATTGTCAGTACAATGCAAAGTTTATTAATGGCTCCTCTTCCTGAGGGAGAGGATATTTTAATCTCATTATTTCCTCATTAAGTGATGGTAACAGAAGCACTGAGTCAGACTAACACAGACAGCACTAGATCCCACAGCAGCCCAGCACGAATTTATGAAATGCTAAGAAAAATTTAGGTTTCAAAACTGAAAAAATCCAAACCATATAAGAAAGCTGTGAGATAAATATTATAAATATATATGATGCAGCCCTGACTTGCAGTTTTATTGCTCCTGCAAATAGAGGAACTGACATGTTATAGCTTCATCATACTAAAAAATATATATATCCATTAACCACTGCATTACATTG
The DNA here is from genome assembly GCF_028554395.1 of Pezoporus wallicus. Lineage (NCBI taxonomy): Eukaryota > Metazoa > Chordata > Aves > Psittaciformes > Psittacidae > Pezoporus > Pezoporus wallicus. Next base: position 4,928,650 of record NW_026639744.1, read on the forward strand.
TTCTTACAAAAGCTATGACAGGATTTCTAAATGCATGTTTTGCTTATTTTTCTTCCCAACTGACAGTCTGTGTCACTATTATAACCCTTCTCTTCTGATTCCAACCACAATGATTCAATTCCCACATGAACATAACACAGAGATGCCATATAATTCCCATTAGTGCACTCTTTTCTCAATTTAACTTAACATTTGTTGTCCTCCCTGCAATTTTTATTGTGTGGCCTTTTCGCTAATCCAGGACTTAATAACAAGAGCTGGCAGCTGCTGCTTCTGCAGTGTTCTGGTCAAGAGCATGAATTTCATCCTGTATTTACTTTATCTGCTGCTTAATATTATGTCAGTGCTATCTGGCAAATATCCAAAAAGTGAATTGTTACTCTTCTTTCATTCTTATAACTGAATTGATCTAGAGTAAAAAACTAACAATTTTTTTTAAGACTACATATTCTCTAATTACTGTTTTTTTTCTGGTGTAAGGAATCAAGCCGTATCCTAAAAATAACTACCAGAATATACTTTGACACCTGTTTTTAACTAAAAGAAATTACAGGGTCTGCTCCTTTTTAGCCAGCCTCTTCATTTTTATCTTTAGCCTTTTCTCATTTTTCTGGATACCAAAAATAAGTAGGAATTATGAATTGCTCGTTACTCAATCAAGATTTAGATCCTAAAACTGCACAATAGCCTTGGATAGCCTTCCCAGAGTAAACACTAAATAATTAGTTACCAATTAAGAAACCAGTTTCATGCAATGTTAACCTACGATCATCAATGTTAAGCAAAGATCTCAGTGTTTTGCAGTCTTCCTGTGATCAACATCCGATAGAGCTGAGGAACCTAATAGGATTATTTGCTGTTGCTACTGGGACAGAGGAGTGGAAAAAGGACATCTGTATGGTTCTTCAGCAGTGCTTCCCAAGGACGCTATCTGCCTTGCTGATGATGACAGCTGGCCACCTCCTCAAGGCTAGGGATTAATAGAGTGCATGGAAGAGAAGTAGTGCTGCACTGTGTTATTTTGATAACATAAACCAAAAAATATGATCTAATCCCCCCCAAAATACACATATATTTCTCACTCTTTTCTTCCTCACAGTTGAAATTTCAGGACATTATTAAATATTCTCTCATGAAAGTTTCATTTAATAGTAACAAAGATTCTTGCTTTTGTCTCCTCCTCCCTTTCCCTCCCTCCCCCCCCTAAACCAACAGATAATCTCAAATAGAAAAAACCTCCAGTTTGGCAACAGTGTGTTGTAATGCAAAAATTAACAGTTTGTGCCAGTGAAGTGGAGAATGAGACACTGGATCAGGTTACTTTTTCAGGTCAGACTTTTTTTGGAGGACAGACATAGGCACTCTGGCAGCTTGTGGGACTGCCTCTCCTTAATGCGATTAGTTTACACAATAACACAAGTACTCACTCCTTTCTCATGTGAAATACATAAAGTACCTCTATCAGGTTACTTCCCTCATCTTCCAAGCCAGCTACCTGTGATGAGCTATTTGGCACCATGCACATGCTGTCCACATGGTGAGCAGTACCATTCCAGCACAGTTTTGACACAGCTAGTATTATTAATAGCCTATATAAGGAACTGAGATCAACTGCACTTCACCCTAAAGGTACTCACATCTAGGTTCAAATGCCACAGTAAGAACCTTAAAAATCGTAACACTGCACACTGTGCCGGACCCAAGTAATGACAATTCATTCTCCTGACCCAAGAAATGACGACCATTCTCCTGACCCAAGAAATACATTGGTCTTCCTTCTGGGCAGACACTACCCTAGGCACCAACTCAGAGCATGTATTCCCTTGTCTCTTCTAGGGATACTCCTGAGCTCATTTCTAGACTCAGTGCAATTATTAGCATAGCTTAATGCCCTCCAGCAGAACAAGTGAAAACAATGTACCTACCCAAGGTGCAGGGCCAAGGGCAGGTTGCTCCTATATATACAAAGCTTTGCTTATGTGGAGGCCACAAACACCAGTAGTGCAAAGCTCTAGGTAACACAAGGCTAAGATGAGTTGAGAAGAAAAAAAGAATGCAAAACTCCATGTGGCTCCAGAAGAGGCAGAAGGAGGGACACCCCTGCTACCAGTAGTCATGAACTGTATATAGTTTGGTAAGTGATCAGTGAAACACAGAGGTGGTGTGGAGGTATGGAGACAAAAAAGAAATACCACTTTTTTAAGGCAACCAAACAAGAACAAAATAGTGGATGTTATTTTTAGTTCCTTTCTCCTTTCCATGTTTTACAACTGAGAGAAAGACCATCAGATTCATCTGCATGCTGACTGAACTACAACTGCAGCAATGGAAACTCACCATAAACCAGATTTAACTGTCTGCTAAAACACATTTACATACTGTGTTGATATAGCAAAGAATTTGTCCATTGTGCTTTGTGATACTGCATTTTATTTATAAAAATAGTCAACCTAGTTTAAAGTAATCAATTATATATAAATTATTTGGCACATCAATAAACCAGAGAGAAATCATTCAAAAAGTTATCATCCTCCTTCTACAGATAACATTCGGGAACACGTAGTGTACTTTCAGCATTTAAGTGTAACTCCACTACATTGGGCTAGGTATGTCAATAAATGTAATACTGATCAATTTTACATAATAGAAATACTACTGTATGACTCTTTATAGGCTTCATACTCCCTCCAGGAGAATATTTAGAATTTGTTTTCTTGTGAAATTTTTAACATTTTGATCAGAAGCATCCCAAATACATCACATCACACTCAGGTCAAAGAATCTCATATGCCATAATAATGAAAATGTAAATGTCCTGTTCCCTGTGAAGAGAATTTTCGAAACCAGCCTCTGAAATGGACCAAAATACCTAATTCTTGAAAGAAAGGTTAGGAGATTTAGCTGCTTCTTCCACTCAAGATCATAAAGCACCCCCTACCCACTTATATATGCTATATAAAGTGAACAGATACTGAATAGCATGCCAAATATTCTGAGAAATATTTCCTTCACCACACAACCTGCGCCACCCATTGGGACAACAGATAAATCTCATCTTGCTGGTGGTGTGACAAGATGAGCAGAAAAGGGGCATCTGTAGACACTTGAGCATCTTAAAAATTTTGAGTTCTACAATTGAGAAGGTACTCATGGGACTCTACCTCTGTGTCTGAAATGCCTGCTCCTGCTAGAGTGGTACAATTGTCATTTTTTGTTCCTTCAAAACAACACACAACTATTTCAAGCACACAAGGATGCTGAATCGTTTTACAAACAAATTTTATTTCTGACTGACTAAAGCTGTACATACTGCAAATACTACTTTGACTTCTGTACTGCCTAGGCAATTCCTGTTGTCCTTAGCTGCTCCTGGGTAGTGCAGGCATTTTTCAACACACCAACTTCCATGCAAAATTTCACTGAGGAATTTGGCAGAAGTGTAACTGCTAAATGAGCAGCGATCAAATAGTTCACCCAATCAGTTTTCTAATTCACCACAACTGCTATAAATACTACCCATTATTACTAAATGTAGCTTTTAGGGGAAAAATACATGCAAACTTCCTGCAGTATCTAATCTATGTGAAAATTACACAGAACAGCACATTAAAATCTAAGTAAACACTTTGGCATACTCTTAATGTATGTGCATAGATTACTCGGGTGTACTTCTAGGATAAGTACCATTTGATGTTCAGATTATTGGTGGATATTTAAAGTTGATTACCCTAGAGATAAGATATAATTGGTAAACAAGGAACACATACAGAACAACAACATCATAACCACAAGTTTCATTTATTTCACAATTTATTTCTACACTTGGGACAACAATTACATAAAGATACTAATTATTTTTTAAAACTAAAAAAATGAAATCAGAAAGTACCAAAAGCATCACTTTTCATGATGTCACATTATGACCTGAATGGAAGACCTTACACTGCGCTACTTTGAAACTTGAGCTGCATTGCAGACGCGGAGGCAAAACAAGAGCTCTCAAAAGGTACAAAACACTGTGCATCCTCACAGGGTTACTTGTAGAGAAAGACTTACACAGCCCAGCAGTAAATCTCAGAGCTCCACTTCTGACTTCTTTTTGGTTTACAGCACTTCAAGGCAAGGAAAACACTGGTCATGGCAAAGGCTGGTATTTATTTCAGCAGCAAAGTGCTAGAGATGGAAGAATAAACATGCAGCAGCAGATAATAAGAGGAAAAACAAAATGAATGTAGGTAATAAGAGATCAAACAGAGAAGAGTCACTGGTGTGCTAACAGGATTACTGAAGAGATCAATCAACTCACAGATGTGATGGTAGGGACACGTTCACTTGGCTAACACATATTTAATTACCTATATTATTTATCCATTTCAGTGTAGGCACCTTTGTTTACACCCAGCTGTAAGCTGCTTCTGGGTTTTTTCTCTCTCTCATCTTATTTTTACAACATCTTTTGCTACACAATATGGTTCAATTGTAGTCTCCTTCCAGATTTCTGCTCCCTTATAACTGTAAAGCACTGAAAATAATTGATGTTTGTTTTATTCCTCATTGATGACCTGAATTAGCCACTACCATCAGGGCCAGGCCATCAGCCTCCCTAGTAATTGAAGTTACTGCCTCTCAGGATGGAGAAAAGCTCCATTTTCTGAATGGTGTGGGAAGCTGAACTAGAGACAGGTACCCTGATCCCCTTCAAATGTCAGATGTTACAGCTGACAGCCAAAGGGATTTATGAAAGTAAAACCTAGGGAAAAGATCCTTCACATTGAAAGCATTATTGAATAAGGTGGAAATTAATAAACAAAAACTGAATAAAAGAGTTATATAAAAAAAGACTATTTAGACAGTGTCCTACACAGTTGCTTATGCTTGAGGTATCTGTTAATGAATGCACAGCCTAACTGGATTTGAATATAGGACACATCAGGATCTCCCCATGAGACTACACTTCCTCCAGAAGTGCATGTGCCCAATGCCAGCACATATCAAACTGATTTCAAGCACAAAGAAAGTAAATGCCCTGAATTGCTGCTAAAAGACAATGTGAGAATCTCACAGAACTCTATGACAACAGATGCACTGAAAGACCTTGGAGTAGCAGTCTGAGCCTTCCTCACATAAAGATGAGACTCCAGCAGTCAGATAGATGAGGCTATAAAACACACAGGAAGAGGGAATGGGTTCTAGTTAAATCCTACCCAGAGCAGCCATAGAGGAAAGTCTAGCTGAAGCACTCATCTAAGCAGTGGGAATGGCTAGATGCAGCTATGAAGTAACTTTAGTCAGTTAAATCAGCACATTAACATGTGAGCAGGAAAAAAAGCCATATGCTGTAAGAGTATGGAAATAAAAAAGGACTGAGACCTAGAATCACATGGCTCAAGGACACAGCAGCAAGAACCAGGCATTTTGCAACATTTTTTTTTAATGGTGGCATATTCAGAACTTGTATTTCTTTTAAAGATCTGACACCAATTTCTGGAACACTTGTTGCCCACAGGCACATCTGCAAGAACAACCCTGTTAGCAGTACCCTAAGCTGGTACCAACTCCAGTGCTAACTCCAGATCTCTCCACAGAATTCATGTGGGCTGTAAAATGGTTACTCTCTCCTTGGAGTGGCTTTCATTGCAGAAAAGTATTGTCCATATAATCTGTAAAGTGCTTTCAGAACAAAGTCACTATAAAAACCTCATACCTGAGGTAGCAAGCAGGGTGGTGTTTCCCACCAAGTTAAAAATGCAAACTTTGTAGGTGAAAAGACCTCTGAAAGCTGCACTACCATATCTCCAATGCAGACAGAGCCAGTTTACAAAAACAAATAATCCAAGCCTCACACTTTGATGTGCAAAAAACCAAACCAAAAACCACAAAAGACTACAAGTGCAACTCTGCTGAGTAAAAAAAAAAAAAAAAATAAAAAGATCCACCAAACACAAATAAGGATTTACAGATGGAGAGCGAAATGGGAAAAAAGTTACTTAAATCACCTTAGATAAGAAAAGATTTAAACCAGGAACAATTACATTCTACTTGGAACCTAACTACTGATTTTAACAACTTCAAGATCTCATGCATGCTTTTGTCTCCTCATCATTTTGATTTCATAGGGCACCTAATAGAAACCTCATGTGCTTCACAATGAGGGAGAGGAAAAATGTTTTTCTTAAGCATTAATTCTTGAGTTTTGGTGGTAGTGAGCATCTCTGCCATCTGTCTTAACAGAATTTCAAACAGCATTAGAAACACGGGCACACTGTTCTGATTATTACTTGCTTTTCAGGGCAAAGGAGGTGTGCTCCAATTAACAAGTGTTCCTAAAAAGCCTGTAAATGTTTCAGTAAAAGATCTTTGGAATCCAGACATGAAATTCCTGAATTCACCTAGTGCCACTGCATCTAAAGCTGGCCAGGTGCAATTTTTAAATTGTTCTATAGAAAAGGCACTAAAAAAATCCTATCATAACACAGCTTTGCCAATAGCTCCTTCTTTCAAATTACTTTAAATTATATCACAAATGGAGAGCTTGCAAGGAATATGGAGAGAGTCTGTGCTAAGTACATGACAGAGATAATGGAAACCAATGTAATCCAGAAAAGCCAGTTCTGCTACCAGAAAGTAAGGACAGTTATCTGCCTAGAAAAATAAAATGGACAAAACAAACAAAAAAAGATCTTTATCATAGAAGAAGAGTTTTCTCATGTATTTTGATTACCAAAACATCTAGCATTTACTTAACAGCTTTGCTGACAGATCTCAGAGGCATTGAACTAAAAAAGGATTATATAAAAATAATATATTTAAACAGTGTACATCAAGTCAGCTTTTGCATAAACACATCATTGCCCATGTGTGAACATGGAAAAGGCATACTGATGCAATTCATCAAGGCAGGTATTCCCTATCTTTTCTCACATTACTAAAATAGGGAAACACTGTTCACACTGTGGTTCAATTCTTCAGTGGCTGCAAGATAATGAGGAACATTACCCACTAAAAAAATATTCCCAACCACCACTACGAGTTTATGTATATTAAGTAGCCTGATGTAGCAAGCAAATGTAGTCCAGGCAGAATCACAAGAAAACTGGAGACTATATGCTCAAATAATTCTTCTGGGTTTTGAGATTATCAGTCCAAATAAGTAAGAAGGTAACACAGCATCTTACTGTATGTGAGCTCACCCACATTTTAACTTTTGAATTTTAACTGCAGGCTTTGAATCATTACAATAAAACCAGAAACAAGTCACATTCCTTTATCATTCTCTTCAGCAACCAAAATAATTCAAGTATTCTGCTCAAAAAGCATATTCTTAGATTATCTTTGTAGATTTCCTCAGCTTTTGTTCTGAGACAGGTTAAGAGTCCAGCAAGCATAGTAAGAAACAAAAGCTATGATCAGAGGGTCCAGAGAGGCTCAACATGCCTTGCTTGATATCAAGGACAGAGTGTGGTATGCTTATTCTCCCCCCTTCTTTTTACTATTTTCCCCCTTCTTGGTTTATGAAGGAGAAACTCCTTCATGCATCTCCTTTGCATGTTACTGCTACCCAGTTCTCCATGCTAACAAAAATTCTGCCTCATTCTTTTCTTGCCATTTTGGAAACATGTTACTTAAGTCATTAGTTTAGCTCATACTGGGGAGACTTTTAAGACTCATAGGGTTGACCAAGCAGACACACAAGGCACTGTGACACAAATACCTCTGAGCTTTCCAGTGTGTACATCATGATGTAGTCCTGTCAAATGGCACCCCAAGTTTAGGAACAGATTGGCTGCTGAGTCCAAAAGCAGCAGCAGTACAGATATTATTATACTGTACCTGTATTTCAGTTTGGCTAATGCAATCATTCAACACAGCAGCTCATCAAAAAGACGCTCAAGAAGAAGTGTAAACTCTGTGGCTTTTGTCAGCAAGATCATAGAATCATAGAAACGTTAGAGTTGGAAAGGACCTTAAGATCATCTAGTTCCAACCCCCCTGCCATAGGCAGGGACACCTTACGCTAAATCATATCACCCAAGGCTTCGTCCAACCTGGCACTGAATACTGCCAGGGATGGAGCATTCACAACTTCCCTGGGCAACCTATTCCGGTGCCTCACCACCCTAACAGGAAAGAATTTCCTCCTTATATCCAACCTAAACTTCCCCTGCTTAAGTTTTAACCCGTTACCCCTTGTCCTGTCACTACAGTCTGTAACGAAGAGTCCCTCTCCAGCATCCCTAAAGGCCCCCTTCAGATACTGGAAGGCTGCTATGAGGTCTCCACACAGCCTTCTCTTCTCCAGGCTGAACAGCCCCAACTTCCTCAGCCTATCTCCATACGGGAGGTGCTCCAGTCCCCTGATCATCCTCGTGGCCCTCCTCTGCACTTGTTCCAACAGTTCCATGTCCTTTTTATGTTGAGGACACCAGAACTGCACACAATACTCCAGGTGAGGTCTCACAAGAGCAGAGTAGAGGGGCAGGATCACCTCCTTCAACCTGCTGGTCACACTCCTTTTGATGCAGCCCAGGATACGGTTGGCCTTCTGGGCTGTGAGCACACCCTGAAGCCGGCTCATGTTCATTTTCTCATCAACCCCCGAGTCCTTCTCCACAGGGCTGCTCTGAATCTCTTCTCTGCCCAACCTGTAGCTGTGCCTGGGATTGCTCCGACCCAGGTGTAGGACCTTGCACTTGGCATGGTTAAACTTCATAAGGTTGGCATCAGCCCACCTCACAAGTGTGTCAAGGTCCCTCTGGATGGCATTCCTTCCCTCCAGGGTATCAACCGAACCACACAGCTTGGTGTCATTGGCAAACTTGCTGAGGGCGCACTCAATCCCACTGTCCATGTCAACAATAAAGATGTTAAACAAGACCGGCCCCAACACTGATCCCTGAGGGTCACCACTCGTTACTGGTCTCCAGCTGGACATTGAGCCATTGACCACAACTCTTTTTGTGCGGCCATCCAGCCAGTTCTTTATCCACCGAGTGGTCCATCCATCAAATTGATGTCACTCCAATTTAGAGACAAGGATGTCATGTGGGACAGTGTCAAATGCTTTGCACTGTTCTAAAGATTCTAAAGGGGAAAACATAAGTGATGAAGAAAAAAATTCTACAACCTCTAGCAGCCAGCAGATCAATGAAATACATCAGTACCTCTCATCTCATGTCTTAGCAGACGATGTTTGGCCTCATGGAACATGCAATTAGTCAAAACTGGTAAGAAAAGATCTTCAACACAGAGCACCATCGCAGCACCACTTTCACTGATAATTGTGAATTCTAACCTACAGCACAGTTTTCTAATACATAAAGATCTAAAAGTTGCTCACAGAACAACTGCTCTGAATTATGAATTTGCGTTTCTCCTCAATCACACACTAAAGCCCTAACTTATTGTGCATGTCTGATTAGTATGTGAGAACAATGCATACATACGTTAATCACAAACTGCTTTTGTTACAGGACATTTTTCTAATTAAGGTTAAACTGGCTTTGAAAGGCTTCAAAAGATAAGGAAAATTAAACATGTTTGGTTCAGCAGCATATCATAACCTTATCACAGAGCTGAGTGATTTCAGAGAAATGAGAGCAATGTGTTTATATGTGCCTGTAAAAGCATGTTGCATAACAAATACACAGCCCATAGGAAGTGATTACTTCATTGCATTCCTAGAGAAGACAGCATCCGACAAAACTTTGTTTTCCCCCTCACTCTCTGGAGGCAGTGTTGCCCCAGTACCTGTGCAGCCAGTACTTAATAGAGATGACTCACAGACTACTTCAGACAGCACAACAACTATGCTTTCCCTCCACTGTGGCAGCAGAACTGCACCAACTGGCATCTGCCCAATTATAAAGTTAGAAAATGTGAAGAAAGTCAAAACTTCAAGAACCCTGCCTACATTTTGGGTGACTTCATTGTAACTGAAATATTCACCCCCCCTTGGGTTAACCATATTTTCACATGCAGCATCCTTTATGGGATTATGTGCTTTGGGGCAGTGGGAAAGGCTGCCTCACCTTACACACAGACATACTGGCCTTTCCTCTTTCCTCCTACATAGAAATGTAGGATGCAGCTTAAGAAGCATGCACAGATTTATCAACCCACCCCAGGGTTTTTAAATTACCATCCAGCATAAATTACTTGACAGAAAAGTTGCAGCCCTGCTCTTAATTCTTGACATGAATTCTGGGCTACAAAGCAAACGAAAGCAATGCTCTAGCTTTAACAACACTTGCTATGTAAAATAGAAAGACTGCCTTAAGGAGGAACCCAAAGACTTTGTTAAATGATGTTACAATTACTGCTTTTTTCTTCCTGGCTTAGGAACAAGTTTGTCTGTCTCTGCTATTCATGTGCTGCAGTTACAATATGAAATCAATGAACATTGCTCATTCCTAGTCTCTCACACTCAGTTAAGCACTAGTTACATAAAATCATGTCTCTTTCCCCAAGCACAAGCTTTAGGGTATATAAGCCATTTACTGTCTGTCCTCATGGGTTTTTATACACAAAGTATCTTTCCTTTTAAAGATGAAACCTTTTCTGGGGAGTAGTAAAAACCACATTGGTTACATCACTATAATGCAATCATAGCAGTATTTTGTTCAATAGTTTGGAACATAGAATTTTACTGGCAGAAAGGAGAAAGATTTCCATGCAATAATAAATGCTACAATCCTAAAATAATCACTTCACTTGCATACACCTTCTAAACATATACTAGTTTATTATTAATGGTATGGAGGGAATTCTTTCCCTGTGCTAGATAAAACTGTCAGGTGTTCAGAATCACAATTCTTTTTCTCCTTTTACTCACACTTTCAACCCAGTGGTAACATATCCCATTATCTGGCTTGCACTAATTAGCAACCATAATGACAACAACAAAAAAAAACACAGCTATTTTAAATGCAGATATATTTTATGAAAAACAACATAAATTGTCATGGCAGCCTAACTTACTAAAAGGATGAAAAGGAAGAAAGTAAAGAAATCCACAAAGCTGAGTAAAATTACTTTCAATTCTGACTGAGTGAAGGCATATTTCATGGCATGAGAGAAAGGTATATTGGCTATTACTGCCTTGCACAATCAAATAATCTGCCTGGTTACAAGGAAAAAGTGCTACCTATACAAAGACCAAGAGGAGACGCTAATTATTTATTAGCACATTTCTTAGAATCTTCTATTTCAGTAAAACAGCAAAAGGAGAAAAAGTTATCAGACCTGCCAAAGAGTACCAGTATCGCAGTTAATATTACAACAATTATTAGCAATTTTTTTTTCCAGAATCCAGAAAGTTTTACAAACATGGTCACTTGTTAAAATGTAAATATTAAAGTACCTGCTCAAAGCAGTGTTTGCAAGCTCAGCAGTTTTCTCTCTTGAAGAAATTTTTCCCTCAGTTGGGCACTGCAGCACACCCTCCATGACTACAGACTCATGGGTAGCTGTCAGAAGCTGCCTTCTGGGTTAGAGCCTGTGTGAAGACCTGGTTGGATCAAAATCTTTGCAGTTGTAGCGTCGGCGGCCATTAAGTCCTCCAAAACATGATCACTACAAAACTTAACACACCTTGTTTTTTCACAGACTTCTTCAGCCACAGGTGCTACAGTGCTGTGAATGCTCAGTTTTATAGGGTTTTCTAGCAAACTGGTTCATTAGTAGAACAGATGCTAACTAATATTTTCAATTCATTTCCAAAGCCCACTACTCTGGGAGTGCTTGCTGCTCCCTTGCCTTGGCTGCTTTGCAGCAGTAAACAGAATGCTGTATGGCAGGGGGAGAGGGAGGAGGAAGTATTCATTTTCTGTTCAGATCCAGCAAACCAATTCAGAAGTGGTGTTCCACTAGGTAAGACACGTATGCAGTGAATATTTTCCAATTACAAGAAAAAACATCCTGTTAACAGCAGTATAATCAAGGATAACACAGACAGCAAAGGCATCTGGGTTGTCCCACCACATCAGACAACACCCCCCAGTAAGGACTACAAACTTGAAGCTGAGTGGCAAGGCTGACAGCCCAAAATCATAGGGTAGTTAATAATTCCCAAGAGAAACAAGAGCAAGTGTGAAGTCCTGTACCTGGGGAGAATGAATTCAAAGTGAAGACCTAAAAATTTGCTACAGGTTTACAGATCACATGCCTACTGACACATAACCTCCCAACCTTCAAACTGCCAGAAATTCTCAAGAGAAATTCAACAAAGTATTTCAAGTAACAGAAAAAATATTAGCAATGCAAACCCATTCAATAGTTCTTAAAAGCATCTCTGTTCACATCAGCATTCAAAAGCAGAGAATCAGAGCGGGGCCAGGCAGTTCAGTGCACACATATGAGAAAGAATATCAGAAGTGCTCACCCATACACTGCTACTAATCTATATCCACTGGCATTCATAAGCCAACCAGGCTGCTTAAGGGACCATTCATCAAAAATAATTCGGAAGATGAGCAAAAGGTAAAAGTGCCATTTTAAAGATAAATAGTATTTATTACTTCAGTTTAAAGGTTATTTTGGTAATGTCACTTGTGAAAGTAGCTTTACATGCTACAGCACAAATAATAGCTATGAAAATAGACAAGCAGTTCAATCAAGAGTCAATTTCCCTTCATACTCATTAACTAAAAAAAGAAGTTAATGTTTTCTAAGTCATGAAAAATTAGGATAACAGACTTTAAAGACCCGTTCCAACCTTTCCCTGCAGTACCACCAACTACTCTTAAGATCCTCATGGATTTATCTAATGCAACATTCTAACTTCCCCTACACATCTCCTAAACTTACTCCATATACCACTATTCTCAGCTCCCTCCAACATCATGAAATTACCACTGTTTAAAAGGTGGCATAAAACACGGCTGATTCAGAGCTACACATCCTGAATGGTCAGAAAAGATAAACATAGCCAGTAATTGTTGAACCCACATTGCAGTTTCTCTCCCATTGCAGATACTAATTTGAGCATGTTTTCTACAGCCAGCTGCAATTTTCCTTCAAAGTAAACAAGCTTTGAGATCTCTACTCCTGTGTCAAAACTGATCAGAAATGGATGATAGGACAAAAAATTACTGGAGATGCTGACAAATGGGGGAAGAGGGGGAGAAAAGCATAAGACTTCAGTGAAAAGCCAGACTAAAAGTGTTGTCAGTGCTATGACCAGCAACTTTGTTCATGATACAGCATAGTAGGAAAGTATTAGCTGAGGTTTCAAAGACTGATAATCTCTTAGATCTGTGCTCTACTATGTTCTTCCCTTTAACACTACCCACTGACATAAGCAAGCCAAGTACCATCTGAGTGTAAGAAGGGAGGTATTGCACAGTACTGCAACAACATGTTTTGTGCTGGCTGCCAAGGAGCAAAAATTAGACACTGAAAGATGCCAGTAATATCTTTATTTGCTACCATTAAAAAGATCCAAAATCATCAATTAGAGTATTTATAATTTTGGAAATATCAGCTGACCATATAGATGTGTACATTGAGAAAGCTTTTTCTCCAGGAACCGAGGAGGTTGCTCCAAACTTCACAAGCTTTTTGATGTGCTTCAAGTATACACACCTTCCATTGTTCCACCACAGTGTGGCATGACAGAAACAGCCAGGTGGCTTTAGAAAACATTTGCACTGGAAAAGCAGAGAAAGGCTGCATTATAGGAAAACAGCCTTCTGCACATAAGCTTTTCTGGCACATTTTGCGCCTCATCCTGGTCAGCAAAACTGCTTACAAAAATACAGTTAATGCTGTTAAGGCAATAAGTACTTACTCATCTTTGAGGTTTTACAAGCAGCTGACACCTTCCAAAGCCAATCTAGTTATATGAACTGAAATCTCCATGCAAGGCACAGCACATTTATCACCAGATTACCAAGATGCAATGTTGGTACATTAATCGATGCACCCTTTATAGTGTTCAAAAAGTAGATGAACATAAAACATCTACTGCGTGAACTGCTGAAAGAATTCCTTTTCCTAAGACACTATGCAACAAATCGAGTTCAGCTAGCATCAACTTTTGTGGTCAACATATTTAACATGAGCCCCATAGCTCAACTGTTTTCACCAAAGATGCTGTATCAACACGGATTGTTCACTCTATGAATGAATTCTGTGTCAAATGAGTTTCACAGTTGGCACTTACCAACAGATGCTTTTCTTTCTTGAGCAGCTGGCAGACAAAGTGTACCTTGTCATAAATCTCATCCACATTATAAGCCAACAGCACTACTGAAGGTTGAAAGCTGAATTTGTGCTTATCAGTAGTTGTCTTTACGAACTGTCCTCTCCACCACCATGTTAAGAGCATATGAATTATGTCTTACCATGTTAAGACAATATCTTTGTAGGCAATGTAAAAAAAAAGGAAAAAAAGGGAAAAAAAGGAAAAAAAGGGAAAAAAAGGAAAAAAAGGGAAAAAAAGGAAAAAAAGGGAAAAAAAGGAAAGGGAAAAAAAATTAAAGGTGGAAGTGTTTCTAAGTGTCTGCCTCTGCAGCAATGCTCCTACATGGACTTCCATTTTGGTTTGTGCCTTCAAGGCACTAGTAAAATTCTGAAGTTTGAGGTTACCCTGTGCTAAGCATGTCAGTCAAGCTTTCTATTTTTTCTTTCCTTCATTTACAAAAGGAAGATAATAGTACCACCTATATCAACTGCACAGCAGTGTTGAAAGGATTAATTAGCTAATATCTCTACAGTCTTAAGCATGCAGCACATCACAGATGCACAGTGTAATTACTGTTATTAGGGAGTAATTTCTTTGACTCATTGGGACAACACACATTTTATCTGTCAGTTTTTCATGGCACAGAAATCTACCGTCAAATGTCCTCAGCTAAAAAGAAACTTGAATAGCATAGCATAAACTATCCACTGCAGGGCTTTACTTCTTCTGAGCACCTATTGTTTCTCACTAATATTTAGGGATGGAAATTTGTGGGCTGCTGATAGCCAAAAAGCCCTAAAGCTAGCCACAAATGAGGGCTGACAGAATAGATACTGACCTACTTGCTAAGTGGAGTAACATCCTAAAAAACTAATTTCTGCTGGGTCCGCTGTTCCTAGCTGCCAACAGTGTCTGTAAAGGCTTTAACTGCTGGCCCAAGCTGCAGTATCCAAACCAGAGAGCTCTCCTTAGGATATACTGGTGTGACTGAGATCAGTAAGGGTACTGAAGCATCAACCAGATACGGTACGTTGGTCACACATTTTGAAGAATGCCATAAAACTTACGATTTCTCTTTCTCAGACCCTGGTACACAATATCTGTAGTATAAAAGCTTTGAGACCTCCTGCAATGCTCAACTGCCTTCCTAAACCAAACCACAGAACAGAACAAAGTCATCACACACAAATAGAGACCATACTTACCGTGGACTCAAAAGTAAAATAAGCTAAACTAAAAGGGATGAAAGTTTGATTTTCATGCAAAATCTGAAGAAAAACCTTAGCAGCAAAGGACCTGAAAGGAGTGATCAAAATGAAAACTGTAGTTGCACACATATGTCAAATATGATGCTAACTCAATGTTAGTAATTTCACACTAACAGGTAATTCCAGGACATTGATATTCTTTCTCTGGCATAAAGCTCAATATTTTCCATAGAAATTCAGGCCAGCACACAGACACAAGCCTCCTGAGCACACATTAAGTAACAGTTTAAAGCAACATGAAACCAAGCAGCCTAAGAAGTACAGTCGACAGAGATATCGTCAAAGGTCACAGTAAATTCTGTCTTACAGATTTGCTGTTGGGTATGCGTTGCCATGAATCCTTGGTGTTCCTTAAGGAAAGCATAGCAACAGAGCTACTCAAAGCAGCACAACCACACCATGCACTTACCTACCTAAATCCACCGTGGTTCCTTACAACAAAAACCTTTCAGTTTGTTTGACAGTGCTTATATGGGAATCTCTAAGGCAAGTCACCTGGCAGACCTTCATTTCCTCAGGACACCTGCACTAGGCGCTAAGTAACACCGTTCTTACCATCACAGGTTCACAGATGGATATCTCTGGTAGCAGCCAGCTGGGATCATTTAAATCAACTTAAGTAGTAACACTGCAGTGCAAAGTAGGAAAGCACAGCATTGTTCTCACAGCTTCTTGCTTTTACCAATCTGTCATCCACAGAAAGCTGCTTGCAGAGCCTATCAGTCACAGCTGAAATTCTAACCCTTCACGATTAGCTAGCATTAGCTAACCAAATCAATGGCTTGATTGCAGATTTGCCAAACAGAATTGCAATATGCATGCATTAGAATGATTAGACAATTTGCAACTTCATTACCTCCTCTAGAGATACATGAGATATTACCCTAAAAGTGGCATGCAGATTTTAAATAGTATTGAAATATATAGCTGTCCTTTTTTTTCTCCCACAGCAGACTACCTGATGATTAACAGCTGAAACACTGAGGCAAAGCCTGTCATGCCAGGCCCCTTTGACAGCCTTGACCATACATACTATCATTAACCTACATTAAAGCAAATATTCAGAGGAATTTTGAAAATCATTTAAATAGCACTGTCATACCTGATTTTATTACTGCTTCACTGTTTGCACCTCCCAGGAACTGTAGATAGGTAATTAGTGCTTGACACGTTACCATTCCAAGGCAAAGGAGAGCAGCTCCAGTGCTGACACAATTTGAAGCAAAGTACTCTAGAGCACAGTGCACAGGGAGATTTCCCAGAGTGGGGAAACCTCAGGCACAGCCAAGAGAACCACCAGGAGCCTGCAGGAAACAGTCTAGGAGGTTCTTCAAGTGTAAGATAACTTCTTGACAGAGGTGGTTGGGGAGCCACCCAGGGAAGACACTACACTGAACCTGTTGTTTGAGAACAGAGAAGGACTTGGCAGTGATGTGATGGCTGAGGGCCATCTTGGGCACAGCAATCACAAAATGATAGGTTTTTATTCTTGGAGAATAAGGAGTGGGATCAGTAGAACTACTACCTTGGACAGTCTTTGGGCTGTTTAAGGGCCTGATTGATGAAGTCCCTTGGGAGACAGCCCTGAAGGGCAAAGGAGTCCAGGAACGCTGTGGTGGTGGGTGGGAGTGTTGATCTGCTTAAGAGTAGGAAGGCTCTACAGAGGGATCTGGTCAAGCTGGATCAATGGGCCAAGGCCAACTATATGAGGTTCAATAAGTCAAAGTGTCAAGTCCTACACTTGAATTACAAAAAACCCAAGCAACTTCCCCCAGGCAACAGGCTTGGGGAAGAGTAGTTGAAAAGCTTACCAGCAGAAAAGGACCTGTATGTGCTGGTTGACAGCTGGCTGAATAGGAGCCAGCACACAGTGTGCTCAGGTAGGCAAATTAGCCAATAGCATCCTGGTTCAGCAGGACTAGAGAAGGATTGTCTCCCTGTACTTGGCACTGGTGAAGCTGCACATCAAATACTGCATAGTGAGGGGAAGAGAACTGAAAAAGAGGATATTGAGTTAATGGAGTGGGTCCAGAAAAGGGCAACGAAGCTGATGAAGGGTCTGGAGCACAAGTACTAGGAGGAACAGCTGCGAGAACTGAGGTTCTTTACCCTGGAGAAAAGGAGGCAGAGGAGAAACCTTCTACAACTACCTGAAAGGAGGATGGAGTGTGATAGGTGCCTGTCTCTTCTCCCAAGTAAGAAGTGATAGGATGAGAGGGAACAGCCTCAAGTTGTGCCAGGGGAAATTTAGATGGCTATTAGGAAAAATTTCTTCACCAAAAGGGTTGTCAAGCATTGGAACAGGCTGCCCAGGGATGTGGTTGAGTCACTACCCCTGGAGTTACTTAAAAGACATGTAGATATGGCACTTGGAAGATATGGTTTAGGGATGGACTTGGCAGTGCTAGGTTAAATGGACTTTACAATCTTTAAGATCTTTTCCAAACTAAATGATTCTATGATTCTGTGATTATCCCTGGGCAAAACAGAAGCACAAATGCCAATTGTACAAATGGAGTGAAAAGTCGGGCATGCCAAACTCTACTTGATCACCCATGAACAAAGATACACAGAGGAGAAGATGGACATCATGAGAAACAGGCTATTAAGAATCTTCAGCTAATAGCTGAATGACTACATGGAAGTAAACTACATAGCTAGAGAAAGACTAGCATTTTTAGGTAAAGCACTTGATTTTTTTAAAACTAAAAGTAGTTTTTGCAGACAGAAAATTATTACCCTTACTCACCACTTGTGAGGTGAAAATTAGCAGTTGTATGCAACTCTAGCCACTACACAGTTGTTTAGAAGAAACCTCTGGCTTTTACTTTATGTAAAGTCCATGTCAGAATTGAGAAAAACTTGAATCACTCTGCAGTCTGAATAGTAACCTGCATTTTACTAAACCATTATGCTTATATTTTTAATGACAGCTCTCCTGTGCATCCTCCTTAAACTGATGTTGCACAAAAGCAGGGGAGTTTCCACGCATGTCATATAATAAGTCCTCAATAATATAGCAGACACCTTGCCTGCTACATGTCACCCTGAAACTCTAGTGTAGTTGTATGCTGTAGAACTAAAATTACAGCTTTAACACTTAAATGAAAAGTAAAGACATTTACCTAGTTTAAATAATTTAATGGGGAGAAAACAAAGAACTTTCCCACATCTAAAACAACTTGCAAATACCATAACTATGGCAGGCAAATAGTGACCTACAACCACTCCATGCAGCCTCATCTAAGCAATACCTACACGTATGTCAAACTTTAAGAATACAAAGCATACCAGTACAGGGAATGTCCTGCACTTAAACACCTACATATGTGTTGCTGAAGAGTAAATTGTTTTGTTTTGATTTTTAAACAGAAAATCTTCTCAAAATCCAGAAGAATATGTATTATCCAAGTTGTACTCCTACAAATAATTTAAGCTACCTGTAGATAAAAGATTGTTATCTAGCTTGTTGCAATTAGGTATCATTGTACTTTTATATTTTTATTCATTACTGTTAATGAATTGAAAAATCAGGTATCAACTACAGTGTCTGCAAAATTTTAACAAAATTTCCACAATAAAGCAATAATTAAAACTAATTAATCCTGACCAAAATCCCCCTCTCAAATGTAAATTACCAATTAAGTATCATTAGAAGATTTAAATCAGAAACCTTACCTATTTTAATATTTACAAGCAAGAACACTGGATCAAGTACTACAGATGCATACAGCTTATGTACTCCAGAGAGGCTCTGCCAATTTGCTCTGGTAGCTGACGCCATACAATAGTGCCATAGGCAGCCAAGCTAGCTAAAAAGCACCTGCAGACTACTACGTAAACCAAACCAATCTCACATACCTGTGCAATCACATGCAATTAGGTTAATGCAACTGGAGTAAAGAAACCGCAAGATACTGGCAATACTTCTGCCTTTGCCATTACTAATTTGCAATGGATTTCCTAGCGAAAGTCTAATTTGTCAGTCTTTCTGCAGCATCACACCTGTGTTAAAATAGTTGTTTTTAAAACAGCAATAAAAGCAGTAACTTGAACCCAAATACTTCGGCTTGTTTGGAAATTAAGAAAGAACCTAACACTGTTGTTTCTTTTTTATCTCTGACAGCTGCAACTGCACAGAACTGTCAGGTAAGAAACACACGTACAACTTATAATACTAACTAGCATCCATTTAATCAATATATTGATAATTCAAGGTCAGTTCACACTACATGACGCACTGATACTCCTCTTGTATTTCTCCATTTTGCTGTACTGTGTTACATGCCACAATAAACTCTGTTTCACTTGTGTTTTCTAAAACTTCAGACCTATGAGTTCTGTCTGTAATACCTGCAAACAGCTAAGCCTAAGCTGATGGCAAAGACAGTTACTGAGAACACAAAAAAGTTATGATTATTTGTTATCAGAGTGTGAAACAAGCTTCTTAAGATGCATCCACACTGATTAAAATAACTAGAAAAAATAGTTGCTGCTATATAAGCAGAAGCAAACAAGAAACAAAGCAGCCCAATAAAAGTAAATAAACACTTGCAATATGACCTTAAAAGACAGACACAGCTGTCTCGGGCACCAGCTGGAAGATCTGCAGAACTAGGAGAAAAACCACCATCATCTGAGGCACAGCTGCAACTTATATGCTGTATAACTGCTTTGGCAAATAAGCATTAGAGAGAAACATCCATAGAGAAAAGAGTTGCCTCTTAATAAAGGTAAGCTCAGACACACTGGTAAGATGTCTAGTTGCAGTTGATCAAAACTGCAAATTTTGCATATTGTGATAATAAAACAAGTAACACTGAGAACAGCCTACAGGCAGGATGGCCTGAAATCCAAGCACATAAACTGCAACAGAGGGCAGAGGAATCTCTTTGAAGGACAAGGATTAAAAAAAAATTTGAAGACATACTTAAATCGAATACTAATTAAATAAATAACGTTTTAACTGTGTGCAACGTAGTGGTCTGTGAAAAAAGAAAAACAAACCAACAGTAATCATAGAAGACCTAATAGATTTTTGTGCCGTGTTACATATGAAGAAAGCTTTTAGAAGAAATTTGGAGTTGTTTGTTTATTTGGTTTTGGGGTTTTGCTTTTTTTTTTTTTTGCTTGGTTTGGGTGGTTTTTTTTTTCTTCTTGTGGAATACAAGATGTCTATGAACAACTTTAATTATTTTCCTTTTTTTTTTTTGTAGGAAAGGGCATCTGTAAACCAACCTTCACCATGGCCAACACCAAATTGGGTCACCTCTCACCTGTTTTGTAGAGAAGTCCCCTTCCCTTGCCTCTATCAGAATTAGTCAGTTTTGGACTGGGAGAATCTCTTCGGTTTATGTCTGCTGGTATACAGATACAAAGCAAAGCATCAAATACAAAACTGATTTTTTCTTAGTGTATGAAAGTTTTGAAGAAAGTACAACCATCACATCTTTGAACTGATAAAGAGCTGCTTCTAAAAACATCATTTGCATGTCATATTTAAGGCTTGCTTTTGTCACAAACACTTTAGTAATGGCCTCGCTATTCTGTTTGATGGTTTTGAGTAAGAGGAAGTTGATGTTCATGTGCTTTCAATGCTTATAAGGCAATAGATTATTTTTTTTTCTTAGATATAAAAACTAATGACCATGTATAAAATATTTACAGAAGCTGTAGCTTTTAAATTTGTCACAGGTCAAAGCATCCATATTTACGCAGGAAAAATTCTGATAAATTTTTCAGATTACCTATAGGAACTTAGGTGAGGTGTTACTAGAGCTGATCCTCCAATCAAAAACAAACAACCCAAAGCCTTTAAACCACCACAAAACCGTTTTTACCAGAATCCTAGATCTCTTACTAATTCCATATGTGGAAAGCAGTAGAACAGTATAAACTGCCAGATTAAAACAGCAGCACTTTCTTTAAATAGCCTTTCCTGCAAGTAACTGTTGTCATCAAAGAGCAGCTAGATAATGTACTTTATATCACCCAGAGAAGTCTTGAAAGATTTCTCTCTTTAGAAAGTGGTAGTCAATGGCTTATTAAAGAAACAGATCCATCTAGTGGTAACACTAGTTTTATGCTAATGCCTGTGTCAGATACGAGCAGGAAGTTATGAGGGCTAAATTAAGAGGTTAAATTATGCCACCAAAAGGAAGACTGGTAATCAAGGTTCCACTTTAAGTCAAATAGGGAGAACTCCTTCTCTAGTGAAGGTGCTAAACAAGCCTTTTCAAATAATTTGGTTTACAAAATATTAGCACTTGTAATCTTTAAAAAAGATGGAGCCTCAGTACTCAGACTTGTCAGTCAGTATCAATATCAGATTATTGCAGAGAAAAATCAAATGCACGAGGCAAAGGAACTGCTGAAATACTCTTCAGGAAAAGTAAATTGAGTTCAAAATATCCTAAATTACTTAATTTTTTTTTTTTTTATTACAATGACTGAGTACATCTCTGTCTAAACAACCTGCAGTTTTGAACAATAGTACGCTTTGTTCATTTGGTCTAGTATTGCTGCATATGACAATTCTGAGTGGAATGGTCCCAGGGAAGGGGGGGGGGGGGAGTGCCAAAACCTGAAAGCCATACAATTTTAGGCTTGTCAAAGCATTACCAGTAAGAAGTACTAGAAAAACTAAAAAAGGCTCATCTAATAATGAACTGAAAATGACAGTAAAATTAACATCACTGGTCACGATTTCATGGTAAATAGATCTTGTCAAAATAAATCACTATGCAGTTTTTCAGTGGGAATCTCAGACTTTATTACTTGGCACCCTCAAGCCATCTTTATTACAAAACAAGAGCACTGCAGCAACATAATAAATGGATTAAAATCTGTGATGGACCTCAACATGCAGCTCTAAAGGAAAGCAAAGATTAACACATTGTTCCAGAGAGATAGTTTCCCACCTTGCCCTAACTCCTCTGTCTCCAGCTCTGCCAACGTATTATAGAATCACAGAACACCAAATTGGAAGGGACCTCAAGGATAATCTAGTCCAATGTTTCTTGGCAAAGCATGACCTAAACTAGACATCCCAGCACACTATCCAGCCAACTCTTGAAATCATCCAGTGTTTGGGAATCCACTGCTTCCCTGGCAAGAGCATTCCAATGGTTGATTGTTCTCACTGTGAGTAACAATCTCCCCAGGAGTAACTTGTGCCCATTATGCCTCATCTTTTCCATGAGACAGTAGGTAATGGAGAGCACACAAAATTGACAATGAAGACATGTACAAGTAGCACGCACAAAAAAAGTACAAAAACACCAAGTAGCAAAGTAAATAATTTCACTTACTACTACTGCTGGGCTCAAGTGAACATGGTATATTTTGTTGAGCAATCAGTTGAGCAGAGATCCATCCTTATTTTTAGGTGTCTTAAAAATGAGCAAACAATTTAAAAAAAACCCAACATACTAAAAAACCCCTAAAAAACCAAAACAAACCATTCAATCTCCATCCCCCTTTCAATAAACGCCCCCCCCCCCCCAAAAAAAAAACAAACAACCACCTCAAAACACACACCCAAACAAGCAAACAAACACACACAAAAAAAAAAAACCACACCAACAAAACCAAAGGACACTTCAGAAAGGAAAGGTCATCTCTCAGACAGCAAAATTCTCCAAGGATGATTTCAGAGAAATCCTACTAGTATGAAAAAAGAAAAGGACTTCTCCACATTGATAATCTGAGCCACAGTTCCCCCTCATCCTCAGAATATATCAGCCTCGGGCCTGTACAGTCTTGCAGTGCAAAAGAATAATCTCTTGACTACAGTAAGGTCTCTTTAAGAAGCTAATTTTCACTCAAACACCCCTTTTCTTCTACCATGTATTATTTGCTTTTATTTACTGATCTGACAGTATTTGGCAGTGTCTCAGATCTAGAGAGGCCAAAACCCTCACCCGGTGATGTCAATGGCATCAGCAGCAGGAGCTGCATTACAGATGAACAGTGTTCATGCTCCTATCCGATGCAAGCTTTAGCTCCTTGAACTTGAGCCCAGACAGTACCTCACAGAGCTGTGCAGCTGGTTCTGTTACCTGACAGAGCAGAAAACCTTTTAAAGTGGAGGCTGCGTGGTAACCAAGTTATTACAGACTAAATATAGATGCACTTATTTAAATGCAGCAAGCACACAGGTGTCTGTGTTGGTCACAGCAATAGCTTTCAGCTTCCCCCCTCTCTGAATCTCCCAGCAAGAGAGCAGAAATTTGTCTTTGCTCTAAGGTACCACTTACTGTCCATGCATTCAGTAAATTATTTTGATTATGTGTGATGAATCAGCCCAATAAGTGTTAAGATCTCTGAGCTCAAGTCACAAGTAACAAATTGGTACCCAGTTCAAGGATTCTATGCTCTCCTTTTGGATGCTGTGAAGTTGCAAATTTAATTACTGGCAGAAGGGTGAGGGAACCACACCTTCAGTGAACTGGGAGTTTTCTTTTAGAAGATTAGGCTTCTCCTAGAGAGCTTCTTCACAGGCAAGAAAAGCAGTAAGGAAGTCAGCCTCAAGCCCACAGCACTTTGTTGGCCCCTGGGACTTTCTAAAATGAATATAAAAAGCCTACAGGGAAGTCACTTGAGAGTAGTAAGAGAAAGGCTCCCATAAAAAGCTATCTGACAAATAATTTGTCTGCTATACAAATAGTCCAATGGAGTCCTGGAGATAAATTAAGTACTCAAATGATGCCCGAAGGAAAACAGAAATGAAATTGAGCAAATGAAGGTAGAACAGGGATAGCAATCACACTTCTTAGCAAAGACTGATACGCTTAGCTTTCACTAGTGAAATGTATTGCCAAAGCTACTATTTCTGTTCTTTTTTTTTTTCCTCTCAGATTGGTGCAAGGCAACAACACTGTGGTTAGCAAGGACATTTATTTGTACATGGCCAATGCTCACTGTGAAAACCAAAAAACTAGAACCCCTATGCCAAATCAATTCTTTAAATTACTGGTTTGAGACTGAACTTAGAAATTTACTAAACAGCATCTGTATTGTAAAGCTGGATTTGATTACTTCATTTTCATTGTTAGTCCCACTTTCATTGTTAAGCCTCTTTTATAATAATACCCGCAGACAAGTGACCAGTATTGTTATATGTCTCTTCTTCTGTGCGAAAGGATGCAATAACAACAGAAAGGTGGATTGGACCATTATGCAGACAAGTGCTCAGTAATTGAATTACAACCTATCAAGACTTAAATCTATTATAATAAAACTGCTAAAACTTCCATGAAGAGACAATGTTTTTGTACAGAGCTTAAATATTTCAGAGAAAAACTGATTTTATGTATTTCTCACATGATGCAAGCCCTGGTAGAACCAGCTGAAGGCTGTAGCGGGGGGGGGGGGGGGGGGAATAAAAAAAAAGAATAAGAGAAAAAGGAATGTAGTGGGATAGCAGAAGTGACATTAGTACATGACGATAACACAAACTTTATCATACCTACAATTATGCATGGTAGAGTTACATGAAAAATGGATTTAACATGCCTGTACATGGCTCTCCACTGGGACTCTTGCATAGCTTTGGAAGTAAGCTGATGGATCTGATTAAATCAAATCAAAAGCTGAAGAACTTAAATGACAGTAAAGAAAAAAAAGCCTTTAGTTCAACAAAATGCCAGAGCTGCAAAAGGGAACTGCTGAGCTGCAAATTAATTGATAAACTGGTGAAAAACACTTCTGGGACACTCACCTCCTGCTTTGGGAGTTTTGAACTACACCTGCTGTCTGACTATAGCGATTCACTCACATGGCATCTAAGTGGCTCTGTTGCCAATTACGTGATGTTGGCTTAAATGCATAAGTTTTGAAAATTCAGTGCAGGAAAGGAGAAAATAGAGCATGATAAAGGCTATCTTTTGGCATAGCTGCTATTAACATGAAAAATTAGAATAATAACAATAAACTGCGGCAGGCACAAATTCACTCAGCACTTTTACCCTGGAATGGGGTTTCTGGACACCATCTAACCTTCATGCCAGCCAAAGCTCAAGCACAGCACAACACAGAACAGGACGTGTTAGCAATGGAGCTGCCAGACTACATTTACTCCTCACAGGTAAGGAAACAGGAAGTCTTTTGAAGCTGGGAAACTACATTGCTACTGTATAAATTTTATATATGTATACATATATGTACAGATACAGAGGTATTTATTTCTGTACACACAGCAAGTCAACTGCACTGCAAGCACTGGGAAGAGCTGCTTTAAGTTCTATTTTCCTTTTGCCTATACAGCAACTGCCTCTGTGCTTATGTATTCATTACTTGCATTTTGATTCATTTTGATGTGCATGAAAGATTGCTTCATAAAATCTGATAACTCTAGTCACAAGGGTGAAAGCATAGCAGATGGCAGGTTTGGAGGGTTTGGGTTTTTTTAGTGGGGGGCTGTTTAATATTTCTTTAAACATACTGACAATTGTTCTAAAGCAATGACTGATTTATAGTAAATTTAAAAATACTGTATTGATATTTTGCTAAGCTCTGCAAGCAGGCTCAAGAAGCAGAAATCAGGCAACCTTTTTTTCTTCAGAGGAGCAAAGGGATCACTTACTATTCTGTGTGTTTAGGTACAGCAAGATGATGAAGAATACTGATGGGCAGAGAACTGATTCTTTCCTCTGGTGCTGAGCTGATACCCGTATTTAATACTGAATCTGGAGATATAACCCACAGTGAAGCAATGTGTAGATCCATCTCTCAGAAATTTTCCTGCGAAAGCAATAGTGTCCTTTAAGAAACAGACCAAGAATAATATTTTGCCCTTGAGCCTGTTTTAAGCTTCAACACCTGCCCCCTCTGTGAGCCACTCTTGTAAACCCAACCATTTGTAAGCATAAATTTCAGAGAGTGCAGGACCAAGAAGCCTTTATTAATGCACACACACTTGTACTTATCATGTGCAGCTCAAGCTCTGCCAGGTCCATATCAGTACTTATTTAGTGTTATTTGATCTCTGAAAGAATAATTAAATGGGATAGTATTCATCCTAAGGATTAAATGAAACTCAGCAGAAGAGCTAAAGACCAGAAAAGATACTAGAAAACACTAGGGGGGGGAAATTGTAACGTAATTCTGATATTTATTTTAGTCCTACTTAACTTTGCCTAAGCACAAAACAGGATTCCACTTTTTCTGAAAAAGTTGGAAGGACATATATGCTCAAATTGTATTACTTCAGGATTCTTAATTTTTTTAAAGAGATTTCCACACATTTATTCAGAGAACACATTCACTTGTACCAAGAGAACAGTGTAAGTGGAGTATGTAGGACTGGGGTGATTGGTAAGCAAAAATTCTGTATTCTTCCCAAAGAAAGACTGCTGCTTTCTGACCCTCCCCCTTATTCTTTCTGATTTTGTTATTCAGTAGGTGAAAAAATACTGTACTAGCTCACACTTGGGTTTGCCTCTGGTCTCTTTGTGACAGAACCACAGTTAAAAGCAGTTCAGCTAACTCCTAAGGTTGGGCAGCCTCTTCAGGTGAGAATTTTCCTTCCAGTTCTCTGCCAGGCTTAGACATTAGCCGTGCAATGGGATCAAGCTTTACCCTAATAAAGGAAGATGTCATTCTAAGTAAAACTGGAATAGTAATCCCCTGCATGAAGAAGAAACGTACAACTGGCACTCTGTCATGTTTCGCTGACAAGCTAGTGCATCCACAAAGCTGGTTTTAACTCTTACCACTACAGTCCTCCTAATACACTGTACTACTTTGCACAGCTATTTAAGGTAATGAAGCTGCAAGAAAAAGGTGACATCCATAGCAGACTAGCCTTTGGTAACAGACGTATTAGGGAAAAAAAAAAAAAAATCTCAAAAACAGCAGTTTTACCTCTTGCATTAGGATCACATCCTAGTTTTAGAAGTTGCTATGCCCCTTATTCAGCTGACTTGGTCAGCTGTGTGCACATACAGATACAGGGTGCCAACTGAAACCATGCTGCCTTTCCAGAGTTCCTTTCCCTTTTTTTCTTGGTTATACAAAGAATAAAGCTGCAATATAAAAGGTGGGTCACAGGGACAATAGGGAAGAACAACAACAAATAACATAGCACCACTGTAACTTTTTTGTTTCTTTAAAAACAAATAAAAATTTAAAAAAAAAAGAAAAAAAAGCAAAAAAGCACACACACACACAACACTAAACTATTTCAAAGACAAAATAAAAATGCTGCTTATTCAGTATGAAAAATCATGTTTAACCACTTCATCTCCAAGGTAAAAAGCTGAAGCAGTCCTTCACAGCTATCCACTATTGCTCTCACCACCACATGGTGCTGGCAATTCCACTAAAATTCAACTTCTCAGTACCCGCTCTGATAACATCAAATGTTTGTTCTACAAGAATTGGTTCAATAAGTAAATTAAAAAAAAAAAAAATAAAACAGGCCCTTAACCCTAAAGATGACATTAACAGATGTGAGCATTCAGCATGCTGGAAGGTTAAGAAATAGAGTAGTATGTCTCCAATTGTTTAAGTAGCAGGGCTAAACTGTATTGTCCTTCTACCTTAAAATATGTTTAAAAAGTATTAGTATTTGAACTTACAGCTGTAATATACTGTGACCTAGTATCTTCCCCTAAGCAAAACTACTGCTGATCATCTTTTGGATAACTACAGATGATGATCTTTACATTAAAAAAATTAAGAAAAAAATTTGAGCTATTATCTGCTCAAGCTTCCTTAAAACACTACCACTCGTCATAATGATCAAAGTACTTTTAAGAAATACCACAATGTCATAAAGAATACTTTAACCATTCTGTCTTTTCCATTTCAAGGAATACTATCTCACTTTTGCTCCAGTAGATTAAATGTATAGAAAAAACAGATCCCACACAGAAAATGTGAAGCACTGTCCTGGGTTCAGCAGTAGCAGTCATTTTTCTCCTTCTTAGTAGCTGGTGCAGTGCTGTGGTTTTGACTTTCAGCTTGGGAACAGTGCTGATAACACCAATGTTTTGAGCTGTTGCTCAGTAATGTTACTCTGACCAAGGACTTTCTGGGTCTCATGCTCTGCCAGGGAGGAGGGGAAGCCAGGAGGAAGCAGAGACAGGACAACTGACCCAAACAAGCCAAAGAGGTATTCCATACCACAGCACGTCATGCCCACTATATAAACTGGGAGCAGTTACCCAGAAGGGCTAGATCACTGCTTGGGTTGGGCTGGGTATTGGTCGGCGGGTGGTGAGCAGTTGTATTCTCTTCCCTTGTTATTTCCCTTATCATTATTATTACTAGTGGTAACCGCAGTGGGTTTGTATTATACCTTAGTTATTGGACTGTTCTTATCTCAACCCAGGGGAGTTACATTTTTTCAATTCTCCTCCCCATCCCTCCGGGAGCAGGGGGAGGAAGAGGGGGCTGTGAGCGAGCTGCTGCATGGTTTCTGGGGTACTGGCTGGGCTTAAACCATGACAAGCACTCAGGAAGTCCTTGGGAAATAAACTCAGAACAGCCACAAATATTTATCAAGATTTCTGGGAAGGAACAAGTAATTTTGATGTCTGAAAGGCTTCAGAAAGTCACTCCTTTTTATGGAACACCCTGGGGGTCACCTACAATTACAAGTCACTGCTGAAATTGTCTACTCTTTATTTTCCCTAATGCTTAGAAGCTTTGTCCAAATAGAAAGCCTAATACATTAGGAATGTTTTACTATAATCTATCCAAATGAGCTGCTCTTTATAAAAATTGAAATTTCTGTTCCACACAACACGTATGTCATTTTGCAGTTCTTCCAAGACATAATGCAGCTCATCCTGCAATCTTCCAAAACATTATATTGTCAAACATCACACGTACATATGGATAAGGAAGCAGAACCTAAGGCCACGAATAACAAAACTGAGATTCAACTTCACACTTCTCTTTCAATTTCTCTCCACAGAAGGCTGGGACTCTTCTGAGAGAGACTGAAAACCCCTGAACATTCTCCCCACCACCCTCACTCCAAAAGTGAACCCATCTCGCACAAGAGAGATTACTCTTTCACCAATCTGAGTGCTCACAAGAATGACAGCGATTATGGAGGAGAGGCAGGGAGGGAACCTGGGACTTCTAAAGGCTCAGAGAACACAACAAAGGCACATCCCAAAAAGAGGCCAAAATCAAGTGAAGTTTACAAATTTCCTCTACAAGAACTCCAGCAGAAAATGTTTAGGAAAAGGAAATTCTGCAAGTTTCTACTCAAAAGACAGCTAAAGAAAGGACCACCAAATGTCAAAAAGCATCAACATCCTGTCAGGGATTATTTGTTTATCACCTTG
This sequence comes from Pezoporus wallicus, assembly GCF_028554395.1. Taxonomy (NCBI): domain Eukaryota; kingdom Metazoa; phylum Chordata; class Aves; order Psittaciformes; family Psittacidae; genus Pezoporus; species Pezoporus wallicus. The sequence continues at coordinate 4,958,403 of NW_026639744.1, forward strand.
GACTCAACTGAAAGCATCTATCAATCTCTGAGAAGCCTTCATCATTCATTAGGTGTAGATCACATCTCTACTGCAGAAAGTTGTAACTGCATTCTTGCTCTGTCATTGCTTTGGAGTTCATGCTGCCCATCATTCAAAAATTTAAACACGGAAGAGAGAGGTTGACAGCCATAATGTAGTATCAGTCTTAAAATGTGATGTTAGATTAGGACTATGAGTTGCCCACAAAATTTAGGGTGGAAGTTCCCTCTGTCCCAACAGGTCCTTGCAATCTTCTGTAAAGACTGTGGATATTACCTATCAGCTTAGAAAATTAAATTATTACCTTTTATTTTCTATTATTGTTGCAGAATAACACCACAGAAAACATACAACGTGTTAATTTCATATTCACTAATGCATCAGAAGATTAAGAAAAAAAACCTAACTGTTTCACGTCTGTTGATGAAAAAAACTTCAGCCTTTGCTTTAAGAACTACAAAAAAAAAAAAAAAACAAACCACCACACACACAAAAAATACGATACCACCCAAGTTCTGACTTTTCGCCCAAAAAGGACATAGCTTGAACTCCATCCTGCCTGCTCTAAGGTGACATGGAACTCTTAATTCGGGGGGGGGGGGGGGGGGGGACACGGACACATGGACGGACGAAAAACCAACAACTGAAAACCAACCAACCAACCAAGAAAAAAAAAGAATCTCTGCTCCATATGGCAGCTCACTTCTCTTGGTGCCCTTATAGGTTTGGTGCTTTAGTAGCAGATCCTGAAGTCCAAAAAGGCTCTTGATCTGTATGTATTTTTATTCCCTATTCCAAGAACAGAGACCACAAAACCAAGAAACTGAAAGACCTGAACAACAAACTCCTGAATACAAAACTGCAGGAGAAGACACAATCAACACAAAAGACCCAATTCTGTCACGTCAGTGAAAGAATCTCACTGAAAGCACCAGCACTCTTGTGGGATATCAAAGTTCTACCAGATGCAGAGGCTTGAAGGACCCTAACCCAGAAGCAAATAAACCAACTTGAAGTGTACAGTTATTTTCTGGGCTTGTACCTAATTATCTGTTGATGTACACTTGAGACACCTGCTGTACAAAGACTAACCTCAATCAACAGCATCTACAGAACTACTGCCAAGTGACTGTGCTGCTTCTTCCCCATAGAAGCTAGCAGAGGAGGGAAAAAAATCCCAGCCAGCAAACACATAGTCTAAAAATAAAATCTGAAGAAGATAAAGAACTGGAAGTTCAAGAGTAGAGGCCACCATTACATATGGAAAAGGATGAGTCCAGGATCAAAGTCAAATGAGGGGAAAAAAAATTAGAAACGTCACAAAAACCTGAAGAAAGACCTGTGGTCTAGTTCGGTACATACATACATATATATGCACACATTTACTGGGGTTCAGCTCAACAAGAAAAGCTCATTAGCGCTTAAATTTCTGTGCCTTAATTTCTAGAGACTTAGTTGTTAGTTAGGGAAAGCGGATGGCAAAAAAATTGTAGGATCTGCTTTTACCAGTGTCCTTAGCCAAAAGTCCCTGTGAACAAAGATACCATTATCCAAATGGTATTTATTAATAGAAGCAGCCCAAGCTATTTCAATAAATAAATAAATACATGCATACACGGGGAAGTGGGGTGGTAGGGACGTAGGAGTAACAGATGTTAGAGAAAGCTAAAGCTGGCAACATTCATTTATTACTCACTACTCGTTTGTTTTTCCTGATTATAGGCAGTTTCAATCTCTCCTTAACTACTAGAATTTGTTTCATTTATCCCATGAGTAAATGGAAGAAATAATATCAAATACTCAAGATTTTAAGAAGTCAAATACACTAAAAAAAAAAAGAGGGGGGAAGAGAATGACATTTTTAAGGAGAGTACAAACACAGTACAATCATTTTCGCATGACTGTCCATAGCAATTACATGGAAGAAAATGGTACTTAAATGAACTAGCAAAATGTAAAGCACTTTATTTCCCCCTCTTCATTTCATTCCTATACAAATACTTAAAACCAAAAAGTGCTGTGCTTCATTACAAATCTTTCTCTTCAGATGGAGAATGCCTTTATTTTGGCAACACAGCACATGTAATCCAAGAAGCACATGACAGAAACCATGTATGAAAAAAGCATTTTTTGTATCTTTTTGTGGGCTTTCATACATCAATTTCATTGATCTGCTTATTCATTTATTTTTGTAAGAACACATGCAGTTAGGGGAGTACAATATTTTTTATGCAATAAATTACTATAATGCTACTAATAATAATAATTTGCATTAAAAAAGAAAAAAGACAAACCTTCTGAAAGAAAAATTGTCAGAACAGAAAGGAACAGGGTCTTTGACATTTTATTCAGATTTGTCAGTCAAGATGTGAAAAATTATTAACTAATAACTTTCTTTAAACAAACATTTAGCAGAGGAGCATAACAAATCTCTTGAGCTAGTTCATGGAACCATCGTGGGAAAAATTATCATCAACTGAGGAACATGGCAATTTGATTATTCACTTTACAACACCCCCAATGGTATTATTCCCAAGTTTTCTCAGACAATTTTTCAAAATAATAAGTGGTTACAGATTTTAACCTTAACAATCACTGCCAAGTTTAAAACATGAAGTTTAAAATCCCCACTAGAAAAATGGTTTACTTCTGGTGTTACTGCCAGTACTTATTTGCAAGTATTGGAACCCAGTTTCAATCCTTACATATCTCCAATTCCTTTCTTGTGACCTTCCACCAGCTAATACCTGACAAATTAAGATTGCCTACATAGAGATCAATGGAAAAAACTGTTTTTCAAGAGGAGGCAAAGTATGCAGATCACTGAAATGGCATGGAGTTCAAGAGAAAATATTTTTTTGTCAGTTCGTCAGTGAAGTTTCAGCCCTAAGGTTTTCAACTGAGTTTCAAAAGTCTACAGGAAAGAAGAAAAGGTTCCACCAATAGTTGTATTTTGAAAATAGAAAATGCTGAAAACATCTTGACATATAGGTCAAATATAAAGTACTTTTTAAATCCTTAAGATCTTCTTTCCCCTGTTACAGTTACACAGAACCAATGAAACAGACTTTGTAATTATGTGAAATTTATACAGTAACAACTGAGAAGTAAGAAAAAGGAACACAATTAAGAGCATTAAGTGAAAATCTGGATGAAAGCCACTGGTTTGAAAGGTAAAAAACTAACAGCATAAAAATGCAAGTACGAGTCAATCAACATTTGATAGGTCAAATGAGAAGAGAAAAAACAGTTCTTGTTCTGTACTATTTATATTCCAGCCTTTTTGCAGGTGATAGGCCAAAGAAGTGTGCTTAAAAGGAGAAATTTAAACCAAGCCACCTTTCATGGATACTTATGGGGTGATTTTTATCCAAAGTCTATGGGGCAGAAAGGGCTTCCACAGAGGATGAAGACCAGTACCATAAACCACCAAGAGACAGTCTCCCTTTACAGCACCAGGCATTGTTTGTAAAATGTTTACTGGCTGTGAAGCATCTCAAAAGAACGCCTGGTTTATTTTCTTCAAGGCCAATCTTTCCAAGTTTAAGTCTCTAAATGTCCTACAAAGGACCAGGTTCCTGTTGATCAGGTACATAAAAAAAAAAAGAAAAAAGAAGAAAGAAAAGGGAGTAGGGGGGTGGAGAGAAGAACACCCATCATTTGTTACAGCAAAAGACAACAAAGCACAAAAGAAGAGCTCCTTGTGTCTTCATTACACCCCATATACATACAGGTACATATGCTCTTTCTCCATTTTAACAAAAGAACTGTACATTTGTCTCATATTTTTTGACTTCCAATATAAACAGCCTTCTGGAAGATACAGCAGTGGGAACACTCAACACATTAGTTATAATTTATGGTGTTTGAATTCTGTGATAAGATGAGCAACAGACTGCTCATTCCCTCAGAGGAAGCCAATTTCTTCCCTCTAACCATCAACATCTTTCATATTTCCAACTTTGATAAGATCAATGGTTGCAGCTAAATTAACAGAAAGTTGATTTTTAGTCCAAAGTTCTTTAAATTCTCTCAACTCTCTATAAATATGCATCCTCTCTGGTCTTAGAAAATTCAAACTACCAATATGAAATAACCTGTTTCTCTATATCTTCAAGGCAGAAGTATCTTTGGCATGTTATTATTTATAACCATTCAATCAAAATTATGTTCAAAGGTTCAATATTTCATAACAATTCACCGTGTATGTCAACAATGCCTGTATTGAGAAATATTTTCTAAATTACACATTTTGGGTCTTTGAAAATGTTAGCTAAAAATGAGAAAAATTTTAATTAAAAGAAAAAAGTGAAACATGGCAACAAAACTAGTAAGACACACACACTCATTTTAGCAATTTTAAAGACACAGAGAACTTCACACCATCATCATGAAGGCATACAGTTTTCTGCTATTAAATTTCCTTCAGATTTCAGAGACAATATAGGACACAGGGTTAACCTTTGATTACATCCTAACAGTAATTCCTTATAAGACTCCTGGACAGGTTTCCCTCATTTGGGAGATCTCAGGCCATCCCCAAGCATACAAGACAGCCCACCCAGCATGCGACCTTTTCAGCTGCTGAACAGAAATGACAGGTGACTAGCAAATCTAAATTTGCTTAAAACCACTCTCTACCACTCAGGGCCTCTAAATAAATCTATGGGAAGCTTAACACAAAGGACTTTGAGAATCACAAGTCCTAAACTTTGACTCCAACTTCTCAGCAGACTTCAGTAACCAGCAGTAAATTCGCCCTGCCTCAGGTCAAAGTTTAAAAATTAGCTTGTGCTTAGTAATTTAGCATGTCAAGTGGCACGGCCCTATACGAACTCTCCTTAATACCAAAATATAATGTCTATAGTCTTCCTAATATAATAGCACAGTTGACCATTTCATGAGATCAATCAAGAATTTTTCCTCTTCAATACCCCATGCAAAGTATTTTTTTCAAATTTCCACTCAAACTGACAACTGTTTACCTATTCTTGAAGATAACTTGCTTGTATACTCAAAGAGGTATTTTAGGGACAGTAACAATTTCATCTGATTTTTAATGCAGATTCTTATATCAATAGATCTTAAAGCTTTTTATAAGAGAATCCTCTATCATTAGCTCAAATTCAGCAGAGCACAGAGCCCTGAAGGGCTTGCTATCCACCGAAGTGGCAGAACTGGGTCCCACTTGAACTACTACAGAAAAGAAAAAAAAAATTCAACTCAGTGGTGAAAAAGGACTCTGAACTTCAGCTATTTGGGGCATTCTTCATAAAATAACAAACTTTTATCAACAGGAGACATTCTTCTGATTTAGAAGGGTCATTTGCTTTGTTCAGATAAGTAGTAGTATCTAGGTAGGATGCGCTAAAGTCCCCCCAGTCAAGCTCTCAATGTAGTAAAATCAGCTAATCTCTAACTTGCCATCTGCTCCCAAAAGGCAGAAGGATAATACAATCTAGGAACACAGCTAATAAGAAAAATAGTTATGTCAGAAGGGTTTGGGTAATGCAACTAAGGAAGATAAGTGGTATCGGCCTGAATCTATACACCAGACTGGGAGGAAACAGTAACTCTAATCTATGCTAGTTTGGCTAAACTTAAGTCTACCAGCACAAGATAAAAACCAGCGAGGGCACCATTAAACCATTTTTTTGAACCAAAGCCTTGGTCTGATGCTGCCAACACACTGGCCCTTTAAGAAGAATAAGCATTAGCTGTGAAACACTCTTAACTATGAAACCAAATGACACAACTGCTGCTGTAAGGCAGATTTTGCTCACTGCACCTCCAGAACAAAGCATTTGTGAAGATGAACTCCGTTACTTAGTTTCACACTACTAATTTTTTTTGTTATTCTAACTATAGCACTACTCTAATGATTGTATTGCCCAATTCTAGTTCGGATACAATTCCAAATTTCAATTGTTACCTTTATGGACTTATTTGTGTTAACTGGTAGCATAACCATAAATATATATATGATTCTATGATTCCATATAAAAAAATATGACAACAAGAAACCCAAACAAACCAACCTACAGTTGTTCCCAAATCTATGGAAGATCAGAAGTAATCTCAATTCATAAATCTTTTGGGCTGCTACCGAGTGCTAATTATTCACAGAACCTTCAGACTCCAAGCTTGTAAAATTCTAGATATAATACTGAGCAAAAATGGAGAAAAGCCTACACACGAAAAAGAACGTCAAAGAGCTGTGAGACAAACCCTCCCTAAGCTCACTAGAATGCTATACATGTACAATGGAAGAAAACACTTCACAGAGTCTGTAAAAATACTTGTGGTTTTATCCAGCTACAGGATTATTTTATGAATAAACAAACTTTCTTGTCCATGCCACTGAAAAATCAGTCCCTTGGAAGGGGTCCTGAAAAGCATTCTTCTACTGAAGGCAGCTAGTGAGCATCATCTGTACCTAAAGACACCCTGGGAGGATGCGTCAGCCTCAGATCTGGCCAGAAAAGCCAGAAGAGTTGCATCAGAAATCTGAAGCAGGGCAATGCTCTCAGTTGTAACTGCTACCACACTAGAAGTGTCTGCACCAAATGCCAAGCAGATCGTGTGTTCAAGCACCCTCATATGTCTAGAAACCACATCTTCAACATGACGGTTTGTTTGGAAGTCAAAATTTAGACGTTTTAAAGTTACTAAATTTACCTTTGGCAATGAAGGCTAATTTGGTCCTTATTTGGGGGGAAAGCTCTTTTTAAATTTAGATTTAGAAGCTCAATGCAAATAATTGTTCTTTGTTCAGAAGTTCCAATAACTGCCAATTCTCTTTAGCATGCTGATACAGAAAACGTAGAAAAAGTCTTCCAATCAGCCTTCTTTCTCAAATTCCTTTGTCTTTTGATGGGTCCTATTGCTGACTGTCCTGGACAGTAATTCACTGCAGTGACAGGACTAAATACACATAAAACTGCTTTAAGCCCTCAAGATATTTGGCAGTAATCATCCATTGGTTTCGATGCGTATGCCAAAAAAAAAAAAGGGAAAACAAAAGGAAAAAAAACAAAACAAAACAACAACAACAAAAAAAAACAAAACCAAAAAAAAAAAAACACAACCAAACACAAAGCAAGCACAGAACCAAGCAAATTAGCTGGCTTTGAAATTCCTCCATTGCTTCATAGCACAACATGCTCACAAACTTGCGAGCACCATGAGAATCTCTCATGTGCTTAATGGCTGTTCCCAGCAAGTCCTGTCTCTGCCCCAGATGAGAAACAAGAGCCTTATCAGAATTTCTTCTGATAAGAAAACAGTGTTTTCCGGCAAAGGGCGTTACTTTGTATTCAGCTGGCAAAGAAATAGCCCAAACTAGCTTTAAAGCTTTTGCTATCAGAACAGAGGCAGGAAAGCGAAAAGGGGAGAAGAAAAAAAAAAGGGGGGGGAGGGGAGTGAAAAAGTGCCTTTCTGAATTGGGATACAGATGCTGGCCTATTGGTGTAACACAGCTATGCTCATGCTGCCCAGTTAAATCAAGGTTACATGCACACAGAAAGGGCAGATACCTAATTCAATCTTTAATTTTCTTAGAGGAGACATTTAATTAAAAAAGTATCTGCTTTTAGCTTCTCTATTTAATGCCACAAAACTCTGCCCTCTACTTTCCATCCCAACAAATTCAGAGTAAAGGTGCAAAAAAGTGTCTTGGTCAGAGCCACAAAAACTTAAGTTTTCTTCCCTAAGAGGCACAGTCACAGCACCTATTGGGCCTCATGCATTCAGCTAATGCTATGGTTTGTGAAGAACTAGTGCTTTGAGTACCAGAATAATTACTGCCACTAGCAGAAGCAAAAAGACAAGACTGGTAAAATGGATGGGCTGCAGAAAGCTGAACAGATCCAAAGGTACTATGAAGTCCTACAGGGCTCTCATGTAAGCAATCTAGCATGGCTGATCAGATAAGATCAGCCCAGAAATGGATTCAACTCAACACATACACTGCGCAACACATGTAATCACATTCTCTGTATCTGGATTTTTAAGCAGGAATAAGCAAGCCTCATCCCAGATTCCCTCCTCTTCTTTTCCAAAACAACTGGTTAAAAATCTTCAAGATATCTTGCACAACGTACTCAGACAAGCATTCAAAGAACTCCACTACAGTCTGTAACGAAACAAGTGTACTGTATATACTAAAAAATAATGCTGGGAGGTTTCTTCTCCACCCCTAAATCTGAAGGTATGCTTTCAGGATTATATTTTACAATTTAAAATCCCTTCTAGTCTCTTCCCTGCAGCTTCGTGACCAGCAGTCAGCTTTATAAAGTTCCATTAAAACTGCCCTATTTCATGATGGGGACTGACTACCATCGCTCTCAGCAGGGCTGAATGAGATGCACTTTGGGTTTGTCATTGTCTCTGTGTGTTTAAGTACTTGTCCTGTGCAGAACAGCAAAAAAGGAGCCACTTCTCTGAAAACAATTCTGCTTCTATGCGAGTAGCACAATTTCAGACAGTTCCAACATTTCAGTTATTCTTCCCCAAGTGAAATAGTTTACCTTACATTGAAGAATGAGGGAAATTTTTGTTTAAGAGTAATTGCTCTCCATTAGCACTCTCCTTCACTCACACAGTGCTGACTCTCTCCTGTGGCAACATGTTGGCCCCCCACAGAGGTGTTAGGCTGAACCCACCAGGGCAGCACAAGCAAGTCACGATGCAAATGAACAGAACATCAGCCATTATGCATTACCCCCTGTTACCTTATTCCCTTTCCCACACAGCCCCTTTTCTCTTTTTTACAGCTTGAGAAACTAACTGAGGTCACACTTGGTACCTTGGTACCTTGATCATACATAAGAACAGTGACCCTAGGGCTGATAATGTACACAAAGTTCAAATATCACCTCACTCTGTAAATTTTTCCTTACTCCCAGCCATTGTTTTGCTATTTCATAATCATTAACTTAACCTGCAAAAATGTGTTATCACCTTAAATTCACAACACAGACAAGATTTCCATGAATTTTAGCATGTTACGAGTACAGAATTGGCCTGCATCGATTCTAGCATAATTCAGATGCACAAATAATAGTGTTTCAGCAGGTACCTGTTCCCTTTTAATCAGTGATGTTATTTCCCTTCATTCTATACTTTGTCTCAGAGCCAGTCTTCTACAAATCTGCTTTACTAACCTTGTTCATTTCTCTTACAGGTATTTTCCTTCCAGTGACTAATCAACTCAAGGAAGAATTATTTAAATACTTCTGCATCCCAACCTCTGACAAGTTTTCTGATCATTACATAAAATCTTTTTCTATGCATCATTTCACGTCTATACTCCAGCAATGGCAGTCAAGCTTCAATTCAAACACCATTTGCAAGTAGCTGCTGATAGCGAAGCATACAGCACTTCACAGTCTGTATAGCTTAACAGCTTCAATCAAACTGTGGTTAGTATCATTTTTCACTTCTCAATCACACTGATCCTGTTTTACACATGATAATTACTTTTTAAAAAAATATGCATTGAAAAAGTCAAGCATGATTTTCTTTTAAGGCAGACAATCCTGATCTGAAAACAAAAGAGAACAATTCTGGTTTCATTAGTTAGCTTTTCATAACTTCATTCCTATTCCAACAAGAGTACAATTATAAATGTATTTTGGGCAAAATGATTATTATTGAGCTTACATCTTTACATTATATTTTTCTTTTCAGATATACAGCTTTGTTCTGGTTCTTTGCAGTGAAAATTACAAATTTGCTTAGACATTAAACTGAAGATATATGCAATTATTTCCATGGGAGATTTGTGTTTTGTTTTTTTTTTTTAAGAAATTCAGCATTTGAAATCTAAGCCTTTTAGTGCTGACAAATACACTGCAAAAAAAGTATTTCTACGGGCATTTTAAAACCCACTAATCCTCCATTTTTTACTACTTTCCATCCTAACCAGCCATACAACATCCCAATTCCTATTTCAGTCTTATCTGTGAACTGTAGCTCCAAAGTCTAAGAAACAGTAAACTGACAAAGTAAATTCCTTCTGCACAGACAACTGGAAAATAGTAACATATCAATTTTTTTGTTTGTTTTGAGCTCATTCAGCAACTATTATAAAATGGCCATGATCAGTTGAGCTTCATTCGGTTTTTGGTTCATTATAAATGAATCACATCATACAGGCAGAATATTTATCCTGTAATTTCACGCAAGGAAACAGATACTTCTTCTAAGTTGTTCCTTGTAGCAAAAGCCACACTCTCAAAACAATGACTTCAACTGGATTCTTTAACAGGAATCAAACTACCTCAAGAGAATTCAAGTTCTTCAGAATTGGAGCTCTTAGAGCAGGCATCTAAAATAAAGATTTATCTACCATCAGCAAAAACTACAGATACCTCCCAGCAGGCAAGCAGGAAATACTGGCAGCTTATGCTACGAAAACATGCATGTAGACACTTAAGTATCAACAAGACAAGCCGAATTCATCATTGATATTAGAGTGAACCATTTTTCTAGTTTTTATGTGGCTTTATAACCACATAAGAATGCTAAAAGACCTACAGTACTCAGACATGCCTCCTGCTACTTCAACTGATGCCATTTGAAATTTCTTTGAGCTGAGCAGTCATTCAAAACTTCCCTACAAAATTATTCCATTTTAAGGCTCCTATACATACCACAGGATGGGGATAAAGAAACATGCGCTTAACTATGAAGTTTAGAAACTCTGTTAAAAAGATTACATTAAAGATTAATTAGGATACTGCTCTTTTACTTAGGAAAAAAGCATGATGATCTGAGTTACAGTGATGAATTTCCAAGATTTGTAGAGTTTCTTTCATGGGGTCACAACTAATACATGCACCAAACTGGAAAAGTCTAGAGTACCCCAGAGAGCAGGAGGGAAGGAGACAGCTGCAGCTTTGCCACCCCTTTTGGTCTCTGCACGTGAGCACAGGGAGAATTTCATACACACACAGCTTTGGCAGGCAATGCTAGCTAAAGGTATAAAATTTATGAGAACAGGACACATGTTTACTAACATGAAATATGTAGAAAGAAACATCATGACTTGAAACATGAGATCAACAGCAAGAACTGCTTTCAAGGAAATGGTTCCTGTATTACGCAGCCATGAGTTTCCATCACTATAAAGGATGACTTTTTACCTCTTCACAACTGATACTGTGAAGGCAGAAAGCTACCAACTTGAAGACTTAATACAATCTTTCAGAGTCATGAAGTAGAAGATAGGGTTGACCAGCTGGTATCTGTTGACTTCAAAAGCCTTTGGATCATAATAAATGTTTACTACACCCACCCCCACACACACCCCAAACTCTTCAGTCACACCCAGACTTAATGCACGAGAAAGACCACAATGCAAAAAGACCTGCATATGTAGTATATGCATTTATTCTCTCCATACCTTCCCTGTTCATGCCAACCTCTCCAGATTGCTCCATTCTGCACAACATAGACAGCATGTGGTCCCAATGCAAAAAGTCCTAAGGTAGTTTGCAAATTTCTTCTAAAAACTCTCAGTTCTTTATAGGCCCCTCCAGCAAGTGCCAGCTGTTTTAATGGACACAAGTACAACAGATCTGTTGGACACAAGACCCCTTTTTTACAAGCAAACTAGAATTCTGCCTCCAGAAAAAAGTACATTTTATTATACCTTCCCTCCATGCAAAGAATACACAAAAATCCATTGTATTGAAAGACAACAAGGGATATAATTTCTTCTTCTACATCTCACTCAAATCTGCTTTCACCTCGAACATGACAATACTAAGCTAGAACAGATAATGAGACTAACTTTCCAACTGATCTCACTAATTTAGCCTGGGGCAGCTTCATCCATCCAGAACTTGGTAATAACTTTTTTTAGGGGGAGAACTCTCCTCTGGCAGATTAGATTCTGATTTTACAGCTTTAGGATTCTACTGCAGTATGATGCCTCCAGCACTGTTCCTACATGAACACCAGCAGGGAAGAAAACGTGCACTGGCTGAGCAAGAAAGACAGAGATGGGAGTTTTCAGAAGTCTCCTCTGCAAAAAATAAAAGATTATACATAAGAGGGAGGGAAACACCAAAGAACCCACTCTCATAACAACTTCAAAGTGCACCCAAGCCTGAATGTGAACATGGAAAAGAAAAGGTTAATTCTATTTGTTCATAGGCAGGAGAAAAGCTCAAGGTTTCTTACCCATCTTATTCTTCTCCATTGTTTCATTTGCCTCAACCAATCTGGTTCCCACGCACAGTGGCTTTCTAAGATAAGAGAAAAATGATAAAAAAAAAAGTACAAAATCTGAGGGAAGTTTTTAAACCTACAGAAAAGTATTTTGGCCTTTTAAATTTATGTACATGTTCAATAAAAAAATCACTTTTCTAAAAACTGACTCTGAAGTCACAGAACCCCAGATACTTTCTTCTTTACTTCATGTATAGGAAATGATTTTCTATGGAAGATCTCCAGAAATGTCAGAATTAAGTCATACAAAGGGTACTGTTTGTAACTTTATAAGAATTTTAAATATCTGCTTAGCAGTTCAGTGAAGAAAAGTATTTCCTAGAGCATGGACTTGAGAAGAAATTCACTTCCACTGAACTTGAAGGAACTGAAATATGTGTAAGTGCTTCTCTGAATGTCAGCCAAGACCTGCAAAACAGCTGAACTGAGGAAAATAAAACAAGGCTTCACTCCATACATACATTTATAAAATGTATAGTTTCTTATGTAACATATCTGTTCAGACTTTGGCACATGCTGATATGGTCAGAAATTTGCCTGCCCTACTGTGAAGAAACACCCAGGAAATACCTTGCACAGCAATTATTCAAAATAAGTTTGTGGTAATTGTCATTAAAATTTAAAATACGTCTAGATCAATAACTTCACTCAGACATAGTCCTACAATCACGTAAAATGTTTTCCTCTAAAAGGCACAGATGAACTTCAGCAACTGAAAATGATTTCTCAGGTAGAATATGTTTGTTTAGTTTCAAACAGCAGTGTCAGCAAGGAAAGAGTTACCAGATTTTCCTCTCCGGAGAGGTGAAAAGGAAAGTAGAAAACAGAAAAAACTTCAGAGCAAAGAGTCTTCTTGGGCTATGACACACAGGAGGAATACAAAATGACACTATCTCCATGATATCTTCTTAATGAGCATCACCTCTCAGCTTGTGAAGACTTTGCAAAGATGCTCCAGAAAAGCATCTTCACAGAAGAAGGATTCCTATAGATGAAAGGACAGTTACCTGGGGTTCTTGTCGCACTACTGAACACATTTACACCTTTTACGATATTTGCTGTGCCCTCTTGATCAAAAACAGGGCTGCACAGCTGGAGTTACATTCCCACAAAAGGTTTAACAGGCAGTAGTACATGTATAATAGAGAAAGGAACTGTATTGCATTGACACCACTATCTTGAATAAACAATTAAGGTCTGAAGTAAAAAAAAAAAAAAAAAAAAGAAAAATAGGAAGAAAACCAAGTTCTGACTTGGCCTTGACTACATAAACATACCTAGTTAAGAGTAAAAACCAAAACCTCAAGTGAAAGTTTAAAAGCACCTTCGAACTCTCCAAGTCAAATTCTATCTGTTGAGAGTAGCATCAACAATTCTGTTATTGTCTGCTAAAACCTGCATATACAGCAACAACAACTTCCTCCTTCCTTTATTCCAAGTAAAAGGAATTTTGATGGTATGAGGATCTTCCACATATGCTGCAAGACTCAGTCTAAGCTGGAATCAAACAATTGAGTAAAAAAAAAAAATCTGTCCAGAGTCCAAGAAGGTTCCCAAGTCACTTTAAGTTACTTACAATTTTCTACTCATAGATAAATTTCCTTTTACTTCTCTCTGTTCTGCATACACAAAAGAAAGAAATGAAACTTGCAATCTGAAAACAGGACAAAAAATTCAATTGTTCCATTTTGTGTTTTTGCTTTAGTTTGTTTTTGTTTCTTTGCTTGTTTTGCACAACTGTAGCCTTCAGATGGGTTTCCATTCCATATATCTGCCAGTTAATTTAATTTCTGCAGTCATAAAAATATCTTTCTCCTTAAGCTTGTGGTTTCTGCACTCTTCTACCCAAGGGAACAGTTCAGGACAACATCCCTATTTCGGATAAAAAGACACATAATTCTAAATGAGAGCTAGTTCCAGTCAACCAGAACAAAGCAAGAATACAGACAGAACAACAACCAGAACCCTAAACTGAACTCTGTTCAGTTTCGCCCAAATTTTTAAGGATCAAGCTGACTCCAAAACACACTCATGCATACATACATACACACACACCCCACCACCCCATCCCAATTTGATGAGCAAAGGGAAGTCCCTAATTCGGCAGTATTACAGGAAAAGCAGCCTTCCTGATGAGCTTCATCTATCATGTTTTCTGACAAGCCAATTAATTTCACTTGCTTCTAGAAAAAAGTTTGTGGTCCTATTCTAGAAAGATAAGCACACACATGGTTCTGCATCCACCACATGCTAGTAAATAGGTTAGATTTTTATTCCAGCTTGTTGGCTCAGCCTGCCACTGCTATATTAGAAAGTCAAGTCAGAAGCTGCAACAGGAATGGCTTGAGTGGGCTTTTCTGTTTGCTTGGGGTTTTTTTAAACAGTTGTTTTATTTTCCTGTCAGGCTGTAGGCGGCTGAAACTCTTCTCCAAAACCAAGTAGTATATGACAAAGGGTTTCAGCTGAAGAATGCAAGCGATTTTGCCTGACATTTCAAAAATTAAATACTTCCTAAGGGACATCACTTATCAGGTTGCAGTACACCTTCCCACTTTGTCTTCCAGGATGGGCACAGGGACATGGAATAAGGGCAAGAAAAAAAATATAAGAAATCCTTTCTACCTGTTCTGAAGATTAAAAAAAAACAAACACAAAAACAACAACAACAAAAAAAAAAAAGGACCTAAACCTCTGGGATCTCACTACCAGCACTAAAGGCATTGGTGAATCTTATTCATAAAATAATCTGCCCTCTCTCCCATCTCCCTTTTTTTTTTTTTTTTTTTTTACAAGGGTTTCCAAGTCTTTGGCCAGGTGAGAGCACTGGCTGTGAAGGTCCTTCAGAAATGGTCCGCCTTTCTCTGTACAGAACTTCACATCACTCATATGACTCCTGATCACTTCTCAATGATCAAAGCCATATACAAGCTTTTATTTCCCCCACGTATTTTATCAATGAAAGATTCATAACAGAAACCTCAACTTGCTGAGAACATCTGAGCTCTTCCTTCACAGCTGGTCCTCTGTTGGGCAGCACCACACTAATTTGGCTGGAATAAAAAAGGATGAAGACAGCCCTTGCTCTCTTCTGATGACAAATGTTATCACACAGTTGCGTGTCACTAGCAGCAGACACAGGGGCTTATGGATTTGGGTTGGGTTGGTTTCTTCCCAATTCCACAGCAATGTGACTTACTACAGGGAAGTAAGCAGCACTTCAGAGTAAAAGGATGAATTGGGAAAAGAAAGCATGGCATAATTGTACTCTTCCTTCCCAGCAGTAATAAAACATTAAATTAATCATCTTGCTTTTTTTTTTTCCCAAGCCTTCCAAATATAGCAAGTCATTTACAATAGCAAATTTTTTAAAGAATTTTCATGAGCTCCCCTGCTGTTTTAATTAGGAGAGTCTGAGAAAAAAAAAACACAAGAGTTTGTACTATAGAGTTAACTATCCCTAGAGGATTTCCCACATACATTTCATTAAATTAGCAAGTTAGAGGTACTATAGTATTTCGAGGTTTTGGGGAAAGCAAACCCACTGTTTGTGACCTGTTTCAGCCACCTTTCCTTGCATTAGCTTATGGAGATGAACTATGCCAAACACACACCCTAGGAAACCCACCCAAAGGGATTGTATTCCTCCAGAAAATATTCTGAAATATTACTGCTAATTATTTGAGTTAAATACTCAGAATGCTTCTCATTTATTTTAAACATTATTCTCATTTGTATTCAAGCACTGCTTCCCTAATTAACTCTGCAAAACTGTATGTTGTGTTGCATCACACAAGTCTCCTCTGTGTTCAGGAGCTGTCTCTGCCACAGTTTACAGCACTACAGCTCAACATATAAGGCAATTGCAAATTCAAAACTCACGTACATGCTCTCACGGAGAAATGGTAGATAAGTGAAAGATGTGTTTTTCACTGCCAAATCAGTTTCAAAACAGAGTACTTCTGAGCTAAAGAAAAGCAATGGTCAGAGGGACACATTAAGCCCACAAAAAAACTTGAACAATACTAGAATCTAAAGCCAGTATCTCAAGTAGAAGCCTCATGTATTACCAAGTTTTTATTTCAATCAACGCAAAGCCACTCTTCAACACCATACCATGAGCTGAGAAATGCATGCAAAACTTGATTTTCCTATCTCATAAGGTACAAGAAAAAACTTCAGGAGAATTTTGTCAACTCTTCCCACCATTAATTCACATTTCCACCTCATTTTTTGGTTTGGACTTTGTTTTACTCTCCTAACTAAGTGGGGTAATTCTTTAAATCACAATGCAAATAGGAGATTTCACTGTAGCATCCTGCCGAGGACCAATGCACCAGCCCCACAAACAAAGCTCTCTGCCTTTGCTACTGGAGTGTATACCACTGAAAAGTTGATTCACCCTGGGCTGGCCTGAAGAAATCTGAGCAACTTTGCCCTGTCCTCTATTCCCTCTGTCCCCTCTCCCCAGTCACATTAAATCGGAAAAATATCAAAGGGAAAAATTAACCCAATCCAGTGAAGATTAGCAATTTTTTATTAGTATTGTAATTATTTATTAGTAGTTAAAATTATTAACCAAATCCAGGCAAATATTTTAATGCTGACATTTTACTTCTGGAGCAGCAATTTTTTTTTTTTTTTTATAAAAAAGCTTTTATGACTCACTAAGATGAGAATGCAACTAAGATGACTCAAAACAGACTGCAGTTGCCTTGCTGCTGGTATCAGATAACAAATACATGCCTTGGTCCAGTGTACATAACTAATTATCTTGGGAAAAGGTTAGTGATGCAAACCAACTCTGGCTGAGCAGTAGAGAATAAATGAAGCCTATGCTTCCAGTAGCAGTCCCCTTAAGGCCACTTGTTTGCTCTCTCCCCCCCCCCCCATAGGAAGCATCTGTGAATTGTTTCAACAGAAGGACTTCTGAAAATCATAGCTGGCACAAAAACACAAAGAGAAATTACTGCAGTGACTGAACCAGCTACTACATAATTTCTCTCAAGAAAGCAAAAAAAAAACCCACTTCATTAAACTTCTGCTATTTCAGGGAATGTTTCTAGGAGGAAACCCCCTCTTCTCTACAACAAAAACAAAAAAAAAACAACCCCAATATCTTACATGACAGATAAATTGATCTAAATGAAAATGATACAAGCAGACCTAAGAAATTTTATTATCAGCTAGTTCCACTGTTGTAACTGTGGAGACCAAAGTTCATTATTTTCAGCTCTCATTCACCTCTGCTGTATCCTGTCTTCCTAAAAATGTGTAAGACATGTTCCAAGTGAAAATACGCAAGTCATCTTCATGTTTATTTTATTAACTTACACTGTTTTATCACAGTATTCCCCACACTCAAAAATATATTTTTTTCTTTCTATTATCACAAACAGTGAATAACTTCCAGCATACTGTATTCAAACATCAGGAGTTCTTCATGTCCAGTACAATTCATGTTCTTAAATTTTAGCCAGAGTAAGGACCTGTAAGCTAGATCCTTTCCATTTAACTATAGCTGCTATAAGCTCTCTATAGGTTGTTCTTACCAATAGTTAAATCTTACTGTAAGATGAGGAATATGTTTAAGACCAAATATGAGGAGAAGAAGGTGAGTCAGGGAAGCTGGGAAAAGCAAATGGGGAAAGCAGAACAAGTTTTTAAGTGCTTTGTCTCTTTTATTTTAAAATTACACCTATGAGACTAAAAGAAGGAGGAGGAAGTAGATTATGATATTTTGTGCTGTTTTCTATTCTTCTAAGAGACTAAATAACAACTTCAAATCTAGAATTCCTTGTTCTCCGCAATGAAAAATTCCCTTCATCGCTATTTCTGAATTTTCTAAGCTCAAACCTTAACAATAAGCAACATTAGAGACATTTGCACCAGAGCTGAGTTACCCTTACACACAACTTTCCAAAGATACGTATATATATATATATATAAAACGCTAAAACCAAAGTAATTTTGAGCTAAATATTTTACTAGAATTGATTTAAATCTGGATATTTGCAAAAATACCAGGTCATACCAGAGATCTACCTAGCCTTTTTTTCCAGTCTGCAAGAGTGACCAAGAATAGATGGCAAAGAAAGGTAGGAAGACTAAGGTATTAATGTTCTCCCAGCATGCCATAGGCTTCAAAAACCTGCAGAACAAGTGCTTCGAACAAGGGGGAATGCGTGTAATCACATCAATGAATTTTTAGTTTACCCATTTGCTTTCACCTGTATATGAAAGTATGACTTCTCTGCACCCCAACACCTCATGGCAGAGTCCCACACCACACTTGCATAAGGTGTGATTAACTCCTTGTGCTATTTTGAACCTTTTACTTTCATCAGACAGCCTCCAGGTCCTCTCTGAAAAGACACCAATCCCTTACTCTCCTTCTCCATGTCACTCATATCATCACAGACCCCTAACAGTCTTTTACTCCTCTCCCCCATATCTCTTTTTCATACTGACAAGTATAGCCTATTTAATTGTGCTGCACAGACACCATTCTGTATATAGATGATGCCTTTCATCCATCTCTGAATTGCTTCCATTGCTACTGCTGCTCTTCTTGAGATTGGAAAGATGATAGCTGTGCAGAGATGCAGGCAATGCATGGATTTATGGGGTCATATAATGTTCCCTTCTGTTTTCTATTCCTTTTCTAATAATTCCTAACCCTTGAGTCAGCTTTTTGACAGCTGCCAAGTGCCAATCTGACGTGTTCATAGAAATCCCTATTTTAAACACAAAGATCTCACTCCTGAATTATAACAGTCAGTTCAGAGCCCAGATTTCATAGGAAAATTAGGATTCCTATGTACATCACTCCACATTTATCTATACTGAATCTCATCTGCCTTTTTATTACCCAGCCAGTCAATACTCCAAGACCCTGCTCTTCACAGTTAGCTCTCATTCAATAGTGATCATCAACATACCAGTACTACATTCTTCCAAGGCAACAAGAGACTAGAACAACACAGGTCTGCTAGTAACTTCCCTCCACTGTGAAAGTTAATTCTTTTAAGTTAAATTCCTTACATTTTATCATCACCTTTTATCAGTGCAAGAACTTTTGTTTTTTTTTGCGCTTGGTTACTTAACAGCCCAAACTGATCCTTTAGAAGGCTTCAATAATTGCATTAGGATCAACTTCCCACTACAAAACGTGGATTCTTCCTTATTTTCCTCCATTTCCACACATCAATTAGTTCTAGCCCTTACTAGTTTCAACCAGTTTGACTAGTACTGACAAAAAACCTGTTGCTCTGTAGTTTCATCCAATACCCCTGAGCTGCTGTAAGGGCCATCTTTCCTTTCTCAGTTGTCTTTCTGTTCCTGTTCCCCATTTTTGATACCAAGTCCAGCTGCTATGAATTCTTCTACAAGTATATGGTCAATACAAGAAGAGCTCTGGCAGTAACATTAGGAATCATATCTTCTGCATTTCTCAGGGGCAGGTAAAGAGCTGTTTCTCTTGTGGGAGTCTCCAAGTAGCTGCTTCTTGCAGCAGCTGTAGCATTAAGTTCTTCAGTGTTTCTTAAAGATACATCTGTCCAAGTGTCCTTTTCATCAAGCCCCGATTACATAGTGTTCTATTCAAACATCACTCTTTCCTATTTGAACTTCACAACATCTGCTATATTTTCTTCAACTGAAGTTTCAAACACACCCCACTCTTGGGCAGTGATTCATCCCAAACTACACATAATTGCATATGCATTAGCTTTCCACCACTTCACTTTTTAAGTTACTTTATTGCTATTTTGACAAAAAAAAATTAAAATGCTACACAGGTATCCCATTTCAGACACTTCCTCCATTCTTCATCTCTTTCTCTCTATATATATATAAAATCGTTATTATATATATTAAATATTGTGTATATGAAAATATATATATTTAACCACTGCTTTTCACTTCTCTAGTCCTGTGCACAACACATGTAGCTTTTCAGAAGATGTTACTATTGAGGTCCCCATCACACACTGTTAAGACCCCTCAACAGTCCAAGATAGATACAAGGACCATGACCATTGGCTCAATTCCAGACCAAGAATCTGTTCAGACATGCAATGAGCTCTGAAATTTTTTGTACTTGCCAGGCAAGTTACCGTGTGATCCCCCAAAATGCAAGTAGGCATACATCTGACAATCACATCCCGGCATTACCATCTCTCTTCCTCTTGGCTGGGATCCCTGTCACTGAAGGGGGGCTCTTGACACAAACATGCAGTTACCACTTGAATGGGGAAGGCCTATTTACAAGACCATTTCTGCCTTCACTGCATTGATGAGCTCTTCTGAAGTGCTTTTCCCCTTCTCAGCAGGTCTATGGCTGCTAGCCTAGAGATGAGATTGTCTAATATGAGAGCTGTAGAGCAAAGTTAACAGTGCATGGCAGCAGAAGATTGAAGTTCTGAATCAATTTCCTGCATGTGAAGTTGGTCAGTTATTTTAACGAAAGTTTGCAATTACCAAATAAATACCAGAAAGCAATGAAAGGAACAGACTTCAGACCTTTTACACTGTTAATTTCTGTGTCTACCAAACTGTAATTTAAAATTAGCAGCTGTGTCAAGCATACAGCTGCAGCCATCATTAATCATTGAGTGAACAAAGATGGAGAGAAGTTTGCCCTTACACATGCTCAAACTGACTAACTGTAAGCGGGTCTCAGTGCACACACACACACATCTTGGTTTTCTTGTTACAAAGGGCTCTATGCACGGCTTTTACCTGTACCTGCACACTGCTAAAGCAAATACAACAATTTCCCCACTGGTTATTTTCATAAGAGTTAAAATTGATCCCCATAGGAAAGAGATTCTTTCACAGCACAGTATACATTTCTTGAATCCCAGAAGATGCAACTGAGAGCTTCCCTATTTGGAATTAAGTATTTTGGAATTAAAGTTAGCTTTACTCATAAAAACATTAAAGGAAAAGAACTGGTTACTAGAACAACCAGAAACACAAAGAAAAGGCTTTTTTCAGTATAGTTCTTGATATCATTTGTAGATCAATTATTAAAAAAAAAACCAAACCCCAAACTATGTGCACACATATAAGAAATATTGGCCTCTTGAATATTAACATATACATACAATACTATTTTTCTGGGAAAAAAAAAATCTTTTTAAATTAAGAAGGATATCCTAAACACCAAAGTCATGTGAAGTTACCAGCTCCAGAATTATGTTTTTCCACAACTGTTAATTGCCTGAAGCAAACGAGCTCCCAACCAAATTCAGTTGCTATTGGTGGTGCAAAAAGCCATAATTGTGAAGCTCTTATTTACTTCTTTGCCAGATTATGGTGCTATAACATGATTTCCTCACTCCAGCATTGGTAAGATTACCAGATAATTGAAATAGCCTCCACAAAAAAGTTAAACCCAACAGATTTCCAATTTGCAAGGTACTATATTATCCAGTTGTAGTATAGTACTATATGTATATATATATATCTATATTTATGAAATAATTGCAGGAGTTGATGACAGCTTTTGAGAAGAAATGCTTAACCTTGGAGGAAAGAGGGTATGAGATAGCAGGAGAGAACAATCACAATGTAGTGCTGAATTATGGTATGTGACATCCCCAGACCCTCTACCTTGGCAGACTTGATTTTATTGTCTCTGCCAATTCATCCCCTCGCACACATACAATACATCATGTCTTTCAACTTGGCAGACAACTGAACAGTGCAAGGCAGATGATTTTCCTTCTGACATAACTGCACTGAAGAGATTCAGTTTATGGTGGGGTTTTAGTGTGGAGGTTTTTTTGTTTGTTTGACTGATTGGTTTGGGTTTTGGAACCCAAAAAGGTTCTAGGAAGACTTTGCAACACCTTCATAACTCTAAGATCAAATTAGTCTCCCTGCCATAGCACCATAAGCCAAAAGAATTAAAAAAAAAAAAAGCTAAGCCTTTCTAGAAAGAAGCACAACAATATAAAGCCCCCAGCTTGCACAGTAGGAATTTGTGTAATAATTAAGACTAAGACAAAACTGAATAAACAACCAGGCAAGAATTTGAACAAACTTTTCCTATTAAGCTTGAATCTTCTGGTAAGAGCCCAGCCACAGCCAGCACCTCTGGTTCCCATACGACATACAGGACTAAGGGAGGCACCGGATAAAGCTATGCTCATTTAGGACAGCACTTGCTCATAATTTCCAAAGCACTTATGAATAGACCATTAACCAGTCGAATTACATAGGAAGTAAATTTTAAGATGCAAGTCATCCCATCTGTGTTTCAATGGTGCTACAAAGGGAAAGAATGTGAAATAATACAGCAAGTGTGCTGCTCTGTGGACTACAACAGCAAAACTACACATATATATATTGTTGCTCCAATAAGGCACTAAAGCATAGATATGATTGTTCAGATGCGCTTACGTACGTATTACCTTTAAAGGCCTTTTATGGAAAATGTAACTAGTACTACCCTGTCTTTATACTTATTTTACTTATTGCTTAAATTATACAGTTTGGGATATCTATTAGCAGGCTCAACCATTTTAACAGAGCTTCCCTGGTATGTGCCAAGTAGTAATAAGGTATGAAGAAAGCTAATGTTACACAGTGGTTTCACCTACAACCAAAATTTTATTGACCCCTCCCCATACAAAATGCACAAATGAGACAGTAAGTGAAACAACAACAATACAGTATTTCAAGACACAAGCAGAACTACTTTTCATACACTTTTTTTCTTACCAAAAGATTAAGCTGTCAGCAGTGGAAGCACTGCCCAACGTCTGCTGGTCTGCACAAAGGGTATAACCACCACGCTTAGTAATACAGAGGCAGCAATGCCTTAAGCAACTATTTCCTCCAAACACTGAAGAACAAACCCTGTATGTCAAATAAACTGCAAAGACTTTTTTCTACCCCTAGCTAACAGCCACTGACAGTGCTTCTGGATAAAACTGCCTATGCACACAGCGTCCCCCAAAGTAAAAAGAGATTCTGATATGTCTCACAAGTCACAGGCCAACATCACTACTGAAAATATTATGTACTGGGAGAAAGGAACATGATCTGCTCTCCCAATTAACACAGCTGTCATTTATTCTGACCTCAAAATCAAGGACTTGTCTTTGGAAAACACAGAACTGCTCAAAAGCATCTTTGCTCCTTCTGCTTTGCAGCCATACTGCTGTGCAGAGCAGTTTGCCTGACTTCTGAAAGTCACAGTGATGACAAGTTGCAATACTCAGCCTTGAAAAGGGTAATGAAAAGTACAAATGAAAACGCCCATCTTCATAGATGAAAAAAAGCATGTGACACCATGGCTGTTCAGAGATGTATATTCTCAGGAGGCCTCAGAGATGCGGGAAACAAATATCATATTGTCACCATCAAGAGCATAGTGGATGAACACAGATGAAATGGCTGTTCCTGCTCTCTTCCTGTGGCAGACTGTCAAGCTGGCTGATCAAAACGCTCTCATCTGGATTCAAGGCCTGATGTTCAACACAGAGCACCTGGGTAGAAGAAAAAGCTGTACAACACACAGCAGGTCAGGCCAAGATGATTTGCAAACTGTGAAATTCAGCACCCCTGTTAGCTCCTCAGACTGGTTCCCTCTTCTGCTCAGGATTAATTATTTCAATTCTCTGGACAGGACCCTCAGTCTAGGAGCATGTGATCTCCATGCTAATTAATCATACTAGCCTTCCCAAAATTTCCATGGAACATCTGATCTCTGACATTCATATCCTAGCAGCAACACCTCTCAGAGATTCAAACTGCGTGGACAGCAATGAGCAACACCAAGTTAAAAATAAAAAAATAATGTATGTGTGTATACGTATATATTAAGTGCTGGCATGCCAAACATTATACCTAGTGGATCATTCATTTAGTAAAATTATATATCCAGTATTTACTCACAAAACTGAATCAACTGAGAATTTATTCTACCAAGCTCCGCCATAACACTGCACAAATTCAAATCAATCTAATGAACATTTCCCTATGAAGAGAAGTATTATTCCTACAGTAAACTGCTAAATCATATACTAGAATTAATGATTTACATAATTCTTAGTAGCAGCACCATACACTGTCATTTCTTACATCCCATCATCAAATAATATATTCCTTACCCCAAAAGCAATGAGGCAGCTCCCTTTAAACACTTACTGCTTAACACTGGCACACACTTCCCAGTATATCGTAGGAAATAATCCTTTTTCTGTTTGTTTCAGTAAGGTATTTTTCTTTCTCTACAGTTCAGTCTGAGATGCTTCATAGCTCAAAACAAGTTCAGAAAATGTTTCACTTAAAAAAGCCCAAATATCTGTTTCATACAGTCCATTACATCAGAACATTATAACAATTTCATCTACTTCAGTTCTAGTAAGAAATGATTTCACATATTATTTAAATAGAGAATTTTATGTCAAAGAAAATAGCTTTCAGATATTTTACAATACTTTTATCCACAAAGGAATGCTTGAGGCTTATGAAAATGCTCAAGTGCTCATCTGAGAACATGTCCCCCTGCCCCCAATGGAAGGAAACAACAAAAAAAGCAAATCTATGCAAACATTATGTCCTCCACACTGAAAAAGCCAGCCAGATACAGGGACTGACTACCACAGCTAGAAAAAGCTAAGTGGAACCACATCCCAAACACCCATAAGCCTGAAGCTTCTGCCCTGCAGTAAAGCTGTTCCCCCTCTCAGTCCACAAAATGGGCCCACTAAAACCAGCATCATCTCTGAATCTTCCAGTACCCACAAACATTTTTACCTTGTTTGGAAATGTAAAATCATAAAGCTTAGGCTCAAAATACTTTCAGCTCACAGTAAAACACACAGAAACTAAGTTGCTCCCTTGAGTATGAGAGTGCCAATAATGCATGTTCTGGTATCATTTACATCTGTAACACACAATCCTATTACTTCCTATTCAACCATGACACTGTGCAACATAAGCATGTTATTTTCACAGAAAATAAATATTTTCAGTCATCAGCAATTTGTATCATTAACTGATCAGTGCAAGAGAACATATATTTTTCTGTGGGTCTTGCAAAAAAGTAAGCTTTCTTCTAGTCTGCTCAGCAGAGAACATTTTAGAGACACACCACATGTAATTTGATATAGTCTAACTCCTGTTTCAGTTGACTTTAGCACAATTAGTTCCATTCACATGGTCCTAATCTCCACTACAAGTCAAGTTTCATTTTTCCATACCATGTAGATATTCCTCTCACAAAGGACACAGAGCAGCACTGAGGCATAAAGACAATTAAACACACCTACTTGCCCTCCTCCAGCCTGAAGCACTTACTTGCAAGAAATGGCCTTCACACAGACAGAAGCTGCAACAGCAAAAATATGCACTTGTGTCTAATCGTGATGGTGCGGAAATGCAACTACTTTCAGGATTTTCTCCTGTTTTCCAGCAGCTTTGTCCAAACCCCTCAGACAGAGTTTCTTCACAAGATGAAATAATAGAGTAGGATGAGACAAGCACAGTCTAACATCTCAGAATCAGCTTTTTCAATAGTTCAAACTGAACCATTTCTCACCAAGTGTAAAGTCAAAAGAGAAGTCACAGCTGAGCTGTAATGAAAACAGAAAAAAACAGTATCATTCACTTTTCTGTAACAGAAGAGCACTGGTAATGGGGGTGGAGGAGAGTGCAGGGAAAACACTGTTGATCTATTAACAAGAACATTTTAACATTTTGCCATACAGTTCTGAGAGACAAATACCTACAAAGCACAGGGTGGACACAGATCACTTCCATGGCAGCTGCTGTAATCTGTGCTTAGGCAGAGCATCACAGCTGATCTAAGATGCTTGTTCAGGAAATATCCTCAGAAACTGCCCACCATCCCAATGTACCAACAGGGTGCCTGAAAATCCAGACACAGCAACAGCTAGAAAAGCCTAGCAAGACAGACATCCTTGACCTCCCAGTGTGCATACCTAGAAAAAACATACCAAAACTCATCCACATCTCTACTGTAGTAATTTACTCTAGTTTTCCAGAGAGTGAAGTATTTTTCAAAATACAATACTCAATACCACCATTCTCAAAAATGCTTACTGATTTCTGCCCAGACTGAACAAGATATTTGACTTTCCGAAGCTCTGTTTAATTTCTTTGTCACTATATTGCCTTGCCCTAATTTTTAGTCCCTTCTAACATTTCATATTACAAGCATCATTTTCCTCTTTCTTTTAACAAGGTGGAAATGCTCTGTATTTAGTAGGCCATATCTGGAGAACTGTGACTGCTTCTAGTTCTTTTGGAAGGGAACATCCTGAAATACAGACAAATGTAGGGAGATAGCTCACCAACCATAAAGCAAAGCTTTAAAGAAAATTAGCATTCTGTTTTAAGCAACTTTGCATAGTTTGCAATTATTTCATATTCAAGCACCGGAAAAGGAAATTAAAAAAAAAAAAAACAAAAAAAGGTTCCAAGATTAATGGTGCAGCCTACCTACTTCCTCACAAGTTTACAAAACTCTGCAATCTGCCAGCACCCATGCATTTTTCTGTAAACTAAGCCACAACAACTTGGAAAAAAAAAGAAATACAACCATAAAAATCAGTTTATTAAGGAAAAACATAAATTGAGCCTGGATATAAGCAATGTGTTTAATTAAGAAACAATGTAGAAATCATAACTGACAAAGTCTACCTTGCTAGTTTCATACTCTACTTTTTATGGATAGTTTCTTCAAACTCAGCCATCTCATCAGAATTAAGACAAAAACCTGTCTCGGAAACAGGATAATGTGGAAAGCTATGCTTTAATATACTTTGGATTTCAAATACAATGAGCAATATAAGAAACCACCCAGTGATGAAGCTGGGAGGCAGAGACAGAGGGAGCAGCTGATCATGCTTTAGCACAAACATCATAAAACCATTATACCCCAACTCATACCTCATAAAACTCCCAGCACAGCAGCAAAAGGTTTAAGCAGTGGGGAATGCGCTTAAGGTTATTTTTATATATATATTTTCCTCTAAAACAATATTTTTGTCACAAGAGACTTTAAGGGCAAAGTTCTATCTGGAAGGATATATGAATCTGAAATTGCTTTCAAGGAATAAATATTTGTCTGAGCTCAGAAAATGCAATATATCAAAAAAAGAAGATAAGCAGTATATTTCAGGGCATTTTACCAACGCATTTACTGATGGTTTATCCTCTACTATTTTACTTTTCAGTATTATTAACTGTTAATTTATATCTTTGTGTTTTCCCAATGTCACAAGTAAAACCAAGGTCAGAACAAATGCATGACTATTTTTAAAACAAATTCAGATGAAGCACTCACATTAAATTGTTTTAACAAAAACTAAAGGGAATTAGTCCACATGGGTCAAATTCTGCCTGCCTTCTCATCTCAGAAGTGGAACAGACTAGAAAGGTGCAACTTAAGTGAAAGATGCACCTTCAGAGTGCTGCAAGGGAAATAAAAAGAGGATAGAAATTAATGTCAAACTTAGTTCTTCACTCTTTCACAGATAAAGGAATAGATTAAAAAGACATTCTAACTAAAAGAAAAAGGATTTTTAATATTTCAAGAACAAAAATGGAGGAACCTCTATTGTATCAAGGCTGAAGCAGCAGAATCAGAAAGGAAACAAAAGTTACTGCGCATAAGGGAGCTTGTCAAGATTAACAGGAACATCCTTGCAACCTATGTTTCCCTCATTACCAGTAGTTCCTCTTATTCTTACTCAGGTGTACTGTTAGTAAACAACCACCACAACTAAGGGGAGAACACAAAGAATGAAAAGGGAAAAACAGAACTGGAACTGCAAATCTCTAGCGCAGAAGTTTTGCTCCTCATTAGTCCATAGCTGAGGTGTTAATGGTCCTTCCAATTGTTGCTTCTTGAGGGTTTTAAAAACATTGTAGAAAATTAAAAGGCTATAAAAATGCTTGGCTCTTCAAAGCAATAAATGAGGAAGAGCTGAGAAGTGCCGAGGTAACCCTGCTGTTAACTGGTAATATAATTATACAGGAAGGTTCTGCAGGTCTTCTGTTCCTCAATCTGGCCTATTTGCCAGGCTGTAATTGCCATCCTGGAGCAGTAATAAGGCAGATGAAAGCATACATCTGGCTACAGCTGTCAAGGAAGAGCTTTTAAAATTCAGATTATCACCAAAATTGTTGGGCAAATAGCAGTGTTCTCCATATATGGTTCCCAGTACAATGGATGAAGTGAAAGCCATTTTGATTTTACACTGCTTTTAAAATTTCAATTAGCTCTTATTTGATGCAATCTTCTAAAAAGTAATTATAATTAGTTGCAATAGCCATATAATAGTCTAGGTGGATGAACATGTACCAAAACACTCACATTTCCGTGGTACTATCAGTTTTAGACATTTGCTTCCACTTCCCCCCTCATCCCCCTGCCTTATATAGAATCATAAAACAGTTAGGATTGGAAAGGACCTTAAGATTGTCTAGTCGCAACCCCCCTGCCATAGGCAGGGACACCTCAGACTAGACAATGCCACCCAAGGCTCTGCCCAACCTGGCCTCAGACACCACCGGGGATGGAGCATTCACAGCTTCCCTGGGCAACGCATTCCAGGGCCTCACCACCCTAACAGGAAAGAATTTCCTCCTTATATCCAACCTGAACTTCCCCTGTTTAAGTTTGAACCCATTCCCCCTTGTCCTATCACTACAGTCCCTAATGAAAAGTCCATCCCCAGCATCCTTGTAGGTCCCCTTCAGATACTGGAAGGCTGCTCTGAGGTCTCCACGCAGCCTTCTCTTCTCCAGGCTGAACAGCCCCAACTTTCTCAGCCTGTCTTCATACAGGAGGTGCTCCAGCCCCCTAATCATCCTCGTGGCCCTCCTCTGCACTTGTTCCAACAGTTCCACGTCCTTTTTATGTTGAGGACACCAGAACTGCACACAATACTCCAGGTGAGGTCTCGCAAGAGCAGACTAGAGGGGTAGGATCACCTCCTTCAACCTGCTGGTCACTCTCCTTTTGATGCAGCCCAGGATACGGTTGGCTTTCTGGGCTGTGAGCACACACTGAAGCCAGCTCATGTTCATTTACTCATCGACCAACACTCCCAAGTCCTTCTCTATCATGACATATGGCAAAACCCTGAAGTGAGAAGAGAATTAGTTGTTAAACCTGAGGCGGAAAGAATAGCAAAGAGAGTTAAGGTACCTTTGCAAATAAGCAGAAGACACAAGCAAAGCAACTGAATGGGATTATACATTTTAGATATGAAAGTCTAGTTCTGTTTCCATGTACTGAACTGACTCAGGACTTGATAGGAGGCTCTTTAATGAAAAAGGGCTCTGGAGTCACTTGTCAAGGAGCTATGGTTCAGCACACCCCCACCTCTTACTACCAAATTCACTCTCTCTTTCCTGGGACAAATGAAGACCAAGGTCAGACACAGTAAATGAGCAGCTCTCACCAAAAACATGGGATCAAAAACCAGCTGTTGCCTTCAACACCTCCCAGTAACTTTAAAAGAAGAATGTACAATTAATTGAAAGAGCTCCTTCTCAGAGATTAAGAAAGCATAACGTGAAAACTGTCAACAGTCTATTTGGCTACACATTAGGCTACAGCAGCACATTAGGCAGAGGAATACAACATAGAGCAAAAGAATCTCTTCCACCATATATTATAACCAGACAAGAAATGGAGTCATGTGACAGAAGAAAATCCAGGTAATAGACAGAAGGAGTTCACCAAAAACTGGAAGAAACATTTCTTATGAAGGATGCAGAGGCAAGACAGAAACTGAGGGTACACAGCTGGTAATTAGTACGAGTCAGGAAGACAAATTAAAGAAGTTCAGGACATTTGAAACAGTAGAGCCAGACAGGCTGTCTATGACTGCAGAAAGCTCCACCATATGAATTACATTTCCTGCTGCTGCAGTAATTTCAAACATTTGAAAACAAGAATGATATCATTGATTATAGTATAGGAAACACAGAATTTTAATTAAGGGAAAACGGTAAAAAAAGATACAAGCAACTAAGCCTGTTTGTAATCCAGTGTGTACAGAGCTTTAGAAGGGAAAGACTACATTGAAAGTTTTACAGGTCAATGAAGACTTGGCAAACACTAGTTCACTTCCCAAGACCCACAGGCATAAAACAAATATAACAGCTATACAGAATAATTCTACTAAGGCAGCAATAAACAAAGCAGATGTGATGCTCTCCTCTGTCAGAACTATAGTAACATATTTGGTACATTATAGAGGAAGCTATTCCAGACAAAAACAGATTTAGAAGAACTGGTTTGAGGAAAGACAGGAATAGAACTGTAAAGGAGCAAACCTTGAGGAGGGATACAGCAGTACTCCCCTAGCCAACACTGGAAAACCCACACTGTGTCCAGCTCTGGTCTCCTCAACATAAAAAGGACACGGAACTGTTGGAACAAGTCCAGAGGAGGCCACGAGGATGATCAGGGGACTGGAGCACCTCCCATATGAAGACAGGCTGAGAAAGCTTGGGCTGTTCAGCTTGGAGAAGAGAATGTTGTGTGGAGACCTCATAGCAGCCTTCCAGTATCTGAAGGGGGCCTATACAGATGCTGCAGAGGGACTCTTCATCAGCGAATGTAGCAACAGGACAAGGGCAAACAGGTTCAAACTAAACCAAGGGAAGCTCAGGTTAGACACATGGAAGAAGTTCTTTATTGTGCGAGTGCTGAGGCACTGGAACAGGTTGCCCAAAGAAGTGGTAAATGCTCCATCCCTGGCAGTGTTCAAGAACAGGTTGGATGGAGTCTTGGGTGGCACTGTCTAGTATGAGGCATCCCTGCCCATGGCAGGGGGGTTGGAACTAGATGACCTTAAGGTCCTTTCCAAATGTAACTATTCTATGATCCTATGAAACGTTTTAGGGATTGTAAGTGGGTGGATGTCCACCCAAGAAAGCAAGTCATACCTAAGTTTATCCCCCTGGAGCTCTTAAAATGATTCTATAAGTCAGATTCTACAAGATGTGCCTGCTTTGACATGTTCCAGATTTTAGGAGAGCTTATTATTTGGCTGCACACACAAACCAAGTTGGCTCTATATACTACATACTCAAACAAAGCTAACAGGATCCTGCAGGGCTTAAGCAACACCAGGAAGAAAGGGAAAACACAAGTGCTTCCACTGTAAAGGCCCATTCAGATGGGATCAGATCGATGAGCTCCAGCACCAGTCCTGACCACAACAAACCCAGACTGGCTTCTGAAGACTCAAGAGTATTTGTAAATCGTATTCCACATTACCCTAGAAAACTCCTGTGGGCTTCCTACCCACACCACAGATACCAAACACGAGCTGGCCCATGCCTTCATGTGGCACCATAGCCAACATGACAAGCCTGCTCGGAACCAAACATGCTTTGGGGACTCTCACATACACACAATTCACAGGCAAAAAAGCAGCATAACCATTCTCTCTATAAAATACATTGTGGAAGAGGGGGCACCAAGTAGGGCAGGAAACTACCTAAGCAAAAGGACAACACCGGCATAGTAACAAACACGAATATATGGGCCTTGAATAAGAATGGACTATAAGTGAGAGGCACAGTAATTTGACCCATCAGCCTTACACTGAGAAAGTAAGAGAGAATATTAACCATGACATGCTTTGTTTTACAAAAGGGAATTTTCAGTGTAGCAGCTGCAATAGCTGGTAGGTTCAATGACCTAAAAGGTCCCTTAAAGCATTATATTAGTATGAGAATTTTAACAACAAATCCAACTGTTTACTTGAGCACTTGGATGAAACAATTTTCTAAATGACCACTCGAGAGAGAGAGAGAGGAAATAAACAAGAGCTTAATAAAGAGTTAAGTATAGATGAACAGAGCAGGTCTACCAGCAATGCATTTATGGGAGTCTAAGACAAGAGGCTGTCTAATAAAAAGTGGCATCTTGCAAAGACACTGCAAAAGCTTTGGTTTGTGTTTAAAAGCTGTGTCCAGTGTTTCCCATTTACTTTTTCATAGTCATCTTGTAAAAAGGTTTTATTTAAAATAGGCCAAAATCAAATTCAGTTTCAGATACCTATAAAAAAAACAAACCAAGAAATTAAAACTTGCATTAAAGAGCAGTATAACTCTAACACATAACAGAACATTAAAAAAAATTGATACAACATAACACCGAAAAACAAAAATGGCACAGAACATGGGGAACAAGTGCTCAGCCCACTACCTAACAACATATTTAAGAGAGAAGATCTGTTGCTCCTCATAAGGCTGGTTTGGGTTTTTTTTTTCCTCTCTTCCTCTCTAATTCTACCCATTTCAAAAAGAGCCAGGGTGCACAGCTCTCTTGGAGCAGATTAAAATCTTACGAACAATCACTTGCCATTAGACATGCCTAGCTAACTTAAAAATCAACATTCAGCCTTGCAGTTGAGAAGTGCTATTTGTTTCCAATAACTTTCAAAAACAATTTTCCAGATTTTGAGATCCTTATTATAAATTATTTCAGAGTCCAAAACTCATTAGTTGTGCTCCACCACCTCCCAGCTGATAGCATTGCACAATATAACCAATTCTTTCAAGCACAGAAAGTAAAAAAGTTTGGTAGTTTGGTTTCTTTTTTCCCCCCTTTCTGTATAATAGAACAGCAACGGAACAATGAACCCACTACTTTTTGCAATAAGACTGAAAAAGGTGGGGGGATCTCAATATATAAGCAGATCTCCACATCAGCAAAGCTGAATTTTTGTTAGCAAGTGAAAGCAAAGTACATGGTCTGCCTGATACTATACAAGGGACAAACAGACTGGGATGCTTTTTTTAATCTGAAATACCCACATTGTAGTTCATGTTTTGTCACAGTTCATTACCAGCATGATGATTTCTAACACTGTACATAATTTCAACAGCATTAAAACCACTCGTGCCACACAGTTGTTTAAAACTTCTTTCCAACAGGTTACTACCAGTATATACCTGATGAAGCAGCAAATCAATGCTTTTGTAAAGTTCTCCTTCACACTCCCAATGACATTACTATAAAATATCATTTAACACCACTGTAGGCAGTCCTATATGCAGGGACTACCTTCCTATAGTTAAAGCACAGTACACTCTCCTGCTATGCATAAATCAGTTAGAACTGTCTAGATTGTAAAGTGGGGCTACAAAATCTTTTCTGTCCACAGCTCTGTCTTTTCAAATTATTTCCTCTGTGTAACAGTCAAAGAGAACAGCAATCACAGATGTTAACATGATAAAATACAAATGCATTATAAAAACTTACTGCACTGAATTTAGCATTTGTTCTAACAGTAATATAACATACGTCAGTTAAAACATCTAACTAAATGGCTCCATCTTAGCCACATGAGAACAAGTCACTGACAGCAACTCTGGACCCTGTGATATGTGAAATGTAGAGATTTTTTTTAAGTAGCTGCATTCGGATGCATATTTTTGAAGTAGATACACTTTGCTTTACTCAACCTCTATATCTACTTGACAGACATGATATTGTTAAAATTAAGAACTAGATTTAAATGTATACACAGGTATTGAAAAATGCACAGTAGGGCATCACTGGCATACAGCTCCTCAGAAAAGACTGGCAATCAGACTGATGAACTAGTAGCATCTGAAGACAAATCTTTACACATAGAGTAAATGTAGATTAATCCTCTTACCCTGGTATTGGTAATGCTCAGGGCAGCTACACTCCTTCAATGCTATTTCAGATTTCATATATCAAAATTTCCATATTAAGCTGCTCCTTTACATGGAGCAATCAGCCCACAAATGCTACCATTTTGCAGGAAAATAATAAACTCTCGTAGACATGTATGTGCTCAATGTGCATATCGGCTCCGATTTGAGCAGAACATGGAGAACAAAACCTCAAAATTCCTCCATGGCTTTTGGGAGGATCTAGAGACCATTTAAATATGAATAAGTGTATATATATGTAAAAATACGTAAAATGAGATGTACTGTTGGAGCTCCTATTGTACCTTGACCTCTGAGGTGCTGTGAACAAGACACGGCACATGTGTCATCCCTGCCTTGTTTCCCAGGTTGCCAAATACCCCAGTTAGCTCAACAAGTGAAACTGGTGCCCTCTGGCCGCAACATCATTCAACCCATTCCTCCCCATGTAGAAAAGGCCCCCTCAGCACTCCACCAAACATATGTCTGCAGCCAGGGCCAGGCTGGTTGCTCCCTTTAGGCAGTGGTCCAGGGTATACAGTGTAATCCAGGCTGCAACTTCCTTCCCAAGTTCTTGAGTCCATAGAATCATAGAAACATAGAATGGTTAGGGTAGGAAAGGACCTTAAGATCATCTAGTTCCAACCCCCCTACCATGGGCAGGGACACCTCACACTAAATCATCTCACCCAAGGTTCGTCCAACCTGGTCTTGAACACTGTCAGGGATGGAGCATTCACAACCTCCCTGGGCAACGCATTCCAGTGCCTCACCACCCTAACAGGAAAGAATTTCCTCCTTATATCCAACCTAAACTTCCCCTGTTTAAGTTTGAACCTGTTACCCCTTGTCCTATCACTACAGTCCCTAATGAAGAGCCCATCCCCAGCATCCCTATAGGCCCCCTTCAGATACTGGAAGGCTGCTATGAGGTCTCCACGCAGCCTTCTCTTCTCCAGGCTGAACAGCCCCAACTTTCTCAGCCTGTCTTCATACAGGAGGTGCTCCAGTCCCCTGATCATCCTCGTGGCCCTTCTCTGCACTTGTTCCAACAGTTCCATGTCTTTTTTATGTTGAGGATACCAGAACTGCACACAATACTCCAGGTGAGGTCTCACAAGAGCAGAGTAGAGGGGCAGGATCACCTCCTTCAACCTGCTGGTCACGCTCCTTTTGATGCAGCCCAAGATACGGTTGGGTTTCTGGGCTGCAAGCACACACTGCCAGCTCATGTTCATTTTCTCATGAACCAACACCCCCAAGTCCTTCTCCTCAGGGGTGCTCCAAATCTCTTCTCTGCCCAGGATTGCTCCGACCCAGGTGTAGGACCTTGCACTTGGCATGGTTAAGCCTCATGAGGTTGGCATCAGCCCACCTCACAAGCATGTCAAGGTCCCTCTGGATGGCATTCCTTCCCTCCAGCGTATCAACCGAGCCACATAGCTTGGTGTCATCGGCAAACTTGCTGAGGGCACACTCAATCCCACTGTCCATGTCAGCGATGAAGATGTTAAACAAGACCGGTCCCAACACCGATCCCTGAGGGACACCACTCGTTACTGGTCTCCAGAGTCCCACAGCCTTATACAAAAATACCACAACCAAGTGCAACAAACTGCTTCTTGCAGGTAACCTAAATGCAGAACACCTTGTGGTTTGCTTCAGTACCCTCACTGCATTTAAATACATGGTGGTACATTTTCTTCTCAGGGCAGAAGGTCAAAAAAAGCATGCTATGCAGACATCAATGGTAACTTCCCATGCCTACTGCCAGAAAACTACATCACACTGCTTTCAGTGCATCAATGTGATCCAGACCAGCAGCAAGCAGCACATTACTCTCAACCCTGCAAAATTATTTATGCTAAAACAATGAAGGGACCAAGAATGGGCAACCTATCTCTATTAGTTGCTGTGGCACAGAAGCCTGTGGTAATATCTGCTACCATTTTGCGGATTAAAGCCCTTTTCCCACCACTCTAGCAGTTGCAGACAGCCTTGAGAACACAACCAATGTGTTACAGTCACCATTTCTTACCGGCTCCCTTCTACAATCTCTCTCACCTCAGTCTACTGCTTTGAGCATAATGTTAATTCAAAGAAACCTACAGATGTGACTGTCATGTAAATGTCAAACCTCATGTTAAAATTTCATTAGGAGACTGAAAGGGAAATAGTATTGCTAAAACTAAACAAGTACACTAACAATAGTTTCAGCCTGTCTGCTTGCAACAACCTTAGTGATGGATTTCATTATTCTTAATTTTCAACATAATATTAAGCTGTAATTGATTTCGCTAAAATATGTAACAGTATAAGAAATGCAAATAATTTTTATTGACAAGGTGGATCTACAAAGCCTTTACACTAAATTGTTATTTGCTGTGCCCATGACTACATTCAGTCAATTCAAGAAAATTTTTGTTTCCTTTGTATTACAAATAAATGCCCATGTACTTAGAAAGACCAGGAGCATATGCACCTATTGATCTGTATGTTCTTGTGTCAGGGGAAACAGAAGGCGGTTTCACATTAAATTCCAAAAAGCAGATTTACAGTAGACACTAAATGGATACAGATAAACTTTGGAGCCCGATTCATTGCAGTTTTGTCTCAAACAGGTAGTATTTTAACCAGACTGCACAACCCCATTTGCCACATTTCTTGATGAAACTTGGATACTAGCTGTTCCTGTCTCATAAACTTTCTTCCCACTGAGTGACTTCAGTTCTGCTCATTTCAGGAGGCTGGATATCTCTAGACCAGTTCAAATATTTCAACAGCCCTAGCGATATGAAGATGAACCATGTCACTAACATGGAAACGTTACTGACACAGGAGCAGAGATATATTTATGTCCAGAGGCAGGAGAAAGTTCTAGATGAACAGAAGCTATTGGTTTTAACTACTACCTAAATATTTGCTTCAGTCTAAAATACTAAGAAAATTCTACAGTAGTACTCATATTAGAAAATGGAAAGTTAAGAGAAAAAAATAAATTAAAACAATTTCCAGACACAACGCTTCTTTCATGAGCTTTACATGGCCCCACCAAATCACTACCACGCATCACATAACGACTAACCCTGGCACAACCAGTGTCAGCCTCAATTCAGTTCAGAATGACTCTCAAACAGTCCAGCAATTGCCCAAACTGATTACTTTAAACCCAAAATGCAAATTTTTATCCCTAACTTGTCTTAGGATCATGTGTCCCACAAAGGACCAACTTAATTTTGCACTAGTCTTGATATTTTTGTTACCTGTCATGCCATCAAAATAATTTGCTTATTTCTTCCACAGAAGTTATACGCGGGCATTATCAGAAAGAACTTGGAATTTCATGCCCTTGATGACATCCACTGTGGTTGACGGACCAAGTCATAAACTTGTCACTATCTTGATAATTGGTGGGAGGGCAAGAGGACATAACATCCATATTTCTGATAGATGGCTCCCTTTGGCTTGAAACTCTCTTAACAGAAGATACTTTTTGTAATCTGCCTTGAAAGACATTAGAATAGGAACATTATTAATTACTCAAAGGGAGATCACTGTACCCCAAAAAAATAGATTAAGGGATTTCAATAATCCTCTGTCCTTTACCTTCTAAGAGGCAAACCTAGGCACTATCTTCCACTGCTTCATTGCTCTTTAAAGTTAGAATGCGGAAAAAACAAAGAAAAAAAGGGAACCAGGTTGCAGTGCCAGTGGGCAAAGCTTCAATTCATTATGAATTTCAGGAACAGACCCATTCATTTATCCAGTAGAGTTTCAGTCCCACCAGTGTACTTGAGACCACCTTCCTAGATGAAAAAGGACCACTGCAACATTTCTTCTGACCTCATGTTTAGCTTCCCTTATACAGATAAGCCTCTAGATAAATCTAGATGAACTGCTCGGGGAAGGAAAAACACCATTCACCGCTAGCTTTTCACCTCCCTCTATTCTGCTTCCCAAGTTGGCTGCCAAGGAGAAACATACCATATTGTAACAGAAGCTGCTGCAGTATCCCCGAGGTTATACACTCTGCTTCTACTCCCAAGTGTAGCAGCAACTAGTTTTTTAGCAGAAGTTAACAGTACCTTATTCTCTGGAGTTTTTGAAAATGCAAGAAGATTTTTACCAGCTCAAGTTCTGCCCCATGGCTCACCAGCCATAAATCCCATTTTATTAGAGTCTACAGTTTTTAAAAACAAAACCCTGAAACATCCACCATCCAAAATTCACCAGGTGCATTTATCCAGATCTTTTCAGTTATAAGTACTTATGTAAATAACCTTGTTTCACATTAAATGTTAAAAGAGTATTTTCTTTTATTTTTTCCAAACCAGAAGTTTCCTTCTTGGGAAATGCATTAGTCTCAGATCCTAATAAGGAAAAATAAAAGTAAAGGAAGATTGCTGAATAAGACTGTCTATTGACCTAAGATTGATTTGGGCACCTATGGCGAAGGGAGAGGGGAAACCCTCCAGCTGAAGTACAATGAGTACTAGAAACTTCTTTGCTATCAGAACTGCAGCAATTTTGTTACTTCTTAACAAATTTATGCCAGTGGATATATGAGTAACAGCATTCAAACTGTTCTTGAGAGACTTAAAGATCCTATTTGTGAATGTTAAATAATTTAAAGCTCTCATGAGTTAAATGGATTCAGTAGCCAGACACTGCTCCTTCAAAGGCAACAAGCACTATGCAGAGACCTTCATTAGAGACAGCAGACAGCTAAAGAAGGCATGCAATGTCTACAACTGAAGTAGTCTAAGATACCCCCCAATATCACAAACTCACTAAATCCTTAAAACCAGTGGTTATTTCAAAATAACTTGTATTTTGAATTTTATTTCTAGGTATTTTAGGATGAGGCCACGTGATCTGCTGCATCCCGCTTGTAGGCTTGTATCACGGTTAGCATTTACTTTCTGTGTAATCAAAGACAACTCTTTCACTTTACAGCATGCAAGCAGGCTTCAGGTAAAGCTACACCAAACCACATGAACCTATAAAGCACCTCCTATTCAGTACAGCAGAGCTCCCTCCCCTCCAAAAAACCACAGACCCAAAGGGCAGTTCTAATGCATGAAAGAAGAAACAATTATTGCCTTAATATAGCACACAAAGTGACATTCAACAATTGCAACACATGAATATTTAGGTACTATATAAACCAAACCTCCATAGTGCAGAGAGATCAAACACTTTCATGATTCTACAACATGGCTATCAAATATTTTTATTAATACTTTAAGCCTACTTAGGTTTTCATTTAGTACATTTAATTTCTGCTTTCCCACCTACCACTTTTCTTTGACAAAGACTAATATGAAAACTAGATTGAAAGGCAACACTGTATTTCTGTTTCAAGTTGTTAATTTTTCCTTGTCACAGACAGCACTTAAGCTGTCAATAGGTAACTCCATTAGAGTGTGGGTTTCATTTCTAGCTTGTGTTTACACTCATCTTAGGTACAACAATAAAAATATAATATGCCATATTCTAATTACTTTCACTGTGCTGACAAATATTTTCTTTCCCAAAACTTGCAATCTCTGCTTGCAGGCAACAGCAGAGAATAAAGACATGAGTTATTCCATGTTGTCAGATACACCAGACACGGAAGATTTTCAAGTAAGTTATTTCAAGCTTCAGTATTCCCCAAGTGTAAAAAATGGAGGAGGGGGAAAAAAAAAAAAGAAAAGAAATTTTTCTAAGCTATAAATCCGGTTTTTTAGAAGCAGCACAGCTCTGATCAGTGGAGACTCTTGGGAATAAGTTCTCTACCATGAGTACCATGGT
Source organism: Pezoporus wallicus (assembly GCF_028554395.1). NCBI lineage: Eukaryota > Metazoa > Chordata > Aves > Psittaciformes > Psittacidae > Pezoporus > Pezoporus wallicus. The sequence continues at coordinate 4,998,150 of NW_026639744.1, forward strand.
ACTCAAAAATTCAAACACCATCATAGTCAGCTATGCAACTTGATGTTGCCAAGTGAAACGCGGATTAGCACAGAACTGAAACACAATAACCTTACCTTCATTTGGAAAGACACTGCTGGCACAGCACTAGTGGAAAAGCTCCACACCTCGTCCCTACACTCCCATCTCTCACATCTCCCAAAGATCTGCTTCCCTGTCAGCCTTACTGCTACCACATTCCAATAAAACAAAATCCGATTAGCTTAAACAGCTACTCTGGAAGACTGGAGCTAGCGGTAACCCAGAGAAATAGTCTCTGCAGCTGTCCCTGACAGATCTAGGAGTGTCTTTAAGGTTGAGCATATTCATCACCATTATGAACCAGAATGGCCACACTCTAATGTTACACAGTCACATACACATTGTTTACAGAACTTGCAAAAAACGCTGTTAAAAGAAAGCTCAATCAAAATTGCCAAAAAACAGAATACACAAGTGCTGGGGGAGGGTTGTGGGGGGGTGTTTATTTGGGTTTAGTTGTTGGGGTTTTTTTTAAACATCTCTCCTACTTTTGACAGGGTGTAATTAATTTGTTTCAAAGAGATTTATTTTTGCCACAAGAGTCATAAAGAACATCCTTCACAAAAACATTCTGCTGACCACTCTAAAGTGCATCACCCTGAAATTTGAATAGCTCTTGTAACAAGCAACATAGTTACCTGCTCTCACTATGTTTACTCAACTAGGGAAATATCCCTACAAACAAGGAAAGTCAATCTGCGAGAAAACACAATGCCACCTATTACTGTCCCTATGTTGCTACTCATCAGCCAGCAAAATTTTTGGAGCTGCTGGTCCAAGGAATGTCCTTACATTGAGACAGAACTGTTATCTTTGAAATAGGGTGGCTCCCTCATTCCTGTGATATAGGATGGATGTTGGAAAAACATGGAATCACACAATCATCTGGTGGCATGCAAGTGTTGCAACATGGCACAGAGCTAACAGTATCTATGTGCACTGTTCCTGAGATGCTGCAGGCAAGACTGGGAACTGGCCTGCAACTCACCAGTATTCGCAGAGCCTACCGTTCTCATGGGGTAGCTCACAAAACACCCGAACCCTATGCAGGAGCATCTTCCCAAATGCAACCAAATGACAGATTGAAAACAGCAATTGTTGAGACAGAAGCACTGTTTCTCAAGATACGGTGAGGGGGAAACAGTAGGCAAACAGAAAACGCTGTAATCAACTATTCAAATTACATTGGCATGCTGGGATTAATATTCGTATTTTTGTAGAAAGCACTACAATTTAAACAACAGAGCAATAAAAGACTGCAGTTTTCCATCTAATCCAAGAGATTAAATCACTAAAACTCTCCAACAGTTATGCACTGAACCATATTTGAAAGGAAACCAAGAAGTATCTTCTGTTTAAAATACGTTATAAGGAAACATGTGAATGAAGTAAATGAGACAAACAATAACCTGGCTTTGCAGGAAGGCTCCCGAGTTATCACAATAAGCAGTCTGTAAAATGAACATTCAACAGCCCTTCCCACACAGTCCTCCCAGATCCTCAAGCAGCACTATTCGCACATTCAGTGTTGCGACCTGGGTCACTTGCTACAGGGGTTTTTTTTGTGGGGTTTGTTCATTTGTTGGTTTTTTTTCTTGTTTGTTTTTGTTTTAAGTAGAACTGTGTGCTAAGGTGTAATTATGGGAAAAAAAACAGAGCTGTTGTATCCACAAATTCCTACCCAGGCGTGACTACCTAATAACCAAAATAATCAAGAAAAGCACTGACAAAAGTGGTGGGCAGCATGTTTTTCCCCACTCGTTAAATCACTTCAGAAAGATCAGTATTTTGGTGCTTAAACATGATCTGTACATTAGAAAGGACTCGCTACTGTTTCACCAAGATGGCTCCTGAAGCTGTTTAGTCAGAAATATTTTTCTTCCTAGGTCCTTCCCAAACACCTCATAACCTTTCTATCAGCTTCTACCAGTCAGCTTTGGTGTTTTTACTTAGTTTCTTCTCCCATAATCTCAAATGTTTTATTCAGCTTAGAAAATGAAACAAATCAAATGTATGAACTAAATAAGAAATAAGCTAGTATTTCATCAATGACTGAAAATAACCACAGTCTTTGTGGCACTTTACTTTGAACTTTCCTCAGTTTCTCTTTTTCCTTTGCCCTTCAGACTGCACTGTTCAGGGAATTCATTTGAACCAAGACTGTGTTTCTAGGTTGCAGGGCATTCTCTTAAGGACAGACAAAACAGACTGGAGGAAGACTACAGTCACTGCCCCTTCCTAAGGCAAACAGTCACTATGGCTGTAGTTGCTTGAACTTCCAAGTAAAATTAGGAAAAAGCCCAGGATTCCTCTGTTCACCTTCACTCTTAAGATTAGGGTCTCAGTGCTACTAACTTTAACTCCCAATAATGGAATTCAGAGTAGTTACTCTCAATATGAGCCAGCACAGTTGAGATAAGAGTTTTATACACAAGTGAAGAAAAAAAACCGTGACTGGCACCTGGCTCCTCACTGTTCTATGCTGTCACTGCAGCTGTAGCATCCTAATTGAGATACACTAGTCCACTTGGTTAGTAATTGCCCTTTAAAACACCTCCAAAGAGTTAACCATCAGAGAGAAAGTTCCAAAGGGAAAAAAAACAAACAAAAAACACCAAACACCAAAACAAACAAAAAAAAAAAAAGAAAAAAAAACAAGAAAAAGGAAAAAACCTTCATCTGCATTTCCTACAGAGGCTAGAGAGCAGAAGGTGCTGACTCCCTTGTTCATCTTTCCCCTTCACAGTGCTGGTTTATGCTGCATTCTGGCACCTCCAACGAAGCTTATTAACATCAGCCAAGGATTTAGGGCAATCACACTGACCAGGTCAAATCTCTGGCAACAGGGGAATCTACAGGGGTTCAAGGCAAATGCAGCCACTCTACAGCTACAGGTCACCCTTCTCAAATATTCTCATGGTTTTTCCCTTCTCGGCTGTATCCAGAAAGAATAACCTTCTTTCTCCCACACCCAGAGCTATACGTTTTGTGAATCTATAGATGTCGTACAATGGTCAGGTAGATTTTATATATTCAAGATAGACACTACTTTAAATTACTTTAGCTCTTCCTCAGATGTTTGTCACCAGTTATTAAAAGCACTTGTTCTGTCTTCTTTTGTGTAAGAACTTAAAAAAATGCAGTCAGGTACCCAGTCACTAAAGAACAGCACCTAATCCTAACAGCTAGAAAACACATAAACCCACTGCCAATAGGATTACACCAACTGCCTGAACTGCCAAAAAACAAATCAATTCCAATTACTGCTGAGCTAGTATTTATTGTAAAGTCTCTTTAATAAACCACCTAAGCATCCAAATTTGCAGGAGATCTTCTCTCCCAGAAGCCTGCTCTGTTGTACTCGTACAACATATCTGGGCACTCGATGCATCCTTCCCCAGAATATTTCATACCAACAAACACATAAAACAGAATGCTCCAGTAGCAGCAAAATGAACATATACCTGCAAGGTACTTCCCCCCTACCCCTCCCTTCATCAATCAGTTGATTAGTTATTTTTAATTAAACCAGGAAGCTCTGATTGCAGGATTTTGAGCAATAAGCCTTTCCATTTTAACTACTGTTTTCTATAGTTCACATGCTGAATTCATAAACTATTAATAGGACAGAACTAGCAAACCTGGTTTTAAGTCTCAAGCAGCCTTTCAGCTAGATCCAGATCTCAAGCTTGAACTAGTCAGTTACCCATCTGCATGTTTAAATCCTGAGAAGTACATATTAATTTGCTGTTAATTCAGTTTTCAGCTACACACACTAAGTTTAGGAGAAAACTAAAAAAAAGCAATGCTTCATTTTGCCAGAGATCCGTTAAGTGCTCTTCAAGTTTTGAGGAAGATCCATAAACCACCTTCATAGGGTAAAAACGTTTGGTTTGCAAAACCAATGGGGTTTACACCAGATCTACTGTTACAGCTGAGCCACAACCAGAATTTACTTTCCTACTTTCAGATTTTGTTGCTTAGCTGCATACAGGCTCTGAAGCATGTGCAGACATAAAAACAAAACCAAAATAAAACCAGGAAAGCTAAAATATTCCTGTTTAAGAGCATTTTGTCTAAGGCAAAATTATTCCCCAAAGTTCACTAAACCCACCAAAGGAAAAGTGCAAAGCTACCGGGTTTGTTTCCTTCACCTGCTTGCTAACAACAATCAGCTTTAACAATAAATTATGCCCTGTGTTTAAAGCTCTTCACAAATGACTTAAATCACAGAGTTCAGTGGTAAAGCTCCATGTTAACAGGATGCTAGGGCATGGGAAGAAGGAAAGGTGCAATAAGCAGGGGAGACCTCAAGGATCCTGTTTTTGAACAATGTGTCCCTCTAATTACAAACATGCAGATCCTGGTAGTGATACATAAGGAATTTAGGGCAGATTTATTAAAAAAAAAAAAAAGAGGGAAGAGAACTCAGCCCAACTTCCAACTCCCATCTGATACGATCTTCAAACAACAAAGTTCTATACCCCCAATTCAGGCTGTATCTGCTTCTAAAGTCCTAAACTTAACTCCACAGTATGGTCCCATGCACCCATCCAGCACTGCATCGGAGCTGTCCCTGCAAGAGACCAAGGTGCTGACAACCCACTGCTATCCTACAAAGTAACAAATGCATATGCTTCACAGATGCACAATGCAGCAACTCAGACTTTGTGCTTCAGACTTCCATTAGGGTATACAAAAGAATCAGTGCCTACAGAGCAGATCTAAGAAACCCACAGACACATTTACATAACTGGAATGATGCTTAGTTGGTGGATGGAGGACCAATAAACAGTAGCCGCATTCTCAAAAATCTGACTGAAACTCTTTATCTGTAAAATGCACATTGAATTAATACCTTTAAAAATGTTTAGAAGGTTGCTCTAGTAACTATTCCCATTTTAACAAAGCAATTAGACACTCTTACACTTTTCCAAATAGCTGTACATGTTGCTATTTTAAAGTTACGGGGGGAAAAAAATTTAAAAGAAATACTGCAGCAGGATATGAAAAGCTGAGCTATTAAACTGATAAATAATTTAATCAAGCCTGATCTGACTCTAGATACGCCTTTACCCGTCTACGGTCTTTCTCTTGAAAATTAAGTATGTGTCAAGTACAGTCACTGTGCCTTCCAGAGGGTGGCATAAGGGTGCTTGCCAGATCAACAGCAGCTAAAACTGGAGAGGCTGTAGTATCTGATTCAGAAGTAACCTGTTCGAGATTTTGTGAAGCTTTGTGACACACCAAGAAGTTTAAAGCACACTGGATTTCCACACCGTTACTGTACATGTTGGGTTTATACACGTGACAAAACTGTCACCCCTGCTGCAGTACCAACACGTTCCCATTGCCTGTTCAGGAGGCTGAGAAAAAGCACCTCATTTACATTACGTGATTGACTAGCCACACAGATTTGGCTTTGCTGGGAAGCAGGAGGAGATAGCATCTTTCAGAGAGAATCGAATTTGGAAGAGGCACAGAGCAAGAACAGTTTGCATTCATTCCCAGCTTGTTACGTGGGATCTTGAGAACATTTGCTTTACCACTTCAACTATACAGTCTGATTTTATTTTTAAATCTCTCTTTTTCCCCAGTTTCCAACTATCAGAAAGCAAAACAGTTTTCAGGCAAAGTGAAAAACATACCCACTGAACCTGCAGACTCCCCAAAGAGCAGCCCGAGAACGTTACATGTCGTGGACCTCCTCCCACCGGGGTGTGGCTAGGAACAAACAAGCAAATGTTTCCACCTTAACTTTTAATGATGGGAGGTGGGAGCAACCCAGGGGTTTTCTCGCACTTCGATGGCATCTAAGTAAGTCACCGTGAAATGACTTACAACTAACCACCCCTTCAGCCACCACACACCTCCCTCTAAATTGACAACCATTGTCGTTAATGGCCACTGCTGAAACATGTAAAGGGTCTGTAAAGCAAGCGTCTGCTTCTCCCAGCATGTGCCCCCAGATGATGCCACCCACACGCCTATCCTGTTCTTCCAAAGGTAATCTTGTATTCCTCGAGCTCCAGCCCACAAAGCTGACTTTACCATACGTCTCTCAAGTTACTGCAACATTTCAAACACAGAGCTCCGATCAGTTACGGGGAAAGATAAAATCACTGGCGTGCGTAAAAGCCAGGCACCAGTCACATCACCTACCAGGAGTCGGGGGACCAGGGTCACCCTGCTGATTCCGCTCTTAGTCCACTGCTGCAATCCCAAATCCTGAAGCATTCGCAGGGTTTTTCTAGCCCGGAAAATCTGTCTCCCCACAGCTTTACAGTTACAAGGCAAGGAGCTTCCCCTCTCCACTCCGCAGGGCTCCCCGATGCCTGAAGGGCTCAGGCACTCGGGAAAAGGCAGCAAGATAAGGCAATCAGCATCACTCCGCTTCTCTCAATCGAGCTTGGAAATGAGATGTAACAGCAGCCTCTCTTCCGCGCCAAGTATTACAGGAGCGGAATACTAACTGATTCTTTTATTTTACTGATTATCATATGCAGATATTAAAGTCTAAACATTTCATTTCTTTCACTAGCCCTTTCAAATTAATCCTACGTTTTCAAGCGATAAAACAGTACTTAAGATTACCGTTCATCCTCTGCAGGGACCCCTGGGGAAGAAGGAGAGGAGACAGGTGTTAGTCCTCGCTGAAGGAGGCTCTCCGGGCTCCACAGCCCTGCTCCAGAAGGGTGGGGAGCCTCCGGGCGCAGGCAGCCCTACTCCGCAGCAATTCCACCTGCGCTTCTCTCCGACTTACCCCCTTTCCGCCAGGCTCTGGGAAACTTTCCGCCGCGGGGAGGGGGGAGCGGGAAGGGCCGAGGCTGGGCACTGGCAGCTAGGCCCACGGGGTCGCTGGTGCCACCGCCGGGTCCGTGCGAAGAGACGGGGCAGCGCCGGCGCCGCTCCGCCTGCCGCTAGCCAATGCCGGCTGCGGCTGCCTGCGCGGCGGCGGCGCTACTGCCGCTGTGGGGCCGCGCAGGGGTGGGGGAAAAACTTTGAGGCTCGCAGGGGGAACCGGTAAAGCGGTGCCGCCGCTGCCGCGCGCAGCAGGAGGGGCTAGGGAGGTCCCCAGGCTCACCCAGGCGGCCGACACTGCCGCTGCTCCCGGCTGCGGAAGCGTGGAGAAGGAGCCACGCCGCGGCTGAGAGGCTGATCGTGACCGCCTCCCCACTCCGCGCTTTATGAATCGCCAAGAAAAAAAAGTGAGGAAGAATGGTTGTGGGGAAAAGGGTGGGGGGGAGAAAACAAGCTCTGCTCCAGGCATCCCTGCCTCGGCAGCCGGCTCTCTGCAACCTCCTCCTCCAGGATGGAGCAACCAACTTCCTCGCAACCATGTCGTCCCCTTTCCCCAGCCACGGCGAGCGCATCCAAGGAGCGAAGCGCACGGGAGGCAGGGCTAACTAGTGCTTTGCCTCGCCCGCGTCGAGATCTGAGCGGCACGCTGCGCGCCCTTCCGCGCTGCCCGCCATGGTCGTGTGGGAAAATGCCCCGCTGTACCAGAAAGAAAGCCTCTGTCAAAACCATTCTCGGCACTTACTGATCCAAACTTCGGATCGACGCGCATCGGCTGCCAAGTCTGTATTGCTGGTGGTGCCTTCTCCCAATGCCACCTGTGGGCCTTTTCCTGAGAAGACGAATGTCTCAGCTACCACCCATGTGAATTCAGCGTAAAAAGTTTCAGGCAGCGAACCAACACAGTCGCGACCTGTTGGGTGTCCTGTTTGCTCTCGGCGTTGCAGGGTTAGCCCCACTGGAGGCTCCCACTCCTCCCTGAGGACGTCCCACACAAACCTGGGGGGAATCGCACCCACTGCAGAAGCGCAGAAAGCCACGCAATAGTAAACCTCAAAGAAGCATATACCTTAATCTGTTAGTAAACAAACTCCAAATTGATGCTGCCATTTAGCACAAATAGAAGGGACAGACTCTCACTCGCGGGTGAGCAGTGATAGCTAAGCCACTGCTGGTTTTAAATACAAATGTTAACACCTGTGCCCCCTCACCCTTGGAAGAGAGCTTTCCTAAGTAATGTTAACCGCCTGAACATAACACCCGAGTTTGCCTCTTTAAGTACACCAGACTCCTGACTCCTCTCTCCTCCAGATCCCTTTGCTGGGTTCACCTGTGCTCCTCCCTCATTAAACAGCTCCAGGCAATTCCACCAGCTAAACCGCAAGCAGCTTTCTGCAAAACCTTTAAAAAAGGAAAATAATATCTCCTGACCTTTCAAGTGAAGATGACCATGTAAATCTTTACTGTTTCAATATCATCTCAGATCCAAACGTTAAAGTAGATTTATGAACCACAAATTTTCTGCACAGAAGCTGAATAAAATCTGAGTTTCCCGAAGGATTTTCAGATGAGCCTGCTAATTCGCTTGGAATCCTAATAACTAAAAGAAGCCTTCAGAAGGACTCAGACTATATTTCTGGAGTACTTAGCTTAAACACGCTGGGTATTAGAAGAGAAGGAAGGAGTCTAATGCGAGGTCGCCCCTCGCAAACGGGTTGCAGCCAACTGTTAATATGTTTAAGTACCTCTGCGGCGGACAGCGCCACTTAAGCGGTGTTGAGCCCCTCAGAGCGTCTCACCGCAGCCGCGTTCTCTGCCCCCAAAGTGGTGCCAGGAGGTACTTGGACAAATGACTTTACTCCTTCCCGGCGTTTCCTTCGCCGCTCGGGGCTCCCCAAATCGGGCGGCCCGAACATTAAGGTCCACTGACCTCTAAGGGGCTTTCCCATTCTCCCCCCCGCGTCCCGCCGCGCCCCTCACCTCCGCCTCGGTGCCCTCCGACCACAGCCCCAGAGAGGGGCAGCGTTTCCCCGCAGCCACTACCTGCTCCAGCCCCGCAGGCACCCTCGCCGCTCAACGCCACGGCGTTACCGCGGTGCGACTGCTCCTGCGGAGCGGCACCGGTACCCGGCGGACGCCGGCCGGCCTTCCTCTCCTCCGCCTTCCACCTCCGCTCCGCGTCGGGCCTCGGAAACCCAGGCGGGTGGGAGCCGAGCGAAGCCGAGGCGAGGCAGCAGGTCTGCCAAACGCGGGCGGATTGTGCCCCCCTCTCGGCTCGGAGGGCTGGTGAATTGCAGCCACAGACAGAGCGCTGCGGCCGCTTGCCTTGCCTTGCTTCTCTCGCACCCGGCCAGCCCGCGCGGCAAATACCGCCAGCGCAACATCCCAGTGCCTCTCATCGTGGCTTTAAATACCCGCCGTAGAGGACTTGGAAGTAAGCAACGAGGACGTTGCGGATGCTTTTTAACCTCAGAAACTGATCTGCTTATGGGAGCGCACAAAGGCTATACGCTTACTTTAGTTTGCTTTGTCAGGGAAGGAAAAAATGCAAGCTTAATTGAAACAGCAAGAGTGGTGAGCTGCCACAGGTGTGATTTTGTGAGTGGGATTAGTCTGGGGATGCTGGCATTGGCTAGGAAGTTAAAGAGGGGAATGATTTTCATGAAGTAAAAATGAATTTTAATAAGGGCAGCTGAAGGGGGAAGATAGTTTCAGCTCATTAGTAAAAGTGTTGCTTAGGCTTCCACCAATTGTGTTTACACATTTGTTTTTAAAAACAAGAGATATCTATAAAGATCCTCATGCACTTCAGTTGAAGTCCAGGAGCTTTCTTGTAGTAGCTTATTTGCTTTAAATGTAAGCATTTCCTTAATATGTGGGCTTTGCGGGCCTAAATGTGAGATTTTTTGGTGAACTGTCTTAAGAAAAATCTCAAAGAGGCTGGATCAGCAGCCTGTGGAGTCAGGGGCTCAACCATTATTAATTTTCTACTTCAAGATTTACGACCTAAACCACACACGCTGGAATTTCTGCCCCATATTTGATGGAATATTAGCTTGAGCCATGATCACTGCAGTAGGCCAGGCCAGATTCCTGCACTCAGTACAAGATGCAAAGAATAACTATTTAACAACAAAATCTCAAGAAGACTGGGGTTGACTGGAGAATTCAGCAACATCACTGCTGCTTCTATTCCCGCAACATTTACTCACATGAAAACATGAGTAGGGAATAGCTCAGAAAATAAGTTCTGTCCTGGTACATTTTCCAGAGCTGTCTTAAAAATTCAGTCTCCCATGCTACCATGGGGAACTGACTCAGGTTAACAATACCCAGTTTTTTTTCTGGATTGAGTTTAGCATGGATCAGTTCCCTGATCTCATTTCTTGCAGCAGCCCAAAGGACAGACCACTGCGACAGTGAACTACAGAGAGAAAAAGCAAGTGACACAGGAGAGAATATGGGATAGCAGTTATTTAAAGTGGCTCTGTTACCAAAAGAATAGTTCCCCAAGCCACATGTTTCTGCTCTTTACCTCACAGCAACTTCATGTGACCCTGTGGCATGCCAGTTCAATTCATTAAATCAGCAGATAACTAACCTGGCAGGGAAAAGCATCCTTCATCTTTAACAAGCCAAGTGGGATCACTGAGAAGTCAGTGATTGCTGAGCAGGTCAGGAACGAGCAGACCATGCAAGTGGTAGAGGACCATGCCAGGAGTAGTTAAATTTGCTCAGCCAACCCATGACCCCTTCTTCTCAATTTCATCTGTGTAAATCCCGATTAAATCCCCCAGCTGCAGTTGAGTCCAGAATTTCATCCCATGTGTTCTCTGAAGTCAAAAAGTAAAACTCAGTATTGATTTAGATGGGGCCATCTTATATTCCTCTCCCCTACAAAAGTGATAAGAGCATGACTTTAACCTGTTCTGCCTGGTGCTTTACAGTGCTCCTATAAACGTTTACATAGCGACGGACACTATGGAAATAAGCTCATAGTTCATGCTTCAGCACTGTTTGTAAGCACACAGTTGCATGAAGACACATGTAATGACTTTTATTCTCTCTTCCTTCTATGCCATACCTCCCTTCTTTCAGGCTTTTTAAACATCCAAATTCCTCAAATTAATTACTGGAGGATGAAAAGGAAGGTTAGGAGGATGAAAAGGATGATAGGGAGGTTGAGTATGAGAAAAATACACAGCAACATTTGAGCCAGCTGTTGCAGCAGCCAGGTATTTCTTGCCACCATTATTAGATGAGTCACAGAAATTTTATCAGAGAATCTTGTTTGCTTATACAGAAGACTTACAAATTTGAGAGCTCAGGAGCTTTTGTACTAATGCAGAATTCAGAAGTACTTATCACAGTACTTGATCTTATTTGAAAAGTAATGCTTTTAATTAGTGAAAGATTTAATTTCTACTGCAAAATTTAGTGGACAATTTTAATAAGAGAGTAGGAATTACAAGCTAAAGTGTCAAGACCCCAATATTTAAATATTTGCATGTGCTTACATGTAATTTAAATGACTCTGCCATTTATTTAATCTTAAAATTCACAGTGAAAGAGCAGATTTGCCACTGTTTGTTTAGATATGGCTACATTCACTAAACTCATGCCTTAAGACATTTCTAAATTTCTTTTACTATTCAAAGTAATTGCAAACAGGGTAATACCTACTATTACATTCCTACATTCTCTTCTCTTTTAAAGAACAGTTAATCATAGGGAAAACATGCAGAGGCATTTGCAACATTTCTGATTCTTTTGGTGTACTGAGAATTTGTTCAAGGATCAATGTACTTTTTATATAAATACAATTAAAATTGTGAATATAATTCCCCAAAGCCCCAAATTAAGTTCTCTTAATCCATCATCTCCTAGCACTATGGAAATGAATGGAAATTTCAGTATTGAATTCAGTGAAAGCAGGTGGAGCTCATGTGCTAGTGGCTCTTCAGGCCATTTTATTGTCTGATATTTACATGAACAAATTCAGAGTAACTCTACTGACACAATTCAATTGTCCACTAGAAAGATACATTATTTTCTAAGACTCCAATGCTCACCGTTAATTATGTCTTCCTATTTATTTTTCTTTAATATCATCTGAGTCCCATTCTGCCTTCCTGAAGTTAATTAAAACCACTTGAAAATCCCAGATGTAAGGTGAGCAGTGTCTGAAGCAGCCTCCAGTACTTACTTTGACAGCTTCACACAGAGCCAGACAAAGGGCAATGCCTCTAGGTTCATTAATAAACATTCTCCACCTTAACCATTGAATTAAGAATGACATCTATTCAGGAAAAATAGATGCTACTATTAGAAAATCAAGTTTAAGAATACATTTCAAATACACTTATAAATATGTAAAAAGCAAAGCACTAAACAGTGTTTTCAGTTGATGACTGGGAGCCATCAAATGTGCTGAGTTAGAAGAAGTCTTGTGGAAAAAAAATCAAAACAGTAAGGTAACACCCCGTAATTGTTAATTTGTAAAGGCAATCCAAGTAGTTGCTGTACAGAACTCTTCTATCAACAGTTGAAAGCCATCTTTACATCTACTTTTTTTTTTAAACGTACACTTATATTCATCTAGGGATGTTTGTGAATGTGTGTATGTACATACATGTGTGTCACATGTATATTGTGTACGTTATACATCTGCATGAATATTGTACCCTCAGTACCATCCAAAATCTGCGATGCATAGAAAAGATATTAATTTCATGTGTGTTACCCGGGGATTTTTTAGCCAGCAATATCTCACAGATATTAATTTAAATTTACTCCAAGATATACTGTGTCTATGACACAAACACCAAGACAAAAAACCCCAAATAATCCACTCCATAAGACCTGCTGCAGACCATTTGCAGAGAAAAGAATGGCACCCAGAACCTACTGTCCTCCCCATGTCCAGATACCTAGTCTACTCTGCCTTAATTCCAGAAATGCTGAGGACCACACTTCCCATTGATTTCATTTGCAGTTGTGAGTGCTCAGCACTTCTGAACATTAGCCCCGAGGGGTCTAGGAGATGAGACAGACAAAAGCCACCTTGTGGTGGTATTTTGGTTGAAGTGGCTTGCTTAGCAACACACGCAAAAACTGCAACAGAAACAGGGATCAAAGAGAATTCTTCTTATTCACCTGCCTTAATCACAGGATGATACTTTCTCTTTCAACAATCCCCTTCATTGTTCTCTTTTCCATGCACCTTCAGATTTCTATACATGAACTTGAGAATCTTTCTCACACACACAGATATACTTACATCTAGATACTAATATGTGAGATAGCTGACAAGAGATTTAAGTGCTGTAATTAAAGATTACATCATAATCATAGAATCATTTAGGTTGCAAAGGACCTTTAAGGTCACCAAGTCCAACCGTCAACCCAGTACTGCAAAGTCCACCACTACACCCATATCCCCAAGAACCACATCTGCACATCTTTTAAATACCTGCAGAGATGGTGACTCCACCACTGCTCTGAGCAGCTTGTTCCAATGCCCGACCAACCTTTTCAGTGAAGAAATTTCTTCTAATGTCTAATTTAAACCTCCCCTGATGCACCTTGAAGTCAGTTCCTCTTGTCTTGTCACTTGTTACTTGGGAGAAGAGACCAACACCCACCAGGTTCCATCCTCCTTTTAGGTTTCCCTTCAGCCTCCTTTTCTCCAGACTTGTGCTCTAGACCCTTCACCAGCTTTGTTGACTTTCTTTGGACATGCTCTAGCACCCTAATGTCTGTCTTGCAATAAGGGGCACAAAACTGAACACAGTATTCAAGATGATAGCCTCACCAGTGCGCATAGAGGTTTAAAAGGTTACAAAATTAAATTAAAGTGAAATTGAAAGGTTACACTGATGACTGTCAATCTGTTTTTCATAACTTTTGAGTGCCTGACTTTGCAACTGAAGCAGCTTTTAACACAAGAAAAGGGTTGTAATGAAGAGAGGGCTGCTGTTTTACCTGCTTTCAAGTGAAATTATTTGTTGGTTTAATTACTAGAATAGTTAAGACAATATTTTATTAGAAGACCAGTCTACACAAGACTCTTTGTTCCATATACAGCCTGTCCCCCTGACAGTGCAAGATGCCATTATTCATAGCAGCACAGTGTGCTGGGTTACACTACTTATATTTTTGACAACCGGCCAGCATTTTGCTGAGAAAACAAGTGCTAAAAAGAGAAATTACCAAGTTTAGTTTTCAGCCAGAGCTGAACAGAATTTCATAAAGTAATAAATGCCTTCCTATGCTTCTGGAGATTTTCTTCCCTGCCAAGTTCCAAAGGATCATGGAAAAACAACATAGGTGCTTCAGCCTCTAAAAAAAATTTTCAGAATCTCTTACAAATGTAAATTCTAATTAGCTGCAATAAACATGCTGTGCTCAGAAAGCAGTAGAGTTTGAACCAGAAAATAAGAGCGAATAATAGCAAACATAAAACCTTTTGTACAAGAACATATTTATGATTCTTAACAAGTACAGCATATAGTCCCAGTTTTCAAAAATGCGATACTGCACAGAGGGAAGTTTTGGAAAACTCATTCCTCATGGGATACACTTCACTCAGAGCTTCTGATCCCTGTCCTAGGAAAAGGGCTGATTTGCATCAGTGACCATTACTTCCCTACTTTTCTGTAATGCCGAGGTACAGCTGTCAGAATCAGGTGTGCTTTCTTCAGCGTTAACACTGATAAGGTTTCTGTTCTTATGCACAGAAAATACTGGAGTCAAGAGTCAAATATCTCTGACTGGTATTAAAACTAGTAACAACTAAGGGTAATTAGCAGCTTCCAGAGCACACTCAGCAGTTTTTATAGGGCTTAGTTTTTAACACATTCATCAAGAATGACTAAATCTTGCCAGTAATTAAATTACACATTTCTATTCAGTATCTTAAAACAATGCCTAGAAACACTCGTGATCATCTACTGGAGTAATATCTTCCACCATTATTTAATTGTCTACTCAGTTCTGCCAAACCTTCAGTACCAAAACATTAGCAGCATCACCAGTGTTAAGTAAGGCAGCACATTGAAGCCATCTCACTAGGGGCCCAGAGAAGTGTATGTTATTCTCTGCTGAAGACTGCAATCTGTCTCAAAGGCCACTGGACACAGTCATTTGGGGACTCAGAGGTGGTAAGACATGAGCACTCTTCTCTGGTGTTGTCAGCTCTAAGAACTAGTATCTTTTGACCATAGTAACAAAAAGATGCAGCTAGGTAATGCAGGTAATGCGTTTGTCAACATTGCACCTTGTTAATTCACTTTTTTGTTTAGGTCTGGTGGTTTTGTTGTTGTTTTTTTTGTTGTTGTTTTTTTTTTTTTCTATATTCCTCACTCTAGCTAAAGTCAGGGCAAGAGCTAGCTAACTCTTACGGATTTTCTGCTTCAATACAGATCTGTATTTGGAGATTAATAAATATATCAAACAAGAGGACACCTGCTTTCATTTTTTCCCCTAGTGAAACTAAAATTGAACCTTCTTATTCTGCATCTCCTACCCAGTTTCTGGCCCAAAAATGTCTCTTGTGTCTTGCACTGTGATTCGGTAGTCTCTCTAATAGCCCTCTGAAGGCCATATGAATATTTAATTAAGGTGTTGCTTCTACATCCTCTACTTCACTTACACTGCTGGAGAGAGAGGTGGCACTGTTATGCCTTTGTTAAACCTATTTTTGATCAGCCCTTGATAGGACTATTAGCTATTCTGAGTTAATATTTCATCCTGATTGCTAGGTCCACGTGTAAACCTTACAGGTTTTTAATTCCCCAAATCACTTTTACAACTTAAAAAACCCCAAATGTACAGTTGCTCTTCTTAATGAACATTTCGCCCTCATCAACTGTTTTTTGTTGGCAGTTTATTTTTAATTTTAATTAGACCATCTACTTCATAATTCAGGTCCTGGAACTGGAGCAATTTACTGCATATTCAAATCAGCATCTTTTTCTAGTATCTCTTTATCTTACACCTCAGTTTCTGGAAAACATCCAGTCTTAAGTAGGACATGCCTGCTCTTACCAGTAGCAGAGTGTGATGATCCAAACCATTCAGCTGCTCAACAATGTCATGTATTTGTTACCTTTACATTTCACATTCTTTTTCATTGTGTTCTTGTAAGTATTTGCACCTCAAATTCCACTTCTAGTCCTTCTAATCTCTTTCTTTTTGTCTGTTCTAAATCAGACACAGAACTACCAGAGCTAAGTAATATGGGAGGACTGCTTTACACATCTTGCAAGCTGTACCTCTTTTTCTATACCTCAGTGCATTTTTTCTTGTGGCAGAGCACAATATTGTTTCCTGTTCAACTGTGATTATTTTTTCCCTCAGTTCCTTTTCTACACACCTGTTATTTGGCCAGTTATCCTCCAACATCTTTGTTCACAGTTAATTATTCTTACTTGAATGTTACATTGTGCCTTCTTTAATTTCATCCTGTATTTCATGAAGCCACTCAGCTTATGCAGTGATTTCTTATTCTCACTTTGTCTGACAATGCACTTACTGTTCCTCCTAGCAAATAAATATTTGTGCTGTTTATGTCATCATCCAGGTCTATGATAAAAACACCAACCAGAACTTGCTCTCGTGCAAAGCTCTCCAGATATCAGGCACAGCACTTTTCTCTTTTGATAGTGAAGTGGAGATAACTTTCTCAGGTATAGCTATCTAACCAGGTTTGTATCTATTCTTTGGCACTTTCATTTAGAGGTTACTTTCCCATGAGACAGAAAAGAACACCTACTGTGTTTGCCCTATCCACAAGAATCGTTTCCTTGTTTCAGAAGAAAATTACATCAGCTA
The DNA here is from genome assembly GCF_028554395.1 of Pezoporus wallicus. NCBI lineage: Eukaryota > Metazoa > Chordata > Aves > Psittaciformes > Psittacidae > Pezoporus > Pezoporus wallicus. Next base: position 5,014,842 of record NW_026639744.1, read on the forward strand.
TATGTGATTTTTTTTTCTTTGAGACAAATCCCTTCTGTATGCTGTAATTCTAGGAGCTTACAAGGATGGATGACCTGCTCCAGCTTTTTTCCAGGAATTGAAATAAAGCTTGATAATCTTGAAAAAAAAACACCTGAAGCAGGTACTTTGTAAGAGAAAAGACAGAACCAAGAACAGACAGACTAGACTTGTTTTGTGGCCCTACTCCCTCATTCCTAATAAGACACATACAGACAACTGTGCTACAAGGGCTTTAGTTATGCCAGTAACAAGGCACTTGCAGCTTTGGTAATAACCTTCCCCTGGCTTGAGCAAACACAATCTCATTGCTGCATTGCTTTATGGAAACCCCCAATCAGTCCCAGTACAAAGAGTCATTAGACAAGGTCATTCTGGTATGCATGGGAAGTTGTTAAGGTAGAGAGTTTATAGTTTCCTCCCAGAATCAAAATACATGCATGGTTCAAAAGCATGCCCTCTGGATGGACAAGGCTGCGCTTCTGTGCCACTGATGGACGCTAGAAAAAGGTGCACTAAAAATAAACTGGGACTATGGTGCCGTAGCACCAAATAATGCCCAGGATTTCCCAAAATTATAGTAAAATCTCAGTTTCTTGATATGTTGATGTATGACTATTAAGCTATAAAGGAAATCATATTGGTTGCATCTTTGGTTTCTATGGTGCTGCGCTGGATTCATGCACAAAAGGTTGTCTCAGTGTTGCCCAGTTCCATATGAAGTCATCTATATTCAGTACCAAGTAAGTTATGAAGAAGCTAATAAATCACACTACAGTATCAGGATGGTAGCAATCTGCATTACCTTATTACTTAAGGACATTTTTGCGCAAGGGGCAATGCCTTGTGCTGAAGACACCTGAAAGAATATCAGATCCTCCGCCTGCCATAAAAGGATTGTAATTTTGAAATCTCTGCTTCCTTCAAGCTACTCAGCAAGCTGTGAGAAGAAATATTAATGTCCTACAGCTTCCTATTCTGGAGTGCACGTCTGGCACAGTCTAGCACAGAGGCCTCAGCATCAAACAAGGGAGAAAGCAGAGATGAGAATAAAGTTACTTTTTACTCTGCTTTGTTCTAACAGAGGGTGGAAGTCAGGTAAGTGACTTTCACAGACAAGAAACACATGTTACATAGCTACAAAAGGTCTAATAGAATCATGACCAATCTTTTAGATGGATGAATGGGCATCCCATTAGAGTCAAAATGGTTTCCACAAATGTTCCATTGAAGACCTTGTCAAAGCAAATTATTCAATGATTCTATGATTCTATAACTCACTAGCAGTAAATGTCACACAGTAGTTTCTATTTAGCCATTTAGGACAAGAAGTGGAGATACTAACAGAAGCAACTGTGGAGTTAGAATACAATCATGCAAATGGAATTTTGCCAGGACCATGAAGCTAATAACCTTTACTCTGAGGAAAGTGTAACGTTTAATAGCCAAAAAGGTGAGTGTCGTTCCTCTGGTGACTTCTTGACATTAGCCTGAGGGAGAAGAACATTCTTTGGTATTTATCAGATCACTCCCTATCATGCTAGCTCTGGTATGCTCCAGCCATTCTTTAAAAGCACACATTCACTGTCCTCCATAATTATTCCTCTACTATTAAATGCTGAATACCCTTGATAGAAATATTTGAAACGCAACCCATGGCATTTTCCCCTTATAGATTGATGGTCAGATTAATACTAATCTTTGTTTACATCAGTATAAATCTGTAATAGTCTCACTGAAGTTATCTTTGATTTATATGGACACAACAGAGATAAGAGCCCAAACCAAAAATCCCAACAGGTAATTTGGTTTTCTTATTCAAGAGAATCAGAGAAAGGATTTTAGGTAGATAAAACCATTTAAACAATGAATTAATTTTTGAAACTATTTGCAGTCTTTCAGAATCTTTTATCACTACCACTGACAAGAGACTACACCCCTGAAGACTGCTTATTCAAGAATCTCCTTAAACTAGCTATTATTGTCCCTAATGCCTACTAGGCTGTCATCTGTATTTGTGCCACTTGTGTATTTGCAACATGAGAAGACAGATTTCCGATGTTACGAGATTGACCTTTGCAGGCTTACATTACATATTGATGAGTTATGTAGCTGGATGTCAAGAACTGACTAAATCTTAACTAACTGAAGTATCCAGTGTCTCACCAATGCAGTAAGGTATTTGGACAGGCCCAATTTGAATAATCAGCTCATCCTGTCTCGGGTAAGTTTAGACTTGCAGAAATTGGTAGAGAATAGCTGTTTGCATGCAGTGTTGCTGTCTGAGTATAAAATAGTTGTTTTGGTCTAGGAATGAACAAGGGACAAGATAACAGCAAATGCAAGTGTAAGCAAAACTTAAATAGAAATTTGAAAAGAAGACAAAAACATTACTGTTAACTGCATTTCCTTTACAGACAAATTGGATGGAAAAATCACCTACTGTTTAGCAAAGACAGAAAAAATACTTATACACATTATGGGGCAAAATTCCTTTATCTTAACACTGCCGGAGAGCCTTCTAAAAATGCAGTGCAGTTGTCCTCTCTCTCAGAGACAATGCCCTTAGTATGAGGCACCCCATATCTGCTGAACTGTTACCCATGTGGTAACAGCACATAAATGTACTACAATGGCTCTGTTTCTTCAATGAACATTTGTTCTCCTTCACTATCCCTGGGCTTTCATGCTTGAACCTCACAATTATAATCAGCATTATCAGATTACCTGAGAAAAGAGAAAAACAATTATCTAGTCTCCTAACAATTAGCTGTATCACCAGCAAAGCCCCCACTCCTATCTCTGCCTCTTCACTTACCTTTCCTGGAAAACAAAATAAATCTTGCAGGAGTAGTTTACTTAAAAACAGGATGCTGGTTCCAAGAGAGTGAAAATTTTCACAATTAATCAGAATGGTCGAGGTGTTTGGTATTACAGACCTGAGGTTCAGCTAGTGCACAAACTGCCTATGCCTCAATGCGACTAAGAAATTCAGTGTTGTATGAAAACTCAAACTGGGATGTCCCCCTATTTAAGCTTCCCAGAAGCCGTATTCTAAACCTATTCAACAGGTTCAGTGCTGACAAGACTGAGCTTGCATACATGCATCACCTGCAGCTACTTTAATCTAAATATATATGTTGTGGTTTAAGCCCTGCCTGTAACTCAGAATCACACAGCTGCTCACTCACTTGCTCTTCCTCCCCCCATTCCTGGGGGGATGTGGAGGAGAATCAAAAGAATATGACTCCCATGGGTTGAGGCAAGAAAAGTCCAGTAACTAAGGTATAACACAAAACCACTAATGCTACCACCAATAATAATAATGCTAAGGGAAGTAACAAGGAGAGAGAATACAACTGCTCACCACTTGCCAAGTGATACCCAGTCCAACCCAAGCAGTGATATAGCCCTTCTGGGTAACTGCCCCCAGTTTATATACTGGGCATGACATGCCGTGGTATGGAATACCCCTTTGGCTAGTTTGGGTCAGGTGTCCTGTCTCTGCTTCCTCCCTGCTTCCCCTCCTCCCTGGCAGAGCATGAGACTCAGAAAGTCCTTGGTTGGAGTAAACATCAGTTAGCAACAACTAAAACCATCGGTTTTATCAGTGTTGTTCCTAGGCTAAAAGTCAAAACCATGACACTGCACCAACTGCTAAGGAGAAAAATGACTATTGCTGCTGAGCATAGGACAATATATGTGCAAGTGGTGTTGTTGGTAAGCTCTTTTTTTATGGAAGTGGTCTACGGGAGAACAGCTCTCTGCTCTACCACTTCCCCTAAATGGAGGCTGTCCTAAGGCAGACAATATCTTGCATCTCCCCACTTTTCATAATGTTACCAGGAAAAAAAAAATACAAGAAAAAAAGAAAAGGGGAATTTGACTGTTCCACAGAGAACAACAACTTCTAAGGAAGTACACTACCTCACTAAACGGGTGAAAAGACCTGCATTGTTGTCCCTGACCCAGAAATAGATATCACAATTCTTATTCACTGAGAAGTGCTAAAAGTAGGTCCATAGAAAGCAATCTAGAAAGCCTAACTCACACTTCTCCTATAGCTGTTTCCTTGTTGTTCACAAGTGTGTCCAATGAGGGCTTTAGCTCACTTTTGTGTTTGAAATGAAATAAGGTTAAACACCTCCAAAAATTCCAACCTTGGTAAGACACTACATCACTGATTAAACTCATCAAGCTGGTTTAATTACCATCATAATTTCTGGTCATTCCCTATTAAAAAGGGGATTGTGGAAAATGATAAAGCACTAAAATTTACTACAGACTTACTGAAGGAAGATTGGCAGATTAGAAATATTTAGCTAAGAGACAAATACAAGGAAAACAAAGATACATAGGCTAATGAATGATATGAAAACAAATTTGGTCATAGCAACATACCATTCTCATGACAGAACAGCAGGGCATCACTGGAAGCAATTAATTTGAAAATGGTATAAAAAGACATAATTTTATATAACTAAAAGTTGGAAACAAGTTAACCAATTCTTTTGTTTAAATTACATTTATATGAAAATAAAGTTACATCAGATCATAATAAAATTGCAAACATGAAAACACAAATTTTCATGTTCCAGGAAGTAAACCAAGTACTACAAAGTAGAAATTGGAAAAATAGACAAATTATGGGGAGGTGGAAGGGGTGGGGATGTTGGAGCTTTTTACGTCTCTCTTAAATGCATCTGATTCAGCAAACTGTCAGAGACAGGATTCTGGACTATATGAACCATTAGTCTGATGTAATATCACAGTTCCTAGATTCTTACTTTTGATAACTTGAACCCAAAATGGGAAGTACTTTAACTGTGAAACACAAGTAAGCATATTCAAGACCAATGAGCTGGCTTCATTTGGAGCTCAGCTCAGATGCCTCTATACAAACACCCATAGCATGGGGTACAAACAAGAGGAGTTAAGAGTTGTGTGCACGTCTGCGGGGGTATGATATAATAGGCATCACAGAAACATGGTGGGATGGCTCCTGTGACTGGAGTGTTGGAATGGAAGGTAACAGACTCTTTAGAAAAGACAGATTCAGCAGGTGGGGAGGGGGAGTTGCCCTTTATGTTAGGGATAGGCTGGAGAGTATGGAACTCTGTCTGGGAACAGGTGAGCAGTCAACAGAGTTTGCAGGTCAGGGTTAAAGGAAGAACAGCGATGGGGGACATTACTGATGGGGGGTCTGTTACAGACTGCCTGATCAAGGAGAACGTGTGGATGAAGCACTCTACAGATAGGAACAGCCTCACACTCGCAGGCCCTTGTTCTCATGGGGGACTTCAACCACCCTGATATCTGTTGGAAGGACGGTACGGCCCGGCACAAGCAATCCAGGAGGTTCCTTGATTGTGCAGAAGACAACTTCCTTCTGCAAGTAATAGAGGAGCCGACAAGGAGAGGTGCCATGCTTGACCTCGTGCTCACCAGCAGGGAAGGGCTCATTGGAAAAGTGATGCTCCAGGGCAGCCTTGGATGCAGCAATCACGAGATGGTTGAGTTCAAGATCCTCAGGACAGTGAGAAGAGCGTGCAACAAGCTCACTGCTCTGGACTTCAAGAGAGCAGACTTTGGCCTCTTCAGGAACCTACTTAGTAAGGTTCCATGGGATATAGCCCTAGAGGGCAGGGGTGCCCAAGACTGTTGGTTGATATTCAAAGATCACCTACTGCAAGCTCAGGAGTGTTGCATCCCAACCAGAAGGAAGTGCAGCAGGAGGGCCAGGAGACCTTCTTGGATGGATAAGGAGCTGCCAAGGAAACTTTGAAGGAAAAAAAGAGGCTTATAATAAGTGGAAGCAAGGACAGGTGGCATGGGAAGAGTATGGGGATGTTGTCCGGGAAGCTAGGGACCAGGTTAGGAAAGCTAAGGCCCAGTTAGAATTAAACTTCGCTAGGGATGTTAAGGATAACAGGAAGGGATTCTATGAGTACGTAGCAAATAAAGAACAGACTAGGGACAACATAGGCCCCCTCCAGAAACTATCAGGAGAGCTGGCTACCCTGGATTTGGAGAAGGCTGAGGTTCTTAATGACTTCTTTGCCTCGGTCTTCACTGGCAAAGGCTCTGAGAGCACCACCCAAGTCTTGGAAGGCAGATGCAGGGACTGTGAGAATAAAGACCCAAGGCCCACTGTAGGAGAGGAACTGGTTCGAGACCATCTTAAGAACCTGAACGTGCACAAGTCCATGGGACCTGATGAAATCCATCCACGGGTCCTGATGGAGCTGGCAAATGAAGTTGCTAAGCCACTGTCCATCATATTTGAAAAATCATGGCAGTCAGGCAGACAACTGGAAAAAGGGAAATATAACCTCCATTTTCAAGAAGGGGAAAATGGATGAGCCAGGGAATTACAGACCAGTCAGTCTCACCTCTGTGCCTGGCAAAATCTTGGAGCAGATTCTCCTGGAAGGCATGCTAAGGCACATGAAAATCAACAAGGTGCTTGGTGACAGCCAGCATGGTTTCACTAAGGGGAAATCTTGCCTGACCAATTTGGTGGCCTTCTATGATGGGGCTACAGAACTGATGGACAGAGGTAGAGCAGTTGATGTCATCTACCTGGACTTGTGTAAAGCGTTTGACACTGTCCCACACGACATCCTTGTCTCTGAATTGGAGAGACATCAATTTGATAGGTGGACCACTCGGTGGCTGGCTGGCTGGCTGGCTGGTTGGATCCACCACATGGTGGATGGATGGTGGACCAACTGGCTGGATGGCCACACGCAAAGAGTTGTGGTCAATGGCTCACTGTCTGGCTGGAGACCAGTAACGAGTGGTGTCCCTCAGGGAACGGTGTTGGGACCGGTCTTGTTTAACATCTTCATCGCTGACATGGACAGTGGGATTGAGTGCGCCCTCAGCAAGTTTGCCGATGACACCAAGCTGTGTGGTTCCATTGATATGCTGGAGGGAAGGAATGCCATCCAGAGGGACCTTGACACGCTTGTGAGGTGGGCTGATGCCAACCTCATGAAGTTTAACCATGCCAAGTGCAAGGTCCTACACCTGGGTCGGAGCAATCCCAGGCACAGCTACAGGTTGGGCAGAGAAGAGATTCAGAGCAGCCCTGCGGAGAAGGACTCGGGGGTGTTGGTTCATGAGAAAATGAACACGAGCTGGCAGTGTGTGCTTGCAGCCCAGAAAGCCAACCGTATCTTGGGCTGCATCAAAAGGAGCGTGACCAGCAGGTCGAAGGAGGTGATCCTGCTCATCTACTCTGCTCTCGTGAGACCTCCCTCACGTGGAGCATTGTGTGCAGTTCTGGTGTCCTCAACATAAAAAGGACATGGAACTGTTGGAACAAGTGCAGAGGAGGGCCACGAGGATGATCAGGGGACTGGAGCACCTCCCGTATGAAGACAGGCTGAGGAAGTTGGGGCTGTTCAGCCTGGAGAAGAGAAGGCTGCGTGGAGACCTCATAGCAGCCTTCCAGTATCTGAAGGGGGCCTATAAGGATGCTGGGGATGGACTCTTCATTAGAAACTGTAGTGACAGGACAAGGGGTAACGGGTTAAAAAGCAGGGGAAGTTTAGATTGGATATAAGGAGGAAATTCTTTCCTGTTAGGGTGGTGAGGCACTGGAATGGGTTGCCCAGGGACGTTGTGAATGCTCCATCCCTGGCGGTGTTCAAGGCCAGGTTGGACAGGGCCTTGGGTGAGACGAGTTAGTGTGAGGTGTCCCTGCTCATGGCAGGGGGGTTGGAACTAGATGATCTTAAGATCCTTTCCAACCCTAACTATTCTATGATTCTGTGATTCTCTTGGAAACATTTTCCTCCATGTTATTATACTTGATGGGTCATACATACCTTTCTATTTATTTCTTAAATTAAGCAAGACATTTACGCTATGCCAATGAAATAGTTCTTAGTGCATGTCTCTAGAACATCAAACATTTTTTAGAGCTCAGTATGTTTCAGGCTATGTGGAAATGTGAAGTTCTTAAGTATTTAGAAATGTGATGTTTCTTTATCTAAGAGGAACAAACTCTGCTAACTTATAAAAAAATACTCACAGGCTTCAGTGAAATTAGATACATAAATATTGCAAGTAAGTACATGGTAAGTAATTTTTCCATGCCTATGAGCAAGTATTAAACAAATATTAATAATGTCACACAGAAAATAAAGGTAGCATTTTACTATATGAAGAATATAAAACCTAACAAAAAGAGGCACTAGGAGGATATTTTCAGTTAGATTTATGTAAAAAAAAAATAAAATCCTTCTTCCCTGATATACTCCAACAAAGTTGACTTTGCTTATCTCATTACTGATAACATTATTTTGAAGACACTTTCACCAGGAATGTGGCTTTCTTTTCAGCACACTTAGGCATGGATATACTAGTTTACACAGACAGGAGTCCAGTGCTTTCCCCAATCTATCAGTACTATCTCATAATAGAGAAACGTTTACATAACTCTTTCCTCCCAACAATATCCATACTGCATCCTACATCTTCATAGTGTTAATTTATTTAATGGTAATTTCTAATTCTGAGGTAACTGGCCCAGCTTCAGAAGAAGCTTTCAATAATCTCTGGAGACCTCTTGCAAGGCAGACGTGTTCATTTGTCTTGCTCTGAGGAAGAGCTTAACAGTTTGCTCCCTGACAGAATCTGTAAATTCAATCAGGAGTGTTGATCAAAATCTAGTTTACTGAGTTTAGTAGATCAATAGAAGCGTTTATTAGCCACTAAAAACATGTGGCAAAAAAATCAGAATAAAAATAAATGTGTAAAAAGTGGTAAAATAATAAACAATGTTCCAAAGTCCATGGAGACAGAAAAAAAAAAAACAGATTTGGGCAGGAAATACGTTCCAAATCATAAAATCCTTTTTATCCCATCTTAAAACTGTCCATCACAAGTTTGGTCCATCAAACACTATGATGTATTACTCATCCTCAGAGAATTTGATACTGATGAGAAAGTATCAGTAGATCAGACTGTTCATTTATAGCATACCTAAGCTGTTGCCTGACACAGTCAGCTTGCTAAGGTACAATTAACAAATGTTTTGAGTGTGAGACCTTTTGAAATATCTTAGTAAAAAAAAAAAAAAAAAAAAAATATATATATATATATATATATATATATATATCCTTTTTTGTATAGAAACAGACACAGCCATTTGGACAGGAGACAGTACTTCCCTGTATTCCAGGCCATCTTCCATTCCTGACTAACACTCAACATTTGACTAAATAAGGCTTTGAATAACATTCTTTACATTCTTCTCAGTCTGAAAGCTAAGACATCTCAATGATAAATTTTTAGTGAGGCCTCTGTGTTGAGCAAAATAAATTTTTGTTAACTACCTAGGAAAGAATGCTAACTGAATGATCAGATTCAAGTGCATCAATTGAAATTCACTGGCCTAAATGACTATCTTGGGACAAACACCATTATCAGTTACCTTTATTGAAACTCACTGAGCAAAGTAGGGTAGAATGTTACAAAAAAAATCAAAAAAAACAAACAAACCAACAACAAAAAACAACAAAAAAGCTCACTCACTGAATCTAATCTGTAAATAATTAAGCAACTTTGTAAGAATTTCTATTTTTCTGTAACCTGGACAGATTTCTTTTCTTTTCTTTTTTTTTTTTTAACCAGACCTATTTGTTCACTTCATTGCAGCTGTTCACTCAATCATGTTCATGTATTCCAACTGGTAGGAGAACAAGCAGTATTCTTGTTCTGCAGGGCTTCCTGACAGACAGCCTACCAGCTGGGCGTAGAGGTTAATTTTAGCCCTCATAATCCTAAACATTTCTCTGCCTTCATGGGGTTGTCATCTGATCTGTGAGAAGTTAGAATTAACCTGCACACATCCTGAGCACTGCAGCAGCCCATCCAAAAAGGACATTCAAGTGCCGTTAAGCGGGAGAGCTTCTGCCAGCATCAGCTTGGCTCAGCTGCTGTGGGTCAGGACCAGGGCTAATTCAAGTACATGAGGAACCCTGGAGGAAGCTATTTCCTTGTTCTTCTGAGCACTGCAGCAACCACATTCTTCCACGTACCACTTCATGCCCCAGGTACTTTATGATACACCAGCTGCAGCATATACATACTGTAGAAAAAAGGATGAAGGAGCAGTCACTGAGTTTACAGCTATGTGGACAGGAAAGAAATTCCCATTAAAAGATAAAATGGAACCCTGAGCTCTGACAATCCCGTAGCTGCCCTAAGAGACAAACTATCCCAGTTTCAGAAGACACTGTCATCATCACAATGTCAGCACAGAAGAGCTCTTATTTCACTCCACATGGCTTTGGCTTGTTACAGGTAAGATTAAAACAGCCCTTCCGTCTTCATTAATTCAATGCCATCCAATGATCTCCTTTCACTTCCGGCTTCAAAGTCTTCCCATAGTTCATGGGTTTAGCAGGAGGGAGATTAGGGGTAGTTCTCATTCAGTGTGGAAATTTTATTGAAGGAAAAATTAGGAAAATTTTCCTTTTCCCCTTAATAAATAAAACTATAACATGTTCTGCATGCAGTCTGTATTTTTACATTAGCCAGCACAATAATCAATCCAGTATTTAGCAATGACATTAAAGAGCAATTTAGCCTATCCTTTTGGACATTCAGTCAGATTGCCATCTGTACTTACTTAGATATTGAAAGGTAGTGTTAGAAATACTATGGCTTAGAAATACTAAAGTCAAATAGTTTTAATTTAGAATAGAATTGGGATCCATACTGAGTTGTACAGTCACATCTCTGCTCTGCAGCTTGAGAGCTGTAGAGACAACTGCAGACAATAAAAGACTTTTCTTAAATAACACAAGTACCATCATCAATCCTGACTTCCATATGTTACTAATAAAGCACTGAAATAGCAAATGCCTACTTTAAAAATCCAGCTAATTCCTGTACATCCTTATGGATAATTTCAGTGGGACTAATTCAAGGTGATCTGAAATGCAGAGACCAGGTGGGCTGAGCAGCGCTTATTCAACATAGTGACTTTCATGTAGGTACAAAGCAAAGTAAGTCCTGGATCTGTTAAGAAGGCCACTGAGGATTTTAGCTCCACAAAGTTTAGTGTTAGTACAGAGGTCTGAAGAAAGAGATGAAATGCCATTCCTGTAAGGCCCAATGTCCTTTTCCTGGATATCCCACTGAGGTTGCTTTATGTTTAGACTTGCTTTGAGGCAGCAGTGGCCTGCAGTAGTTTCTCTATGAACACACTAATTGGGAAGAGCAAAATGAACTGTGTGTCCAGGTATGCAAGTTTGACTCTTGTAGAACTAATTAGTGCTGGACAATTAACAGTTTTATGGTAAAGAGGCAACTTCATTTATAAATTAAAAGCATGCCATTGGTTGTTTATTTTTAAAATTTCACATTCATGGGGAAGACCTATAGGCAACAGAAAATAAAATGGACAAGTGAAGTTCATAAGAGGAAAAGAGAGAAAAATGGACTAACACAACCTGTGAGCATAAGAAACAAGAACTAATAAGACCTATATTTTGTTCACATAGAATGCAGTATTTTTAAGTCTGAAGGTCCAAAGGCAATTACTTAGCACACTTTAACATTTTTCTATTTAAACAGGTATTTCAGTAAATTACTGCCATTTCAAGATATAATATATACACCTACATATATCACTACTTAGAAAGCTTTGTATTCAAACCTATAATGAATTTAGCAAATTTTGTTAGGCCATAAATATATGTATTTGTAAAATTTATAAATTACTTAGCTCAAATTATATTTCTTTTTTTTAAAAAAAAGGATTCAGTACATGCACTATATTGTGATATCATTTTAAAACAGTAAGGCTATAGGAATGTGTGTTTCTAGCAAAATACAATATATATACATAGACAGGGAATTAAAACGATTGTATTTAGTATTAATGGCCTCCCATCTACATTGACTATCAATCATCAAGGTATTAGAATCATTCAAGAAATGACATGCTGTGAGAAAATCATGATAATCCATTCAGTAATCCAAATTTCTATGAATACATGAAAAAAAACAGGCACCAATTTAGGTGGGTGTCATCCCCCCCACACCCCAAGAGAAATTTTATGGGTTATTTCCAGGAGGGAAATCTATACTGCATAGAAAATGTGTAATTAAATTCACACTGAATGAATAATCTCCCATTTATATGGTAACTCCCGACACATTCATGAGCTTTCCAAATGCACTTTACAAATGGATTTGCTAAGTACATGCCTTATAGGAATCATTTTCAGCCCCTTGTGGGAGAAAGATAGCTGAAGTTTACTGTACACAACTGCAGTACGCAAAAGTTAGTAAGAAGTGAGAGAAAGATGAATCATTTGGAATTGCCAAGAGAGGTTTAAGTATACAGCATAACTATCAAAACTAGAATTGAACCAAAATAATGAATTTAATCTTCTCCAACTACTTAGCTTGAGTAACATCAATACAGCAAAGCCAAATATAATCTTTTTCTCATCTTTTATATTCAATATGCACAAGTGAAAAATCAGGGAGCATGTGAAGCAGAGGAACAACTTATGGAAAACAAGATAGAAATGGCCGTATCAGCCTAACTACTATCCAAAGTTTCCTTATAATTCTAAATTGTCACTTAGAGGACGTTGGCAAGCAAGTGCTTAACAGAACTCCTTTTCTTCCTTTTATGAAGATTTCTAGAGTAAGAAGGCTTCATAGGTTGGCATAGGTAAACTCATCTTCCATTGAAAAGAGTTTGATAAGATAATCTGGTCAAAAGTAAAGCTTAGACATTGACAGAAGAGCTCTCTTACTGTTCTGTTTTCCAGGCAATTTGCACAAAACAGGCCTTAAATGCTCCAAACAATACAAAAATTGTATTAAATGAATCATCCAAGTCAACACATTACAATATGTGAAATACTAACTGCTCCTTTGATACTAGAGAACTAAGAAATTACTACACCTTGGCCTCAGATCAGCTGCTAAGAAGGTGCTTTCAGAGAAGTGCGTGTATGTTCATGAGGTCTCCAGTCATTAAGAAATTAATCTGTATTTTTAACAGGCATTTCTGCTGAAGTATTTAACTAAGTGCAGTCCCCATAGACCTTTGAAACCACCAATTCATCAGAAGAAAAGATGTCTCTCAAAGGCAAAGCTGCTACTACTTAGATCCTCTGTGGGTTGTAGTCTTGTGGATCGCTTGTTTCTGAGGGTTTTCAGGTATACCCCTGGCAATACATTTCTAAAAGAAATTGTATACTCAGTGAAAAGGGAAAACATCCTCTTCCCAATAGTTTATGGACAAGCAGGTCATACCATCCAGTGGGATGCATTTTAAGGGACATCTGCAACTGGGAAGTCTGCTTGTGTTTAGTGTAGTGCTAATGCCCTCCAAAGACATAGGCATTTAGGTCAGTTTTGAGAGAGATACAGCCTTGTGATTTCCATTTCCCTTTGGAGGCTGCACCACACACATATAATCTAAATTAACAGAGTGACTCTGTAGTACTGGTTGTACTGACATCTATCCCCACATAGGAGAACAGAAGTGTAACTTCCTCCAAAGCCTTAAGCATGCTGGTCAAAATTCATTCCCAGTATACTAATGCAGTCCTCTTGGGTGGCTCCTTAAGAAAAATATCATAACTTTTAAATTTGAAGTATCTAAACACTTTAATTACTTGTCTGTATTAAATTTCCTTCACAGCCGCTTTGCTTTCTTTCCATCAACTGGCAGACTGATGCTTCTGCATCTGTGCGCCTGAAGAGGTGGACGTGCTTGCTGCATGGGTACCAGGGGAGTGGTTTCCCTGGCAACAACCATCACGTGAAAGCCCACTGGATATCCGGCTACTCCTCCAACTTCTTCTACTTTAGCTATGTGGATAGCCGAACTGGGTACTAAGTACCCAAATCAAATCAATTGCAGCAGAAAGAACAGGGCTGAACAGAAAAATATCAAAGACATTAAGATTCTTTTATTTGCTGTTCAGTTTAACTGAAGAAAGGTTTTGCAGATATGTAGTAATTGAAAGCAGGTTTGGGTTGTGTTGTTTTTTTTTTCTAATTGGCCTCACAGAATTATTCTACTTTTTTTTATGCAGCATGATCTATATACCTTCTATATACACAGTTTCTTGGGAATCTTTATTCTGAATGTGATTAGTTTAAAATACATGAAATTTGAAGTAGTACTTCACATTTTTCCACCTCCCAAAGTTTGTTCACATTCATGCTCCTTGGTGTTTTTTAGAATTCTCACTTTAGCACATATTTTAAAACTAGCAGATCAAAATGCTATTATTTTTTCACTTGTGGGTTGTGTTAATACAAACCAGCTAATATTGTTTCAATACATAAAGCTTATTTTGCTGTCTGATATATGAAAAATTATGCAGAATTCAAATATTACATTAATCTAATGAAATTTTGCTAAAATGTGCTTAAAAAATATCTCTGTTTTCTTAGTGCAACAATAACCTTATTGAAGGGGGCCTATAGGGATGCTGCGGAGGGACTCTTCATTAGGGACTGTAGTGACAGGACAAGGAGTAACAGATTAAAACTTAAACAGGGGAAGTTTAGATTGGATATAAGGAGGAAATTCTTTCCTGTTAGGGTGGTGGGGCACTGGAATAGCTTGCCAAGGGAGGTTGTGAATGCTCCATCCCTGGCAGTGTTCAAGACCAGGTTGGACGAAGCCTTAGGTGAGATGGTTTAGTGTGAGGTGTCCCTGCCCATGGCAAGGGGGTTGGAACTAAAGGTCCTTTCCAACCCTAACCATTCTATGATTCTATGAAATATCTCCTGGAAGTCTTTTCACACCCTTTGGGATGTTTAGATTTAGTGAATAGCGTATTGCAAATACGCTATTAAAAAGAATCTGTCACATATGTACTGAATTTTTACAGACCCCTTCATCTCCCACATTTTGTTTCTATATAATTCTGTTTTAACTCTGGTCAGATAGCAAAAAAAAAAACCCAAAACAAACCAACTATCAAAATGTACAGCTGATCTGCATCAGGTAAAGACTTGTCCTGTCAAGTTTTTGGTCTAGGCACTCATACAGCTGTGAACTTGGATATGCCCTTTTAGCTCCAAGAAGATCTCATACCTGGATGAAAAATGTAAGCAAGAAAACATGACCATTGGGTGTACGGGAGAACAAATCGATCCTTATAGCACAGCAGCACAGAGAAAGAAAACAGCAAGGAAAAAGGTCTATATTTAACTGTCCAGACCTATAAAAGGGGTTCATGTCTATTCATTCTGTAATCTTAAGTTTTGGCCACTGAAGATTTCTGTATGGCTATGAAATTCTTGCTTGTACCCACAACTGCCATAACCTCAGCTTATCTGGTGCAAACGTCTCAGTGAAAATCACTTGTAATGCACAACCTAGGCATTCGTACAGCTAAATCCTGTGAGGATCAAGACCGGGAGGTGTGGTAACTTGTAAAATACAGAAAATCTGCCTAAATACAAGGCACAGATTCCATGGCAATATTTAGGCATTGGCCCCCACTCTTGTTAAACTACATAACAGGGTAGAAATTAATTGCCCACCATAGCATACAAAGGTTGAAGCTTTCCTGCCTAGGGAAATTTTGATCACATCTCTGCTTTCAACTGAGGACTCCTTACAGTATCATTTCAGAACATAAGCATAGTCAAAATAGACAATCTCTGCAGGTCTACTGAAGCTGCATCAGTGTACAAAAAGTCAAACAGCTGTCTGAATAAAATGTGTATTTGCTGCCATTTTTTGGGTGGAGATGGGCCTGTTCTTCCACTGCACTTCAAGAAGAGGCAAAGAAATTGAACCAGATTTATGCATCTGCCAAAATATGCAATAAGCAATATTTTCCCTACTAAAAAATTTAGCCTTTGTTGGATTTGCTCTTGAAATAAAAATTGTTTCAAGATTTATGTGTTTGCCAAAAACCTAGCCTGTTATCAGTAGTGTCTTAAGACTATCGTCACCATCTTAGTCACAGCTTTTCTGTGCACTGAAGAGTCATTTCTGAACAAAACAGAGGAAAGAGCTTCTTACTCCTTGAGCAGTTTAGCACTGCTTTTGTAACTGCCATCCAGGACCCTATTGCAGGGCACTTCCCAGAGCCATAGTGCAGATGGCCAGGGCCAGTGCAATACTATTGTTACCATATGGATTATTTTTCACTTTACTTACACTTAAAGCAAATACAGCACTGCAGTGGAAATTTAAACTTGCCTTTAATGTAAAGACTTTCATTAGCCTTAAGAACTAACTATTGACCAAAACCAGGAAAGAGACAATATTTATAGTGCAGGACTGGCACTCTGCAAATTAATATCACCTCAGCCTGTCTCAGTATCTCCTGGATACAAATTCTTATGACTAAGTTCAGACTCCCTTCCTCAACTGTAGAGCTGAACACGGATTATTCTACATTATAGGAACAATATTGTTTACCACCTGCATTACCTTACAAAATATAAAGGAATTCATGTTCTGAAACCAGACCAAAAAAAATAGCCTTCCTCTATTTCAGATTGAAATCTTAGACTATATTCATGTATGAAATTAAATGTATTTACTGAAATCAGTATTAATCACAAGTTCCCTGAACTTTTACTTTTATCAAACTTTACTCTTTTGTGACAAAGATTTTTAGAGGAAAAGGAAAAAAATCTAGTTCATAAAACACTTTCCTGAGTTTTTATGTTTATACTTTTTCCTTTCTAAGGCAAACTTGTTCTATTAGCTTTAATAGAAGCACTCTAGTACTGGGCTGATGATCGCAATTCTAAAGTACTATACACACATACCATTACTATGAACAAGCAAATATTGATTCTGAGAGAATATAAACACAAAACAATTCAATAAAGTCTTTTTCAGAATCAGTAATAAGTCATTTCTAATAAAAATGACTGTAAGGACACTTACTAAATATACACTTGCTTATTTGAGGTCAGTTTGGCAATTTGTTTCTTAAACAGTGAAATTAGACAAAATTAATTTTTATTAGCATAATTTCCAACAGCATTAGAACACGTAAATCAAATGGGGTTTTGACAGTCAAACCCCTCTTTGAGAAATTAAAGAATAAATACGTATTTTGACAAATGGGATTATAACATCCACCATGGGTGGAATAGGGATACTTTTTTTGTGATGTTAAATATTCAGTGTTTCAATGAAGAGTACAGATGAGTTTAGCAACATTGGCACAGAAAGAGAGTTTTTTAAATTATTTTCATGCATGTTCCTTTTGCCTGCCACCCACCCACATACTTTACTATAAACATCAGAAGCATGCAGAGGTGGTGGTGTAGAAATAGCCACATGCAATGCAATTTTCTACTTGCATTTCCAACAAATCACCTGAAAAGACCTGTCTGGACAGAAAAATGAGGACACTCCAGCACAACAGTGGCTTCCTGGGAAGGAGAGTTGTGGGGGGACTGGGAAGGAGAGTTGTGGGGGGACTGGGAAGAAGGGATGTGGCAGTTTGGGAGGAATGGCTCAGAGTGGCAAGTCACTGAAAGCTGGGAACCAGGCTGTACAGAAGCTGCAAAGGGACGGGGTTCACAGTGTTTCAGCAGCTGATGTGCACTCAATGCTCAAGAGCCCAGTACATTATCCAGAAACAAACATCAGAAAAGCATTAAAATACTATTACACACATTCAACCCCTGGCAGGCATATATGCAATTTTCTGTAGACAAGGCATTAATAATATGCTCCTTATGCTGCTGCTTCTTAGTTTGTATGTGTATAAATTAATTCCCTTGTATTTGACTGTGGGGACTCATGGGTAGCCACCCAGTAAAATTGTGAATTTATTTGGCTGCATTTAGTGTGTGTGTACATGCATAAAATACGCAAGTTTCTCCTCTAATTACGCTATGCCATAACATGCAAATTGTAGCATTAAGTACTGAAAACTGCTTCTTGCCACCACCATTATCTCCGTTTCAGAGACAGACTTGTCGTACAGGCACTGCCTTTAAGAATGCAGAAGATTTAACAGGTGGAGAAATAGAATCAATTACTGGACAATTCATGCAAAAGCCGCAACTAGGGGGATTTTTTTTTTTTTTTTTAACCTAATACAAATAAATACATTCTTATGAAAACCTACAATAATCCTAACATCCTAATGCCTAAAATATTTTTCAAAGTTTTTTTTTTTAATAGAGTTCTATCATTCTAACTGAAAATCCACAAAATCATGCATAAACAGAAACTTAAACATACTTCTCCTGGAGGCAATCAACACATGCTGATGTCACACAAAAGTTATAAAAAAATTGTAACGTTATCAGACTAGGAAGTTCATTTATGCCAACGAAAAGCATGTCCCTGAATTCAAAACAGTTTCTCTCTTTTAGTTTGAACTGTCTGTTCATTACTGTGCTATCTACTTCAGATGAAGTAATTCGAGTTACAGCTGTTCTAGCAATGTGGGATTATGAACTTTCAAATTAAAACCTCCCCCTAAAAAATGCCCCAAATAAACCCTCCCACACTAGAGATAAAATACTTCACTAGAACAGCAGAAAACCTCTAATTCAATTGCCCTTGCTGGCAAACCATTCTAAAGAGCAAACAATGTCCAGGAAATAAAACAACATTCAAGAAGTCTGTTTTTACAGATGGCTCTGGTGGTTGCTGTTGTCCCAGGGTGTGATGATTTATTGTTTCATCATTTAGGACTGGCAGCTTCTGGAAGGTAATAACATTAAAGGGCATAGGTTAGCTTGTATACCATTGCCAATCACTTTTTACACTGCTAAAACTTTTTGTTAAATGTGTAAATCATTTTGAGCTTGTATATGTCAAGACTTCAGAGCTCCTGTACTACAACTTGAACAGCAGTTAATAAAATTAATCAGCTGCACCTCCTGGATGGCAAAATTAACGCCCTCTAATTCACTAGGCTCTTGGAGAAAATATATCAAATATGAAATTAAAGATATTCAACAGCTCAAAATGATGTCACATTTCTCTTAAAATCTGAACACAGGCAATTTTGAGAAGAGAAAGTTTGTACTGCAGAGTTTTCAAGAGCCAGTCTGGAACTTTTATGAAGTTTACTGGTGCTTTACTGAGCTGGATGCAGTGAGAAACATGTAGGCAACCTTGAAAATTGACTGTGAATCTCTTGATGGAGATTAAGGTCACACATAAAATTTAAAGAGAACTGCATTAGTGAGCAAATAAAAAATACAGAAAAAAAAAAAACACTTTTCATTATCAGTGCAAAAGCAGCCACAGTGTAAGGTTATGGCTAAAAGCATGGGAAATGCCATATCAGACATACTAATCTCCAACCTCCAATTATGGTACAGGAAATAAGGTCTGATGAAAGTAGTAACTTCTCAATGCACCAAGTCAATAGGAGAAGGTGGAAGAAACACCTTGCCATTGGTAAGGCACACCCAAGGAGAAGAGTGTTAAACCTACATTTATCAAAAATGAGTGGATGACAGAGTTTTATGGGTTTTTTTTTTCTATATAAACAAGCTATCTGAAACTCCCTAGTCACCTCCAAGACTGAAAATATCATTCTGCTTCACAGTTTAAATATGGCTTCTCAACTGTTCCCATGATATAACATCTACACTTGATCATCTTGTGTTTCTGAAGATCTAGTTTTGATCTCATAAAAATGCTGTGACTCATGAGGAAATGAGGCAAAAGCTTTCAGTATGGACTAACTCAGAAAAGACCAGAAGCAGAGCTACAGCCGTAGCACAAAATGTATGAAAATGGATGAGCAATCAGCAAGCGTTCAAAGGCATGACTAACTAGCCAGTGGGTATAAATACCTTTGCCAATGACCTCTGACAAAGGTATTTCTACATCTTAACCTTTCCAAAGCAAAATAACAGAATGAAAGTCTCTTATATTCACAAACCTAGGACTGATCACCTCTATGAATTTAATATAGACAAGTTTTGCTGAAGAGTTCTACGCTACCTCCCCTCTTGTGTTAACCACAAGGAATAAGTTTTCAGAAAAAAGGATTCTAGATCCATTTCTTGGTTACATGAGAAAATAAAACAGCTAACCAATTTTAAATGACATTACCCAAAATAAACAGTAGCACACAGTCAAGTCTTTGCTTAGCTTATGAAGTTTCTGAGAATACTGATTTCATATGGTGTTGAAGTTTTAGAACTGCAGCAGTTTTATAACTGCTGTAATGTTTCCATTTTCACAACACATGACACATTACTGTGTCAGCATCTAATGGAAAGGCCAGTTTGTCAACAGGCAGTGGCCAAAACATATGACTACGTAGAGACACGACTGTATAAATCTCTCTGTACAAAATGTATTGCTTGAACAAATCCATAAATAACATAAGTGAAACTGAAATCATTATGCTTAATTAATTGTAAAAAGGGAATGTATGTAAGTCATTTGGGATCAAGAAAGGGGTGAAAACATGCAGCAGAAAAAAAATATATATATTTTTGCAACATACACCACCACGTAGAAAAGCAGGCAGCAGTCTGGCTTCCTCAAAGAACCATTTAGGAAAAGGTCATAGTAGTTGTATGCACTTTGGGCATTAAAAATGCTTTCCCTTCTGAAACTATCCCAAGTCGGAGACCCTGAAAATGCTAACAGATCCTAGGACTTGCCTTGCTCTGTTATGCATCATCGTTGCTTCATATAAGCATAATCCATAACCTTGAATTTCATACCACACCATTACATTGTTTCTATCTATTGATCCAGCCCCTCAGGTTCAGCCAATGCTACCTGTACTGCATTCAGGATGCAATGCTTTCTCTCTCTGTTTCTCCTTAAACACACAGGTATCATATATAAACTGCAGAAGTCCCTATGTTTGTATAAAAATACTCCCTGAAAATACAGCCATTTATTCATGTGCAATTTTGTGTTTCAAACAAGAAAATATTCACATGTACTTTGGGTTCCTTTATTTCTTAGCCCATCTTTAACAATGACTTGTGCAAATGTAATTTTTTTTAACTATTCAAGCAATATAAATGAAATGGGCTCAAGCAATGGAAACTCTTCTTTTGTTTAGTTCTCCAGATGACAGAATGGAAACCTGAGAATTGGATGTCATATTAGGATAACCAAAAAGATCAGATAGCTGCATGCTTTTGCTAGAGGTTAACTCTGCCTTTGCAAGCACATATTCTATGTTCAGAGAAACCTTGAAAAGATGTAAACAGTGGTACTTCTACATTTTTCTTTGAGCTTTTCCCACAATGCAGTGCACATCTACATGAGTGTTATCTATAACACACTTAACTTTCATGGTACATGTAATGAATTAGTGTTTAAGAATATGAGATAATGATTAAAAGCTGAAGAAGCAAACTTCTTGAATGACAAAGTGATACATCTGTTCCTTTGCTTTCCAGTCTGCTTTTTTTTCTGACAACTTGTAGCATTTTCTCCATCTGCAGCACCCCAGTTTTCCTTCCTCCCCTGTAACGGTTTCAGCTTGGCACTTCCTGCGTTCCTGCCTCAGACCACATTTTCATGTGGCTTCCCTGATAAATTACACTTTGGCGTTGTTTCTTCTGATTCTGAAAATCTGCCTGTTCCTTTGCTTTTTTTAAATAAGGACTCTCCATGTGCTCAGGGACCACTGTGAGCTCCTTTAAATTTACTCAGCAAAAGCAGTATTAGCACATCAGTTTGTGTGATCTCTGGAAAAGATACGGTGGAGTAGAGGCAGGCAGAGGTCTGGCCAGGTAGCTTGTCAACCTGATCTAGGGAGCACCCTGCATTTCTTTGACACCAAACTTTTGGTTTAGTATCACAAAGATCACTTGTATTACTGAAGGTTAATTACACACGCTGTTAGAAGCTACAGTACATGCGAGGGCATCAAGCTAGCAGATGTATTGGTAACTGAGCCTTGAATCATTTGAAATGGTAAAGTCCCTCAAGCACCCTGGCAAGTCCTAGTCGAAGGGAACATTCATGTTCACAGCATGTCTGAGTCACATAAAAGCCCCAGTAACTTCATCTTCCTTACAAGCTCTTTTTCCCTGAAGTTTATGTGGCTATTATACAATTGAAGAATTAGCATAAAATACTTATAAAATCTTCAGTTCCCAGTAATAACCACAAAATAATGCAACTGAAGGTAATATAAAAAAAAAGAAATAGACTGGGAGCTTTTGGAATCAAACTCCATATTTATGACAAATATGTAAACAAAGGGCAAAGAGAAAGGTATATAGCAAAGAAGCAATCAGTATGAATATTTTCAATGCTTACTATGCTCAAACTGGCCCCAGCTTCCTACCAACCCAATTAAGGCTGAATAACAACAAATGGCAGACATTAGACAGAGACAGGTTTCAAAGGGAGACTATGAAATAGAGAGAGAATGATAGGGAATGAGGATGGTGTAGGACAAAAATTCGTGCTCCCAAAGCAGCTACATAGAAAAAAAATAAAAAATAAAAAATAGAAGTGATCATGTTAAAAATGTGAGTGCAGTGGTCAGATGATTAACACAAACATTATGGCCACAGCAACAGTCCCAACAATGATCTCAGGAAGGGACATTACAGAATTGTTCATCCATAAAAATAGTTTGTGAAGACAAAGACAGAACCCCTTTATTTTTACATGGTAAGTTAATCAGAGGTGAGATTTAAACTAGGTAAGGGGGTGAAGACAATGACAGGTGATGCTGTTAAAGCTTATTGGAATATGACTGATAATCTAGATTCTACAATTTAAATTTCTGAAGCTATTTCTTTCTAAGAGGACAAGGTGTTCCAGAAGCAGAATAAATATAGTGTGCCATTCATTAATAACACAGATTTAAACAGATGTCTTATTTCTAATTAACGCATATCCTCTAAGATTATTCACATGTACCCCTCCCCGGGATTGTTTTCAAAGAAGAAAAGGTGAGTGATGTCTCAGATTAAACAGTTTCACACACCATTATCTTAGTTTCTATACTCTCAGGCATACTCACCAGCCCTTCTTAGTTATTCTCCTCTTTATACTGGCAAATCAATTAAAATCAATTAAATTGTTTACAAAATCTTAACCTTGCCACAAAAATATTGAAGAATTGTCACTAAAAAGACATCTTACATAATTTCTTAATAGAAATAAGTTAATAATAGCATAAAACAGATCTTTTCCAATACAAAAATTTGCAATTACAGCTACTTGAAAATTTTCACTGGTAAAGTATTTAAATCAATGCCATGCATTGTTATAAAGGTAATGCCTAAGTTGGAAAGGTTTTAGTAAGTACCTAAAAGCTAATTTAATGGCAGCATTTTAGGACAGGTCCCATTATCTATCAAGAAATGGAACTCAGGATTCTCTACCTAGATCATAAATCCAGAGAGCCAATTAAAAGACAAATACTGAATGTCTGGTATAATTTAAACTTTGATGACCTTAAAATACTATACACTGTTAATTGAAAAGATGCTGCAAGGATAAGAGGCTTTGTTATGAGCCTCAGTCCAATACTTCTATTTTAGCTCTCTTTACAGACATCCCTAGTGCAACTATCACTTTGAGATCTGAAAGTAAGTATTTTCTTGTGTGGACAGAAGCAAAATCCATTAAAATTGTCCATTTACTCAATGAAAGTTATTTCTTTTTTGCTTACTGATTAGTCATGTGAAACAGTCTCTACTTACATTTACACAAGGTGAAAGTAAGCTTTGTCTCCCTCAGGCTGGTATTTTCCCATAAGCTGGTAGGAGTTAGAGCTGTAAGCAGGGCCAGTTTAGCAATCTGCAGTCTCAGTGCACTAGATGGTGTAGGCACAAGGTTAGAGTAGCACTGGATCTGGCATATGGAATGTGTAAAATGTATGTTCAGGAGTAGGAGGAAGACTGCCTAGCCTAGTGTGGGATGACACTAGTATGTTAAGTGCTCTTTTGTCATTCCATGACAGCAGTTATGTTCAAGGCACAAGCAGTGAATACCAAGACACTGCTCTCTGCAAAATCCTGCTATGCAGAACCTTGTGGAAGCATGTTTAGAAAGCCTTTGGCTAGCATACTTGCATAATGTAGCATGCCTAAATCCAGGGATTTAAGACCTAACCTGGCTGCATTTTAACAGTTCATGTATAGGAGCAGGGCTTCCATAGAAAAGCATCACCTCCTGAGAAGTTGTTTCCTCCTTTATTTTATGCTGTTGGAATGGATTTACTCTAATGCTACTTTATTAAAAGTACCCTTCTTGGGTTTCTTCATGTTGCTTTAGCTGTCAATTTTCTTCCATCCCATTTATAAATAATGCTTCCTATTTATCCTAAACAGCAACATTCTGCTTTCCAACTTCACAAGCTGTCAATCGCGAACGCTAATATAAGACCCAGTCTCTTAGAGCCTTAAAATACACATAAGAGATAGCTGCAAATTAGCCATAATGCACCTAACAACAGTTCTGCAAAACACTCAAGTGAAAATTAACACTTCAATTGCTAAGAAAGCTTGATAGAAAACCTTGCCTGTTGTGCCCTCACTGCAGCTGCTGCCTCACCACAGACCTCGTGAATTCAGTCACACCATTAATACAGATTGAGGGATAATAAGAGTACCAAATATCTGTGCATTAACTCTCAGGTAGAACCAGCCATCCACCTGCTACAACAGCAACTGCTTGAAGACCACTGCTCAGTCATTGTGTTCAGTGTGTGTGAGGTTTCCGTGCATGATTACCAACATCCCTGATTTTTTTGGCATCTCCGTGTAATTTCTCTGAATATGATCTATGCTACAAGTGCAGCTCTAAACATCATGTTCATGTCACCTAACTTGGTGGGTCAGAGCACACTGCATGCAAGATGCTGTCTTTCTCTGTTCACTGGAAGAATGCTGAAAGCTGCTAAACTAGCTGCCACAAAGAATATAGATTATTGCCACAGATAGACCCTGCTGGGACTACAAAATAAATATTTGGCTGAAGAAAAATAACATTCAGCAGTCAATACTGTAACATAAACCCCTGGAGAATTTAATCCCACTTTGTATTTTTTGAGTAGCTTCGATGAATGGAAAAGGGTTACTTGGCTAAACAAGAATCCACTTCATGAAAGGTTTTGATTAAGTAAGTTTGTAATGACAAAGTCAGACATGGTAATATATATATATATTTTAAATTAAAGTACTGGATCAACCACAGAAGTGACTGTTAAGACTTACAGCAATGATGAGGATAAGCTAGAGCATGAAGATTTGTTTTAGTGAGACTGAACATTTCACTGAGGTTTTTTTCCCCATCTTGCTTTAAAGCAGTTCATACTCCATGGTCCTATGGCTACCTGGACACAATATACAGCTGCACATGCACAACATCAGCACAACAACATACCTGACTAAGCTTTGCATACCTGACTAAGCTTTGTTAATACCATGCCTTAGCCCAGGTTCCAGGTGAGTGATAGCCCAGAACAAGCCTCTCAGGCACCAAAAAAAAAACAGTTTCAGGTGTATCAAATGTGTTTGAATACTTTATATTTGGAAAAAAATCTTGGAAAAAAAAATCTTGAAAAAAAAAATCTGAAATAAGCGAAACATTTTAGTTTCTCAACCTCAAGGATCTTGTCCCAAAACTATTTAGTTTGATTTTTGGTCACAGGCTCTGAAAGTAGCATTCAGATATTAAGTAGCAAAACAAAACTTAAAAACTACTGGTAAATAAGACACTAAGGCAAGCACAAAGTGATTAAAATGTAAAAACAGTTACAGGAATCAGTTCATTTCCCTTCTCCATCCCACTTGCAATACTGGTCACGAGAAAGGATTGTTTTCATCCCTTGTTTCAATTTGTGCCATAGTGGAAGGTATCTGAACGTTAATACTTACAGTATGCACTGAACCACAGTGCTGTATAGACTTGTTTTGACCTTTTGAACGTTCTACATTTTGAAGGACTCACCCTTTCAGCAATGCATCAGGTCCCCCATTTACAACCTCACCAACTGTGGGGAAGCAAGAAAATGTCTGGTGAGAGCTGAAAGAGTCTGTGAAAGTACATTCTGAGAAAAAGAAAATCTACTGAAGAATGAACGTCCAATCCATTCCTGAGAAAAAGATGAAAGAAGAATGGAAAATGTCATAAAACCAATTGATCCTCTTGAGAAAGCCAATAAGGAAAAAAAAATGTATCTTGTCAAACTCCTCTGCTTCTAATTCCCCCAGACCTGGCTTGGGTGCTCCACTAAAACCACCAGAATTTACAGCCTTTTGAAAAATCTACTTGTAAATCAGCCAGGCTTATGGTAACTTTCAAGGATTTTAAGTTTTTGCTCAAGAAAAGCAAAGTATGACAAAGATCACTCAAATATTCTTGATTTGCACATTTTTTAACAGGACATACTTGAGGTGGGCCTGGAAGAAGCATAGTTCCTTTGAGGCGGATTCTGGGGTTGTCATGGTGGCCCTTCCAAAGCACAAAGTGATCACTGGTATGGAAACTAACTGTGGGAAGTAATCCTGCCAGGCAGTACAGGTGCCATTATCACCTGTTACATTTGAAGGCCAATTAATATTTTACAAATAACAGAAAGCAAAAACCACATCCCCTTCAGCCATGTCCCACGTTCTTGCAGACATAGAGCAAAATATCCCTTAGTACAAAGGGAGAGAGTTTCAAGTCATAATTTAGAAGATGATGAAGAGAACAAGTCAGTTCACATCTAGCTAACATTACCTCACATTCAGAAGCAACCAAAGCAGATCAGAACCAACTCTCAACACTACTGAAACCAGCACCAACTGTAAGGGAGCATACAGGGTATAAGAAAGGTACTTATACATAAAGGCTAGTAACCTATTTCTATTTTATAGGCAGCAGCCTTTGCCACAAGTAGGGGAAGAGCAGGGAATAGTGACCTAATCAATGCATCTCCTTTCCCTGGCAGGTGCCAAGCCAATGGATTACAGAACCATTTTCTCACTGTTTTATGTGTATCTGCGCATTTTATATTCCCTTCTTTGCCTTGGCACATCCTCAAAGTGAAGGCATCCCAATTCCAACCATTTCTTCTCATTTTTAGCAGAACCAACATGTAGTGCCCCCATGCCGAAAAGTGAATTAATCTCTCCAGCTGTAATTTTTGCATCTCTAAACCACTTATTTATACTACTTTCTATTTCTTGAGATTAAAGAGAGATGGTGCTGCAAGGGTGATAGATTCCTGTAAGAAAGAATATGAACTTCTGGCTTGAGATCCCATTTTTGTTTCAAGAAACCAGGAAAATCCTGTTTAAAAACATGATGGAAATATTTTTCCCAAATGAAAGTGAGCCCAAGCAGTAATGTACAAGCAGGTACAGAATTCATTAAAGCAGTTTACAAGCTAATGTAGAAAATATACAACTTTTTTCTTTGCTATACCTATTGGAGTTACAGTTAAAAGCTCATGGAACCCCAGTGCCATTACAGTATATAACTTTATGAAGTCTAAGACTAAAAACCAAGGAGGTGCGAGCTTACTTCATTCTTTTTGTATACTGTTCAGTGCTCAATGGATTAGTATTTTTCTTCCAAGTGGCAATTTCTGTGCAGATACAAAGCAGCCATAAAGGTTTTTGAGATCCCAGGCTATGACCTTCTAAAGTCTGCACAAGTTAAACAAAGTTATGTGGCATGAACTGGCAGTGTGCGCTTGCAGCCCAGAAAGCCAACCGTATCCTGGGCTGCATCAAAAGGAGTGTGACCAGCAGGTCGAAGGAGATGATCCTGCCCCTCTACTCTGCTCATGTGAGACCTCACCTGGAGTATTGTGCGCAGTTCTGGTGTCCTCAACATAAAAAGGACATGGAACTGTTGGAACAAGTGCAGAGGAGATCCATGAGGATGATCAGGGGACTGGAGCACCTCCCGTATGAAGACAGGCTGAGGAAGTTGGGGCTGTTCAGCCTGGAGAAGAGAAGGCTGCATGGAGACCTCATAGCAGCCTTCCAGTATCTGAAGGGGGCCTATACGGATGCTGGAGAGGGACTCTTCATTAGAAACTGTAGTGATAGGACAAGGGGTAACGGGTTAAAACTTTAACAGGGAAAGTTTAGATTGGATGTAAGGAAAAAATTCTTTCCTGTTAGGGTGGTGAGGCACTGGAATAGTGTCGTGGTTTAAACCCAGTCAGGTAACTTGTTCACTCACTCCCCGTGTGTGGTGCCGTGCTGACAACAATCGAGGTCCGTGTCTGTCTCCCCCCCCCCCCACACACACACACCGGGGCTCTCCCCTTCCCCGCTCCCGGAGGAACGGGGAGGAGGATCGAGAGAGTGCAACTCCTACGGGTTGAGACAAGAACAGTCCAGCAACAAAATACCACCGCTACTGTCAGCTAAAACAATGATAAGGGAAAATAACATGGGAAGAGAATACGATACCACCGGCCAAGAAAGCGAGTTCCACCCGGAAGCCCCTGTCCTTCCGGGTAAACTCCCAGTTACCCCCCACCCCGGGCATGACGTGCTGTGGTAAGGAATACCTCCCTGGCTAGCCCGGGTCAGGCACCCCATCTCTGCTTCCTCACAGCTTCCCCTCCTCCCTGGCAGAGCATGAGCCTCACAGAGTCCTTGGTCAGGGTAAACATCACTTAGCAACAACCGAAAACATCGGCTTCACCAACACTGTTCTCAAACTAGAAGTCAAAACACAGCACTGCACCAGTTAACACAAAGGAAAAACATGATTGCTACTGCTGAACCCAGGACATTATCCACCCCTTATTCCATACCATTCACGTCGTGCTCAGATCCCACATTTTCAATACACCATCGCTCTCCCACATATATATATCCATATACATACAGACCAAGAGGAAAAACTCATTTTCTTAGTGCATGGACCAATCCCTATAATGCTGCCGAGTCCATTCGGTCCATGATGTTCAAAGTTCATTCTCTGTTGGGATGATGGCTGGAGGGAAGTCAGGGCCAGTCACTGGTGACCTGGAGACATCTAGTTGATGGGCTATAAAAGCATTACACAGCAGGCAACGGCATACAATTGAGTTCACTGGCTGTTTTCCCCTAAAATCAAATCCCCTTGAGGTATACATCGGACTTCCCCATCTTCCCGCATTACCCACCAAGTATATCCAGGTCCCTGAGCAAAAGCAATCCCACGAGTGGGTTTGCCTTTACCTGAAGCAGGAATAACCCAGACTGTCTTCCCCAGCAAATTCTTCATATGCACCACGGGAACTCTGTCCCCCTCTACAATATGTAAAAGTTCTGACTGGGCTGGGCCGGCCCTGTTGGCAGATCCTCTGGTGTTGACCAACCAGGTGGCCTTTGGTAAATGTGTATCCCAATGCTTGAAAGTTCCCCCACCCATCGCTCTCAGTGTAGTTTTTAACAGCCCATTGTACCGTTCGATTTTCCCAGAGGCTGGTGCATGGTAGGGGATGTGATATACCCACTCAATGCCATGCTCTTTGGCCCAAATATCTATCAGGTTATTTCGGAAATGAGTCCCATTGTCTGACTCAATTCTCTCTGGGGTGCCGTGTCGCCACAAAATCTGTTTCTCAAGGCCCAGGATAGTGTTCCGGGCAGTGGCATGGGGCACAGCGTATGTTTCCAGCCACCCGGTGGTTGCTTCCACCATGGTAAGCACATGGCGCTTGCCTTGGCGGGTTGGTGGCAGTGTGATATAGTCAATCTGCCAGGCCTCCCCATATTTATTCTTCAACCATCATCCTCCATACCAAAGAGGCTTTAACCGCTTGGCTTGTTTAATTGCAGCACATGTTTCACCCTCATGAATAACCTGGGCAATAGTGTCCATTGTTAAGTCCACCCCTCGATCACGGGCCCATCTATATGTTGCATCTCTGCCCTGATGGCCTGAAGTGTCATGGGCCCACCGGGCCAAAAATAATTCACCTTTATGTTGCCAATCTAAGTCCATCTGAGCCACTTCAATCTTAGCCGCTTTATCCACTTGTTGGTTGTTCTGGTGTTCCTCAGTGGCCCGACTCTTGGGTACATGGGCATCTACATGACGTACCTTCACCACCAGGTTCTGCACCCTGGCAGCAATATCTTTCCACAGTGCAGCAGCCCAGATGGGTTTACCTCTGCGTTGCCAGTTGCTCTGCTTCCATTGCTTCAACCACCCCCACAGGGCATTTGCCACCATCCATGAGTCAGTATAGAGATAAAGTACTGGCCACTTTTCTCGTTCAGCAATGTCCAGGGCCAGCTGGATGGCTTTCACCTCGGCAAACTGACTCGATTCACCCTCTCCGTCAGCAGTTTCTGCAACTTGTCGTCCAGGACTCCATACAGCTGCCTTCCATCTCCGATGCTTTCCCACAATACGGCAAGAGCCATCAGTAAACAAGGCATACTGCTTTTCTCTTTCTGACAGTTTATTATATGGTGGGGCCTCTTCAGCGCGCACCACCTCCTCCTCTGGTGACATTCCAAAATCTTTGCCCCCTGGCCAGTCCATGATGACTTCTAGAATGCCTGGACGACTGGGATTTCCTATTCGAGTTCGTTGTGTAATTAGTGCAGCCCATTTACTCCATGTAGCATCAGTTGCATGATGTGTAGAGGAGACCCTGCCTTTGAACATCCAGCCCAGCACGGGCAGCCGGGGTGCCAGGAGGAGCTGTGCTTCAGTGCCAATCACTTCCGAAGCAGCTCGAACCCCTTCATAGGCTGCCAGTATCTCTTTCTCAGTTGGGGTATAGCTGGCCTCAGATCCTTTATATCCCCGACTCCAAAAGCCGAGGGGTCGACCTCGAGTCTCCCCTGGAGCTTTCTGCCAGAGGCTCCAGGTAGGACCGTTCTCCCCAGCTGCAGTGTACAGCACATTTTTTACATCTGGCCCGGTCCGGACTGGTCCAAGGGCTACTGCGTGAACTATCTCGCGTTTAATTTGCTCAAAGGCTTGTTGTTGCTCAGGGCCCCATTTAAAATCATTCTTCTTCCGGGTCACATGATAGAGAGGGCTTACAATCGAACTGTAATTTGGGATGTGCATTCTCCAGAACCCCACAGCACCCAAGAAAGCTTGCGTTTCTTTCTTATTAGTTGGTGAAGACATTGCTGTTATCTTGTTGATCACATCTGTGGGGATCTGTCTACGTCCATCTTGCCATTTTATTCCCAAAAATTGAATCTCCTGTGCAGGTCCCTTGACCTTACTCCGTTTTATGGCAAAACCGGCTTTCAGCAGGATTTGGATTATTTTCCTCCCTTTCTCAAAGACTTCTTCCGCTGTATCGCCCCACACAATAATGTCATCAATGTATTGCAGGTGTTCTGGAGCTTGCCCCTGTTCCAGTGCAGTCTGGATCAGTCCATGGCAAATGGTAGGGCTGTGTTTCCACCCCTGGGGCAGTCGGTTCCAAGTGAACTGGACACCCCTCCAAGTAAAAGCAAACTGTGGCCTGCACTCTGCTGCCAAAGGAATGGAGAAAAATGCATTGGCAATATCAATCGTGGCATACCACTTGGCTGCCTTTGACTCTAGTTCATACTGAAGTTCTAGCATGTCCGGTACGGCAGCACTCAATGGTGGTGTGACTTCATTCAGGCCACGATAGTCTACTGTTAGTCTCCATTCTCCATTAGACTTTCGCACTGGCCATATGGGGCTATTGAAGGGTGAGCGGGTCCTGCTGATCACCCCCTGACTCTCCAGTCTACGGATCAGCTGATGGATGGGAATCAGGGAGTCTCGGTTGGTGCGATATTGCCGCCGGTGCACTGTTGTGGTCGCAACTGGCACTTGTTGTTCTTCAACTTTCAGCAACCCCACAGCAGAGGGATCTTCTGAGAGACCAGGCAAGGTGGACAGCTGCTCAATTTCCTCAGTCTCCAAAGCAGCAATACCAAAAGCCCACCGGTACCCTTTTGGGTCTTTGAAGTACCCTCTCTTGAGGTAGTCTATGCCGAGGATGCATGGAGCCTCTGGACCAGTCACAATAGGGTGCTTTTGCCACTCCCTCCCAGTCAGGCTGATTTCAGCCTCCAGCACAGTCAACTCTTGGGATCCTCCTGTTACTCCAGAAATATAGATGGGTTCCACCCCTTGACAGCTTGATGGCATCAGGGTACACTGTGCACCGGTATCTACTAGAGCCTTATACTTCTGTGGGACTGATGTGCCAGGCCATCTGATCCACACAGTCCAGTAAATCCGATTGTCCCCTACCTCCACCTGGCTGGAGGCAGGGCCCCTCTAATGGTCGTCACAGCATTGGACACTTAAGTCGTGTTGAAAGGGATTATTCTTCGTTATCACAGGAGCTGGAGTAAAAATCAGCTCTTCCACTCCATCTGGGAAACTGCTCACCAGAGACTGAAGCCGTAGCTCTCATGGGACGATCAGTCTTGGCCCTTGCTCCCCTCTTCAGTTCACTCACCCGTTCCTCCAAAGCTGAAGTAGGTTTTCCATCCCACTTTGTCATGTCTTCTCCGTGATCCAGCAGGTAAAACCATAGGGTACCCCGTGGCGTATACCTTCTGTATCTCCTCTCTTGAACAATAGGACGTCTTTTGTTAATAGCTGAGACGCGTGTTGGTACACGTGAGGAGCTGGATAAATCAGATACATCGTCCCTCAATTTTTCGAGGTCCTGGGACAGTTTTTTCACAGCTGAGATGATGGAAGGAGTGAGATTGTCTTCGAACTCTCGGAGTTTATGAACCATTTCATCCACTGTTAGTGGTACTATGTCATTCCAGGTCACAGTTGCCAATGAATGGGCATATGATGACGGTGCATTCCGTGTAAGTTTTCGCCACATGGGTCGTGTACATTCAACTTCATCTGGATCTATAGGTGTATCCCCGTTATTCGGCTTGATGTGATAGATCATCTCTACGATGGCCGATTCCCTCAGAGACTGGATGCCTTTGTCTATAGTAGTCCACTTGGCCGAACGACTCGTAACATCGTCCTTGTACGGAAACCTTTCTTTCACAGCTGCCAAGAGCCTCCTCCAAAGGCTGAGGGACTTCTTCTCTCTTGCAATTGCTTTGTCAATTCCCCCTTCTCTAGCAAGTGATCCCAGCTGCTTGGCTTCTGTACCTTCTAGTTCGTGACCATCGGCCCCATTGTCCCAGCATCGGAGTAACCAGGTGATGATGTGCTCCCCTGGTTGACGGGTAAAATCTTTTCGCATATTCCGCAGCTCGGTTGAGGTCCGAGGTCGAGAAGTTACCTCTTCTTCTTCTTCTTCGTCATGTGAGGATGACTCCTGATCAGATTCTGGACCGGGTGGTGAATTCATTGGTTCTTCATCTCGCTTCACCCTTTTTGCCTCCTTTTTGCTTGTTCTCTTGCGTACAGGGGCAACTGATATTGGTACGAATTGGTCCTCTGGTTTGGCTGCAGTGATTATCACTGTGGTTTGAGTGGCGACTGTACTTGTTGCTGGGGGTGGTGTAGCTATTGTGCTTGGAGCTGGGGTAACCGCGATGTCTGTTGCAGTTGAAGTTTGAGCAGCTGCTGTACTTGCCACTGGGGTAGCTGCGCAGTTCATTGCAGCCAAAGTTTGAGTAGCGACTGTCACTTTGCCCTCAAATCCGCCGACATTCTTTTCCTTTTGAAGGTGCTGGATAGTGTTGAACAAGGCCCTGTAAGCATAGGCCAAGCCCCAGCACGTTGCCGTGATTTGTCCATCTCTGGTATGGCCAGAATGACCACACACCTCATTTAAGTGTTTTACTAATTCTTCTGGATTTTGCAGTTGTTCGGTAGTGAAATTCCAAAGTACTGGAGGGGCCCACTGACCTAGATACTTGCCCATACTATCCCACACACCCTGCCACTCATGGCTGTCCAGCCTCTGGGAAAATCTCTCGGTCCTCCTACATCGTCGTTTGACCCCAGACAAGACCCAAACCTGAATCTGCTTAACTCTTGAAATCAGTAGTGGGCAAAACACACTCTGTATGCATGTTAGCATGGTGATTCCCATCACCATCAGCAAACAAGTCTCAACAGCATTAAAAGGCCATTCAAAAAATTCAAAACTCTCAAATGTAAATGGTCTGGGGGGACGACTAGGAGGGTAAAAGGATGTCTCCTTCACAGGTTGAGCACCTGAGAAGGAGAAAAAAGATGTGTAATTGCTAAGCACCTCCATCATATACCTCCCAAAGTATAAAGGTGGTGACCACACTGGGAACATAAGCCAGATCAGTTTCATGATCAATGATTCTATTGTATTACAAGTCATTACCATAAAGTACAATGGGATAAAAACCTTAGCCCAAGCCCCACACTTGAAAAACACTAATACAGCGAATACCGGATGGACGTAAGATATGATATACTGAAACTGTGAGATCAAGAGGAAAAACCTTGAGAGCCAATAAATCAGCATTGTGACGAGTGACTATCAATCCAGTCAGATCTGTTCTTATCTCAACCCCTCGTGCCCCACGTTGGGCGCCAAAAAGAACTGTCATGGTTTAAACCCAGTCAGGTAACTTGTTCACTCACTCCCAGTGAGTGGTGCCGAGCTGACAACAATCGAGGTCCGTGCCCGTCTCCCCCCCCCCCCCCCCCGCACCGGGGCTCTCCCCTTCCCCGCTCCCGGAGGAACGGGGAGGAGGATCGAGAGAGTGCAACTCCTACGGGTTGAGACAAGAACAGTCCAGCAACAAATCACCACCGCTACTATCAGCTAAAACAATGATAAGGGAAAATAACAAGGGAAGAGAATACGATACCACCGGCCAAGAAAGCGAGTTCCACCCGGAAGCCCCTGTCCTTCCGGGTAACTCCCAGTTACCCCCCCCACCCCGGGCATGACGTGCTGTGGTATGGAATACCTCCCCGGCTAGCCCGGGTCAGGCACCCCATCTCTGCTTCCTCACAGCTTCCCCTCCTCCCTGGCAGAGCATGAGCCTCACAGAGTCCTTGGTCAGGGTAAACATCACTTAGCAACAACCGAAAACATCGGCTTCACCAACACTGTTCTCAAGCTAGAAGTCAAAACACAGCACTGCACCAGTTAACACAAAGGAAAAACATGACTGTTACTGCTGAACCCAGGACAAATAGGTTGCCCAGGCAGGTTGCGAATGCTCCATCCCTGGCAGTGTTCAAGACCAGGTTGGACGAGGCCTTGGGTGATATGATTTAGCGTAAGGTGTCCCTGCCCATGGCAGGGAGGCTGGAACTAGATGATCTTAAGGTCCTTTCCAACCCTAACGATTCTATGATTCTATTACCACATTACAGCATGGTGACTAAGAGCTATCACTGACTGAAAACGTCCCTCTCAGAGGTGACACACAACCTGTCCCACCAGAGCAAGGCTTTGGGTCACTAGAAGACAGCACTCAGGGAATAAAAGAATCCTGTATGTGTGTGTGGGAGGACAGGTAAAGGCTGTATTACTGGGGCTGAATGAATCGATCAAATATGCATCAGGCAGACAGCTAATGAATCCTTATGGTTTGCATCTTGCTGAAGCCACAATTTTATTAATAAATCTCATCTCTTATTACCTGTGATAACTCCCATGTTAGGGGTCCTAATTTTCCCATAATCATTTAGCAAAAGGCAGCGATATCCTCTTGCTCACCTTATCTCCACAAAACACATGCATACCCACTGCCCACACCCCGTTACCTTCTCTTCCTACCCTGCTCATTGCTTCAGGGTTAAGGAACACAGCTACATTAAGGAACTGGAGGGGATTTTGTCCACTTTATTAGTTGAGTGCCCTCTACTCTTCCCTCTTTGAGGCAAACAATCTGACATGAAGAGATGCTGATGTTTAGCTCCTTCCTCCAAGCCTGCCTGTATATTAGAAAATTAGCTAACCCCTCACTAATGCTTTCTGGAGCATGCTCACAGTTTTTTCATGAGCACGCTCTTAACATCTAGGCCTGACATGGGGTAAAATACTGAATCAGATCATTCAATCACCTGTATCTGCTGCTGTACCTCGTACTAGTCAAACTCAGCATAAGGGCCACACTATTCAGCTCATCCCAACAAACCACATCCACAACATGTTCTTAACATTGTTCTGAAGAGTTGTATTTTGTTTTACAGCTTCATGGTCTAGTATTTCTAATATTTAAAATCTAGGCTTCAGTGTATAACAGGGTACCATGCCCACATGGAGTGTTTTCCTCACAAATTGACAAACTGTTCAAAAAGTTCACCCCCTTTTAATTGACATCTCAGCACTTAATTTACACCTTTTAAAAGTCACTTTTATAAAACACTGCCATTCTCACCTTCCCCATCAAAATCTCTTTCACAAATACTTTAGTTAACAATGATCATGCCTGTTTGCATCTTGACTGCAGTCAATTTTCTGTGACAAAAGGTTTAAATAACTCCCACTGCAGTCTTTATTGTTTTCCAGCTGACCTCCAGCTCAGTGGAGATGCCCATCTCCTTTATATTTTATGCTCTCTTACCCTCTATAGCTTGAGAAACAGAACTCTCAAGCTTTAGTTTCAGAAAACTACTTTGGTTTCATTTTACCCAGATATTACAACAGCAAGAGCTGTATGTCCTAATGAAAGGCTGTAAGTACAGCAAATCAGAATGGAAAGGGGGAAAAACCCCACACAACTCTCACCAGAGGATCCTCTTCCTGCTTTCTGAAAGAGAGAGTTCCAATTACTTTCTTCTCTCTTCTTGTACTATTACCTGCCTCTTTGCAGTCCTTTCTCTTTAAAACACCCAGCTGAGCCCCTGTTTATGGATTAAGCTCTTTTCAGCTGGGCTTCATGACTTTCTCCTCCTGAGGTAATAATCTCTGTTATCTCCTTTTTGTTACTTATTTGCTCAGTCTGTGACCACCACCATGTCATTAATGTATATATGCATAGATAAGTGGCCGAAAAGATACCCTATTTCACAACATACATTTACCCTATAGATATTTTTGTTCATAACAGGTATCTTGCTCTATCATCGTCACATCTCCTGTGTGAGGATGATCCAACTCAGATTATACTGTTTTTCAGTCAATACTGAAATCAGTACAAATGTGACACTATGGCAGAAAGAGCCAAATGGCATATTAAAATGGACTGGATATCAGATTTGTCTAATTCCAGAACTCTGTGATTTAGAAAACCTGTAATGAATATAACATCACAGACTTATAAAGCTCAAAATATCTTGATACCTCCTTAGGTTTCATGCCAGTCCACATAAACTTCATGTTTTCAGTTCACTAAATAAAAGAAAAATAAACGCAACTTTGGAACAGTTAATATAGAACTGATCTGATTAGAAACATCATTCTGCTGGAAGAAATGCACTTTCCATATGCCACAATCTATGTAATAAAAACAAAGCCCTATTCCAACCTCAGGTAAGAGAAGAGTAACAAGGTGCAAGAACTGCCTTTCAACATACCAGACAATACTGTCCCACATGTGCTGCCCCATTTCCACTACTGTTTCTGCAGGCAGACATCTGCCTGCTTCTCCACAGCAAGGGGGACCCTGCTGAGGGAAACTGGAGAGAGAAGAGCATATTTCAACATAAAACTCATCCTGAGCTAGGAATAAAAGAAGAAACTTCAAGGTATGAGCTGTGGGAGAGGTGTGATCTGTCTTGAGCCTATCGCGGCTGGTTTCAGCCAGCTGGGTATCAGATGGCACCAGCTTGCACCACTTGAGCCAATCAGAGAAGGGCATCTATGTACTCCAGCCAATCAGAGGAGCTTGTGGTGCAGTTGCTGAGGTAAGATGGTGGGAGCTGCTGGAGCACATGTAGAGAATGTAAGAAGTGTAAAAGGACATCGATGGTGGCCACTCTTGGAAGGAGGTGTGCTGTGCTAGAGGAGGCACTTCTGCCAGGATTGCAAGGGATTCTGTGCAGTGCATCCCATGTGAAAAGATATGGAATGGACCTCTTCAGGGCTCACCTCTGTGGTGCAAAAAGAGCAGCTGAAACCAAAGTGGTTAACAAATATTTGGAGAATTTATCAGTTCCTAGATGCCCATCACCCACTTCTTTTACAAACACAGCCAACGCATTTTCTATATATTCCCACCTCTTAAAAAAAAACCATTCCCATACCTACAACCAAAATTTCAACTGATACTGACTATATTTTTAGCATGTTGACTATCTTTATTTTTCTGTAGCATTTGGAAAAGAAGTCCCTTTACGTACAACCAAAATTCCCTTACCTGCAACCAGAATTTCAATTGATAGTGACTGTACTTTTTTTTTCCATATTGGCTAATTTTCTGCAACATTTGGAAAGGAAGTCCTACAGCAGATACAGTAATCCTGGTTGAAGAACACATCTGGTTAAGTGGAAATGTGAGTTTCAAAGAGGACTGATTTTAGAAAGAAGAAAAACAGAAAGTCTAAATAATTATTCTTTTTTTTCTTCTCAAAAGTAAATCAATTTATTAATGCAATCTTAAGATACATTTCATTAGATGAGCGTTTGTCTTTTTCTGTGGAAAAAATATTAAAATAATTTTCTAATACCAAAAATGAGTAACAAATCAAGATCACTGCAACCTTCTGCAGTCCACTTCTGTATGCAGATAGAAACACCAGCAGAATTTGTGATTTCATGGCTACTGTTCATCATATTTATCCTTTGCCCCACTAGAGTAAAAGCAGAAAATGCCAATGAATAACTTTTCAAGTAGTCAGATTCAGGAAAGTTTTTGTACCCTACCACATGCAATTGTCATCATCCTATATGAAGAAAATGGTCAAGGTGAAAAGATAAACAAGAGACTCTAAAGACACATTAAATTTTTTCAGCAAGTGTCACTTTCACTGATTCAAGAAGTGCAGTTAACTTTCCATACCAGTCTACTCTTTGTTATCAGTTTTATACCAGACCAGATACGACAGTTGTTCAAAAAGATAAACTGAGATGTCAACATACTTTCCAATTTTGAAATTGTAAAATGTAAATATTTAATGAGCTGATTTAGATACTTGAATTCTACATCTGTGTTTGACTTATTTGCTAATATTGTCAGGATGTTTTTCTTATACTTTTTTCTTTTTTCTTACTTTTTTTTTTACAAATTTCTTCAACCTGCCAATTCTAGGACTAACACATTTCATCTGTAAAGTCTCTGTCAGTGGTCAAGAAAATAAATGTCTTCTCTCCCTTCCCTCCCTCATGCTAAGCCATGACATTTTTGTGTATCTCCAGATAAGCAGAACATAATTTAGTAAAACAGCTTTGCAGAATATCCATATTAAACTTAGAAGAAAATCTTCCTTAGATGCTTGTTTTTCAGGGTGTTGCATAGAGTTCTTTTTCACATTTAAGGCTAGTCTGGATATTGCTTTATAATGCATTGCACTAAGTGTACACTCTTCTTGATATTTCAGTTTTGTGCAAAAATCTAGTGGCTAAATTTCAAACATGATGACGTTAATTTTCCAACCTGCTAAATAATCCTAAATTAAACTTGCAATAACTTGCTAAGAGCCAAAAAATGATTTTGCCATTTAAGGTAACCACAAAAAGCAGGGCAAACATAGCAAAGTGACTATAATGTGATCTGCTGTCTCAGTCAGTTCATCAGTCTGTTACCTGGTGCCACCATGGTGTAATTGTGTGTGATGTCCTCAGGTAAGCTGTGGATTCTGGCCATGCCATTCAGGGTCTACTTTGCTTGAGTAGCCAGAAGGGTCACGACACATCAGCAGGATGACATGCAAAGTTAAGGTTTAATTTTAATCTTTGCAGACTAAAATATGAGCTGGTATGTGTTGGAAAACCACAATTTGTGATATGCACAGCTGCAATAAAACAGAAATTACCAAATCTAACAAAGGAAAAAGAGAAGGTAATCTTGTCATTTTTATTTTAGCATTAGCACAAATAAGTGACACCTTTCTCAAGGACAGATTACCAGCTCAGCACCAAATCTTCCAGGCTTACAGTAGTTATTTAAAGAAGCTTCATGTACATTAAAACAGAACTGTTATCTTAAAAAATTAGGTTATGCATATTTTTAACAGTTGGAACTCTTGGAAAGAAAATGTATGTTTGATATTCTAATCAGTTTGTTAACGGAAGCTATCTAATCAAAACTTATTTGCTTAACTAGACAAAATATTTAACAAACTAGCTGCTTACAACATCTGCTAAAGAAGTGACACAATATCCTTTTGAACTAAAACACACACACAAAAAAAGACCTATGGAAGCAGACTCACCATCAATTACAGTATAAAAATGACTTCAGAAGAATTTATTCTGATCTCCAGCAGTATCTTTTATATAATCTTCTTTGTAAAAATTTAAACATATTTTAAGTAGCACATCAGCAGCTCCTACTTCCAACAACTCAACTCACAAGACAGACAAATACCTTTGCTGGCAGACTAAGAGCTGAAAAACTTAAGCATTTACTGACTTGGATGCGCATACACATGAAGAACACTTTTATGGGACATAGAGTTTTTTAATACATGACAGGACACATAACAACCCAGATCCTAGAGTACAAAGCACTGACAACTAGAGACAATGCACTGAAAAATACTTCTGGCACAAAGCACATTTTTTGCCCTACCTATTAACACTGAGGAGAGATTTTAGGCACACAGGATTTTGACAGAAGTATTCCTAAAAACCATTGCCCAAATGTCTATATCCATATTCAGTTTCAATTTATCATGGGGTGAAATCCTGGCACTGAAAGGTCAATAGAACAACTACCTTTGGCTTCTATAGTAACAAAGTTTCCCTCTACATCATTAATCTAGAATGTAATTCCTTATCATTATAATTCAGAACAACCTGTCAAGAAATGGGAACAAATCCTGAAACAGTTTTTATAAACTATGTTATTTCCATGTTCTTCATTGCAGCAACAAATTATGAATCCACATTATAACGACGTAACACATACAAACTGGAGGAGAAAAAAAAAAAGAGAAAAGGGACAAGAAACTTCACATTTGATGCTTTTCACTATTATGCAAGTGCTCAAGATCAAATGGTTAGCAACATTCAGAAAGCAGCTATTTGTGAAGTTTGTAGAATTACATGGGGAAAAGAAATGACAAAAAAAACAAAAAACCTCTCAAATCTTTAGATGTACACGGTTTCTTTTTTTCTGAAGTAAGTAATGAACAATGTAAATAAAGAATGTTTATACTGCATTTCAAAGATATTTAGTGTGACACAATGCAGAGTCCCACTCCAAACAGGCAATAAAATGCGGTGAGAACACTTCTTTCAGAGTGTTTGGAACTATTAGAGAATAAATTATCATCACCCACATCAAACAGATAGTTTCATAGACTGTAAGGCCCATTGTCATCAACAGGAAACACCATGAGACTTTACATAGCTTGGATGTTGTCTCTGTTATTATCAGTGACTTGGGTTGGGGGTCAGAAAAACAAAATAGTGACAAAATTTGAGGTTAACACAAACAGTAGTGGAACAGCTAATATCAGTGGATGACTCACTGACAGAGTGTCCTGGATGACTTGGCAAGCTGAGGACAAGGAAACAGCATGCTTTATAGCATAGGCAATTATTAAGTCAAACAAAGATCAAAACCCCCAATGCCTGACTTCCAAAATGGAGGATTCTATCTGGAAAAGCAAGAGTTTTGAAAACAGTTTGAGAAGAATGTTGTTAGAGCACAGGACTGCTGTATTTATTTTTAGGTGATAGCCAATCCAAAAATTAAAAGAAATTTTGATCAGGTGGATGCATAATAGTAACTAACCCCTAATAGTCTACCTTTAGATTCTTTATTTTTTGTGTTTGGTTTTTCAAATGTTAAGTCAATCTCAAAATACGAATGAACTTTTTTAAAAATCCCCACCGTTACACCTCATCCTGTCACTTCTTTTTCATCTGAACTATTCACTGAAATTATCCTGGATTTGCAAATAGTTTTAGTGCCTTAAAGTTTCTTTGTTCAATTAATAAAGTATTCAGACAGAAAATACTGGTGTCTACTATTATTTCACTTAATTTATCAAAGGGAAGGTGAGCATATGGGAACCAAAATACGGGTCTAAGATGTGGAAAAGAGCCTTGAGAATTGGCTCTTGAGTATAGAGGAGAAGCTGATGCACTCTCATAAAAATGTCAGGGAAGAGCAGACAACAACATTAATGTAATAGAATTGCAGAGAACAGCTTTCATTCCTCCACAGCACACACCTGTTTAAGAATATATAGCAATCACTTCACTTGTACTTGAAGTCACCAAGACAAAAGCTGTGGGTGACTTGAGATCTCTCTCTGCTTGTTACTCTATTTTGTTCTTTGCTGTGCTCTTCAGTTTTTCTGTGTCCCATTTCCTTTATGAACAGAAGCATTCTTTTTTTCTCATTCCCTATTGCTTTAAGGATATGGTTAAAAAAGGATTCAGTACTGAGTCTATTACTTGATTATTATAGTTTATGTTCCCTATAGAAGTGTCTTGTATTTGTAGTATTCAGTTCCTTCCTTAAGTTGCTCCATACTGCTCCTCTTTTATTGCAAAGTTGATTTCCTCCTCTCTTCTTTCCTGAAACCACTTTTTGCAACTTTTGGTCTTCTTCCCTGCTCATCACCCCTTCCTTTCTAAATGCTCCTGCTCATCACCCCTTCCTTTCTAAATGCTCCTGCTCATCACCCCTTCCTTTCTAAATGCTCCTGCTCTTGCAGGAAGGAGTGACGCAAGTCCCCAGACTGAACTAGGATCTTTCTTTTTGTCTCTTCTTCCAGATTGCCTGACCTTTAGTTGTTTCCAGCCATACTCCACCTTCACCTTTACTATCTGCTCCCCAGAGAGTGAGAAAGCAAAACTGAAAGGTATCATTTGAGGGCCACAAAGGTGGTCAGAGGGCTGGAGCACCTCCCCTGTGAATAAAGGCTGAGAGAGATGGGATTGTTCAGCCTGGAGAAGGTTCCAGGGAGACCTTAAATAACCTTTCTAATACCTAAAAGGGGTTTACAAGAAAGCTGGAGAGGGATTTTTTTTCAAGAGCATGTAGCAATAAAACAAGGGGGAATGTCTTGAAACCGAAAGATGGTAGATTTAGATTGGATATCAGAAATAGATTCTTTATTGTGAGGGTGGTGAAGCACTGGAACAGGTTGCCCAGAGAACCTGTGGATGTTGCATCCCTGGAAGTGTTCAAGGCCAGGTTAGATGGGGCTTTGAACAACCTGGTCTAGTGGAAGGTGTCCCTGCCCATGGCAGGGGGGTTGGAACTCGAAGATCTTTAAGGTCCCCTCCAACGCTAACCATTCTGTGATTCTATGAATCTATGATTCTGAATGCCTTCATAGTCAAGGGAGTGTTTTGATATACCTGACAGATGAGTTTCAGAGGTGCTGACAGCCCTTTCATTCACCTAAGCAAGCAATCAAACTCTTGATAGTACAAAAATAGAAAAGTGGAAGAATATTATGATTTATTTTTAAGAGTGAAACACAATTACTCATGTATGAAATATAGCTGTAGTAATATGTTTTTTCTCATATGTTTATGAGCTGCACTTGTTCATGGCAAAAGAAATATATTACCTAGGCACCTAAGCAAAAAATGAGGCATTCTAAGCATCAGTCCCAGCTTCTTACTTAGGGGCTACCAGCATAACAACAGGAACAGAGGACATAATCCGTTTGCAGACGAAGCCAATTTCTTTCTTCACAGCCACT
Organism: Pezoporus wallicus; assembly: GCF_028554395.1. Lineage (NCBI taxonomy): Eukaryota > Metazoa > Chordata > Aves > Psittaciformes > Psittacidae > Pezoporus > Pezoporus wallicus. Next base: position 5,058,454 of record NW_026639744.1, read on the forward strand.
TCACCTGAGTCAGCAGACACAAAGGCTTTTCACAAGTGCCTCCTTCAGCTCCCTACATATCTTTCCTTGAAGACTATTGTCACTGGGCTAGGTATTTCCAAGGACAAAGTAAAAGCAGGTGGTATTTTGAACAGCAAAGCTGTAGTGGAGAACTTGCTAGAGAAGACGTGAGTCAGACTGAGGCAAATCTTATTAGAAGACAAAACAATTTAAGAAAGCTACATTCCAGCCATAGAACATAATTACAGAAGAACGAGAAAAAAGCTAAATTTTGGAATCTAGAGTATGTATAGCAATTTGTAAGCTCCATTCCAATGCTACTGCAGAAAACGAGGGTCAGAGGCATGATGTTGCCACACCTATGGCAAATAAAATGTTTCTGTCACAAGTCATAAACACCACAATCTGAATAAAAATAAACAGTTTCAATTTATTTCTGTTTAGTAATTGATACTCTGTTTTAACATCCAGAGGCTTTAATCAAGATGGAATATACCTGCATTAGGTACGTACAAACACACAGAGTGTCTAACCCACAATACTTAAAAAGCTGAAACAGTCAAAATGGATGGGACAATGAAAATTTGAACCCTTTGGTGGTTTTGTTAGTTGAAGAGTAGAAACCACAGGACAGACAGACAAAACCCGTTAAGTAAGACACTACATTTCGCCACAGGATATTTGCACATAGTTGAAAAGAACTGAATCTAGTTTTCAGATGGTGGTAGAACCATACAAAAAGACTTCAAAGCTATCTACTCTCACTGAGCTATTTTCAGTGATTACTACTCAGTCATGTTTGGAAAACCAAAGCTCAGCTGAAGCATTAGCCCCCCCTCCTCCTACAAGGAGAGTTACAAACAAAAAAATCCCCTAGTTTGAAATTAGCACACCTCCTGGAAAAGTCCCAAAACTACTAAATTGGAAAAAATCAACTAAAGGTCACCTCAGATTCTCACAGGAAATGGTAGGTGAGCTTAATAGGTTTTGTTTATGATTTCTTTATGAATTTAGACTGATGTTTTAAATTTTTAATTACAAGAAATACTGAGAAGTCAGATAGGTAGGTAATAAGAATTCACAGCTAGAAAGTATTCATTTTTCAATTCATTTAGTAGTGTGTCTCAAATCTCTTCAAATTGTTATGACTTGCCCATTGCTGACATACAGCTCTGGGACAAAAATGTGCTACTGTCATTTGAAAGTCCTGCTGGTAGCACAAGATGTCCAATAAAAAGACCGTCAATACAAAATCTGCAAGAAAAGCTTTGGGCATTTTCTGCACATCATAAATGTGTTTGAAATGCTCCCTTGAAGGTCTGACTTATTGATCATTACATTGAAAGCACTCTGATCCGAAACATTATAAGATATCAAATTAGGTGCATTTGCCATTAAAAATGAGCCATCATCAACACTTTAGTACTGGAGAATCTGTAGCATCACAGAGTTGTAGGATTTAGAGTGACTTTGCTACATCAATTCATTTTTCTACCCGGGATCAGCTATCCTGCATCTTTTCTGACTTATGTTCTGCAAGATCAACAGCATCCCTTGAGAATCTAATCCTAGATAAATTAATTTAACATTGAATGCAGTATTTAATTTTCCTCACCATGAAAACACCACACTTTCTTCAGGACTCCAGTTTCTAGACAGAAATGCTTGCTAGTTTGGGTGTGTTGGTTTGTTTGTTTGTTTTGCCCAGTTGAAATAGATAACCAGCTACCATTTAGCTTCCTTCATATCACCGGGGACTTGACACAGATTGTGACTTGTTATTTTAAGGTAAACTGCAAAAGCATGGGTCCTTCCTTTTCACTGTGTAGGATAGTTCAGTCTTGCCAGGAGGTACAACCTTAGATACAAGAATTTGATATAATATCGCCAAAGAAATCTAACTTCTAATGTATACAGACATAATATCACCTAGATCCAAACATATGAACTAGATCTGGCTTCAGAAACTTGTCTGAAAGTCCATCAACATTTGTCATCTGCATATTTATTAGAAATGCCATTGTGCTTTATTCAAAAAAGATTAATACAGATTGTATAAAGCATTAAGAAGAGATCTGTTAAAGGGATGTCATGCATCAGTCATATAGTTAATAACAGCATAAATATACTGCTTCAGCACCATTACTTTCATAATCTAAACTTGCAATCACTTGAAAACTTACCCCAAATTTGTGAGACAATATTTTTTTCCCAAAGAAACTTTTGATTGGCATTAATTATGCTCTCCTGCTGTTTCAAAGGAGAAGTTCAACATTAATATATTCGTACTTTCTATTTTGGATATCCGTTTCAGCCAATCTCACAGCAGTGATCTGAAGCCCTACTATGCCAGTGAAGTTCTGGACGCAAAAACAAAGTTCATTGTGTGTAAACGGCAATATCCACTTAGATTTAACAGTAGGGGCCTAGTGATCACAATGACAATACATTCTGTAGATTCATTCTTGCAGGTTTCCCTAACCAATGCACAAAAACCTTTTAAAATATACCTATTTGACAAAAGATACTGTTAAATTTCCTGTCCCACCAACTCTTCTACAGGCAAATCATAAGGAATTTGCTATTATTGTTCCTCTATGAAGTTAAGTGTAATGGCTGAAAAAGAGGTCTCTGATAGATACTGCTGCCGTAACATCTCAATAGCTCAACATTTTGCTATTAACTACCACAAATCCATTTACTTTACAGCACAGCTGCTGCAGACACTTGGGAGTGCTATGAGGCACTGAGTCAGCTTTCAGCTGTCTGGCATTGGCCTGGGGCAGGCCAACAACCTGCCCCAGGATAACAATACCTTTTCCTCATGAAAAGAAAACACCTGGTAATACTTACCAAGTTACTTAAACTACTAAAGACAATCTGAAGGAGCTTTTAAAAATGGTTCAAGTTCTGCAATTTTGATAGAATTTATCTTTTAACTGGATAACTAGAAAAGCAATAATTTCAAATAACTCTACCTTGACACAGGCCCAGGGGTGGATTTGCTGAGGTCAGGGGAGAGGGGAAAGGGTGAAAAAACAATGGAGGAACAACAGGACCCAGGGAGTAGTAGCTCTCCTGTGATTATTACTGGTGCTACCTTGTGCCTACCCAGATGCAGAGCCCAGGAACAGACATGCCACCCAATGCGTGCCCCAGCAGGACCACAGAATACATTTCCAGCACACTGGCCAGCAAACTGCCCCCTACATAAGGAAGAACAAACGTCCCTGAAGCAGCCCAGAGGGAAATTTAGACAAGGCCTGAAAAGTACCTAAAGAAACTCTATCAAGAAAAAAAAAAAGTAGTAAACAGTCTGTTTGAATCCACAATTAGTCCCTTGTGGCATCTATTAAAGCAAGAAAAGCACAAGAGAAAAATAGATGAACTGTACCGCAGAGTACTGCATATAGGCTTACATTCAAAAAGGGAAACATCCTGAAAGGGCAAAAAAGTCTGCCTTTGCAAAGGGTAAGATTTAGGATGTTTTATTTCTGATTATGTTCTCTCCTTTTGCTTTTAGGAAAAGCCTTTTATTATGTATATGAACTTGAGAGTTTTGCAATACTTGAAGTATATGGAGAAGCACTTTGTGCTCCTGATCACTAAAAGCACCATTATTCTCTTGACTGAACAACTTCTATGATTCCTCCTGAGCTTCTAAAAACTTTTGATCTCTTACCTATGGTTGAAGAAAAAGCCAGGTACCTTACAGTAGCATGTGTCCAACCACCTCTTCCTTCAGTCATACTCTTCTCAAATTCATCACATCACTGCTATTCTTTCACCAGCCACTTCCATTTTCTTTTTGTCCTCATCAACACGCATTGCTACATACTAATCTTTCTCTTCCTGAATATGCAAGAAAACTCTGGGGTTTTTTATACCCTTGTCAAAGACTATCACAGTGGTCAGTGGCTGCTGGGCTTTAGTTAATTCCATAATATAATTAGACTGAACTGTAATACAACAGAGCAGAGCTTATTCATTAATCTTACAATACCCTAGACAAGTAAAAATATCTGAAATCAATACTAATGGTGGAAAAGCTTTGTGTAGAATACAAAAAATATCAGTGTATGCCAATACTTTTCAATCCACCCATACAAAAGAGAGGCAAAATGTTAGATGTATCTAATACTCATGTGTGGCCAGGCAGTTGATACTTAATAAAGGAAAACATTTCTACAGCTACTTTATTAAAATGCAGATGTTAAACAATTCCCTGCAGCAGAGACTAGAATTTTGTTAGAGTCCTTGTTACAGTCTCTGTTTCCAACATACATGTGATGGTATATATAAATGGCCAGTTGCATACAAGTTGTACCAATGACTTGAGTGTAGGTGTACTTGGGTTGTATTCTATTCAGCAGATCAAAATTATGAAAAATATCTTCAGTGACATTCTTTCCATCAAGTCTGACAAACATTACCTAGAGGAATTAGTTACAGGCTGCTCCACTGCTACCAGTGGAGCAGCCACTTACAGCTAGTTATCAGTGATTCATATCTTGATTAAAACTACATTATTTTAATAACCAGAAAAAAGAGCAGACGTCACTACAATAAGGAGTGGGATTAGAATTCAATATCTTGAGAAACAGTCCAAAAATTAAGTTAAAAAAGAACTGCAAAATTCTATACCTGAAAAAGAATAATTGTAGGACCAGCCCTCAGGAATCCCTGACACAGGAAACTAGGGAGAAGATCTGGAGAAAGGAAGTTTTTCCCTTGGTTGAGGAGGGTGGGTTAGAGATCGTTTAGAAAAACTTGACAACCACAAGTCCATGGGCCCTGACAGAATGGACCCATGAGTGCTGAGAGAGCTGATGGACATCACTGCTAGACCACTCTCAATCATCTTTGAAAGGTCATGGCAATCAGGAGAGGTGTCTGAGAACTGGAAGAAACCAAATGTCACCTGAGCCTTCAAAATGGGCAAGAATCATAGGGTCATAGAATGGTGTCCTGGGTTCAGCAGTAGCATTCATTTTTCCCCTTCTTGGTAGCTGGTGCAGTGCAGTGTTTTGACTTTCGGCCTGGGAGCAGAACTGATAGCGATGTTTTGGTTTGGCCAAAGACTTTGTGAGCCTCATGCTCTGCCAGGGAGGAGGGGAAGCCAGGAGGAAGCAGAGACAGGACACCTGACCCAAACTGACCAAAGAGCTATTCCATACCACAGCATGTCATGCCCAGGATGTAACTGGGAGTTAGCCGGAAGGGCTGGGAGACTGCAGGGTTGGAGGAGGTATCGGTCGGAGCTTGGTCGGGCTGGGGGGCGAGTTATCGGTCGGCTGGTGCTGAGGTGTTGTATTCTCTTCCCTTGTTATTTCCTTTATCATTATTATCATTGGTGGTAGCAGTAGTGATCTGTGTTATACCTTAGTTACTAAACTGTTCTTATCTCAACCCGTGGGAGTTGCATTCTTTTCGATTCTCCTCTCCGTCCCTCCGGGAGTAGGGGGAGGGAAAGAAGGGGGGGAAGTGAGCGAACGAATTACCTGACTGGGTTTAAACCACGACAGTTCTTTTTGACGCCCAACATGGGGCACGAAGGGTTGAGATAATGACAGATCTGACCGGATTAATAGTCACTGATCACAATGACGATTTATTGGCTCTCAGAGTTGTTTCTCTTGATCTCACAGCTTCAGACCGTTGTAACTTACGTAGAGGCGGTATTCGCTGTGTTAGTGTTTATCAAGTGTGGGGCCTGGGCTAAGGTTCTTGTCTCACTGTGCTTTATGGCAATGGCTTGTAACACGGGCGGGCTCCAGCAGCAGGGCGGGACGGACGTGGCCGTGGACTTGTACCTGGCCGTCCGGCTGCTCTTCACCGTCCTGGCCCTCACCCTACTCTCCATCTTCATGAGGCTGCGGGGAGCCGAGGGAGAGCGGCCCCGGGGACCAGGCGGTGGCGGGAGCGGGGCCGGAGGCAGCGAGGGGACGGCTGCCGGTGGAGGAGGTCGGGGCGGTCGAGGAGAGGAAGGACGTGGCTGTCGAGCAGAGGGAGAAGGCGGCGGAGGAGCCGAGCCCTGCGGAGGAGCCGAGCCCCACGGCCGAGCCGAGCCCCTCGACGGCCGAGAGCATCCCCCGGCAGCCGCCCGCCGAGCCCCAGGAGGATGCAGGAGGCCACACAGCATTTCCCAGCAAGGCAGAGGAGGAAGAGCTGGACTCAGGAAAAGAGAAGTTGGCGGTGGGAGAGCCGGCAAGCACAGCAGCTACACCAGCCCCAGTGACAAGTACAGCAGCATCGTTTGAGAGTTCTGAAGGTTTTGAATGGCCTTTGGGTATCCTTGGGACCTGCCTGCTGACTGTGATGGGGATCAGCATGTTGGCACACACACAGACTGTGTTTTACCCACAACCATTTTGTCTGATCTCAAAAGTTAAGCAGAGTCAGGTTTGGGTCTTGTCTGGGGTTAGATGACGATGCAGGGGGACCAAGAGGTTTTCCCCAAGGCTGGAGAGTCATGAGTGGCAGGGTGTGTGGGACAGTATGGGCAAGTATCTAGTCCACTGGGCCCCTCCAGTGCTTTGGAAGCATCGGAGATGGAAGGCAGCTGTGTGGAGTCCCCAGCAACAAGCTGCAGAAACTGCTGAAGGGGACAGTGAATTATTTTGAGCCTGGTGGGCCCATGGCACTTCAGGCCATCAGAGCAGAGATGCAACATAGAGATGGACTCATGATCGAGGGGTGGACTTAGCAATGGACACTATTGCCCAGGTTATTCACAAGTGTGAACACTGCACACAGTCTCTCCTGCTCTGGAAGACTGTTACAAGAGATGGAGCCTGACATGGACCAGATGGACACAGCAGCTTTATAGGGACTGGTCCATGCACTAAGATAAGAGTGCACCGAGATAAGAGTGATGGTATATTGAAAATGTGGGATCTGAGCATGACGTGAATGGTATGGAATAAGGGGTGGATAATGTCCTGGGTTCAGCAGTAGCATTCACTTTTCCCCTTCTTGGTAGCTGGTGCAGTGCAGTGTTTTGACTTTTGGCCTGGAAGCAGAACTGATAGCGATGTTTTGGTTTGGCCAAGGACTTTGTGAGCCTCATGCTCTGCCAGGGAGGAGGGGAAGCCAGGAGGAAGCAGAGACAGGACACCTGACCCAAACTGACCAAAGAGCTATTCCATACCACAGCACGTCATGCCCAGGATGTAACTGGGAGTTAGCCGGAAGGGCTGAGAGGCTGCAGGGTTGGAGGAGGTATCGGTCGGAGCTTGGTCGGGCTGGGGGGGCGAGTTATCGGTCGGCTGGTGGTGAGATGATGTATTCTCTTCCCTTGTTATTTCCTTTATCATTATTATCATTGGTGGTAGCAGTAGTGATCTGTGTTATACCTTAGTTACTAAACTGCTCTTATCTCAACCCGTGGGAGTTGCATTCTTTTCGATTCTCCTCTCCGTCCCTCCGGGAGTAGGGGGAGGGAAAGAAGGGGGGGAAGTGAGTGAACGAGTTACCTGACTGGGTTTAAACCACGACAAATGGTTAGTCTTGGAAAGGACCCAACCCAAGGATCATCTAGTTCCAACCCCCCTGCCATGGTCAGGAATGCCTCACACTAGACCATGTTGCCCAAAGCTCTGTCTAACCTGGCCTTGAGCACTGCCAGGGATCGAGCATTTATCACTTCTTTGGGCAACCTCTTCCAGTGCCTCATCACCCTCACAGTAAAGAACTTTTTCCTTATATCTAACCTGACCTTCCCCTGTTTAAGTTTAAACCTGTTATCCCATGTCCTGTTGTTACAGTCTGATGAAGAATCTCTCTCCAGCATCCTTGTAGGCCCCCTTCAGATAGTGGAAGGTCTCCATGCAGCCTTCTCTTCTCCAGGCTAAAAAGCCCAGATTTTCTCAGCCTATCTAGGAAATACAAGGCAGACAGCCTCACCTCAGTCCCTGCAAAGACAATAGAACAACTCATCCTGGTGGCCATCTCTACGCATATGGAAGACAAGAAGGTGATCAGGAGTAGTCAGCATAGATTCACCAAAGGGAAATCATGCTTACTTAACCAACCTGATTGCCTTCTACAATGGGACAACTGCCCGGATAGATGTGAGGGGAGAGGAGTGGATGTTGTTTACCCGGGTTTCAGCAAGGGTTTCAGCACTGTCTCATATGACATCCTCATAGGGAAGCTCAGGAAGCATGGGCTGGATGAGTGGATGATGGTGAGATGGAACGACAACAGGCTGAATGGCAGGTCTCAGAGGGTTGTGGCCAGTGGTGCAGAGTCTAGTTGGAAACCTGTAGCTAGTGCTGTCTTCCAAGGGTCAATACTGGGTCCAGTATTGCTTAATTTATTCATTAGTGACTTCGATGAAGGGAGAGAGTGCTTCCTCAGCAAATTTGCTGATGATACAAGTGATGGGAAGGGTGGCTGATAGTCCAGAGTTATTCTGTTATTCAGAAGGATCTAGACAGGCTGAAGAGATGGACAGAGAGGACCCCTCTGAAATTAAATAAAGGCTGAGTAGATCTGGTGTGGAGGTGATTAGAAAACATTTTATTTTGGGGTACTTCTTTTCTACAACTGCATGGAACTCTGCATCAGAAAGGGTGCAAAGGAAAGGTGTTTGCATGACAAGAAATCTGACAAATATCTAAGCTTCCAGAATCCACAGCAACATAGGTATTTTTCACTTTTATAGTTTTCTTTTCATTTTCCATATTTTTCTACCTTTACAGGGCAACTTTACCCAGCTCAGTCTAGAAATTACACAAGACTAAAGATAATTCACATTAGTGTCTATATTTTTTTAACACTGTCTCTGTAGTTCTGGTTTCCAAAGATGTAGTAAATTTTCAGAGGACTACTTAGAAAAAAATACAGTATTTGCTAATATAATGTAATAGCAAGGGTGCATTCTTACGCTTATACATCGAATCATGAAAAAGCTATATATGGCATCCAAGAGAACTGAATAAAATAAGTTTCTTGCTTTGGCGTATTTTTGGTGTGAAAAGAAGGAAAAGGTTTCTTTACAGGGAATCATTTGAAGTCAGGAGGTACCCACCATCAAGAACTCAATCCTGCTATCCCTGCATTCAAAGTGCCTATTTTGAAGCTTCCATTCACCTTTGAAATTCCTATATCAGAGCAAAGTTTGTATCTTAAAAGGTGTTCTTCAATTATTCTGAAACTTAGTTAAGAGAATCATCTTCTCCTTCCATCCGCTCAGCACAGAGACTGACAATACAGTGGCACAGCAGGAGTTTAAGGGTTGCTGAAACAAAATTACTATTCTAATGATGATTACTTTGCTGTTATGTCTGTTAACAAAATGAACGTTTGGAGAGGCCGATGATCCTTGAAATTTGTTGTTTCACTGTTATCACAGTTGCCAGAATGATTTCCAAGTGTGGGGTCATTTTTCACTATTGCTCATATACAAAACATATGTGAAGTTAAATCTTCAAGAAAAAAGTCAGTTAGGAAATTCAATACAATGTCTTGGTTGAGAGAAGAGATAGAAAGACATGGATATTCATAATCAAGTGTTTCTCAAAACTCTCACCTTCAAAAGAAATACAATCTTAAAGTACTGTTCTAAGACTTCAAGTACTGGAACTAAGTTAAAAACAAAAATGTTAAATGTCATACTACATGGCAAAGCGATAACACTCAGCTTGTTTACTAGGAGGATGCCATCAACCTCTGGGATAGAGCTTCAGCCTGCTCTGGCTGCCCATCACATTCTGCCTCACAACTCCATGGGGCCTCCTTCCCCCAGAAGTCATACTCTGCTCCCCATTATTTTCCTCCTATAGCATTGATACTCCAAGCTACACATCTGCACATCCAAAGCCTTGCTACACATTTTTGCTGGTGATGGCAGTGCCTGAATGTGGCATTCACAATTACTGTTCGTTGCGGCCACCACCCTGATTTTACTTATTCTGCTTATACTCAAACTTTTTGGTTTTAATAGTCAAGGTGTTTTTTTTCTTTTTCTCAGCCTCAGGAGAAGTCCCATGTGGGGCCTTTATGGTGCCATACGACATGTAAACATGGCTGTGGTAACCTCAGCAACTGCATGGCATGAACTCGGCATAGCAATGAACTGCCTTTTTGCATATTTTGGCAAAGTATCGACAATTTGAGTGAACTGAATATTCTTTCTGAGACTGTTGTGCAGTTTACTGCTCTATTTATTGATATAAGAGGTTAAGGGGATAAAACAGAAGACCCTGTTATATGAGAAACATTTGTGCCAGGGAAAAGTAAGAGAAAAAAGAGACAGAAAAGAACAAAATGAGTTACAGGTAAAGGGCCACAGATTCTTGTGTAGATTACCACATGGAGGAAACCTTGGGCTGATTAAACAGCTGCCTTTTTTGCCTGGGTGCCTATGCAGTTGGGAAAGGAAGTGTGCGGGGACAAATTTCTGCTTAATCCTGAAAAGGTGTCTTTGCCCATCATTGAAATAATGTTTATAGACATATTGTGAAGGCAACTCCTCTAAGCAGAGGTGGGCATTAAACAAATTAGTGGGTGATCAGACGTAGCCAGAGCAGTAGATTTTTCCACATGTGAAAGGGCTGGACTATACCTGCATTAGACACTGATGGCAAGCCCTGAATGACGGGGCAGTACTAATGCTGGGCTACCAGGCTGTTCTGGATCTAGACTCCAGGGGAAGAGGAAACAAATAGCATGCTGGTATGAGCACAGTCTTACCTGGAAGCTGAGAAAGACTTTGCTCTTGTACCTAAACACTGAGCATGAGATTATAGGCTGTTTTTTCAAGTTGTCCTCTTTTCAGATATATGTGAGAAAGGCCACAGGACTGCCTGACGCGTCTGATATGAGATGGCTGCTATTCTAGAACCTGTGGAGCTGTTGCTTCTGCCCTGAAGTACTCTTTCATTTCTGCCTAGGCATCCAAATGGTGCATATGACATTGCAGGAGTGTGGCATTCACCTTTCAGCACCTGTAATGGGCTGCTTATCTCCCTCAAGGCAGTGTTTCAGGCAAGCAGTATGGAGAAAGATGAAACACTGGTTTTGCCTCTTGGCAGAAAGTGGATTGTGCCTCTGTCTTCAGCATGGAACTGTAAGGGGAATTCCTTACCATATACACTGTAAGTAGGCTGTTGCATGTGCTTTTTCACAGGCAAGGCCTGCAGAAGGGGCAAAGGTCTTAGCAGGAGGGAGTAACAGTAGACAACACTGAAATGAATGTCTGTGTGCAAGCAAGGAAGAAGGTATGATGGAGTTAGAACCTCTGACAGTCATGAGCTTGCCTAAACATGAGCTGGACTGAAATACAGAAGAGGCTAAAAGGAAAGAACTTGCCTGATAAAGTCTTGTTTATGTATTTTCAAGGGTTTTCAGTATAACCTGAAGGAGGAGGGACTATCCTCACAAGTGAACTGCTATTTAATTAGAGAAGACAAACACTCTTCATTAGTGTTCTAACAAAGAGAGACATCTTCCAACACTGCCTGTACACTTGACACTTCCCATGGTACTTCATGCTGACAGGCCACAGACTAATTATGTTTTGCAGAGCAAACATCAATACAGTTTATCACCTACCAAGAGCTGTCATGCACCCATACTAGATTCAAAATTCTCATTTCTGGCCTCAATGAGAAACAAGCTTCTAAAAAATTGTACCTTGTTGAATCTTTAAGAGCAGATATAAATTAAAGTTATATACACAACTTATAATTGCAAACACAAAAAGGGAAAGTGTAAAAAACCTTAATGCTGACATAATTGAAAGCAAAAATGAAGATTGTGATGACTGGAAGGAAATACTTACACACAGAACAGAGGTAGCAATGTATTCCTTGAATCTTGAAGCATATCACATGGCAAGGATATTCCAAACAATCTTAATAATGTACATATGATGGCAGATAAAGGAAATTTTCCAGAATGTAATGGAAGCTCTCGCTGTAAAACAATGTGTCCACAGTGAAATACTTTTAGATTTTTTTTCTGAAACCAGAAGATAATTAATATATTATTGTGAAAGATATAAGGTACACTTCAAAACCAGCTTCTTCTTCTCATTGCCTACATTAGCTGACTTCCTGGAGTGCTCCATTTCTCTTTAAGTGTACTCTTAGAGAATCCCATTGAAGATTAAGAGCCCTCAAGACCATCCTTTTACCTTCTTACCCTGCTGCCTGTTTTAGGCATCTGTAGCAGAGTCACATACTTGAACTAAAATGCCACCTCTCTGCTCTTCTTGCTTTGAGACTTTTCTCGGCATTCAGATGTCTGCTCATTTCTGATGCAGTACATCACTAAGACTTTTGTGATTCAGAAGTGCACATTTTAAAAAAATTCTACAATTACATAATTCAACAAACAAACCAATATAGGAATTAAGATCATAAATGGTGTGTAAAACATCACAAGATGCAAATTCCAAGCTTGAAACTCCTAGTGGGTGACCCCAAGTCTTGGAATATTAGGCCATAACATCCTGGAAACAGTGGTGTAGCCAAGCACATGGATCAGCTGCCTGCTCTCTGATTTATATCCTACATACATCTTCTCCCCCTGCTGTGCCCTTTTCCCCATTTCTTCCACCTGTGCCATTGATGGTTTCTTCTCATTACTTTTAGCCACTTCTGGAACTTACTTACCTCTTCTCTTCTTTCCTTTACTTACTGTTGTTGTGTCTAAGAGCACACAAAGAACAGGGAAGAAAAAATAGTGAAATGGGAAGAAGAGGCAGAGACAGGTAACAAAATGATGAGTGGAAGAAAAACACCTGGTTAATTCTGTCTTGATAAAGTAACAGAACCAGAAGCAAGGCTTCCTTTATGCACTTCTGCTTCTGTCATAGCCCTTCAAGACTGTCAGCCCTGCAGAAGAGAATACAGCATCAGCTACTCAACTACAGGAGGCCTTATATTTTTGCTGCCTATTTGGAACATTATTTATTGCTCTGGACTAAAAGGAACCATTACACTATCTAATCCCTGACTGCAGAAATATACACAAGTGCTCAGCTCAAGGCTGGGCTATATGAAGATTGACTCAGTAGAAGAGCATGTAATTTTTTCGGGCTTTGACTGTTACAATTACAGTACTGATTGGATATTCATCTTAAAAACAATTCACCTTTATCATTGCTTAAAAAAAATGTAGAGTACCAGACAGTGACATTGTTATTGACCTCGGGAATACTGTTGAGGTTGCCAAAAGGCAAAAGAAGTCACACTAGCCTACAACTGCTTTGTCAGAAAACCTAACTTGATACTCATGTTTCTTTTCAAGATTTTGATTTTCCATGCTAACATGGAAGAATTAGCATGGCTGGCACAACACAACCAGAGAAGCTACAATCAACTTGCTGTATTTCCAGGTGAATATTCCTGTTAACTTCTACCACCTTGAAATAAATGTAACTTCCTGCTGTGTGAGAGAACTTTACCTCTAAGGAATGTTGCTTTTATTGGAAGCGCTAAGAGAAAAAAAGTTCTCTCATGTGTCGGAGAGTGCAGATTAGACTTGTTGCCTTTAGATTAAACCTCTCCTAATTAACCTTCCAATTAACCTCACATCACTCCTCTGAACAAGTCTGTAAACAAAATGATACTACCTTCGCTTTTATCAAAGACAGCTTTTGCTAGATGGAATTATGATATACGACCATAGCCTACAGTGAATTATATTAGCAAGAGTTTTAAACTCTGCCATTAGTCACCAGAAGGAACAGAGAAGGCACAGCTGCTATGACAAGCACAAAAAGCAAAGCATGAAATTTTGTGATTAAAGTTTTCTTTTGCAATGAAGCAAACTCTGAGATGCAGGATCACTTGAAAATACTGGTTGTGTTTGCCAGGTTTAAAGAAAACATGAGTTGAAAACTGTACCATTGAGAAATTAAGGAAACAAAACCAAACCTAAGTATCCATAAGACAAGGATCAAGGGATCTGTAGCAATCAAGAAATGCTCCCAATGAAATCTTCCTCTCACTTGTGTGAGGACAAACAGTTCTACTCTAGTGGATTTTTTGCATGATTCCTATTATGCTGAAATCCCATTTTGTCCTGTCTCCCTCCTTACCCAGAATAGAGCCTATCTTTTTGCCATCAAATACTGTTTTTTCATGTGTGAAAAGTTCTTTCAGTTAGAGACAATGTTCTGCTGAATGTGCAGGTGGTTTTTATTTCCACAGTTCAATATTGGCCAGTCCTCAGACCACGTAATTCATGACGCTTCGTTTAAACCATTTAATGGCTTCCTGCTATATCATCGGCTTCTGAAGTAAAATTTTTTGTAAGACTAAGCTACCATCAAAAATATTTCAAAAGAATGACTACCACACTCCCACTCCCAATAAAACAAGTAATGCTCTAGTATCCGAATGTAAAATATGGTAGAAATTTAAAACATAAGGAAGTATTGTTTGTTCTCATGAATCATAGAATAGTTCAGGTTGGAAATTACCTTAAAATCCTCTAGTTCCAAACCCCTGCCATGGGCAGGGTTGCCTCACACTAGACCATGTTACCCAAAACTCCACTGAACCTGGACTTGAACACTGCCAGGGATGGAGCATTCACCACTTCTAAGAGCAATGTGTTCCAGTGCCTCACCACCGTCACAGTAAAGAACTTCATAAACTTCCCTGAACACATTATCACTTGTTCTATCACTACAGTCCCTGAAGAAGAGTCCCTCTCCAGCATCCTTGTAGGCCCCCTTCATATACTGGGAGACTGCTATGAGGTCTTCATGCAGCCTTCTCTTCTCCAGGATGAACAGCCCCAAATTTCTCAGCCTGTCTTCATACAGGAGGTGCTCCAACTCCTTGATCATTCTCATGGCCCTCCTCTGAACTTGCTCCATGTCCTTCTTTCGTTGAGGACACCAGAACTGCACACAGTACTCCAAGTGGGGTCTCACGAGAGCAGAGTAGAGGGGCAGGATCACCTCCTTCGACCTGCTGGTCACACTCCTTTTGATGCAGCCCAGGATACAGTTGGCTTTCTGGGCTGTGAGCACACACTACCAGCTCATGTTCATTTTCTCATCAACCAACACCCCCAAGTCCTTTGCCTCAGGGCTGCTCTGAATCTCTTCTCTGCCCAACCTGTAGCTGTGCCTGAGATTGCCCCAACCCAGGTGTAGGACCTTGCACTTGTCATGGTTAAACTTCATGAGGTTGGCATTCTTTTGCAAGAACTGCTAACTAACTCATTGAGTTTAGGATACAAAGGAATGCTTCTTTATAGGATGAAATTTGTACCGACTACCCTTGATGTCTTTCATATCCTTCTATCCATCTATCCAATTTCTATCTGTATCTATCGTATCCATTTCTCAGTTCTGTTTCACACCAGCACTTTCTGTGAGGAACTGTTTAGAGAGAGAAGAAGGAAAGGAACTATTAATAAACCCAGAGGCTGATTGTGGAGAGAGAAAGAGCAAAAATGGTGGCCACAGGACATGGAGGAGTGGATGCAAACCTTATTGTCTGTATACTGCTCTAATACAACATAAAAAAATCTGAAATGTGTGAAACAGGCCAGGCTGAACCAGTACATCCATGAATACACAAGCCAGGAAGAGAAGGACTTAATGAATGAATGAAGGAAGATCCACAGTCCTTCCGGGCAACATGATTGTCTAATACCAATGAAAAGTCTTGGAGGAGAAGAGAGGGAGCTACTGTGTTATCAACTGCCATCACAGAAAATTGCACCTTCCCAGTTTAAAATATAATTAATTCTAAAGATACGAATAGGTTGAGGAGGAAAACTAGCAAAAAAATGCATTTTGAAAACACGGATGAATATAACATGGGCCAAAATACTTGGATCTACAACATCCTAGTGCTTTACCTTTCTCCCCACATCCCCTTCTCCTCCTCTGTCAAGTTTCATTAGTATCAAATAACTACAGCAGATTCTTGTGCTTCAGTTGTAAGATCACAGGGGTTTTGTTTTCCACTATTTTTGATCTTCCTAAAAAAAAATTTGGGCTAATGAGAAAAAAAATTACACGAAAACTCAAGAACAGGTTCTCAGCCCAAGGGACCAGCCAGATTAATACACTCAATAGCACTGTTAGGTGTTCCTTCACCTCCAGAATGATGATAAAATAAGCAAAACCAAGTAATAAGAACATTTGAGGGATAATCTGAAAAGACTACCTGGGGAATAAGGTTAGCTTAATATTTCAAGTAAATACACAGCATAATATCACAAACTCTACCATCCTCTTGCATTAATACTTTGCAACTAATGTTCTTCTGTATTTATTTAATACCTTGACAACACTGTATTGAATACTCAGTATGTTTGGCTCTACTTGAGGCTGACAAAGTTTGCTTGGAAAGAACCAACTCTGAGCATACAGACCTGAAGTTAGAATTGTAGAAATCAGCCCAAACTGTAGTCTTGCATAACTCCTGCCACATAAAGGACTGAAACTTGGGTCAAGACAATCCCAAGCACAAATGCAGGCTGAGTGGAGAATGAATTCAGATGAGCCCTGAGAAGAAGGACTTGGGAGTGTTGGTTGGTAAGAAGTTCAACAGGCCCTAGCAGTGTGTGCTTGCAGCCCAGAAAGCCAATTGTATGCTGGGCCACATCAGAAGAAGCATGACCAGCAGGTTGCGGGATGTGATTTTTCCTCCTCTACTCCACTCTTGAGAGACTTCGCCTAGAGTACTGCATTCAGCTCTGGGGCCCCCAGCATAGGAAGGACATGGAACTGTTGGTCCAAGTCCAGAGGAAAGCCGTGAGGACAATCAGAGGGCTGGAGCATCTCTCCTATGAAGACAGGTTGAGAGCTGGTCATTTTCAGACTGGAAAAGAGAAGGCTCTGGGGATACCTTAGAGAAGCCTTCCAGTATCTAAAGGGGGCCTGTAAGAAAGCTGGAGAGATACTTTTTATAAAAGCAAGTAGTGAAAGGGCAAGGGGGAATGGCTTTAAACTGAAAGAGGACAGATTTATATTCAATATAAAGAAGAAGCTATCTACTTGGAACTAGATGATCTTTAAGGTCCCTTCCAGATGTAGCCATTCAGTGATTTCATGATTCTATGAACTTTCTGTAAGTGAATATTGAACTCAAAGGAAGATATGTACCCTCTGCTTCTCACTATGGGCAATGGCATTTGTGGGGATATCCAAGACGGTAGCACCACAGACAAAACTTGTTCACTCACAGACTGCAATGGGGCCATGCACAGCTTTGTGTATCATGCTCGAGTAGGCACCTGAAGTGGAGAGAGGAAAACATGCTCCTGTGAGTAGGTGAGGGTGTGGCTTAAGTTTCAGATGTGATGAGCATCTATTATACAAACTGAATCTAAGAGGTTCTCTGGATACTCAGCCAATATGAACACCAGAACATACACAGTGTACCCAGTACTCTACAGAATTATTAAGTTTTCATCCTGATATGTATTTTTAATAGAAAGATCTTAAAGTCCAGTAGAATTTCCATCTATATATTCATAGAATCAGAGCAATGGTTGAGGCTAGAAGGGACCACCAAAGGTCATTTTGATTAGATGCTTTCATTAGTAAATAGTTTATAGGATACAGACCTTACACGAAAAAGTCGAGATTTTAATGATTTCCATGGATTTCTAGGATGATGGGGATTCACAAAAATAAGCAGTGAATTTTGGAACTCAGTACTAAAATCCAATTCACCATTTTAGAGCAACAGGTAAAAGTGAAAATCTTTCCACAAACAGGAGGCATAGTGATATTTTAATAATTTATATCATTTAGACCATTCCAGCGTTCACCTATATTCAAGACCAGACTGGAATGAAGAAGAAAATATTTAAAAAAGAAAGCAAAACATTTAGAGTCTTAGTGATCTACAGATACTTTTAGGGCGTTATTTCCCAGGCTTTCACCAGACAGAAAGCTTGACTTTCCGACAACCAACCTGCCTAAGGAAATCTGTGCAGCTGATGACTTTGGAGAGAAAATTCAGAGCATCAGGTTGACATATGAATAGGGAAAACACACTCAGGTCTTTCTAATTGTCGTGGTTTAAACCCAGTCAGGTAACTTGTTCACTCACTCCCAGTGAGTGGTGCCGAGCTGACAATAATCGAGGTCCGTCCCCCCCCACCTCCCCGCACCAGGGCTCTTCCCTTCCCCGCTCCCGGAGGAACGGGGAGGAGGATCGAAAGAGTGCAACTCCTACGGGTTGAGACAAGAACAGTCCAGCAACCAATGTACAACACAAATCACCACCGCTACTATCAACTACAACAATGATAAGGGAAAATAACAAGGGAAGAGAATACGATACCACCGGCCAAGAAACGAGTCCCACCCGGAAGCCCGTGTCCTTCCGGGTAACTCCCAGTTACCCCCCACCCCGGGCATGACGTGCTGTAGTAAGGAATACCTCCCTGGCTAGCCCGGGTCAGGCACCCCATCTCTGCTTCCTCACAGCTTCCCCTCCTCCCTGGCAGAGCCTTACAAAGTCCTTGGTCAGGGTAAACATCACTTAACAACAACCGAAAACATCGGCTTCACCAACACTGTTCCCAGGCTGAAAGTCAAAACACAGCACTGCACCAGCTAACACAAAGGAAAAACATGACTGCTACTGCTGAACCCAGGACACTAATATATTTCAGTATTATTCACCTGTTGATTCAGAGTGAGTACTTGACAATTCATAACTCCAGGGCAATTACATCAAACAAATTAAAAGAGAATTCCGTATGACTGCTGTATCAATCATAAACAAACCAAAAAAAAAAAAACAAAAAAAAACCCAAACCAAAACAACTAAACAAACAAAACCCAAAAAAGAAACCCAAAACCAACCAACCAAACAAAAAAAAACACAAAAAATAACCAAAAACCAAACAACCCAAACCAAAACCAAATAATGTAAAAAGGGCTATTCTGTGTAAAGACAAATCAGTTTTAATTCTAGTGTGGGAGAAGGAAAGAATTTCAAAGTGAAACATTAAATGCTGAAAAGAGAATCATTGATAAAGATTAAGAAAGATTTTTTTGTTTGGTGTTTTTTTTGTTTGGTTTTGCTTTCATGTTTTTTACTAGTTGTATCTTAAATAAGCTCATGGCATCAAGTGAAAACAGACACTACAGACACTTGTGCATCTGGACGCTAGACTAGGAACAGCAAAAAGACAAGAAGTTCCAAATTTGGGCTTTTACAAATACATACATGCTTAGCAAACAAAAATATAAACTACTAAAAAATAATTCTCTGAAATACAGTATCAATAAATAAGGTTTTACTTTCTATTCCAATGAGACCCATATTTTAAACTACAAATCTGAGTACCAGTATCCATTTTACTGACCATTTGCATGGCAAGCGTTGCTGCTTCTGTTCTTTGTAGGCATTGAGTGCCTCATCTCAGAGGCAGACAGGCTCTGGTTTGCTACTTGTAGAATTTTGAAGTCTTCGTCTCAGCACATTTTCTTACCCAGCTTTTCTACCTCACCTCCTACCTGGAAAGCACATAGGTGAAAACAAGCAGCTAGGCAGGACCAGAGGACCATTGTCTAAAACCAGAAACACCCACATACCAACTGGAGAATATTTTCACAAAGTCACTACCTGTCTGTTTGTCTTCTCACATCTTACCTTTAAAAGAGCCCAATGAAACACCTTCAGAAGCCTAAGAATCACAGCTGGATTAAAAAAAAAATATTTCAATCACAGAATCAACAGTAATATGAGTTTTATAATACTACAACCTTCATTCTTTAGCCCTTAATAGCACCTTTCTATTCCACATATATTAATTAGAGACATAATCCATCACCTCTTCCACTGTTAATAGTTCCTGCTTTGAGAGCTAGCTATCTTTTTTCCTACCAAATTTGTTTCAGTCAGCACTGGGTGTGAAGTTTGCCATTGTTTTGTCTGATGAGGAGACAGGGTGACCCAAAGCTCATCCACTTTTCCCAGATAAAATCAGTTGGTATAATAAAAGATACTCAGTACCTCTTCCAATAAATCTTGCATCTTTCAGACCTCTTGGAAAACACAATTAAAAGCTCACGTTCAATGGTTTCTTACTGCAGCATGCCTCTCTTTTGGTATCAAATGAAATTACTTTATTCAGTCTCTTTTGAGGTTTGCTGCAATAATCTCAATGAAGCATCTATAAAGTTCATTAGAAAATGGTCATATTTAATACCCAAGTTGTATTTTCTACTTTAACTCACTTGTTGAGCAATGTTTCAATGTTCAGATAATATATACAACATATGTAAGAACCACCACGGCAAAGGCATGCTGGAAAGCTGCTCTGTTGTAGTTGGCTTGCAATTATCTGATTCGATGCACACTTCATACACACTTACTGCATATAGATTTTATTCTTTTTTTTTTCCTAAGGCTGCTTGTGAAATCCAGGAAGTATGAAATGAAGTTTACTCCCTCCTTCTTCCCTGTGGCCTGGGAAGACATTTCTGTCTCCAAGACTGGTGTCCTATTTTGACACACAAGTTATTTTTGCTGTATATATGGTATAGTGACTATTTTTTATTTAAAGATTTTTGATAAAATAATCTAAACCCAGTCATGCTAGTAATGAACAGCTGGCAAATATGGTAAGCAAATGTGTTACTCCAAAGATAGAGGTAGGCTTTTTTGAATAAGCCATCAGTCTTCTTGTTTGGATGCAAACATGGTATCTGTTACTCCTCTGGAGTCCAGTTCATGTTGTTTCCAGGCTCTCCACATTTTTTTTTGACATTTTTTCTGACACGTGTCAGGGTGTGGGGGACTGATCAGCTGAATACAGCACAGTACTATGAACAGGGGAAATGCTCATCTGTATGCACTCGTTCTAGTAGATAAACTCCATCCAACACAGGAATTCAGAATCACCCTTAGCACTCCTTGGAAATATTTCAGCATGTTCTGAAATTTATCCATCTACTTCTGCTTCCTTAATATCTTTAAGACAAACCAGGGTACAGAAGGCTACATACAACATCTGACCTGCCAGTGACTAACAACAAAATGTTTACTTTAACTGCAAGGAAAGAACTTCGTGTTTCTGTACAAAAGAGTTTCCCTCTGACTCCCAAACTGACCAATGCCCACACTTACCTCTCAGAGAAGCAACAGACCATTAACTGGAAAATCTCACACCCACTACAAGCTTTTTCCTATGGAGATGATTTAGCCTAGCCAACAGTTTCCTTCTGTTGCTTTAGCATCCCCTTCCCCCTTCTTGTTCACTACCTCTTTATTGTGTAACTTTTAGCATAAACTTATATAGCACCAGATACCTAAATCCAAGTACGGAAGTACTGTATTACTTAATGTAATAATGAAGACTCCCAAACAATGCAAGGATTTCAATCATCTGGCCAATCTTTCTCCAAGACCTCAGGAAGATTTATTCTTGGATAACTAACAGCAGGAAGTTCAAATCCCAGGAGAATTTTCACAGAGACCAAACTCCACTTCCTGATGATGAAGAGCTGTCAGGAAGGGAGAAGCATCAAGACAAGACATACAGTGCTACTGGAAGACTTCCAAACCCTTAGCAAACTGTTACACTAGGAAAGATGAAATTTTCTTACTCTTGTCACTGGATCTTTCAAGAAGCCACTGGTTTGAGGACCACAGAATTGATCCCCTAGGCAAAAAGTACTTAACAGTTAGGAAGGTGCTCCAGAAATCCTGTTTTTTTTTTAAATCTTGGCTATTGTTTGACACATTGTCGTGGTTTAAAACCAGGCAGAGGGCTCGTTCACTCACTCCCCCCCTTGTTTCCCTCCCCCTACTCCCAGAAGGGACGGAGAGGAGAATCGAAAAGAATGCAACTCCCACGGGTTGAGATAAGAACAGTTTAGTAACTAAGGTATAACACAAATCACCACTGCTACCACCAATAATAACAATGATAAAGAAAATAACAAGGGAAGAGAATACAACACCTCACCACCAGCTGACCGATAACTCGCCCCCCCAGCCCGACCAAGTACCGACCCATACCTCCTCCAACTCTGCAGTCTCCCAGCCCTTCCGGCTAACTCCCAGTTACATCCTGGGCATGACGTGCTGTGGTATGGAATACTTCTTTGGCTAGCTTGGGTCAGGTGTCCTGTCTCTGCTTCCGCCCGGCTTCCCCTCCTCCCTGGCAGAGCATGAGGCTCACAAAGTCCTTGGCCAAACCAAAACATCATTGTTATCAGCTCTGTTCCCAGGCCAAAAGTCAAAACACTGCACTGCACCAGCTACCAAGGGGGAGAAACATGACTGCTACTGCTGAACCCAGGACACACATGTTACTGTGCTGAGTATCTTGTTGGTATGAATTGTATGGTAGTTCCTATGACTACGTTTAATACAACAGCTCTAAGAATTGGAGATGCAGTATTGCAACATTTAAGTGTGCAAGTTCTGCAACTCCGAAGGTTCTTTGTCTATGTGGTGATGTTCCTGCAAGATGAAAGGAGCCAAAGGCGGATGGATAGTTCTCGCCAAGTTCCTAGCATAGCATGATGCAAAAAAAAGAGAACGAGCTTGCTAGGTAAGAGTCACTTGGGCAAACTGTGTGCACACTCTTTAAGGAAGGCTTAAATTTAGGCCTGGAAAAATTATTTAGCCATTTACTTTGTGGGGACTGGGTAGTTCTGCAGCATGAATGTTAGGCTCACGTCCTCTCTTTGCATCTGCTGAGCAACCAGTGCAGTAATTTGGTTCTGCATACCTCTCTAGAGGACTTGCTCTGTCATAAATCTACTAACATCCCCCAGATGCTAAGATGCTAAGCCATTTGTTTATCATTACCATCAGATAACATGGCATGTGATCAGCTCATGTACAGGGTGTGCTACCTCTCAACATTCCGTGGAATAATTCATGAGAACACCAGAACAAGTATTGGATGAGTTACATGCAGTCTCTTCTTCCTGTCTTTCTCTTTTATGTTGAAGAAGAAAGCTATCTACTGTCTTCTCTGCAACCATGCCATGCTTTCACCTACCTATCAGTATCAAACATGGTTTAATATTATATTTGTGATTTAATTGGCATTACATATGAGGAGAAAAAGCAGCCGAAAAGTGTCATTCATTGCATCCTTTCAAGAAATTCTGCAGATAAGAAAATATTAAAAAATTATTCTGTCTAGAGGCACAAAAGAAACAAAATATGTTACAGTCAGAAAACCAAGACAAAACACCTCATAAGTCAGCAATAAGTGACTAAAAAAAAAAGAGGGTACCTATAAATAAGGTACTTAGTATGATAGTTCTAGATTAACGAGATCTTTGAACATACAAATGTGGGTATGAAAAAAATCAGATGTTGTTAGCATCATAACATGTATTTTATGAGCTATAATATTATCTGTAGAATTCTCCAAAGAATACCTGTAATCTAGACACATTTTCCCCAAATAAATTCCATTTTTTAATATTCCTTTCTCTTTTAATATGTGACATGGATCTAAGTCATCTAAACATGAATGCAGTCAAAGATCCTCTTAGCATACTTTACAGCAGCTCAGACTGTAATGGAAAGCCCTGGTTATGCATCTAATTGTTAGCTGTACTGGCTACATGATTGCCTTCCTGGCTGACAATCACAAATTATTAAAGGGCAACATAAATGGCATTCAGACTTCAATGACTTAGCTCTTTATGACATTTAGAGCACTTACTGCTTATTGTGAGTTTTGCTGATCGCTGCTTATCCACAGATTACAAATATTGCAGAGTACCTTAGACAACCACAGCCATTTTCTTCCAATTCTACTTTTCTCAGCTGACACTTTGCTTTGTAGGTAATTTGACTGTAATCAGCAGACCTACAGGGAAAAAACAGAAGAAAACTGGAAGTCAGCTTGAGTTAGGTGTGCCCCACCACACATAGAAGTGGAGGTCAATCTACATGAAAGTAGATGCTGAAATGCTACAGACTTCTTTAAGGACTGAAAGTCCAAATTGTCCCATTTTGTCACAACTGGAATCCAGTAAACCGCTTCAAACATTCTCACTGCAAGAGATAGATTAAGAAGAATTCAAGTGAAGAATATTTCCTTGTAGGAACAGAAGAAGAGGGAAAGGATGGAACTAAGGTCTTGATTCAGGGTTGTAGTTCTATTCCATGGCAATTCTCTTCAAAGCAAGATAGTTGGTTGACATTCAAGGACTGCTTTTTCCGTGCTCAAGATCGGAGCATCCCGACACGTAGGAAGTCAAGGAAGAAGGCCAAGAGACCTGTGTGGCTAAATAGGGAATTGCTGGGTATGCTCAAGTGGAAGAGGAGAGTTTACAGGTCATGGAAGGAGGGGCTGGCCACTTGGAAGGAATATAAGGCTGCTGCTAGAGGATGTAGGAAGGCAGCTAGGAGGACTAAGGCATCCTTAGAATTAAACCTGGCAAGAAGGGTCAAGGACAGCAAAAAGAGCTTTTTCAAACACATGGCAGACAAAACTAACACCAGAGGCAATGTAGGCTCACTGATGAACGGGATGGGTGCCCTGGTGACAGAAGATACAGAGATGGCAGAGTTACTGAATGCCTTCTTTGTCTCTGTCTACTCTGCTGCGGGCAGTCCTGAAGAGCCCTGTACCCCTGAGACCTTAGATGAAGTCAGGTCAACGGAGCGGATTGCCTTAGTCGATGAGGAATGTGTTAGAGACCAGTTGAGCAATCTGGACATCCATAAATCCATGGGTCCAGATGGGATGCACCCGCGGGTGCTGAGGGAACTGGCGGAAGTCATTGCTAGACCACTCTCCATCATCTTTGCCAAGTCTTGGGAAACGGGAGAGGTGCCTGAGGACTGGAGGAAAGCAAATGTCACTCCAGTCTTCAAAAAGGGCAAGAAGGAGGACCTGGGTAACTATAGACCGGTCAGCCTCACCTCCATCCCTGGGAAAGTGATGGAACACCTTATCCTTGGTACCATCTTAAGGCATATCAAGGATAAGAAGGTTATGAGGGGCAGTCAACATGGCTTCACCAAGAGGAAATCATGCTTGACCAATCTCTTAACCTTTTATGAGGAAATAACACGGTGGATGGATGATGGCAGAGCGGTGGATGTGGTCTACCTTGACTTCAGCAAAGCATTTGACACAGTCTCCCACAGCATCCTCACAGCTAAATTGAGGAAGTGTGGTCTGGATGATCAGGTAGTGAGGTGGACTGTGAACTGGCTGAAGGAGAGAAGCCAGAGAGTTGTAGTCTATGGGGCGGAGTCTAGTTGGAGGCCTGTAACTAGTGGAGTGCCTCAAGGTCAGTACTGGGACCAGTATTATTTAATATATTCACCAACGATTTAGATGAGGGAATTGAGTGTACTATCAGCAAGTTTGCTGATGACACTAAGCTGGGAGGAGTGGCTGACACGCCAGAAGGCTGTGCTGCCATCCAGCAAGACCTGGACAGGCTGGAGAGTTGGGCAGGGAATAATTTGATGAAATATAACAAGGGAAAAGTGTAGAGTCCTGCATCTGGGCAGGAACAAACCCAGGTTCCAGTATAGGTTGGGGAACGACCTGTTAGAGAGCAGTGTAGGGGAGAGGGACCTGGGGGTCCTAGTGGACGACAGGATGACCGTGAGCCAACACTGTGCCCTTGTGGCTAAGAAGGCCAATGGCATGCTGGGGTGTATTAGAAGGGGGGTGGTAACTAGGTTGAGAGAGGTCCTCCTTCCCCTCTACTCTGCCCTGGTGAGACCGCATCTGGAATATTGTGTCCAGTTCTGGGCCCCTCAGTTCAAGAAGGACAGGGACCTGCTGGAGAGAGTCCAGCGCAGGGCAACGAAGATGATTAAGGGAGTGGAACATCTCCCTTATGAGGAAAGACTGAGGGAGCTGGGTCTCTACAATTTGGAGAAGAGGAGACTGAGGGGTGACCTTATAAGTGTCTATAAATATATAAAGGGGGAGTGTCACGAGGATGGAGCCAGGCTCTACTCAGTAGCAAACAATGATAGGACAATGGGTAATGGGTACAAACTGGAACACAAGAGGTTCCACTTAAACTTGAGAAGAAACTTCTTCTCAGTGAGGATGACAGAATACTGGAACAGGCTGCCCAGGGAGGTTGTGGAGTCTCCTTCCCTGGAGACATTCAAAACCCGCCTGGACGCATTCCTGTGTAACATTATCTAGGTGTTCCTGCTCCAGCAGGGGGATTGGACTAGATGATCTTTCGAGGTCCCTTCCAATCTCTAACATACTGTGATACTGTGTGATACTGTGTTAAAACTTTTTACAAAGAAGATGCCAGCACTCATCAGCACTTCACAGACATGAAAAATGAAACACGGACAACCTGAGACCAGGGCCATAATCCCAGCCCAGGGCCTTCTGTGCTATGGTTGCATTTGAGTATCCATCGTGTCCCCACTGTGTCAGAAGTAATCAAAATCTACTAACCATACTTCAACTTTACATGACACACCGAATACATTTAACTTTCTCAGTAGATTTTTCTCTAGCTTAGTAGCGAAGGGAATGCATTAGTGTTGTCTAAGAAAAGCAAACATCATAGAATCATAGAATAGTTAGGGTTGGAAAGGACCTTTAGATCATCTAGTTCCAACCTCCCTGACATGGGCAGGGACACCTCACACTAAACCATATCACCCAAGGCCTCGTCCAACCTGGCCTTGAACACTGCCATGGATGGAGCATTCTCAACCTCCCTGGGCAACACATTCCAGTCCCTCACCACCCTAACAGGAAAGAATTTCCTCCTTATATCCAATCTAAACTTCCCCTGCTTAAGTTTTAACCCGTTACCCCTTGTCCTGTCACTACAGTCTCTAATGAAGAGTCCATCCCCAGCATCCCTATAGGCCCCCTTCAGATACTGGAAGGCTGCTATGAGGTCTCCACGCAGCCTTCTCTTCTCCAGCCTGAACAGCCCCAAATTTCTCAGCCTGTCTTCACACGGGAGGTGCTCCAGTCCCCTGATCATCCTCGTGGCCCTTCTCTGGACTCGTTCCAACAGTTTCATGTCCTTTTTATGTTGAGGACACCAGAACTGCACACAATACTCCAGGTGAGGTCTCACAAGAGCAGAGTAGAGGGGCAGGATCACCTCCTTCCACCTGCTGGTCACACTGCTTTTGATGCAGCTCAGGATACGGGGGGCTGCATCATGTTCATGATACTGCTCATGTTCATTTTCTCATTAACCAACACCCCCAAGTTTTCTCCGCAGGGCTGCTCTGAATCTCTTCTTTGCCCAACCCAAAGCTGTGCCTGGGATTGCTCTGACCCAGGTGTAGGACCTTGCACTTGGCATGGTTAAACCTCATGAGGTTGGCATCAGCCCACCTCACAAGTGTGTCAAGGTCCCTCTGGATGGCATTCCTTCCCTCCAGGGTATCAACCAAACCACACAGCTTGGTGTCATCGGCAAACTTGTTGAGGGCGCACTCAATCCCATTGTCCATGTCAGTGACAAAGATGTTGAACAAGACCGGTCCCAACACCGTTCCCTGAGGGACACCACTCATTACTGGTTTCCAGCCGGACACTGAGCCATTGACCACAACTCTTTGTGCGGCCATCCAGCCAGTTCTTCATCCACTGAGTGGTCCATCCATCAAATTGATGTCTCTCCAGTTTAGAGACAAGGATGTCGTGTGGGACAGTGTCGAACCCTTTACACAAGTCCAGGTAGATGACATAAACAGCTCTACCATGTCCATCAGTTCTGTAGCCCCAATGTAGAAGGCCACCAAATTGGTCAGGCAGGATTTCCCCTCAGTGAAGCCATGCTGGCTGTCACCAAGGACCTTGTTGTTTTTCATGTGCCTCAGCATGCCTTCCAGGAGAATCTGCTCCAAGATTTTGCCAGGCACAGAGGTGAGACTAACTGGTCTGTAGTT
Source organism: Pezoporus wallicus (assembly GCF_028554395.1). NCBI lineage: Eukaryota > Metazoa > Chordata > Aves > Psittaciformes > Psittacidae > Pezoporus > Pezoporus wallicus. The sequence goes on from NW_026639744.1 coordinate 5,086,287, forward strand.
CCCTGGCTCATCCATTTTCCCCTTCTTGAAAATGGGGGTTATATTTCCCTTTTTCCAGTCATCGGGAACTTCATCTGACTGTCATGATTTCTCAAATATGATGGACAGTGGCTTAGCAACTTCATTTGCCAGCTCCATCAGGACCCACGGATGGATTTCATCAGGACCCATGGACTTCTGCACGTTCAGATTTTTAAGATGGTCTCGAACCAGTTCCTCTCCTACAGTGGCCCAAGGTCTTCATTCTCACAGTCCCTGCATCTGCCTTCCAAGACTTGGGTGGTGCTCTCAGAGCCTTTGCCAGTGAAGACCGAGGCAAAGAAGTCATTCAGAACCTCAGCCTTCTCCAAATCCTGTGTAGCCAGTTCTCCCGAGAGCTTCCTGAGGGGGCCTATGTTGTCCCTAGTCTGTTTTTTATTTGCTATCTACCTATAGAGTCCCTTCCTGTTATCCTTAATATCCCTAGCCAAGTTTAATTCTAACTGGGCCTTAGCTTTCCTAACCTGGTCCCTAGCTTCCTGGACAACATCCCTTGCCTCAAGCATTACTAAGTATCTTGGATTAAAGAGAAAGCCAGCTACACACTGGAAAAAATTTGCGAGTGTTGAATTTTCTTACAATCTGCGTGTCTGCTGAGTTGTGACCCAATATTCAAGACCCAGGTAGAGGTGAGAAAGTTTTATGGCTTCTTTTTTTAGTCCTGCATGGTATCTCTCTGTGCTTCATCTCATGTTACATGGAGTAACCATACACATAGGTGATCCCCCAAAGTTTTTTTCTTTTTGTTTTTTTTTAGCTTCACCAGTTGCTGTACAGCTATTCTCCTAGAAGGTAATCCTGTTTCTCATCAACTGCTTCTATTTTGTCCAGCTCCACCTTCTAATTATTGCCATTGTCTACTATAGTCACAGTTCTTTTCTACAGCCTTTTCTACAGCCTTTAACTCGCTATTACCAATCTATGCCATAAACTGCTGTTTGATAGACAGAGAATGTGCTCTCCCTCCCTCTCATACATTTTCTCTGGTCTTGCAGTCCTTGCAAAGAGCTGCTTTCTAGTTCACTGTATTGTGTTACAAACTGTGTGGTCTGTTCATACATGCACTTCACAGCAATCAACTGTATCAAAATGCAATCTTTACAGTATGTGGCAGGGAGGAAACATATAGATATTCATGCAGGTCCATGGGCATTACACAGTTTTTGCCTGTGAAGTTTTGCCTTTTCATGAGTGCTCCTCAGCAGCTCTGAGGAACTACTGCAATAGCAATTCTCAACATCAGCCAATGTTTTCTCAGCAGACAGAGCAAAACTCTATTGCCAAAAGAACCATGCACAAAATTTCTCATAAGATCTCTTGCAGAGATTCCCCCAAGACACTAGCTATAGGGAAGAAATACATCTCTGAATTTTGCTTGTGAATGGGAAACCTGTCTGTATATTTTAACCATCCAGCTGCTTCTCAAAGATATGGGGATATACGCAAAGTTCAGCAACTAACTACCCTGGATGGTTTGCACTATACTTTCTTCTGAAATCTCATTGCGTTTATTTGTCAGAGGAAACAGTGTGGCCTGTGTTTTAAGTTCTTCCTGAAGGTATTGACAGTCACAGAGAAAACCTGATTAAAAACTGCTCCTACCACGTTGCCTGCTTCTCTATCACATGATGCAATGATTTACATTAGTAACAGTAGAGTGCAAAGAAGACCTGCTGAGTCTTTAATAAACTTCCTTTTTCCAATCACTTAAAATGTTCTTTAAAGTTGCAATTGAAGTAATACAAAGACTGCATAACAGTATACTTGACATTTATGATTTTGGCAATAAATCTGGTTTTCATTTTTACAATGTTTGCTTTTGATTTACTATAAAAAGTTTACTATAAATACTTTGAAAGTAACAGTGGACTGGTTAATAAACTAGACTGTGCATGGTAATACCTTAAATTATAATGGAGTAGATGCCTTAAACCATGTACATTAAATTAGGAAATAATTGTGAGGCACCCTAAATTTCTTCTAGCTTCTGTGTCTATTACTGCAGTGCATAATTCTGATCAGGTTTTAAGTTAAAAGCTCCACTGTTCAAGTGTAAGCAATGTTTGTAATGCATTTTAAACCCCTTTATTTTTCGTAGTACAGCATGATTAAGTTACAATAGAGATTGTAATCTAGACTTGAAAGTATAAGAATAAACTCCACTATTATTATTTTTTAGCATGACATAAGTGGAATCCAAGAAATGTAATTATACCAAAACTCTGTAGCAGAAAAGCCCTGGCAGCAAGCTGTGTGTGGTGCTTTTTTATCATTTCAGGAAACTGTCTAACCTGCTACTCATGGGTCCTTTTCTGGGAGGGTGCCAAAGCTGAAGGGTAATAGTACTATAATGAACAGCACCAAATTAAATTATGCTGTTGTAATGTGGCATTATTTGGCGTAAATTATTTCATTGCAATTAAGAAAACAGATATATAGCCCACAGCAGGTGGCTGATGATGTAGTAGTACCAGATTAAGTTGGCCTGCCGACAGAAAAAAACAGCAAGAGAAAAGATTCTGCATACAGAAGCAGGTCTGCTATCCAGTACAATAAACATAAAGGTGCATTATGAAAGGAGTAACTGATATTGCAGGGAATCAAAATAACTACTGCATAAATGTTTCTGAAGTGTTCGTCTGACTTAGTGTGGAGGCCAGAACCAGACCTGTGTAGTGGTCAAATCTCATTAGTACCTTACCAAATAGGTGTGAAATGATGGATGTGCCATGATTTCTTGTCTTACCAAGAGTTCACCATTCTCCTAATGAGTAGTAGATCTAGTGCATGCAACTAAAATCAGTACTTTTGGAAGCATATTTTGCTTGTGATTCTGACACTTGTAGACAGTCCTACCACACTAAACAGTTGAAATAAATCAGACTTTATAATAGTTTTGAAGAAAAGCAACCAAAAGTCATGTTCCCAACACTTTCATTCTCTCTGGTGGTGTTTAGTTTGAACTGCAACTAATTTTTAACACACAGAATAGTCAATTTTGTTGATATGTCTTTACCCAAATTTTTTGTGAACTTGTAATGTTTTAAAATCAGCCATTATAATCAACATGAGACAGGTAAAGTGCTGAACAAAAGAGGGATCAGGTAATTGCTCATTACAGTTGAATAGAAAATAAACAAAGTAGTCGTCTTTCAAAAGTTCACTAGGTTTGACTATTTCATGAGTGAACGAACACACAATGCCAATGCAAGTCACAGCTCTTTCAAGATGCAACTGAAAACTCTAAACAAACAGGAAGTGTAAGCGGAGAGGAGAAGCAGACAGGCCAACCCAATATGGGTGATAAGCAACTTCTAGTTTATTTGTGACGCAGTTCACACATATATAGGAGTGGTATTCAGCCACTCCTTGGCACAACAGTATTGGTTAGACCCACACAGCTTCCTCCACATTCTCCTCCCAGGTCCGGTCTCCGGCCACCTGTGGGGGCCACCCCCTGCCTTGCTTGCACAGTCCTCCAGAACTCTATGCTTCTGCTCTTAGAGTCATTCTGCAACAAGGAAGCTTTATTTATACAAACACATGCTATGTTCCCTCACCCTGAGGGCCATGCAGACAGGTAACAGCACAGCACAAGGCAGTACAGAAGAGCTTTTGGAAGCAGGTCCTCCAGACGATATAATCTATACAGCCATAGGGGACAACTTATTTGCATGAATCAAAAGCCATGCAAAAAGATAAAGATGAACACATATGTCAAAGGAGTCCACTCAATGTAAATTCTCCAAGTACATGAAAAAGAATATTTTAAAATTCATATAGATGGATTAAAAATATTTATGGTGACTCAAGACAATGCTGAAAATATGCTCAAGCCTTAGGAAGTTTTCATGCTTTATATTTTCCTTAGAGATGGTGAATTATATGAGTAGCTTATTTTTTTAATATTGTTGTTCTTCCCTGATGTGTGTTCCTCTGTTCCCCACATAACCCAAAATTGTACTTCTCATCTTCTTTTACAGTATCACAGTATGCTAGAGATTGGAAGGGACCTCAAAAGATCATCTAGTCCAATCCTCCTGCTGGAGCA